>NC_136772.1:10862764-12112764 GCF_947034865.1 Barbatula barbatula
ACCAAGAAATTAAAAAAGTGTGGGTGGATAGATTGAAGTGGTAAGTAACCCAGGGGAGAATATTGGCAGACATGAGCCGCGTTCACGAAGCGAACGCCCAGATTTGTTCTGTGCCGCATCTTTTGGTCACATGACATCGGGTATTGTGCAAAACAGCTCACACGTCGAGAGCGGTTGTATTGCAGGTGGTGTTGTGCTCATTAATACGTGCAAAATTTACGTCTTCCATTAAATTGGCTGAAAAGGTGTGGTGTATTTTAAACGGTTATATTCAGAATGCGGTGCGAAGCAATTGGATCTTTTTTAATTTAGTAGATTCTTCACTGCATGACTTTTCACCTAGCCAAGAATCATTGCCCACAAAACAACGCACAACATATCACATTTCTCCACGTGGCTCGAAACGTAATCATGGAAACAACAGCATCAACAAAACTCATCAAATTATTAGTCGCGCTAACCGTCGCGAGCAGTGTGAAGGCCTCCGTTGACGCCATGCGGTCGGTCGGCTTAGGGGCGCGCAAAGCTGTATGTAACTGCGGCCTTCATGTTTTCTCTACATAAGCCAAGACGTTCCACGTCTAATGATTTCATGTAATAACTGGAGACCACTGCGCTTTTCCGAACCCCGACAAACACCCACACACCCCACCCCCACACTTTGTTTTCCCGTCCTTCTTGGCAGAGCTTCATGGAAACGAGCGTCTTTGTAAGTCTGCAAAAAAAAACTGAAAATGAAAAGCAAGAGCCCAACATATAAATGAAAGCATAACAATACACTGTCCCTGCGAGATGCCTGCCATGTTCTAACCACCAGGCCCCATTAAAAAGCTTGTGCTCCAAGAGAACATGGCAGCATATTGATAACATATGACTGTGTCACACAAGGACAACTAAGTCTTATTCGGTTTTCCTATAAGAACAGACATGGGGACTTTGATCAAGTTTAGATGTGTTTGGATTGAAAGGATGAGAACTCATCATTACGGTATGTTGAATTCTGTATTTTTTCTTAAAGGGACAGTGCACCCACAAATTCAAACCCGTACGACTTTATTCTATTTAGAACATACTGGGATTTTTCGACCGATGGTTAACAAACAATATCAGTCCCAATTGACTTCCATTGTATGGACACAAATCTACACGTTTCTCAAAATATCCTATTTTACGTTCCACAGAAAAAAAAGTCGTATACGGCTTGAACGGCATGAAGATGAAT
Source organism: Barbatula barbatula (assembly GCF_947034865.1). NCBI lineage: Eukaryota > Metazoa > Chordata > Actinopteri > Cypriniformes > Nemacheilidae > Barbatula > Barbatula barbatula. The sequence continues at coordinate 10,863,987 of NC_136772.1, forward strand.
AAATAATGACACTGTTTATATTTTTGGGTGAATTATAATCCATGCAAAGGTTATACATTCTAGAATGCATTTTTGTCATACTATACAAACACATATCTTCGTACACCCGGCCTTCTTGGTAATGGTATAATTGGAAAGCACACCACAACATAAGGTGGTGTGAAATAAACCTGGAATAAATAAACGGGCATCAAGCTGTACAAGAAAAAAAAAACTCCAAATGCAGCCCAACTCCAACAAATCTTCCAGGAACCCATACATATATATCAGCTCATATATTAAATAACGCTACATTCTCATTTAGATATTACAGATTTGTTGGATAAAACTTTTTTTGGCTTGGGGAAATCTAGATTTTTTCTATATGGTTTAAAGCATCCGCAGAATGTCTACATGTAAAAAAATGGGTCAGATGGAATGTCAACACACGCTCTGTGAACAGATCCTACTATACGTCAGAGTAACTGACAAACTTTGCAAAGTCATTGTAAATTTCTTAAGAACGAATTCCCTTTTCTATAAATGGAGATGTTCGATTAATTTGAAATAAATATGTTATGATTGATTTAAAATGTGTTTGTTGAAAGTCCTGCCCAGTCTGTACCGTGACCACTAAAGTCAGAACTTCAGTGCCTTCATTAAAGCGCTATTTCCATTTTCCATTTCCTAAATCCTTTCGCTGGTTTCAGGAGGCTGTGATGATTCTGTGGCATTTCATTTGCAGTTACAGTAGTTGCTGAAGTCTGCTCTCTTTCCAGCAAACATCTCATAAGGTGACATCACCGCGAAGGATCATTTAATGGGGATTCCATTATTTCATAACATTGAAGAGGACCTACTGTAATATCATATGTATCTTCAAGGCTGACCTTGATAGCATCAGTATTTATACTTGAAGCTGTCTCAGATTTCCCTTTCAAAGATTAATGGATCTACAAGCAGAGTCATTTCAAATGAGTGGTAATCTGCCTGTTCTGTATTAAACTGATGGGACAGGATATGATCTGGAGGATATTGAAGAGAAACTATTGCACTTTGTAATATTAGTGAATGTGACTTACTGTAAAAATAAGACGACCACACAAATCTTTGTGCCCTGACATTTGTATCGCTGTACAATTCGCCCAGTATTATATTTGCTTTATACCTCGAAAACACCATCAGAGTGAAAACTTAGGCCAATGAAATGGTTTAATGTGCACAGAGTTTTATAGAGGTCGCTATTAAGTTTTTATATGTGGGGTGACATTTTGCGACTACAGAAACAGCAGGTTATATAGGCTTTATGGCGTCATTAGGTCCTGACCTGAGGTCAGACTCAGAGTAGATGGCAAACCTATCCAACACTACAGGAGCGTTTCCTCAACGAATCCAGATCTGTTAATATGCAAACAGGTCAATCGAATTAGGTTGTTTTATTTCTGTTTTACTTGTGTCATTTTAATAAAGCATAACAAATAGAGGCAAACTGTATTATAGAAAACCAGAGGAAGTGTGCATGAACGATATCTGTACACAATATTGAAAAATATCATGCAACAGAACCTCACTGATGCTTTGAAATATTATATTCGGTTAGATATGGATGTAGGATATTGGGACTGTTTTTCTATGAGCTTTAAAGAAGCACTTCCGCTACGAGGAAAAGTTCATTTCAAAAATATATTTTGGGTGACATCCGAGAGATTTCCAGGCCTCGTCATAGAGATCATTGTTATAGTTGTTGTCAAGGTCCAGAAAAGTACTAAAGACATAATTTGTTACCTAAAATATCTTCATTTGTGTTTCCGAAGACAGCGGGAGGTCTTAAAATGTGTTGAAAATAACACAATTTTGAGAATACATTTTCCTTTAATGGGGAGTAATGGCTTTGGTTGGCAACGTGATTATATCTCAGCCTTTAATTCTAACCCTCTATCCGAGTGCACCTGGATAATCAATAAATCAAAAACAATAACGTAAGACATTTCCACAGCGTTCTTCGGAGAATATCTGATAATAAAGGATGAATCTCTCAATTACTTCTTCAATAAAAGTCGGGCCTCTTTTAATGACACTTATGTTGGCAGACTTGAAATGGGTCGAGAGGTTGTGGATTTGCTGTGATGTGAAAGCAGACACATCTTTAAAAAAGATGGAAAATCTGACAGGCCATTGTTAGTTTGCCCAGTATTTTTACATTTAGCAAACACATATAAATAGCTAGTTACCAGGCCCCCTTAATTATGCAGTGGGCTCCAGTTGTAGCGTACAGCCAGATCTCAAATGCAAGGAAAATAAAAGAACCGTATTTAGATTGAACCGCAGTCCTGGGGAAGCCTTGCATCAACCTTTACTGAGCCTCGGGGGACTTTGTCACAACCTGGCAACCTCAGGTGGAGCAAGAGCCCACATCGTTTCAAGCCGCAACTTGGCCGCCGCTCTGTCGGAGTGGGAACCGAAGACTCCAGAATTCCAGGCTGTAGTCCTCCAGCACAAAGGATAAAAATGGATACGAAGCGAAATATGAGGTGGGCCCGCCTATGCGTGACACGAAAGCAGTCGCAAGTTTTTCAATTGTTTATTTTTACTTTGCTCTTATTCTGCCATTAACCACAAATATAAAAGTTTTTTTTTTTCCTGTAACGTTGAAGTTAACAAAGATGATCATCTTATGTATTGAAGGGATTGAAAAGGTTTTTGTTGGTGGTACAGTAGATATGAGGCTGTGTTTCCATATTTTAGTCACTTATCCAACACATACACATGTTTGAATACATCAAAAACTCCTTCACAATGAGGCAAGATGTTAAATATGTATTTCTAAAGGTTCTGTCATGATGTGTGCTGCTCTGATGAAATCATGTCACCATCTGTTCTTAAGAGAGATTTGAACACGTCCTGAAGATTTTCCCAGGAGAAAGGACTGATGTTCACCTAGAAGACATAAAGAATAAATTGAGATAAAGCAGAAAACAACTAAGAAAGTGTGAAGACAGAACACTGTAGAAACTAATGTGATCAATAAGCCATGGCAACATATGTTTCACATTACTTAAACTCATAAAAAATGTCAAATTACAGCAAATATTCACTAGTTATTATTTTAAATACTATAACACACAGCCAATTTCATTATAGTTAAAAATGTAAGACTGCAAAATTTTTTACAGTGTATAATGTAATAAACTGAATTCAGAGGAGCAAATAAAGGCATGAGATATGCGTTACCTGAGTAACATGTTGTCTGACTAACTGCGGACGCTTGCAGAAATGTTGTAATTTTTTACACAGCTGTTCAGGTGTCGAATACAGATACGTCGCTACAAAAGGAAAATACATATTTGATCAGTCAGAACCCTCAAAGAGCAGATGAGATAGCAGACACTTTCCGCATTAAAAATGCAGACGACACCACGCTGTGTGATGTTGTACATTATTGAACTGTGGTTATATTTATTTATATAAAAATGCCAAAATGGTTTATAGCTAATTTTTTTCAATTGTGCTTTAAGATGAATAAGTCATTATATACAGAAGTCGACAATGAATCTTCTTTTGCATATGAAATTAAGATCATGAAATGAGAGCAGACGTTCTTTACCAGGGAATATTTCAGGGTAGACCAAAGCGTTCGGACAAAGGGGATAACAACCACAGTGGACTGCTTCTAACCTGATAGAGAAACATATATTACATGTAAGGTTCAATCCCATAATGCATTAATACTGTATTGACAAAATATATTGAAATGACTTGGCTCCACTTTCCCAATTAAGAATTTCTAAAATGGCAACACAGAAGTTGTCAGAGGGTCTAAGCTGTGAGGCTGACAACAAACCAAAACATAGTTGGCAATTCTTAAATGAAGAGTTGGCTGGAAGTTCCTCAACATCTTTGTTGCACTATGCAATTTACATACCAGCCAGATAAAGTTGCATACTGAATATAATATAATTTATTGAACATGATATCAATGTATTTCTATATGAATGATGCAAAAGTGGAAAGCACAGAAAATACACTGCAAAAAGTAGCTATAGAAGTTGTTTGGTGTTGTACATTTCAGAAATGACCTATAATAAATCTGTCCATGTTTTACCCGATCATTGGTTAAAAACAACTCTGTAAAATGTATGTAATCCTGAAGAACACTTCCAAGAGCAGAACTGCGCACACTGTGTTGGATGGATGTCTTTGGGCATTGAATTTAGCATGTAGTAAACTACAGGTCAGGGGTCACGATTGAATGCATTAATTGGAACACTTTTTTTAATTAAATGTACCAAATTAACCCATCTAATTCAAATACATAATGAAGTTTTGAGACACTCATAACTATAGCATAGTTTTCCATAATCTCCAGCTTTTTACTTCATCAAATAGTTCAATCTAGGGCAAACTTTACTCCCAACTGATTCAACTCATTTGAACCCCTATTGCTGGCAGTGGAAATGACCGGCTGTTTAAATATTTTGTAGAATGAGTATTAATATTTAATGAGTATATCCATCTCTCCCTTCACCATCAGATCCTCATCTCATTTCCCATGCTAAAACCATGCATATTTTAATATCCGATTAGCCCTCTGCCATTCACGGCTGAAATTGTACGATTCTGATTGAGCAATGGGACAAATCTTCCAGAACAATCCTGAGGATGAGTGAAACGTCGCTGGGTGTCAAGTTGTGTTTCAAAGTGGTTTGTATTGCTGCATATTTAATGGTCACCCTTACACTGCTTAAAACTCATTTTTGAGTACTTCAGTTCTTTCTCTTTTTTTACATTTTAGTTTTGCTGTAGTTTGAGCAATGCATTGGATTTTTCAACATCTAAAACTGGTTCTTCTTTTGTATTCTGCGGAAGAAAGAAAGTCATACAGGTCTGAAATAACAAGAGGGTGAGTAAAGGATGACGGAATATTTTATATTTAAACTATATAGTTTCAGGTTATCTTGAGGCTCCCTCGAAAATACGTACCCCCGGCAGAGAAACACTAATCTAAAATCAGCACTTCACATTTTAAAATCAATAATCTACTTTATGTACAATAATTACCCAATACATCGGCATTTAAGATTTATCTCAAAGCGGCAGAACTTGCACTTTGTCAATTTAAATATCTTTATTCAAACAATATACGAGCCAAAACCATTGGACGCCTCAGAAAAGCGGGAAAAGACGAGCATGTGCGCTAATTTCTCCACAAAGGAAAAGAAAAACAACAGCACAATAGCCGCCGCCCTTGTGCAAACACCAGACAGTGAAGGTTTAGTCTAGTATTACCTACTCTGCAACGTCAACATCCCCTTCCCCGATCAAATTCACAGCGGACGCAGTAAATCAAAGTCGCTCGGCAGGAATCACCAACAGCCCGTCGTATGAAACTGATTAAGGTCAGTTCCATGTCAATGCAGTTAACGTGCGAGCGTGCAAATGCTTATCGGGCTTTTCATCTCAAATATAATTAGGTGATCATTCTGCTTGGCTGCCTTACTGTTTTTCTGCAGGGCATGCATGGGCGTCTGCTGACAATTAATCAGATTAGGCTAATTTCCACAATAACGAGGACGGAAGATGGTGGAGAAAGTCCCCTCGCGCGACCAATGCGGCACGATTGTTAAAAGCGCCGGGCAGGTGATTCAAGTTCGATGTCTTACGAGCACATTCTTTTCATGCGATCGATTCTCTGTCGCAGTATTGATTAAGAAAGTATTAATAACCCTTATTCGTCTCTATTTGAACTGGATGTTTTCAGGAGTATAAACAGTGTTAAGAAAAGCAGACAGCAGGTGTTTGATCACTGTTTGAACACACATCGCCTGAGGACATGAATGCAAAAACACACACAGAGGAGTCTCCGTATGTCTCCTCTCCGCTGGACTTTGATCTAATGAAATCGAGAACAACTTCAGCTCTGTGTAGTAAGAGGTCCAAAGGGAGCACAAGTCTAAACTGTTACCTCACAAAACAGAGGATGCTTCTATTCAATCAATGGACATCGCTGCCCAGAACAATCATCAGTGCTGTCATTAACCCGATGTTTTAGATCTAGAGAGTAAAACCTGGATGATTATAATCCCCTGTGTAGGATTACCAGAGCTCCTGCCAGTGCACTCCTGCTTTGGACGGTTTGTACCTTGGCCCTCGGCGTTATCTTATAAACTCTTCAAAAGTAAAGCACAGGTGACTGAAGATATCGATTCAGGCTATGCTGAAGACATCAAGGGGGATGGTTTCAAAGGTCGCACCAACACGCATTCGGTACCGTTCATACTATGGTATAGCCCTCAAAACAAACTTTCAATTAAGCCGTGAACTCTTCTTGGTCTGTTTGGGGTTTGAAAAAAAACATGCTCAAGGTGAACTTCAGAGTAAAAGAGGATTTTATTGCCTCACTTTGTGATGAAATGTGTCATGGTGACTTTGATTTTTTTATTATATTATATCGAGCCCACAACCTTTGCATTGTTTGCAAAAATCTCTACCAAGTGAGCTACAGGAAGCCAAGATACATTTATTTCAATGAAAGATCAAGAGCAGATTGCCTAGTGGGCAGTGGTCTGAAATTTGGTGCCAATACACATACGGCGACCCGCGTTCGAATCCCGGCTCGAGGTCATTTGCCGATCCCATTGCCCTCTCCTCCCTATACATGACCTGCCCAACAGTCCAATAAAGGCAAAATGCACTCAAAACATATCTTTAAAAACAACATATTTAGACCCGTTTTTGATATTTCTTATGGTCCGTTTAGTTAACATGCCAGTAGTTAAGGGGATTGCTTTGCAATGACAATCTTAAAGCTGTTGTCGCAAAATGTGACGTGATGGTTTTCAATTGTTATCTAATGCAATCATTAAAAAAAATGCATCCCAAAAATGTGTGGGGTCACTGTAAGAGACAAACATTGCTTTTTCGCTGCTGGCAATATTTTGAACAGCCTTTCTGTGTGTATGATGTAAATAAATGATTGGAAAAAAAACTTACTGTTAATTATGTATTAAAAACACATATTTCTATAGCAGACACTAAAAAAATAACTCACATTGCTACTCCGAAAAACTCGTGCTTGGCTGTGGACACGACGACATCTGCTTGGCACAGCACTTTGAGGTAATCTTCCTTACTGGGCATGAAACCCCAGTACTGGATGTGGTCAACCAACTGTTCTTTGGCTTCTGCAAAGATGTCTATAGTGGGAAGGAACGAAGAAGGGACACAGGCCTCAGTATCGATGTGTAGTAATTAGCGGAGAGAGGGATGTTTAAAATGTTGGTCATATTTTGCGAGGAGATCAAATAAGCAAGGTCGTCATAAATTCGGACGTTAAATGAAAAGGCATACAAATAATCAATAACGTGATTCTATTAGCGAAATCAAAATAGATTAAAACCGTTTCAACGCGATTGCCTTCCGAGCAATCGTAAACATAATTTCATAACATGAGCGACCTTTACGATCTGTTTATTTCTTTTGGTCCAGCGGCTCTTTATGCCACAATAAAAGTTTGCATCTCAATATAAGAGATTGTGTTTCCTGTAAGTCTGGTTTTGGCAGCGCTAGTTATAGTTGGAGTGTGCATGCACGTAAATTAAATTAACACAGCGCCATAAATACTCAAGACTGTCCGAAGGTTATTAAAACGTAATTGTCCACTAATGGGGAGTGTATTTTGCCAATAAAAATGGTGCCTGTGTGTGATAAACAGATGAGACCTAAAGCTATCCACTTAACAAATTTGTTTCAAAGTTACATAAAATGCATTTAATTACATTTGACCGTGATACCAGAAGTGTCATACACCTAAATCGAGGTAGAAATCTGAAGGAAGGATTACAGAAATATACAAAAATAACTTTGAGATCTTGCTTTCATGCATTAGGACTCGAATCCAAGAAGTCCAAAACTTTTAAAAGCTTACGTGATATTTAAATACATTAACATGCTTATCAATTCAACGAATAAAAGCAGCACACAATGTACCTGGAACGTCAGTGAATGTCTCTCCCAGGACAGAAACTTCAAAGCTCAGCTGTCGTTCTTTGAGTTTCAGTAAGGTCTGGAAGAACAGCTGTGGGTCTTTGTCATGTTCCCTTTAGCCAAAAAGAGACACAGCAGAAACAATAACATGATTCCCAATTAATTAATTGTAGAATATGACAACAATATTATCAGCGGGGAAAAAATTATTACATAAAATGGAACAGAATCAGAACCATGATTGCTGATTTATTTTGTAAATCTGTATTATGCGAATTGTTTTATCTGAGAAAAAAGGTGGAAAGGGATTTATGTCCAATAAAGAGGAATGACTTAAGGTATGCGAGTATTAACTACTTAATGTTTGCGTTACACTAATACTTCTGAAACCTTGTATCTTCACATTTCATTATTTCAATTTTTTGCCGTAAAGCAATTTTATTAGTTAGCCTTTATGTTTATGCAAATATATAACCAATAAAATTTCCTGAAAAACAGCGAATTCCAAGATTTTGTAAGGACAGTGAGGATGTGTATGATATAGCAATATGGAAACAATAAAAAAATGGACATGGTTAAAAAAGCAAATATGGATGATTGACATTTCAAGTGAGCTTTCAGAATGTTTGACATTAGATATTCCGAATCCTTCTAAATCTGTAAACGTATGAAAACGCTAATACGATTATTTACATGTGAGGTGCCTGATACGAGTTCTGAGAGTTCCTCTTCCAATCACAAACAGTGTATACCTTCATTACACATCTGAAAGCCGAGGCCACATGTTCTGTCGTTGTGATCCAGCCAGGCCGCTGATTGCTGGTGTGTTTCCATTAAAGTTCTGAGCTCGGCCAAGAGATCTGGTGAGCAGCTTTCTCAAAGTCAATCACTGGCAATGCTTCATTACTTCAAAAATAGCTCTCTCTGAAGTGTGCTTTCACATCTAATAACCTTACATGTGGAGTACTTTAAAGAATAATGTTTCGATAAACGCAATAATTTTGACTTAAATTTGACTTTTTCCCGTAGGAATCTCATTGAACATTCTTGATGAATTACATGCGATGGGTCTTATCAAACCGAGAAAACAACCTTTGGATGTACGTTGTGTGGACGATGAGCTGATGTTTTAAATCTTTGAGATCTATATTCTCTCTAGACAACAACTGCTTTTTTACGTGACTGTGGGAAGGCAAAACTATTCGGCCATAATCCAAAAAGCCAACACCACAAGTGTAGCACTAAAGACTAATGAAAAGTTAAGGATCACAATAAATCATAGTTTTGAAAAGAGAAATGTGTCATCATTTAGTGACCCTCTAGTCATTTCAAACCTGTATGTCTTTAAATCTTTTGCAGATCACAAAAGAAGATAGTTTGAAGGATGTTGGTAACCAAACCACATTGGTACCCATTTACTTGCATTATGTCCGTGCAATAGAAGTGAATAGGAACTGCCTTTGTCTGGTTACTAACTTTCTTCAAAATACATGCTTTTGTGTTTTGCATCAGTGAGAAATGCATATTGGTTTGAAATGACAATATGGTGAGTAAATGACAATGTTCATTTTTGGGTCCCTTTCTAAAACTATACGCTAAACAACCACACACTGTACACATCACATAGTGACCCAGATATTCATGTAATATCATATAATGTCCGCAGACTCCCCCAGTCCAATGAGTTCTTTCCCAACATGAGACACAACCCCCATTAAACTTTATTCAAGGGTCAAAACTGCCTACTAGCATGTCGAGCGCGCAAGTTAAAATGACGTCTGATGAAAAACTTCCCTCCTAAGACAATGACACTGAACTCTTGAGTTTGAAAAGCTTGTCTTTGACCTAAACCGTGGAGCTGAAGTTCTGACACTTGAGTGGCGAGGTTCATCCACTCCATAGCACTGAGGTACGCAAGCGAACAACGGCATTACAGAGCTCACAAAAGGGCCTTTGACAAATCTCAGAGCTTCTCAGCACCGTCGTCCTGTACGCTGTCGGAGAAGAAGCTCCTCACAAAAACGACAAACGTTGAAGGTCAAAAACAATTACCGGGGGCAGAAGCGCTTTGACAAAAGACACCTCCCACTTGGTTGGAATCTCCTCAGATGAGGTATTAGTGAAGGCTTATTTCCTCTCATTTCCGGTTCTTTTATGTTTCCTTTTCCCCCATGGCTTGACGTTGATTCCCTCATTAATTTTGCAGCCTCTTTTGATTCGCTACAATGTGGATGTGATTGCTACCACCTCTGGACTTAGACTGGTTGACCTGCGGGGAGGTGACATGGCAACTACAGGGATGCTTATTACCAAGCCTGTCAGTCTAGTAACTAAAACAGACTGCATGTAGCCTGTGATGCCTTATTTCCTACTGACAGCATAGCGGAGGGTTAATTAATATGTCAGTTATGTTATGCAGGGATTGCCAGGGCTCAACATGCCTCTCGCACTAAAGCTGGGAGAGAGGAGACCAGCGGTCGCACTAACACACGCAACCACGGGTTCACGGAAATGCGCTCGCAGCTGCTGTTTGCATGTTACATTGTGAACTGATTGCATTAAAGCGGATTAATAAACAAAACAAGTTTATAAGAGCTAAATTAAATCATTGAAATTTAGAGGCTACATTTAAGGGCCACAATGAGGTAAACAAAACGTATAAATGACCCAAATAGAGTTCTAAAAGGAAATAAGGATTTTAGTTTGGTTTGCATGGATAATAAAAAAATGGTCACAGTATCATATTTTCACAACACTATTATCATGGACAAAATATTTCATGGTTTCATTCAATCCTTTAATGTTATCGTGATATTTACATATAAAAGGAACATAAGTCAAACATACAAGTCAAACTTACTGTAAATTTTGATTATTGTGTTTTTTCTCTTCTGTTGGTCATTAAATTTCATTTATAAAATGATCCTTTTTGCCAATAAACTCTTTAAGTGCAGAGAGAGAGAGAGAGAGAGAGAGAGAGAGAGAGAGAGAGAGAGAGAGAGAGAGAGAGAGAGAGAGAGAGAGAGAGAGAGAGAGAGAGAGAGAGAGAGAGAGAGAGAGATAGAGATAGAGATAGAGATAGAGATAGAGATAGAGATAATAGAGATAGAGATAGAGATAATAGAGATAGAGATAATAGAGATAGAGATAATAGAGATAGAGATAGAGAGAGAGAGAGAGAGAGAGAGAGAGAGAGAGAGAGAGAGAGAGAGAGAGAGAGAGAGGGGGATGGAGAGATGGAGAGATAGAGAGAGAGTCAAAGTCTCTTCGGGCAAATCTTTAAACGTGCTGAAATATTTACGTTGTTACAATGTTTAGAATGAATACAGATAATATCAATAACCGTGGTTTTTAATATCACGTTTATCGATACTTAAGTATTGTGACAGCCCTATTCAAAACAATCAAGACTCTCATGAAAGCATTTAATGTGAAAAAACACATGTAAAAAAATTATACAGTGGCCCAAAAATATTTAAATGCATTTTTCTGTCGGTCAAGCTAAATTGAAAATATATACACAGTAGCTACTCTGCTAAGACATTTTACTTCATACATTCACTAAAATTCACCCAGACAGAATATACAAATCACTGCTCAAAATGTCTGAGAAAAAGTTGATGAATAAGGCCATCATTTGTTTGCAAATGCAACTTGGTTTGCTGTTTTTTCATCTAATTCATAATATATATATATATATATATATATATATGCTGCCATCTACGATGAAAATGGTGAGTTTTGTCATCCTTGACCTTAAAGTGCAATGAGACAGAAACCAAATAAAACAAATAAGAGAAAAAGAGGTTCAGCAGGGACCCGACGAATCCTCATTAGCAGTCATTCGGTACCACTTAAAAGAATATGATCCTCTCATTTAGACAGCTATGATTAAATATTCCCCTTTAAGTCGCACCCATGAGGTGCATGTTTTAAAATTCAAACTCTATTTACTGCAATAGCATGACCTTAAAGGATTCAAATAAGAAGGAAGCGAAAGGGCTAATTAACGGGGCTCTTGAAAGCCCAGGACTCAGTTATCTGGGGATTGATTAGGGTCAGTTGAAAATAGTGGAGGCAGATCAGTCGGTAAAACTGAAAACAGATCACAACGCAGATCACATTCCTGCTGTTTATCGGTGGGGTGGGATGTGTGGTGCGGACTTAATAAGGGAATAACAACTATACATGAAAGTGTGAAAACGTACACTGTGATGTTTGGATTATTGTTTCGATCGATTCATTTTCCACTCCTTTGCATGCTTTAATGGACGTGTTAATGTTACGTAACCCTCATTCGTTAGCATTAACTGTGTGCAAACATCAAAGTCTAATATTTTTTGCCATTCTGCCTTCGCCAGGTTGAATTCCTTTTTGGCGTTTGCAGACCTCTAACACACCGTGTCCTTCCAAAAGCAGTTCTTCTACTGCCGGTCTTTGTGGCATGGCTTTGGCGATGAGCAGGGCGCAGGAGGAGTCTGGGAACCGCGCACGATGCGTGCCAGCACAGTGTGGTGATGCGTCAGTGCCTGCGTCTTTTTTTTCCTCGATTGGTGCCCACTGCACAGTCTGGGAGGAACGAGAGATACACAAATATGTCTGGATTTAAAAAAAAAATTATCGCGTAAAAGACAAAGGTCCAACAGAAGGGCAAGAACACTGTCTGATGCGGTAGAGATGATGTCTTTTAAAGATGGCTGACGCATGTCCACGCGGCCGTTTGTGTGTTTGTGAGAGCACGTGCTTGTCGGTCACTGTGACGAACAAGGTTGGTTAAAAAAAAAGCCTCTTGATAAAAAAATGTTCAGCATTTCTTTACAATCAACGTGAATGGGGACTCGCACAAAACAAAGTGAGTCATTTGGGTTAGAAAAAAAACACGAGGGTGAATAAATGAGAATTTTCATTTTCCAGTGAACTATCCCTTTAAGCCTCATTACATCAGCACCTGCAAACAGCTGCCCTCTCTGACCACTCGCCCTGGTCAACGCCTGCAATAAAACAGTTCTGTAATCCAACAGATGAAGACCTATCCAGGCCACATGGAGATTAACAATCTGCAACCAGTGATGACAAAAAGAGAGGCTAGAAAAAAAGGATGAAATGGGACACACTGTCGGAGATAATCCAAGCCCCTTCTTATTTTTCCAGCAGCTCTCGCCCCGCGTAAATCCTAATTTAACTCGGACCAAAGCCAGCATTTATGAAGCACGGATGTTAACAGCGCTAATCCATCTGTGTTTTGCTCAGTTTTGAAGAGATTACACAATGGGCGCTTTTGTTACTGATACAAGAGTAGGTGAATGACAGAGACACAACACAAACAAACATTGCAAAATCCCTTTGCCAGCATCAAACTTCGACACTGGTGGTCTTTTTGGTTGTTAATCAGATTTATTGGTGTTTTTTGGTAAGGAAACATGTCATCACTGCCAAGAGATGAGCAAAGAGTCATGGAAGAAATATGTGGCTGGAGCAACACTTTTTTTTTTCTTTTCCTCAGTCCCTGGCAGATGAGGTAGAGATACAATGCTGTTTGGTTTCCACTGATGCCAGAAAGAGTCTTAAAATATGGGGAGTGGAAGATATTTAAACTTCAACAAAAACCACAGAGCGATCCTGCGGGCAATAAAATATTTTCTCAGGCCTCCCCCAACGGCCCCTGCGAACAAAACTCAGCGGCGAAGACATTTTCTTCTGCCGCTGCCTCTGCAATTGACTTTATCTGTGTGTACAAACTTTGCAAACTTCACATTGAATATTCCATCAGTGGCTTACGCCAAGATGGACTTTAGGAAATATTACGATGATGTCGAAAAATATTACGCATAATCGTTGAGGGGGTAAGCAGAGAGATTTCATGCTCAGAATGGAACCAGGGTCTATGCATGCATGCATGCATGTTTAATGCTGTTGTACAAAAACAAGCATGTTATCCATTTACCATGAATCTGCCTAACTGTCAAACAACTCCGTGGACAGTCCAAAGCAAATAACTCACAGAATGGTAGTTGTATACAGGTTGTTGTTTGAGGAACTTTCATGTTGCAAATGTTTGAAGTTTGCTGAGAAACAAGGATCTCACATTACAATTACGTGTCAGCACTTTGTTCGGTGGGAACAGTGAATCTGGTGAGGTCATAATAAGCTTTGTGGACAAAAAGTCAAATTCTTTCTGAAATTTTTCAATGTATGAATTTAAAATGCATAACTATATATTTTGTATTCATTCAAATCAAAGTATAATCACTCTCTTAAAAAGGTTCTTAAGATACATTTATGTTATCATTAACTTCTTACCAGCGATGCGGCCAAACTATGTGGAGTGGCCGGGGTTTCACTCCCTCGTCACACGGACGACACGCTGGCTGATTTTGTGATGCTTCCAGACTTTGTGCCAAACTCGTAGACTGCAGTCCTTCCTTTTGTAGTTCCTCTTCATGCGACTCAGTTTCACTGTCCAATAAGAAGGCTATAAGGTCACTGGTTAGGCACAGTTCTTTCAGTCACTTTTGTCTTCATAAATAGAATTAAAGAATAAAATAAAATTGTTTTACAATGTTTTCTTGTCTTATGAGTTTAAAAGTAGAGGTTTAATAGCATTCTTCATTTAGAAATACAGGATACAAATGGTGTGTGTAGTGTGTTAATTCTATGAATCTTTTCTGTAATATATAACTCTGATTGAATTGTTAATTTGCTTTATCACTGAAATCTGAAAAAAGATAATGTTAAAAAGTTCTTAAAAATGTGTGTCGGTGTGGCACTACATATTTTGAATGTAGTTTTCAGAAAGTTATTTCTGGCCAATGATAAATATAGTTGGGTTACCTTGGAACTGATGTGTCGGTGTGGTGTTGAGCAGCTGGACTGCAGATATTAACGTGCCGCTCTGAATGAGCAAGACGTTTGTGTGCAGGCAGGAATCTGAAGACAAAAGGAAAAAAGTCCTATAACATTATATAAGAAACACAATAAAAAATTGAGAAAGAAGGAAAATACAGACTGTAAACACATTTTCCCCTTCATATACGTTTTTTCTCTAACCTTTATTGATTCTTATAATGAAAAACGACACAGGCAGCAAATAATTCATAGTCTACACCAGTCGGAACATTACAAGTTAAAGTAAAATAAACAAAAAGGTAACTAAAACCACATTTTAAAAAAGAAAACGGGCCTCATGTGGCATTTCTTTCTCTCCCCGGCCCTAAAATATGTCAAGCGCACAGCCAGAGTGATGTATTCTGCAACCACCACGATTATTACAAGTTAAAGAAGTTAAAACAAGTCACATTTTCACGTAATTCTCTGCCAAAAGCAATCCATAAAGCACAGAAAGTACTTTCTTGGTTCTCTGCGACTTCAGAGCCTATGTGCTGCCTCCATTGCACCGCCAGTCCTAATTGTAGGTTGTGCGATGGACGGGGGCCAATTAGCTGCTTGAGAGCGAGATTCCCTCATGCTTACTGACGCGATATTATTTTTTGCTCTGGAGCAAAACTGAAGGCACTCCTAAAATCCAAAAAGAAGCGGCCTTCGGTTGCCTTAAGTCAAAATTATGGAGTGATAGATGCAAAGCACAATCTTGAAGTGATAGTTCACCCAAAAATGTAAATGCTGTCATCATTTACTCACCCTCTTGTCATTTCAAACCTTTATGACTTCCTTCGTTCTGCAGAACACAAAAAAATATATTTTGTAGGTAACCGAACAGCACTGGCCCCCGTTCACTGTTACTGTATGGACACAAAACCAATGCAAGTGATTGGGGGGGGGCAGTTAACAACATTCTTCAAAATATCTTCTTTTGTGTTCTGTGGAAGAAGGAAAGTCATACTAGTTTGAAATGACAAGAGGGCGAGCAAATGATGACAGAATTTGTATTTAACTATCACAAAAATGCGCTATGCTTTAATCATTTCAAAACTTGAGAAACAGGATACAAAAAAAAAACTGTGCAGTTACATTAAATTGGAGTGAAAAAATAAGAAATCTTAAATAAATGTATTTATTTAGTGAGCCAAAGTCTTTGTGGTAAAGAGAAGCAAACCATACATTACAAAATAATGACCGATTTAGCACGACTTCCCACGATATGTTTGTAATATACGTGAAACCTTCCAAGTGCTGGAGAACTCTTCAACTTCAAAACATAGAGATCTGTACTGGCTGTTGAGCGTTCAGAGTTACAAATAGACACTTGTGCTAACTTTCCAAAATATGAAGCACTATTTTAAGGCCCAAGTTAGTTACCAGTCGCAAGTGATTGTACAACGAGAGAAAACAATGTGTTATTAACCTTTTCAGCCATGTTGAGATCATACTCTAAAGAAAGTGTTTCCAGGTTCACCAGTGCTATAGCACACGCATGCATATTTATGCATTCTGACTTCACTTTAATCTAGATAAAACAATTACATAAAGCATTAGTCAAACACAGACAGGTAAATTGTGCTCTGTACACAAAAACCTTCAAAGAAAGCCGTTAAATGTCCACGAAGCCTTCGCCGAGGTCTTTAGAAGAAGTCGATGCAGAGGCAATGTATTCATCTCTGCGAATATGCATCCCGAAGCAATCAATGGCCATCAAAATATGAAACATCACAATGTCATCGTCATTCTCCAAACGTCCCGGAGAACGACAGAGTATCAATGAAAGCAGTCACTCAACAGTTCACCTCCATTAGATTAGCCATTGATAGAAGTGCCAGGGAAGGGTTTCGCAATGGATGAATTAACTAACAGATGTGGACAGGAGAGCCAGGCTGCATAAAGCTGCACTAAAGAGATGACAAGAAGGTGGGTTCAGCAAGGTATGAGCGATGGAGCCGGGAGGAAAATTTCATTTCGAGGGCCATTTTGAAAATTACACAAGGAGGTTTTGACTAGGCAATAAAAACGCAGCCTCGTCCACCGGCAGGAGAGGGAGAACGGCACCAATTAGCTTATTTATAAATCAGACGCAATTTCAGTGATGACTTTTACCTTGCGTTTGATTAAATGCGAAAGGATGGTTGGAGGAAAGTGGGGGGGATCAAAGTAAAAAATCATTTCATCTAATTTCCTTTATTGGCAATAATCACAAGCAGTCTCTTTTTCCTTGGCTAATGAAAAATTCCATTGATCTTGAGGTCGGTGGCTGCGACGGCTCAAAAGCGGAGGGAGCTACTGTACGTGTGAGCTGTGCTAAGTTTCTTCAGCAACTCCTGCAGTTTGGGAAGTTTCTCCGTGACGCTCAGGACAGCTTAGTCGAAAGAATTTGTTAAAATGACCACAGATAATAATTTTGATTTGTCACTTTAATATTGTGGATACAGTAATGCACTTTGTAACTGAGGCTCATACAGTACATTAAACCGTTTTTTTGTTAAAATAATCATCATTTTTGTGATAGCATCATTGCTCTCGGCGGATCAAGTATTTAGTGACCAACTTTGTGTTAGGTTAAGATGAAGCAGGTGGCTTTTGTTTAGACTTCTGGTTGTTTTATATCATTGGAAAATATTATATTAGGGACTAAGAATATTACAGATATCGTGTTATCACAATAGCAAAATTGTCTCAATATTATCATCGTCAAAGAAGTTTTTTAAACGATAGGTCTTCTGGGCCTAACATGGAGAATGTTAGAACAAATTATAGATGTAACCAATGGCAAGGTCCATCTGGTGCAATTATTTTATTTTATAAAGGGGATTTATTGGTAATTTTACCCATCTCGTACTATAACTCATACCTCTAAGCAACAGTTATGATTAGAGGATAAAGTCATCCAAGTCATTTTAAATATTGTAATAAACATCGTACAGTTGTATTATTTATGAATAATATTGTCAACATATATTTGGAGTATGAAGCCAACGGAATACTGACAATTTTTTTTTTAACTTGAAATCAATTCTAATAGCCTACAAGACTACATGCTTAGCTCCATGTAAACAAAGAGGGACATCATTTTTCATCTTGATATCCTTGATCACAATGACAAAGTTAAGATAACCAAACACCTTTTGAAAATACTAAACTGTATTTCTAGCTATAAACATGGTATATATAAAAGTTTATTGCCTTGCTCTATTTCTCCATACATTGTAATAGTCTAACCTGTCTAATAGAGATAAGTCAGTTTTTTGTTGATTAAATGAAAAAATGTAAAATCTTTTATCATTTAATAACCCTCATGTCAGTCCAAACTTGTACGACTTTCTTCTGCAGAACACAAAAGAAGATATTTTGAACAATGTTGGTAACCTATCAATATTGCCCCCCATATTACTTATATTGTATAGACACAAAACCACCAACGCATTTCTCGAAAAAAAAATTTGTTTCACAAAAGAAAGAGCCCTTTACAGATTTAAACTGACATGAGGATGAATAAACAATGACAGGATTTTCTTTTTTTTGTTTGAACTATCCCTTTAAGCTTTCCTTGTATTGAGTCCAGGACATTCTTCTAACACTTGCTGCCCATTGAGCAAAGGCGAAACTTTAATGCAGCCGAGTGTGTCGTTTTGAAAGCACCGTCACTAGCATTATCTCATCAGGGTGGGCGTTTGGTGCGGTGGCTTGACAGAGGTCCGGCGCGATGGGCACAGGAGACCTGAAGAGAGCCTCTGAGACGTGGACGGAGAAGGTCATTACTGCACATTAACATCTCCATTCATTATTACCAACTGACCTCATAGTCAAATGCCAAATCCACTGCCCCAGCCAAAGCACACAGCCTGGACTTCTTTCGACTCTATGTGACATTAATATAATATATTATACCTCTGTGGGCGGCAGGGCGAGGACTCCCAAATTTTTAATGACAGTGACTGACAAAAGTGGGTCATGGGAGGTAACCAAACTGAAGGCCTGTAGAGGTTTTCAACTATATGACAATGCTGCCCCATTTCCATGTAACTAAGATGACGGATATGATCGTATCGGATTTTAAGAAGTGTTAGTGATGACAGACTTTCTGTATTACGTAATCTGCATAAGGCTCACCAAATCTGACATGGAACGGGCAGATTTTGACACAACTGCATAAGCCATGACATCTGTCATTTGAGACAGGCATATAACAACCCCATCACTTCAAACAAACCTCAACATTTCAGCCCCCTCCAAGTACATAGCTGTTCATAACGTTTAACAACATTTTTAGAATAATGCTAGATGTTAACAGTAGCAATGGATCTGTTATTCTGAAACGTTTGTAAGTTTCGGTCATGGAACAAACTACAGACAGAGCTTAAAAGCCAATAGAAAGCTACAGGACTTCACAGACAAAGCAAAGGAAGCAGTTGTCACTATGGTTCAGTTACACACGGCACATATGCTATGATGTCATGTTCTGCTTTCTTCTTTTTGTTAATATTGCTCATGAGCAGGTGTTAGCGTGATGAAAACGCTCCTAGAGCTTCGTAGAGCTCTATCCAATCTTAGCCACAACTCCTTCTGAGTAACTCAATCGCACAAAATCTATCTTACAATAAAAAGTTGAAAAATTTCAGGCCTGGCAACCAGATTTGATATTCTTACCCAATCAAGAGCAAACAATTAATGAATTTTTTATATTTTGTATATACCTGATTACATCATTGCAAAACGTATGGCCACAAGCCAGCTGCTTGGGACAAATCTCCGAAGCCGTGGGATTTATCCTTGATTCGTTCCTATTTATCACGGTTCGCTCCTAGCACTTGAAAGCGCCATATGGACTCAATTGTGGTTCGTTCCTGGCACATGTGATCTGAAGATCAGACGCATGCCATACCTTTGGGTTTTACCATTGGATTATTTTCACAGGGCACATTCTATGAGTCCTCGTGCCATAAGGACGGAGATCCCTTTTCGAAATGTCCTCGGAACGCGAGGTGGTGGAATCCAATGTCAAAGAAACAAATGAGAAAAGGTGCCAGCCAGATGTTTCGCAGACAAGATTAAACGCTTGGTGGTTTGATTAAGAAAGCCCATCTCCTCATCACTCCATCCTGCCCACATTAAGGCTTAAGAGCAATCAAAACAGAGAGCGCTACGGGATGAGTAGCAAGGCGTATGGGGATTTGGAGCCCGGGGTGCCAAGTGATGTGTTTCTGACCGCTGGTGGCCACCAGGATATCAAAAGGGTCCCAAAATAAAGTTCAACATATGACGCACTATCCGTAAATTTTGCCATTGTGATGCCAGGCGAAGCAGCTTTTATTAGTTATGAGTATTTATAAAACCTATTTGTGCTGGACCAACAATTTTCCAATACACTGAAGAATGGTTTTCTCAGCTGTCCAGGGATGAAATTACTAAATGAACTAAAAAACGGTACATCGATTCAAAATTCTACGAATGAGCAGAAACACACGCACTCCTTTCTTTCAAATGTTCAATTAAATAATGTATCCCACACAGCTACGAAGCCACGGCGCTGGTTTGTGTAACAAGGTGATCGGTGTCTTTGATGCGACTTTATTACTTCGATATGGGACCGAGGCGCATAATTTCCATTGCCTCGTTCCCTTTGAACCGTTCTGAGACAATCTCTACAGCAGGATATCCTGCCATCTGCTTCAGTAACAGAATCGCTTCGCCAGTCAGTCATTGGCGGCAGACCGGCGTACGGAGTCACATCCATGCCTTTGAACTGCTTTTAAAAAGCGGCCAAATACCCTCTTTTCCCCACCAACTTTGAAAAGTAGCTTCAGTTATCTGTGCTGAGTTAAATGGGCTAATGAAAACCTGTCCCCCCTGACAATGAAAGTTTAGTGAGAGATTCCTGTGATGGATTTTCCCCTCGATGAGCCCGATAGCACTGTGGTCCCAGTCATAGGAGGAACTGTCATTGTTTTTGATCACGGCGTTTGGATCAATACAGTGCTGGCCATCAATCTTACAGCTCCGATTGAGCGTGCGGGACATTTCGCAAACATCTGATGCCAGTTAAGTGCTATGGAAACCAAAATCACTTCTCTGCCAGAGACGAGAACAATGGAAATCAAAGCAACGTTACATTCGAGTCTTCCAGGAGTGGCTGTGTGATGTGGCGGCTCCCCGGGGCCGAAGCTCTTGAAAGGACACCTGATTGTCATGTGACTCTATGCAAACATACCCTGTCAGCCAGTTGTGTTTTAATACAAAGACCGGCCTTTAATAGGGCCCACCAGCGTGGTAGATTTCAGTGATTGATGATGTGGTACGGCCTCGCTCAGCTGGGCTCCTGCTCACTAGGGTCAATCACGATTGAATTACCGCCGTACGCAGAAAGCCAATTAATAAGTGAGGTCTGATGAAGTTGATCCAAAGGACACTGTGAGGGAATAGAAGCCTTTTAAAGGGTGAATTGCTCTAAATTCAATGGGATCTTACAAAAGATGTTTTGATTGCAAGGTTTATTTTACCTTGTTTATTTTTTTCTCTCTCCAATAAATGAGGGCTAACCCTGCGTTTTATTACTTTAAGGGGAGTTTCCATATACTTAACCTTTCTTCTCACTTCTAACCATTCCTTAATAGGACTATTACATTATTAAACAAGGCCATAAAACATTTTTAAAGGATAAAATGTCATGTGCAAACAAAGAGACAAACAGGAGTCCACCTGCAAGATATTTCATTTCAGATGCTCTGCTTCTCTTCTATTTGGGAATATTTTGAAATCCTTAAAAGGTTCGGACAAAGTTGGTTGCTGCGAAAAGAACCCAGGGCATGTTGACGGATGGCCGACCATGCATATAATCGTTTCCTTACACTCCGCGAGTTTGCTTTGGAAGGGACGAATTACCATCTGAAAATGAGCTGAGAAACACTGTAGGCGAGAGTCCTGCGTCATCAGTGTCGGCTTACTTACAGCGTAACTCTTACCCGTGATACACACACACACACTAGTGTGGACCAACATTACTAATGTCATCTTAACCCACATTTTTTCACACAGGGCAAATTTGTCATCAGATCGAGTGCAGGGGCACATCCATCCACCCTTATCCAAACTAAACACGCAGGCAGACTATTGAGATCTATTACTTTTGGCACAGAGCTGTTTTCATCGATTAAGTCATTTTTGTGTAGGTTCTACATTTGGGAACTCGCAACTGCAAATATAAAAAAATACATTAAAGGATCCACAGCTGTTTCAGGAGCGACACAATGTAACGTGACCTCGGTGGTGCGTGCGGCCCTTTAAATCATAAAAACAACACAAACGGACTGGATAAGCACTAAAAATCTTGTTTTGTCAACCAAGAATCCACAGACAGTTATAACCAAATCGTGCATTAGAAGTATAATAGGAAACATGTTTTTTACATGTGGTAAAATACAGTAGTAATGGACTGTAAACATATTAAACAAAGATTTAATGCTGCTCTTAAAGATACAACATGGGTCTTTTATGTCGAGCTAAGGCACATCCTGAAACACATCTGATTCAAATTCAGAGGTATATATTGAGCTCTAATAAAATGTGGTATATATATATATTTTTTTATATATATATATAAATAAAAATAATTGTATATATGTATATACAATTATAATTAAAGACAATTTGCTAATTTGCTGATAAATTGATTCAATTAGTCATATTTGCCGATATTTATATATACTTATTCTATAGGATGATATATAAGAACATATAAAGCAATGTTGCAAGAACAGATTTTCAAATGTCATGTTTTTTTTTTGCATTCAAAGTAATATCAATCAATCTGCAGTTGGGTTGTTTTTGATTGAGTATTAATAATAAAAAAAGAGTTTTTGCAAATAAACTCTTCACACAGCATGTAGATTATAACATTCTGAAGACAGTTCTATACATAAGAGCAGATGTGAATTGTATATGCAGAACATGCTTACAGTCTCTCTAATCTTTAAACAAGCGTACACGAACTAGCCCAAAAATGCCTCATATCAAAATGAATTAACAACATTGTTCCACTCGGTTCAGGTCCTGCTTGCTGTTCATTAGGAATCTAATAAGAAGCAGGCCCCTCCGTGAAGCTGCTTCTAGCCGGCTTTTTCTTGACATTGCTTTGGAATGGGGCGAAAAGCACCACCCAATGCTTGCTGATCCAAGACGACAGTTCGAGAGGCAAATTCTGAAGCCAATCTCGACTGCGTAAGGCAAGTCAACACAAAGTACACAGCACAGTGAGATTTAAAAGCTGTGGGGGGAGGAGGGGCTAATAGTGTGCCCAGAGACCCCGAATTAAAATCGAATCAATAGTTAAAAAAATCAACCAGTGAGACCACAAAGACATGAAGCGGAACGCAAGCCTGCAAGTGTAATGCATTTTAAATATTTGTTGTTAGGTCAATCAGTATTGAAAGTTAAAATGTTATTTGTTTTTCTTAAAATAAAAAGTGACATTACGTTTTTTAATACCAAATAAATTGAATCTCTATTTGATTTTCAGTTTATTGTGCTGATAACCAGGACAGTGAAAAAAAACCTCAAACCCACTATATGTTCTGAACTGCTTCTCACAAAAATAAAATACAAATATTTACACCTCCTACAACCAAACAGACTCATGAAGAAACCGCTGTCCCACAGCTGATTCTGTGACTGATGGGCATTTAGCGTGTGTGTGTGTGTGTGTGCGCGCGCGCGCGTGTTTGTCGGAGCACGCGTGGATCTGCAGCCGGAGCGTGTCAAGTGATCCGCACAGAATATAAAAGCTGTCTATTCTAATCACTTTCTTACACAACTTTGCCCACTCGCCATTACCCACGCTTGCATAAGCCATCAGCTTTTGGGGGCGGATTAAGAGTGAACTTGCATGTGTTTTTTTAATCAGTGATCCCTGGAAGGCTTGAGGGAGGGATGACCGACCTTGTGACTTCGGGAAAGCGTATCGGGAAGTGGAGCACACGGCACTTTGGACGGATGAGCCGGTCCAGGTCTTTTGGTCGATGGTCTGGCATAGTCTTCATGAAGGTGGAGATGGAGGACAGGAAAGACTCCATGTTGAATGAGGAGTTGAATGCAACCACGTCCGCAACCAGGCTTGGGACGAAAACAGAGAGAGTCACCAAGATTTATATTTATGCATTTTATTCAACATAATTTAGAGGGATAGTTCACCCAAAAATCATTCCATCATCATTTCCATCATTTCAAACCTGTACTTTATTTTCTACTGCAAAACACAAGAGAAGATATTTTGAAGAATATTGGTAACCGAACAACGGAGGTACCCATTGATGTGCCTTGGTTTTGTTTCCAAACAACATAAGACAATGGGTCCCGCCGTTGTTCGGTACCGCGGAAGAAAGAAAGCCATACAGGTTTGAAATAACATGAGGTTGAATAAACATTTTTTAGTGAAATATCCCTTAAGACTGCATGTAAAGAACAATTATTTCGTTTTTTAACATGCTCCCTGGGAAAATTCAAACCCACGAACTTGCTTGCGTAACGCTCTACCAGTTAAGATACAGGAACTAAAGACAACAAAGGAAACAAATTATTGAAAACATGACGTCTTCTTAAATGAGCCACTTTCCAAATAATTGCAGGCAGCCACAAAATGTCAAGCTTATCACAATAAAGTCCTTTAATTAAATTAATTCTGCAAAATGAATGTTATTGAAAACAACATATGTTTTACAAAGCAAACTTCACTCAAACGCTGAACGTCTACAGTAACTAGTCATTTAAAAAAACTAATACATGTTGATTAGAATCTGAAGACTTTCTGAAGATGAAAGACTTTCTGAAGTCGCTCCTGATTTCTAGAATCTGAAGATGTTTTTTTAAAATGGCGCACTTATTAACCCCAATTGCCAAAATCAATCACGGCATTGCGCTCAATTAGAGAGTGAATTAGAGGAGCCGAGCTCTTTTTTGTGTCGCTCTTCTGCCACGTTAATAAAGTCGAGCGAGCAAAGGGCCTCTGAATTATTGACATGATACTCTGACAAACAACAATCACAATGTATTCAAATTAGAGCGCTTAAAACCCTTTCTTTCAAACATCAAGATTGATTATGACATTAGGGTTTAAAACATCCAGTTCTTAAGTATTAGAGCACCATTATACGATCTCATAATTACCAAGCACATCATGCCAAACACTGAACATGATGAACTATTCTTTCTCAGACACACTAGCTTTGTCCAAAACTCAGTGAGCTGCTACGAACACATCCATTTAAGACGTCACAGGCATTCTTCCAATGCGAAGTCTGTTTCAAGAAGTTTGGATGTCCGATTTGGTGCATTATAAAAAATGTATCATTTCACTTTCTGTTGCAAGCAGTTGAAAACAGCGAACAATATTAAAATCAAATGTAGTTCTCATATAGTACATGGAGCACATTTTATTGCCTATGTAGAGCTTTCAAAATGAGTCACTGTTGACATTTTATAATAGTTAAAATGCAGTCTTGAAAGGCAACATGTCTATGTAAGCAGCTCAGCGAGGGCTTTCAAATGCATCCTGTTACAGAAACTGGACTTGTTTTTGAGCTATACGCCGAGTGTATTAACATATGTAAAACATTATATACATGTTCTTCATTCAACTGTACTTCTGTAATGTTGATGAAATTCTGCTGTTACCATGACAGGATCTGGTTGTAGCCATACTGGAAGTCTCTTTCTTGGCTCTTGCGGACTGGATAGACCAGCTGGTTCTCATGGAAGTACAGAACCTTCTTTAGACGGCCGAGATCAGGCCGCAGGGCTACAAGCTCAGCGAGATTGAGGACGGAGCTGGTGAACAAAACTCTGCGGCAGAGACGGGGAAAAAACATCTGTTACGGTGCAATCTATAATGTCATTTGTTGAATGTCAATAAACGCTTGAATGTGCCAAATAAATCAGGTTATAAAATCTCTCAAGGTTCCGACCTTAACTCTTCTGAAAATTGATTTTGAATTGTTTATCTATGATTCACTAAATAGACTGTTGTATATAAAATCTGTGCATATTAATTTTTTTATAAAAAAATATTTGTTTATATCCGATAAACAGCCGAGAAAAATGAAAGAGACTATTCCAAATGTTTATTTCAAATAAACATTTCTATAAGTGTTGTGGTCATTCCAGTCCAGTGTCTGTTTTATTGCAATAAAACCAAACCTCAGTAGTGACAAAGTCATCCAAAAACAAAGTGAAAGACTGACAGCATGACAAGACGCATGTAAACTGTGATAAAATGGGGATTGTCATATAAAAGTTATTTTTGAACTTTTCCAAAATACAAGTACAAATATATTTTTTCATTGAATATCAACTTGTTTTCTTTGCAGTATTTGAGGTCTGAAAAAAACAAAACATCTTTTCAGTTATTTTGACCTGCTTCTCAAGTTTCATTTTCTGCAAGTAAATGCAAATAGAAACAAAAAATGTATTTGAAAGTTGGAAACTATTATTTGTAGTTCACAGAATAAAACTAAAATGATAATTTTAGCTAAAATATAGGCTACCTATAAATAGTACATTTTTAAATCAGAAAAACGGTCTCTGAAATGGCCCCTTATTTTCTTGCGGCAGAATATATCTTATTTTTTGTTGCAAAATGAGAATTAGGCTTATAAAATGCAACCAACTGTATATTAGCAAACATCTGATGACAAAAGGCATAATTTAAAATACAAAAATCTCTCTCCTTGCTGAGTGAAAAATTACTGAGGTTAATAAACACTCTTTTTAGATGTTTTTAGAAGATTTTATGTATGTGCTAAGAGCCATGGCACAGCAGCTTTGAAGTTCACTTCTGGTCTCCCTAAATGAACCCATTCTCCTCTCTGAAACCCCCGTCGCCTGTCACTCTAACCCCGCAGCCCGCACGCCAGCCTCTTTGATGTGGGGAGCCCGCGGCCTCGCGACCGTGACTCCACCACTGTCAGAAGTGTCCCTTTTATGCTAATCTACAACCCCTAACAAATTCTTAATCTTAACTATACGAAAAACCAATCATAGCGCGTTCACATGAGCGAGAATGGACAGCTTCTAACGTCTCATGCCCCTGTAACTGTGTGGCAGGATTAGTCTGTTCCGCATCTCTTTTAGGGACCCCAAACGCCACCTCCTGATCCTCACCAGTGCGCAACTCTGAAATCGAACCAGATGATGGAAGTTACTATTTTTAACCGTGCTTTCCTGTCCCTGCTGGAAATGATCAAGTGGAGGTTGTTCAATACTAACGAAACAGGAGGACTTAGGTTGGTTCCCTTTGAACAGTAGGTGAGGCCAGAGACTTAAGATTGATGCATGTTTTTAGGTCAGCCCGGTTGATGTGGTGGGCAAGTGTGCAGATGCATAAGTGAAGGTCATATAAAACGAAGTGATTTGCTGTCCCACCAAATATGTAATTGAAAATTCAACGGTGTAACACTATTAAATGAAAAAAAAAAACTTTCAACTGGATCTCCTCAAATGAACACACTGGGAAAAAGAACTCTACTTCCAATGACCAAGGTGTGTAAATAAATATCCTTCACAATAGTTTGCTTCTGGCAAGCCATCGTCGGATTCAATCACACTGTGACATGACCGAAACTGTCGCCCACTGACTTTTTCAAGCTCAAACTATTAACCATAACCAAACCAGACATTATGGTTCTGTAAGAAACCTGTAAGATAAGAGTCAACAGTGGGTGGGCGAGCTGTTCTCTGCTTAGTCAGGTTAGGAGTTTCATGATCAAAGGTACTGGACTGGAAAAGCAAGTGTTGCTCTTGGCATGGTGTAGCCTTATCACCTTTTATTTTTTGCAAGCATGAGCGGATGAGTTGATGTTATGTCTCATTTAAATCTATAAAAATGTATTTTATTAATTATTAAAGACAACTAAAAATAATAATAATAATAAAATGAGTTAATTTCCATATTGCTGCAACACAGTACGTACAGTAAATTTTTACTACATTGAAGAAACTGCAACAATTAATAACGGTTATGCAAAGCTCAAACATCAGGTCGGCACACCCAAATACACAACACTGGACCGGATACAAGCCTGCACGCATTTATTAAGTGACTATGAGAAGTTAAGCCGAGAGCGGCTTCAAATAAGAGGACATGGCAACACTGACCAGATTTCGAGGTTGTTGACATGTAAGAGGTTATGACAGTGCAAATTTGAAGGCTTCAGGAATGAAGCGCTTGTTTTGTCTTTTGCTTCACTTTGAGTGCAGCGAGATGAGATTGCAGCCAAAGGAATGTTCAGGGCTTCCCCCACCCACCTGCGGTTCCTCTGTCCCTAAAAGGAAGCAAGAAAGTCCCCATCCGATCCTATTCTTTGAACCTAGACTAACTTAAATGTTAGAGGTGTCTTGATTGAAAACAACTTGCACCGATTTATCTTAAAATATATCAGTGTGATTGTTTCATCTCAAGATAAAGACCAATAATGTCTTTTGTAAAGAATGTTTTTTAAATTGACTTAAATATCCTTATTTGACCTTGTCTGGGAAACCGTCTCTTAATGTCTAAACCGCCCCTCATGGTGTACACTTTGAAGTGTTAAATACCGCTGTATGATGAAGATAATCTAGGTCAGTGGTTCTCAACCTTTTCATGGACGCAACCCCTTTAAAGAACTGGGGCCCCCCCATACATATATATATATATATATGAAGAAACAAAAACATACCTGAATATGACAGATTGATTTCAAGAGATCAGATTATAAATGTTACAACCTTGTCGATAAAAGAACAAAAGAAACCATCACAGAAATTAATGGTTTCCATTAAAATACCATTGTGAACCATTAGGTTTTTGCATTAAAACCATTACAAAATTGTAATTGGAATCCTTTATTCCAAAAGGATTAATCTTCCAGATTACGAGAACGGTCCGGTTTTCCGTGATTTTAAAACCAGCGAGAGTTTATTCGCAGTTTATAATACAGATGCGGTGTGCCTGTCGAAAATAGTGCCACTGCTTTACATCTTTAATAACCGTCAACAGCTTTAAACAGCCGTTCAAGTTCAGAAATGGCAACTTTTTTACATACCACTCCATTTGCGCGCACCCTGAACTCACTGGGAGAGAGATGTGCGCTTATTCTGAAATTACAGTCTGAAAGACAAACATACTTATGTGATCTACCTTTTCCTTGAGATGATGTGGAGGTCATTTCTGCTGCTTCATGAGTGGACGTTTGCCTACTTTGTAGATATCAAGCTCTTGTGCACAGCCTAAAATTGCAATGGGCAGGACACTACAATGAATCTTTTCACGGCACATTTGCCTACGTCAATTTGCAATCGCGTTCCTCCATGCAACTGCGATCGAGCTCCAAAGGTTGGGTTTCGGGGAACCGTCTAGGTCTAATTTTGGTTAATGTTTAAGTTTATCTTTCATCAGCAGCTGCAACTTTCAAAACATGTCATTTTTTTATATTATTAATGTCAAACCAGATCACGATCCAACCATAATGATTTAGTGGGCAAATAGTTTTTTTTATAATTTGTTATTTATGTTATATTGTACATTTAAATAAAAATTAAACTCCAATAATGAAAAGCAAAAATAAAAAAACACCGTGATAATTTTTAACACCTTTTTTAATATTGTAATTCAATTTGTTTATTTTGCTACCATACATTTTACCATTTAGATTTTGTGACTATATTTTATATTTATTGGTTTAAAAATGTGCACAATTCTTCCAATCCTATAAATTTAAAGGAAGAAATGTATAAACCAGTTCTGCACAGATCACAGACCTTTTCAAAATGTTCAACATAAGTGATGGACCTAAAAATAGCTTTATTTAAGGGAATACACCCAAAAATGTTTTAATTATTTCATGAAATTAATTGTATTTGTTCTGATGAACATTTGGAAGAATGTTTGAAACCAAACATTTATTGGCCACCATTGACAACCATAGTACAAAAAAATTAAATGGTAGTCAAAGGTGCCCCAGAATGGTGTGCGTTCCTACATTCTACATCATATCAAATTGATGTCCTAGAAATGTCAGTTTCTAACATGTTTCCAAATTTTTTTAAATGTTTAAAGGTATGGAACAACCTGGGGGTGAGTAAATGATGACAGAATATTTCATTTTAGCTGAAGTATCCTTTTAATAGTAAAAATGTAATAAATGCTTTGCTGTTTGTAGATTTGCTTTACTTAAATACCTTTTAAAGACATAGAATAGTTAAGTACTTAAAAACATAAATTAATAATAACATAAATACATTTTTGTAAACTATATTCTTCAAAGGTTTATAATTGTATTATATACTTCTAATACTTCTTTCTTATGCCACAGAAAACTATAATCATATAGCTATAGTTTGTTTAAATGAATCTCATAACAACAAACACCAACACAACCAACCACATGAACTGTGCTGACCTGTAGAGGGAACTGACTGGAACTGCTTGCATGAAGTACAGGGCAGACGTTCTGGCCCTCCAGTGCCATTTCTTAGCAGGCAGGGTGAAGCTTACACAGTCTTCAAAACTTTCCTGGAGAAGATCAAGCAGCTGTTTGTGAGAGCCGCCATTGAAAGCCTCCAGCAACAACACACTCATGGACATAGGCCGAAGCAGATATCTGCAGTGTGAGAAGCAGAAATGTTTTTAGAAAGAAAATGTTCATGCATAAAATCTAAATAAACTTCTATGACTCACATAAAAGGATGACAGAAAATATGACACAATTTTAACAGCTTATAAATAACAACCGCAGGATGTTAATAAGAAAAATTACCTACGTACAGTACTTTCCAAGTCACTTACAATTTCATAATGTATGTGTTACAACGGAGGCTCAAGTCATAGCTGAAGTGCAAAATGAACTAAACAGCAAACAAATTAAATACTTTAGCTGATCAGCTGGAAATTTACCTCGATGTTGTTTCGGCAACTAAATAAAAATGTTATGTGTAATGGTATGCAAAACTGTCACTCACAGACGATAACTGTTAGATCGAGCGTTGAAATTACAGTAACAAGATAATGCTCGGAGTAAATCTTACTTTTTTAGCCATCTATTTAAGATAAAAAAACACATTTTCCCCTCAGTCATTCACCTAGAGTCAGATGAGAACATTGCGGAGCATAAAGCTTAATGATAGGATGGAAAACTGTGAAAAATGGAAATGTAACAAGTAATGTAGGTTTAAGCATCTAACCTAAAAGGCTGGGGTTTTCCAAACGCTCGGATACAGTGAGTGGGATTTCCTCACACAGTGATTTACCTCTAACCATTTACTTCAGATACTGCGTGTTACACAGGTAAGGCGTGAAAAGCATTCAACCTCAAAATGGATAGGAAAGTGAGAGGTTAATGTAGATGAGTTCTGCTCCCAAGACAGTTTATGTGAAAGGGAAACCCCGTGGTGCCCGACCTTTCAATCAAAAGCATGACATTAACCCTGTCATCGTCATCGATGGCTCAACTGCATTCAAAAAGCATGCCAGCATAAAATGTTAAAGGGCCAAATATTATATTCCTTTCATCATTTACTCGCCCTCATATCTTTCCAAAACTGCATAACTTACCTTCTTGTGCAGAACATTAAAAAGGTAAGAAGGTTGTTAACCAAACAACACTGGCCCCCATTGACATAAATTGTTTAGGCGCAAAACCACTGAGACATTTCTCAAAATATTTATGTGTGTTTTTAAAAACAAAGGTTAATTTAAAGTGAAATTAAAGGCAAAATTCAACCAAATATGAAAAATCTGTTAATTCTTTTTAAAGAATTAACGCTGTTCTAATACACGCACTAAAAATGGATAAAGACCCAATTTTGCACCAGTAATGGTTAGGTTTAGGGTGGGGTTGTGGGCTTCAGTATTTCTTATTTTTAAAATTTTTTACATTTTTGTTCACATTATACGAATTAGCCACAACATAAATTAGTAACAAATTCCTTTGAAATCAGGTTGGAACAGCAGTGGTTACCATTTACCTTCAATAAATGGGAAAAATAAGAACAAGATTTTGCTAGACACAATAATTTAATAATTTGTGTTCTGCAGAAACTCTTAATAATCTATGAAGGCCAGATGAAAGATTAACATGCTACACCATGTGATACCAATGTCAAAATAAAAGGTGTTAACACATAAACTGAATTTGCACAGACACACAAGTCGCTTGACTTCCAACAGTGTATCGTGCACTTGCACATTCACAGAAGCTTGATGACACTGACTGATACCTTAATATTTATCGAGGTCAACATACAAGCCCTGCGCCATTTTCACCCCGATACGTTTAAAAATTATCCAAACATATTCGCTCCTCATTTTTCACAGAAAAAACAAGCTTGTTCCCTGCGGAGACAGGCCGTTATCTAATCTGAATTATTCCAGATGAAATGCAGGATTTCCTTTGGCTCACGGAATACTGGGGAAGAGGCTGCTTTAGAGAGACAAGGCCTCAAAGTAGGAAAAAAATCTGGGATGCAGTTGATACATCCGCAGGGGCAGCGCATAAAGACGTCATATCAAGAGCCAGTACCAATCCTAACGATTAAACCCATCAGTAAAAGTGACTCTACCAATGGCACCAATAAGTGCCAGTACAGGGGGCGGACACTGCCCAGTGACAAGCACCCAGAAACATGGCGCATTGGAGCGTGTGAGCCAACTCGCGACACCTCATTTTAACAGCCTCTAGCCATCCGTGGATATATCTTGAGAGTATATGCGTGTGTGAATGTGTATATGTGTGTGCGTCATTACCCGCGATGGACTCAGACAGGGCAGGAGGAGGCCTTAAAGTGATGTGGTCTTTCTGGAGGGCTAATTCAGCCAGAATGAAACATCCGATTATGTACTCCCACACAGCAGACCAAAGCCACGGCTGATCACTTGAAATTAGACTCGAGCGATAGGAGGAAATAACACGAGGACGAGATTCATCCAGGCTGCATGAGGGCCAAATCCAAATAAACCAACAGCATAAAGTGGGGTATTGAAATTATGTCTGAATACGCAGGACCGGTATTAGGCTGGTTCGACGGTGGGGAGTGAGCTATTACATATTATGGTTGGGCAGATATATAACCAAAGTCAAATATAATCAAACTGCATGCATAATTTCAAAAAAAATCTGAAATCAAATGGACAGATAATTGTTTAATAGATAGGACGCATAAAATAATTTAGTAAGTATTTACTTAATTTTTTTATCATTTGAATTGTCAGCTGTATATTTTTGGAGAGGCCCAAGAGAAGTTTGGAGGGGAAATGCCCCCCAGACAAACCCAGCCAGGTGTAGTGAGTCTATATTTAGGGACACTTCAGAAAATCATTTGTGTGTGATTGTAAGGACGTTTTTCAGGGTTTGCCGTAAAAGCTGGTTACGCCTCAGACTTGCTGAGATAAGATAACTCAGTGAACTATAAACTCGAAAAATAAATAATGTAAAAAAAAATGTTTTTAGTAATGGCATCCACCAATTATAAAGCTACTTTGAAATGATATGAAATCTTGAAATTAGGTCTAATTTTAATTAATATATTCTTCATTCTTCATATATTTTATTTAGAAGGAAATTCAAACATATTTGGGCTGTTGACAAACCCAAAATAATGAAAACTATTTAAAAAAATGTGAAAATAATCTTAATCTTAATTAAAGGATCACTTTTATTACGTCATCTTGGAAGACCATAAACTTCCACAATTTAAAGAACCATCCATATACAGTACCACTGTGAAATCAAAATGTGCACTCCTCTGAACAACAACTGCACTGACTTTCTATCTGAGTCATGACAGATGAGTGTTGCTAGACATGTTTTGTGATGAAATGTATAATACAAGCTGCAGCAGACACCGTGTTTCCAACGGCTTGCTGATCGAATTCAATTGTGAAACCTACACAGGGGAAAACAAATGATTTATGCCATCACATATTGTCTGGTTATGAATGAGTGGGCCAGCCACACAAGCCTTTTAAAGTTCATCATCTATAGATTCAGAAGGTGGGCATCATGGGTCACCTTTATAGTTTGCATTTTGCCAAAACAGATGTTTCTTTGCTTCTGTTCTACTTCTACGTAATCAAGATACCTGATGTGAAAATGATCTTAAAATCAAAAGTAGAGGTCAGACAACATTAAGATAATTCCACACTTCCTAATATCTAAAACTTTTAACATTGCACGAACAATGCTCTAGCATCCAACCTGTCCTTCCATTGAATTTGTCATTTGATATGGGTAAATTCGTTTTCCTCGGCTCAAGCGGCATGAAATAAATGTGTCAAAAAAGCTTTTCTGCGACAATATTGTTTAACAAACTGGTTTAATGAATGTTGCCGGCACACATTCTACAACCTCTGCCAAGCTGAGTGGCATCCCAATCAACTAAAACACTATTAAGCTTGTGAAATGATAGTCATTTGTTCCTGAAACCTTTTAATTCCAAGTGCTCAGATAGACGCTGACACTTTCAGAAGGTTTGCCACACGCACAGAGGGCACAAAGTACCATTCATAAACGCCTTTGATCTCACATTAGAAAAGCGAGAGGAAATTCACATTTTTCACGAATTAAATTTTCAGTCCATCTAAGTGTCTGTGCTGTCTTTTAATAGAGTGAGCCGTGTCCTCATTCACCTCGGCAGAGGCTTTGTGTTAACGGTAATCATTAAAGGAAAGGAAGCTGCGCTGTAATTACATGCTAGCGCTTACATGCTAATCACTGCACACTCGGCTGGGAGATGAAGTGAGCGAGCGGCAGGCACGCTAATCGTGTGCCATGAATTGAGGACTTTAACCTGATTCTTTATCATGTATAGGCGACAATTAGGTAACAGACTACAACATTCTGAATGAGACAAGTCTTGATATAATAAGACAAAAGCTCTGTCTGCTAAATGTAAAACACTTGGTTCCTGTACAGATCGTTTGGCTCTTTTCAAAGAGAATGGTCTACCACAACCAAGCCTTCCTCGAAATTTCAAAAAGGTCTTAATGGAGGGCTAATTCAAAGTGTCTACTGGAGAAAATTGTGTCTTGTTACTGTAAAAGGTCTAATCAGATGGTCGACTTTAAAAAAGAAAAGTGCTAAATTCATTTTCGCTTTAGGAGAATATCCAATAATAGTGTAAATCAGGTGTTTAACTGTGGTCATTTTTAAGAAAAGAAACGTCCTAATCAATACAGTTTACTGGCATAAGTGTCATATATATATATGCAAGTATTTCCATTTGATACACTTCCTGTTTGAGGTGTAACGCACAGGTTGTCCTTTATTCATGGGTCATTACAGTATAATGTTTCTTAAAACCACATTCAACAGAAATAGCTGAATGTAGTCACCGAAATAAACCAGTCGATAAGATAAACAGACACAAAATTGTTCATAAACAATACCAAAATAAATGCTGTTTATTTTTGTGTAATGACACACAAAATAGTCTGAGATGTTTCAAATTTAGCCATTTTCCAAAAGCAAGCAACATAAGATCCAGTGACCGAACAGTGCAAAATGAAGATGAAAATGATTCAGAGAACCTTAGTGAAGAACCTCAACTACGTTGTAACAGTGATCAAACAACATGATTCGCATTTTAGCTCTGTGACATTTCAAGGTTGCATTCTCTATTTCCGCTCTTAGACTCATTTCAAGCAAAACACAGCTGGTCCAGATGAAAGCATTCGAATCAAGACCGGAAGAAAGTATCATATTGTAGCATTTAGAGTAAAGGCTGGTGATATTCAGTGCTATTCTGATGGATTTAAAAAGCTGTCACAATATCTGAATGTATCATATTTTGCCCAGATTTTCAGTCTGGACTTGTTGCAGAAAGCCTATCCCAGTCTGCATATTTTATCAGTTAGTATGTTTCTATCTGAAACTTTTAAAAAGTCTGTAAGTGTATGTCTAGCAAACATTTTTTTCCAGATTTCAAGTCTTGTAGTGTATTCCACACATAACTTGCATCTATTGCATTCAGACAGTCAAGTAAAATAATTATTGCGCTCAGACCACACAGTTTTAAGCCTGTTTTAATACAATAATAAGACCAATACATAAAATGATTTTATATTTTTAGCTTAAACTTTGTCTGTTGTTAAAAGACAGCTGGTGTCTCACAGTTTAGCAAACTTACAGCAGCCCTTCAACATAAGATAGGAT
The DNA here is from genome assembly GCF_947034865.1 of Barbatula barbatula. Lineage (NCBI taxonomy): Eukaryota > Metazoa > Chordata > Actinopteri > Cypriniformes > Nemacheilidae > Barbatula > Barbatula barbatula. The sequence continues at coordinate 10,900,007 of NC_136772.1, forward strand.
GGACACAAGCCTCGTTTAGATATATATATATATATATATATATATAAAAAATTGCAAAGATATATTTGACATTTTCTTTTAAATAACTTAATCTGTCTTATTGTTTTTGCAATTACTTTTAACTGATGCCAAGAACACCTGCAGTATAGTGGAAGTATGATGTCTCGTTCTCCTCACATTAACTATGAAACATGTTGCTCTGGTGTTGGACAATCCGAAATATACGGTTGAATAAAGCTTGCTATTATTGTAAGCAGGCACTTAAGTAGTTGATTTACTATTATGACAACTATGTGAGGGAAGATGTGCTCCATAACTTACACGAGACATTACGAAAAGCGATACCTTTACAATACTTTACCGCAGGAATATGAAAACAAATACATTTTTAGAAGACAAAAGATAAGATATATCGCTAGAACTCGCCCCACAAACAAATTCATGATAGATTAATGGATGCCTCTATATTATCTCTAAAAACAAACATTAACTTTAATCAATAAAGAATTATCTCTGCAAACTTATAAAACCCGCATGATCAGTTCATTCTTACCTCTTCCTGAAAGCCCGGCGTCCGTTTACGTCATGACGTCACTGCGCGAGAAGCCTACCCATATCTGCGTCAAGCGTGAAATCCCTCTATCCCACTAACCTACGCTTAAGAGCGTAAACGTGCTTACTATACGCGCTTCATGTGCTATTGCTATAAATGCTTGTTATTGAATATCTTACATTGATAATTGAGTGGAGCAAACAGTACATTATTATAACTATTGGTGTAATCAAAATACAACAGTCACATTACATGAATACGGGGTGTCCAATGTGTATGAAGCCTTCAGCCTACTGTATTTAATTATGCAACAAGGCAAATTTATATCATAAAGTAACAGTACAGTAGTTGTACTAGAAGATGCATTCTTACGTTGCAAACAATCACATTTATGTTTAATTACCAGCATTCTGGACCTCTTATTTTCTAAATAATGTTTAATATTTAGTAATGTTGTGTACGTTTAATGCTTAAGTGCTTGGGAGCATGGATGAATGTAGGTAAAGAATTTACACAGACCTATCATACTCACCTGAATGAAACACTGAACAAACAGAATCTGCTACATTTGCACTCATATCAATTACACCCTAACTTCCATGCAATTTAATTAGCATGTTATCACATTATATTGTAGAAAGTTAGGTGTTCAAGCAGGTTTAAGTAGCTTTCCTACTTATCAGTAGCGTAGCCACGAGGGGGCTTGAGGGGACATGGACGGCCCCGACAGAATTTTGATTGCTTAAAATAAAATAAATGTTGATTTGTTATTCTGGTTTATCAACCAATCAGTGCTCCTCGCTGTTTTCAAAGTTGTTGGTTTAATTGTGTCACGTGTTGTGTGTAGCATCTTTTGCGCCATGAGTTTAATTTACAGGGTGCGATAGCTAGTGCACAACAATATTCAGTTTTTTTATAAATTACCGAAAAGATTAGCAGGAGGAAAATGAGTAGTGTTAAAGATAACGATTTCTCTGCACATGACTTCTTGTAGTGTTGAAAGAATGTACCCAAAATACACTTTCGAATCTCACCCTCGAAAACTCAGCCTTGCAATGTCAAAGGTAGCCGCTGAGCTACTGCGGTTCTTCGTGGTCGTCACGAAGTGGACATAAAGGGCATTGAAGTGCACGAAGGGTGACTACTACGCAAATCCCATGATTGCGGTTAAATAACCCTTCAAACCTCCGTAGTAAGTGTTGACCCTGTGTGAAGACAGTGCTGGCAGTCGAGTAGCGCAAATTGGTGTTCCGAAGTTAACTTAAGCCAATTTCCTGTGTGCAGGGAGTAGAGAGCAGTGAACACTGTGTGGGTACCATGTCAATTGGTTGTGTTAAAGAAGAGAGACGCAAAATATGCAAAGCGGGGGTCGCGAGGACCAGCATTAAGAACCACTAGTCAAGGTTTGTGTTTGCTTAGACGGTGAAATGTGCTACATAATACAGGTGTATGATTTAAGAAATAGATAGAAGCCTAATGAAATGGCTATATGCATAATGGCCCCTCATTTACAGGCAGGCCCCCTCAAAAATACAATTCTGGCTAGGCCAGTGTTACTCATGCTTTTATTTGTTTTTTCCAATCAAAATGACCCCATCTACAAGTAAAGAAACTGTGTATTGCAGAATAATGTAGCTTATGCTGCAATTAATAGGGCTACTTTATACAGTAACTTTAGGTTCTAAAATCAAATGGACTGTACATCCCTGCGGGGAAAAGCGGTCTTGAATAGTTCCTTTTAAATTAAACTTGAGATGAGTATGTGAGTTGAGAAAATTAGCAAGGTCATGGTTAATGGAACTCCATAGAGTTCCAACCTCGAGACTTCACAGTCAGTTTGGAAGCCTGCAGCTGATGTTAATTTAGCACAACCCAACATCATTCAACTTCAAAGAGACTAATAGAAGGCTATCATACTGTGAGAGACTTTGATAAGGTGGATTATATGGCTATGTGTAATTCACATCAAAAGGTAAAGGTTCCAGTAATTAATTAAATGATAGCAGAGAAAATGATACTGGGGAATATTAAAAGTCTGATGATTGATAGCTATTTTACTCCAATTTATAGAGGTGATTTGTAATATGGATATATTGTGTACAGGCACACATTATATTGAAGATAATGAATAGAAAACTATCTGATTAGATACTTGAAATAAATAACTGAAGAATATCAAATGGGTCAAACAGACATTTGTCAGTTTGTGAGTTATTTCAGTAAACACTTTCCATAGAGATGTTACACAGGCTTTCAAAATTAAATTGGGCTACATTTATTTGAGCAAGTTCATTTTCAAGAGAAATTACAAATTAAAAATTAAATTATACTTCAACAGACATTTCAAAAATCCCAACAACCACACTCCCCCATTTATTTATTTTAGCTAGAAAAGGGAAAAAAGGAAAAACAAATAAGATGAATAAAGTGGAATTATTTTTCCTTTCAGACAAAAATACAGTGTTTTCACAATATTGTATCAAAAGTTCCCAAATTGTTGATTCTCCTTCATCAGGTAAGTGTAGTATGAAGAGCAATTCACAGCAATCGCTCCAGATACAATAAATGCTCTCTTTACGTAAAATTTGCAACACTTGTAAGGATCCTTAATTACTAAAATATATCTATATCAAGGAACTATAATACTGTACACTACAGTATGAAATAAATATAATTAGGAAATATAAAATGAGTCACATAAATAAAATGGTAGTTTAAAATAAAAATGAATTTTGTATTGAACAAAACAAAACAAACCAAGGTAATACTGACAGATGCTCCTTAAAAAATACAGAAAATTGCACAAACAATATGTAAACTAAACAACTGCAGTCTAGATATACTAATACTGACGTAGGTATTTCAAATGACAAGGTGAAATATTTCATTTAATTCTAAAGCAGGTGCAAAGAGAACACTAGTTGACTTCGCATTATACTGTACAAGGATGGCACTTGCAGAAAACACAGGTGAAAGGGTTTGCATATAAGGCTTTTCTCGAACGAAAAAACACAGGGGTTCTGGCGCGGTCTCATACAATGAGCCGGCGTCATTACAGTTTCTCAGACTCTTTCCATCCGCCCCTGGCCAACTTTAAGACTTTATATGTTTAAGAATCACAACAGGTTTCGTTTAGTTATAGTCGCTTCATTAAAAAGCCAAGGATGAGACCCCAAACGTCATGTGGCTGGTCAGGAAAAGAAAGGTAAAACCAATGGTATCACAGTAAGTGATAGACGAAATATAACACTGACACGCTACTGCATCTTCAAGCGCAGTATAGTAAGTACATATAGGCAAATATCTTTTATAACCCAATACGTTTTTTTGTATGTTTTATTTTGTATTTTTTTCATTTTTCTGTTTTTGTCATTCTTTCTCAGAGTGCAATTCCCAGGCTTGTGCTACAACCACAATGAAACACAGGAGTTATACGGAAATCAGCACCGCTCAGCTTTCTGTCTGAAAAATCCGTACATTTTGAAAACCTTTCTTGTTTTATTCTGACGATATTTTTTGCATAATATGGATTTTTCCCAGTTTTTGATGCCTGTTGTTAGTGTTCGACTCTTAATATTGATGAGCGCAAGCCTCAGGCACACGCTCAGATAACCAATACGTGGCAGTGTGGTACAAATGTGAATCTGGCTCAAAGTCCCTCCAAAGGGCACAAGCTTGATAAAAAAAGAAAACAAAGAATGCAGGAAGCTTAATCCGAAAAGCAGTAGTTAATCAGCATCCTCATTCTCGCCGCCAGGATTTATTTTCCTCACCAATTTCCCCTCTTCCGAACTCTCGTCCTCTGTCCCTCCAGTTATTTCTCGTTCTTTCTCATCTGTTGCTATCCCATCAGGACTGTCAAATCTCTGCTCCACCGCTTCCATTTCTTCCTCCTCTGCCAACCCTGTCCCTTGCCTGTCCGTCACTTCCGGATATGCCTCCTCTGCCTGTCTGGCCCCACCCTCAGTTCCATCTCTCAAGATGGTGTTTTCTTGTGTAATGTCCTCGGCCTGGTCCTCCGGATCAGAAAACCCCAAGGGCCCGAGGCCTTGAAGGTAAGCTCGACGCATGAGGAGCTCCGTGGGCTCCAGGGGTCCGCCGTTGTCATGGGTATCTTGTTTGGCTGCCTCGCGCTCCTCTGCCTCCCGTTTACAGTAGGAATACCGGTGGTTCATGTGCTGTGAGTAGGAGCCGGAGTGAGAAAAGCGTTTGCCACATTTGTCGCACTGGTAGGGTTTCTCGCCCGAGTGTAGGCGTGAGTGCTCGATGAGGTGGTGCTTGTGTTTGAAGGCCTTCTTACAAATCTGGCACTGGTGAGGCCGCTTTCCTGCAGACACACAAAAAGAGAGGAGCCAATGGATTAGAAGAGTGTCCAAACCCCACCATCATTGTAAAAAACACATAACCTATATTGAATATATTGTTTCAATTTACAGAGACACACATTTTTAAGTAACCACACAAAAACCTCCTGACTTGTGTTTATCGCATGATGAATTCTCACCAGTGTGGAAATAATTTGGGGAAAAATGTAAAACAAACAAACAAAACAAATGCCATGACTGAAAACCCCTTTCATGTCAACCCGCAACAAACCACCCTCGGTTTATTTTGGATGTTACCAAAAACAGTGCAAAGAGGTGAGGGGGAAGCCACGGTCCTGTGGTGCTATTCTGAGGCCGTCTGTGACTGTTCTGAATGCAGCCAAGAGGATCAGGTGATTATCGCTCCGTGCCGCACAAGGTGAAAGTGAGGCAGTCAGCATCCCTGACAGAGTGATATGACATCATGTCTCTAGATAAAAAATGCTTAGATAAGACAGCTGCCTCGTGACGCCCGGCAACGCCCGCAAACCGAACGTCTCTCCTCCAATCATAACATCTACGGTGACTCCCAGAAACGGGGAGATAAATTCCAGTCTAAACAGTAAAGTAGGTGGGACCTGCCATTTGGCATTCAGTAATTTTACCACTAACATACTTGCCATAAAAACCCACACACTCGCCATCATCTCCGAGCACATGAACAGATGTACTATATTTTTGGCCATGAATAGCCCTGGCATGCACCTTCCATAGCAGCCATACTTGAGATGGTCCCCTTCCCCACCTCCCCTCATCAAAATCAAAAATAGACGAGATGGCAGATTCCTCTATATGCATTCCAAGCGAAGAATGTAAGTGAGGATGATGCAAACGTGTGAAAGAGAGGAGTCCCCCGGGAGAGGAGGTCACATTGTGGCATAGAAATGCTAGCGCACATCAGGCTTTTACACACCTGGCATATTGTGCCATGTTGGCATGCCAGCAAACTGCATTGAGAAAGTGCCTCCATATTTACTGGCGTTCCAAATGTTCAATTTACAGGCATTGTGAGATTTGTATATAAGGTGTATATGAGACATTGCGTGTGAATCGGCCGTTTAACATTTTAAGTGTTTAATTAAGTGATATTTATATAGATTTTAGCAGGATTAAAAATATAATCCGCGTCACCCACTAAATTTAAACTATATCCCCTTCAAGCCTGTCAAGAAGAAGGAAAACGTTACACCTAGGTTTTAAATGTACAACAAAAAATGGAAATGGACAGAAAAAAGAAAAGAATTGAGAAAAGAAATAAAAGAAACAAGAAAAAACACAATGTGGTAATAAAAGGGGATTACTTGGGAGGGGTGGACGAGGGTAAAAAAAAGAGTTGTCTAAATGTGATATACCTGTGTGCTCATATTTGTGTCTTAGGAGGGAACTGGTCTTCTGGAATGTTTTGTCGCACAAGTCACACGCGTACATACCACTTTCTGTCTTCTTAATCTTCTTCCGGGCGAGCAGCGACTCACTGTCTGTCAGGTCTTCTAGCCCTGACATATAGTCCCCTGCACTGTCCAGTAGCTCCCCCTGTAAAAGAAACAGATTTTAGGCACGTCGCACAATCTTAACCTGCCACAAATCCTAATCCTAACCTGCCAACTAGGAAGAGACAAACAAACCGCCTGTTTGATCCTAAGTCTGGACAGAGCTTATTTCTGTAATGTGTGTAAGGGCTTTATCTCCTGAAGATGTCTCAAAAAGAGTGACATATGTGCATGGGGTGTCTACAATTAAATAGAGCAGAGTCTATTCATCTTGGTAACAAAGTAAACTGGATAACTAGCAAACAGGAAGTAAAATAGCTTTTTGTTTTACATAAACTGTGAATCATAACTGGGTAAAGACAGAAAACTGACCACTACAAACTGACAGTAAATTCACTTTGTTGCAAAAGGTTGTAACAAAAACAACACATTTCTAGTTAATGTTACCGTTACATTGAATTTACCTGGAAGCCTGATTTCCTCTGGTATTTCCGGCGTTGTTGCATTTCAGCAAAGGTGGCTGCCCCCGCTGCATAAGTATAAGCCATGTGTGGCAAAAAGCTCATGGGATCCAACCCTGGATAGGGCCTGAGTCCCGGGATGGTGGCCTGAGCTGGAGACATGAACGTAGGAGGAGGGAAAGCTCCATGAGGTGTAAGCGAAGTGTACATGTGCCCTCCACCGAAGGGGTTTATGCTAAAGATGGGGCTTGAGCTTTTATCCAGCTGACTTTCATTGCCCAGGGTGTTGGGTCCATTGAATTCCTTCTTGATGTGTGCCAAGTTTAAAGGCTCTGTTCCCTGTTCACGTACAGAGGTGTCGCTACTGTGGTCAAAAGAAAAACCATTGAGTTTGGACCTCCGTTCTGCCTTGGAAACTTGTTTCGGTAAAGACAAGTCCAGTGGTTCCCCATGGGTGTCCTCAGATGCGAGGCTGTTAGGGGTGTATGAACTACTATGCGAGTGTTTGGATGATGATGACGTAAGATTCAAAGGTGAGGGAGTCTCACCTCTCAAGTGGTCCACAGAGTCAAGTGGCTTTTCATTGGTCTGTCTGATGCTTGTAAACTTGGACAGCCTGTGCCCTGAATCCCCATTAGTGAGGGCTTGAATCTCTGCTGATGAGTCGCTGTACTGGCCTATCGAAACAGGTGAGCGGGCAAATGCTGACTCTCTGACCAAGCCGTGGTTGACATCTCCGCAGTTTCGCTCAAGAGGGGGAGATCGTTTCCTAGACAAGTGAGATTGAGCTTTCCATTGCACAAACCAATCCTTCACAAACTCCTGAGGCAGACCCACTGCTATGGAGATCTTCCTCTGTTCCTCTGAGTTGGGCTCAGTGTTCATGGCAAAGTAAGCTTTTAGTACTGACATGTGATCCTTGTAAGGGTTGATCGGACTGGTGGCGTTCCTGTCAGAAAGTGATGAGGATATCACGCCAGTCTCTGAGCTGAAAACCCCCTTTCGACCGGTTGGTACAGTATCGTTAGGTTTAAGGACAGCCTTGATCTCCTCGTTCATCTTACAGAGATAGCGCTCATGCTGATGCAATGGAATAGGGCCAGAAAACGTCTCCTTGCAGTACTGACACGAAAACAGAGCGTACTGTGCATCCCTCTCCTGTGTTTTTTCTTCAGATCCAAGATCCAGGTCATGGTTGGGTCTTTCTTTCTTGATATCCAGCACCCGTCTCTTTGAATCTTCTGTTAAACTCTGGAGACACGCTTTGGCTTCGTTGACCTTTTCCAGTGTGTAGTCAATGATGGTCTTTGTAGGACTGTTGTGACCAACGCCAAGGAAGCCTTGCTGGGAAGCCAATGCCAGCTTCTGCTCCTCCATCTGGGAGCCTAATTCCTTCATGTATGCTCTGAGCTTAGAGATCTCTTCGGGATTGCCATCTATCTTCTGTCTCCAAACGGTGTTGTCCACAATCTGAAGAACCTTCTGAACTTCACTTATGTTGTTATTAAACCCTGGATAAGCCAACAGATGAGAATCCAAGCCGATACCCAGGTGTTGCAAGGGGTTTTGAGCGGAACCGTGTATTCCCGGAGGACTCCCTCCACGTCCGCCACCATTGAGAAAAGCTCCTGTCCCACCATAATCTTGCTGAGATGCAATCATAAGACGGTACTCATTGAAGTCCATGGGCTCAGACTTAATGTCTTGGTGGACAGATGGGTCAGATGGAAGGCTCATGGACCTGCCATTCTCCAGTTTGTGACGGAGCTGAGCTAAGGCAGGACTGCCTGGCGAGGACGCAGCTGAGTTTGGTGATGAGCCTGACTTTGTGTTGACTCCTTGGCGTACCCGCCCGTTAATAGAGATGAGGCCAATGCACTTCTTGCTACTTATGTGGGAACTGTAAGAGCCGGAGTGGGAGAAGCGCTTCTTACAGTTGGAGCACTCGTAGGGCTTCTCACCTTAATGAAAAAAATCAAAACATATAATTTACATTTCTTGCCTTTTTGCTTGACACATTGTATTCCTTTTTTGAAAGAAGTCAAAATTGTCATTTTACTATGTACCATTCCACTTTATGAATGACACGATGATGGGATGTTAGAATAAATAAATCATACTTGCATAATTATACAATTATGTTTTTAAATATTCATCATCTACCCGACTAGCCAAACCGCCCTGAATTACCATTAAGTAAATTGGAGACATATGGGCTTAGACTATATATTCGATTGCCATTAATCTTATGGCACTTGTAAGGAGGAATGAAACACTCTACTTACCGCTGTGAATGCGAAGGTGCTCCTTCAAATGGTGCTTGTATTTGAAGGCCTTGCCACACTCTGTGCATTTGAACTTGCGGTTCCCGGCCCCCTCATTTAGTAGTTGAGGCTGTTACAGAGAAGAAGATTAAAGACAATTTGTATACGTTAGAACTAGGAGGCCAAAATGAAGTACAATAATTAGTTATTAATACACATTTAAAACAAATGCATGTCATGGAGCATCTGTGATGAGGTTGCAAATTATATTGATATATTAAGTTCATATACTGTAATTAATCCATTTTTTTCCATCTCAGAACCTTCTGTTACTATGCCACAAACTTTTAACTTCAAGCAGAGATCTGTTTAGTTAAAACAGTGTAGGTTGTATCTGTATTCACCATTCAATGTTACGTAGGTGCTCTTCCTGCATTTAAAAATTCAAATGTGGGCCCCAGATGCACAACAAAAACATTTGCATTCATCCTGCACCCCACACACATACACAAAAGGTCTGTGAAAAACACGTGGGAGTCGGCAAACGCACGTTTAATAGTTAAGACGTACAGTAGGATGCAGAAGTACTATCTTGAAAAGTTCAGTCATACTTGTCTGCAAAGTCCAGCTTAAGATGTGTACAGGGGTATACTATATGACACAATACTATACGATGCTATACTACAGTATAATATACTGTACTAAACTGTATGCAAATATGTACCCTGAAAACACCATGAGACATAAAACAAAAAACTAGCAAGGTGGATCTAGTAAATAAAGTTCAAAGCCTTTCAGGAAAACACCCCTTGAGAGCAAATAAACAAACACTTAAAAGTCATTTAAGGATTAAGATACTTTAGATCACCGGAAGAAAAGCCATCTGGTCATGTTTAAATCAGTCTGGAGAGGTGGACATGTGCATGTGTGCGCATGCGAGCGTCAATCAGACAGTAAGACGAGAGGGTAAGGCAAGTATTCACTTAAGTTCTCTCCCAACGTGCCCAGGTTCAAAGTTGAAGGTTTAAATGTAGGATATCCTGTTATAATCCAATCAAACTACTCAGAACTCATTTACCATAACAAAGACAAACCCCTCTTTTAGAAAAGCAAAAATTGAGATTTGTATTCAAAAGAAAGGCTACGTTGAGATCTGAGTAACAGGCAGAACTAACATGAGCTTTAATGCATCTTTTGACTTGACTTCAAGCCAACAGCTGATGCGAAAAGTCAACAGGCCTATAGAATTCAATGTCCTAGAACAGCCCACACATGGCCGGCTGTGGGCGGACACACGGGAGTATGACAGTGCACAGCTGTGGCTCCGGTGTGAAGAATTCAAGTTTTAGTGAGGCTCTAGAGAAGCGTGTTCAATGTTGGACATGGCTAGTGTACGGCTAAAACAAATTCTGTTCTGAGTGCTTAAAAACTCAAGGAAAGTACACAAGAAGCATCTTCCTGTGTGGATTTGTTTCCTATTGAAACAGGAAAGTATAATTTAAGTGTTTAACAAACATGCTCAGAATGAGAGCCAGATCGTCCCACAGAATCATGTTGTTGATTTTTGTTAGTTTGACATATCACCAGTTGAATTCTACAGCCTGAAATCATTTAATGAGTAGGAGGTAATGAGCACTGTGCACTGACTGAGGTGGGCCTGGTCTCACCTGATCTCTAGCGGGCTTGTGTGTGGCCATATGGCGCTCAAGCTGGGTGCGGTAGGCAAAGGTGTCACTGCACAGGGGACAGGGGAAGCTCTCGTCGTTTTTCTCATGTCTATACTTGATGTGCTCCTTTAGGGAGGTCAGACGCTTGTAGCCCCGGTCACAGTAGGGGCAGGTCAACAGTTGGGCAAAGGCATCTGGCGTCCTCAGTGCCAGATCTGGGCAAAAGTGAAAAGAGGGAGAGAGGAGGGGGGTTGAAAAACGGCAACATATGCGTGGCATAGTTGACATATTAAGCAATGGGAGGATGATGGGTAGAGCATTACAATCAATTATGTAAAATTAAAAACAAATTGATTCATTAATAATGTTAAATCTACATGTTTATTTACAGCATTAAGCATTTTTTTAACCCGTTTTATGTATTGTGCATTTAAATGTATAAAAAAGGAACCCTATGCTTGTACCATTTTCATTTTCATCTTGTCCATTGGCCTCTGGTGTGCACAGTCGCATGTTCTCCTCTGGGTCCTCTGGGTAAATGATAACAGTGTCCTGCAGGTAGTCCGCAATACTCCCTGCGTGTCCCTCACTGTCATCCAGTTTCCTCTTGGCAAAGAAGCTTTCCAGCTCTGAAGTGGCATCAATACCTTTAACTGCACACAGGAAGTGGGGAGAAGGAGCAAAAATGTATGCACTGGTTGAGACTCTTTGTCATTGGAAAAGACCTAGCTGAGCATTAGGACACCGGCCACTCTAAGTGTGATGCAGTGGAGACCGAACCATTACAAGGCCCTTAAAGGTGGAAGTATTTATTTAAGTTACAACATAATGGCCACTTCAAAAGACTAATAGGAGCCAGCTTGATCATCAAGCACTCTTTAAGCATCCTCTTGCATGTTCGAAAATGCTTTAAACATTTCCAGCATTCTGGGTAATTGGGTTATACGGCAATTAGGTGCGGTGGGGTAACTGATCTCACTTTGTATTGCTCATCATATACATAAAATCAGACCCAATAATCTAATTGTGGATCATGCGTTGTGTGTAATTGCACAGAACAAGGTTTTAACAAGGTTAAACGTAAACAATAGGTTTTTGCATGCTGTGTGGATAAGTACTAAAAACACTGATTGGATGAACATAAAGTGTGAATTTGCTACATTTAACGTATACAAAATAAGTATAAGCCCATTTGAAAAACAAAATTAATGTAATGAAATCAATTTAAATAATAAATAAACTAACAGAAAATATTCCAAATTTGAAAGTGCATACACTGTACAAATCCGATTTACTCTTAAACCTAATTTAGTTATGCTCAACTTAAAAATGTTTGCTTTCCACCCCCTGTGGGCACACATGAGGGAGCATTATCTCACATGTCTACGTGTGTGCTCATGGCAAACTAAGGGTGCTCAAAGGGCCGCCCGCTCACAGCTAGTTATCAAGAAATTTACAAAGAATCTGAATAACAAAGCAATGTTGCAAGAATCACAAAGAACAAATCTAAAACTGTTAACCCAATTGCCTAAATATGATGAAACAACCTTTGAGTCAGAAAGACCAAAGATCAAAATCTTCAAAAGTGAGCTCACCTGTACCATTTCCAATTCCAGGGAGAGAAATGTCAGGACTCATGGAATCAGATTTTCTCTCCTCTGTAAGAATGCCAAAGGAAAGAGAGAAAACATATGTTTTAAAGAATAACAATTACTACATAGGGTGCACTACTGTATAATGTACAATAAAATAACAGTGGGGTCCAAAAGTCTGAGAGTACATTGAAAGCCAGGGATCTGAAATGTAATTTTAGTGAAATGTAAACAAGAAAGCTATAGAACTTGAAACTATTTAAAACAAATGAAATGTTATACCTTTCAAATTGTTATTCAGTACGTAAGTTATACAATTTAAAGTTATACTCAAAGGTTTATGTTGATCACATACTTTGTATAGAATGCAAATGTATTCAATTAGTAAAACATAGAAAAATGTAAAAAAATACAAACATATAAAGGCAGGGAATATTATTTGCATTTATCAATTCAATATTTAAAAAAGTGTTTTGAAAAGTAAAATACTAATCATTTAGTTGTACATTTAATTCTCTGTAAACCTTCTTAAACCTACTATTTTATATTTAGTCTAGTTATAAATTGTTTAAATGCAAAAAAACACGTTTTTTTAACAAATGTGTTAACTTGGTTTGTTGAGTTGAAATAATAATATATGTTGACATGACTTATTCATCACATGTTTAAGTGTAAGAACCAAAACTAGGTATAGAACATATATGACAAATCAAAAGATTCAAAAATGGAGGAAAACCTGCCGAGAAGAGTAACATTTCAAACCGCTCAGGGTTTGATAAAACGTTAGAGAGTCACTTCACTGTAACCGTGGCTTAAGAAATCATGTCAAGGTATTTAAGGGAGGAGAGGAGGGTCAAAGAGGAGTTTGCTCATATACTGCAGCTATTGTGTTTGTTCCTCCTCCTCCTCCTCATGTGACCTCGTATGGGCAGTCACAAGTATCATAAGCTTCCCCCACAAAAGGAGGATATACAGCACCTCTACACAGGGAGAAAACAAGGGGACAAGTCGCTCCTGACACACACTCGCTTACTCACAAGGCATTAGCACTGTTTCATTTCAAAACTGTGTTTCACTTCCTTCCTCATTATCTAAGTATGACAACTAACAAAGATACTGAAAGTCAATGAATGCTCTCACTATTTACCACATTTAAGCAATGTCTTTTAAAGAGTTGAAATCAAACTTCTCAGAGAAACGTTTGACGATTGGACTGTTCGAGCACCAAAAGAAGAAAAGCTCTATTAGACTTGGATTTAACAAAGTTGTAAAGAAACAAGACAATTTGCTAACTGCTGAAAACCCTTCCTGGTAGAATGTGTCTCCTGCACCACACAGATAAAAGCACAAGGCCTGGAGCCAGTGAAAATATTCTCCTGAATTCTCTGCATTGTGCTTTCCTTTGAGGTACAGTGGCTTAAAACTTCTTTGGCTGGGTTAGTGATTAGCAGTATTAGCATGGGGATATTTTCAGGTCATATATAGGACCGAACGTCATATGTGGTGTGCTGAAACTCTGTTCAACTGCAATTTCTTCAAGTTGAATTTAAAGTAAACCAATGTATTGAAGGACAATGGATTTAAGCTTTCCTCGAGGGACAAAATGGCAACTACATTATAGTCTCAGTTCTGCTTGTGGTAACTGCCATCCCCTAAGGTGATGGTGTGAAGTTAACCACTGAAACGCAGGAGAAGTTCCATTAAAAGGACAAACTGTCTCGTTTCAAAAAGGCTAGTAGCTAAATATATATGTTTTTTAAATCAGACTGAGGTGTAAAAGAACCAAAAACTACCTTAGTTCGGCGTAAAAATAATGACATCTTTACACATGCGTTGTTTCTTAATTTGTAGCAATCTATATGCTGCAGATTTGAGGTGTAATGTTCTAGCAACCATAATGCACAGAGAAAAGAGGAAGAACCACACGAGATGAATTATGCAGCCACTTTCGAGATGTCACATTTACCAGCCTTTACCACAATATGTTTTCCAGCTAGTGGACTAATGCCTTTAGTCAATCACTAAGATCGAATATTGCAATCGCGCTAGAGGCGTGGCCTTCGAATAAACTCAGAAGACGTTCATTAATCTAGCATATCAAAGTGCGAACACCAACTAAACAAAACACTATTCAAGCGAATGACACATCCCTGAAGACCCCGTTTAGTTCTGGGACTTTGACAATCGCTGAATTTAAGTGACACATATGGTTTAGTCATTAGCTGAGACTGATTGCTGGGGGTCGGGTTTTTTCTCGCTTTCTTCTAACCGGGTGACTCGCATGAGTTCTCCCTTCACTCTGTAACTGTCATGCAGGCCCAGGGAATTGTGGGCCTATTATGTATGTAAATGGCCATCATAATGCTAAAAATTTCATTTAAGGCATCTAATGAGTCTTCAGAAGGGCAGGCTCATGCTAAATGATAGCTTTGCGATCCTAATTAAGAGAATTTGTCTTTAAAGCCTCACTAGCTTGGGTCTCGGTCGCAAACTCAATCGCTTTTGCGTGGATGAGTCACAGAAACAGTGAGAAAAAATAGGTGGAGAACGCGATGAGGCATCGGAGATTGAGTATAACCTACCTTTATGACTAAAAATTGTAAACCAAGTAAAAAAGTGTGTTATGAGTCTTTACCTGTAAAATCGAATTTTACTTAACATCTGGCCTTATAATATGAAAAATGCCGATTTGATTTGAGGTACGACAACCAATAAGTAAATCACATTTTTAAAAGAAGTCAGTTATGCCCTTAAGTAGATCCAGTGTGAGTTTTTTATTCTGATCTCACTTTCCTATTAGTTATACCTATTACTTATAATGCTGAATCACATCACAACGGTCCAAACTTTGGCTGTCTCATATGTTAATACCACAAAAACCTCAAACGACTCGTATTCTTGGCTCACACTCTTACCTGATCCATTCAGGTCTCCGTGGCGCCAGACGTGGGCCCTGGCCCCATCTTGGCTTTCATTCTCTTCATCCCCCCGGCAGGAAAGCAGGGCATGGGCTACCCGAGGTGAGGCCTCCAGACTGGGCACTCCTGCTGGACTGCCTTCACCCTCAGAACCCAGCAATCTGTCCTCCTCATCGGAACCTGACCCAGCATCCCCCACATTTTCATAGCTCAGCACTGAGGAGACAGAGATATAAGAAAACTGTTATTATTTGGGTTTGTCCGCTGTCCACTGGTTTTAGGTCATCAAAGTACAGAAAAGAGTTCGCTGCCATTTGGACATGTTGTCACAAAAGATCAAAAGAATTCTGTATTGAAGTAATGGTGAAGTAATTGGTTTCTCTGGAACTTTGACATTTGTGCCAATACAGAAATTGACTTACTGAAGTTAATGAAGTGACCACTAACCCTAGTCTCCCTATATCTAAAAACATCATGCAACCTGATGTAGAATGTAAAAGTTGAATTTCTGTTCTATTAAATCTACATTATTTCAAATTATATTATTACAGTCTTAGGGTTCAGAAAAAACATGACTGACAAAAAAAACTTTAAATGACATACAAGCTGGTATGAGAGAAGTGGTAAGGGTATGATATGCTATGAAGCTTACATCATGGGAACAGCAGTTTATTGTTCAGGTTCATTTGAGGTTCTTTCCTTGCCTAATAGAGCAATCTCAACAGCACCTTATCTCTGAGGCTCGCTGCCAAAGCAGTGAGAACAAGTGGGAAGTTACTCTAATGGTTAGATTGAAAAACCTAATTGCCGATTTCAGGACAATTTTCTCCCTCTTCTGAACACAGAGTTTTAAAACACAACAAACTTTCCCTTCCATCCGCGGTCTATTTCCCACTTCGTTGGCGTCAAATGGACTCAACTGGGCTGCGGAACGCTCCGTTCCCTCCTCCACACCTTAACTACCCCTAATCTCTCCCTAGGAGCCCATTCACTTAAAAAATACCAATGACGTCTTTTTTTTCAGGTTCCCATGCAAAAAAGGCAGAGCGCTTCCCTTCGGCGGCTCTCACCAGAGGACGCGAAGATTAGCCGTACGTATCTGATCATAATATGATCTTTGTCTGCTCCGTGGGGCTGCATTTGCTCCCCCGGAACAACTGCGCAACAGGTGCAAATTAAAAGGGGAACCATCTCGGGTACAAGAGATGGTCGAAATGCACTGACCCAGGCTGAATACCAAAGAGTGAGGAGAGGTGGTATGGCGGGGGTGAGGGGCGTGGGACAAAAAGATTTCTAACTAAGAGGTGTGACCGCCGGGATTATTTAAGGCCGACTTCAGTCCGCGGGTAAAGACCCCCTCCTTCTTGAATGAAAATGAGAAGGCGAGAAAGAAAGAGCAAAAGAAAGACATAAGGGGAGTGGTTGAAAGCAAGACATGAGAGGCTCATTGTGTGGTCCGGGTATACCTTGGACGTATAGCAACTTTATCTTGCCTTTGCTCTACTCCCTCCCCTGTTCTCGTAGTTCTCTTTAACACGAATCTGCATATTTATGCCAGTAGTGTCTGCGCATCACTCGCCGTCGCTACACAGTCATGCAGGTACCGTAAGAAACGCAGCCTTGAATTTAAAGCTAAAAAGCTGTTGCCAATCATTCAGAGTTTCAATGGTGGGAGTGTTCTGAAGAAAAAGAAAGAAGTGGGCGGACTGGGAAAAGAATCAAGGGGATGAATACAGAGGTCAGGGCTGAATATTAATAATAGTGAACTGCTGAGTGGTTTGACTTTAAGCCCACACAAAACACGAAACTCTCTTCATCACATTTTCCTGATCTGGCTGCCGAGACAGTTTTTCAACAGCATATGCTAGCCATCCACATTCCAAATCACATAGTTTGAATACTTAAGTGAATGTTTTGTTTCCCTTTTACGTTATAGAGACATTCAGTGCGGTTTCGTCTAAAGGCATATTCTAATTGACCTGTAATTGCATAGATTTTGCCTTCTGATGACACAAATAGAAAACGCTGAGGTTTAAAACCATCAAGGGGAAAAACAAGACATATTTTGCATGTTGTGTGTGCGTGAAGGTTTGGTCAAACTTTCAGGGGCCAACTGTTTAGAAAAAAATTGTAAGAAATGAAAAGAGTTAGGAGGACATCTAAACTGCCTCTCACTATTTAAAGAGCTGAAGAAACATCAACCAATTCAATTTTTGTTAACATGAATAATATGAACAGGTCTGGAGGTTAGAAAATATTATCTTACTAACCCTTACATGAGAGAACCTCATATGTGTCCTTCCTTCTATGTGTGTGTGTCAGTAAAACACCAGTAATGGTCATCCATCAAATTGACTGCCTCCGAGGTCAAAAAAGGTCTTGCATGTGTACGTTTGTATGGTAGAGAGACAAAATAGCTGTTTCAGAATATAATAAATGAATAAACTAACTTTGCAAACAATTTTGGATCAACTAATCAAACCAACTTTCCCTCTGTAGCCCCGCCCCCTTTGCAATTCTATTGGCTGCGATTTTAGTGTGTCATTCCGGCAGCTGTCCTGCCATATAATTCCTGCAGTGAACGGCCCATTGTGCTCACCCCAGAGACAAAGAGGCCACCTCACTTCTCTCTCTCTCTCTCTCTCTCTCTCTCTCTCTCTGGCTTCTTCCTTTCTCCCCACCCTCTCTCTCTCTCTCTCTCTCTCTCTCTCTGTGTGTGCTGTTTCGTATTCTCAAGCAACCCCACCTATCATTCTGTTAGCTCTCCTTTGAGAATAAGGCATAATGTATTTCACAATGGTACCTTTTAGAGAATCAGAGAATCTGTATATGCTGTTGGCAAACACTAATTGTAAAAACATCATTTTAAAAATAGACAATACATTGTGTCAGTCCAGTGTGAATGAACGACTCTTTCTACTGAGAGAGGTTCACACATTCAATAGCCTGAAGTTACACATAAACACACGCACACATGTTGTTCTGAACAGTTTAGCTGTTTAGACAGGTATGTGTGTGCTCTGTCACAATCTCTTACAATCCTCTCATCTCCCATGCAGAGCGCGTTCCAGGCGTTCGGGGGGAAACTGCAGACACACCTGCAAATCCACGTCGTCCACTGAAGTCAATTCACCGCACACATTGGTCGCATATAAAATCAAACCCTTCATATTTTAACACAGGAAAGGCTTCAGCTGTATCAAATGCCCACCGATCACATCCATCTGGTCCGCATGATACATCCTGTTCCTCACACCTTTTAACCATTCCCTGTTCACAGGTATTCCCATTTTCCTCCTTTTTCCTTCTCTTCTTCCCTTTTCCATATGTTCCCTGTGCCCGGCGTTGGTAAAACGCAAAGGTAAGTGAGTATTCCGTATCCATGTCAGGAAACAGACAGCCTGCCGCAGGTCTTTTCCAGGTGCCTCTCTGCCACGGTAATGAAACCCCGACTGAACAGACGGTGGAAAATAACCGCTCTGTTCTCTCTCTCTCTCCTGTGCGGTGTGCATCACCTGAGCGAGTGACGGGGGAGGGGGGCGAGTAGGTAAGCCTTTAAACGCTCGAAAGAAGGTCGCTGCCTAGTGGCTATAGCCTGGAAATGATCCATATAAATCAAATCAGGCAACATCAGATCATGCACCAAAAGCACAGAGAGTTAACATTTACCTGCTGAATAAGGTCTGCGGAGACGGCCATCTGTAGTAGTGTATAACAAATATGTGTTGTATTCAGAGGAATTTTTATGGTACCAATTTTGTCGCGAAATTATATGATTTTCACCTGTTGAACATTGTAGATTCTGTTGAATGTTTTAGCAAATTCATTTTTAAAGACCATTCTTGCACTGTTTTTTAAAGACACTGAGGTTAAAGACAACATTAAGAAATACACTTGCATCCAGATAATAAAGCTGACACACATGGACCAAAGCCACAAAACTCTCATTCTGATTTGATGGGGCTTTCAAATTCAGTTCTGTAAAAACATGACAAGACACTTTTCAACAATGAATCAGTGACTCCCACTGAAGGTTGTTTATGTGTCTCTGCCTGTGAAGGCCTTGAACCTGACAGATAGCGTCTGGTCAATTAATCTTGTGTTGTTAGCATGCAGCTAACGGCTTGTGAAAGTGCTCTTGTTGAAGGTGTGTGTGATCGGAGATGAGGCTCTCTGAGTTTGTTTTAAGGCCGGGCAGCCGGAGAGGTCACACTGGTGCTGAGGGAACAAAGAGCCCAGGAAGAGAGGGGCCGCTTTTGTGCCGCTGTGATTCTCAGTGAAAACTCAGCAATGCGTGAACCATTACTGCAAACCTGGAGTGTGTGTATGTGTGTGCTGTGGCTTTGTTTTGCTTGTATTTAGGTATTTCAGCACTTGCCAATAACTGTGAGCATAAAAGTAGGAGAGGGAGAGCGTCTGTGTATATGTGTATGTGTGTGTGCACTTATCTAGCCAGCGAGCACCCATCTGTAAAGGCCCTGCCGTGAAGCGGCAACAGTAGCCTGGCCCTAATTGAATTAAACTCCCATTTGTCTACTATAGGACCCAACGCAACAGGCAAGAAGGAGCGAAGGGGAGGAGAGGAGAGGAAGCGAGAGAAAGAGAGAGATCTCTGAGGCTCGCTCATGCCGCCAGACGGCCCACCTTTCCCCCTTCCTCCCCCACGCAGACCCACCATCTGTGCCCACCCCATGCACATGTTACCCCTCTCTCTCGACAACTGTTCTGGGCCTCTACCAGCCTCGGAGTGCCTGTGTGCTTACATGTGTGTGTGTGTTTAAAATCGTAGGGCTGGAAACACACAATGGCTCACTGGGCTACCCTGAGGACGAGAACACACAGGAGGAGTGGAGAGCACAATATGTTGAGCCGAGGAAGATAAAGAAGTCAAACTCTATATCTAAGGCAAACTATCAGTCAGGTTGCATTCTGGGAGCAAAAGAAACAAGCACAAAAAGCCCAAACCGCCTCAGGGCAAAAGAGCTGAAAGGAGACAACACAAATTATACACGCCAACAAAACCTGCAATTTTAGGTTGCCTTTTCTTCTCGCATGCTGTCTTTGTATGGTGATACTCTACCATAAAACCGGCAGGTGAGAGCTAAGAAGTGGTGGGCAGATGAATCTGTTGGCTTAGTTTTGAGTCTATCAATTTTTTTGGAAGTTAATATGGGTCAATTAATATGCAAATCTCCCGGCAGATGCTCGGTGGCTCTCAGCGTGCTATTGGCCCGTCGGTCACTAGCTGTTCAAACAGTTTCCCGAGCAAAACAACACCAGGTTCCTTCTCGGCGAGAAAACGAGACACCTTCCCCTTTTTTCCCATCCACTCTTCTCTTTTTTAACATTTGCTGTGGTTTTTTTCTATTTCAGTTGTAGAAATGCAAAGCAATTCAAAGATATTTTTTCTTTTACAGTAACAGAAATCAAAGATTCATTTAAGAAAATAAAGAGCAATTATTCACACTATCGGCTATTAACCTATAGTTTAAAAGCAGCTGATGATATCATGTCAATCACAAGAGGCCAGGAAAATATGTGCTCTGTATATAGAAAATGTTAAGAAACATGACCAGTTTGATGTTCTTTACTAAAAGTCATTATATGAATACATAACAAAGTTAAGAAATATAAATGTAATCTCTAGAATCAGTATCGGCAGATATCACTTTGAATAATCGGATATTGTATCGGTTTGAGAAATTTTGTATTTGTGCATCTCTATTTTACTTTCTAATACAGTTGATTTCACTTGCTTCTTATTAAAGTCTGATTTTATGAAACACAATCATCATTCCGTAATACCTGTTTACTATCAGGCAAAAAGCGAAACTAAAAGACAGCTTGGGCTCCGCTAAGACTCCTCAGTGGCACTGCCAGAGGTGCTTGTTGGGTTTCTGAAAGCTAACAGGTCCAGATGGAGCAAAAAATAAGACCTCAAAGGGGGGCTTTAAATGAAGCCTCCAGACCAGGAGACAGGTTGCTAATGAAATATTCATGCAAGGAGTGGCCCTATCTATCCATCCATCCTGCCCACAACCTTCCCACCCTTCCTTCTTCTGCTCTGCACCATTTTATGGTACACTTCAATTTAGAAATAATAAAACAAGCAACAACAAAATCACTCTTTCATTGGCACCACAAAGCAGAACCAGCCGGATGTTATCAGTCTAAACCCTTTGAGGATTTTGCGATTCCATGGTTAGATTTCCATCTTTAATCTCAAAACTTATTGGACATCGTTTAGTGTGTCTTGGCAAGTGTTCACAGCATGTGTGACCGCTAATTGTAGTTTCACAAGTGCTGCCTGCATGGGAAAGCACAGGCCTTGTTTGAACAATTCCTAAAAATCACCAGCGCCCATGTGATGATAGGAAAATAAGGCTGCCTGGTTTGGGATAGATGGCAAGTGTTACAAATATAGATGGATACATATGCTGTGAGTTTGATTTGCAGAGAAAGTGAGAGTAAATTAGAGCGAGAGAGGTTAATTCAAGCCATAACAGTTCGGATTACAATCCAGTCTCTTGCTCTCAGGCCATGCATTACTGCACCATTTTATCCACTGAATGTAATTTTCCTCCCCAGTGTCTCTTTCCTTATACATTGACCTCTAACACATGTACATACTGCTCTGGGGGCAAAGATGGCTTTGTCAAACACACACACACTGATCGGTTGCAGTACACTCCTGTGTTTGGCAGGCCCAGGATCAGCTGGGGTGGCATTAAAGATGCACAAGGTTGCCTGTGAACAACTGTCAGCGCATCTGCTGTGCTGTTCTATAGCCACTCTCTTTCTCTCCCTCTCTCTCTGCATCACTCCCACAGCCCCATCAATAACACTCTACTGCAAACAGCTCCTGGCTATCGCTGCAAGCGTGTGTGTACATGCGCGTTGTGTGCTATGTGTGCCAAAACACGAGTGAATAACACAGATTATTGCCTGCATTCAGTTGTGTGTGCGTGTCCTTTCGTGGCAGCCAATGACAATTTGTGTGTGTTAGTCTGAGCTCAATATCATAATGAAATAAAGACCCTGCGTTAAGCACATGCAAATTCGAATGTTCGTAATCATGGCTAAATTAATTTTGCTGTTGCTGATGAGAAGCATTAATTAATCTGTGTGAGGTGCAGGTCTAATCTGAGGTTGAATTACACCTCCTGTAAGATTAATTAGGACATGATAATAACATACGGCAGTGCCAGTGCAGATTACAGTAAGCCTTATTCCTTTGACTTGTAAAAGAGGCGAAACTTAAATCTCGGTGTGACTCGCCGCTTAAGCACTTTGTTGACAATTGCGCTTGCTGTATTCTCAACTAGTTAATAGTTAGCAGGGATTTCAGAAGTATTGACAAGGGATTTGGATTGCTTGCGTGACACACAATATGGCTGGTTTCTTTCATGTTTTGGGATAGTTTTGTGAGGATCCGGATTTCTCTCCGGTGAAACACTACACTGGGAAGTCGAGTCCATTTGTGGCAAATGCCAACATATGTTTATGGGTGTGTGCGACTGAGGTGCTCTGAAAGCTCATGTGCATGGATCTGTGGTGTGGACTGCGGAGACCACAGCAAAACCTTACCAATTGCCAGCTGGCAGTGTAGGTGGGAGCCTTTTAAAGAGGTCAGTGTGCGCGAGTGAATGGGGACAGTCCACCAATGAGAAATAGAGCCCCCTTGGTCCAGGACCTTCAATCAGAGCAACTCTTTCTGATGTTAATGAGGGAGTAAAACACATCTGTTCAGCCCCCACGCACACATCCTTACACACACATACACACTTATGTGAGGAGTTTGGTCACCTGAATAGTTTGCCCAGCAGGTAGCACACAAGGGATGAATTCTGGCCTTTATGTGGTCACTCTCTGACCCCCCTAAAAGCTTTTCTATGCCTTTTGCTCATAACTCCCATCAAAGGTCAATGACCCGTAGGGTGCACCAGGGACCCATATTACGCCCTTCTGTATTGTCAGAATAAAGGGGAGGGTTGAGTGAATGATCCACAATTTTTACAATGCTGACAATAGTGCTAATCAGAGAGTTGTATTTTGCACCAAATCGATTTACACACACAAATAAATAATGCCTGCAAACCTTTAACCCAAGTAGTCTAGCAACTTTAAAATTACTATACAATATGAGGTTACAGGTGTTACTACCTCACCAGACTTTCTACTTTAATTAAAACAACACAAAATTCATCCCTCTTAGATATTCTTTATCAAATGAGATAAAATATTCTTATTTTATATTTATTTTTCGAATTATTTATAAGACATTGTAGTATTTGAATGAGGAGAGAAAATGCACGCAGGGACAATTTTGTAGGAGGTGCTGGATTAGGAGCACATCAAAGAGTGTGAAAGTGAGATACTTTGATGATGTTTACAGTAACACACCTGGGGTAAAGCAAGGTCCTAATTAGCTCAAGTGGGTAATCAGAGCGTTGATTACAGGAATCAAAAGGTACTGCAGATCTTAAAGCTATAGCCTCCCTCTGTAACCACTCCTTTGGGTAGACACACACACACACACAAGCATACATACAAATAGTCCAGAGGGAAGTCATAAACATCTCCTTGGCTCAAGCGATTATAAGACAGGCTTAGAGTGGAGAACCAGTAAATATTGAGGGGCCATTGTTCCCTTCACTTCCTCTGTTCAGTAAGGAGGATTCGACTTTCCCCTTGATGACACCTCCAGGGAACACACAGGGATCATATTATCGTCTCAAACGGAAGTCGTATTCATTCCATCGACTGTGTTAAGGCTCTCAGAAGCCACATCATTCGTAATGCTGAGGACCGCAGGGCTTTCACAGAACAGGAAAGACCCACGTTAACTCGCGAGCAGCCGTAGAAAAACTCTCTTTGCTACTTTGTAAGGGAATCATCTATGATTTAAAGCAGGGAGTGGCAAAGTGTTGGGCTAATAAAGCTAGACGAGGCCATTTACAAACAGGCTGAATTATTGGTGTTAGAGTTACTATACCCTAGACAATCTCCACAAATGTGTGGGCAGCTCAATGCAGCCTGATTTGTGACTGAATCCTTCTTCATAATGACTATCACGGGGAACTTTTTGCTACTTAAACAATTGAGTGCATTTGAAAACATCCGTCAAATTATTTCAATTGTATGCAGAGCAACAGATCACAATTGTTAAATTGAAAATGTACCAGATTTTCAGTTGAATCCATATGGATATTGCCATGATGCTTCTAAAATGGCAAATAAAAGGACTGAAAGTGGCTCGCACAAGACATCGAGTTTCTCGTTTCACACCCCAATGTTTATTGTTCTTTTCGTTCCCCACAACTCTACTGTATAATTATCCCTATTATGTTCATAAACTTTCGACGTTGGCTCTGCTTTTGTTGATTTTAGCCGTACAATCGTGTCTTTAAAATGCAATACAACTCAAACCTTTCAGTTAAATATGGCTAGATAAACAGAGCGATAAATAGCTAGATCCTTGCATGGTCACCTCAGAAGAAAGCTGATTTCTGACCTTCTCCCAGAGTACCATGGAAAGCGGAGCTAGACAGTGGCCAAAAATACATGTTTTCTTAAAATACAAAAGCCTGTGAAACTGTCTGTTTTAGGGAGTTTTGACTTCAACAGGTGCCAAGAAAAACCTACACGGTCTCAAAACCTGTTATTTAAGCAAGGGTGAAAGGACTGCACGTCACATTCTCCCATGGATGCCTTCAGCTTCTTAGCTCTTTTTAGAAGAGAGTTAACTCGTTGAGCATCACTGAAACAATATTTTCACACGTTTAAATGGTTCTCAAGTACAAATTGATAAATAAAATGTGTTTGCGCATATTAAACCGTAACTTTCTTTGGTATACACCATGCCACGGTGACTTAGTGGCTGAAAAAACTCTCACCGCTTTGTTTGTCACATATTTGCTAACACAAGCTCATTTCTGCCTTTGTGCAGCTCTTATCAGTCATGAAGGGGATAGGTGTGACCTGGTAAGGGTGGCAAGTTCCACTTCGAGAGGTGTGATCACTAGGGCCCAGCAATTGAGCCAGAGGCCCTAATACAAGGAACTTAATCAGCCTTTAACACCTTGAGATGTGCGCTGAGCAGACGTTAACTGAAATGGCAGCTGCATCTATTTAACACATGCAACGGACTACAGTATCTGCTGTGATCATATCGTTTAAGGAGCTAAGACCTATATGTGAGGAGTGAGTCTTTCCAACTATAGATATTAGGATATGTTTTTGGTGAGGTGTAATTTCCTTTTTATCTTAAACAAAAAATGCCAAAAAAATCATTCTGAATTATGAGCTCATGATCTAAGGAAATAACACCTTCCGGTTGCTTGGTGCAAATAACCTGGTGAGTCACTGTAAGCTTCAGTTGAACTTTGTAGAAGATAATCACAAATGCCACTGACGCAAGGTAATATGCCTTCACACACACAGAGCAGCTTGCATATTTTCTTAGGACCAAATATGTTGCGTTACCATGGATCACACAAAATAATAAGTTATCAGACCGAGAGACATTTTCGCTTTATTGAGCTTGACTTCCTCACAGCAGAATGAAGAAGAGAATCTACAGCAGTTATCATATCTGCACTTCACACCCCTTGGGTTTGACATAATATTTTGCTTTTGTACTACTGAACCAACGGAATATATTTAAATATACACAACATTTGTTCAAACATGAATATTATTTAGCCTAGGTGAACAACAGACAAACGTGTATAAGGTGGAAAACACCTCATTTCATTGTACTGGTAATGTTGCTACAACAGTGAGCCGTTTGCCAAAAGAGAGGGAAAAAAGAAAGATATGTAGCTGTTTGTCTCTGATAAGACTTACACATGAAGATATGAACTGCTGTGTGTGTGTCAGGTTATGCTTACATTTAGAATAGGATATCCTGAATCCCCTATATTATGGGAAGTAAATTCTTTAATCAATGGAAACCTTTAAAAGGTGTATTTGTATCAGGAATTTAGGGGTGACGGACATAAAATATCAAAATATCAATAATAAAAGTGTTGAAAAAGTATTTGCATCCCTTTTCTCCTTTCCTGATCATTTAAGTCGATTCAACAGCCAAAGGCCATTGCACCTTGAACTGTCACTAATCCTATTTTTACACATTTTAAATCATATTCATTTGCAAGAAAACGTGCTTTGGGGACCACCGTCTCCCCATTTCTAACCATTTTTCAAGCCAGCAAAGTTGCCTTAGAGAAGAAGTTCCTCAGTCAAACAGAGTGCACAGTATACCCGTATAAATGTTCGAAAGCAATGAAGCCATTCTGGCTTTAGCAACCCGCTAGCCTCTCAGGGGGATGCAAGGCCTACTTCCAAAAAGCCTGAATAATTTATTGACCTAGGTGGGAGTGCTCTCTGGAAATGTTCAAAACCTTTTCGACAAAAGAAAGCAACATGTTTAATTCCTAATGTTTTAGATCAAATCCAAAATACACCAGCTTCACTTTCTCCATGCATCATTTAATAATGATTTTACACGCAAACCGTGTGCCTCTCTATTTGAATCCACTACTATAATTCCCGATTTACACTTTAAGCAGAAGCATTAGGTGCCCTCAAAACACACACACAAACACATACACACGACTTGATCTTTGCCAGGTGGCAAATAGTACCTCAAGGCTCCCTGGCCCACACATCTTAATGTGCAGTATGTCAGATGTGCTGAGTTGACCTTTCACCCTTGAGAGACTGACTGCAGGGAACCCTTTGTTTCACGTCTAACACAATCCAGACCTTACAATGTATTGTAATCTCCACCACTGTCTTGCATTGGTCCGGGGCATGCGCTTTTTGTTTTCCCTGGTGAAATATTAACTGGTTTGTGTGTGATGTTAAATATGCGTGCTGGCAAACAAGCATGCCCTGCTAGTCAAGTTCATCCGTGGATATTCATTTCTGAGCGCAGACTTCACATCTTGGCATGTTTAAAAGGTTAGAAAATTTTAATGGATAGACATTTATATCAGTGGTGAAGCCCTAACAAAAAAGTGGTGTACTAACTTAAACAGCCATAACCCACGATCCCAAATGACCAAAAAAAGATAGAAGTCATTGTGTTTGTTTTTACTAGTAACATGCCAATTATTACAGTTAAAAAATAAAATGTATTCATATTTATGGATAATTCTTCACTTCTGCTTTGATTATGAAGTTATGGAATTGGGTAAAAACGTCTATGCCAGTACTGTTGACCACAATACAATATTTTTTACAAAGCATCATATGTTTTTAACACATCACACTACGTACATATGTAAGATTTTACTCGGTACAGAATATAGATGAAACTTGCCAAAACTGCCATCTCTGTGAGAATACGTGTGGGGAAGATATAAGTATAGGCATATGCTGTGCTGAAAATACTTTATTTTAATCGTAGAATACACGTAAAAAGGTTTCAAACAACTGTAAATGGGATGAAGAAACAGAGAAAACGTAAGGATTCTGACTTGTGAGCTTTTAAACAGTAGGGATATGGTAGTGCTTTATTTGAATTATTTAAAAAAATATTTATGTGTGTGTCACATGCTGCCATTCAACTTTACAGTGCCATAATGTAAGTGAAAAAATTTATTTGTTGCAAATCTTTTATTATTATTCTATTGTCGTGAATAGCCAGCAACGGTTATTCGAGCATATCAAAAGAGCAATATAATATCTGAGATTAAATGTTTGGGGCATCTGGGGTTTTCTTAACAAACATGATTTATGCAATTATTCTATGATAAATAGCACTATAGCATAAATAACACTACATATATCACCAGAGCCTCGTTAATATTTGCAAAAATCATCTAAATGAAACAATCGTGTTGTAGCAAAGCACACACACAAATACACATGGCAGTTTGCGTACCTCTATACTTATTTTCCTTGCACCAGTCAAAAAAACATACCAACTGATGTCTTTCTTTCTTATACAGACACATTACAAATTTAGCATCGCTCATGTGTCTTTCCACTTATTTGTTCATTTCCCGTGCCAAACTTTTGCAGTAGTGAAACTATTTAGCTCATCAGACCTCAGACCATCACCATCAAGCAACTGTCTCCAACTATCCAAATATGACCTCTGGCCATTGACCACTCCATGCTGTATAAAACACTTGCAATTTAAAAGTTCCTTCAAAGCTATTTATTATACTGTACATCACCGCTGTATATCATCTGATGGTGGTTGACAACCACAACTAAAGACTTGAAAAATGTGTCAGCTCTCTATCCGCATTGTAAAGTGCTATAGATATTTTTCTGAATAAATATAGTAACTTATAAAACAACATTAAAAAACTCTCAATTGAGGTTATTTACAAAGCATGTCAGTAGGCAGAATGTCTGCATTTTAAATAAGAGTCAATTAAAAAGGAAATAAGAAAAGTAAATAATCATGTGAAAACCTGTTTGGAGCCTTTCTGTTATGATCTAACAACAGTAAAGTCTTATTAAGTGTCACAGAAACATCTCATTAGGGCTTTCAAATGTTTGCGTTCGATAAGGTGAACTAGAGATAAACAAGCTGATAGGAAGTTTGTTTAGACCAGTGAACCACGTATTCTGATACTGGTCTGGTCAAACCTGTCCTTGGGCTACAAGTTCCATAAAAACAAATTCTAAGATGTCCTTTAGAAATAAAATACTATTAGCACACTTTTTTTAGTTTGCTAAGATTGCTTTCTGTGTTCTTCAGTAACCTGAACACATTGCACACATATATCAGATTACTGTGTTCCAGAATGATAACGTGTAAAACATTCTAGGGGGATTAATAGAAGTGTTGAATTATTCACAAATAAACTGCTCTTCAAGTGAACCATGTTAAACGTCCCCTAGCTCCACACAGACGATTTGTCATGTTGATAAGTGGACAAAGACCTAGATTACCCTAACAAACCCTGCTTTATGGTCCGGTCCCCCTTTTAAAAAGGGCACATGGAGTAACGAAGCAAAAGGTAGCACCGTCTGTCAATCTGAATCAATTTACACATCAGGGAATCGCAAGCCGTGTTTCCCCCAGTGCTACCTTCACAGTGACAGATGTACATCTCCTACATGTGACCTGAGAAAACGACCCCTAAAAGCCACCTGCCCCCTGGGCACAGCACGGGTAATTTGTCCCACTGTTCGTATTCGACACCGTCGATGGCGATGGTTGTCTGAGGTAAGAGGAACTGACAGCCGTGCACCCCCCTGGGCAAAACTTTCCACCCAAGTGAATCGGTAGGCTGAAGGTTAAAAAAAATCTAATAAATGACTTCTGAGTAGTCATTTGGTCTTCATTACCCCCCCCCCCCCCCTCGGAGAAAAAAACCCAACAACATCTTTATCCTGTTCCACACCCACATGCATTTAATGGGACTATTAAAGTCTGTTGCTTCATTCGGAAGACATATCTTGCAAGCAGTATGATAACTGTACGTGATCCAAACCCCATAAGGGCTTATACATTAATCCCCCCAAAATTAATTATTTCAATGCTTCTTAAAATTTTAAAGCTCAATCTTTAAACATCGAAGAACGTCCAGGACTGACAACTAAGCAAAACGGGTTGCAATGACATCAGCCAAAACCACACACACTGTCTTCTCATAACATCTCTTTACAATCCCTAAAGTCCAATACAGCCTTAATAAGCTAATTGGCAAAGACTAAGCGGCTAATCTATCCCATGACAACAAGGATGTAGATTTAAAGAGAAACTTGAGGAAGTTGCTCCACATAGTTAGCTGCGCACTACAATGTGCATCAATAAACACTGGAAACCTTTCATTGATAGCCTCTCCACAGTAAAGGCTAAAATACCGTTTAAGATGTTCCACACAACAGTTTCCCTCAGTCTTGCAATCTCGATCAATCTCAGTGGAAATAATTTTCGCTTCCACTTAACAACAACCCAGATTTGATCCCCGTGGACCGGTGGCCAACATTGACGATTAGTTCTCAGGCTAGCATGTAGCAGCTGGACTAAGCTAGTGAAAAATATGCATGCCTCCGTCATGAGTGTGGAATGTGACAGCTCACGCTCATAGCATTTTCCCCCATTCTCCTCCTTTTGATTCAACAAATCGCCATAAAGTTTTCCTGTCATCGGAGTGCATTGTGGAGTGCAGCGGGTCCCAGCGGGGGAAGAGCCATTCTTGCTAGCTTTTCACACTCATATTTTATTTCCTTATTGTGTTTGGCCTCCAGCCTACAACATCCAGGTGGAGATGATTTCAAGGGCGAGCGGGATAACTAAGCAAGCTCACCTCTTGGATCTGGGCTGCCATTTTGTGTCCAGCATAATATAAACATGTCTTTCATTGGAAACAAAGGGTTCAGTTTAGTGAACAACAAGCATATATTTAACGACAAACACACTACACTAAATCTAAAATTGTATTTGCCAATATGTAAGAAAGCAACTAAAGGTATCACGCAGGCGCTGCCGAACTAGCAATGTTTCAACAATAATTACCACAGTTTTCTTTGCCACTTCCTGTTCTATCACATGACTGATAAAAAGCAGAAACTGGCTTAAATGTGAAGGCTTAAAGAAATAGTTGACCCCAAAATTTAAAATTCTGCTATTCTTTATTTAACCCTTCTTCTGTGGAACACAAAAGGAGATATTTTGAGAAATGTCTAAGTCAATGGGGGCCAGTGTTGTTTGGTTACCAATGTTCTTCAAAAAATCTTCCTTAGTGTTCAGCAGAAGAAAGGGTAAGTAAATAATAAAATCATTTTCATTTCTAGGTGAACTATATCTTTAAATATTGTAAAATATCACATGACGAATTTCTGTTTTTTGGCCAAAGGATTAATCGCATCCAGAATAAATTTTTTTGTTTACATTATGTATGTCTATAAACTGTGCATATTAATTTTGTATTTATAAACATAAAAAAACATACACATATATATTTAGGAAATATTTAGATGTATTTATATATACCAATAATTAAAATTTTATATAAAGTTTATACATTTTTATATTTTTCTTAAATATATGCTTGTTAAGTGTATGTGTTTATGAATACAGAATTAATATGCACAATGCACAGACATTTATGATGTAAACAACAAACTTTAAACGTTAATGTTACATATATAGTACACATAATAAAATAGTAAGAGTTTAAAAAGAATTCTCTAAAAACACAGATGTCATGGCATGGCGTCTGAACTGTAGAGTAGAAATAATGTCAAACTGAGAGCCAGCAACAGTATGTCGACTAACTGTAATTACTAACACATTTAAACCAGTACTCCAACTCAAGCCAAATAATAAAATGACACCTCATTCCTAAAAACAAGCTATCTGCCTGGTTATTAGCAAGAGCTACATTCGCTGAATGAAAGTGTAGCTAAAAGAAGGCCATCCCCAGGAAAGGAGGGCTGGTCTGGGCTTCCTTTAACACAGCAGGGTCTGGTAATAAACGCTCGGCCTTTTGTTCCCTGCACAGTTGGCAGGAGGTTAGCCAACAATACAGCAGCCATAATGCCCTCTCTCAAGGGATGCTAGAGGCTAACACTGATTCTGTTACATTCAGTCATGGCAGAAAGAAAGGCTAGGTCATGAACTACTTTTTGAATCACCTCAGCACCAAGCCATTGTTTTGTTCTTACCCTAAAAACACAGTTTTTCTATCATTTAGCTGGTCACATAATTGTGAATGTGTACTACAGCATCTTTGATGCATATTGTTCTCCATATGTACTATATTTAGGTTCGTGTGTGAGTGACGGCTATCTTTGGACTAGTACAGTGGGATACTAGAAGATCAAAAGGGCTACAGCTGTCTGAACCCCAGCTTGTCCCACAACCTTAAAGATCACCCGCCGACAGGACCTAAATTGCTGATACAATCTGCTCATAGACTGCAGTTTCCTGCTGTAGAAAAGGCTGCGGGGCTGTAATCCCAGGGGACACTCGGATGCCCTGCAAATTAGGGCAGAACTTAAGTCTAGACTCGTGGAACCCAGGTGGTGTCAGGTTGCCAGGCCACCTGAGTTAGCATGTGGCTCTTTTTCTCCTCACCAGCATGTAATGTGTGGACCTCCTTGGGGAGGTGGGGATAAAGGGGTCTCTGGCAAGCGTGCTCAGGTGTTTTAACAGCTGTCGACCCCCTTTAAGTCGCGGGGGTGAGGGGTGGTTAAAAGCACTAGGAAGTGACCGCTTGATCAACTCCAGATGTCGGAATAAGCTGGAGGAGGCGACATCTACTGAAGGTGGGACTGAAATGTCAACCCACCGCGTCCCATTCCTGAGTCATGCTGGCATCTTTTCTCCTTTAGCCTAACGGGCCGCCCCCTCCAAACTCCAGAGATACTTGTTACTTGAAGAAATTGCTAGTGAGGGAGAGTTAGAGTACTGTGTAAATCAGAAAAGGGGCCGGGCTTGGAGATGGAAACACTCCTTCTTTTATCAGATTGTACCTTAAATGATCTTCCTGTCGGAGACACCTCACCGGCTACCTCAGCAGCAAAGTCGAGAGGGGAATAAAACATTTTTGACCCAACCCATGCAACTATCCAAAGCCGCTGACTGGGAGCTGCGCCACCACCGTTCTGTCAGTAAGGAAGCACAGAGACACTGGTGCAGCCACTCAAGGTGCACTCTAAAGCAAGTGCATGAAGGACCCTTCTCTCTCTCTCCTCTCTTCTTTCTTTACCAATCAGTGCTCTGCTAA
Source organism: Barbatula barbatula (assembly GCF_947034865.1). Taxonomy (NCBI): domain Eukaryota; kingdom Metazoa; phylum Chordata; class Actinopteri; order Cypriniformes; family Nemacheilidae; genus Barbatula; species Barbatula barbatula. The sequence goes on from NC_136772.1 coordinate 10,933,021, forward strand.
TTTCACTATAGGCTCCAATTAGCAATTGGCCAGTGCTATTGTTATAAAACAATCTGCCACTTAAAACGGGAGATCTCGAAACGCTCAAGCTGTTTTGCTTAGAATAGTTTTAAGTGCACTAGTCGTGTTTAAGAGCCTCGATAGTGCGGCAGAAATAGGGATCTGTGTTAGGACATTATCGTATCCGAAATAGAAGTGTTGCTGAAAGGCAAAATGAGTTAAAGCTTTTATCTGAAAATGCTCTCTGTACCTTACCCACCATACTCGCACACACTGCAAATTTCAACATTTTCCTAAATTCTCTGGTCTGTTACATACTAAACACATCTTCACTATAAAAAATGTGCTTTGTGGTTATATCTAAACTACAGATATTGCCATGATAAAATGTTAGGGTCAGATAATAATTGTATTTTACCACACAGTGTATGAAGGAGATTTGCACTCTACTCTTTCACACTGTAGCTCAGTTCAGTTGTATCAGCTAGTGTCACTTTTCAAAATCAGCTTTTGTGGTAAAGGTGTGGAACTGTCAAGCCGTCAAATATACGCACCATGTGTGCACAGTAGGTAAGCAACTTCAAAAGAACACTAATGTTAATCTCTGACACAGTCCAAATTACATGTAAACTCACGAGGCTATCAACCCTCACCCAAACATTGTAAAATAAACATTCGCAGCGTCCAACTGGAGCAACAAAATTCTGTTTGAATCTACATCTTCACCAAATCAAGCTGTTTTCTTTATATTTCCATCTTCGCTCTGGGTTCTGGGTTATATTTTGCATTAGCAGTGTCCTTGGGGGACACCTTTTCATTGGTTCTGAAGCCTTATTCCATCTTGGCGAGGGAATGCATTTCTCAGCCAGGCAAAAAGAAAAAAGTATCGTAGAATTTTAGTGGGAAGAACACAGGCCCACCCACATGATGCCGGCAAGGAGCTGTGCTCCACATTAAAGAACAGATTTTTCACAGTTGGGAAACAGGATTTATTCATTTCCCCAGGTGGAGAGAGACATTGTTGCCTCGCTTAAAGGGGCCTGTGAAAGCATGCAGCTTTTATCAGAACCCTTTAATATTAATCATTTAGAGCAACTTTAGATTTCATAGCGTCACATCACTGCTATGTAATTTCCACTTGTAAGATTGGGAGATAGAAAAGTCATTTCCTACACTGCTTGTAACCAACAGCTTGTTTGTTTACTGCTTCGTGTTATTTAAATGCAGGATGATTCATGTTTATATCACTGACTTGAATCATTGGTGTGGTTAAATCATTTCTTAACAGAAACTAGCAGCTTCCTTAAGTAAATTGAAAGATTGCCAACCTAGAAGCATTGAGGATTTGTATCTAGTTAAGATCTAATAATAGTTAAAACAGCTTCAAACAAACGCTGATAATCATCTACATGCTGTAAATGCAACAGAGAGCAGCAGTACTGAGGAACCTGAGACGTTGCTTATCAGGGAAGAGTCAAATGATTAGCTGAAACGTATCGCAATTGTGACTCTGTTACTGTGCAACAGAGGAAGTGTTAACAATAACACTTTATGAACGCTAAAGCGTTTTAAAAAAGAGGAAGTCTAGAGGTTTCTTGAGGGCTTTTAAAACTTCTTTAGCTTCTTCAAATAAGGACATAACAGAGATCAGCTTTCATTGTGTATGTGGCATGTGTATATATTTAGATGTTCTTACCTGTGTTAGTGGATCGGCCATCAACACCGAGAGAAATAAAGAGAAGAAGAGAAATAATGAGTATATACAGGTTTAACTTAGACATAAAGAGCAGGCTCATCAAAGGACACTAATGCCAGATAGTGACTGTATTGTGGCCTTGGTTAAAAATATAAACATTATCATTTATTTTTAATGATTTATTTACAGGTTTTAATGTATATATATTGCCAGATACCTCAAATTCAAAGCTACATAACTGTCACACTCTTTTAATTAATATCTCTTATGGTCTTAATCTGACAGGCTTGTATACCCAAAACCTAAGAAGTTTCCTCCTTTCTCTTATCATACGTCAAAAACATTTCCTGACAGTTATCACTCTTGCTGTAGGGAGGTTTAGAAAAATAATTACTTTTCCTTCGATTGGTTTGAATAATAACTGTAGACATACCCGGGTCTTAATGAATGACCTTCTGGTCTAGTGCATGTATACACAACTAACATGTTAATTACTGTCTGCTATTGCTTGAATCAATTTGCATTTAACCTAGATTTTCATTTGACAGGGATTATAGAATCTGATTGATGTGGTCGATATGAACTGTCTCGACGAACGTTGCATAGACAATAGTATGTGCTGACTTTTTGGGAATAAATCATTTATTAATAATTTCGATATATATTCTTCTATCGTGTTTCCTAAAGCCATACACATGGGCGCGTAACATACATCCAAAATGGTCTAATGCAATGACAAATGTGATAAAACTAAATAAAATATTCTTTATTGATAACACACATCACACAAAGTATATAATTACACTGTTAATCCATAAGTAATATGCAGTCCCTCAAGATGTTCATAACAATCCAGGCATAACCCACAACACTATGGTCTCACTAATTCCCATGTCTCAGACATGCAAACAAAAGATCCCTTAAACAAGAGGTATGACCCCCACCCTGGCCTAGTGGGTCACCTATTTGTGCCTCCTCGTCTTCTTTCCCACGCCAACCTCATACTCATTAGGGCCTGTGTAAAGGAGTCCGCTGGAGCATTAGTTTCAGGTGAACTGGTCGACATGGTGCCCCAGGATTTAGCGATTTGTCTTGAATGCACGATCTCTGCACAACACCCCATCCCGTCTCCATGTCTCACCCCACAAATGTTTATTTGTTTGTTTGCTTGACTGTGTACTTGTTTGCCAGACAATAACAGACAGAGTTGTTTCGCTGTTTTAGCGTTAACAGTCATAAACAAACGACTCAACAATTATGTAACACACTCATGCCACACTTCGCCATTTTTTGAACAATCAAAAAAGCATGATTTGTAATTTTAAAGGTCAAAAATACCTCATTGAAACTTGTTTGTTTCGCCCCGATTCAAAATGTCCCGATTCAAATCAATGCAACAGGAAGTTCCCCGTGCACTATCTAATGGCTCATGTCAGACCGTCTAATTTAGGACACTGCTGAATCTCCACCCTCGCTCGAGTGTTTTGGAGAAGACGTCAGCAGACCTTCTCATTCTTCACAGAGAGGTGCAGTTATCACATAACCTGTGGAAAAGGGTGGGTGCCATCCCAGGCCTTTAATTAAAAAGGAGAGTCTGTAAGCAAACTCATCTTTTTAAATGTTTACAGATGGCCGTGTGTCAACAGCTCTCTGCCGATGGCCGTCGGTCGAGTAGCAACAGACAGTTGTAGCACGCTGTTTCTATCAAACATTGAATTGTAGTTGTCTCATGTGGTATGACTGTTTTATGCCACTTCCCGTGTTGAGAAACTTTATGAGTGAGTAACTATCTCAAACCGTAAAGCCACATCTTCTGACCAGAGAAGCAGCTTTATATTTTCAACCAAACAGCTACAAGAATATACGCCTCTTGCTCGCCTCAGACTGTACTGTGCTGTGTTAAGTCAACTCTAAATCACAATAAGAAAGCAAGTCATGGGAAATAAGTACGGGACTGGCATGGGAACTGTTTATGTGATGCAAACGGGCTGTTGACAGTATGCTCAACCGTTGACTAAAGAAAAGAAAATGAAGGTAAAAAGCAGCAACAAATGAACAAGGGTACATAGCTTGTGAGGACAAATTTATAGATAACATTCACGGTCAGTTGGGAGGTTCCTGGAACATTGCTGGCGGACGGTTTTTGCTGGCGCTGTTAATGTAAACTATTCTTCCTTGAATTAGATGAGATGGGAAATTATTTGCCATTCCCTAACACATCGGCTGTCCTCACGTTACACGGGATGCAAAAATCCATCCAACTGGACTCGGTTCACGGCTTCCGCCGCAAAAATGCAGGGATGTACTGTGGTGTATTTTTAGGGAGAACATGGAAAATAAAAATGCTGGTGCTCTCTGTGGCTTCTCCGAGCTCTGTGCCTCCAGGGACAGCAACCACCCATTTCTTAGGAAAACAACATGTCCAACTAAAATGTCTGAAGTTGTGACTCGTTCAGCCGTTCCCTAAAATAAACTAGCTTTTCAATTACAAATATCTCAGCAAAAAACTATTCAGTTACACCTATTTCTTCTACTGGGATGCATCATTCTGTTGTGAGTGACAATATCATGACGAACTCTCTGTTATTAGGCATTTCTCTCATCAGATTGAGAAGCCTGTAGCACATACCAATGCAAAGAAGTCTTGTATAAAAAAATAAGTTTACACCCCCCCCCCTTGCACACATCACTTGTATCATTAAATTGGCCCTTGACCCTTTTGCATCTGCTCTCTCTAGGGGGGACACAAAAAGCTAAGGCTGTTTTCTCTGACGTCATTAATATCCGTTTGACTGTATCTAGTCTGAAGAAATACAATTATAAAATTTCACATTGAGCTCCTGTGCATTTTTTTCAACAGCTCCCTTGGCAAATGAGTCAATCACTGGTCTGACTAATCTTGTTACCTGTGAAATGCATGCATGCCATTTCTATTGGCACAAAACTACTGAAAAGGCGGCTTAGCTGAGGCAAAACAAACTAGGCAATTGAAAGAGCCATAACTGTCTCGTCGGCTTTGATTTTGTTATGTTGTTTTTAAGAACCTCATAAGACCTTGTGTTCTAAATAAACTTTCACCTCACAGATACGGAACGTACTTAAAGAATGACTAAGCGGTGAGGGATGTTTTTTAGTTCTGACTCTGCAGAAAGCAGTGTGCAATAGGCTAGATGCAGCTGGGAATTAAAGCACACCTTCTTTTTCTCGCCCTGGTTACTAAAGGGTTGTCGTTTACAGCGTGTTCGCAAGGAACAATCCATCTCACAGGAGCTCACAACATTCAGAAGCACCTTGTCAGATGCCGCCTGACCCAGTCGCTCCAACAGCACCCCAGGGGAGAAAAATAAAAAAAAACGAAACAATGACTGAGGGGTTGTGTGCAGCCAAGAGGAGAAATGAGGGGAGGAGGGGAGGTGACAGCGACAGGGAAAGAGAATAGGAATGCTCCGACGCTAAGCCCACCGTTCTACCATTTCCTCCCCCTCCGCATACACACACACACACACAGCCAGGCCATTGTACACCCAGGGGGCTTTGCAGATAAATGGCCGCATGTTAACCACATTTGACGTGCTGCACAAAAGGGGACACCGCGGGTCCCATGACGCAACCTGCAACAACTGAAACCCACTGCCCCCCCCCTCCCTACGCTTCCTCACCTCACCTCCCTTGCTTTGCCCGTCCTAACGGAAGGGGAAAAAATACATGAGGTGCACTGATTGGGTGAGGCTGGGACGTCAAGTGCAGAGACAGGCAAGACAATTTGTCGCTGGGCTGTAAAGACTTCTCAGCATTATGCCTGACTGGGCTTTTTGACTCAAAGCCATGTCAGAGCAATGACAGGGCTTGAATCTGAAAAGAAAAAGTTATTTTGTTTCTTTTTGTCAAGTAAACATCATTGGCATTATTTTAATTACATTGAGCTCTTTGTTGATAAAATTTGATTAATAATGTGTTTTGTTTATCAAAAACAAACAAAAAATTATTTTAGTGAAAATGCAATGGCCTTTAAACTTGGAATGAATTCTCACTGGTGCCTAATAAACACTGCATAGGTATAATAGATTTCACATTGTGTTAGGGATGTGCCAAAATGAAGCGCATCTACGATGACAGGCCTGCAAACAGACCGTTATGGAGCGGAAAACTTTACTTTGAGCATTTGCCATGGACCTCTCTTCCTTTGGAGCCCATTCAGGTACAAAAAGTGACCTCTGCACACCAGAGCATGGGAGCCAGCCTTCACTTTCACTCCTGCACCCACTCTCACAAGTACGAAGCCAAAAAAAGTGTGTGTGTTGGGGGGAGGGGTGTCTCGCTTTGCAGCGCCAGCACTAACCTTTTCAGCCTCGTCACGTCTTTGATGCCTGACGGACTACACAAAAGCACCTGCTCCATCCCCGGAGAGCTTCTTTGGTTCCCCCCACACCAACCCCTGCTGACCTCACCGGCATTCCATGCCTTTGGGGGGCCCTTCCCATGGCTACCTCTTCCTCAGCTGCCCCCGGACCCTCCCGCAGCCGCCCCCTTCACCCCCCTAATCCCACAGTAAACACGGCAGGGCCGGCCTGTTTCGAGGATGCACGGGACTTCTCACAGAGCTTCGGGGAAAGGTGCACCATGGATAGGACCTCGCTGCGTGGGAATGAGGGAGGAGAGCGTACGGCTCCTCATTGACATGCAAAAGGGTCACTGGCAGAGTGAAAACCTCATAAAGTGACAAAGGCCTCTCCAGGTTGATGTGGAGATGGGCAAAGTCTTTGTTTAATGCAAATGTGATTTTGGGATTCAACAGCTTGATCCGCTGTGATAAAAGAATTTAAATCGACGGCCTCTGCTGATTGCCATAACAACTAAGAAAGCTTAGAGTTCACAGGTAAAACGTTTGAGCAGTTGAACAAACAACTATTCAGCGTTTCCTCCTTCTTTTGTCTTCGGTTTAACAAAACTACATTGTTAGGCTCATTTGTGTCCATCTGTCGCTATGTTTGTGATAGATCAACTAGTGGATCGACAGCTGTGCTTGTTTTCTGATACAATGTAACAAGAAGAGTCTCTTATACAAGATACATGGAGAACATTGTAAAATGGCATCACACTATGTTTCCAAATAATTTCACCCATTCAAAAAATATTTAATTTTATAACTCTGTCTCACACCTCCAACCTCTACACAAGTATCACTTTCCTCCTTCCCTGCTTGTTTGCACAAAAGCTGGTGTGTGAAGTGAATCAGCGGGCGGTGCCACCCTCATGTTACAAATGGCTCTTGCTTGGTTCTTCCCCTTCTCGATTTCCTGTGTACCTTCCAAAGCATCACGTGACCCCTCCAACATCCCTAACACTCCCCTCCCCTCTCCTCCAATCTCAACACGCCATACCCAGCCAGCATTGCTAGACAGTGCACTAATTGCAGACATGCCAGGCTACCGCCATAATAAAGCCAGGGAGTTGGTTGGTGGGGGGGTTGGGGGTGGTGGTATAGCTTGTTCATTTTCGAGGATGGCTGAGGAAGGTGCCACACATGAATATTTCATTAGCTTTAATTGCTGAGGAACACTTTCTTTATGGCAGTCTCGCTGAAGAGGCCGCCGCTGGTAATAACGAGCCCTGGCCCATTGTAAAACTTGAAAAGCTGATGGCATTAAGACCTGTGATTTTGCCCGCTTAAAAAGGTGGGTTCAGTCATACCATCTGGATTTGTGGCACACATGGCAATCCAGTCTCGCTGCTGCCTCCCAATTGGAATACAATAAAAGCCCGACATCATTCAGTTACAGTAGACCCTCAGGGATCAAAACACGTTTTGTGCATCAACAAACCTATTCATAGTCTCTCATCATTTTCAGGTAATGGACAACTTTTCAGCCAAACCCATGAAAAGCAGCACAAATCGTAATAATCATAAACATTCTGTTAAATTAATTCTCGTATCACGTCTATCATGTCAGAAAAAACACATCAGTTAGTCCGTGCCAGTGTCTCATTTTAGCGACCAGAGACTGCTTTGACGGGGCCATCGGATCCAATCCTCCTGAGTGCTAGCGCTTGCACTAAGGAAAAGGATAATTTAGCCCTGGAATGTAAAGCACAGGACATCCTCCCTGATAAGGAGCAGGCATGCCTTGCCCGAGGTTGTGGGCCAGGAGTTATCGACTTGAAAGGCAGCGAGTCAGCACTACACTCAGGCCTTGGCTTCTGTGAGCGGAGCGTCTCCTCATTACTTTAATTGCTAGACCTGCAACCCTCAAAAAAAAGTTATGCCCTGTAATCTCAGACAAGAACCCTGCTGGTGGACCTGCGGAGAAGCAGTAAAGAAGAAAAGGCGGAGCTTGGTAACTTCTCTCAAATCCTCACCTCTGTCAAACGGCACGCAAAAATGCAATTCTGTCACAACAAATTCTTCATCCTGATCATTACCGGAGATAGCAATTTGACATTTGACAGCGTCCATGGCACCTAATTTCCAGTCAAGTACTAGGTCCAACCAGTTCACATGTTGGAATATACATGTGTCATAGAAAAACTTTTTTTAACTTTCACTTTCATGTTGTAAATGGATGACTGAATAAGTAAGTGTTTAGATAACAAGACTGATGTAATTACAGCTATTGGCCCCTCTGACATAGACAAGCATGTTTAGCCTGATCTCAAAGCAGTGCTTGCGACCGTAGGTCAGAATGAAAGAGGCCATTACACTCGAGCTAATCTCTGAGAGCAATCTATTCCAATTACTTAACCACCGTATCACAGGCCAACATCTCCACCCTCATCACAGCAAAGAGAATATATGCTACGGCAGACGCAGCCTGTGTTTTCTTAGGAGCTCGGCGAGGGGAAACTTTCAAACCCAGGTGATTGGCAGCCAGGCCACAGCCTACAGACACGGACTCTTTGGTCTGTAATATAGATCTGGCATTAGGGCGGGTGCATTGTCAACAGCGTGGGCTTTAAGAGGCATTCACCCATACATGGGAGGTCTGGGCTCACAGATGTCATGACACCTTAATCCACCGATCCGTTATTGATTGTTCCATGTGCCTGTGACCTTCCCGGAGGTGTTCCACTAATCAAACGGGACATGTCCATGTGAGTGCATACGGTGTACGTGTGGGTGTTGTGAGAGAGCATCCACATGCGTAGGCAATCATAAGTTAGACTTCAGGAATATTCCTTTCCTGACTGTCAGGAAAATGAGGGTTAAAAAACAACTTTTATAAAAAGCAACACAGTGCTGCATCCCATTCTAATTGCTTATCTGTTTCTTAAGCAAGTATTATTCCCAATGCCCCCCCCACACACACACATCCCAGCCGAGCTCAACCTTAGTTCCATTCATTATCACCGGCAGTGTTGTTTCTGCTGCCTGCAGTGACATACCTCATTATTGACCTTGGTAAATCCTCGCTGTTTAGGCTAACGGCAATTCGGCGCCACAAAATGTCACAGCGCTACTCTGCACTCACTCATGAAGAAAATGTGCACATGGTTAGTCAGGGGGAAGACGTACAACAAACCCTGTCAGTCACCTTGAACCACACACATAAACGTCCACGGTCGAACACCTTGAACAAACAACAGATAACTTGTAAAGTACAACCTCAGACTACGGAAACATTATATGCTATCTCGATCGTGATGGCCAGCGTGGGCGTTCTGGCACTCTTAGGCCAACTGCCCACACCCAACGTAGAGATGGCTTTGGACTGTGGCATTTGAAGCTGCATCATCTAGTAGAGAGTGGGAGAGCAAGAGAAAAGAGAACAGACTCACTACTGTGAATTGCCCATATTCCGGTTAGTCACAAGTGACACAGGACTAACGAAGCCCCCGGTGGTGTTCTCCTGTCCCTCATAGCGGTGACAGATGTTGGGAGAGCAGAGTCAGATAAAACTCTCTCTATCTCTCTTCACTAGCTTGGTGAAACACAAGAAAAAAGAACAGGGGGATGGGCTTAATGTAGCTTAACTTGGAATAAAAACACTGTAGTTATGCCACGGTTAGAGAGTTTCCTGCCACAAAGTATAAGTATATAGGAATCATACCATCTCTCACCAAATATTCCAAAATAACACAAGCTTCAGAAAGATTCTGTGGGAGCCCTTTGAAGCAGCGTGTACTTTGACCAGAACGTACTTTCATGCGGATGCTCCCGAGACAGCTGAGACTCTACCTAGACCCATCTAATCTCTCACACCCAGAGAAGAAGTTTGAGAGGCACACAATGGGGGCACGTCTCTTTGCTAATGTATGTTCCCTTGTCTTTGGAAGATAGCAGACTGCTTTAGCTTTAACCAGCCTCCCTGGGCCACCAGCATACAGCTTAATGCGATAATACGGCCGCCCGGTGAAGCATTAGGCCTTCTGCACCCCAGCAAACAAAGGACCCCCTCTTTCCAAGCAGGGTCCGTCCCCTCCCCAGTGTCCATAGGTGTTTGCTGAAGTAAATCGGCCTAAATCCTGCACAGCTTGGCCCAGTTGAAAGGGGAGGGGACTTGAATGAAGGTGTACAGATAATCTCCTTTTCTTACAAACAAAAAATAAGTTGAGGGGGGAGGGAGCGAAACAGATGAAATTAAGAATTCATATCACATGGTGCATTTGAGTATAGAGTACATTCTACTCTCTCTCTCTCTTTCTCTCGGTATGCCTGTGGATTTGCATTTGTGATCCCTGACCTATTGAGGTACAGGGGGAAAACGAATGAAAGGCTAACACAATAATGGATGTCTTGTCTGTCAGTGAAAAGGCACAGGCGTTTGGCCCCTGACTGGATGTTTTGTCTCACTTCGTGAAAGCGATGGACCGCTAGAAAGTGTTGATCCCAAGAGTGGCATCTGTCCCACCGTCCACACAAATCCATGGATCTCTAAAGACCAAGCGCATCGTTTCTCTTATCTCTATATCTGGGTCGACAGCTTATCTTGAATCTAGCAGATGTATGGCAACTTTGGGGGAAAAGCAGATAAATTGTGAAATTTTGAGAATGACAACAGAATCGCGTGCTTTTTCTAAAAAGTGTAGAAACATGAACAACTAACACTTAACCTCTGTCGCAGCTCTTTAAAAATGAAAACCAACTATTCTCAGGCACTTGTGATATTTCTTTTGGGTCCATAAAACAATCTGTTGCTTTCCCCTTCAGTCCCCCCGCCCCCAACTCTCCTCCTGTATACACACACTCTAAGTTGTTTTCTCACTCACTCAATTCTTACTAAGCTTATCAGTGTCTCTCTTTTGGTCTCTCATAGTCCCTCCCTACTCTCTCTCTCTCTTCTGTTACTCGCTTTTTAATAGTTCCAGACTGGCATCCAGTAACATTATCTTGCCATTAGTGAGGACCCCATCCCTTGACTGGGGCAGTCGCTCGGAGTGGGCAGCGTAACTAGGGGAGTTTAACAATCGCAAACAGGCAGCAGAGTTATGTCACTCTACCTCTATACCTCCAGCTCTCTCCCTTGGCCTATCATAATTTCCACCTCTTCTATCCTCACTCGCTCACCCGCTCTCCCTTTCTCTTTCCCTCTCTTTTCATCTCTGGCTTTGGGATGCTGAAAGCGAGAGAGTGGCCTGGCGGCAGTGAAAGGGCTGAATTGTGATTAAGGAGGAGGAGAGGAGCTCCTTTTCTTTGTTCTGCCCTCGGGGGTGTTTACTGAGGGGGTGTGTTGTGGAGGAGGGAGAGAGGAGGTGAGGGAGAGAATAAGAGGGAGAGAGGGAAAAGGGGGTGGCTGCGACATGGCATAACAGATATGAAAGGCATTCAGGTCAGTAAAGACGATGTTACTGCTGGAGAGCTACTTGAGATGTGTGTGTGTTTTGAGAGCGAGACCTCTATTTGTAAATGCAAGAAGAAATAATGGCTAGAATTTACACATATATTTTTTTAAATGGGTGATTTAGTAGGAAGAGGTTATAGAAGGAGGGTGAAAGGTATCGCAGCTGCATTAACAATGGCCCGGTTGTGCGCGATACGTGCCAAAGACAGTACACTAGACACCCTGGTACTGCCGTTTAAAAGAGCATGCCAATGAGATGCCCCAATGACAAGCCATTGTCTTAGTGCTTTGTCTCGGTGAACCTGCTAGCCTATTTATACCATCTGAACAAATATCGCACAATGTTCCTTTCAGAGAAACAAGTGATTTAATCTGGTAACTGCAGTGACTCAATCGTCATTCCCACAATGGGTTCTGATCTTTTGTATTAATAATACATCTAGCAACGGTTTCAGAAACAGCCAAAAAAGAATGCATGCAAATATTTCACATTTTGAATATTAGCATCTTTGAAACACAGTGAAGCATAATGAACATGGCACAGTTTGCCATACAAAATAACAGGACAATTTAAGGAAATTAAAAATCAATGCAGCTGCACCACAGCATCATTTAAAGCTTGCAATGTGCATGTGATGCGTCATGACACAAAGCAGCACACAACAACAGAACCAGGACTACCTATAGAACACTGCAACTTTATAGCCTTGCGCCTCTGACAGTTTTGTCAAGCTGGCCCTCACAGCTGGATGTGACGTGCTGTGAAAAAGAGGGGGAGGTTGGGGGTGTGGGAGGGTAAATGACAACCACAACACAACTGCAGCCAGATAGCAGATCGAGTTTCACATAGGGCCTAATGTGACCTCCCATTGGGCCCTCGAAACAGCGGGGTGGGGCCGCGGTCCGAGGAGAAGAGGACCAACGAATTGGCCTGAGCTACAAACTTTATAAATACATTTGTTGTTTTTATCACCCATTTTTAAATCTAACAAATGTGCATTACAAATTATGAAAAATGCGAGATAGTAAACAATCGCAATGGATTTATGTAGAAAATGTTATGGATACTTAAGTAAATATTGCAGAAAAATTGCACGCAGTCATATAGTCTAGCCTACTGTATGCAGCGTTAAAAGCAAACTCGTTAAAGTATAAGTTGTCAACATATATACAATTCATATAATTCACATAAATAATAACTTATTGTATGGAAGAAAGCGTTTAATCGTGCTTCCAGGCATTTACCCAACACATACAAAGTAAGCTTTTTAGTCACAGATAGCTCCCAACTTGTTCTTCTTAATTATTTTGTTTTTATCTAGTAATCAAATTGCTCATTTTAATTGCATTCTAATTAAACATAAAAAACTGACGCCAACAAAAAAGTTTAATGAGTAAGAAATAATTTTGTTTATGTACGGGCCTCATTCCGAGCAAATGCTCTAGCAAAAACAAATGAAAATATTAACACCGCTGGAAATATAAACCGTTGTGTCTCATTTTCTGACGTACGAGAGAAACATGAGAGTGGCGTTTTACAAATTTTTGCCCCCATTTTAAAACAGAGTTTCAACCCATCGACTTTATTCAGTGTCATACTCCACCGTCAGGGTACATTGATTTTCATGTAATCAATAGCTCGCATTTAATAACGAAACGAGGTCAAACATAACAGAGACGCTTAATATGTGTACTTACAACTCTCAAAAATAAACCGTGACATATTTACATGGCTATAGTTGATAGGCTAAAACAATTTATAATAATTAAAAGTATAGTAAAACTGTTTGATTTAATGTTGATCATATCCTCTTCACAAATAAGAAAATAACATATATTAACAAAAAGGGGATGAGAACGAGTAAGTAATAGCTTGATGAAGTTGTTTTGAAGATGATTTTGTAGTTCTCTGTGCCTAAAATGCTCATCAGGCCATTCCTGCTGCACTTATGACTTTTTTCCTTCGGGTCGCAACAAGCCCACAACACATTTTCACTTCAATTCTGTTTTATCGAATGAGAACCATTATGTGTTCAATAAATCGTAATCCTCGTGCTTATTTATAAATTAAGAAACTGACGAAAAGTGTCCCAACACACAACCTGTAACCGCACAGCAGTACTTCCTTACAACTTGACCAAAGACAGAAGTCAACTGAACTGCGTCTTAACTTACAGAACGATCTATAACATTTCAAAAACAATACTTAATACAACTTTCGTAAGCATAAAAAGGTATTTTAGATGCTTATTGTGTCCGTCAGAAGACGCGCACTCACTCACTCACTCACTCACTCACTCACATAACGGTTTTGTGTTGTGAGATAATAGACGCTCTCTGGCAGACCGTTACTCAACCCCCCTCTAACTACTGCTCTCTTACACCATTTACTCTTAAACATCCTCAAGACAATGGAAAGCTTAAATAAATACACTTATAACATAAGACGACAACATTCAAGGTTGAACTGTCGCAGGGTTTTACGAATAACTCTTCTGTACGGGCTTCAGTTGACACCGCGCAATCTTAACCAAATCCAAGTATGTTTAAAGACGCAAGTACACGCCGGAGTTGAGTTTTTCAACAAAATATACTTTCTTACCGTTCTTTCTCCTCGGGTTGGCCTGTTTTCTCCTCTTACACCGGGGACCCTCCGCCATGATCTCCTGCTTCATTGATAAGAGTGGGTCAGATGGCAGCAGTCCGCATGGGCTCCGCTCCTTCATCCAAGATCTAGCAACCAACACACACACGGCAACAATTGTACTCTCAGGGAAGGAAGGAGGATGTGCGTCGGTCACAGAGGAGCAGACGATATTTTGTCAAGAAGAGTAACTGAAGTCCGAATGAAGTTATCCAGGGGGGTTTGTTTAGAGGGACCGTGAGCGTCCTGCGCGTCGTCTGATCTTTTGAAGTGTGTGTGTGTGATCGGACAGCAGCGCGTCAGTGCGCGAATGAAGGGGGACGGACACACCGACACCTTCAAGTTACCATAAAGCGTGTGCAGTGTCTAAACAACATTTCACTGAATGAAGACGAAAAAGTTTTCTGCAGCTTGTGTTTGGTGGAAATGCTTTTTTAACCGAAAACGCGTTTTTTTTCTCTTTCTGTTTTGAGTTGATAAAGGCGTCAGATCTTATGAGCCACTTTCTTTGTGAGCCTGAGCCTGACTGATTTTCTACAGTCTGACTTTTTCTGATTGATCGACTTCTTATGAATTATTATTAAAATCTAGTTAGTGCAGGTTTACAAAAGTAGTTAATTAACTGTTATTTTTATTTTATAGGCAAGGGAAAGTTTATTTGATCAAACAGACAATTATCACAAAACTCTTACATCGTGCTATTCCTTAAAACTTTTCAAAAAATAGTTTACAATGAATTCATGTATTACAATGAATTCAAATCTAAAGGAGTTTCAGTGAAACTGTCTCCCATAGATAAGAAATTGTGCAGTGTCAGTACCTTGTTGGAGAAGCTGTGCTCGCGAATCCTATAATAACCCACATAATCACATCATAACAAACGAGATAATAAACAAGTCCACATCATCCTCTCATCACAGTTTTGGTCGAAGTGTTTTGGAAAATTCGTTGGTGATTAACAGCAACCAGGATGCTGACATCAAAATCTATGTGATTTATTTCTTTTTCAGCTATTATTATTATTTTTTCAAATTCATAAAAATAAATATCATAATACATATACTGACGCATTAAATGTTGAAACGTTTAAAACCAAACTAAGTGGTTCACATAACATTTTAAACGAGAAGAATAAAGATGCAAATCAAATGTTGTTGTCTAACGGGGATGCAACGGTTTATAAGAGCTGCTCTCAATCGGTATACTCGTAAAGTTAACGAGCGTCTCCATCCTCTTCATCAACCCTGTATGAAGCTGCCGGTAGCTATGTCACCGTCCGTGAGGCGCGCGCACCTTTCTCACCTGAGCCGGTAAGCGGCTGAAGCCAAGTTGACTGCAATTTCATAATCGGGAGGGGGGGTCAAAAAAGTCCAACAGTGTATAAAAAGCATCCACAAGGACTCAAGTACACACGAAACAGGCTCACCTACCCGAAAATATACGAAAATTCCCCAAAAAGCCGGCTAGAGGGGAGGAAAACGCCACAGAGAGAGATGTTTGGAGCGCCGAGGAGGACTCTGCTTTATAATGAGGGACCGTTATTCCTGATGGACAGGTTAGGACTGATCTCTGTGAGCCACAACACGGAACAAACCTGAGGACGCACTGACGTGTTCCGCCTCTTCAGATGACATTTCTACGCTCTCTCTTTTACTTTTGCGCTTCGAGACTCTGACACACACGCCACCTATCTTTACACGGCGGGATAGATGGAGAAACACTGGCGTGAGGGAGTGATGGGTCGTCTGATGAAACAGATCAGGTCCCATCTGTCGTTTTGCAGTTCAGGTGTGGGACGCCGGAAAGGTGATGCGGTAAAGATTTCCCGTGAAAGAGAGCAGAGCAACAATCGTTACAGGTCGTTATAAGACCACCGAGAGCATGGTCGTACGAAACGAGGGATGGAAGAAAAAGGCTGCCGGTGCTGCGCTGCTTCAGTGATCTGACAGGTAGCTCACCTGTGTGTGGTGCATGCGCGCTCCCCGCACGCGCTCTTTCTCATTTACATCTGATATGATTGTTACTTCTTGTTTTGTGCGGTGATGATTGTTGCATATTATCTCACAAGTCAAATATGTGATTGCACTAAATATGGATTGTTTGTAGTGCAAACACGCGTGTCTTCGCATTCCTTTTAGAAATGTTTTTCGTGTTTATATCGAATATTTCAAGTAGCCTAGTGATGATTTCTTTGCAGGAAGTGATAGTAAATCGATTAGATTTCAAATAAAGTCATAAAATATCTAAGCTAAAATATTTTCTTCAGGACGATTGATAATGAAGTCAAATGTGCTTTACACATCCTATTTTTTTTAGCTCTATTAAATATTTTAATCATTTAATTTTAACAGCACTCCGACATTTTAGCACGCCCCCTTAATAAATGCACGCTGATTGGTACAGTGTAAAGAAATGTATCCTCCCCGAATTCATACATTTGTTTTTGTATGGACTACTAATTGACCAATAAAACGACAGTGCTGTTTCGTGTACTTATGAAAGACCAATTGAACGCGTTAGGTTAACATATGCATTTTATTTAGATTCATACATTGGTTGAGCATTGAGCGTTTACTTGGAATTGTTGCGAATGCATACAAATATGATAATGAAATAGCAACAATTATACAAATCTATATTCATTATTATTATTATAATTTCGTTTTTTTAGCACCATGTCAACCTGATACCAAGGGTGAACACTCGAAGCCGCATTCATTCTTTTCCATCTTCATGCATTTATCTACTTTTATGAATGTGTGTTTGTGCTGCTGCCGCATAGTGTGGCGTGAAATTGGATCACAGTCGAAAAGATTAAACCCGCACCTAGACATTTATTTGAGGTGATTATTTTATTATTATTTTTTCCTGAAATAATTTGACCTATTTCTGAAGACGTAAACGAAAGAATGGTGCTCGGCTTACTGTCCTGTGTTCTGCGTGCCGTGCTGTGTAAATTGGCAGCAGAAGTTCAGCTGTATTACTCATTCACTTTGACTGGAATCAGCTCCCCTCGCGAGAATCCTCACTAATACATTACGAGGATAAAACGGCATATATTCAATTCCTGATTCTTCAATTCACAATGATAGAAACGCGCTTGAATAAAAACAAACGTGACCTCATATTCCTACATTTCACCCACGTACCTTTGTTCCCAAATGATCCCTTTGTTTCATTTATGACAACATATTTCTGCCCTTTCTTACCGTTTGCCCTGAATTTAGTTTTGTTGAATTGTTAGGATTTGATTATTATTACTTTAAAACAGATATGTGCCTTTGGTAGGACTGAAACATTTATATTTCTCATTTTTTAACAATATTAGAATCAGTAAACTATGTAATATAAGTGAATGTTCTTTATGCTTAACGCATAATGACTTAAAACCGAACAGCATAAACTGTTGCTGAGGAAAAAAGGTTTGAGAACAAATCAAGCTATCACATAATTACTAGGAACTCCATTTTTTCGACATTTCCTGTTGCGTCATCGTCTGTGGGAGTTCATTGCTTTGAGAAAACATGAGAACAGAGAATAAAATCCTGCCTTCAGTTCACACTGCATCACCAATAGTGTTTGACAAGACATCAGACAGTGCCATCAGTTTGAGGGTGAGAGAAAGCAACACAGAAGAGCCTCAATCTTTTTAGTAATAAATTATAAATTTGCCTAGGAACATATACACGTATGTGACATACAATGGGTGGTAAAAGGGAAGTTATGCCACCTCATCTAAACTGGCACTCTTTCTAACGTAGACTTCATTGACATGGTCTAATCTAACCTTATGCTAAGTGAGTACAAAAGAACCAAATTCTAGGAAATATAAAAGAGAACTGAGAGCATGAGTCAACAAAAACCTGAGGAAAGGTTGACCATACTGCAACCACGTGTGCTCCTAGTCACCCACTCCAGCATACACATTGCAAAATACACAATCTTTGTATGCACTATCCCCTGGAGTCTGAAATGTATGCGAATGCAAACTTTATGCAATATGCACCCTTTCCCACATAATATAAAAATATTCCACATTATTGTGTCAACTTTGGGATTTATAAACTACACGGTAACAAACATACTTTTATGACACCTACGATCCTGCTCTGTCCCATATTTTAAATGTCACCACTCTCCCTCCATCAACCCACACTCTCTCCACCCCCATGTGTCTGCGTGTCAGGACAATATGTCTGTGTGAGGCGAGGGTCTTGCCCAACCTATTGTCAGTTATAGCATGGCTAAGCTCTAGGTGCTGGTCAGAAAACATGGGGCCTCATCCCTTGATGTACACAGGGAAACACGTGTCCCCCAAAAGCATGATCTAATCCAGCTACAGCCGCTGTCAACATAAACACATCGCTAATCTGAGTGCATCTATGGCAATAATACAAGTACAAGTGGACAGGAGAAGAGTGGGGGAGTATAACAGCCTAATCCTTGGAGGAAAAAAACAACAGATTAATAATAGACCTTGGAAATATAACACTATTTTGGGGAGGGGAGGTCAGGGCTTGGTTTCACCCAAAATTGAGTGAGTGATATGCAGGGGCATATGGTTGCTCTATCAGTTTACAAAATAAAGGAGGATTAGTGCTTTTGGACGAGGATCTATGATGTGATTACACCCATGTCTTGGAAAATACTTTGTGTTAAGGGGCAATCAATTGTGTAACAACCTTCACAATGTTTGTCAGAAGCTCACAGTACATTCTAATGTAGTGCAGTTCTGAAGTCAAGACAGCTTAGGTTCTTTGCAATGTAAAACTTTGATGAATCGAGTTGATTTCTTGAGATATTTTGCATTCTTTAATCTGCTGACCTCTTGCTGTGTATGCCGCAGGACTATGACCTCCTGACCCTTTGAAAGACACCCTGCTGGACAGCACTAAATGGAATGCACACCTTAGCTTCTCTATGACTCGCTTTCATTTTGATTACCGCTGTAATATGGTGTAACATATCTTTTCCTGTCCAGGTTCCTGTTTAGAGTCTTTCCTGTAAATGTCATGTGTCTTTCCATGAATAAATCATGCTTTATGACTACACAACATTTCTATGTATTGTACTTGCTTTGTTTAATTCAGCCATGCAGTAAAACAGTTTTTCCCCTAAAATACGTGAATAAAGAAATTCTACGTTTAAATGAAAAAAAAAAAAACGTTTTTTTTGTGAAGTGGTTGGTAAAGTTACATTCACTTCGGACATGAACATGCAAAGCAGCTGCTCGGAAATACCTTTCATTCCCAGGTTTGATTCCCAGCGAACACGCTCTCATCCTGATCAAAAGTACCTTGAATGCACTGTATATTGCTTTGAATAAAACCTCTGCCAAATGCACAAAAGTAAATATGACTTTGTCACATTCCCATAACATTCATGTTTCACATTTCGACATGTTGAGCAACTGCACATGCTGTACTGCTTACGGCATCATCAGAATAACATTATTTATCTTTTAATGCGTGTTATGTTTTTAACCAGACGGTCTCAGATTTGGACCCCCCATGGTCGACTGGATTTGGACCCCCCAGCATGCACAGGAATATGATGTAGCAGGTTAAGCCTAATGATACATTTTACTCGCCTGCGCCCTACTTCGAGTGCTGTAATTCCAGCCGTCCCCAGCCATCATTTATCCATCCATCCCTTCATCCATTTCTCTCTGCCCCCACCTCCTCTAATACATCTTCAGATTAAGGTAGACCAAATGTCACTGCTGGAGATTACCGTACCTAGTAAGCTATTAACATTTATGGCCCAGGGAGGGATTAGAATACCTAGCTGGCTATTAGAGTGAGAAGTCCGGCGGTCGAGTCGGTGACTAATGTGAGTGTCACAAGCAAATGCAGCGCAGTCTGGGCTGAAACCCAAACTTCAACACCTGTCAGGAGTCAAGGGTGTTTGCTGTGCCTCCACACACCTGTTGTGGGTCTATCAAACTGTGGGGCCCTCGTGATTTGTGCCAGGTGGTGACATTCAGATGCGCGTTTGCGCACACACGCACATGCGTGTGCACAGACACGCATGCACAATTATGATCTCCCTGACAGGATGCCTGACATAAGCTGTATCGGTAAATCCCTGCCGCAACACACCTACGCTCCAGTTTCTTGGCAAGCGACTTTAGTGGAACAAGAGATCATTTTTTCATTACAAAAAAATTCTGCTGGGTTCAAATATATTATGTCCAATTACTTTCTGTAAACACTGAGTAAATGCAAAGGAACCACTGTATCATTTTGGTACATTTCTGTTAATTGCTCGTTCGACTGTTTATGGCATCACATCAGACATACCAGATTATGTGGGCAAATGTTTTGGTGCCTGCATTAAAGTCATCTACAGTGAAACAAATTACACAAGGGATGATATATGATAATCCACTACAATTGAAAAAATGGCATCTCGACCCTGAACGACAAACTGACACTACCATGTAACATTAACAATACACTTCAAATCATTGCCATTAGTTATTGCACCACATATCATGAGCAAAAATATACAACACCCTTTGAACAGCATTATAATAGGTTAATGTTCAGTTATAAATATACCATTGCACATTGTTATTTCAAGTTCATTTATGATACATTATCTAATGTTCATTTATACATCTTGAAAGGTAAAATACGTATTAGTGTGAGTAGAAACGATTAATAAATGCTGTCAAAGTAATGTTCAGTGTAAACTGTTTTAAAACAACAGCCCCATTTGAGCTACTATGGCAACGCATTTCATTTCGATTATATTCTGTACCTACAACAAGGACCCATTAGTAAGATAGAGACTGGCTAGTTACACAAAAAAAGCCCATTAGTAATTTCAAAATGGGAAAACTATTTATGCCACAAAAGAAACCACAAGAGAGCACAATAGCAAAAGTCCCAGATACATGTCTTCTCCAGCGACTGTGCTTTGTCATTTTCAAGTGAGCAAATGTGCCGAAATTGAGCTTCAAAGGTCATGACGATGTGGAAAACATAATGAAACCTCCTACTGGAAAATGTGCAATGGTAGCTGATACAGCTGAACGAAATAACTACTGGTAAAACATATATTTAATTGTCCATGAGTTAAATAAATCATCGATTTAGCAAAAAAAACCTTATTTTTTTACATTTTGCCCTATCACAGAGGTGCAATATTCTTGCACAACAACCTTTGTACTCCCATCTGTATCAAAAATTGAAGAATATGCTGATTCCCGAAAAAAAGTTTCAATTTCACATTCTGCACATATCCAAACTATTGTGTTCATTGCAAAAGTGAAAAAACACGTGTCCTCAAATCACACTCGAAGCTGAGAACATTTCCTGTAAATAAAAGTTACAGTAACATCAACATCAAGAGAAACCAATATGAATAGGATGAGAAATTTCTATTCATTTCTCACTCGTATATTAAAGCAATTTCTCTTTTTAGATGAAGCAGCATACAATTTCAAGGCATGTAAAAATAAGGGTCTGGTGCAGTCGCTGAACCTGCGCTCGTGTTGCTGTCAGTGAAAGGACAGAGGATGTAAAAGTCGGTTGAGAGGGGAAATATTAGTGTAATATCACATAGAGTGACACAGAAGCCACAATGAGCTCAGAATCGTAATCAATGGTGCCCAGAGTGATGCGTCGAGCTCCTGTCAAGCTGACAAAGAGACAGGCTGTCAGGTCAGGGCTAAATTTATTCTCGAACTGGTCTCTGGTGTTTCCTCAGGCCTGTCATAGCTGCCCTCAGGTTTGCCGATAAAGAAGGCCGGATACTCAAGTGTCTTGACAAGTTTGACAAAGCATAGGAACTGTAGGTTGGAGCGTTTGTGTTGGTGTGTGTGTGGACAACGCTGGTGCAGTGTCCCTGAGCTCAAGAGAAGAATGATACAGGAAATCTGCTCGCTCCAGATGTACTGCAAGAGCGTGGAAAGCCATTTGTCCTTTCATACATACACAAGGATCACATGTTTTAAAGGTCAGCTGAGACCGGGACCACCTGTGATCGATACGAACACAACACTTGATTGTCTCCAGATTTAGGAGGCTTTGCTGCAATGATATGCAAGCTTGCAATGTACAGTAGCAACCAGGGGTGTTGCAACCATAAGCACACAAACATACACACCTCAGAAAACTATGTTATTAACTTTAAAAGCAATATTGTTAAAGTTAGTTTATTGGCTATAGTGAAAAAAGGTCAAGTAAAATGACAGTTTTAAGTAGAAGCTCATGTGTGAGCTTGAGTGAATATAGACCACTTCAAAAGATGCAAACACAGGTCCAGAAGTACTTCCAGTGTCATTTTTTTATGTTATTATTCATTTCAAATATTAAATATGTAGTTAAATGTAAAAATATTTGTTTCGCATTTTGATTCGATAAGAAATGTTCAGTTGGTTGTATTTTGTACAAATGTTTGTGTAGTGTTTAAAAACTGAAACAGAAAGTTCATCCGGACCACCTTTGTTTACGTCTTCGAAAGTGGTATATAGCGATTGCCCACTTGCTTCGTTTTCAACAAAAATGATGTCACATAAATAACATTCATAAGCCAGGCTACGCACGCACACACACACACACCCAGACACACTTTTCAGGTCATTCCTATGCACCAATAGAACCTTACAGTTCACAAGTTCATTAAAGTAACACACCCAGTGTCCAAGTAGTACCCATCTGTAAGGCAACAGAAGATATGCAAAACCTAAGCGTGCTCTGGCCCCCTTGCTGAACCTTCTTAATCGGCGCTCAGGAAACAGCAAAGCTAATCTGCAGGGGAAGCAGCGAGGTGAAGTCTGGTGGGCTGGAGAGGGAAGTGTGCAGGAAGTGACCAGCCTCTGATTACTGTACACACGGCTGTCACGGCCATCATCACCTCCCCCGCTACACGCTGAGTGTGTGCGTGTGTGGTCACCTTTCCCCAATGCTTTCCCATTGGTGTGTGTGTCTTTTGCATAAGAATTTATAGATGCATTTACTGTCAGCACCTCCTTTGGTTTTCTTGTATTTGAGTGTGTGCTGAATAAGAAGCATTAGGCTTATCATTTAGGCCATGACAATCACAAAAGTGCACTGGCTTAAAAACTGTTTAATGAACCTGGACTGGATTGTTTAAAATCAGTTATGTCAGATTCTTTTATCTGTTCATTCTGTATTTGTATTTGTGTGTTAACTGTTAATATACAGAAGAGCTCTGTCCTGACATTATGCTTATAGGATAAGAACAGAAAAGACGACACAGCCTTGATGAAATGTCAGCTCTTTTGTAAAGTACACCAACTGCCACAACAAGAAGAGGATGGATGTTTGATCCCACCCGCTGAAGCACAACAAACACAGAGAAAGTCATACAGAATCTGACAATCTGAATCTTGAGACAGCGAGAAAGAGAGCGAGAGGCCGTAGAGAGGATTACGTTTACCTGTGAGGGGCCTGTCAGGTAGATTTAGCAGCAGAGATGATAAGCGAGGGAGGACGTAGGAGGACGAAAGCGGGAATGAATAAGCGTTTCACAGCGCCGTCGGGCAGACAGGAGAACAAGACGCTATTTCTATCACAACATCAGGTTAGCTCAGACGGAGTGGAGTTCGAGTTAAACAGGATGTCATGTTATCAGGGGCTGCTGAAGGGAGTGAGTGAGAGCGAGAGGAGAGAGGAAAGATAGAATGTAGTTATGCATTTGAAACTGACCAGAGCTGCAGAAGTTGGCTTGGAGAACCATGGGAAGAGGTTAGGAGTGATAAGCTAATAACGTTCAGTTTAGCACATAAAAAAGAGAACATTCTCCACTATCAAAAACAAAGAGCAGTTTAAATTATTATGTGTCAAGTTAGTAGTACCCCCAACTAAAAATGTCATAATGTGACGCATCTCCATGCATACTATAAACAGTGGCTGCAATAGGTATTTTTTAGGGGTTTCCCTCGATATCTTCCCCTTACCAGTCATTAATAAACTTTAAAGGCCTCATTAAAGGTAATCTGGAGCTTTGCGGTTTAGATTTTATGTGATGGATTTGGTGGTCAGTAGTGTTCCTGTAAAAATGTATGTACTTGACACAACACAGATTCACACAATTCACACAGATTCACACAACAACTTTTTATAAAATGACATAATAGGCAATTGCAAACTGTAAATTGTGATTGAAAGAAGACGATGTAAACTAAAGCTACTGGCTGATTATTAGAGAAAATCTCAACAACCATTTTTTAATAAGAAATTCTTGTTAGGAATTAAAGCTGCATTTGTTAAGAGGCACTCTCTGCACATGCACTCCCAGTACTATACACTGACCTACAGCATAAACCTTGGGAAAGTCACAAAAAGGTATAGCCAAACGCACTTTCACTACTCGTAAACATTCATCCGCTGGCCGTTATTAGTTGCATGTTACCACAACAGGTTGTTGCCTGGCTGCACTGCAACCCACACTCACAGCTTAAGTGTTTGTTTAAATTATTATTTAAGGAGCACTTCATCACGCTTATAATGTGTATATGTAACGTTATATGCAACAAAACTTGCAAAACTGAACAAATCAGAATGTTAAAAGCTTCCAATGACCAACTGTATTATACTTCTCATCAGAGGGGGGGCTAAAAACAACATCCATTCCAAACGTGTGCAATGGCACATTATGCATTTTGATTCAATTATGCAGTGAAAGGAGCAATAAACAATAGATTACAGGTGTTAAAGTCATACTGAAAGCTGGGGCGATATCGTGCATTTATAAGCATAGGAAGGAATAACA
The DNA here is from genome assembly GCF_947034865.1 of Barbatula barbatula. NCBI lineage: Eukaryota > Metazoa > Chordata > Actinopteri > Cypriniformes > Nemacheilidae > Barbatula > Barbatula barbatula. Next base: position 10,957,883 of record NC_136772.1, read on the forward strand.
GAAGAAAAGCACTGCACTGGCCAATCGCCATTCGAGAAAAATGTATCACGAGGTACATTGTGGAACTAATGGCTCCATGTGTGAACTTCTATATTTTACATGGTTAATATTGAATTCATAGAAAAAAGTTAACAATTCTGTACTTAATAGCAATAATTTTTTTTAGACTACAATTTTTTTTATAAACTACAAAAAGCTGTTAAAATTTATGGAGATTTTTCTTTCAAATTAATATCCCGCCTCTTATGCAATGTTTTTTATTTATTTAATTTTGATTTACATAATGTTTTCTTGTTTCGATTGGTTGTTTTGTTAAAATCTTTGTCCATAGGAAGGAAGGGGAAGGAGGAATGTATTTCTTTTTATTTGTCTCTCTTTGTTTAATGTGTTTACTGATTATTTTAATGTTGTAAACTTCAAATTATATAAAAAAATCGAACGGCTCTATGTCAGATTGTCCATGACTGCTTTATGAACGCATAAGTATACGGCGGAGCGAAGGGCCGGATTGGGACTCATTTTCAGCCCTGGAGTTTCATGCCTTAGACCGGCCCACTTAAGTTTACGACTGACTATATTAAAATAATGATAATTAAAACCTAAGTCTGCAATAGCGCACTGTTCTCTACAGCCTTGAATTCATTGTCATTCAGTGAAAATACAGTAGCCTAAGTTTTGCTTCACAGTGAAGATTTATTAGAACAGTAAATAGCAGGACAGTATCAGAATCTATTTTCTTTAAGAATTAGTGTTCATAAATATCCAAACATTGAAATAAGGAAAAAAATATAAATTAAAAAAGATTAAAATAAAATGTATTGCACTGTCTAATGACACTATAATTTATTTTAATGAAACGTCTGCTTTACAACTTCAAATATTTTTAAAAAAATATGAGAACATTAGTTAAATAATAAAACTATTGGACTGTTATCTGACTTTTCTTTCACAATGATTTCTAATGATTGTTTCGTCTCTTTTTTCTCTGCATAAGTGTAGCTTCAAGGAAACATGGATAACCTTAAAACATTAATTACCGCCTGAGCAGAGCACTGGTCTCTTCAACTTTATCTATCCCGGATTCATTGTGTAGCCGGTCCCACTCGCCCCGCTCTGCGCGGGCTTCGAACCGACATCGATCCGAATGGGGGACGGGCTCTCTAACAATGAGCTTTCTGTCATCCATTTTTATTTCTGACGTTTTTTATTTTGAGCAACTTGCAGTGCCGCTGTCGGGGGCGGGGCCAGGGAGTCAAAAGATAATCACCTCATCATTAACCAGCGCGCTGCACTCTGAGTGGGGCTGCGAAAAAATATGAAATAAAAAAGAGTGGGGCTGCGGTAAAATAATAAATATAAAGATTAGGGCTGCTGTGAGTGAAGGCAGCCTTGGGAAAGCCACATTTCAACCGTGCCATGACAATACAATGAAAAAAAAAACCGGAATTCTCCCGGTGCTCCCGATTAGCCAATTCGGGGCTGGCGGAGCGTCGGTCTTCCGAACTTTTTAACTGTTTGTTTTACTGCTGTTTAAGTTTTTTATTAAGAACTAAAGGAAAGTAATTTAAGCGAATAACGTTAACATTAGTAAATGTATAGAAAGGAAATGCTAAGCAGGTGTAGCTTTTTAACATCATATAGCAAGCAGGATAAAATAAAATATATAATTTTTTTTCTTGTTTGATTTATATGTAAAACTATTTACCTGCACCTTTACCCTATAATTTTAAGTTGTATTGCATGAATAATTCTAAATCTGACACTTACAATTGAAATTATGACTTTTGTTTTGATACTGAATATTAAAATGAGTTTTATTCAAACTTTAAAAATAAAATTGTACTGTATTGTACCGTCTTACTTAAAAGGAGACTTTTGAACAGGTTTTTTCAGGATTGTGCTAATAAAATAGGTGGGCAATTCCATGAAAATGTCAACCTTACAATGAAAAAATTATTTTTACCAACGGTCTTTAGTATGCTGACAGCACAGATATTAACTTTTGGTGGTTCAAATTCCCATGTGAGATCTCTCTTAAAATTTGTATAGCCTTCGTATTTATTTTTTATAGACAGGTAAGTGCCATTTTTTAGGATCGTCACATCCATAACGCTACATATTCCTCATAAATTGATACATGAAATTAAAATAAAATAAAGTAACTATTTCATGTTCTATATAGAGGAATCCCTTCTCCATTAATTGGGTATTATTGCTTAAGGATTGTGCATTTTATTTCACAGAAATCCTACAAAGTTTGCCGCCTTTTTTTGTCACATCCATAACGCATGATGTTTATTTCCCTTTTAAAAATGGAAAATATGTTCATAGACTGACATATTTTGATGTTTAGACTCTATCAACAAGGGTTTAGTCAAATATAAACGGATGTTCAATATATTCGTAACAAATTAATTCTCTGAGCATTTATATCAAGTACATTACGCAAAATGTCACTTCCATAACGTTGGAATTGCCCAGGTGATGATGGTGATGATCACTATAACTTGTGTTAGGGTTTGTCTCTTTGATTTAGAATAATTGTATTTGTGTGATCATTTCATGTAGCCTACATTTCACTGGAGGATGTAACTAGTTAAAAAAGATCTGAACTATGGTCGTTGACAGTCTGTCATTTACTTAAGCTGACAAATACCCAACATTTAGGTATTTAACTCATTTTATAAATTGTGGTCTTTCAGTGCAACCACAAATATGTACAGTAGCATTTGAACATTTCCGCTTGGAAGAGCAACGGAGTGTGAGCACTCTCGGACGAATGATTATGGAATTATTTGAGCTCTCAAAAGTCAAATCTCACTGTCAAATTTCAAGCATTAGAGCAAAGATGTTTGCTTAATGGATGTTTTTTGGGAGAGTACATGTCAGTCTGTATCTGTGTGTTATGTGCCATTTTAGCTTAAAACAAACCTCAAGACTGGGATGCTCGGGCAGGTCATGTTAATGCTGTCAGCGCTACTTTGGTTTATGTGCATTTTCCTGGAAACCCCGCCTCCCTATCACCACTTAAGGTAGCCCTTCAAATGTCTCCTGTCCTACTGCATTTTCCGCATTTTTTTTTCACAGAGCATATTACAAACAGTATTGTTGTATTATTTGATATCAGGGCCATATATATACAATGCCTTTGAATAAAGAAGAAAAATCAATTATAATAATGTTCAGTAATCTTGTCCTCTTGTCCTAAAATGTCCCTGATATACATTGTACAAAGAGACACATGTCCTAGTTATTTGAGGGTTATTTGAGACAATACTTTTACATCATTTATTATTCTTGGCTAATTTCTAAATATGCCAAAATATTTTCAGAAATGTATTCTTACAAAACACCAATGAACAATCAAATGAAATTTATGAGTTAAAATAAACCCTAATTAAAACATGCAACTACGTATGTGTTCACTGTTAGTCCACATTGATTTAGTAATGTTACTTATCGATGCCTATTCTAAAGCAAAACCTCTTACCTTTATTGTAGAATTGGCATAAGTAATTAGAATTAAGGCCTCACCAGAGACAGACCTGCTCTGTCTTTCGACTAACTGTGTATATATACAGTATATGTATAAAGTACATGTATATATGCCGTATTAGATTATTTCCTCCCAATATAAGACAAAGCAGCTAACCGGCACAACCTTTCCACAACCTCTAAATGACAGTTAAACATCCCATGATATCAGTGTTCCTGGCTCGCTGGTGGGCAAGCTAAGCCAGAGTCACGTTACCAGTCATCCTGGGTCAGGTATTCAATTTAAACTGAAAACCCAACAGACCTAGCCAAATAAATTAGAGCTGCAACAGACAATTGCCAGGCCAACTTTTGTGGGAGGAAAAGGGACTCCTTTATGGCTGATTTTCTGTATCCATACCTGATGTTCACCAGGGACCTATCCGAAATCCAGCCAAAGTGTTAAGGCTATTGTGTTAACTCACAGCTGGAACCCATGGGTTCATCTGTCAACGGGGCCCAGCTACACATGTGTTTGTGTCTGGGACCGGCTGGCGGTTTTCAAAAAACTTAATTCTCATATTCAAGCAGGAGTCATCTTCTGTTGACCCAGCTCTTGATATTACAGTAGTGAAATTTCACTCCTTGATATGGCGCCATGGACCGGTATAGTTTGTGAGAGCTTTAGAGGCGTAGAATATTGGCATAATGCTACATGTCTGAATGATTGAACGTTTTGGTTACAGGTTTTTAATAGTACGTTGGTTGAAGTTTTTTCTCTCAAATGCAAAAGCCTCAGCTTTGACGTCAAAACAGTGCTAAATGAAGCAAGTAACATGCAAATGAAAGTTGTTGTCACTAAATGTGAAAGTTCTGACACTACGTTTCTGGACGCATTTACAGTATGACTAAACACGTTTGTTGAACAAAATCCACTCTGAAAATTTTGTCAGATGATGAGGGATTTGCCAGTCTTTCGGAGAACTAACTGTACACTGGATGTCTTTCCTCAAATTGTTTATCTAGGAATCTAAGTTGGTCCTGGGCACCGTATCAGGGTTGTGTTCTCGGCCTCCTGTTGTTCTTGGATTTTGTTCTGCCAAGATCTTTCTTTATTGCCACGCTTGTCGTTTTCTTTGACTGTAATGGTAGACTGTGTGCACTAAACGTTTGTAAGAAGATTGTATTGAAATCAATAGCACCAGAAAAAAAAGTGTGAATTCACAGTGATGATGAACTATTTACAAGTGCCAACTTAACACTGTTATGAGTAAATATGAATGTGGAGGATGTACGTACATAGTTTTCTTTGAATACACAGAAAAGTGTGAGGAAAGTGTGTAGCGTAGAGTTAGCCAAATTAGTTTTAAACAGTTCTGAAAGGATAGTTCATACCAAAAAAAGAAACTTGAATCTCTCACGAGCTATTCCGAGAAATGTCTCAGTCGTTTTATGTCCATACAATGGAAGTCAATGGGGGCCAGTGTTGTTTGGTTGCCAACGTTCTTCAAAATAAAAATGGTTGTGTTTTGCAGAAGAGTGTATAAATGAAGAATTTACTATTACTATACTATTAAACTATTACTTAAAAGCATTTCGGCATATAAGATCAATTACACAAATAAGAGATTACACAAAAGACACAGACAGATGAGATTTTGCATATGCTTTGTACTCCTTTGAACCTACCTTTGACTTTTCTGACATGGAAACATTACTGTCAGCATTCTTCTTGAAAAAGGGAAGTGGTTTATAAATTAAAACATAACAGTTTGCCCAGAACATTGTCAAGAAAATGTCACAATGGCATGACAACATGTCATATTTTTAGTTCTCAAAATAATCGCCATCCTCGTACAGATTTGTTTGTTTGATTGAAACGACAACCTCTTTAAAAGGGCAAACACATCTTTCTGCCGTAGCATTATTTCAAATGTTTGGTTTAATTGATGCTGAATTTGTTGTAGGCGTCTTTCATTTCTCCCAAAGAAGAAGTAAAATGGAAGTCTTTAGATTTCGATATGCTGGCACAGTGGTGTGGGTGTAGAATAGGGGTGTTGGGAAAAGCAGCTTGTTGAACGGTTATGGTTTTTGTTGGCGGTGGGGATCAAAAAAGAAGTCTGGTGGGTCGGCTTGAAGGTGCCAGGTTGCTGGGACAACAAATCAAAGATGAAGCGTCTGGTATGTCTGACTGGGTACTCATCACTCACGGCCGGAGCCTTTAGCGAGAGGAAACCGAGCCTTGCTTGAGTACACAGCTCCCTAACCTCCCACCGTAGTCTCTTGTTATAACAGATAATGTTGACAGAGCGTTCAGCCACAGTTTGGAAACACTACACCATCTATCTGCAGAAAAGGTAGAGGCTTTCAGTTATGACCAAATGTGTTTAGCTTGGGACAGAGCCCTGGGGTGGCAGGTTTCATGGTCGATGCGTTAAAGTAGAAAAAAAGCTCTCATATGAGAGACACTGTCACCACTGGTGGCTAATGTAGTTATACACGGCACGCACACCCATGGTGAAGAATCACAGTTTTGATTCAGTGAATCGGGACAGGAAGTACTTTGAAGGCATAGAGGATATTCCAGGATTTATTTATACGGGTAGGAATTGTTTTGATAGGGAAGGTAGAAACCACAAACCTGTTTGAATAGGTAAGCCATGAATGCATAATAATGGCCAATATTACAAATCCAATGCAGCACTATTGAGGTCAAAACACGTTTCCATAATCTACAAGGTAAATAATGTGTTTACACAACACCGTTCCTTTCTTGTCTGTTACATTTCCTGTCTAAAAACACAAAGATGGAATGTGAAACCACCCCCTGATTTACAACGATGAAACACATCAAAAAGAAAACACTGACAGTAATAGTCGACCCATTTCCCTTCACTCAGAGAAAGCATATTTTAAGTAACAATTATGGCTATGAAAACTCTACATGGAGGGAGGCGCCTTGACTGCACGCCAGGAGTGTCTTTTGTGTCTGGAAAGTCCACATCAGCCCAGGAGCCCGGGTGAACAGTCACCGAGTGGTCGGAAAGGGAAACTATTACTGTTGTTTTCTTTTGTGAGATGAAAGTAACAAAGAGGAAGCAGTTATCATAAATTCTTTGTTTCATAGGTGTTTCTCCAGCATGTCAAATCAAAGGATCCTTTTAATCTTGCCAGCAGGAACTTTCATCCCTGTTTGAGATACATGTCGTGGAAGAGTGAAAAACAATCAATAATATCAAGAGAGGGAAAATAGGGAGTGCCTGATTAAACACGACCGGAAATAATAACTCAGTGTAATAAAACACACATGCCCGCGAACAACGTTGGTCGCGAAATGCTGGTCCCGTCGTTGGCATTTTTTCATTTTGGGCGTCAAAAGCAGGTCGTGGGAAATGAACGCGCTAAACAAAATGTGGGTGTGTCGCCACTGTATGCCATTATTACGGCAGAAGGGACAAACTGGCTTGGTTTACCAGTCGGCTTTTCTTGCCAGTCAGACAAATAAGTTAAATTAGAGCAACATACACAATGAATGTGTTTACGGGACTAATCGGTGCACGGAGGTCACGCAGAAATGCTAGACGTTGGCATTTAAAGGTATAAACACTCGTGTGGTTAACATCTGCTACATTCTGTGTAACCCTATAAACCTTTAAAATGATATCAACAGAGGTTAAACATTCTCATCCTCTTGCTTGTCCAAAACAGCATCTTTCTTTCAATCAAATGTGTTCAAACATTTTGTTCCAGATCATAAGCATGTGGCTCACAGGCTATTGTGTCTTTAATAATAGTGTGTTAACATCATACACGTCATTAGTTTGCAGTTTTGTTTCTTGTTCATGCGATTAAAATCCCATTAACTTAAGAATGTGCTGTTGGACCGAATGCTACAAAGGAATCTCCAAATGCAGGACAGGTGCTCCAACAGGGAATTTCCAAGGCAAAGCACTGAAATTAGATAATAAACTACTGAAATGAGAAGACAAACAAACTAACAAACATCCTGTTGTATGTATGTGTAGACAAGGGATTCGTTGTGTAGAGTATAAAGAGGTTTTACTATATCCTAAATGGCCTTCATGGTCAACCCTAAAGCATACATACATATCATAGATTCATTTCATGTAGAATGGTGGAACGTTTTTTAAATGTGGTGCTCTTCCTGTCTGTGTATACCTCTTATGTACAGGTGTGAGCAGGACAATCTTTTAAGTGTAGATGTTTTGCCTCAATGTAATGCTGGCTTTGAAATAGAGATAGAACATATATACTGTACGGTGAACTTATTTTCATCCATTGCGTATAACTTTTACATGTACGCATTTGCAGACGTTTTATCCAAAGCGACTTACATTGCATTATACTTTTTTTTCCTAAGTATGTCCATTCTCCTGGGATCGAACCCGTGACCTTAGCATTGCTAGTGCCATGCTCTAACCACTGAGCTACAGGAATGCGTATAAAATAAATAACACCCGCTGTTGCAATATTGTGTAATATGTACGCCAAAGTTCAATTGTGCGTGCATATGAAACTGCAATTTTAACGTGCTTGCATATTAAACTGCAATTTTTCCTATTAACCTAACCCAAACACTAAACCTAAAGGTATTATTTTAATTATGTTCTCATTTCAAAATGGCTGCTCTCCACCGAGGTGCACGCAAACATTGGCGTATATATTACATGATAATGCAAAGTGTTATTTATACACAGATCGATGAGAACGGGTAGACTGGGGTCAGTATTGGGTTCCTTACTCTTCACCGGGTGAACTACTAAGATCTAAACCTCAATTATCATTTTATGCTGATGAAACACAGATTTATGTTCCTTCAAGACCAGGAGCCTCATTTATAAAACGTGCGTATGCACATATTTGAACGTAAAGCGTGCATAGGCAAACATCTATGGCAACGCAACGTTCATAACAGTCTGTGACATTGAAAAGTGCTTAGTGCCAGGGTCTTTTGCTTGCAGGTTTTTTGGAAATATAAGTCATTCTTGCCGCTTGTATAGGATTTGGATGTTGACAGTTGCTCTTTCGTATATCAAGGACATTATTTAGAGATCATTAAAAGGCGGAAATCTGAAACCGGGTGATGGTTATTCCTCATATTCCTCATATGCTCCTAAGGCCTGGAACTCTCTCCCAGCTGAGATCAGGGAGGCACATTCACTAGCACCTTTTAAATCTGTTTTTAAAATGTTTATTTTAGGATTGCTTGTACTTGATTGGATGTTTTACCTGATGTGATGTCTGCTGTAAAGCGCTTTGAAAAAGCAACTTTTAATGGCGCTATATAAAATAAATGCATATATACAATTGTGTACCTTTAGGGTTCCTTTTTAGCATACTTTTAGGGTAGGATTGGCCCTTACGTTTGTTCCACGTTTGGGTAACCTGATCAAAAAATATGTGGTCAAAGGGATATTGCACCAGCGTTGACCACACAGAAACTGACGACATCAGGTTATTTTTCTCCAGGTGTGGTTTGCCAAAAGAGGAAATACAATGGTTAATGGTTGCATTCAACGCCTAACCAGAATACAGTTAACACAGAATAAATTCATAAACCAATTGCAACATGTAAAAAGTAATGTAAATTAATATAAAACGTAAAACTATAAAATAACAGTGATTAAAAAGTCATTGAAATGAATGTAGTCATTGTGTACCCTGGAAATTTCCAAGCCATGGTTTTGTTCCACTGGTTGTTCTTCTGTCATGTCAGGACATTGATGTAATGTACCTCGGGGAGTTGCTTCCAAGCAAGCATGTATGTAAACTATAGTTTGTCCTTTTGTTGAATCCAGTCTTTGTGGTCGTGTGAATTAAAAATGTTTGCCTGATTTGTTTATAATTTCGGCATGGTTGTCATTTTGTGTGCAGTGTGAAGTAATTTAGTATTTTTTTGTTGGCCAGGTCTGTCTTTGTCTTCATATCGGAGGTTATGCAATATGAAAATATGCTAAAAATATATTTTAAATGTTTTTGCATGGATTAATAGAATTGAGAAGCTAAACCTTATCTTAGGGTTGCGCCGTGTACCGGTGCTACAGTAGCATTGCGATGCTAAGGCTTCTAAACACTGGCGATGCCACTTTATAACAGTAGTATCGTAGTAAGTACCAATGCATGTACACATTACCAATCATTTGAGGACTTACATCGTCAGCCCTTTTGCGGTGTTTCTCTCCAAAATGAATCCATGTTTTGAATGGCTTCATTCTTGAATAAATCAGTTATGGTTCCGTAAGAAATTGTCCGTTTTAATATCACATTTAAAAGCAAACCTAACAATCCCCTTCATAAACATGAAATGTGTCGCATATTTGAATTAGGTTGGACTTGAAAAATGTTCTAGTAGACCTTTGTACAATACTAGTGAAAAGTATACTACATTATCTGCTAAATGTAATCCAATTGCTAGTTAAAAATAAACCGGCATATAAACGGCATAGTACCGTATATGTTTATGGTATTGTGATTCGTGACAACCTTAAAGTATATTCATCTATACAGTTAGTTAGGGCCATTGTACGGGCAGGTTATAAGGTAAGGAACGTTGTTCAAATGTCACGAACAGGCAATTTGATTTATTCATTTGTAAATATAATGCCATATATGTCATTAAAATATATATTTATATTTAATTTGTCAAAAAACACCTGTCAAAATTATTTTTGAGAGGTTGTTATCTGGGAATAACAAACCTGCAAATGTTGCGACTAGCCAATCAGAATCAAGCATTCCAACGAGCAGTGTAATAATGCTAAATAAATCTACCTTAAGAAATATTCACTGGATTTGAAGTGTGATGACTATTATTTTACCATATACAATTTTTTGATTTCCTTCCTAACGGACCTGAGCATCAACTGTACACATGCAAACACTTTCTAACTCATATACCAAAAACACTGCCTGGAGCCATGATTCCAGGAACTGTGACTGAGGTGTCAACAATATATTTGAACTCCTCACTGCTATACTACATACGTTACTGTGTTTCTGTTCTACACTTCGGTCACACCTTCCTTCACAAGCTATTCAGACCTCATCCAGCTCTTCTGCCATTCAGCCACACAACAAGGTTTAAAACCCATTAAGGTAATTCCTGTCGACCCGTCTAATGAGTCATGAAGATGCTGTATCAGATTTTATTAGAGAGTTTGATTCTGATGGCCTGCTTTAACAACTAAGCCAGTCCCATTTAAACAATGTTGGGGTTGTGGCATGGCCTCATTGATCCTTGATGAGGATGTTAGTGGTCTAAAAGGACATCAGGTGGATGCTAGTGAGTTACAGAAACAGTAAGATGTTATCTACCTGAGATTGCATGTGTGGACTGTTTGTCCTTTTGAGAAGAACATATTAATAATTTATTACAGAGTTTGGTCAGTAAAATATTAAGAGCTAGCCTCAGTTTTCCCACCACTGGCAGGTGTGGCAAAAAAATAGTTTGGATCCTGCTTATGCCACTTTAGTAAGTGCAAGATCTGAACTTCTGTATTTATATATTGAATATATAAGAATTTACAAGTTTTGTAATATGTGTATTTGTAAATATTTGTAGCTAAAAAATATATATAAATACAAAACTATGAAATTCTCTATATGAATCACATACAGTAATGTAATAGTATTAATACTTTAATAAAACAAATAAAAAGAATAAAAAATGGTGTACATTCTGCAGATATATAATTGTGTACAGATTTTTTAAATAGTTTAAAACAAATTTACTGGACTCACAGGCCTATTTTTAACTGAAAATAAACTAACCGATTGAAGAAATACACAACAGTATTGTACATCAAACATGCTTTATTCCACTTAAAATGATAACCATTCAAAATGCTTTTTTGGTGACGTTTCCGAATGTCAGAGGCATGTAAAAATCAATGTGACATTTTTGGTGCACTCAAAAAAAAAATAGCCTCCAGTCCCATCAAGTGATTTGGGAAGCTCACACAAAGACACATGTGTTTTGGTAGCCCATTACAGCTCTGATCACACTGAAATGCCCTTTTTTCATCTGACACACACACACAGAAAGTCAATCTTCAATATAACAGATGACTCCACTGAAATGTTCCTCTGAATAGAGATGCTTGTGTGCTATCAGAATCTGGAACTGTGACAAGGGCTGTTTCTCCATCCTTTACACAGATTCTAAACCCTCGCTCGCTTCATGGTGCATTTCCCTGGAAAAGAGCTATTTTTTCTGTCTGTCTTCATTTCTTTGTGAGTTGCACGGAAAAGTTTACAGCATTGTGAAACAAACATCTCTAAGAATTTTGTAGGTTGTATCTGTAAAGGTCGAAGCTCACTCCAGAGACTCACTGTTAACCCGCTGGTAAGATCTTAATTTGTACACTGAAGGCCAGTGAGGAATACAATTTGTTGACAATCATTATACGCACTATTGACATCTGTATCTGGCCTCTTTTTAATGGGCAATCTCAGACTCAAATCATTGATCATAATAATAATAATTAATAAACTAGTAGCAGAGGTTAAACTGTCAAGGGATGATAATATAAATAGTCCCGTGTGAGCTTTTTACTAGCTTTATATACCTTTTGAATCTTTGTGAAGTGGATGAGACACTGATTCTGTTTATCCTCAGCTATTGTTTATGGAAAGCACATGTTTTGTTATTTACTTCACACTGCCTTTTCATCCAGTGAAGAGGTCGACCCCTGGGAAATCATTTTGCAACAATCAAAATACAAAACACAAGCTGCACGAGCCAGTTATCTGCATTGAGTCATGCCGAAGGAAGCATTTAAACCGTTGTTTCAAAAGTTGTTTTACTGCCGTTTAAAAAGACAATCTGGATAGTACAGATCACAAAATCACTCCACACACTTTTGTTGTCACTTCAACAAAAAATGATACGTTTTATTGTTTAGGGATGCTTATGTTCACATACTGTACTTACGCAAGACATTCAGCTGTTGGCTTAAACGTAAAACTTCCCATTAAAACATGATTACATTGAGCATACACATATTTATAAGTAATTTACAAGCATTAACACCAGCTTTTTCCTTTACAGCAGTATGGCAAGGAGCCCAATATGAGCTGTGTCTGAGGTCATGCGTGTACAAGGGTGATGAAAGAGAGCAAGCAAGGGAAGGTGAAGGAAATTTGCTGACTTGAACTGTAGCAAAGGTGACCAAGTCTACAAATGCACTGACAGCTTTATGAGCTGCTGGCTTAGGAAGAAAATGTTGGAACACGAGGCTCTGGCAGAGGTCCCAGATGTACACAGGTACTAACCAAAACAAGCTGCCATCATATTAGATCACCTCAGACCCGTCGATGAGCGACTGAGATGTTATACATACTTGACCTACCACTTTTTCAGAGCGTTGGCAAGGAAACTGATGAAAAAACGGAAGCATGTGAGGCACTTGTACTTGGGAATTTAAATGTGTTTAAAGGGATAAATAACAGTTTTTGTCATCATTTACTTTCTTGTCATTTTAAACCTGTATGACTTTCTATCTTCCACAGAACACAAAAGAAGCTTTGTTGAAGAATGTTGGTAACCAAACAACGGCGGTACTCATTGACTTCTATTGTATCGACACAAAACCAATGCAAGTCAATGGGTACTGCCATTTGGTTGCTTCTTCATTCAAAATATCTTCTTTTTTGTTCTGCAGGAGAAAAGTTAGAAATAACAAAAGGGTGAGGAAATTATGACTTTCATTCTTGGGTGAACTATCCCTTTAATGCATTAACCAGACTAGTTTTTTTAGTCAAAATGATGACACTTCCTTAGATGGTTACCCACCTTTTTTCTGCATGTGGGTAAAGAAAAACCATATAGACATGTAAAATCTCTTATTATAAATGTTATTTGCATATTTGGCTTACACCCGACCTCAGGACAACGATAAAGTGGGCTACTGTCTTCTCTAGATCTGGTAGGCTACTAGACACTATATTGGATAACTGTTCTTACATATATAAAGAGAAAGCACAAATAACGCAAATCTTTGAACTCTGAAACCATATATTTACACGTAAGATTCACCAAAGAAAGTGTAAATGGTAACAACACAAAGACAGACCCAATATTATCGCAATCGTTTTTCTGGTCATTTCTGAATGCTTGTGAAAGAACGCAATCCTTTTTTGTGTCCGAAACATCATGTGCAAATGTAATGCAACATTTTTCAAACCCAAACATTTCTGTTGTGCTTCCAAAATAAGCTCATTTAAACGTCTGGGATGGTATAGTCACTTTTATTCCAACTAAAGTGTAAATGCTATGTTTACACTTGACCGCCACAACTCATTAGGCTGCCTCTGACTAAATACTGCGTCACCCTCTTACTCTCAGTTTGTTTTCTCTGTCATTCACCATATATTTGCACTCACTCAGCCTGTGGGTTCGGCCCCTGGCAGCGGCGCAAACTGGTTACGCTGTAACCGCACCCCTCGTCTGTTCTATCCTCCCGATGCTCCTCTCAGCCATGTGGTGTGAGGTAACACGACTGACCACAACTGTGAGCAATTCCACCTTCAGCTCATGGAAACCTGGGAAGAGGGATAGACCTTCAATTATAACAGTCATCTTCCAGAAGAAAAATACATTTCTCACTGTTTGTGGTTGAGGTATGGCAGCAAGGAGTTCAATGATGAGGTGGAACGACTGGCGAAATTAAATAATGTCTGATGACCTCCATTATTGAGATTCATTAAAGAAGCATCAGTTTTGTGTAACCCACTTTTAAAACCCCTGACAAATGCTGACGCCATCAGTAGCTTTAGCTGAACTAATGTGAAATAGCTGATGTGCTACAGTCAATATGTTACTTTAGTAAGAGAGAGAGGCTGGTCTTTTGCACACACTGCAGACTGTGAAACAGGCTCCGGTTCAAACCGTCGTGAGCTGTCTACCACACAGTGACGGTTGGTGCACAACCATCAGATTTACACAAAGTAAAGGTATACTGTAATTGTTAAGCACTATGTTTGTTGAGACTTTAAAATTCGAACCCTGTCACTATATATATAATTGTATCAATTATCAGCAAATAATTTAAGTCGATGCAAAACACCACTCATCACTGATCTTTGTTCCATTGATATTAATGGCACAGCCATAGACTCTCAATGAAGCATAGGGAAACAGGTTCATGCTCATGTAAATCAGTGTTTCTTTTTACAATGGTATACCACTCCAAACAATAAGCACCCTCCTATGTCCCCTTTGTCTGGACTCACATGTACAAAGTATACTATTTTAATATAGCATATGTTGTACAATGTTTTACACTACCTTTCAAAAATACAGGGTCCCTTAACTAAAATGTTTTTCATGATCTTTAAACCCTCTAGATCTGAAGACATTTCTAAATGTTTAAAATGAGTTGAGTGGAAAAAAGTATTATTTTCACCATATTAATTTTTAATGCAAATGTTTATTTTCAATTCATTTTGGATTAATGTTGGGAAAACAATTGCGTTATTCCATAGTGTGTTTGCTATTATAATAAATCGTGAAAAATGTAGGATTAAGTAAGCGACCCAAAACTTCAAAGGTAATAAAAGTACTCAAGAGAAGTGGCAAATCAAAGTGAACACCTCTGCTTGCTCTCTTAAGAGAACTGGCAATGCAGACAATTGCACATTCATTAAATAAGAAGTGCAATAGTTGCAAATGTTTTTAAACTTTCACTTGTTAAAAATGATATTTAATGTTTAATATAGATTTATGAAGTGTGAATGATGAATGATGAATGAGAAGTTATTATGTGGAGGACTATTTGTGTGGTCCACTTGAATGCCTGTTAATAGAGTTGCTGACAACAGTATGTAAAATATTATTAAGTTATTTGTGGAGTTATATATATATATATATATATATATATATATATATATATATATAGATATGGATGCTGCCTTTTAAGGTAGTGCCTTCAAGACACTGTCACAAGGTTTTAACCTAGGTTCCTGTTTTCGCTAGCATGAAGAAGAGTTACATATAAAACAATTTTAAACATATAATTTGTCAAATATATCAGCATTGCTTTTTAAATGTGTCACTCAATGTTGCAGCTTTTTAAATATCCAAACAGGAGTCGCAAATGTAAAGACGTGTGGTCAATATTTCTCTGTTTGTTTCTATGGTAACAAAAAGAAAAAGGAACTCGGTTTAAGAATGTAGGTGATGTCTTCCTTCCCTTTTTTGTATTATAATTTCTCACTCTGTATACATGTAGCTCCTTCGTATGTGAGATAAATGCTAACAATTAAAATACTGCAATCTTTTCTGAAAACAAAGTTTAGTTGTGCGTCTTCAGTTCAGTGGTGATTTTAGCGTGACTCGAAAAGATCAATTTTCAAATAAAGCCTGTGGTATTTAAGTAGCGTCAAACATTTGAAAGCCTTTGATTTTAGTCAAAGTATTTACAAACAAGAATACCAGTTTAAAAAGCAGGCTGAGCACCGAGGTTTAGACTTTTCATGTTGTGAACCTCTTCCTGAGTTTGTTTAATATCTTGAAACCCCCAGATACCATTGAGGGAGCCAAGACTGTGTTTAAAATGTATTTAGCTGTTTTCAAAAGGGTTTGATTCAATCACATGTGAAGCAGTCTGTGAGCATTTTAATACAGTACAGATATTTCTTAGTTAACTCAAGAGCTGTAAAACACATTGAAGAAAAAAGATCGGAAACAAATTAAAAAGTCAAATGTTATGATTTTAAAATGCACAATAAGTTACACAAATACTAAATGAGGAGAAATATGACTACATTAGCCCTCAAGCAGCAATTTAGTGGAACTGGCTTAAATGTTGTTTTAAACGGATTTCACAAGTTTTTAAGATTTTTATAAATTCCAAAAACATAAATCCATACTTTTAATAATAATAGTTATAAATAATAACTTATTTAGAGTTAGATTTATTCGGAACATAATCATAGATTTAAAGTTGTGACAGAGCTTCAAAGACCAGCACACTCACGTCAGACGCCAAAGATTAAAAATACAGATGAAACGTCTTTGTGCTTTTCTGTACAAAATAATTGTGAGGCCACACCCCCTATGTTTGTATCAATTCATACCAGTTCACTTTTTGACTCCTTGCAACATTGCAGACATTTATGAGCATGATATATATAAATATGCCCATTGTTCATTACTGTAACAGAAGTTAAGGCATTTAATGCTAATAGTGAGTCTGGGGTCCATTTTAGGAATGTTTACGGTATTAAATGGCCTTTTCATCAGAAGGTCGATCCGACAGGCGTGTTGTTCAGTAGTACACAGGAAGAGACATCTACACGGACCCACACACACGCACACATATTTTCCACAAGACTGGGGGCATCTCTTCATCACAGGAATTCTTGGGGAATTTCTGTTCTACCTCGCAGGCAAATGAAATTAGTGGGGATTGTGGCGACAAAGTGGCCATTGTGGAAATCATACAATGTGCTTTTTCATCCTTCCTGCACCGCTTGGGGTGGAAAGTCCTGTCTTGAAGGCTGGTCCGCTGGCCTGCAGGGGTGCTGTTATCCTCCCCCCTGCCCCAGTCACGGTGGGACCCTGGCAAAAAAGGAATGTTTAACAAGGGAAGAGGTGTTTGTTGAGCACTTGGTTGACATGAGAAAATGCCCTTGCGGTCACCTGACGCACACGCTCATTTGCAACCTGTACCAGTGGCAAACAATAGCTGGTTGTTATTTTGCAGATCTGATATCATAATTATTCCATCTTCATATTTTGACATCTGTTTACATCAAGAAAATGTATACATTTATATATTTTTACATAAAGATAATAAGAGTAATTGTATTGATGTCGTGTACACACATACACAGAAGAGTAATTTGGAAGTGGAGTGGAAAAAGTAATTTTCTACTAGTGGACATAAATAGTTCTAAAACCCGAATTGATTTAATACATTGTTAAGTCATTGCATTGTTAAGTCTATTTATTAAATGAATTGTTACGGCTCTTAATTGGATGATGTTTGACAACCACAAGCACGCAATCTATTACATTAAGCTTATTGACATTGAATTTAACTTTATTTTAATTGTCTAAGATCTGGATTTACAGAAAATACCCATATGTTGATAGCCAACTTGCATCAAACTGTTGAGCTACGTCTTAAAATAGCAGCCAGCTGTGATGTCATGGTTGGCTTTGTCAGAAGCCTGCAGCTCAGTAACTTATTATCAATAAATATTCTGTAAGTGCCCTAGTTAAAGTGTATGTACTACTTCATAAAATGTGCCATTAAATTTGATTTGCAAGTAAATTAGCCTGATATTATTCACATTCAAACTCTAAACTGTGTTCAAAACTCAAGATTAAGCTGATTTTTTTAGTAAGGGAGCAAGTCAGGAGGACTGTACCTGAGGGTGAAGAAGAGCACAGAGGAGGTACATTTTGATATTCAGGGTTACAAGTTTTCCACAGCATCACAATGAACTTTTTGATAATTTTACTATTTGGCTTGAAAGGAAAATCAAAAGTGGAAAGACATCATGATTGTTCAACATTCAATGCTATTCTGCGCTTTAGATATTTACCAGCTGGGTAGTATTTATGCATATGGACCCTGGAATGCCTGTTTTTTGTATTTATTGAACACAGAGAACTTAACATTTCAAGCTTGGCAACATGCGGGTAGATGATATCTCATTGTTGGGACGGTATTCTAAAAATATGAGATGATCTGTTCGCTATTAAGGAGGTCTTTGTGGATGGCAGTTGGTCATACATTCCTCTGCACAATTACACATTGCCCCCTGTTCTGGGAACAGAGGTAGCATTATAACTGTAGCACACCAATGCATTTGGGGTTTTGAACTGACAAAATAAAATGAAACGCTAACTCAAAACATGCACGGGTAGCTCATATCCTTCAATGTTAAATTTGATTTTATTTGTTATGTTTTCAGAAGAAAGTAAATAAGAAATCCCTTTGTGAAAAAGGCAAGTTGTTTCCAGTCCAAATAAACACGCTCTTTGTTCAGAGTCTAACATATTTTTGCCTGGAGCTTCAGTCATTATCCCGGGTCTGGCCTTTATTGAAGTATGGGATGATTTGCACATCTGAATATGAAGACCTTTTACTAAAACCTTTTAAAAACAGTTCTAGGATCATTGGACATTATAACTTTGAATGATGGAGATTAAACGGTAGCAAAGAGACAGAAAGGCTGTTTGAATAGCTACCACTTGACCACATTACAGTAATGATTTTTCACGTAAAGGATTAAACAGTGAATTAAACAGTTTGGAAAGAACACATTTTAAATCTGTCTTGAGGACTTAACTTGCAACCTTTTTTCTATATGTGATACTATTAGAGATATAGATTCAGCTGTTCACTTTGTGTGCTCACTTTTAATGAAATGAAATGAAATGAAATGAAATGAAATGAATAAAATAAAATAAAATAAAATAAAATAAAATAAAATAAAATAAAATAAAATAAAATAAAATAAAATAAAATAAAATAAAATAAAATAAAATAAAATAAAATAAAATAAAATAAATAAAATAAATAAAATAAATAAATAAAATAAAATAAATAAAATAAATTAAAATAAATTAAAATAATAAAATAATAATAAATAATAAAATTTAATAATTTTTTTAAATATTACTTCACCACTAAAAAAACTAAAAATCTATAGTGATAACTAAATATTGGTCGCAAAATTTAACAACGTACAAACTTATAATAATGGTCAAAGGTTGAATCACCAAAAATGTAAAAAGATCAGTCAAACCATGAACATCAACATTTTATAAATGCAACTACGTGCATTGATTTAATCACATTCGACTACACCAGAGACACTAGTCTCGGCTTTTCCCACATTTCCTTTTGTACAGCTAATGTCATTTACAGGATCTGCATCGTTCCAATTGTCTGTCATAAAAATCGGAAAACAGTGACTTCCCTCACATGGCACAGACCTTCTAATCTTATTTTACAGGCCTGTGGCATAGTTGCCAACTATTTACAGGGCTCCACTAATTGCCATCAACCCATCACAATTTAAACTCATAGAAACCGAGAACACAAAAGCCACGCTGGGCTTAGCAAACAGATTACAGCTCTTAGAAGTACATGCGGTAAAGATTTAATCAACCCTCTTGTATTCTGGCGCACAACCGAGGTCGGGTTTTGACTTCATTGAGGCTGTGATTGATTTTCGGCAAAATAACATTTCATACCTGTTTCTTATGATGAATACATATGACCCCATGCTCTAACTACTTTTTCATACCTGAATGCAATACGTTTAAATCCTGCATGTCCTCAGTTTTATCTTCTCTATGAAAGACAACCACCCAGACACTGTGTCCCCGGAGGATTGTGACTGTTGTGGCAGCACTAATTTAACCACTGACCTCTCAAATGATATTGTCTCTTTTTCTTTAAGTAGACTGTCCACGTTCTCATTTGATCACATATCTCTTCAGCATGTTTCCCCTGGAGAACCCCTGAGCCGAACAAAGATAATCTCGCTGCATTCCTCCATTTCCTCCTGGTGGGAGGTAGAGCTCTGATTCTAGTGATGAGCACATCTTGACTTGCTGTACTGGTCCATCTGGGTTTAATATGCCCCTTGTCACTATGTCATCTATGCCTAAACAAATCCTTTGATTTTGGAAATCACAGAGCGGAGTGCAATTTCTTGTTTTTGTCTTCAAGGCAAAAGATTGTGCTGTGGTTGAACTACCTGCTTTTGAAATCGAGCAGCCTGATTTTGAGACTTTAACGTCAACTGTATTTATTTATCTGTCTTGGAAGGATATAAATAGAACTTATATAAATATCAGTAAACAATTCATAGCTGTTTCTTTTTTGACGATGCAGACCAAGTTCTGAATTTGCCGTCTTGGACTTCACAGCACCTGAACTGGAATACATTTTCTGGGGTCCATTTTAGGTGTGACTTAATAAATGAAAGTTACTTCAACAATGTTAAACACAGTCTGTCTTGCATCGAAATAAAGTTATGGTAGACTAACAGAATGCAAAAATACATAAACAATTGTACCTCAAACTTGTGGCATCTGTGGCCTTACAAAGTAAGGTTTCAAATGGACTTTTATATTGGATTAGAGGTACTAAAATGAGCAGAAAGGAGACTCTACAGCTGTCAATGGCCCCCAGGTGAATAGGACGCCCATGGCTTAAGGCTGTCTGGGATAATGGCTCTGCCTGACCCCTTCCTGTCCTACAGCCTTTAGATCCCACCAGTAAGAGTTTAATGATTAATCCTTCAAAGACACTTGCTCACATTTTCCTGTTATTTTTCGATTGCCTTATTGGTGTTTTGTTTTATTTGTTCAAAGAAACCTGAATAGCACATTTCCACCGGAATCTGTTACACAGCTGTTGGTGATGGCCAAAGGTTACTCATTATTGCTCTAAATAGTAAACACTACTAAGTCATTCTCTCTAAACAGAATAACATTTTTATGAACAAACAGGATTGTGTCATTAGGATGCTAACTGTAACTATAGTTACAGTTCATCCACGCATAGTGGCTTATTTTTTATAGCGACGAAAATGCCTTATGTGCGGAAAAACTAACCAAAATACTGACTTTAATCGATATATTCTCCTCTGTCTTGTCAGTGTATGCCGCGCGTTCACGAGAGCACTTCTTCTTGGACAAGAGCCCCATGAGGCGTTGGCGCACAAACCTCATACGCATGTGTCAAAGTCCAAAAAGAAGACGAAGAAGAAGTTCAACCGGAAAATCGTAACAAAACTTTGTGCCTGAAGTTAAAGTCCTCGTGAACAGGAAGTTGCGATTGCCTTTACTTCTGTATTTTGACGCCTTTCCGAGTGAATACGAAAAATAGTGGGCGTGCCTTTGGTGTTTCTCTGCGATTTGATTGGATGTATAAACAGCCTCTTCATTTTAAAATGGAACTGGCAGTAGGCTGACAATTGAAGGGGAGGAGTTAACGGTTGCTTCGACCAAGTCATCTAACATACGTCATCTATTATGGATAGTCATTACGGGCGGAAGTGCATTTTCAGATTTTGACTAAAGATTATGAGGGCACACGATTTTTTAAAAGCGAATGACACACAAACTATTTACAGTAAACGCTGCAATATTTCATGACAAAATAGGTTTAGTATTTTTTTATTTCACTGGGACTTTAACTTTGAGCCAGGGGAATGAATCTTGAAACATCTATAAGCTTTATTATAATCATACCGTTCATTATATTACTGGAAATTTGGCTTTAACAATTGTACTTTTAATAAAAAGTTTCTATAATATAAAAACAGGCCTTCATAGTTGAAAAGAGCGTTTATGATGATGCAGGGCCTCTAAAAATGAATAATGTCCATTCACTGCTTTACATGTGAGGAGGATCTTTATCTTGTGGACAAAAGAACACAGAAGAACAGGTGACAGAGCCCTCACAACAGCCCAAATTCCCACTGACGGTGGCCCCTTTCGGCCTAGCAGATGGCAATGGGCTTGTTGCTAGGGATAAGGAGTCAGGAATCCATTTTTTAATTCCAGATTATTTGCTTCGGCACGGCAAGCAATATCCAAAGCCTTCCCAAGGCCAAAAGGGGAGGAGGACGCATTGAGAGAAGACACAGGCCAGGTCAACAGTCACTTTCATAGGCAAAAAGACTTGTCAGTACAGCTGGCTGCGCTCACCAAGGCCTCAAAGAGACAGATTTGCAAAATGTTGCCGTAGTTTGCCTGAAAAGGGGGGCAAGAAATGTTTTTATCAGGTGAAAGCTTGTTGGCTCTCCTAATTAATGAAAACATGCTCTACCTTTTCTGCTCTCATGTTTGTTGTTTAGAAAAACAACCGGTCTGCTGGACACACACAAACGTTGAAAAGTTGGGGATTCCAGCCAAGAGGGAAGGGCTGGTGGTCTCACAAGACGTTTGATGAAGCGGCTCTACCGCGGCAGCTGATGTTTGTTTTGATCTCACCAATCCCTTTATTGGGCTCATTTGTAGCAAGAAACAAAAACAGAGTTTTTTTTTACTTTCAGAGAAAACATGTCCACCTAGACAAACCTAACTAGAAGGATGTTAGATGTTACGATCCAGAAAGGAAATGTCCAATTCAAGTTATATGAAAGAAATATAAACTTTTAATAAAGAAAAATCTAATAAAAAAGGATGATTATTTTAAAATTATGAATAAAAATGTATTTTTTTTATTCAACAAAATGAATCAGTTTAAGCATCTGCAGTGTCTTGAATATGCCATTAAATTGAAATATGTCACCTATCTTTCCGTTATTTTGGAGACACTTTTATATTCCTGACTTAAAGGCTGTGACTTCTTTAATTCAGCTATAGATAAAACCCTGATGCGTCTCTGTCTGGACAGACAAAGAAAGGCTTTTGTGAAGGTTTGAGTAGTTCTGATGTAATGACAGCCGCTCTGCATGCAAGTGCTCCGGGTCGCGTCTCACTGAGAATCTGATATCGAGACTGCATTTAAGCTCTATTATATGCAAAGGCAGTGTTTATTTATTTAAAAATAAAGTGACTTAGTACACTTTCAGGCAAGACATTACTAACGCAAATGACAAAGAATTACTGTGATGAACTTATTTCATCTAATAACATGCAGGTGATGTTGAACTTTTCTGGTTTAATAACGTGTGTCAGTGTTAACAACAGCACTAGTTAGGAGTAATAATGAGGAAATGTGACATGTTTTGGCTGATCTGGTTGAAGACAAATGACTGCTGTGTCCATATGGGCTGCCAATTTCCTTATAGCAGGTTTCGTATTAGTTTGTGGAACCAGATGAGTTTCAATAGAGTGAACAATAGAAAGTTCCCAGTTTCAATACACCAGTTTCTTTTTATGGGTGATCTGAAAGCAATGCAGCAGTGAGACATGATGTCATTAAATTTACGCTTTTATCCGAAACGACTTACATTGCATTATCCTATACATTTATACATAGGTATGTGCAATCCCCTGGGATGGAACCCACAACCTTGCATTGTTAATGCAATGTTCTTACCACTGAGCTACAGCATCTTTCTATGGGTTTTATGTGGAAGCTTAAGATCAAAGGAATAATTCACCCAAAAATGAAAATTCGGTTCTCATTTATTCACCTCCATGTCATTCAAAACCTGTTTATGACTCTGTATATGAAATGTCTGAGTGGTTTTGTGCCCATACAATGGGACCCTCCACCTGTTCTAAGACCCACATGACATCATCACAGCCCCTTCTCAGTGCATGCTCTAAAGTCAGTGGCCACAAAGACAAGCGCATGACAAGCAAACACTGTTAGAACGGGCTATTTGTCTGAGCAGGCAGCGTGGCGTCTCCCAGTCTGCGTGAACACTCTTTCGTCATGTTACATTTCCTCTTCTTCATCTATTCCTTTATCTGTTCTTTGCTCTCCTCCTCTGGTTCCCCGAAGCTCAGTTTCTGTCTCTCTCACATCCTGATTATAATGTCATTATCTTATTAAAACTGCCATAGATGTAAGAGAGAGTGAGCCGTCTTTGGATACAGAGCAGCGTTCACGTTATAAGCAGAGGTACTTTCCTTGTCATATAAAGATGACACTTTGTCACCATTTAATGATGTATAACCGAACTCCCATCTTCCCATCTTTCCCTTCTTCTGGATTTTGTCAGGTTGACAGGTACTTCAAATTTTCTTTATGTGTAGTGTCTATACACATCTGTAAATTTTCCTTGAGCTGAAGTACAGTAAAAATTATGTCAACTGGATGTGTTCCATATAGATTTTTTAAGTACTTCTCTCTTATTTCATTAATTTTTATAGAGCGGACCAATCTGGACTCACCGCTCTCATCAGTTACACTTTAGAGATGAAGTTACAGTGCTTTGTCAGTGCATCAATCCCCAAATGTATTTTAATTTCTTTGTCTTTATTTAAAACATGCTTACCAACAACACAAATTGCCAACTTAATAAATCTGATCATAAAGATTGAAAGACTTTTATGCAAACGAAATATGGATGTGATGTAAAAGATGGACCATTAGGGGGAAGTTACAGCAATGATCACAATATACAGTGGGTACACTAGCTTATATGGTACAGCACCACTTGGAATGCTAAGGTCATGGGTTTTATACCAACCAACCAATGTAGTCATTAAAACATACATCAGGTAATGAACAAATATCTATTTGATAAACAAAAACAGTGACTATTTAATACATTAATCAGAGACAAATGATGGATACCACAGCGCTGCAAAACCAGCATCATCTTATAATGAAAATGAGTTATGTTATCACATTCTCAGTTTTTCAGCAACACAGTGAAACTATTCTGAGAAGTTTAGTGTGCCTCAGGTCTCTCAAGATTTATTGACAACTTCACGTTGACTACAGTTTGGAGCCTTTTTTTCTTCCTGAACTAAAAACTGAGTGGAATGTTTTTATATTAATGTCAGATTAGGTATGGAGAAGTGAGCTTTTGCTGACTTGCGGCTTTGACCTTAGAGTTTGTTTGAAATGTATTGATCATGTTGCAAGCATAAATAAACATAGGTGTTTTGTTAACTCTATTGCTTTCATTACCATTTTTTTTATTTCATCCAGTTTCTATTTCTATTCAATAACATTGTTTCTTTTATTGAAAATGCTCCTCTGAGACGTGTCTTCCTTCACCTCCAGCTGAAGCTCTTAGGGATTATATAGCAAAAATCAGGATAGAAACAGCAGGATTACCGACTCGTGTGGGCTTTCTTAACACTTCATTTTTAACTGTTTGAGTGCGTGTCGCCTGTCAGTTCCTCTGCCAAAGGGATTAGAGTTCACTCCGAAGACCTCGCTTTATGATCATGTCACATTAAACTGTGTTCTTCATTGCTCCATTGACATTAATGTTGGTTTACACACATACTAATAGTCTCTTTGATGCTACTGAGTGCAGTGATGCATGACTGGTGATTGAATAAGAAACACTGCACGTAAGCGTTTAGTTTGATATTGTTAAATCAAGTTCAGGTGAAATAATTCAATTATTATTGTAAGTTTGTATGCCTTTCTTCTGTATAGCTCTTCTATTGTACTGACACGAAACCTTTTCGGGCGGACTATCACTTTGAAAAAAAGCAAACCTGCTGATTTTGCACTTGTCACGATCATTTCTTAATGACCTCACAGCATATATGACTCAGAGAATCAGAGCATTTGAATAAACTCCGTCGCACCGGGAACACAAACCAAGGAGGAATCTCTGGCATTAATAATTACGACTGGTGAGACGATGAAGAAATGCACCCATCGGAGATCTCAAAGGGGAGGATGTCACACCACATATTTGCTACAGTGCTCCGAGGATGTGGATTATGCACATTTTTAATTATCCCTATCACCCCGAGGCCGAGCCATAAATGTGTTTGTGTCTTCGACTTAAAGTGAAATCCATTTCCTCAAACAACAACCCCAAAGTTTTTCTCGCGTAAATCAAGTGCGCGGAGAGGCTCGCAGTTCTCCTCCCTGTCACTTTCCTCAGAGCCCTTTGGCAGGGTCTCGTAGTAACTTCTGGCCACGTTCTGGAGGAGATCCACCCCGGGTAATTGCGGCCTCCTAATTGCCCAGGCACCGCTGGGCTTTGTGAGGGGAGACAGCAGCCCGCGCTCGCCGGCAGCCCCCCCGTAAATGAATGCCATGTGCTGGGAGTGAACGCCCGAGTGAGTGGCTGCGCCGGAACGTTCTTTGAGGTGGCGCCGTGACGCCTCCGGCTCCATCGCTCTGTCCCGACCCTGCCAAGAGCAGCATAGTTCAGTTCTTACGTCTCTCAAGACACACCTCTCTCTCACTTTCTCTCTCTCTCTGTTGCTTTATTCTTTCATTGGGTTTCTCTCTGTCTCCCTCACTTTCTTTTGCTTTGTTTTCCTTCTCAGAGTTTCCACTCGTTGGCGTTCTTGATCTCAAAGTCTTTGTGTTTTAATAATGTTCTTGGGACTTTACCACTTATTGGCAGCAGATTGGTAGCAAGTCTCTCTTTCAAAACAGGGAATGCCCACCTCTGTAATGCCAGTATGTGCCAGCCTCTCTGGATAGATGACCCTGCTGGCTTTATCAAGGATATCCTGATGTCACTCTGAGTGCACCCTGACATCTGTGAGGCTGGTTAAAAAGTTTGTGCTCAAAGTGCTTGGGAAACCCTAATATTGCTGCCCAGCTCAAACACACACAGACGAACAGCACAAGGCCACTTTACAGGGATGATGTTGACCACATCTCCATTATCATATTATAGTGATTTTGCTATTCTACATGCAAGTTTCCATTTAAGTAGTCTGCAGATGATATATTCTGGACTATATTCTATCATTTTGACCACAGGCCTTCAGCACAAATATCTTGCACCCTCTTTATGGTACCTTTCCTATTTAAATAAATTCATACACAGCCAATTATTATTAATTTATTTATACATTTTCTAATGTTTAATCATGCTGTAATATACAACACAATCCAGCCATTTCTAACGTCTCCCAAATTTCGGACTATTTTGTAACATGAGCAACAGTAACATCCTACATTCACACCTTGATATGCATCATAGGAAACTTGTTGACTTTTATGACTTAAAACGGTGTTCTCATTGTTGTGTAAATCGGGGATTTTCAGAGAAAGACTCGCCAAAATGTTTTACTCCTTCCCAAACTCTTTACGAGGTAGGTGCATTTTTTCCCAGGCTAGAACAACAGCCATTTCCCTGTGGAGCTGAATGACTGACTGTAAGTCTCACACACACACATCAGACGCCCCCCATCCTGCCCTACGGAGAAGCAGGAAATGTCTAAAAATAGGCTCGATTAAAGGTATATTATGGCAGGGACACATGAGAAGGATGTACTTGAGTAAGAGAGAGAGTTGCTCCTCAGCATTCCTGCCTCTGTTTCTCATGTGAAAGTTTGGGAAAGAGCCCAGGCAGCTGAGAAGTGGCCCGTTTATTTTCCTTAAAGGTTCAACATTCTCTGTGTCACAGTTCAGAGAAAAGAGCAGTGTGAGAGTGTGTGTGAGAGTGTGTGTGTGTGCGTGTGTGTGTGTGTGTGTGTGTGTGTGTGTGTGCGTGTGTGTGTGTGTGTGTGAGCAGTGTGATTGTGTGCATGCGTGTGAAATGTGTGTGTGTCCATTTAAACATGGGAGAAGTGTGTCACATGTTTCGTGTACAACACCTATTCTATTCTATTCTATTCTATTCTATTCTATTCTATTCTATTCTATTCTATACTATACTATACTATACTATACTATACTATACTATTCTATTCTATACTATACTATACTATACTATACTATACTATACTATACTATACTATACTATACTATACTATACTATACTATACTATATACTATTCTATTCTATTCCTTATTACAACACATGCATTTTCCTGACGCTTTTAGAGGTCCATTGTGTAATTTTTGGAATGATCTGTTACTAGAAATGCAATATAATATACATAACGATGTCTTCAGAGGTGTATTAAGACCTTACATAATGAAGCATTATGTTTTTATAACCTAAGAATGAGCTATTTCTATCTGCGTAGCACACATTGCATGGAATTCACCATGTTTTTTCTACAGTAGCCCTAAACGGACTCTACAGAGCACAAGTTGTAAAAACGCTATCTCTTACAGCAAAGAAGCGAAAACGTGAAGACATCTTTGAAAATCCTGTGTCAGCCACCGTAGTACTTCAAAACAAATGGCAGGAGGGGTGGAGTGAGCCAGCAGATGCCACAAAAATCTCCATATTGCTCCTTTAAGTACATCCACACTATTATTTTCTATTTTATTTCTTACAACAGATTTATTAATTTTCCAGACGCTTTCACGCTGTTCTGTTCGGGACACATATTTGTCAATATGATCTCTATCAGTTGTGCTCCAAAACATTATTTTTTGACTTCTCAGGTTTGACTAGGCTTTTAACAAACAGGGTGCAAATGTGCATGGCCACGCTTCTGTGCATTCCATGCTTTTCTATGTTTGTGCGTGTGTGCAAACGCTGCCGTCTGCACTGCACCTGAGCAGCACTTAATGAACGGAAACCTTGTAAAATTATCTTTGTTACAGGCACTCAAATAAAAGCGCTGCCACCCAAATTTCTGTAATTTCATCCCGCCAAAGGCAACGCAGTCCCGGCGCAGCCTTTCCTTTTCATCATCCTCAAATCAAGCCTTTCAAATCTGATTAGAGTTATCCCTCCGATGAATGTATACAAATGAAAAGTCCTGCACGGCCCTTTTCCCTCCGAATTTTCATATGCACGTTTGTCTCTCTCGACACCCAAGAGAAGTGCAGAAAATGTTGAGCACACATTTCTAGGCGGAATCATTCGGGCCAATTACAAACACATGGCACCACAGGGAGAAATAAATTGTAATTTGAGTGCGTCGGCTGAATGCAGAGCAGAACAAAGATGGCATACCTGCAAATATAAACCTTTGGCAGCACATGACAAAGTGGGCCGCTCTGAATTGTTTCTTTGGACATGTCACATGATTTGGGCCGCTTGTTGGCTGACATCTTGGTTTATCTTTACTTTTGCAGTGTTTATTATGCCTCCATCATTCCAGCACCAACGCTGACAAAATCTGATTGAATGGTTTGGCGAGATGAGGTCTTTCACACTCGTGCACCAGAACGCGAGCCAGAGCGAGGGACGCCACATCTGGATCTCTCTCCTCATGAAATTAGTTCAAAGACGCATGGGCTCCTTGATTATTTAAACATTGTTCAAGCCAATTGAGGCGCCTTCTTTTCAGAGGGGATGGAATTGTGTAAAAATACACCGCAGTCACTTCGACACCCCTGTAAGACCGAGGAAAAATGGGGTGGGGGAGGCGGAAAAAAGAGAGAGGCTCCATACGGAGGACTTCTGTGGGCAGCGTGTGTTTGCTTTGAATCCTCTCAAGACATCACATTGCTTCAGGGAACCTTTTGACGTGGTCTTTACTCTTTGCGTGAGGCTTTGATGTGGTCTGGATGAGGGTTATGTAAATCAAACCCATAAAATACAGAATCGCTTGCTAGATTCGTGCATCTACAATGTCGGTGTGGCACATGGAACATTAACGAATTGCAACTAAATATATGCACGCTCGACCTCTTATGTGATATGAAGGACGAGCGGCGAATAAAGACGCGGAATGTTTGCGACACCGTGTTTGTTTGTGTTAATGAGATGTGGCGCCTCCAACTGACCTCCGATCGCAGATGAAGGGAGTATAAATGCGGTCTATTTTTAGAGGCCAGGGTCCGAAAAGTCTGTCGCGACTCCGATGTGGGAAAAGTGTGTCCTTTACACTCCCCTGTCGCCTGATGCATTCCAGCTCTTCGAACAGAGGAGCGGGAGAGAGGGCTAAAATTGTATCACTGTGAATATGTCTGTGTTATTATGTTGACATAAGGGATTTAAAAACGTGAGAGTCAGGCGATCATTATTTAAACAGGTCACTGTCACTATCTGGCACACAGAGTGCAGGAGATCCTCCTCCTCCCCTGTCCTTTCTCTCTCTCTCCGTCTCTCTTGTATCAGAGGAATGGCATTCCTGAACCATTTCATTGCAGAACAGGAAGTGGGTCTGGGGCCAAAAATGATTAGGGGCTGGGGAAAACATAACATCCCCAATGCCTGAGTGCTTTGGTGGGAGTTTTGTGGCCTGACACTGTGTCAAACACATGTGAGATAGCAGTCCCTACACTTAGGAGAGCAGATCCAGCGTCTTCTGGCTGCGCTACCTGACTCCCACCATTAGAAAACAGCCAAACTCACAGGCCTTGGGGGATTTTAGACAAACAGGGAACTGTAGGAATCAAAACTGCAATGCTGATTTAGTAATAACAATACGCTGGATGGGTCTCTGTGTGTTTTACAATATGAATGTGCTATTACCGAGACGTATTAGGCAATGTGTGATCGCTGGGAAGAGCAAATTGACAGATTCCTCCTGAAAAGGAAAGCGCCATTCTCCGTCCAAATCTCAGCCGTGGAGATTAATTCAGTCTATTGTTGTTTTAAACAGCCCTCCGAGCTATAAACGTTGCATATAACCTATGGCAACACCAATAAATATCACGCTCTCCCAAAGCCGAAATGGCATGAGTTGAACGCAAACAGTTAGCGTACATCTGATGGAATACCAGGAGCTCAACTGATTTGACATTCGACTTGTGTTTCCCGCGCAGTTTGCGATTATGCCCCATCCAAATCCACTTGGCAGGATGCGTCCCTCAGATATTAATATTCCACCAGAGCTTAGAGAAAATAAACTCCCTGTCAGAGCGTGTTGCCATGGCATCTGCGGCCGCCACAGAAGTCAAACTTTATTTGGCAGGTCCAAAATGGCTCCGCATGCCTCATTGTTCTCAATGGCTTCATTTCACAAAGAGGCCTCTTTTCAAAAGATGTCAAATTTCCGTTTATTTGCTCTCTACATTAATCATGTCTTTTATGAACGGGGGATAACTTTTTTGTATTATGTTTTCTGAGAGAAGAAAAGCTGCAAAACAGGAAGTATCTTGCAGGGCACGAAACAAGGGATCAATCATTTGTAGCAAATACTGTAAATAAAAAGACTGCCTTTGGTGTCCCACTGGTTAAAGCCTTGCAAGCATGTCCATACTGGCTGCCTGGTTGACTCTTAATCACAGATTATTCATAACAATCACAATAAGAAATTAACATTTAAACATGATTTGAGATTAATAAACAAGCCAAAAAAAGATTTCAAGCTATGGTGTGAAGCATCAGCAGTTTAAAACGTACATTGTATGCATGTAAATAGATGTCTGTAGACAGAAAACATTATTTTAACAAACACTTTTATAGACCACTTTGGATAATGTTAACACTGTTTTAAAATCACTTTTGATTTCCGTTTTATATCATACAGTTCATATATTATTTAATCTTAAAGATATTCATTTAGCATTTTCATTCAGTTATACATGTTCTGTTGGTTGTATTGTGTTTAAGAATTTGTGCTGCAAAAGTTTTCCAAAGTGGTCTACAAAGTGATCTGTTTATCTACATGATGTGATGAACATAAGCTCC
This sequence comes from Barbatula barbatula, assembly GCF_947034865.1. Classification (NCBI taxonomy): domain Eukaryota; kingdom Metazoa; phylum Chordata; class Actinopteri; order Cypriniformes; family Nemacheilidae; genus Barbatula; species Barbatula barbatula. Next base: position 10,989,449 of record NC_136772.1, read on the forward strand.
CTGCTGGTATTCAGAATGTTGCTGGTTCAAGCCTCATAGCATCTCATAGCCATCACATTTTTTTTTTGATTTCACATATTTAAAAAACATTTGATGCATTTAGTTTATTTTCAAGTCTATATAGGTCATAAAGAATCTAATAAAAAACAATAAACTCTCACTCAGTTAAGTTCTCTCACTATACTACACTGTTTAATACCATGCATAAAATAGTCATTTTTATGTCAGCTAATGTGCAATTGTCTAGTCAAAAGATCAGTTAATATATTCTCAGATGTCAAAGGAGCCACACAGCGAGCTGGTGAGAGGATATTCGATAAGGAAGGACGAAGATTTCCTAGTGGTAGGCAAATCATATTGTTCTTTCTGCGGGACAGCCTGAAGGAGTCAGGAGCCAAGGATCACACTTTATAGACACAAATACTCGTAAATTGGGAATGTCACCTTAAAGTCGGGGCGTTTTTATTATTGTTAGTGGAGCTGCTGAGAACCACTGGTGTTTTATTCTCAAAGACTCCAGTCGTCCCCGGGTCCAGGAATCCATTGCGTTCCTCCTGCCTCTCTGTGAGGGAATGACAGGGTGCCAGGGGCATTTACTAGACCTTGAGCTGATTGATGGCAAATGGTTAACCTATCTGCTCACAGGACAGGATTATGTTGGGTTTCATTAGGTAGATTGAATTCACTTCTGTTACAAAATAGTTTTGTTAATGTAAAAGGGGAAGGCATAGACAGTATGAACTGCTAAATGTGGTGACCTAAAAATATAAAACTGCTTTTCTCAGCAACAATGATTCTGTTTTAGTAGATGTGTGGTGGCACATTCTTTTTATGATTTGCCCACTTGACTGTTTGCCTGTGTTTGTTGTGGTTTACTAATTTAATCTGCCAGAGTTTAAAGACCGAGATATAAACACTGACATTTTACAATTGCATATGTTTTTTACATTATTTAGAACAACTTCGATAAAAAAGTCTACCACATTGACGAAGTAAAGGTAAAACTAATGATATTTCTGACAACTAATAATCTTTCTACTGCTCTAGTTTCAATAATCTACATTTAACCTTTGTCACTCATAAATCCTACACTTGATAAAAAATCTAAAGACTCCGACAAACCAGCAACGTGCTGCAAAATCAATGTATATATTTTTCACACAGGTTTATGGTCTACTCTGTGATCAAAAAACAGTATTTACCCAATCCCCTCTCAGTGCCAAGTGGAATAGGGCAACAGACAAAAGAAACATTCATATATTCCAATTAGATTTGACACACTTCACTGGCTCCAGTGTGTATGGGGGTCGGAAGGTCCACTTGCTGTCTGTTTTCCATTTTTGTTGGTGTCTGCAAATTAACAGAGAATGAGTGTGTTGCGTTTTTATTTTACCTCTTTAATTACTCAGTTTGAGATGCAAACACATGCACACACACACAGCTTTTAATACTTTGCAGTTATTACATTTTTTCACGTATTTCCATAGGGCTACTGTAGAAACAACATGGTGAATTCCATGTAAGGGGACCCGCGGTGTATATAGATCAAAATAGCTCATTCTGAGATAACAAAAAAACGCAACGCTTCACTATTTATGGTCAGTTATGTGTATATTACTGAGAATAGATCCTCCAAAATTTTTTTATCATATATAATAAGACTGATTCATCTGATTATGCTTATAAAGGATCAGAATGTGTTCACCAAAACAAAGAAATTTACACAGTTTTGGAACAACTCGAGGGTTGGTAAATGATGACAGAATTTTGATTATTTGGGTGAACTATCCTTGGTCAAAGTTAAGTAGTTACGTTGTAACATTTTAACTTTTAATGTGCGATAATACACTAAAACTAATAAATTTACATTGGAATGTCAAAGTATTTTTTCACACTGAGACATTATTTTGGACGTCAGACAGTATACCAATGTGCAACCTCAGGCTACCTTTAAGGGCAGAGGTGGAGATCATACCTCCATCTTCCTTCTCTCAGGCCTGCAGTTAACGTGGCCGTGCTTCTCAAAACAGTAATTCAAACCTTTTTTGTGTGTGCCGTAAGCAGGCTCGCTTCAAATAAGGTAGACCACAGACCAATGCTGTCAACTACACACAGGTTTGTCAAATGTCAGCCAAGCCACGATGCCGCTTTCAAAAGGACCACAGCTCAAATTATATGTCAGATGAGAAGCCTTAAAACTGTTGAAGAAAAAATGAAAAGAGGTGCCTGGTTTGTTCTGTACTGTTTTATTTTTCAAGTTTGGGAAGTTTCCCTCAAATACCTGCGGAGGCCGGAGATGAGGGACTAAGTACAAAACCTTGCTCACTGGACCAAATGTTAGACAATCGACTGTGCTTTATGTCAGGAGGTATGGACTGCAAAACCGCAGCTGTGTATAAACATGTTATTAAGTGGTAATGACAACTTAACTACTTTCCATCATTTTTCTCTTGAAGCGTTTCCATGTGCTTAATCAACAGAAACAAACGGCAAAGCCTATGAATGATGCAATATTTCAAAGTGACAAGTGTACACAATCTGTTCCAATCATATCATGTTATATGACATTATTTTAAATTAACGACATTAAGAGACACAATTTAAATATGTTTAACGTGATATTGATCTATTGAAGCGTAAGAAGGTTTAGAAAATGTCATGATGAATCTGACACATTTTACCATATTCCTCAATCTGACAATTTACAAGGAGTGCAGCATGTTGCAAAATACAGCCAGAGTACAAATTAGTGGCCATACTGTACTCATGTAGAGAAACCTCAGTAACATATACAGTGCGCTGAAGAGACAAATGGATGACCAGAGGAGCCAGCGTAGTGTGGTAAACATTGGTTGTTTTATGGACTGGGCTGCCGTGGAAACAGCTCAAACCTCAGTACTTTCACATTCTTAACAGCCCATAGTGTGACATGAGCCCTTCCTCCTCTCTGTTCCTTAGGCTATATATCCACCAAAGTATTATAAGGTGTCTGAAAATGTTGCATTCTCTTCTAAAATGCCAGCTACGAATGCTTTTATTATGTAAGGTATAATATTTCATAGCAAAGATACATTCCATAACAAATAAATAAATATCCAATTTTGATGATAATAATAATAAAATTCAATATGTAGTATTATTAAATTATTTTCTAATATTACATTAATTTTAATAATAATAAATTCAGTATATTGTTAAACTATTTTAGATTTATTATTATACTTTTATTACATTAACAATCATAGTAATAATCATAATCATAAAAATACCATTAAAATAAATTCAATATATTGTATTATCATTGTTTTAACAATTATTTTATTTTATAATATTACATTACATAATTGAAATATTAACTGGGCAACCTTAATTCAAAACCCGACTCGTAGTCCTTTCCTGTCTCCACTCCCTTTTTCTCTATCACTTTCATTCCCATCCTCTCTTCCACTGTACACAAAAACTTTGAATAAATATATCCCCCATCACTTCTCCAGTGTGATTGGACGGTTACTGTATTAACATGCCATATGACATGTGAAGAGTCCAGATGCAAAATCCTCTAAATGCTATAAAAATCAATGAAATTATATCAAATGATTATCAGGTAATAGATTGCTAGATATGTCAAGGACAATTCTTCAAAGCTCTTGGAAAAATCATTTAAATATGAAAAAAACATCTGTGAGATTTTTGCAACAAAGTAAGGGAACAAAGCAATACGTCCACATGTACGGGTGTGACTGGTAGGAGGCAGACGCTTGCTATCACATTCCCTGTGAGAGATTCCGGAATTGAGGCTGAGGTCTGGCACGTGGACGCTCAGTTAATTTGACTCGCCATGCTTATTTCCCTTGGAAAGATGTCTGAGGATGTCAAATGTGATTGCTGACCATGATGGTTAGCATCCTTCGACCGCTGTTTACAAGCAAGTTTTCTATCAACCTGATCATTGGTGAATATTGTGGAAGCGGTTTCAAGGCTCAGGGGTGAAGATAAATATGCAAGGTCATGCTGTTTTAAGAAGAGTTACACAATAAGGTTAAGGATATGACATGCTGCTTGAACTTCATGCAAAGCTGCTAATATAGCTTGACAAAAACGTCTATAGACAGACAGAGGGAAAGAAAAAGAAAGAGACAGAGAAACAGACATACAGAGGCACATTGGCCGTGTCTCAGATGGCACCCTCAGCCCTTGTGGTCCTTCTTTAAGTCTGCGTTTTGCTACACGGGCTGTTAATAGCAATAATCCGCAGTGGAGTCCAAGCAAGCACAGACCACAAGCTGAAGTGCCATTTGGGACAGGGCCATTATAACGTTGACAGCTTTATGTCATCACCTCACCAAGACATTTTTTACTTTAACGCTTTTCAGATTTGTGCTTTTGATAAAAACGCAGTTGGATTTGCATTGGGTTGGCATGTGTCTTAATCATGGCTCCTGAAAGAAGGGCAAATGTGAGTTTACTGACAGATATTCTACATGAGCTATGCCTTAAACATTTTTGGGGGGCTTTACTCATATTTAAGTTAAGCCCCCTTTTACTAATATTTATGAACTTGAATATAGAATTCCAGTCCAATGCCAATCAGCATAGATAATCAACATATATTACATGCATAAGGATATATATGGTGTAATTATTTAAAAAATGTGTAAAACACACAGCGTTATTCATTGAAACCAAACTAATAAACTGATTACATGTTACAACATCTGTGCATCTCATTTGAGTCTCAACACAAACCAACACATGCACAGACACATGTGTCCTCAGATGAGCTTGTAATTCCATGGATAAATGCTTTTAAAAGGCTAAGTTAGATATATATTTATTTCCCCCACTATCTGTATGATGCTTACCATAATCTGATTATTTCTGCAGCATCTGAGCATTTTTTCATAAATTCCCTTCTGCCTTAAAACATAATGCAGGTAAACACATCCAGCCAAAATCTACCGTTGTATTTTGTTAACAAAAAGCAGAAAGTATACCTTGGTGAACCCCAAAGGGGTCCCTTGTAAATCCTGACATCTGAGTCCTTCCTCAAAGGCCCAATGATCGGTCACGCAGGTCTGAGATCAGGCGTGTTGAAATCATTGTGTTTCCCTGAAGATGCCTGCAGATGCCTTTCGACCGGGCCATACTGAGGGGACAAATATTTGCCGTCACAATTATCGAGGCGCAAAAAGTTTAAAACAAGCCATAAATCCGTGTAATGCCTCCAAATGCCACAAATCTGGAATAGCACATCTATTTGGCAGATGTTGGAACAAAACAATACCGTAAAAAGGCGCAGGAAAATGTGGGAAAACATTTTTTCTTTCTCTAGCCGCTTAGATGGAGTGCAGCTCTGTAGTAATGTGTTAAAGTGCAAAAGTGACACATGACGTGATTATACATTTCTGTGAATTAAGAACCTTTAATGCCTTAAAGACAAAGAAAACCATGTTTACTTAAAACACGGATGGTTACTCAGCACATCAGAGTACCAGTAATGTAACATTTTAGCCATCTGTTAATAACCTTGATGCACTGGTGGAATAATGGCGCCGCATCTCTGAGATTTCTGAAACAAAGACAACGATCATCACCATCGAGAAAAAAATTAGCGTAAAGTGATCCGTGGGCTCCCCCAGTCTTGGTAAATTAAATGAGTTTAAACTTTTATGAAAGAGAGACACCAAATTATAGCTCAAATACTTCCATCGACAACATATAATTTTAAATTCACTAAGGAGATGCCTTTGCTGCCAAAGAGTGTGGTTTTCTTTTGAATGTTTTTCGCATATGACAGGCTACAATTATTCACTCAGAGTAAAATGTCGCTGATGTTTTTAAACAGACATGCGCCTCTCACCTCAATTAATCAGTCCAGTGCATTTTCTACAGTTTTTACCGCAATCATTCAAATTGTTTTCAGTGACATCTGAAGAGACGCTCACAATCACAATACTCCTATCAAATTTGTGGCGAGATACTGCCAGTATAACTTTCTTAGCCTAGGGAAATTTAATAGCGTTCCAGTTTATTTGTGGATTATTTTCCATTTCACCTAAACAGGAAACGTGAAGCATTTTCCAAGAAACTTGAAGTTGGTCACCTGATAGTTTAGAGGTTCCCTGCTACATTTTTGCAGTTTTAGAAGTTTCTGGATACATTAGGATCTACTTTCATTTCAGATGGTGTCAGAAAAAGATTTGGAGATCTGCCTTTCACTCTCTGATTTAAAGCGGAGAATTACAACAGCACATTCTACATATATTATTTGTCATATAATTGCTGGGATTGGATTGCACAAAAACTAGGGACCCTGCGTACATTGTGCGACAGTCATCATCTAAAAGCTGTCTAAATACTGAGGTTTAAATAATGAATTATGGTACTAAAGCCCAGATTATACTAGCTCTCAATATAAACGGGATTTAGGGAGTTCGGCCCACTGGGCTCATGTCCATGGTGGCTTCTGGTTTTGATAGACTGGAAGGGTGTCTCCCTGCTACATATAATGGCATAAACTCTGATTCTTTAAAGACATTCAAGAATGTTTCCACCTCTTTTAAATTCACAAATCTCACTGACTGCTTGCCATTACCATCAACCTTGTCTTTTTTCCAGCTTTCAAAGACCTGCGGTGAAATCTGAACTGGACGTTTAAGGTAATGGAACCTGATTGGTTGTAGCTATCCAGAAATACTGTAAGAAATCCTCCTTCAGGATTAAAATCATTATGCTTCCAGTCTGCTCATTATGATATCAAGACGCTTTGTGGAAAATAAACAGCATTAAAAACAATTTAAGTATTTCTTAAAGTACGTAACTATAGGTTATTTTTATTTTACCCTTGGCACTTTTAAAACATAAAACCCTTTAATGTTATTCATATCACTGTATAACACAAATTAGGTGTTTATTATGTTAAACTAGATATGATGGTCAAGTTATGTGTACTTTTTTTACAAAGGAATGTATTCTCAATTACAATAATTTTTCATGTGTATTTAAAGGAACGGTTCGCCCTAAAATGAAAATTTTGGTTGTAACCAAACAGCTCCTTGCCACCATTGACTACCATAGTAGGAAGAATTACAGTGGTAGTCAAAAGTGCCTCGGAACTGTTTGCTTTCATACATTCTTCAAAATATCTTATTTTGTGTTCAACAGAACAAACTATGGTACTTTGAAATGATCCTACTATGGTAGTCAATGGTGGCCAAGAACTGTTTGGTTACAGGCATTCTTCCAAATATCTTTCTCTGTGTTCGATAGAAAAAATAAATGTATACAGACTTAGAACAACTTGAGGGTGAGTAGTAAATGAGGACATCATTTAGATTTCTGGGTGAACTGTCCCTTTAAGACCTTCCCGCCTTTGAAATTAGAAGTTATTTTTATTCCAAAATATGGTCCACCACAGAATGCTTCTCTTACACAATACATATTTTTTGTGCAATATAAATATCATCTGTCGGTTTAGAAAAGTTTCACTTCATCTTCCTGTCATTCATGTCAATGAATTGTTCATTAGCCATTGTTAGAACACAAATAAAATAAATCAGCGAGAGTGTGAAAGTGTGTTTACGGGGCCAAAAGTGCCCACAGTTAAGGAAAAGGGGCCTTAAAGCATATGGCGTGTCCCTAGTGCCAAACCATTCTCACAAAAGAACCCGTCCTGCTAAAGATGCACAACAAAGAAAAAGAGAGATCAGTGAGAAGGTCACACAGAACACTAAGTCTAGATTAAAGAAATAAGAAATGTCTTCATCTTCGGTTGTTGTGGCTGGCTGTTCAATATCAGCACGACACGTCCAGAGGTGGCTCACCAACAGCAATCTGTACCGTACATCTGTACCAGCATTCTGAACACTGCCGGATTAGTTCAGATGTTCCTGTGGACAAGAGCCCGTGCTCTGGAACTGCTGACACAGGTGGCGTCCTGCTCTCAATCCGGTCCTAAAACGGCTTTTCAGCTGCCCGTCAGAAAATAAAAAAAGGAGGCAGAAACATCTGTCCGGAGATTGCTTTTTTTAAGACTGATTAATGGAAATAAAGCTGCTCCCCCAAATCCTCTACCTTGTCTAAGTAGTTTTCCTAAGTTGAACGTCCATGTGGTGAGATAAAAAATGTCAGGAGTGAGGAGGTCTTGTAAGCCTGGGCTAAATCCTCGGACTGCTGGCTTAATGTGTGACTGGTTGTAAGGTGTATTAGAGGTCACATAAATACTGCACGTTTGTGTGTGTTTTCAATGTTGATGTGGTTTTGCTATTGTCTTGATGGCTGAGATCTGATTGCATTGTTTTTCGTGGAGAACATAACCAAAGCTTCTTTATTTGCCCAGGCACAGCCCACTGTGTTTGGTAAAATGTATTGTTGATGGGCTTCATATCACCAGACGCTTTTAAACAAAAAGGCTCTCACGCACATACTACCACTGCCAATTGTATGTTTGTCAGCATTGCTTTTTTTTAATGCAGTTAACACGTTTATTTAATCTACAAATATATATATTTGTAAAGTGGGAATAGCTCATTCTAGAGTAATAAAAACATAACGCTTTATTATGTTAGGTCTTAGTACAACTCTGAAGACATAGTTATCTTCATTATATTGCATTTCTGTCAATACATCCTCCTAAATAGTACACACAGCACCTTTAAGGAGAATTCAATTCATTAAACTGTTCACTGTTACCCAAGTTTACTGTACACTGTTAAAAAAAATACGAAAAATGCACTGGTTAGTACTTCAGTAATACTTCACATTAATAATCACGTCCTAATTTTACAGTGTATCAATAAGAGTATAAATGTTTTACAGTTGTTTCCCCTGTATTTTGAATTTAGCTTTTCATTGCATTTGGTTTTAGGATTAATGGAAATGTCCGTTTAAATAAGGTATAATATCATCGCAGAAAGTTTTTTCATAATTTCTTCTTAAAATTTTAATTATGTTTATCACTGAAGGTAAATCTCAAATGAATGGAAACATTTATGAATATATACATTAATTTCAGATCTTTTGAATACATACACTAGCTGTACTGAATATAACAAAAGTGTCTGCCCCAAAAACAGACTGTACTGTATCTAACTGTAAAAAAACAATCATCAGGGGTTAAGGGGCTTTCAAACATTATAAGCCAGCTGTTCTCTCTCTGGTCCTCTCTATGAGGAAGCCATCAGGTTGTTCATAGCTGGTTTATTCATTATTGGTTCTTTGGTCCTTTGGAGAATTATTTAGTGGTCTGAGCTTTCCTTAAGAGAACACGCTGGACTATGGACCTCCACAGGTGGAAAATGAATAAGAGGAAGTGCAGTTCATTCTGAAGTACATCGAGTTTTGATTGCAGCTGAGAGCTCTTTGTATGTGGTCTCTAATGGCCGCTGAGAGCCCCTGACTTGTGGAAGGTGTTGATACAAAGGCCATATCGGGCTAGAGTATAATCACAGTTTGTTCATACACATTCTTCAGCGTGGAGTTTCACACCACACAGAAGAGTAACAGCAATGACAACATTCATGAATATAAACCTGATTGAAAATAATAACTTTCATTTATTAAGAAATAAATTAACTAATACATTTCAAGATTACATACATAAAATGGAATGTGGTCCTTATTGACTTGCATTTGTTTTGTGTCCATACAATGTTTTTGAGTAAACGATGACAGTATCTTCTACACTCTACTGAATAACCTTTTTTCTTTCAACAACTTAAAAATAAAGGTGCTTCAAGATGCCATAGAGAAACCTTTTTTGTCTAAATGGTTCCATAAAGAACTTTTAACATCTAAAGAACTTTTTGTTTCACAAAAGGTTCTTTCTGGCATTAAAGGTTCTACAGATTGTAAAAGGGTAGGCAAGAGGTGGTTCTTTAAAGAACCTTTGACTGAATGGTTCTTTGAGGAAAATGGTTCTTCTATGGGATTGTGTAGTGTAGGAGGTGCTGAAAGGAACTGTTCACCCAAAAATGATCATTTTCAGATAGATGTGTTTAATGAAATTCCACAAAATGCTTGAGAAGTGCACTGCATTCAGTGTGCCAATTACTTTTTCTTACCCCTTGATATGTTATTTGGAAAAATATAGCAGTAGATGAATAGACGTGTTAAGATGGTCAGCGTGATTAGCCTGTATTTCTTGTCTTCAAAAGTGGACAAATCCACTCGAATCCGTCATCCACGATGATGTGTGTTACAGTTGAAGGACACACCGCCAGAAAGAAATTATCCATATTTCTACTTAAAAAAGCACTCTGGGACTTTTTAATGTGTATGCTTAACTGGCTGGCCCGTCACTCGCGATTATGCACAAAGCTCCTGACACATGCTAATTATACTCAATTTATCAACATTTGTTTGATTGCTGATGACACGGGTGTCAAGAGAGGCGCTTTTTCTCATGATGTGTTCACTGTCTTCTCCAAATGAGCCATTTTTTATTTTCCCCTTCAGAAAAGCTTCCTGTAACGAAAGAGCCGTCCCTCATCGTCCTCATTTGTACATCACTGATGTTCGCCCGGTCATCTTGAGATGTCAGGCAACTGGAAAAGAACACAATGCTCAGAGCACTTATCTAGGATCGAGACAGGGTCTCTCAGTGAAGCGTGGAATAATTTGAAGTCACCAAAAGCAAAGCATCCAGTGATGTATATCTTCTAAGAGGAACCCAATTTGCTGCCGTCACGATCTATAAGAGGTCACGCCGGCAAGGATTAGGCCGATATTGATTAACTGGTCAGACCAGGTGGACTCCCGGGTGCATGTTTCTTTCTCTAATCCGCGTGTAAAACGGAAGTGTAAATGTTCTGCTTTGTTTAGAGTCACTAAGGCATACGCTCAGGGAAAATCTAGCGTGTTTCCCATTTTAATACCTACCTCCGTGAGGGTAACCAATCCCAGATGTGCTCCAGCGCAAAATACATTTTCACTCGCTTTTTTCTTCCTTCTGACTCGGGGTCAATGACTTCAGTTTCAGCTGTAGTGGAAGCTAAATATAGATTTATTGAGAGCCACTAAATGACTTGTTTTTAAAACATTTGTCACTGTGATCCTTAAGCGAACAAATATTTATGCATTTTTAAACAGGGATGTGTCCGGGAAAGTGGCGTCGCTCTTCCTGCGACTGACGTGAGAACGCAGTTCACCGCATGTCAGGTTTTACTAAATCATGATAATTGGTCATTTGAAAACGGGGAGGCATATACAAGAAAGAAAAAAGACCACTGTAGTGGGCCTCCAACATCATCGGGTGAAATATTAGACAAGACAACAACGATCATTTCTAAAGGGTAAAAAGGCAGCAATCCTCCTCCTGGAGGCGGCTGTACACAAACCCACATCACAAACTGTGTGAGAAAGTAAGGACCAGGATGGAGGGGGCAGTAACGTGTGAATATGTAGTGTGTTATGATAGCTCTGTATGGGGCCCCCAGAGCGATGTCCTTTCCACGTTTCGGATCACCTTGGGGGTCCTTGCATCCTGTTCTTCTCCAGCAGGGAGAGGTGGGAAGTTCCCCCGACAGGAAGTGGGTCTGTCAGATCTGCAGATTGTGGGAGCTTTGAGAAAGTTCGGGGTGTTTGGTTTGCCCCATGTTTTCCCATGAAGAAGAGCCTCAGGAAGATCTCATGAGCTGAGGATTTAGGTCTGTTTCCTTTTAAATGTTCTAGAACATCTTTGACTTTCTGATCAGATGTCTGTGAACATTGCAAAATGGGCTGTTGTGGACTATATACCATTGTGTTTGTGTGAAATAAAAATATATTGACTTCTGAAGTCACATTTTGAAATGCCTATTCAAGTATTTTTGATACAAGAGTAATGTAATGTCTTCTAATTTTATTGATGTATTATCTACAAAGAAAGAAAAGCTAAAAGAAAAGACTAGAAACTACAGGGTGTGTATGAAATGTTTAACACACAAATGAGAAGACAAATGCTCACGCACGCACACAGACACACTTATATGTATATATGAACAATATGTATATCCATCCATGCACACATTTTTTTTCACATTTGCTATCATCATTAAATACTAAAAGGATATGAAATTAGTATCTTAGTGAGGCCTGAAGTCAAAAGCCTTAAGCCTCTTTCTCAGCATCTTCACAGACTCTCACTCACTGTGATGTGACTCAGCCTCTGGAAATCCTGATATCGATGTGCAGACTCATATCAAGGATGCGCCCCCGGTGTCACCCTAAGCATTACCAAGAAGTTACAGGCCTCAGTGCTGCATGCATGCACAATCCAGGGACACTGGACTAATAGTCCTGCACTGCTGGGAAAATGCCACGAAGGCATTTTAGAGCTGACCTCGAGACTCAAGTGAGAAAAAATGTCAAAAGAATTTGACTTACACTTGGAGTGATACACAAAAAGGAGCTATTTGTAAGAAATGTACTAAAAGAAACATCGGAGGTAAATAAAACAGGATCATCTTTTTTGGTTTAACCACACAAGCGTTACATGTTCAATATGTTTCTAGTTTGTCCCTTTGCTTCAAAGTGAAATTTTATCATTGTGTTGCACTTATGTTGTTACAAACAATTTTTTCCTGTCAAACACAAATGAAATAATCAAAGCTGATCATTTTCATTCTATGGTAATGCATAATGATCACTGGCTGTCTGGTTCAGGTGTTACTGTACAAAATGCGGTGTAAATATTTGAAAATATATAGAATAATAAATATTGTACAATATTACAATGATGAATAATAAAAAAGTCTATGCCACTTGTATTTCCGGTATATTCCCATGCTGTTGCTGTCCTCCTAAAACCTTGTATCTCTATATTTTATTTTTTGCCATTAAAATTTATATTATTAGCCATCCTTTTTGCAAATAACCAATAAAAGGTATTACAGAGTGCTTGTCAACTTTGACAACACTGTATTTATCACTTTAAAGGTACAGTGTTTTTTAAATTTCCAGAAAAACTGTGAATGTGGACATCTGAGGTTTCAGAAGGACAGTAACAATATATTTTAGTTTCATAAATGGAGATCTGCCAATGTTGTTCCCTTACAAACACAAAGTTTAAAATTACTATAGTATTTGAAACACGTTGGCCAATATGAACGAATATTACGAACAGTGAAAATAACATACACCTCAAAATGAGCTGGGTAAAGTTGCTCCCCGATTACCCAAAGTCCACTGTTCATAGTGTCACTGCTGTGTTTAAAGGAGAGCACAACCCCTTGGGGACAGGACTGCTTGCCATGTTTTTGCGTGTGTTTATTCGTGTGCATTTGTGTTCAGGAGGGCTCCTCGGTTTCCCCTCCCACTCAGGTCACTGGTAATGCACTCGTTGTACATCCTGGCCTCCACGTAGGGGGAAGGAAAAATAAATAGTAGCGAAAGAACGCGTCTGGGATCTGAGGGAGGAATGCAGCAGGGCATGGGAACAGCAATCGCCCACAAGGATACTTTGGCCAGCCATTAAACGCCACCTCAGCGTCATAACGGCACGCACACCCCACACCGGTCCCCAGTCCCCCTGCTATCACCCCAAGCATCAGTGCTCATGGGGGCTTGAGAAAAAGCGTGTGGGCGCCGACTTCATTTGGGAGTGGGCAGGAACAAGCGGAGTCTCTGAACAACACCTTCTTCTCATTTGCTCTCTTTTCCTGTCCCTCTTTTTCTCTCTGTTTTTCTCACAAACACAAACCCACAGCCTCTGGGGGGGGCTAGCAAAATCCTCAAGACAGGAAGGCCTAACTTGCAAGCTTCAGACAGCCGGTTCGGCACTAAGGACAATTTATTTAAACCGTGGGAAGGGGGAGGGCGGTTCGGGTGTTGTTTGAAGGTTTAAAGATGACAAGGCCTAAGGTCCATCGGGGAGGTGGAGGGGGACACATCTTTCCCACGAAGAGCGAAGGCCGGAGGGGTTCAACTCCCCGACTTGCAGGAGCTGACGCACAGAGGAACGATGACTGAGAGAGAGTTGTGTGCAGGACGCTCATGTCAAGAGAGAAGAGGGAGGCAGATAAGGAGCGCTGCCTCATTAGTTTGGCTTATGTTAACAGAACCGACAGTGGAGAGTAGAGAACAGGTCACATGGAGAACGCCGGTTTGATTTTGTACAGGGGATGGATGGCAAAGGCCAAACACAACAAGTTCCTGAACTTTCCTTTTTGAGCATGTTGCACATGCTCTGCTGTGTTCGGCAGTCTCGAGGGAATCTGCTGTCCCCTGACAGGGCAATTTATTTGCACACGCTGTTTTATTGTCCAACTCACTAAAGAAATTGAAATTGCAAATAAGATGATGACGGAAAACTTCAATAATCGTAAAGAGTTTAAAAAATATAAAAGCTATATGTCTAAACACAATTAAATATCTTTAAAACATACTCAAAGTATTTCCACATTTTAGAAACATCATGTTGTGACTAAAAGCATCTAAAGAAATTATATTGTAACATATTTAAAATAATATGCTACCCGAAAATGAAAATGATGTCATCATTTACTCACCCTCTTGTCATTTCAAACCTGTCTGAAATCTTTCTTCCGCAGAACACAAAAGAAGATATTCTGATTTTTAAGATCATGAAAAAGATTATTCAGTTCGTTGTGGGGTCAGGGAGGTGTCGCCATATTAGGCGTCGCCTAGAATCAATTGAGGTCACATGAAAGTGACCCAAGTAGTCAGATATGGTGACCCATAGCCGAAATGAGACCTCTGCATTTAACCCATCCAGAGAGTAGTGAACACAAGCACAGCAAGTCATGAATACGCGTACACCCGGAGCAGTGGGCAGCTATCACTGCAGTGCCCAGGGAGCAAGTAGGGGTAAGATGCGTGTGACCTGCCTGCCCTGAGAATCCAACCGGCAACCTTCCGGTCACGAGTCCGACTCTCTAACAATTAGGCCACAGCTGACATTAAAGGCTCTTCAACAACAGCAGACGAGGTCATCATTCTTACGCTGCAAATCTCAATCCGTATATCCTGTAACATGAACTGTTTTAGATGCCATTAAACATACGGCTTAAAAGATGACAGATTAATATTGCCATTTCAAGACATGAGAAATGCCGAAAGCAACACTGCTATGTCAACACAGAGCAGCTAAACAAATTCCTTTAGCTGTGTTTAAACTACAAGTTAATTAACAAATTCTTAATTGAGTACAAGGTACATAATTATTTCATAAGCAGCGTAAACATCATTTCACTTTCCATTTCAAATGTTCACTGCGCTGCTCGTATTACACTTTTTCTAGCTACAGGTTGGTTTAATTATGCAAATGTGACTCTTTGTTTGCACAATCTAGGCTTTGATGTTCTCTAATTGCCGAGATCATCAAAGGCAGAATTGCCGTTTGGTGTGAATAAATTTAACACTTTCTTCATTAAGGGAGTCGTATGTTAATGACGGTGGGAGTGATTCAATATGGATGAATCCTGGAATGTTTAACAGTAGCATTTGTTTCACCATTGGCACGGGAAAAGGAAGATGGTTGAAATAGCAGTTCAAATGAGGGAAGATCAGACACAGACTAATCTTTTCCTTGGATGTTTTCCTCATTTGAAACAACTCCTGCAGGAGTTTGCTTGTCCCTTAAAAAATTCTGTCGGGCATGTTCATAAAAACTGTCCGACAGCATAGCTACCATGACCTTTGACCTCTGGGCGTGTTGGCAGTTACGTGAAACCTTTATTTATAAAAATATAAAAAAATCATTCAGACTACCATTTCAAAGTTTAGGATCGCTTACTTATACTTTGTTTATATTTTTCTGACATTTTGTAATGATAGTGAGTTCAACAAAACTATGAAAAAACATAAATGTACCTAATTTTGTTGTGACAAAAACTTAAATAAATCAATAAAATGTTATATTTTAGCATTTTCAGTGAAGTTACCAGAGGTTGCGCTAGACTTTTTTATTGTCTGTCATTTTGGCAGACAGGCTCGTAAAAATGCCATAATCTATTATTACCTGTTATTAAGGTGTAAGGTGATGTACCGTGTAGCCTATGTGACGTCATCACAACATACATCCATTAACTCTCTAAACTTACTGTATTTTAATACAACTGCAAACCCAATAGCAGAAGTCATTTACATATTTAATGTTTTTGTTGTGAGGCGTTAAATAATAATTAAGGACAAATATTTATGTTCATGTGTCCAGCAACAATAACAGGTGCTTCTAAACGCTGTTTTGTAATCATTCATTCATTCACAGTAACTTTCAGCTGTTGTTTGGTCATGAATGTGCTGCTTCTGCCGCTCATTGAACAGAGAAAATGCATATCTACTTAAAAGGTTGACATAAATCCATTCAGATTTCCTATTCACTCATCAACTATTACACCGTCCAGCACAGCCAGAAACCTGGGGGTGGTAATCGATGATCGGCTTAACCTCACAAGTCATGTTGCCAGCACCACCCGGTCCTGTAGATTCATCCTCTACAACATTAGGAAAATTACACCTTTCCTATCAGAGCACTCTACACAAATCCTAGTCCAGGCTCTTGTCTTGTCCAAACTGGATTATTGCAATGCGCTTCTGGCTGGTCTTCCTGCTTGCACAATCAAACCTCTACAGATGATCCAGAATGTGGCGGCAAGAGTGGTCTTCAATGAATCGCAGAGAGCGCATTTAGCTCCGCTCTTCATCAGGTTACACTGGCTCCCTGTTGCCGCCCGCATAAAGTTCAAAGCTATGCTCCTGGCCTACAAGACCACCACTGGGTCTGGACCATCGTATCTCCACTCGCTGATGCAGACCTATGTTCCTACCAGATCACTGCGGTCTGCAAAGGAACAACGACTAGTGATACCATCCCAAAAAGGAAAAAAGTCACTCTCCCGTACCTTCTCTGGTTCTGTTCCACATTGGTGGAATGATCTACCTGCTGCTACAAGATCAGCAGACTCGGTTGCCATCTTTCAAAAACGTTTCTTAAAATTCTTAGCTTTGTATACTGTGCTAGGCTTTAATGGACTAGTTTTTGTTGCACTTATGTATTTTGTTGCCTATGTTGTTATAATTGCTTCCAATGTTTCCTCATCTTTAAGTCGCTTTGGATAAAAGCGTCTACTAAATGACTAAATGTAGATGTAAATAAAAAGGTTATTCATGTTTGACTTAATTCAAACATTTAAGTCAAGTTACCCTAAACTCTACATCTCTGACGCTTTAATATAAACCCATAAATAAAACACTGTGGGCCGTTAGCGAAATCAAAAAAAGCAGTGTAGACCACCAATCCATGACCAGTCAATTAAAAAGGCTTACCGTAAATAGCAGGGGTAAGAAACCTATAAAAGAGGACCTTTAAGAAAGGCTACAGATGGCTTTGACCCGCACAGTGATGTGTGCATTAGGCATGGTGGTGCGTCATAACAGGCAGATAAGCTGGAGACAGATGCGTTTGTCTGTTTAGCATTGTTGTCCTGTATGCAATGTGATAGATACAAATATTCCCTGTCCTAATAGGCTTTTTGCACGTTTTTAGCATATGGACTCGTGACATTCATGTGACCTCACTTTGTGAACATTACATAAACACACAATTATGTGCTACTACAGTATCTGTGGGGTCGAAAGTGGTGAATTTCGATGAAACCACTTTGATAAAACCACTTTCCCACATTCGTAGTTTGTGAGACTTGTACAACATCTCCACATGACATTCTTTATTAATAGCCACGTTACTTTTCCCACGTACCTCTTCATCTGCAACCTACAGGGTAAGTCTACAATAACAGACTCCAATTATCTCTAAATACAGATAAAATTCTAAATATAATTGACACAAACTAAACCGATGTCATAAAGGCAGACATGATTTCTCAATCTCAGCCCGTCCCCACGCTTGTTGGATCTGGATACGATCTCATATTTCATTTACTCGTAAGATCAGATAAGGATTCATGGTCGCTCTTAAAACTAAGACTCTCTTTTCAACAGTCCTGTTCTATCTCACGCAGGAAAGAAAAATCACCTGTGCCACAACCTTCCCCCAAAGTAATGTGGGACAACTAGAAAAGTGTGATAACAGATATTATATTTCTGTGAAAATGTCTACGGCCTAGCCTTCACAAGACAAATGTCTTGCTTTCATGAACGTTTATGAGCGGAATGTTTCTGTCGGCTTGTATTTCTTTTTAAGTGCAGGGGGTGTTAAATGTCCTTACAACACTTTCCTCACTCCATCGGGAACTTGATCCTCATACCTAACAGCCAGTTGTGATACATTATGGATTTGGAAACATAAAGGGTCACACTTTACATTGAAGTATTTATGTTACCATGTTATTGCTTAAACAAATAAGGGTCGCACATTAATAAAATGTGTTCAAAATAATTATTAGAGAGCTATCAGAAAAGTAAAAGTAGAATGGTCAAAATATTTCAGATGAACTGTTCGTAAGGGGTTAGGGTTGGATGTCAGATTGGAGATCGGTTGTCTTTTCATACCCGAGTTAAGGTTTCTTTATGAAAAGGCTTGTTGGAGAGTGATGTTTTCTTACATTCATGTCAAAATGATTCTTTCCACACTGAGATAATGCAACATTTAACAGCTTATCAGGTTCGTGAAGAACAGAATGACCGAGATAAACTGTTCTTTTCTTAGAACGTTCTGCCGCTTTTTTTGTACTTTTTTTAAAACAGTAAAAAGACGCTTTTATAAAAAGCTAAAATTCTCCAATAACTTTAAATGAATTAAAACCCCAATGTCGCATTTGTCTGTCAATTTATTATAAATTCAAAAATAATGTTGTGAGTTATTTTCAACCTGGCATTGGGCCAAAGGACAAACCCAGCATTATTTAGAATGTATAACAAACTTTAAAGATGTGGAAGCAAACAGAGAAACACTTCAAACTTCAGAATTCTTCAGGACTTGTATCACCCAGCTGAAGAGATAAAGGCAGCCTCCTCCCCGCTCGTCTTCTGTACCCCTGTCTCACGAGACAGTTTAAGGTGGGTGGGTAGGCACAGGAAATTCTCCAGATACTCAGCGTGTGTGTGAATCGAAAACATTTGCTTGTGGAATTTAGTTTAAATACAACTCAACCTGAATTGGCCAAATTAATTCATGAAGTGAATCCAACAAGGTTTTCATAGATAGTAAAATAATGTTTCTCGTAGCATACATTGCTTTTTAAGAGATATTAAATCAACTAACATTAAAAAGCTTGATTCATGCTTATACGGTATATGAAATAATGTTCCTTTATGGAGACCATTATCTGATCCAAAACAGCTCCTGGTCACGGCTTCTCAATCTAAATGACATTATCCGTACTCTGCTCTGTACTGCACAGCATTGAGGTGTCTGAAGCGGTGCTCAGAGGTGTCCAGAGGGGGAAACAGACACAGTCCAGTGACATGAAACAGCCTAATTGCCTGGGCCTTTCCTATCTCAGGGCAGAACTTCAGTCTTTTGCTTACATTGCTGCGCACACACAGGCCTTTTAACTTGAACCTGAGGACACGTTTGGGAGTCTGCTTGTTATCTGTGTGTAATGTAGACTTAGGAATAGAATGTTCAACTTTTAAAGGTAAGTGACGCTCTAAAATACATGAGGTCATCAAATCTGCATGTGTGTGTTGTCTCATAAAGTTCTTTTAGCAGCTGCATGAACCGCTCGTCATATGTTTAGTGTCTCCTGGGACTAAGTGTGCAATTGTCAACACATTATATCTCTCTCTCTCTCTCTCTCTCTCTCTCTCTCTCTCTCTCTCTCTCTCTCTCTCTCTCTCTCTCTCACACACACACACACACACGCACACACATCTATCTAGATGAGGACACTACATATGTGAGTTCTATTGTTTTTATACCCAGCGATAATAAACACTAACTCACACTTTAAAGGTCTTTTCACATACAGTCTGAAATGTTTGTATGTGGGGTTTTTTGGTGTCGTCTCTGAAGTGGCGAAACGCCCCTCAAAATGCTCGTTACCGATGTGAAAAACGCAGAAAATCAAACCCAGTCCGAGGAAGATATCGGAGGCAGTGTGTAAATGTCATTGACACAACGTGAGGTCGTATTTATATATTAACGCTGCAGAAATTTCAGATGCAGATTTCGGACTCAATGAGCAATGGCCTTAAGCCTAAAAGCAAAACTTCATTTTATCAAATATAATCAATATCAATAGAAATATAATGAATCATGAAACTGTTCAATACATTTTGAAATGCTTTTTAAAGTCGTAAATTACATAAATATTTTATATGCACACATTTTTTCTTAATTTAATTTGGAGTCTACAGGGCCTTCAGTTGATCAAGCACCCATCAACTTCAAAACCCCTGAAACTAAAAATGATAACATTTGTTCTTCACATAGACAGGGACCTTTTAAAAAGTATGCATTTATTTACAAGCCAAAAAGCTGACTTTCAATTAATTCCACATGCACATACAACTTGTTAAGCCAGTGCCATCCAGACACAGAGTTCAAAATCAATCCCTAGTGTCGTGGTCCACAGGGAAGCTGTCACCAGCATGTGAATCTGACTGTCACACCAGGGTCTGACCTCTGTCAGGACTAAATCCATAGGGCTGATGTCAAACTCCTCAACATTGCCTGCTGTCAGCTGTGAGACACTGACATGGGGCAAAATCACTGATGCAAATCGTGCCCTCAAAAGAGATGTACAGTATCTGGGAATTGAATATTGACAGTACAGCTAGAGGCCACAGTGCATGTGGATGAGAACAGAAAGAGACTTTATTTTCACTTCCATTTGTTACAGTAAGATGCGACTTTGTCTACATTAAGCTTAGATTTACATATAGGCCTATAAAAGGGAGCCTGGGTGAGCTAAAACATAAATGCTAAATGCTATAACGTATTCTTCTCAACAATACATAACACAAAATACAATCAACTACAGTACATTTTAAATAATTTGCTTCCTGAATCCAGGTTAGAAGTTATGTCATAAATGTGATTGTCAAATACATGATATAACATGCTAAATTCGGATTCAGCAAAGATGGAAAACGGACCGTGAGCCATGATAGATGACATCATTCGGACAACACCCAACAGTCAAACAAACATCATTACAGGACACCCGAAACCAAACGTATCTCCAAGAAGCTTTTGTTAGGACGCAAAGACTTTATCCGTCAAAGCACAACACAGGATGACTGCACATCAAATCACCATTCCAAAACAATGTCGAAAAGTGAGACAAGGAAAATATTTAATAAGTGTGCGTGAGTTTTCAAATGCCTTTATTATGAGGTCAAAAGGTTGTTGGACCCAGTGTGTTACAAAGGATGGATACGGGGTGAAAAAACATCATAACACACACCTTCGACAAATTTGGCTACTCTATTTTGAAACAAAGGCGAAAATGACTAAGGAACATACTTTTCAGCTAAATAATGAAACTCTGACAGTCCTCTGTTTATGTGGTTAATTTGGTGCTGTTGCTTTTGTTGTTTTGTCTTTATTAGCTTACCTAACATGAAAACACATTCAAAAGCAATTTTTTTAAAAAGGATTAATGTGATTGTACAATGTGTCCAAACAAAACTAATTGTATTACGGCAAACCCCTGGCCTCAAAGACACATCCTCTTAAAGGGATGGTTCACCCAAAAATGGAAATTCTGTCAACATTTACTCGCCCACAAGTTGTTCCAAATCTGTATGAATTACTTTAACACAAAAGGATGATATTTGAATATTTTTAGCAATTTATAGTTCTGGGGCACCATTGACTACCGTAGTAGGAACGATTACAATGGTAGTCAATGGTGCCCCAGAAATGTTTGCTTTCCTGCATTCTTCAAAATATCTTCTTTTGTGTTCTACTAACTGTCTACAAACATTCTTCCAAATATCTTTCTTTGTATTCAACAGAACAAAAATATATACAGTATATACACATTTGGAAAAACCTGAGGGCGAGTAATTCATGCCAGAATTTAAATATTTCGGTGAACTGTCCCTTTAAAATGGAGCGCTCTTTATCACGGGAAAGTATGAAATAGTCATTTTCCCACTTAAACATCCCTGTTTTCAACGTTTGTTTAAAAGATCCCTTATCTAAACAGGTTTTCATCAGTTCAGAAATAGTCACTGGTGGAAACCCTGTTTTTCAGCTGAGTCACCGGCAGTGTTGATGGTAACCGTGATTCAGATTAGGTTAGGTGGAGCAGATCTGGCGTGTACTGTACCTTATCTCTTCCGCAAATTTACTTATGCAGCCAGCGTTCCAGAGAGAGCTTGCTAACCGTAATCACCTCATTAAAGCTATTTGATCTAATGGCTCTCAGCTCCACTGCAAAGTTGTTTGTTCCCTCGATCCTCGAGCTTATCTACCTTGTTGTTTTAATAAATCTTGAAGGCAAAATGAAGGTGATTGTGGCATTGCTTCCTGTTTGTCTCATGTAAGGGTTTACAGGGTGGTATGAGCACATAAAAATGTATACAAACACTGTATGGCGGCTGCTACTTCATTTTTAGAAAGTTCGCTCAATCACAATAACCCCTAAGCAGACAGTCACTAACCAACCGTCTTTGTCCTCTATAAGTCCCCAAGATGTGTTTCCCCATGCCAAGAAACCTTCTAGGATTTGACAAAACCAAATACCATCGCCTTCCCTCCCAGAACTGGATGATCTCTGTAAATACAGAAATAAATAGAGAAACAACCTCAAACAAATAAATCCACTTTTAAAGACGCTCTGGCTTTAAACAAAGCAAAGGATCAGATGCATGGTGAAGATGCCAAGCGAAAGCAGCCACAGGCTGTTGTTTGAAAAGATGGCTTCACTTTTGTTCCAGATTTGCTTTCGCTTCAGTACTGTCTCCTCCTGTGTCAGATTTGCAGTAAATATATGTCTTGAGATTTAGGCAACAGCTCAGAGCTCGAGTTCTAACATAGTGTAGCGTCATATGAATAAACAGCGCCTGAAGGACGGGCAGTTGGTCTTATTTTGTAAATATAAACTAAATATTTTAGCAGGGAAAATTAGCCAAAAAACGATGGTGTGATTGAAATCCTATTTGTTGGACTACTTGTGCTACATTGCAGAAGGCTTTTGCGTCACAATCACACCCAATTTTGATTAGAACATTTAATACATCTGTATAACCTTGAGAACCGATAACTTTGGATCCCAAGGTGAAACATGATAAGTAAGTAAGAAAGTATTAGGGTATTTACAGTTCACATCAGAGTTATTGTAGTTTTATTTGTTTGTTTTACTGTGTTTTTATAAAAATTAGATATGCACCGATACTTCATTTCTCCACTGTTACCAATAGCTGATTATTGAGAGGGATATCTGCCTATAGCCCTTCTGAAGATAACAATTAAATTTTTTTACTTTCTAAATGTTATTTATCCATATAATGACTATGAAAGCGATAGTTCACCCTAGAATTCAAATGAGTTGCTTATTTACTCACCCTCAGGCCATCCGAGAAGTAGGTGACATTTTTTTTCTTGAGTAGAACAAGAAGATTTTTAGGGAAATCCACAGCCCTCATACGTCATTTAAGTGACAGGACGTGCAATCTGGACATTTGGCGGAAGCTGTAGAATACTTAGAATTTTATAAATGAAAATTTCGGCGCATCTAATTAAAAAAACTTTTGTATTTTTTGTTTTCACGTTCGTTTTGGTAATTGTTTTTTACAATTTTG
Organism: Barbatula barbatula; assembly: GCF_947034865.1. Classification (NCBI taxonomy): domain Eukaryota; kingdom Metazoa; phylum Chordata; class Actinopteri; order Cypriniformes; family Nemacheilidae; genus Barbatula; species Barbatula barbatula. The sequence goes on from NC_136772.1 coordinate 11,013,104, forward strand.
TTATTAGCATCTGTTATTTAATTGTTTGTTTATTTTTATATTATTGTATAAGTTCAATTTATTTTATTTCAGATCATTTATTTCATAATAATATTATGAATTGTTTGAATCATGTAATATCTGATTTGACTTCATTTAAACAAGATGTTTTAATAGTTGTAGTTTTTCGCTAATTAAAATAACAATGGTTCACATACAAATCCTTTAAGTACTGTCATTTTCTACTATCACAATTTTGGGAATTAAGGTGAATACAACCACATTAGCGTTCGCTCTTATGAACCACTCCTTTGAGTCTGTCCGGTATTTTATTATTATGATTATTAAAGTGAAGTTATCATCAAAACATCATGCTCTTAACAGGCATCACATCACAAGACTAGCAGTCAAACAACAGCAAGTCAGAGGGCTGGTTCTTTACTTAGTCTCCGAGACCTTGGGGCATAGCAGTTTCACTTCTTGGCATGGACCAGGGATTTCAAACCAAACAATAGCCTCAAGGCTCACTATTTGTGGGGAAGAAATCAACTCAAAAACAACTACCAAAGAGCGGGGGGGTGGGCCGGGGGTAGCCTATGGCGTTTTATGACTCATTACATAAGCACTTAGCGACATGAATATTCCTCAAATACCTGGCATCGCGGAGTGTAATCTGCTTACAACGACAGGACTAGATGTGCCCGGTTTGTGTGGCAGGTGTTTCTGCATTAGCTTCTGTTACAAAAGATTACAGAGGCAGTGATGGTAATCTTGGCCGTGAAAGAGAGGTGGGGGAAAACGTTTTAGAAATGGCTTAATCCAAGGGCTAGATTACCCACAAGGTACCAGATAGGTAGACATCAAAGGCCGTCCCAGCCCACTCAGTGATATTGAAATGCGTGTTCCCGCTAAGCTTGAATGGAAAGCATCGCCGGAGGTTGTCAGCTTGGTTTCGGGAGAAGAGAGACGAGAGCGAAGCAATCCTATTCACTCTACTCATCACACTGTTTAGCTGCACACTTTGCGGCTGTGCTTAACGCTTTGTTGGGCTGAACGATGCACTGGATTGCTCCCGTTTCTGAATCTTTTGATTCCGTTTTGTTTATTGTAACCATATAGAGAGAATTTTCCTTTGCTTGAATCTTCCAGAATGGCTGGTGTACATGATCGTAATGCTGGTGGAAGAAGAAAGTCAAAAACAGCTCTTGCTTAAGGCAAAAATCATATAACTTTAATGCAAAGAGTGAAAAATCGTAGTTTTACAAAATTTCAGAGCTGTTGCAACACTACTTGGCCAATCAAATACAAAGCAACAACATATCTGTGTCCGTCAATAAAATGTACTGAATGTTGGTGTTTTTAGAAAAGGCCCAGCTCCAAATTGTTGTGCCTGGACTCAAGCGCATATGCTTTGTGGCTTTGCATTTCAAACTCCTTCAAGCGCAAAACGTGTGGAACCTTTTTGGCAACTGTTGTCAGTTCACATGACCAAAAGGTCCTGGCTAATTTCAGTCAAAAACCCCAACAATGGTGCTCTCTGACAACGCTCAGGTTGTTATCTCCAAGTGCCCTTAGAGTTGTGTAGCTAGCAGAATGCCTCTTTGGAAACAGCGTATGAATCAGCCGCTCTGTTAACTTACACACAGACACCGTCCACAGTGCCCCCTTTACTATTTGGAAGGTCGCACGAAACCCCCCTGAAGCCCTGAACTGTGTCATCCGTCACTGCTAGCCTGGAGTGCCGGGTCTCGTGCTTCTGGGAGACGTGCCACTGTTTAATGACCAGAGAGACTCATAGACGCTTACTGTCAGACTAATCAGCTATAATCGCTGCGCAGTAGTTAATCGACAAAGGTCATGCCTAGGTTAGGGACTGCCGCTGCTAATGGTTATAAATGAAACTCTCAGAGTGTGTCTTCTTTTTGATGTTTCAAATACATCACAACAAGCTATGCTTATCATATCCAATGTAGTAATGGGTTTGGCAATGGATAGCTGTGTTGTAAAAGTTGAATATATCATATAAAAAAACATATTTATTTATTTGTGGGTTTGTATATATACAGTGAGGGAAATTATTGTTTGATCCCTGCTGATTTTGTGAGTTTGTCTGTTTCCAAAGAAATGTTATAACAATAATTTTTATGGTAGGTTTATTTTAAGTTATAGAGAAGGAATATAAAAAAGCAGGGGAAAAACGTTATATAAAGGTTATAAATTGATTTGCATTTCAGTCAGTGAAATCCCAGAGCAAAACATAACTTTGCACTTGGTGGAGAAACCCTATTTGGTCACCAGGTTTGCACATGTGACAGGATACATTTCAGCACACCCCTCTGTAAATCTTTAAGGTTCTTTAAGTTTTAGCCTCTTTCACAGATTTTCTATAGGACTGGGCTCTAGAGAATGGCTAGGACATTTAACATGCTTCTCCTTAAGCCACTCGCAATATGTTTTGGGTCCTTGTCATATTAAAGGCACATCCACGACCCATCTTCAGTGATCTAGTTAAGGGGAGGAGGTTCTCGTCCAAGATTTTTTGGGTGCATGGGCCCGTCCCTCAGCCCTCAATGCGGTGAAGTCATCCTGTACCCGAGCAGAGAAAAAGCCCTAAAGCATAATGTTTCCGACACGCTCTGTAGGGATGGTGTTCTTGGGGTCATAGTCTGCATTTCTCTCGCTACACTTTCTCCAAAGCCTTTTCTGAATCATTTTGATGTTCATGTCAAACTTCAGACAAGCTAGGCGGGCCTTCTTGGGCAGGAGGACCTTGCGGGTGCTCCAGGAATTCAATCTATTGTGGCATAGCGTGTTTACAATGGTTTGCTTACTAGCTGTGGTCCCAACTGTCTTGAAATCATTAACAAGCTTCTTCCGTGTAGTTCTGGGCTGATCTTTAACCTTTCTCATGATCATCTTTACTCCACTGGGGAAATCTTGCAGGGAGCTCCAGACAAAGCACAATTGGTATTTTGTATTTATTCTATTTCCCCATTTATTCTCCTTCTCACCAAGCTTCTGTCTGTAGCCTATTCAAGGTTTGTGCAGGTCTACAATCTGGTCCCTGACATCCTTTGAAACCTATTTGCTCTTTACCGTGGTGGTGGATTCTGAAACTGTTTCTTAAAGTGACAGGACTAATCTGTCATCCATATAGGCACATAACAAATCTGTGGAGCCTGAATTCCTGCTGGTTGGTGGGGGATCAAATACTTATTTCACTGACTGAAAAGAAAATCAATTTATAACCTTGATATAATTTTTTTCCCAGATTTTTCTATCAGTTAAAATAAACCTACCATACAAAAGATAGACCCTTCCTTTCTTGTTAAGCAGGCAAACTTAGCCTGTCAGCAAGTCAGCAGGGGATCAAATCATTATTTCCCTCACTGTTTATATATATATTTATTTATATTTAGCTACAGTATATATATATATATATATATATATATATATATATATAAATAAATGTTTTTTGTGGATTAAAGGTTATGAATATATCCATCAAGTGACATGTAAAACCTGCACCTCGCTGAGATCTGCAACCCTTCTGCACCTCCCATCAGTCGTCAGATTTAGACCGGAGAATGTGTTAGCCTGCATTGCTCTGTTTGTTTAGTTTGCCGTTTCACTTTAACTCGTCCCGTGAGAGAACCTTTCTCAAAAACGTAAAACTTAGAACGAGACATTCTTCATTTCTATCTTGTAAGCCAATAGCCACTTCGGCTAAGTTCTTTGTCACACAGTTTTTAAAGTGACTGGGTTGTTTGGGAAACTTTCACATACCAAAAATAGTTTTTTGATGTTTTGACGGCCAAGAACCACGCAATGCAAAGCTTTAATGCACGGCTAGCCGTGGATTTTCCCGCTTATACCATGGTCGTTTGCAAAGTTAAAGCATTTAATGATGTTTACATTGCAACTTTTTATCAGTTAATTTCAAATGTCGATCAAACTGACTGGAACTACCGACTTTGCACAACTTCCAGCCAATCAGAATCTAGTATTCAAACAGACCATAGTATAATTAATAATATTATAACAAAATATTATAAAAATGTATCCCTATGGATCGTTTCATCAGACCATTGAGCATGGTATCGCAGTGTAAATTCAAAATATTGCAGAGACAAGTTTAGCCAAGTAACGTTTCTTCTTGGTTTCTTTTGCTTGTTATCAGAAATAATCCTCAGGCACTCTATTGTTTCTATGTGTACAGGAAGTAGAATGCAGCCCACGGACGTGCGCATGCGCAGTAACGTTTGTTTCTGTTGTAACTTTGAATCTATCTATGGTTAAATATGTACAATGACGGACTCACAGTCTGTTTTTCTTTTTGTTCTTAAAGTGATTGACTTTAATGGTTTGAGGAAATTGTTCTTTTTAAAAAGTTTTTTATATTTAAAATAAATTATAGATTTTTAATTGGATTATGTATTTTATAGCCTCTTTTTTTAAATCAGTAAGACCTAACATAAGAAGATGTGGAAGAGAAAATAATGTATTCATATCCTGCATTGCATTGGAAACTTTCAGGATAAAATCATTTGATAAAATACACACATGCATAATAGAACTGCACATATTCATACAAACACTATGATGTTCACTCTGTAAGTACTGTGTTGCAGTGCTGATTTAATGGCTAACAGCAGTTGACTATGGTGCTGTGCTCTTCTCTCTCTATCTGGTGTGAAAGGCTACAGATATTGACTGGTCAGATATTAGAGCTTCAGCAGGTGTCCTGTGGCACTGTAGAGACGGACTCAGTCTGAATGCGCTGAATTGATCGCTTAAATAAAAAGAGCCCTCATTGTGCATCAATAATGCTCTTTATATGGGTCACTATACGGCCCGGAAAGAGCAGTCGCAATACATTTTTATCGGTGCTGTGCGGTCAAATTCATAAACGGATCAATCTTTAGCACTGCAAAACAACATTCCGTTTTTTTTGGTGACCCTGAAATTATTTTTGGTAAAATGAACAGTTCTCTCTTTATGCAAAACAATTACCTTAATGGATTTTCTAGGGCTGCCAAGGTTGCCTCATTGACTTACAGTATAAGTTATATTACATGTTTTTCTTATAATGAAGTTATTCATTACAGTATATATATTTATTTAATTTCACATTTTAGTGTTTTGAAACTTTGTGATTTCCTTAAATATAAAGAGCAACAAAGTCAATGTTTTGACCAATGTTAAGTCATTTGCAATATTTGTATGGTGAGATTTAATTAATAATGAAGCCCAACAACAATGAAAACTACTTTATGAGTAAAACACACTAACAATAAAAAAGTAATATTTTACAATTACATTTAAGATGTTATTAATGTTTCGCCAGACAAAAATATATTTATATGCAGATGTTGTAATGGACGATGCTTTCCTGTGACAAATCTAGTCATATAACACAGCCTTTTTAAGAATTTTGTAAAAAAGTCACGATTTCATGACAGTTTTTCCAATCAGGTATATTGAAAATGTTATACACAGCCCTAAAAAACATGCAACCTGCAAGTATTCTTAATACTCAGGTTAAAAGGACCGGCTAGTCAAAACTACTTTCTGTTTGTTTAAAAGAAACACAATAGTCTAAACACAGTGTAGAGCACACATAGAGAGCATGTGTGTGTGCACTGAGGCCTACGTGTGGCCGCATTCTGAGTTACGTCAGGCTAGGTGAAAATGTGGAATATCAATAATCTCCATTTTGTGAGTATTGATCACCTTATGAATGATGAGCAGCGGGGGGCGTCCCCTTTAACTGGCCACTTAGCCTTCCCTCTGGAAGGTGCGTGACAAAGGAATCGGTGCGAACACAAAAGCATCTTGTCACACCTGGAGGTACGATGTTGTTCTTTCTCGCAGGAGTTCCACATCAATAACCCGCATAAAAGAGAATGTAAAAAACACTCCCGCTGGTATAAATGACTCTGGGCATCCTATAATTTTATGTCTTGCTGTTGGCTGTCAGGTGTATCGTGTTAATTTTGCATTCGTGTGTTTGATGAGCTCCATCCCCCCAATGTTCTTTCTCACCTCTATCATTCCTATTGAAGTCGGAGAATTGTTTCAGGATCAGGAGCTGCAATGGGTTTTATTCTCACCGCCTGTTTCTTTTTCTTTGTTCTTGAAGTGATAGATGTTAAGTCTGCCAAAGAGAAGTTATGATTTTGTGATACTGTGCCTGTTAGATATTATATTTCTACAGGTCTTGTTTATACTTGGTACTAAAGTCAATGCTACATCTATTTCAGGTCTTGAGATATGAGTGCCCAAAATGGTTGTTAAAATGATGGTTCACCCCAAATTCATTCCTTTACTCACTCTCATGTCATTCCAAACCTGTATGACTTTCTTTCTTTTGCAAAAAACGAAGAAGATATTTTGGAGAATGTTGATAACCAAACAACACCGATTCCCCTTTGACTTCCATTGTAACGAAAGCACTGACACACTTCTCAGAATATCTTCTTTGTGTTTAACAGAAGAGTCATAATCGAGTTCCACAAATCGATCTATACACGCACACATCAATAAACCACTCCTCACGTACTTCCAACACAATCAAACACAAACATAGGAAGGACTGAATCTTCCCTTCACACTGCTGCTCTTCCTGGTACAGGACTGATTCATTTCTGAGGTGTGTGTGTAGTGTGTGTATGTCCGTCTCAGGGCGAGGTGAGGATAGGGCCCCTCACTGTCTCCACAGACAGCAGCGATAACAGGGCGTCTTTGAGGGGGGACCTCATCCGAGCGGGCGGGTGCACATCTGGGCAGCCACACAACAAGTGGTCCACTGTGCCGTGGACCCCTGTGGCGTATGAAATCAAACGCACATTCATAACGCGGTCTGTGATTCCCCTCTGTCCCCGGTCCCCAGCCAAAGTGCATCCTCGCGGGTAGAAGAGGATTGCACCATTATCTGTTAGTAAAACACGGTCACGCACAAACTCGCACACACAGAGGTTTTATGTCCAGCTGTTTTTTCCACGCGTTGACCGAGGGACGTATCACAACGAAAAGGCTGTTTAAATGACAGAACGGGGCCTTGTGGACAATCCAACTTCCTGTTGATGAGATTCTACTCCCACAATGCAACGCTTGCTATCGTACACACGGCCAAATGCTTGTGAAAGGCGGCTTTTAACACTGTGGTGAGGCATGGTGGAGGACAGGTGAGGTTCAGAGCCATTTTGAAGCATGAATTGTGAGTTTTTTACCAACAAGTTGTGTTGGAAAATATGAATACCCTTGGTAAATATGACCAAAGACGGCTGTAAAAAATAAATCTGTATGAAACTGTTTTGGGCCTAATGGGCCTCTTTCACAAGAATTGGAAACTACGTCGCCGCAGGATACAGCAACTTCCCCTACAGAATTAAATCCCATTATAATATTAATGCTTGTGTCATTTAAAGCTACTTACGTTTATCTGTACTGTTTTTTTTTTGAAAATGAAATATATTAAACATGAAATTTGATGTTTGTGCGTTTTTCTGTTTGTGCACTCGGGCTGCTAAGTGTTTTGAGTTTACAGTATACACCCAAGCTTGAGTGTTATTCAAACCTGATCGCGTCGCTGTATTATAAGAAATTACTTAAAAAAAAACGATACAGTGTCAACATAGAGTGTAACTCATTAACATTTGTTAGTAATTAAGATATCATAAAAAAACTGCTTAGGTAAAATTTCTATTTTTATTGTTATGAAAATACGATTCTTTGTTCAAACATAATGCTAAATGTAAAATGTTAAAGTTTAAATTACGAAAATGTTATAAATGTAGAACTTTAATATTAACCAAGGTTAAGAAATACAAAGTATTACATTGCGATGTAACTAATATTAATAAGTTACACCTTATTAATAATGACTTACCATAAACTTCTGAATTGTCCTTCTCCAATCTTTTAATGGGTCGCCTTCAATACTGCACATAAGATTCTAATGTTCCTGAATAATCATGGTCTTCCGTTTATTTCAATATATACATAAATATACATATACATAAGTATTCACTCCCCTATACAGAGCAGACATAATCAAACACGCAATCCATAATGAGTGGCAATGCTCCGATGCACCTTCGAGTAAAACGTCGATTTATATAGATTTTACATTGATAACGTCAGAAGCACTAGAGAGAACAGACAACAGACATGTTTTGTAATTTTTTAAAACAGAAAGTGCGATGCGAGTCTGATGAGAGGGATTGGATGATGTATTTCCAGCACAACTTGCTGCCTTTGCTAATTATTTTATTGACAGAATGCAGGACCAAACCAGACAGACATAAAGAATAAAATGAGACCGAGAACATCATCACTGGATTTATAATATGCAGTTCAGTAGTACCTGCCTCAGGTTCCTGTCCCCTAAATAGTACAAACCTTAAATTAAGACAAAAACAGCAGTACTAGAGCCCCCTCTTAGCTGCGGGTGGTTTTGAAATTAAGATCTTAACTTTAAGCAGGCAGTCATATGGTTTTAAACTCGTTTACATAATCTTTATGAAGACATTTAATCCGGACACTCTTAGACATATAGCTGTAACCAGACCATCGTTTACCTTGCGTCGAACAAAGTATAAGTGCGATAAAGGTCTATTTTCTGCCAGAGATCCTGGACATCATTTAGATAGATGGCATCAAGGATTCTAGCAGATACCAACAGAAAACAAATTAAAACCTGACTGTCCCTGCTAGTCACACAACGGGCCAACATTGTATCTCCTAACTGGACAATGACCTAAAAACATCAAAATTTAAACAAAAATTGGTCACAAAACCTAGCTGACCAAAACCATATAGAAAATGAGTAACTTGGCAAAAAGAAGGTTGCAAAAAGTGTTAAAAAGTGACAAAAAATATATATATTTCATAATGAGATTTTACCCCTCTTTAAATTCTTATACTCCAATGAAAGGTTGGATTGTTGTGCATTTTAAAAATAAATGATAAACAGGATTTTCTAAATAGATTTACTTTCACAGCCTTCTTTGTTCATATTAACCAAAAGTATGAATATGTTCCAGCAAAGGATCTAACAAATAAAACACACAAAACCATGTGTGAACAATGTTTAAGTCAAGTATATAAAGCTTGCCGTGAAGATGACCAGGAGAATAGATGCAAAAAATGGGATTGTTTTTAAGAATTCTCAGATGTCAACCGTACCGGTCTTGTGATCCCAGAGATGTTGTCATCGTCAGGTGCAATAAACATGAACAAAAAATCTGTTCATTCCCCTGCTAAAACATCTGCTAAGCTCTCATCGAAACAGTGTTCTGAGCATCACAATTCCTGGGGTTATTTTACCAAAAAACTAAGACTTAAAGCAGAAATGACATTATAGAATAAAATAAGAAAAAAACAGCCTAAGATGTGATCGGTTTTCTGAGCATGTCTGTTTAATGCTCCTCCCAGCATTCCTCTCTTGTCCGAGAGCAAAGCTCCTAACCGCTTCCCAATCTTGCTCACTTTTTAAGACACATATTTATTCTGACTTCACAACCACAATATTTGTACAGAGTGGTAGCTAATAACTGCAGCAAAAGACAAGCATGCGAAAGAATATCCAGACGTTATGGCAGAGAAGCTTCGTGTGGACTTCTGCGGGCACTCCTGCAGTGATAAATGCACTCACAGCTCTTAAAGGGCATGCTCGGGGTGAACACGCTGAGACTCACTTGCCCCTGCATCTTTCGTTTTCAGCCATGATCAAGGGGTGCCCCGATCGCTGCCAATATCCTGCAGATACCATGTCCAATTTCCTTTCAGTTCATTGACCAGCCTTGATGCAGAGGCCTGTTGAGTGTGAGCTGTTTCTACTTAGTTTAATGTTAAAATGAAGCACACACGCTGGATCGAGGCTAGTTCTCTTGGTTTTCCCAGCAAAAAATGTACAAATGGGTTTTTCCAAAGTAGGATCATTGGCTACATCTGTCTGGAGAAAATGCACTTTATTGAAATGTAGTGTCGTTGTGAGATTACGATCTTTTTTTAAAGGAAAAAAAATTGATGGATGGTTCCATGTTTGTGTTAACTTATTGAGTTATTCTCATTTGTGATGTTGATAAAGAATATTATGTTTTATATAGTTGTTGAACAGGGAGTCTGCACAATATGTGACCCGTCCAATCTGAGATTATGAGCATTAAAGTTTGATTTCAAGCATTAACTTCACTATGATTTCATCTTTGATATGGCATTACGCAAATCAAGTTTATATTTTCACATAAAGTTTTTACACTGTGTAAGATGTTATGTAAAAAAAACTGTAAATCATAAAAAATGACTTTAGGTGGGTTCTCACAGACTGGGTCACATATAGGTAAATATCTTAAAATCTTGAAATATTTTTTGTACCGTAAGTGAAGAATTTGTTTAGCAGGTTTACAAAAGAAAAGAATGACTTACGGTTAAAATGGTTACGGTTACCAAAATACATGGTGATTTTCTTTTGCTTATCTGTAGCTATATTTTACTACAGTACATATAACTACATAACATTTAAACAAACAGATGTTTGCACTACAAATGTCTTGTTCTAAATGGGTTTGTTCTTACTCTGGCATTTTTTGCAAATGTGAAACACTAAGTTGGTTTTAACCAGAGACCCTCTCTTTCCAAACACTTACATAGTCTATGTATACCACATCTGCTTTCAGTGGCAGCTGGCATATAATTTTGTATCAAAAATGTATAACAGCTGTAAAAAGCAGTACAGATTGGAAGTGGCAAATTTACCACAAAATAGTGGACTTTTTAAAGAAACTGTGTGTGTTGAGATCAACAATGAAACTTCACTGTCACCTTGACTTTACGGTGTGAAAATGCATTTACAAGCATCTCCTGTATTTCTGTCAACAAATCTAACAACACCTGAGCCAATTTTAAGATTTAAGAAAAAATACATGAAAAAATTGAAGGTCCAGAACACCCTGTTAAAGGATTATGCCCAATTTATACAGGATCACATTTAAGACACACGTGAGTCGTAGATAATCTATAATCACACAAATGCATTTTCTGTTCCTCAGGAGTCTGTTCTTTTACTGACTCTCTTGTTTCCCCCTGTGGATTGAAAGCAATAAAACCGTCACCTTGAGTGATTTGTGTGGCCTTTGGCATTTTTTTGTTGAAAGACACTAGGCTTCTTTGAGTGTGGACACCCGTGGACCATCCCTCACAGCCTCCACATTGATATATGTTGTGGTTTGTCCCTGGTCTTATTCGTGCACAGCTGTGGCAGGCAGCGGGCAGGAACAATGACCGTCTCTCCTTTGGCCCACAATGCCACGCTTGTGCTGCCCTTTCTGGACTCTGAGACGACCCTACCTCCTTTAAAACAGTGTCCAGAGAGAGAAAGAGCAAGAGTGAGAGAGAGAGGAGAGAGCGAAAGCCTTTACATAAGGGAGATGTTAAAGTTCATCCAAAAATGTAAATTCTGTCATCATTTAGTCACCCTCGTGTCATTTCAAACCTGAATGACTTTCTTTATTCTGCAGAACACAAAAGAAGATATTTTGAAGAATGTTGGTAATCGAACAACAGCGGTATCCTTTCACTTCTGTTGTAAAGAAACAAAGCCGATGCAAGTCAATGGGTACCACTGTTGTTTGGTTACCAGTATTTTTAGAAATATCTTCCTTTGAGTAATTGATGACAGAATTTTCCTTATTGGGTGAATTATCCCTTTAAACGACAGAGAATATGGGAAAAGACATAGTACTCGAGTATGAATAGAAAGAATGCTCCCCGCAGTGTGTTTTCTTTTCAGTCAGGTAGTTTCTGGCCCGATTCCCATTTCCAACACAATTGGCAGACACCTGCTCATCACAGATGGCACTAGCAGGACTCAATTTGCTGCCATCTGCTCCATATTACAGAAAGGTGCTGCACTCTTCCTTAAATATTAAATAACAAGAAGAATCTAAACACGTCCAGTGCAATGTGCATCCAAATGTTACTTTATCCCTTGGCACTTGTTTGTCAAAATGCGTCGTTGCTATGTTCAGGAACGATTTGGCCCGATATGCATACTTTGGCGCCCAAGGTCTGTGTTTTGCACAATAACGAGAATGTTTCTTGTGTGCCGGGCCGCTCGTTTTTGCTGCTATTGATTTGCGAGGCAGATTTCGTTAGATTTGAGCTCCCTAATGAGCCCGAGCAGTTCTCTGGTTCATCTTGAAAGGTCAAAAGCCCAAGGAAACCGTTCAGGTCAAAGTAAGTTGGAGTGTTTGGCCTCTCTACCTAACATCTAACACCTTTCAACACTTTTGACGTTAACTCCAACCAACACCCAAACTCTCCATCCGACGTGAATATGCCTATTGTCATAAGTCAAGATATAATTGTGAGATCAATTATTGATTGTTGTCTGACTTTGTTTATGCGATCTGCCAAGCGCAATTGTGTTTTTATTCATTATTTGAATATGAGGTTCTCGTGAGGATTTAGTTGCATTCGAGAGCAGGGGAAGAACTTTGCTCAAGGCAAGAGTGTATCTTCAATGTCAGATCACACACACACACACACTGGCCTCTCGACTTTCATCTGTAGCGATTCAGAGATGCTCGGCAGCACAGTTGGAGGTCTCTAAGTTGGGGCAAGGGCTCCTCAGACGGAGCATTTTCTCCACGCATACAACAGACACCCAGGCATAGAGACATGCATATCACACTTGCTATCGGCGTACTTGAATTATTCATGGACGAATAGGACAAGAAGCTACAAATGAGGTTATGCAAACCTGCCTGAAACATATGGACATCTCTCTGGTAAAACCATGTTCCTTTATATATCCGCCACTGTTTTCTTCTTCAAATAATACTACTCATATATACCGTTCAATATTTATGACTGTAGAGGGTTTCTATTTAATGATAAAAAAATTGTAAGGAAATTGAGCTTAAACAATCTTACAATGGCTGAACAGGAAGTGATCTGTATTTAGCTCTATGAAGAGAAGATGTTGTTTTATATAACGGAAAATGTGGCTCATGGGGTCATAACCAGTCATAAGTAGCACAAGTATATCTGTAGAAATAGCCAACAAAACATTATATGGGTCTAATTTATCGCTTTTACTTTTATTCTAAAAATCATAAGGATATTATGTAAGGATCATGTTCATGAAGATATTTTGTAAAGTTGTAACACATCATACATCAACGAAAAGCATATTTATTCAGCTTTCAGATGATGTACAAATTTCAATTTCAAAAAATATCTTAAAGGTGTCATATGACACGGCTAAAACAAATATTCTCGTTTGTTTTAAATGTTATGCAATGTGTATACATGATTTAAGGTTTAAAAACGCTGTATTTTCCACATACCATGCAAGTTTGTATCTCCTCTTTGCCCCACCTCTCTGAAACGTGCAGATTTTTTACAAAGCTCATCGCTCTGAAAAACGAGGTGTGCTATGATTGGCCAGTTAACCAGCGTCAACTTGCTTAAACATTTGGGCGGTCTTTGTCAAATCATACCACGTACTGACGTTTCTAATACATGCATGGGCAACTTAAAACACACCAAAGACACAGATAAACACGTATTTGCGCCATATGACCCCTTTTAAACCTTGATTATAGAATCACTGACTTACATTGAAGCACAAAAATATGTTTGAAGAACATTATCAAACCATAGTGCACATTAAAAGACAAGTGGTTTTTATTTTCTATTTGAAATGTGTTATGCTGATATTTGTAATTTAAAAACTGTATGAAACTTCAAAATACTAATTATCAGGTGGACAAGTAAGGACACATTCCATCTAATTCTTGGAATGTTGCAAATTATCAACCAATTTTCTTGCCGCATCATCCTCCCTAGTTTTTCTTGCTAAAACAGTCACTTCCTGTGTCACAGACTCTCTAATTTATAGCCAATCTGAAGATCTGAGTCATTAGTCATCAGCCATTCCAATGGACTGTGCCACAAAAAGGAAGTTTATAAAACGAGAGATTATCAGGACCTGTGGACACACACAAGGACTCCACTGGCACCAAACAGGGAGGGGTGGAGGCTCTTTTCTGTCAAGTGTGTCGTGACGTAAAAAGGACTACAGGAATGGGTTCAACAAGAAGGGTCTGGAGCAGGAAGGGTTTGCGACCTCCGAAGGTTGCAGGATTGAGAAAAAATATTTTATTGTTTGTGTTTTTAATACATGTATAGGTTCCGGAAGTTGCTACAGTAAAAATACATTTGAATTGAAAATGTCTCGTCGAACACGTATAAACATCTAACAAGAGTGGCAAACTATTTAAGTTTGGAAACAATGTTCTTTATAATATCACATTTAATATTTACACAATCCATAAATGTTTTTATATTCAAAAAATTGGGATAAAAAGGTTATTTGGGTGTCCTCTGCATCATAAAGCTCGAAAACACCTAGTCTAGAGGGTGTCTGTGTTGAGAGGTAAAAAAGTGTATGTTAACCAAATTAGCATTATTTTCTTATATTCATTTTTTTGCGTAAACAAATAAAATCTTTTTTTTTATGTTTTAAAATGTTGTTCCTGCACACACAGTCAAACCCTGACAGTCCTGCTACCATAATTTAGATAAAAAGGCAGCGCGCACACACAAACACGCAGTCGGAAAGGTAAACCTGAGGCACTCAGCCGGTAATAGAACAGACATAACAGCATGCTGGGTATTCCCCCAAGATGTCACATTAGATCAAACACAGAGTGAGCAAGACCGACAGAGAGAGAGAGAGATCCAGGAGTGCTGGCCTCAGGTGTACCGGCCACGGCCGCCTGCCAGAGTCTGACGCGTGCCAGGTGAAACATGTCACCCACAATGGATATCTTTGCTTCAATGAGGCGGGAAAAGAGCTTCCCCGCAGCACGCCGCTGAAACACAGGAGGCAGGCGTCAGCTGCGGGGTCTACCTGTCTGTATTAGAGGGAGGCCACGGTGCATGAGAGGCTCACGGTGGTTACGTAACGTGTTGTTGAGCTGCAAATTACAGGCTCTGTAACTTTTACCCGCCCAGCCAAACAAGGGACAAATGGTGGTGTGTCTTACACAATTACACGCAGGGCATGAATATACATAATGTGAAAACAAGGTGTAATTTGGTAATGAATCGTAATGCTCCAATTATGACCTGCACTGAGCTGTCTGTGGGTCTGTTCATTATATGGTTCACAATTAAGTAGGATTTCCTAAACCAATACACATCCTGACATACAGTAGAAGAGGCTTAGGGTGTGTATTACCATACAGCAGATTTGACAGATAGCTCAACTACTCAAGCAGCATCGCATTTCCTTGCAGATGTTTTACCTTTGTCCACTAACATACGTAAATTCTTGCCAATTCTTGTAACAATATTCAAAGTAATCAATGTGATAATATAACAGAAATAAATATTAACTTTCCATTTTTTATTATTTACTTTTATATACAGTAGTGGTTGTTGGTATAGTTTAAGGCCGTGTACAGTACTTTTACAGTGGTCTACGAATACGTCTTGCCTTTGGTAAAGTAACTGTAAAGAACTGCCTCTCTAAATATCTGTTAAAAACAACCTGACATTTTTACACTGTAGAAAAATCAATAATCCCAGAGTTAAGATTCTTTTGACACGCTTAGAAATGGAAGGAGAGCTGGCTAAGGGTGAGAAACCGGAGGGCCCTTTGTGTTTCTGAATGGTGTTGGTGAATCTTCAGAGCGAACCTTGAAGAGCCAGTCATGTTCAATGCCACGGGCCACATCCGCAAACACACTGTCCAATTTCCCCCGAACCGGCAGATGACTTCACCGTGAATCTTCAGGTGAAAGGGCTATTTCTGCAGCAGATTCGTGATTATACATGTGATTATACTCCAGATCTGATCTTTAGCATGAAAGCATTTTAGCGCGCGAGACATCTGAGCCTTTGACTTTTGCGCTCTTCATGTTTTAAAGTTGAAAGATATGAAGTAGGCTGTGCATTAAGTATTTAAAGAAGGAAATATTGATGCCTGAACTTGAATATATAGAGGATACCGCATGAATGTTTTATTACAAGGAATAAAAGTACCTAAAGCAAGATGTTCGTACAGGAGAGGCGCCGATACAAGAATTAAATGATTAATGATTTCAGCTGGGGAATACTTGCGAATCTTAAAAGCTCAGGCTGCAACTGGTGAATCGGTTAAAAGAAAGAGGCTACATAATCCATGCCGTGTGTCAAATACAGAGCCTGAGCGAATGAATCTGTTCAATTGTTGGAAAAAACAAACATCTTCATTTACTCAATACAACAGAATAGCTAAATCACTTTCTAAAGCAGATCTTGCTTTATCACTGTGGGTTATCTCCTCATGATCTTTTCAAGCGTGTGGTAAAGCGGTCTGTGAATTACACACACGGTTTCATAGCTTCATACAACTTTGAACCCTGAACATGAATTATTTTTTTCTCAGATGACCAGTAAACCCTTTTGTTTGTTATACTAACAGTAAACATGCTAATAGCAAACTCGAGCTAAATTCCATAGCAAATTTCAGGATTGAATGTAATCCCTGCTCTCTTTGTTTACAGGAATCAAGGGCCTAACTGGAAACTAAAGTTAGAGGAAATGTTGGCCGGAGACATTAGTGGCAGAATTTGTTGTGATTTCTTCAAAAAATCTCCCCAAAGTTGACATAACTTCAGGTCCTGACTAACAGCCCAGTGGGAAGAAATGAGTTTCAGAGAAGTTTTGAACTGAGCTGTGAGCAGTTTGGCAGACATTGTCGGTGCTCTTTTGGAGGTCCTTTGCCTATGTGAACACGACTGATGCATGTGCCAAGGGTAGCAGCGAGAACTCTAAAATCCTGGAGCGTAAGATGCAAGGCCTACATTAGTCATGTGAGCTTAGCCAACGATCTGTTATTCTCCCTGGCAAAAATTGTTTTTATCAGGCTCCTGTCAGGCTTATTTGATAGCGCACTCCTTTGGTTTTACAACCGCTTTGGCTAAACAGAGACAACCCACTGAGCATCGCCGATGGCTCGCATCCAGACCATATCTGTGAAGGGCACAGCCAAAAATGTATTGCGTTTTACCTTTATCAACTTCAGACTTTTATTATATAAGCGCTTAAAAAAGTGCAAAAGACATCTGAAATATCTGAATTGGAGTGAACCCAGATTTGTTCTTTAAGAGCTTTGCCTATCATCCAACTATGTATTTTAGTAGATGACAAATAAAACTATTTCCCAATCTGAGTGCTGTTAAGAGATTATGTGGAATTTATAAAGTGGTGAATTGGATGATGGTTAGAGATGGGACGACACCCACAATGCCGCCATGGGAATCACGGGCCGTGAGACTCAGATCCAACTGAAGAGTTACAGCGGGCTTGGGATAGTTAGAAAACAGGCTACGTTCCAAATAAGGAGAGAGGAAAACAACTTTCTATTTGACAACTAAGATGCCATTATTTTATGACCAAAGTTTCAACCCATGCAAAGAATTATTATAGAGTAAGCATTCATCTTAAAGCAGTCAAATTCATATTCAGATCACTGATCTTGTGGTTGGAAGGCAACATGACATAGACCTCCTTCAAAGCTCCTTTCCACAAAGCTGGAAGTCAATAGTAAAGTTAGTAGCTGTTCCAGCAAGCTCCGAGTTTAACCAGGAGCAGATGGGGCCTAATCCTAAGGGTTTCCCTTTGCTTCCGGAGTCACCCACGTCCACAGGTGCTCCCCCCACCTCCCATTCCCACTTTAAATCCCTTCCCCATCCATTTCCTGTCAAGCAGGTGCAACGTTAATCCCAACTGGAGGTCAACATGGCAGCATGCCGCTGGCTAGACCTCCACCTGCTCTCGTTGAGCAATACCCTTCTGCAAATGTATTCTCTTATGGAAATAATCATAATTTGATCGAGGGTATAATAAAGCTTTGTACAGACATACTGTCTACACACAATGGTGACACAACCTTGCATCATTTAAAACGTAGTTTAAACTTGCAAAATTGTGAAATACAAACAGCCAATAACCAATAACAGATAACTCAGATGTCAAAATGTGTAGGTTTAAATACCCATACACAGTCTCTTGTATATATATATTTATATTATAAATATATCTTTATGTTCTATGGAGGCCATCCCTTCTCTATTTGTTGGTTTTATTGATTCTGGCTTGTCCATTTTAATTCATAGAATTTAGTATGTTGCTCAAAAATGTGCATCCTTTCTTGTCACATCCGTAACTACAATAGAAAACACGAGTAGAGATGTGTCTGAACGTCTGTAATTTGAAATTAAAACGGATGTCACGTCCAACACTTGACTTAAATAAAAAAATCAATAATTGTGTGAATAGTGTATGAACATCATCTCAAACACTGCTTGAAAGTCTTTCGCTTGTGTTTTCAACCACCAATCAAGCCGAAAGCAGTGTCACTCTTCACTTCCGGCCTCTGTGATCACCTCACTCCTCACTGTCACTCAAAACTCACCCGGCATTGAGCGTTTCTGAGTAAAAGGGGGAAAAGTCAACTACCGCCTCAAAGACGCCATGTGTCAAAGAGCCCGACTTTTCACACTTGAAAATGTACATGCAAAATTGCATTTAAAATTTTATTACACACATCCTCTTTCACATGCTAAGATAAAACAGCATAGCTGACTGGCAGCACGGTGGCCCATATTTTCATCTAAACCAGCAAAAAGAAGTTCGCCAGCCGGAGTGTGGCACAACGAGAACGTGGAGTCACATGTTGGGATAAGTTACGGACCCGAGAGATTGCTGCAGATGGTCTGTTCGAACAAATAAAATGAATAAAACACGTAACGGCGACTCTTTTCTTTCCTTCAATTGTGATTTAAACTATTGCAAACCTGAAACAATGCAAATTCATCGTTTAGATTGAAACATGAACTACACAACTTTGAATCTATCAACTGATCTTTTAAATGTTTGGGAGTTTATCAATAAATACGGTTTTCTCGATTTCCTATAGATGAAATGTATCCCATTTTACTGTACTTGCAGTGATGTTATCTAACCACAGGTATTATGTCTCTCAAAATCAGTTTCTTAAGCAACCCTGCCTAACCCTCCCTCTAGATCTTCTTTTGCAATCCCTGTACTTTCTTCACCGCCGTCCTCAAATGAGGTAAAAGGAGAAACATATAGAGGTGAAACTGCTGCTCGTGTCTATTGAGAAACTCAAAAGACAGCATTCCAGTTACAGTTCAGCCTCCACGAAACCCATCTGCACTATCAGCATGATTCACTACCCAGATCTCTGTGCTCAAACTCTGCCAGGTACATCGTTCAGCAGACTGTATTGCGACAGGCCGCTCTTGGCTCAACCTTAGTTCCCTCTCTCATAGTTTCGTGGGGAAATTAAAAGGGAAGAGGTGACTCTAATCAGAGGTTAGATTATTTTTAAACATTTGGTGAAGAATGTTGTGCAAAAAGCAAAAGTCAAAGAGGGAAATAAAAGTGAAGTATCATGTAAACCAATGAAATGCAAAAGGTGAAAAAGGTACATACCGTACATTTATGTATATATGAAGAGTATATCTACATATGTATATATATATCTGGTTCCAAAATGAGATTTCGAATCAGTTTTTATTGTCTTTTATTGTGTTAGTTAGCTAAATAATTTTTAGTTATTTTGGCTTAAATAAAAACAAAACAACTGCAGTTTAATTGATATTAATTGGAATGCACATTAAAAAACATGATTTTTGAAACATTTAAAAACAGAGTTTTTTCATTTTGGAACCAAACTCTCGTCAAATAAGTTCTAAAAGTAAACATGTTTAAAATTCTGTGGCAGACAAATATGTGTTCACTTATCACGTATGGAAGTGTTTTGCACCTTTTGAGATCATACTAACACATACACTATATGGACAAAAGTATTGGGACCCTTTCTAATGAACAGGTTTTTCTATTTTAATATTTTTTGTGCACAAATCTTTATGCTACATCATATATTGATATTCTAGACAATTGTGAGCTTGTAATTTTACAGAAACAGTTTTTTTATTCCAACATGAACTGTACTATAACTTGGGTTTGCTAAGCTTACATTGTTGTACATAGTTGTACAGTCATTTCAGAACTGAAGAAAAACCCTTCTAAAACTGTTGCAACACAGATGGAAACAAATTTTTTTTTGGTATAACATTGGCTTGGTATAACATTAAGATGTGTTGTAATTTACTCAAATAGATAAACATGTCAATAAGAAGGGTGTGGCACAATACTTCAGTCCATATAGTGTATATTTGGGTAGTTGACAAACATACCGTACATGTCCTATTGTGCAAAAAAAACTGCTAATAATATATTATTTTATATGAATGACATTTATCATATAAAATAAAAAATACATATATAAAAATTATAAATCTCTCATGCTAGTATTTTTTATAAATTGTTGATGTCACACCATAGGACACATTTATTTGTCAACTACCCATCTACTGAATGTACTACTAAAGGTCCTAAAAACCAGTGATTTGTTTTTGTCATATTTTATAATATTTGTAAGAGAAGTGTCATCTATTAAAAACTGCAAATAAAATCATGTACATTATACTGTACATGGGAAAACTTCCAGATCTCTCATTAACATGTCAACCGAGTCCTAAAAGTCATTTCAGGTTTTTGTCGACTGTACTGGAAAATAAGATTGTCATCTTTCTGAACACTTGATTACACAACCACAACGGCCCTCTCCTGAGGTAGACTGTGGTTCCGTCAAAGTTAAGTCGCTGCTCTCACAAACCTTTACCACAAAGTTACAGCCTTATTATGCCAAATTACTGTATGCAATCTCGGGCCTAAAGGTAGCTCATCATGCACTGATGAAAAACACATGAACAAGCACAGCCCTTCATTTCACTATTAAGAATGATTACAATCGCACCAGGGGCCGGTTCTTTAAGATCTGCGAGGCAAAGACTCCGCTAGCAGTCATTTGCGTTAATTACCCCGACATTATCAACAAAGGAACTGAGTTTGTCGAAACCTGTCTGATTAGGGACCGAGACATCGGCCTCACGGGAATGAGAAACAAATGTTCCCCCTTGATTTGTGTTTGTCTAGTCACAAGTTTGCCCATCCCCTAAAAGTCATTCAATGTGTATGTTTTTTCTCTGGATTATTCCAATAGACAGCACGTGCTCTCTGAAAATGTGAAACGTTGACCCATTGTTTACATTAATGCTGTCAGATAGCACACATGTAACAATTAGAGGCAATTGGCAGTTTTTTAGATCTTTCATAATGTATGATAATATATGCCAATGGGAAATCATGCACATATAAATGGCACCAGATTTAAGTTGTCCTTCAAACGGCTTTCTGCTCGAGGCAGACTTATTTACATCAAAAGTGCAAAAAGTACAATGTGATGATTCAGGCACGAAAGTAATAATATTTATTTTACTTTAGTTTTAAAGGTCCAATGTGTAATTTTTTGGGAAGATCTATTGACCGAAATACAATATAATATACATAGCTATATCTTCAGAGGTGTATAAAGACCTCATAAAATGAAGCAATATGTTTTTATTAATTAGATTGAGCTATCTACATACACCACGGGTCTACAGTAGCCCTAAACGGACAACCTGCTCTACAGAGCACATTTTGTTAATACGCTATCTTCTTAGTAGTGCTTCAAAAGGGAGGAGTGAGGCGCGGAGTAAGCCGTTGGTTGCAATTTGCTCCCTCACCACTAGTTGCTGCTAAATTTCATACACTGAACCTTTAAAGAAACGGTGCACCCAAAAATCATTTAATGGCATTGCTTACTCTCATGTTATTTCAATCCTATTTTTCCTCAAAGGGCGAATACCGTTGCCAATCTTTTCTACATAATTAAAGTTAATGAGAACGAAGTTATAAAGTTTTAAAATCGCAAAAAGGCACCATGAAATCAATGGCATGTCATGAAAGTGGTCCTGTAAAGTCACTGGAACATATTGCAATTTATGACGGATATCATATGGTACAATGGTGAATAAACAATACGTTTTCCTTTTTTAGGTGAACGATCCCTTTAAAATCTTTAAACCAGTGTTTGTGGGCAGATGATTTTATCCGTACAGTGGTCTTTACCAGCACAAATGATACGATGTCTGTAAACAGTCAACAGTAAATTCCAGATCTTAATAAAAGTCTACACAGGCAATCAAATTTGTTTCAGTCACACATTTTGTTGAATAATTAGTCAACATGCTAAAGCGACTAAATTACAGACCGCTGAGGAACATGTGGGTGGAAATTCAGCTTTAAGTATTACAGCAGGGTTGAGAACAAAATGCAGTGTTACAAGATATAAGCCCACAGATATATTTTAGTTCTTCCTGTCATTAGTACTGATATCTCCCCCAATGCTAATGGATCTGTAAAGCATTACCATAAATCTAACCTCCCCCATAATATCGGAATTCTAATGGGTCACTGACTCACCAGATTCTGCCCGATGCCTTCACACCATGTTAAAAGATACAAGCCCGGTAGCCTCCTGTAATTCGTCGCTAAAGCTATGCGCTAACCTTTCAGGTTGCGCCGCTACCTAACAAGACATGCACGCACATGACGTGAATAGGCCGCCTTCAAAACACATTCAAATATGAGTAATATCGCTTTGAGAGCAATCTGCATAAATTCAAATGCAGCCTGAAGCGTATACAGGCCACTGTTTAAAATTCAGAATAATGCCTCTTTTAGCACACACACTATTGCATCTGTCCCGTAGAATTACTGTGTTAAAAACTGCACCACGCTCCCGTGCTAATTGCAAGATTTGATAAACGGTCTGGAGCTGTGTTGCATTCTCTTAACATCAAGGTATCTGGGTCCCCATGCGGACTTCAATCTTAAAAACAAGAACATTTTAACACATTCCTACAGAGGTTTATACATTTTTAAAAACTCCTTTAAACTTCAGAGATGATATCTAAACTGAGAGGACAATCCTCACTGATGTGATTAGAGAAAACGGCGGTTCCCATCGACTTGCAATTCTTTTGTCTCGGTACAATAGAAGTGAATGTGTGCCGCCGTTGTTCGGTTACCAACATTCTTGAAAATATCTTCTTTTGTGTTCTGCAGATTAAAGAAAGTTATACGGGTTTGAAATGGCAGGAAGGTGAGTAAATGATGACAGATTTTTAATTGTTTAGTAAACTATGCCTTTAACTTATTATATATTTATTATGATATAAAGACAGATTTTACATGGTAATCAGGATTCAAAGCACACTGTGTGCATTTGGCAGTACAAGACAGAATCTCCAAATAAATAATGCTGATGAAAATAATGTTTTTATGTTAAATCGATTAATATGAAGGACAAAATCATACTGCCAATGTTTATCTATATAAATGATGACTATGATATCAAGTAATATTATAAAGTTTGCTGCAAGAATATGATATGGGGAAAATAATTCTCATGTCATTAAAAACAGAATTAAGGCAATAGTGATGGCCAGTATGAAATATGTTCCTAGTTCACATGTTCACAGAGGACTGGTGAATAGCTGAAAATTAGCAAGTAGTAACAAAGTAAGAGGGATTTAAATGAACCAGAGGATAACGGGAATGAAGTCGGCCCCAGACGTCTGTGTCTCCCTGGGGGGGTGAGGTATTTGTCACTGTAATAGGAAGCGTTTGGTCAGCACTGAGCAGCTAAAGTGAGCAATCAGGTCCGTGGCAGATTACCTTCCCCAGACATCAGGCCTGCTGCGAGAGCCCTGATCTAACTCCACCTGACATGTCTCCCCACAGCTCCCAGCATGAGACTCCATGTTCCCGCTGTACAATATGTGTGTGAGAGTCTGCTGTCATCTGAATCACAGGTTTAGCCAGTCTGGCATACATATAATAATTGTGAATCCCTTTGAGTGGAACCATAAGTAATGTTTACAGATTTACAATTCAACTCTTAATGCGCTTTATTCACAAACCCCAATTCCAATGAAGTTGGGACACTGTGTAAAATGAAACTAAAAGCAGAATACAGTGACTTACAAAAATCATTGAATGCACCAAAAAGAAAAGATATTTAATATGCAAACTGATAAACTTTGTTGTTTTTTAGAAAATATTCACCCATTTTGCATTTGGTGTCTGCAACACGTTCCAAAAGAGCTGCGACGGTGTAACAAAAAATTGAGAAAGTTGAGGTTTGCTCCAAAAACACCTGTTTGGAACATTCCAGAGGTGAACGAGTTTGTTAGAGACAGTGATTAGGTATAAAAGGAGCCTCCCATAAGGCTCAGTCATTCACAAGGAAGGATGGGGCATGGATCACCACTTTGTGAACAACAGCGTGAGCAAATACTCCAACAATCTAAGAACAGCGTTACTCAACGTGCAATTGCAAGGAATTTAGGTATTTTTTCATCTACGTACAGTCCATAATATCATCAATAGATTCAGAGAATCTGAAACAATCTCTGCATGTACCGTAAGCGACAAGGCTGTAAACCAACGCTTTATGTTTGTGACCTTCGATCCCTCAGGCGGCACTGCATTAAAAACAGACATCATTCTGTAAAGGATATTACCATGTGGGCCCAGGAACACTTCGGAAAACCATTGTCAGTTAACACAGTTCGTCGCAGCATCTGTGTAAGTTAAAACTATACCATGCAAAGTGAAAGCCATACACCAACAGCAACCAGAAACACTGCCGGCGTCTCTGGGCCCGAGCTCATCTAAGATGGACTGATGCAAAGTGGCAAAGTGTACTGTGATGTACTGATGAGTCCACATTTCAAATAGTTTTTGGAAATCATGGATGTCATGTCCTCCAGGCTAAAGAGGAAAAGGACAGTCCAGATTGTTATCAGCGCAAAGTTAAAAAGCCAGCATCTGTGATCGTATGGGGATGTGTTAGTGTCCTCTGCAACATTAATGCAGAAAGGTCCTGTACATACAGGTTTTGGAGCAAAATATGTTGCCATCCACGTAACGTCTTTTTCGGGGACGTCCCTGCTTATTTCAACAGGACAATGCCAAGCCATATTCTGTACGTGTTACAACAGCGTGTCTTCGTAGGAAAAGAGCGCAGGTACTAGACGACCTATCTCCCATTTAAAATGTGTGGCGCATTATGAAGCGCAAGGAAGGACAACGCAGATCCCGGACTGTTGAACAATCGCAGTCGTACATCAAGCAAAAATGAGAAATAATTCCACCTACAAAGCTTCAACAATAAGTGTCCTCAGTTCCCAAGAAAAGGTGATGTAACCCAGTGGTAAAAATACCCTGTCCCAGCTCTTTTGGAACGTGTTTAAGGAATCAAATTCAAAATGTGTGAATATTTGCAAAAAACTATATTGTTTATCAGTTTGAATATTAAATATGTTGTCTTTTTGGTGCATTCAATTAAATATGTGTCGAAAAGAATCAGCAACTCACTGTATTCTGCTTTTAGTTTCATTCTACACAAAAAGAAGCAGTGATGGTGGTTCAGTGCTTTAATGCCATTTCCTTTATCTAAACATTTGTGGCCTTCAACCCGACCCGTCGTGACCCCAACGGCTGTATGAGGAAATGGCTCTTGTGCACAACAAACTAAAATGAACTTTTCCTGTGGCCTTGAGCGAGAAGGTCATTAATGTAATGCAACAACCTCTGAGAGATGATATTGCGATACCACTGCATACTTTTGCTCAGAGTTAATTTAAACAACTACTCATTGTGTCTTATGCAACATTACATCTGCTTTATTCACAAAATGTCTTAGGACTGGTGTGTTTTCAGACAAAGACATAGAAAGAGGGAAGGGTGAATGGAATATGGTTTAAAATAAGATGCGTGCATATCTATTGATCATAGCAGCATTAAATCATCAAACGAGAAAGCACGACACATATTCTTGGATCTGAAATTGTCCGATGACACAATGTTTTTTAAAGTTGTGTTATTCCTTAATTTTTACAGTTTCTTTATGAAGTTTATCATGCTGAATTCGAATTTGCTATACTAGCTACTGTACTCACAAAAGAAAATTCATACATTTCGTTATTAGCACTCATATGCAGAAATTACAAGGTACTGGCATAACACTGCGCTCAAAACAACAGTTTAACATTTTTCTTTAGTATGTGAACATTTTTACAGTTTTTGTTTATTTGCAATATACTGTATTGTAATTCATAATATAAGCTCAAAATTTACTTGAGCTATATATACAGGAAAAAATTAATGCTACATGAAAATAAATAGCCAATTACTACAATAACTAGCACCACCGAATTGCACAAGAACTATAAAAATGTCGAGAGAAACAAAACTTTGTTACACTGTGTTATATCGATTACAACAAATATAGAAAAACAGGAATACAACAAAACATATAAATTATATAAAATATTTTTACTATGCCAGCCCCGTCAGGATGAGGCATCTGTTCATCTGACTGCAAATAATTTGCTCATGACATTATAATCTATGCAAATGGTTTTAAAGATGAACCAAGATGAGACGACCATCTCCTTTTATACTTTAAGTATGCATGAACAGACAATTTGAATTCGATAATGTAAATATCAATCAAATCGTAGAGAAAACATGTCATAGTAAATTGCCCATCTATCCGACAGCAAAAGCCTATAGCCACAAGCGCTGTTTTTCACATACAGTTTGATTCATTTTGAAGTTTATCTTGCAGATGAACTTTTTGTTGGACATTTGTCAGGTCTCCATTAATGAAGTGTGACGTGTTATTGAACGTGGACTAGTGCAGTCACAGCACGAACCCCAAAAAGTCTTTCAAATGAGCATCTCAAAGCAAGGAGCCCGGGGTCAATGGCTTATGAGGTCTATATGTCGCTGACTGTTCATACCAACGCTCAATTCAACAAACAAGAAGCACTGTCTATCTTTTTGCTAGTTAGGTAGGCCTTAAAAAAATATAATTGACTGTGACTAACAAATGGTGATATTTGAGGCCTCCATTCAAAATGACATTATATGGCATGCAATAAAGGTCATAACACTAATTCCTCTGCAGCTTATACTTAAAGTGAAAAGGCATATTTTATAATTTGTAGATGTCAAATGTCTGTGAATCAAGATATTCCCTAAGAACAATCCAAAAATTTCGAAAGTGTGTTAAAGCCTTAATGGTTAACTTTCTTTTCCATAAACCAGTCTGATTCTTAAAGCTATGGAGTATCTCCTTAACTCCACACAAAATAAACGCATACTCATAAAGCATGAAGTAATAATATCTTTATAATCTGTGCTTACAACACATTCAAAAGTGAAGTGTATAATTTCTCTGCCACAAGTGACAATAAGAACAGCGAAAACAATGCACTGAAGAAAGATTGTCCCACCCCAAACAGCTGGTTGAGTCAACCCAAATGCTATCGAAGTTATTGAATGTTATTTCTCAGAGGTTGCTCTTTTATAGCTATGGAGCTTTGATGGAGTTCTCACTAGTGTTACATTTAACCATCAACAAAGTCTCAGAGATAACAATATGAAACCAATGGGACACTTCAAATCAGGGCTGGACTAGGACAAAAAAAGGGCCCTGGCATTTTTACTCAGACCGGCCCACCACAATGGGTCGGACACAACCAACCAGTACACCATCCTTGCAGTCCCTGAAGAATTGCATATCTACTGTTCCATTCCCCCAAGAACCTACAAAGCTGAGAACTAAGTACTCACTCTCTCTTGACTGACTCCCTGGTGATAGACCTTTACCTACTTGTGGTGTGATTCGCGCAAATTGAGCGTTAGTAAGGGAAGCCAAACAATCCAATAGTGGGATGTGACAGCGGGGTATTACAGAGCTCGCGCCGCGCTGACATGTCATCTGCGCGATTCAATTTCCTATCGCCAACCGATGGGCAGCGTGGCACCAACCAATCCGCTGCACTGACCAATTAAAACATATACAATGTTCATTTTGCGCCACTCATTTACATTTTACCCATAAACCTCTGCTATTATTAACATAAATAGTTGAGGTAAAATGGCTAGGCGCAAAACGTACTACAATAATAAAATAAATTACCTGAACATGTAAACTGTCCTATATAATTTCCAGGAGGTTGGCGTGCTCCTCAAGACTACGATATTGGAAGTCATTGAAGTTTCTGCTTTGTACAGGTCTTTCCGTAGCCTCTATAGTATAGAGTCTATACATATGTGCAGTTCTTCAAAGTATCGATGCAAAACACTACCGTTTACTTGTACACTATTAAAGATAATAATAAAAAAAATATTATGCATTTCATCCTGATTTCCTTTGTCTTCTGTAGGGAAAACTGATAGACTTCAGCAGAGAACCAATGTAAATGTTTTTAAGGAATGAGGGGCTTCTTTTTTTTAGTGTACGGTGTACGGTTTGCGCTGTTTAAATAACTTGTGCGCTGATGAGGAGTCGGCTGGCTGGGCGATTGAATCACGCAGATGACATGTCAGCACGGCGCGAGCTCTGTAATACCCGCTGTCTCGTCCAATTTTTTTATTATTTGGCTTCCCATAGTTCGCGCGAGTTGAAAAATCTGAACTTTGGCGAAAATTCGTGCCGCGTTTACGAACCAGGAGCTTGCTCTAGTAGGGACGTGATTATGACATAGCGAGCGGAGGCAGGAATCCGAAACAACAATGAAGGACTGCGCCTCTGAAGGCTTTGATGGACCCAGACATGGCGCCCAACGAGTCTACGTCGTTCTTCAGCCTTCCATAGCACATAATGCGCAGCTATCCTCTCAACTAAATCCATGTCCGCCATTTCGCAATTAGACGGGCGCCGCCTGACAGAAGCCCAATGGGCCGCTGTCCCTGCTTTATGGGCCGGTCGTTGGCCGATTAAAAAAATATAATATTATATAATATCGGCCCCCAAGTGCGTCGGCCCACCGGGCATTTGCCCGGTATGCCAGATTACCAGTCCAGCACTGCTTCAAATACATTTCAAATATATTCAAAGTACGGAGCTGTAAAAGTGAAAGATAATCTGGATTTGAGTACATTGGATGAGAAATTTTAAAGCTTAAATTGAAATAAAAAATATTGACGTTTGATTGCAGACAAGGCAAATCTGAACTCAGAGTGTGACATTGTCTTCACAATTGTGAGATCAGAGACTAAAAACATTTGTATTTGCAGTCCATTCTAATTGATGTCTAGGAGAAATAATCAATTAATTATTATATTTTCATTATTATCAAAGAGATCTCATTTGTTGTTTATTTTTTATTGGAAAATGTATATGATCAGGTCTTGTATCACACTGAAGGGGCTTATTTGTTAAGAAAGGCCGGCTGCTTGTACCCGCTTATTACATGGCTACTTGCCACAAGATTAAGAACTGGACATAAAATGTGAATTTGAAATATTTTATTCGATAATTGTTTAAGAATGCCGACTTTCCGCAAGGAAAAGCCGTTTACTTTCGGCTTTAAGGTAAGAAACGACGTTCAAACGTCACGAACAGGCTATTTGGTTGAATCATTTGCAAATATAATGTCATGAAAGTGATTATAAGACATTTCTATTTAAACTGTCCAAAAATCCTGTCAAAATGATTTGCTGCATCCGGGTTATTAGTGTTATTAGTTTGGAGAGGTTGTTATCTGCCAATAACGAACCTGCAAATGTCGCGACTGACCAATCAGAATTAAGCATTCCAACGCACCGTGTAATAATACTCTCTAATTCATATTCTACACCAGTGATAGTCTAGGGATAATAAATTCTCTGAACGTTGAAAAAAACATGTTTTACTTTCCACACAAACTTTCTCCCACAAAAAGGGGCCACTGAGAGGGCAAAAGGTGCACACCTGACATTTACTGCTTTTTCAGGTTCTAATTGGCCATATCCGACGTTTACATTCTTAAAACCGAGGGAAGTGTGGGGTTTACTTCTATGTAAACACACAATGGCATTCAGGATGCAACAGCTGTCGAAGGTTTACATGCTGCATGCCAGCCAGTGCCGCAAACTTGCGTCTCTACAGTGTGTGAATGCTCGGAGAGCGAGGTACCTGCAACATCTCACTCATTGTATTTGTTATTTAAGCAGACGTGAGCCGAAAGCTTGAAAGCCAGCTAGAAACACGCTTGAGTGATTTGTTGTATCTTTAGCTTTTGTCCGTGAACCGTTCTGGATGTAGCTATGATTTGTGAAGGCTTTCACAAAAGTGAACCTTGCGTGTTTGGCCTAATTTGTGCTGTCGTTTGTATTTACTGTTTGAAAAGTCTTACAGTTCCCATTTTCATGTGACTTCAGGACTTGTGAGTCTGTGACTAAATAGAACTCTTTTCATCGGAAGCTGAGAAGCCTATACATTGCACAAAACAATCAAGTTCCTTAAATCATAACACAAGTTCCCTAAAGGCTTGTTCCATACTGTCGTTTCACATTCTCTCTCTTTGTAAAGTTTTTTTCCTTTTAAACACACACACACACTGCAGCATAAAAACTATGATCAACGCTATGATTTTCACCTCCGTGTCACTAAAAACGTCTGCGAGCACCTATGAAAAGCTTCAGAATTGTATTTCCCTCCATCATTTATTTTCTTTGGGTTGCCGAATCTTTCTCCCATGCTCCATCCTCTGGCTACGGCGAGGCCGAGAGAGAAAGAGAGAGAACAGGACACGCCTAAAAAAACCAAAAGTGTCTCTGGTGGCCTGTGTCAGTTGTGCACAGAGATTGTGGTCCTTGGCCCTGACCCAAGGATTAGGTGTTCCAGGGAAGAGAGATTTCTTGGCCCTCGTCAATCCCCAAGAGGGCTTTGGGAATTGTGTGTTTGTGTATACACGCCTCCTCCCCTCCCACCTCCTCTGCACTTCAGTTTTACGCCATCTTCCACCTCCTCGAGTGCCCGCAATTGCATATGGATGGCATAATCGGGGACTGCCCTTGCGGCTGGGTGGATTCGAGAAAGAGAATGTGAAATATAGGGAGGATAGAGAGAGGGACGAATCAAGTCAAACAGACTGAAAGAGAGAAAAGGGGAGAGAGAGGAGTCACAGAAGTGAACAGTGGGGGTTTTTGGGTAAAGGAGGTAAGACAGGATATGAAAACAATGGACTCATTGTAGAAAGATGATAGAAGGATGAGTTGGAGATCTGTGGAACACAGCACCATCTACAGGCTCACACGGCAAACAATCAGATGATGCCCAAAAAAAGTAAAAGTGACTTCCTTTTTTATTTATGTGAGTCGATATCATATTTATTCGGAAAGAATGACCATTTATAAATTCAATCCAGTGATACAGTTCAAATCAAAAGATGGATTAGGCTTGTTTTACAGCACCTCATTTATAATTTTGAACTCTCACAACGCGTTTCCACATAATAGGCTTCGACAAACAAGAAAGAGGTGACCTAATGACAAAACGCATTCTTCTCCATTTCCTGCATTTTTACGGGCTGTGTACGAGAGGCTTAAATTTCAAATGGAACAGTTGTACGATTGCCAGCTCCAATGTTTCCGCTCTGATCCTAAGTCTCTCTTTCTTTTCTCCAGGTGACCGTATTCTAGCTCCACCACCTTTCCTGTGCCAAAAATGCCAACTGTAACAACAAAGAGTGGCAGATGCCAAGGGAATCCCAGACGACTGACCTCTGTGAAGGCGGCCTACCAAAGAGAAGCAAATATTTACCCTGCGTGTTTGAATCTGTGGAGCCGTGCCATGACGGCCCTCTGAGTGCATAGCGGGCCAATAGGCTTACGTGTCTTCCAGCCTTTGCTCCATGGGACCGGGCGCGTCCTACACCCTACAGTACATGCCGCCAGCTGAAAGTCTTGCGGTTTTTTGACCATCGTGTCAGAATAAAAAATATGTAATGATGAGAAACGTATCGGGATGAGAAACATGCAAATGTTAACGTTTTAATGTGTGGGGTTATATTACATTTGCATTTACATTTAGTCATTTAGCAGACGCTTTTATCCAAAGCGACTTACAGATGAGGAAACATTGGAAGCAACTATAACAACATAGGCAACAAAATACATAAGTGCATCAAACTAGTCCATTAAAGCCTAGCACAGTATAAAAAGCTAAGATTTTAACCCTAGAAATGCTATAACATATGAAAAATTACTCACATTTTAATTGAGATTTAAATTGAGAAATTGAGCCTAACTTATTAAATAAAAAAGGTGCCATAAAATGGCCAAGATTTTTCAATAAAATATTTGGACAAAAAATAACTTCTTGATTTTCCTTGTGCTTCTGAAACCCTGGACGTCCAAATTCACAGTTTTTCAGGAAATGGAAAAAACACTGTACTGTGCTTTTTAAAAGATTCAACACGGTCTGGTCAAAGTTTACAAGCACTTTTTAATACTTTTTATTGGTTAGATATTTGCAAAAGCCAGTGACAAACATAAAGGCTGAAAAAAAACTCAACATTCAAGCTCTAGTTCCAGAAGGCATGGAAAAAAGAATATAATTAAAAACATAACTATTATTTTCATTTATTTATGTTATTATTAATATAATGTATTTTCTTGCTGACAATTTTCAAGGCTCAAGGTTTAAGATTACATTCAGGATCCTTTTCAAAAGATGTCAAAGTTGCTATGCGGTCAATCTGCCCCCAAACATGCTACTACGTAGACCTACATTTAAAAATAAACTTAATGACATTCTGTCATCTTCTGTCTGAAATTTGACAGGCATTTGTTTTATCTACCAATTTATCTGAATTTAAAGTTAGTTTAGGGAATTACACATTTCTGACTCTTATTCCATTCAGGTCCAGATCTCAGCAAAGAGAGATGGACTTCAAAGTCCATTTGGAGGGACTGATATGAAGAATGTGAACCAATCTCTGATAACCGACAGTGGAAAAAAAGTTGTCATCGCTAAACATTATGAAAATGTTGGAATAAAAACGTAATTTTTACATTGTCAGTGAAACCCTTAAAACATTCAGAAACAACATTTGTATAACTTAATGGCAATGTTAACAAAACGTTCTTAAAACATACTGGCCCGGTTTCATAGACGAGGCTTCGGATAGGACTTCTGATGTGGATCTTGACACAAAACAATGGCACTGACGTATTTTAAGATATGTCATGGAAAGTTATTTTCAGTTAAAACAGCTCAAACTTAATTTTAGTCTGGGACTAGCCTTAAACCTTGTCTGTGAAACCAGGTCATTGCTAGCTAAATCATGGACAGTTCTTGCAAAAAAGCACCAGAATTGTTTATGCAGTCAATAGACTTAATACATGCACCAACTACAGTATTTCTCTACTAGATCATGGCAGTGTACAAAGGCCCACCTGTGCACACTATGGCTCTATAACCCCATAACCCAGTATCCGCTGCCAGATTAATGCATCCACTCCAAGAAATGAGCTCTCAAATCGTCCTTAAATCCCTCAGGAGAAAAACAACAACCACCACATTCCAGCACAACAGACTACACAGATGTGCAAGACATGAACCTGGGGAAAGAAGGTGGCCCGTGTCCACCGCTTTGATGCTACATGTTAGCCATCAAACAAAATAAAAATCTGTCTTAATCTGATAAAAGAGCCCAGATTATGTTAGCAAAATGGAAACTCTGATACTCTTAGTGTCCACTAATCTGACCGCCACTATGCTGGATAGTAATCCCTGTATCCCGCAGTAGAAGTTATCAATCCTACAATGGATAAAAACAGAGTATAATAGACTATTAAAGCTCTGTTTAAAAAAATCTAAACAATTGCCGCAGATATGGAATCAATCAATAAAGCCTGTTTTTAATGGAGTGCGTTATTAGTTGGTACTTTATGGAACAAGGTGGACAGGTGGGATTCTTTTTATTAGCTAAACAGATTTAGGAAAAAGTACAGTACTTTTTTAAGAGCTAGACAAAAAAAGAATATAGTATAAAATATATATAAACCACATCAAGCTCCACGTAGAAGTATATCACTGCAGGAGTTGGCACACGGCTGCATTTCAAGCCTGCTCAGCCTACGCCTTTTCCAAAGACCCTTAAACCGAAGAAAACGTTTCGAGAACATTTCCATTCTACTCTAGGTCGCGATGAGAGCAGGTTAAAGCTGTAAGCCATCAAAGTCGGCCGAGCAGCGTGCCCTGTTTGAAACTCATCTGGATCCCCCATAAACACTCTGCTGCTAATTGGCAACACATGTGGCGCCGAGCGCGTTTTAGCATGCATTAGTGTGTGTGTGCACGTGTGTGTGGCGTAGCGTGTTAGAATGTGCATGCATGTGTTGGCATACACCATGACTTATCAGCGTGATCAAAGACAGCCTTGCCTTAAACTGTCTACAATATGAAAGGCACACAAAGGCAAGAATAGCTTCATGGTAAATATTTGATCCCGGGAGTAAATTGGTACCTGTCTCAGAGATCTGGCCCTTTGATCGACACTCCTTCCCTCTTCCGTGGTTTAAATGTGGAAATGTATTTATTGGTGGCTCCCCCACATCCGAACGTGCGCCATCTGGGCAGGGTGCTGAGAGGTGCTCGCCGCAAAAATTGTGCTCCTCCCTCGCTTCTGGATGTGATTGACGGTCAAGAAATACCTGGAAGAAATTATCAGTCATGATAAATTAAAATACAGAAGGTAAAAAGTTGTATTGTACCTTAAATTGTGTGCTCTAATTCCAATTTATTATGAGAAAAAGAGAAAATGTAATCCTTGTTTCCAAAAGGTTCTTTGTCTTCCATTGTTAGACCTTACAGATAGTTCCGCCTTGAAGTCACGCAATTGAGTAAGCCGATATAATGCGCAAACAAACAAAGCAAAGTTTTGATTTTATTGTATAAACAACAGAGATTACCCTTCGATACATCAATCTCTAAATGGCTTACTTACAGACCACTTCGGTTTCACAGCACAAAGGTTTTAACATACAACCAACAGAACATATCAAAATGTTACACAAATATCTTTAAAATTGAATTACACAAGAAAGATTGTAAAAATGACATAAAATGAATCCTGAAGTGCTCATGGACCAGCGTTTACATCTTGTGAAGTGGTCTATAGTTTACTCTGCATTCTTAACTGAGATAAAAGAAGGCATGTTAAACTCACACACCCTAAACCCTAAGGGCCAAATAAAAAAATGAAATAAAGGACTTAAATGTAAGATTTAAGTGACTTGAATGCGTTGAATTCAGCTTGTTTAAAAGATTAATATGCTGACACCACATGCCACTTAAGCTTAAGTCAACCGTTTCATGTCATGTGACTTACATGGTGTCTTGCTGAGACAGGGTTAGAAAGTCACGACTTTTCACCCCGTGCATCGCTGTGTTGTCTGTCATTTTGAACATGACTGAATAATGACTATTTACATGCCCTAAGGGACAGTTTTGTGCGACAGGGCCTAGATCACATGTGCAGGCAGAATTGAACGCTTGTTTCAAGGGGAATTTCTGCCACTGTAGAATCTATTTAAAAATAACACTCATGAACTCATACTCGCCTCTAAATAAAGTCATAAACTTTACTGTCAGTTAGGTTTGAATGAAACCAATGAACGATCTGCGGTTTAAAGCAATAGTTCACCCAAAAATGTACCAAACCTGTATGACTTTCGTTCTTCTGCTGATCACAAAAGAATATGTATTTTAAAGAAAACTGAAAAGTATCAATCAAACAAATTGGGGTGCCTTTGCCTTACATTGTAAGGACACAAAACCACATGTGTGTGACAACAGTTGTAGCACAAGTATAAAATGTATGTTGTCATCATAAAAAATATGCAAATGCAGCTTATCACATTAGGCAGGTAACTGATAAATGACAATAATGTTACATACAGATGGATAAAAAAAATTCTATACAATAGTGGTATATCTGAAAATAAAATTAAGATTTATTTGTTAGGTATTGCCACTCCTCATTGTGCACTTGTCCCCCTTTGCAACCCCATGTATAAAATCCTGGACACGCCCCTGCACAAATGTCACCTATCAGACCATAAGCCACTTTAGCGGTTTCAGTGATGCAATATCTCACATATAATAATCAAACAGAGTCTGGACGATTACAAAAGACTCAGAGTCTTACAGAAATCCATCTGTCCTCTGAAAAACAAAGGGATTGCTTTTTCTCCTGCTAACTGGCCATGTTCAATTTCAGCGCCTCAAAAACGTCTTTAATAGCCTTATCTGTCTGGTTGGAAACACAGGCCCCACATTCTTGCTCTGTACATCAGAAATGTTGCCCTTCAAATGCTTGGAGAGTCTGGAGTTATTTAGCTCTGGTCCCCAATTCCAGGCCTGTGCCAAACCCAGAGTAGCATTGGAGGATTGTGTTTAAAAGCTGGCACACGATAGCTTGGATACTTGTGTGCAAAGACACTGCCAGAGGGGCGGGTGCCAAAAGGACCCATCTCATCTCCAAGCTGTAAGCAACTGGAAAGTTTTAACTGTAGTGGTGTTACATTTTGTCTTGGGCAGGAATACATGAACGTTTTACATTTTAGTTTTTGTGGTAAATAAAACATACAATTCCTGAATGTTCAATACAGATTTTAACAAGCACCTTCTAAGAATATAGAAATACGGTGGCCACAAGATCATATTTTTTTAGTGTTGCCTCGAAAAAGGTTTCACGAACACGCAATCAAAGCTCCATCGCTGATTTCCAAAGGCAACGTATCACTTGATCTACGCAAGTTCCATTACCTCCAATGTATTTCAGATGGGGATGAAATAAAATCACGTTTTGCAGGCTGGCGCGCCTTGTCTCCTCCAGTTTTACCAATGAGAATCGGAGGCAAGTGGTGGCAAAGCGGGGCTGTGAACCTCTCATTTGCAGGAGCGCAGAAGTGTGTGGCTTAGGAAAATGGCTATAATAGCAAACATGTGTGCCATGTGTAACACGTTAGTGAAGTTGGGGGGTCTTTTAAGAGTGGAAATCTTGATAGCTGCTGATAAGAGCCCATTCTTAATTTACTTGACAAGGACAGGAAGAAACTACTACATATATACATGCATCAGATGGAAGGGGGGCCATTAATCAAATGGGTATCAGAGAGTTGCATTACAGTCCAATGATGTTGTGGGTTGTTAGATGTAAAGATTTCAATTTATCCAAGCTTTCGGGCTGTTTATCATAATACATGGAGTGATCTGACATCACCCTACATATTCTGGAAAAGATAAAGCAGGAACAAAACCAAAGAGCCGGCTGATGGATAGCAGTGAGAAATTGACATTTCTTGACATCTGACAAGTGATGCATTATCGTTTGACGTACGGCTGCAAGACTTCTATTTCAACTACAAATTAACTGGAGATTTTTCTTTTACCCAATATGTCTGACACCTTAAATATATTCGGTGCCAAAGTAACATATCTATCCAAAACTCACAGATGTGTTCTAGTGTCTTTGAAGGGTATTACTGCAGCTTAGCTTTTGCTACCCTTGCTGTCATATGATTATGCAAGTTAATATTCTAAAAATATTTTTAACTTCACTGATCTTCTACGTCAAGACAATTTTATTGATAAATTATAGCTAGAGTTGGAAACACCATATTCAAGCAGTCTAAAATGATCCTAATAAACTAAAAATATGATGAGCACTGCAGGAGAAATGGGTAGACCGAAACATGGAAAGATTTCATGCTTTGACTAAGTTAGCGTATAAGTTTTAAACCTCAGTGGCTCTCCTGGGTAAACGTGACCTAAATGTTCAGAGGGTGAAAGAAGTGTTCACTTTGTTTCAGTGAATTTAAAACTGTTCTCCTTAGTACTAGTCAGTGTAGTGTTTTTAAATGCTTAAGCGGCAAATGTAATTGAAGACAATGTACACTTAATTTAATATATATGTACCTATATAAAAATGAGGCCACTGAGGCAATGGTCGCAGGAAGTATCGAAATGAATCATTTTTAAAAGGAATACAGTAGCTCTCTCTCTCTCTCTCTCTCTCTCTCTCTCTCTCTCTCTCTCTCGCTTTCTCTCTCTCTCTCGCTTTCTCTCTCTCTCTCTCTCTCTCTCTCTCTCTCTCTCTCTCTCTCTCTCTCTCTCTCTCTCTCTCTCTCTCTCTCTCTCTCTCTCTCTCTCTCTCTCTCTCTCTCTCTCTCTCTCTCTCTCTCTCTCTCTCTCTCTCTCTCTCTGACTTATCCTATATCACAAAGATTAAAAATTTGTATAAATATTTACAGTATTTTTATTTTGACACATTACACATGTGTAACTGATATAAAAAACTATTCCACATTTTCATTTCAAATCAGCATTTACTATTGCATTGCTTAATGTGAATATGAAGCTGTATTCTTTGCAGTATTTGACGTCTCACGGAGCATATTTTCTGATATTTTTACCTGTTTTCCAGGTTTCATTTTCTGCAAATAAATGCAAATAGAAATCGTTTTTTTTTAAGATTTGGAGAAATAATACTGTTCACAAAATGAAGCAAAAATGATCATTTTAACGCACACCTATAAAAAGTAAGTTATAAAATAAGAATAACTGTGTCTGTGTCTAATTTAAGTGTCTGAAATGGTCCCTTCATTTTTTTGTGGCTGTATATATCTTACCCCAATAATAAGAATATCTTAAAGATAAAAATATTTTGATTTGGTTATAAATGTGATATTGGTTTTTTTTTTGTTCAAACGTTTGTGCAGTGTTACAAAACTAGAACACTTTTTCTGGACCAGTGTTGGGACTACAGCATAGGATCAACCTTGCTTCCTTTTCCAAAGTTTTATATAGGCGAATGTCTACAACATTTTGTTACACGAGAGTTCAACAAATAACTATAAGAGATAATATGGTAGTCAATGTGTGCATAGTGTTATTTTTTTTTGCTTTTTTACATGCATTTTATGTGTACATTTGAATAAAACCGCCTTTTCCCTGAGTTTTTATATAAATATTAGATGATTTGCGTTTTGTTCGTTTTGTACCATACATCTCTTATTTTACTGGGTTTTTAACCTGTTGAGGACATTAAAAACAAATATTGTATGATTATACCCTCATTTCGCTTATTGTATAAAACATCTATATTTTGACTTCTTTATTTTACAGAGATTTTATATTAAGATTTTACGTAATATAGCAGTAAACAAGGCATGGTTAACACAGTCATTATGTGGAAGCTTAGCACTGAGCAAATAAAACCCTCAATGTCACATTCATCCTTTCAGTTCATTGTAACTCAACACTTGCTGTTTATTGTCAACTTCTCAGCAGCAGCAGTTCAAAACCAACATCGTCCATTGTGTGTTCATCTACAACTTGAAGCTTTCATTCTTCAACAAAAAAAGAGGATGCCACAAGGACACCAGCACGTTTGTTTGAACGGATTTGTGCTATTGCTAAGAGACCACTAGCCAAAGCCAAAACCCCTTCCTTCCTTCCGACCAGCCTTACTGGTGAACAACTTAAGCTGCGATGAATTAAGAAAATGAGAACCGGAAAATTGCACTTTTAATTTTCTGACCTTGTTCCATTTCCTGCGCTAATGTCCAAGCGCTGTGGGAGCCACATCCCCCCTTTGTTTTTATGACTTTTATAGACAACACTCCACCATGTAAACCCGATTTTCAATACAGAGCCCTACAATAACCATTTTGTTTTGGTTTGGATCAATGTGTTTGGGTTTCCTCTAATCGCCGGGCTTCCAGCAGAGAACGGAGGAGAAGAGGCTGAAATAAAAACAACTTGAGCGACATCTTGAAGATTTTGGCAGATTTCTGAGTGCCATAACAATATGATTTTTATGTGGCAGAATATCCCCACAGGCCATTAGAGCCTCAAGTGAAACCCCAAAGAGTTATAGAAAGTCTCAGAATGTGTGCCAAAGCATTACACTTCCTCAAAAAACACTCCTTTAATCACATGTCTCTTTGATGTTTACTAAGGGTGATGATATAAATCTGATGATAGTCACACTTTACATTCGTCTGATTCCCATAATCCGGAGTCAATTTTTATTGTTTAGAATTTTCTTTAACTTAAGAGACAGTAAGAGAGGAGTAGGCTATTTTACAAACCGCTGCCTCGCTTTTTTCCACAATTCCTTAGAAGAAAGAAAAAAGAGACAAGTGTTAAAGGAGAAATGTGGAGATTTAAGCAACATTGTGAGGTT
Organism: Barbatula barbatula; assembly: GCF_947034865.1. NCBI lineage: Eukaryota > Metazoa > Chordata > Actinopteri > Cypriniformes > Nemacheilidae > Barbatula > Barbatula barbatula. The sequence continues at coordinate 11,053,162 of NC_136772.1, forward strand.
GCGAATTGCAACCAACGGTTCACTCCATCCCTCCCTTTTGAAGCACTACCACGGTTCTCACAGGACAAAGTCGTCGTCACGTTTCCGCTTCTTTGCCGAAGACGTGTTTTACGGAACACGCACTGTAGAGCAGTTTGTCCATTTAGGTCTATTGTAGAAACTACATGGCTAATTCCATGCATAATAGCTCATTCTAAGGTAATAAAAACATAACGCTTCATTGTGTAAGATCTTTAAACACCTCTGAAGACATAGTTATGTATATTATATTGCAACTCTGTCAAATGATCCTCAAAAAAATGACACACTGGAATTTTAACATACAGTAATACTACAGAGCACAAAAGAATGTGGATCAGAGTCCTGCATGGGTCCGGTTTGATAAACCCGCACCCAGAGCAGTTAAAAGTACACCCGACCTGACATCCGACAGCAGCACAAATGATGATGATTCCATACCCAACCCTTCTGTTTGACAAAAATGCCGCGACCCAAACCGCACCCGCATTACATCTACATGATTCTCAAGCAACAACAAATTTAAAAATGCATTAAGGAGGAATTCCTAATATGTAATATGGCAGAGTTTCGATAGAGACAACCAAGAGTGAATCCACAAAATTATTGTTAGCTTATAGTAGCTTTTCCATATTAGATTAGTGATTTATGAAATGCGTTTCGATTAATGCAAAATGAGTTAAAAATAGCCTGTATTGTTCATGTGATATTAACAATAGTTTCCCTTATATTAAAACAAAGCTGCTAAAGGTTAAGCTGCCATCAAGGCTAAATAAAGCTTAATGCAGAAAAGGGACCAGGAACTAAAGGAGCTAAAACCTTTATTTAAATTGTGATAAGAGTATCGAGTCCTCACTATAACTGTCCACCAGTTGCACGCGATTGGCTACAATCTTCAGACAGAGCTTGAACACAAATAAGCACAGGACCGTGTGAAACAGCTTCGTATCAGCTGAGGTGAGTTGAAATAGTCTTGGATCCGTGTTCCGCCCATGTGTAATATTTCCCGACCCGCAAATGACACACAAATAATTATTCCAACCATTACATTACCGCGGGTGCCCGCCAGCGTGCAGGAATCTGATGTGGATAGTAAAGATTCATTATGAACTGAAAAGAAACTGATGTTGGGAATTTGTACAGAAGTTGGTCTTTGATCTTGGCAAATTTGAGCTCAGTGAGACATTGGTGAGATCTCTTCTAAAACTCTAGAAGACACACGTATTTCTAAATGTACATTTCATTTGATAAACAGACCCCATTGATCTCACAATGTAGAAAATATTTCACATCTCACAAAAATGTTTCACATCAATTCAAGCAAGTCTTCTTTTGACAAGAAGAAATATGCGTGAATTTAAACCAATATCTTTTGTGATTTTTTTATGAGAGAACTTTCATCAGTAGATTTTGTGATGTGTTCGGGTGACTCTATGACACAGATATTGCTCAAGAACAGCTTTATAGTCCAGTTTTATTGGTCCCCCCGTGTTGCTATTAGCAAGAATATATAGCAATTTTAACACCATTAGTCAACAGCTGGCCAACTGCATATAAACCAACTCAACGCAGGGCCCCACGAGACAATGAAACTGTGTCAACAAAAGCAGCCTCATGCAGTACTAAGTGATGCCACTCAGTGGCTGTGGGGTATGTGGAGGTCTTATTAATCCCACTACTTTTCATCATAGCTGTACGTTTGTTTTGGGGGAATTCTTTGCTTTTCTTTTTTTTTTTGTCCTGTCGAACCCTTGCCGAAACAAACAAGTACCCTAAGCAGAACAATAACTTATTTGATTTCAATAAGACTGTTGATGTTAAGCAGGCTCTTTATTTCTAGCGGGCTATTTAGTTTAGCGTGTGAAAAAAGGGGAATACTGCATAACTGTCTTGCGTTAGTTTTTGGATGTAAGCCTGTGTTTTTGCTCCATGCAGAGAATCATTGCGCCCTCAAGGAGCCTTATTTAGAGTACAGATGCATCTCATCTTCTGGCTCTTAGAAGCCATGCCACATGGGAGGACGCAAATTTGTTTAAAGTAGGAATATAAATACACATATAAAGAAAACTCGCTCTGTGCCTTGGCTGCGCAACACAAACTTTGGAAGATTTTACTTGTCTATTTAACTGACTGACTCAAACTGCCGCATTTCAAGTAAAAAAGGGTGCGCTCCAGCACAGACAATGGCACATATGACCGTTTCGGCGGTTCTGTATTGTTTGTGTCAGTAATCTATCCAAGATAACCTATGGAGACCTCATTTGGTTGTTCTGAATTGACCATCCAGTTGAATAGGGGCTTATCTCGAACCTTTCCGAGATGTTCATATTTCTCTGTTTTATCCGAGTTTAAGTATCACAACTCATTGTCCTTGTCTGATTTAATTAGTGGCCACTTTATTTGTGCGCTAAGTGACCATCGCTTGCTCTTTTCAAATTTGAAATGACATTGTGACCAGATAGCGATTGGAATCTGCCTCTCATTGTGTCCCGTTCAGACGCACGCTCAGGAATGAAGCTGAATAAATTAAGAAGATGAATATTCATAATGAATTGGGTTTAATCTTTCGGCCTTGGAAGGTAAAAGGATTGCAAATGACATGCAGTAGATCTCGAATCCAGTTTTTAAAGTTACTGTTAATTCATTTACGATGTCATTTGAATAAACCGTAAGATGACCCTCAAGGTTTTGCCCCACATAGGTGAAGGTAATGTAAATGGTTCACTGTTCCAGTCAGACAAATAAAACTGTAGAATTGGATAGTAAATCTTTGAGAAATGTTTCTTTAAAGGAACAAACTTTATGCGAATAGGTTTGCTTAAAAGAAACGGGGATCTGTCATCATTTAGCAAAATGTTTTGGACTATGGTAGTCAACGGTGCCTTGGGCTGTACGTTAACTCCGGTGCTATAGAGCTATAAAGTTTTGTAGCACAGGCCATACAGCTGTAGCACAAGTATAAAAAGTGCAGTTTCTCACATAAGTAAAGGTAAATGACAAAGGACATTAATGTTACAAACAGATGGATAAATTATCATATAAATTTAGAATAAAAGTTTTTCCTTTTTAATTGTTCTGAGTTCTGTATTTGTAATGTTTTGCTATACAATAGTAAATATATTTGTCCATAAAAAAACTGTAGTATACTAGAGTAATTATAATATAGAAATTATTAGTGAAAAAGTATAGTGAAATTCTTGGGTACTACAGTATTTTTAACATTACTATAGTAAATGTTAAAGTATTCTGAAGTGTTTACTACAGTTTATAAATGTAATAAAAGTAAAAAAATTCATCTGATTCAAATGAACTTTTATTTTGGTGGCTCGTCGCGAAGACACTTCAGTGTGTGTTTGACGGCAGTTTCACAGTGAAACGCTGGTAAAATAAACTTTCATGTCCTCGTATAGTGAGATACAGACAAATCCATGGCTGTCACACTTGTAACATGTTAAACTGTACAACTCATTCACTCGTACACGCAGAAGAAGCAGATGACATATTTAAATAGTAGAATTCCGCTTACGCAATTCGTTTTACGTTTTCCCACATCGCACAGATCATAGGGCTCTAGATAAATTAACTCAATGCAGCCGGAAAACCAGTTTTAATCGCAGAAACTAAATATAAAAGAAAATAAATAGTATTATTAGTTAACCTCACACACGTACAACCGGCTCCTGCGCGCCTCTGCCGGTCTGGTAGAGCACACATACTCATTTGTGGTGCGCATGTGTTGAACTCGGACGCTTAAACCGTGACGAATATGCTCAAGCTTCTGACGCAGAAAGTCAAGTGTACCTGGGGCATAATGCTTGTTCACATTTATTCTTAGCAAAGACCGATTTTTCCGTTGTATAAAAAGTTTAAAAAGTGAATATACTGTTTGCCTTACTGTACAACCCTGGTGAGCCAGAACTGTCAGTTTGGCAGTCGTGGCCTACTGGTTAGAGACCAGAAAGTTGCCAGTTCGATCCTCAGGGCCGGCAGGTAACAACTGAGGTGCACTTGAGCAAGGCACCTTACCCCTACTTGCTCCCAGGGCGCTGCAGTGATAGCTGCCCACTGCTCCGGGTGTACGTGTGTTCACGACAGGCTGTGCGTGTGTTCACTACTATGGAGAGGTCACATTTCAGGTATAGTTCACCATAACTGACAAATAGGTCACTTTCCCTAACACTCTTCCAAATATATTTTGTGTGTTCAACTGAATAAAGTTTGCAGCAACTTGAGGGCGAGTAATTCATGACAAAATTTTTGGGTGGAATTAATTTAATTTAAATTAAAAGTTTTGGGTTTAAAACATTTTTATTTAATATTACATCAATTTCCATTACAACAAATGCATACAGTTCCAATGATAAGGAACCAATGTGAATTTTTGAACTTAAAATACAATCAACAACCCCTGACCCTTTTGCTTGTCTGGGTTATAAAGCGACATAGCGCCACACAAGCACCGCTCCTAAAGAGCCTGCAGGAAGGACACAGTGCGTCTGTGGTGAACAGTCCTCTGTTAGAGTGTTTCTGTGTGAGAAGGCTCGAGGACGCATCTGAAGTGCTTTGATAAAGTGCTTTGAGAGAAAATGAACTCCCTCATGGATTTAATGACATCAAAGAGTAAGTCTCTGGCATGGTAATAAATTCAGACCAAACTCATGGAGAAAAAGAGGGAAATTGAGCCTTGATTATCACAGCTTTTGTGTGACATTGAAAAGACTTAGAAGGCCAAGGGAGAAATGGGATAAAAAACCCACTTGTCCTCTCAAACTAGCCCACCGAAAAGAAAGAGAAGAGCCATCTGAGGATATTGCGCTGGTCGTTCGCGGTTCTAAGACAAAAACCTTTCTGCCCATTGGTCACACTTTTTTTAAGCATATATGAGGGACAAAAGAAAGTCTGAAGTACTACGAAGCTCTCCCAGTGGGCATTATTTATTAAGATAAAGAAAAATAACAAAAACTCCCATAATGCACTGTTGTTTAGATTTGGTTATTGACTTTAAAAAGACACTCAAATCAAACTGTGACATGTTTACAAAGATAATGCATTTATTATTTACTTTACAGAGTTTATTATGACTACTTACTTTTAAAGTCACTTTTAAAAACTTTCTTTTCCCAGTAGAAATGTGTTCTTATTTCTTTAGACTATTTTATTTCATAGCAACAGAAATAATAATTGGGTTTGCGAGCACAATGGATCTGGCATCAGTACCTTGTCACAACACTTCTTACCTCACTCGGCGAGGGCAAGCAAATTCCACCCCATCTGTGCCAAATAAAATAAATGCTTTCATTGTGGTATTCAAAGGACACATTTATCCAAATAGCTCACCGCGTCTCTGCCCTCCACGCTCTCTCGTGGGTTACAAACATACGACATGAAGACATTGGATATGAAAAATTGGAGGGTGTGTGTGAATTATGGGAGTTAAAAAATTGACATTGATGTAAAAGTTGGGCCAGTCTGTCATTACCTCAAGCTTTTAGGGCAACACCTTTCATCTCTGGCTGTACTTGAAAGCTTTACTTTTAGTAGCAAACTACATTACACTACAGGCCTGCTGAGTGCAAATTGATTCTTGAAGAGATAATTGTTCTGTTGGGTTTAACACAGAGATGCTTGTGTTTTACGCCAACGTTAGACGTATATATTATCGACTTATGTTTAGTCATTGTGAAAATTCATCTACTAACACACAACTTAGCCTGATCCCTGACTGCGCTTTTCTGGGTGGGGTTGCGGTTTGAGGAATGCCTTAAATTCAGTATTTTGATGTATCCACGAGTGAGCAAATGGTCGATTCATAGGAAAGCGTAAGAGACAGAAAGACTGGGAGATGTATTGCCGCAATGGAAAAAGTCCGGAACAAGTGGGTGTGGGCTCATTTAATTCTATGAAAATCAGGGTGGAGAACGCGGAGGTTTGTGTGCGTAAGTGCTAATCTTCATTGGGTTTGTGATGTGAATATTGTCAAAAGGTAAATGAACAGTCCTAATACAGAACAAAGCACACTTTTCATAGGAAACAGACATTTTATCTACCTTTGGGAAAGGTTGGTGAACCCATTTAGATGTCTGCTTAACAGGGCCTGTATTGTAATATTTATCTGAGTAACAGTACTACATTTAAATAGTATTATCTACCAAAACACATACACAAATACCCACAAGATTTAAAGTGTCATCGTTTTTAAAGGGTTCACCCAAAATTAAAAGTCAGTTTAGTCACCCTCAAGTGGTTTTAAATCTGTAAACATTTCTTTGTTTTGATGAACACTCAAACAGTTCTTGGCCACCATTGACTACCATAGTAGGAACACTTACAATGGTAGTCAAAAGTGTCACAGAACTGTTTGCCTATATTTTTGCAAAATATCTTCTTTTTGTCAACAGAACAAGGACATTTAGAAAGCTATTTCGCTACTATGGCAGTCAATGGTGGGTCGAAAGAACTGTTTGGATACAAGCGTTCACTGTGTTCATCAGAACAAAGAAATGTATACAGATCTGAAAACTTGAGGCAGAGTAAACGAAGACAGAATTTTATTTTTGGGTAAACTGTTTCTTTAAGTAACTGGTTTGACCAATCATGATCACATCAAGAATATAAGTTCTTATATTTAGTAAGAGAATTAACAGAGTCAGTGGTGACATCAGCTGAAGATGAGTTATGGTACAATGTGAGTATAGAGTATAAGGTATCATGATCTTTGTATTTCTCAAATCTAGTACTGGAAACTAAACAACCTGCACTTTTGTCTCACTTGTCATCCATTGCTTTACTGCTCTGTTAAAACCACAGATACATTTATTTCCAAAAATATTTTTGTCTTATGGCCGTTAAACACATTTTGCTGGATCCACATTGTTTGCGAACAGTAAATAATGTTCAGCGCTTTTTTATGGCAGGCCAGACCACACCTGAACCTTACTGGAACACCTGACACCAATTACTCCCTTTTCAAGAGTTCATTACCCAAACATTCCACAGGCCTTTTCAATTAAAGTCTTTAATTGTTTAAAGCAGGAGTGCTCCTGAAATCCACCTCCCTGCAGAGTTCAGGTCTAACTCTAATCTAACACACCTGAAGAAGCTATAAGCAAAGCCTTCACGAAGACTTGAAAAACCACAGACAGGCGTGTTAAAACCAAAAATATTCAGGTAAAGCTTAGACTTGGCAATGCAAAGTGCTGCTCGCTAAATATAAACATTTTGTCAACAATTAACAGTAAGGATACATTTGTTAACATTGTAGCATTAGCTAAACATAAACTCCTAGAGAACAATAGTTCTATAGCATTTATTAATCTTGGTTTATGTTAATTTCAGCATTTACTAATACATTTTTTAAATCAAAAGTTGTATCTGTTGATGTGAGTTTATGTACAACAAACTAACAATTGTATTGACGTTAAAAGGCATAAGCAAGGATTTTAAAATTCTGAAAAACTATATTACTCATTGTTTGTTTATGTTGGTTAAAGGAAGTTCACCCAAAAGGGAAACTTTTGTCATCGTACTTTTGTTTTTCCAACCTTGTATGAAAAAAAATACAAATAAACATATTTTGAAGAATGTTGTTAAATAATCAAAATTGGGCCCTGTTGACTTCCAATGTGTGGACACAAAACCACTGAGACATTTAACAGAATATCTTCTTTTGTGTTTCAAAGATAAAAGACTCTTGTATGTCCCTCTAATGCATCTAATAATGTCAACTAATACAAACCTATTGTAAAGTATTACAGTACCATTTTTAGCACACTGTTTAAAGTTACAGTCACATTGCAGCTCATTTATTTATGAACTTCCATAATTCTATACTACTAAGGATGCACGATAAATTATCGACCATATCGATATTGGCCAATAAATGGTCTCTCTAAAGTACTGACTTTCTGCCGTGATCAGTCACTTACTGCTATTAGCAAAACATTGTTGATATAAACTGTAAAGAATGTCTGTAGAAATTACAGTATTACTGGTAGCAGTTTGCCAGTAACTTACTACTAGATTAAAATGTATGTAATTTATCCTAACAGAAAAAAACTATACATAACAGCCTCGTGCAAAGCATTCTGGGAACCAAAATTTGAAGAAAAAAGCGGATTTTTGGTTCCCATAATGGTTTGCATGGGGCTGTTATTTTAATCGTTCTTTCAATAAAGATAAAGACTTATATATTTAATGTTCATATATCTTTGAACAAGCTGTTGCCAATAAATGAGATAAATATAAATCTACAGTAAGTTACTGGCAACTAGCTGCATAACTACAGCAAAAATGTTTACAGTGCAGGTACAGTATTTAGATGCAGTATTTATGAATGTGTAAAAATTATAGAAAGAAAAGCATGACGTCTTGATGCTTTCTGTCTTGAGACCCGTTAGACACGTGGCTATTGAGAACATTTTTCTGGGTTGCTGGGGAAGAACATCTGTTATTTGTTTGTTGAATAAAAAATATTCCAGAAAAGTTTGAAGGTTAAATATCTCAAACTTTTTGCCTTTGTCTTCAGTCTTAGAAAATGTTAAATTAATATCTAGATACTGTATATCTGCCAATATATCGGTTATTGACTTCCCATGTTAAAGAATCATCGGTTATCGTTGTCGGCCTAAATGTACATACTGTATTGGGGCATCCCTATATACTAAGCAATCAAATTTCTAAAAACAATTTACCTTACAAAATAAAACTTTCCAGTACGAGCCTGGTTATCAAATGACAATATTTGTATGCTTTGGACAAAACATTGAAGTCTAATGTATTTTCAGATGTCCAAATTCAGTGTTTTTCGGGAAATGGAAAAAACGCTGTGCTTTTCAAATGATTAAATACTGTGTAGTCAAAGTTGAAGAGCACGTTTTAATCCTTTTTTATTGGTTAGATATTTGCAAAACCAGGAGATAACAATAAAGATCGACTAATAATAAGGATTTCTGGCAGACAAATATGGACATACAAGGTTCTGTTTTAATAAAGTGAACTGTTTAAGAAGTTGGATAGACACTCATACTGCAGAATGTTCCCAAAAGCAGTTTAGAAGAAGAGCAACACTCTACAAACTACATGCATTGCTGTTAGAATGCTCACACTCATCAGTCTCACTCAACTCAAATGGCTCCACCCAGCAGTAAACGCTCTCCATTTTTTCATAGCGAAGGCAGAGCAGGAAATGATATAATTGTTGCATTTTTCCCATGCCCAGTTGCCCTGTGCCTGACCCCTCCTTCAGCTGCTGGGAATGGTCACTTAGTCATTAGTGCTGCGAGCGTCTGAGTTTTCATCCCCACAGCTCCGTGCAGGGGGTGTTTGGAGACTTTTACAGCGAGACCATGTGGCTGTGTGAGAGAGGACTTGTGGGAAAAACGGGTTTATGTGGCACTCCAGCTATAAATAGACAATGTTTAACAATCACTCATGGGATATTTAATGAGTCTATAGTTAGCAATTTTACAACGCAGAACAAAAATACATTTTTAATCCATCAGCTGTTGCATTACGAAGGCTCGGCCCGCCAGGCTGCCCTTCGCAGTGTATTTGATTATGGTTGTTTTATCTTGTTTAACATCAGTCTGTTCTTCAGTCGATTAATGGTGTGTATAATAAGGATGCTCATGGGAAGAGCAACATTTAAACTGAAGTGTATTGTGTGTCCTATATCCAACAAACTGACATCATGGAGTTTAAGTGCCGTGAGGTCATACGAAACGCCCTGCGCTATGTTTCCCGGGAGAAGACGGTGGAAGATATGAGGTGTTTCAGACATGCAAAATGGATGCTGTCCTCTACAGTCCAATCCAGATTCGGTTGTCTCAAACCGCAATGGTGAGAAATGTCAGCCTGATCTCAGAACATCGCCCAGGGCCGGCAGTAATTGACTATTAATGTTAAATTGTCTCTCTCTAGTTCCCATAAAAATGTACTGAATCCTATTAAGAAGCTAGAAAAATGTGCCTCAACGGACACTTCATTTGATATTTGCAGATACAATACTTTATAATAAGGGTTAATTTCTTAATTTAAGTATTTTTATTAGGTTCACACAAAAAGAATCCTCATTTTCATGTCATTCCAAACCTGTGCGGAACACAAAAAGAATATATTTTAAACCATATACTTTCATGTTTTTGTGTATCCATAAACAAATGTTAATTTACACAACTTAATGTAAATGTGAAAAAATGTGAAATCATTTTAGTGTACATAAAATTAAGCTTAACTAAGAATACAAATAATGTAAGAATATTGTTCATTGTAATTTCACTGCATTAACAAATACTTTAGGCTCACTGTAAAGCATCAACCATATTTCTTTGACGTATCTGATGAGACAATGAAATAAATCCAAACCAATCAATATAAGCCATCACAGAATGACGATATATCATATTAGTTCCAACTGCCATGAGAAAGCCCTCAATACATTTACCATCTAAATTGTTTATGTGACATTTACCCGGTTCTCTGATGCCATTCCAGCTTTTCCCTTAGAGGTGGATAAACAAGACATGGATTCTGGACAAACTTAAAGACAGAGAATCAAATCCACTCACACTGACACACATCTTCTTTACAGAATGAACTTTAGGACTAGGTGGAAGAAGAGCAATATAAATTCGTGTTTGTGTATTTTAGCGCAATGCCTGCAATGAGAAGTTACACTATGGTTCATTTAATATCAAGCATTTGTTTCCTTTCATAATTGACCTGTTTCAGATAATATTATAGAAAAAATAATAAAAAGCAGATAATATATAACAATAATAACAACATTTTAAATGTATTATAATTTGAATTATGTACAATGTGAATGTATACAGTACAGATCATATCTGCAGGTGCAAGACTAACCGGGTCATGCAATAATTGTATCCAATTGTCTTGTAAGCATTACGATTACATCTAATCATTTCTCATCAGTAACTCCGTTGTATACCTTTTTTTAACATTTTTTTAACAGTGCAGGATGTCTGGTGACTGTTTACATGATGGAGCCCAGCAGCCTTTGTGTTGTAGATTTGGACTATTGTAGTAGCTCAGTAGGTTTCGTTAGTTTGGCTTGGCAACGATCCCTTATTTCGGGGTTTCAAAATACTGTTTAGTTTTTGCAAAAACAATCGTATTGTTCAATGTGAAACTTATTTTTACCTCCTTTCTTTTTTGAAAGTGGGATGGTGTCAACAGTTGAACTTGGAGTGATTCTGACAGTCATGAATTCCAGCCTGACTCTCATTGATACGGTAACAAAGCATGTTGAGTGGCCATTCAGTTAAATCATAAAACGTGGGTTCTGGGATTTTTACAGTTATTATGCATTTAATATTTCAAAGAGTAAGCAGGGTTCATAAGGATAATGGGACTGGGGCAAAAAGTAAAATTAACATTATCTAGCTGGCTAAAATAGATGTATATATTATATATATATATATATATTTACAGATGTGTTTAACATTATATGCTGTCTATTCCCACAAAAGTAGATTTTATATTTTGTTTAAGGGTGCATGGATAAGTAAATTTTGGCCGATACCGATAACCGATAATGATTTGACAATGGAAAATCAATATATTGGCCGATATACAGTATCCAAATATAAATATAGAATTTTCTGAGACTGAAACAAAAGGCAAAAATGGACAACTGCTTTTATTTGCAAACATTGACTGCAGAAAACAAGGTAACCATTAGTTCTCCTTTTCCCCCCTGAAAATCATGTACCAAGCCTACTTTACACTAGTTAAAACTTCTTTAACTTTTAAACTTTTCTGGTATGTTTATTTAATAAAAGAATTATAGATGTCCTTCCAGAGCAACCTAGGAAAGTGTTCTTAATAGCCACAAGTCAAACTGAAAGCATTCAGACAGTTATTGGCTTTAAACAAAATGCATTTGTTCCTATAATGTACACATTGATAAATATCAACATAAATTAACAATGTTTTGCTAATAGCAGAAAGTGAATGATCATGACAGAAATACAGCACTGTACTGGATTTTAACTGTGAGCAGCGTGCAGCTCAAGTGGTTTACCAGAAAAAAATATTAATAATTTATCGGCTATAATTAATCGGCCTAAATTCTATTATTGACTGATAATATTAAAAATTAAAATTTATCGGCTGATACCGATAAGTTCCAGTTATTATTGAAAATACATACAGGAAAGTATTTCATATTTTTCTGTAAAGAAAACTCAAATAAAAAAATATTTATAAAAATAATTTTGTTGCAATCAATGCAGCTTCACTGTACAACTTCATCTTCTCATTTTGTATATTTTTAAATTATAATGAAATGTTGGGTTTTATAATACCTGTTTCTCTTCATGTATATATTTCAATTTTGTCGAATGAGAAATGATAGCTATTTACTTTTTTTTTTACTCAGTGTGCCAACCATCATTGTTAAAATATGAGAGGAGTAAAGCTGTTGCGTGTGGTTTGGGATCTGTAAGAACTGGATTAAACGGTTTTCAGGCTATGAAACTAGGAAAAGAAAATACAAACAATCCAAGGTCCATAGTGGTCCTGTGTGTTATCAGTGAAGCGCCAGTGAGGTGGGGGATACCGTGGCATTATACCGTGGTACTGTGGCATCAGTCTAGGATGAATAATGCCGGGCTTAGAAATGTGTGTCCAAGCCAAAATATGAAAAGCTTTAAAGCTTCACCAGTGCAAGAGAACAACTGGCTTTATGCTCAGAAAATATTTGTATCCCTACAGTTTGGAATGTCTGCATAGTATTCCGTCATGAATAGAGTGTTCTGCAGAATATTTTGTGCATGATTTGTAACAGCGTTTTCATTGTTGTTATTATAGCATTAACAGTATTTTATTTTTAATTCAAGTATGTACGACCCTTTGCCTCTTAAACCTTTTGAATGCGAGTCTTCATTTTGTCTCCAAAATATTTCAGAATGATTTATTAGTTTACTTAAGAGACACTAAAATGTGCTTTTATCTTTAATAATGTTTAATGATGATTGGTAGAAGCCCCGCTAGTGCAGGGTTTATGTGAAGGCCAATATTTGCTATACAGTATTTGTGATGGTTTTGTCAAGTGCACTGTTTCCTAAAGAAATTGCTATCACGCTTTACCTCTAACATCTGCTTCCATTAAAATCCACTCAGAATGGTAATCTAGTGGCCTGCTGAGCCCTCAAGCCATCTCTACTGAAGCACACCTGTGCTTTTCTAAGAGTATAATGGGATCAAGACCATTAGACAGCAATTAGACATTGTTTAAACCTGAAGTATTACCAGATCACATTACAAGCACCGGGCGACACTGAAACAAGTTCACAAGTGCAAGTGACCCAAGCATTCTCAGACTGACATGGAAACCACTTTATTGCTTAAATTGAGTCCCCTTAAATGTTCAATTATTCAATAATTGGTCTTGTGTTGAAACACTGTGCATACTATATTGTTAAAGTAATCTTTAAAACTTTTTGTGGAAGAACAATTAATAGCTGCATGTTAACAATACAGCTTAGAAAAATGCTGATAAAAGGTATTTTTATTTCTTTTTTCAATAATCACTATATGATCTATATTGTTGAGCTAGTTAATGTGCTTAAATATATCATTTGCAATAATAGGCAGCACAGGTGTTCATAGGAGTACACCTATTATGAATACAAGTCTAACATTAAAAAACTATTTTTTAAACATATGTTTAATATGAACACACTAAGACCGGGGAAGACTACAATGTTTTATTTGTTTACAGGTTTGGCCTTTCCAAGACCCTACAGCTCTTATACAAAAATGTCATCAAACTGTTTTTATGAAAAGCAAACACACAAACGGCATTTGAAATCATCAAATGATTAAAACCGATGCTTAAACTGAAATAACTGATGGGGTTTGATTATCATAACATGATACTGAAAGCTCAGTCTGTTTGTAGGCAATAATGTAACAGAATCGGTTTTGTTTGTTACGAGAAGGCCTAAACCTATAGTGCATATCAAAGTACTGTCAACATGGCTCCCTCTAGTGTTCGCGAGCACACAAAAAAAACAGTTCAATATTACTATGCAACAGATAAATACAGAACTGCAGGCTGTACAATCATTTTATTTCGATTGGATGTCAAAAGCTGAAACCGAATGAAAAATGCAGTAGATATAAGCTATCCATAACTAGATTCTATACATGTATTCAAACACAGGGATGAGAAAATTTGTAGGCCTAGGCATGAACATTGTAAAATGTTGGTTGTCTTTGAACTCCATCACAGACATATCACATAGGATGGTTTCTAATACTTGATTCATTAAACTTATAGTGTGACAGAAGACATTTGTTTTAATTATGTCAATGTAAATGCCTACGTTAGGTAGGCTACAACGTTACTCACCTTCGTTTCAAAGTCGTTTGACTTTCTTTCATCCGTCGACAAAAAGGAAAAAGTTTATCCTAAATTTCCTTCCGTGCTGTCACAGCAAGTTTGATGTAACAACAAAGGCCAAAAATCATAAAAAAAATTATTATTGGTTTACCCATACAGAAGAAGTAGAGCAGTAGGCCTACGATGTAACAAAATAAACCACAAGGTGGCAGCAGCAGCCTGTTGATATGATGTCTCGCTGATAGTGGATCACCTGCCAGCCATTAACGGTAAGTGTTGCTGGCTTTTGATGTTTTATCTTCACACAAAAGCTTTATAGTTGTGTATTTAATAAATGTTGAAAATATCTAGTATTTACAACCATTGTTTACTTTTATTAGAAATCTTGAAATTTCATGCGGTATTCTACATGAGTGCTTATAGTTTACTACAACAGACCATTTTCATTCCACGATCCATAAAGTGCCTAAAAAAGCAGACAGGAAAGAATTCATGCTATGGAGTGCGATTTATGCTCTGCGCTCCATCTAATAAATGTAAAAAACAAAAAAACAGGTTGGTAAAAGGTTCCCTTTATAAAGCATTTCTAAATGTGTTCATTGATGATAAATAAGTCTTTACAAATGCATTATGAAGCAACTGCATGTTTAAAAAGAGGGATTCTAACGAAATAGGCCTACCTGACAAATAGTGAGCCATTTTTAACTCACATGTTATACATGCTTAATAAATGTATTTATTTATTTGACCCGAAATGTGAGAGTCATTGTTATCTTGATGTTGTTTGCAATATAGGCTGTCAGACTGGACAGTGTAGGGTCTTATGTTGTTTTCTTATACCTGCTCATTATTTGGCAGGTATTTTGTTAGAATCCCCTTTTTATTCATGCAGTTATAACTGCTTTATAGTGCATTTGAAAATTACTTATTAATCATTAATTGTATATATAATAATAACATTTATAAATGCTTCATTAAGGGTAACTTAATGTAAAGTGTTAACGAAAAGTTATACATTACGTTGTATAGGCAAAGGCAAAACATTTCTGCATTAGAACACAACACATAAGAACAAAGATGTTAATGCAAGTTTTTCGGTAAAGCTATGCTGGACCCATGTCTGTAACTTAGCTTCTGCTCCACCCTTTGGTAGAGAACCGCAAAACTGATGTCAGATCCATGTAATGAGGTACTTTCCACAACCACCTTAATGAGATTTTCTTGCTGGCACTCATTTCTCTGTATAATGCAATCTAATGCAGAACCCTAGACCCCCCATTGATGACTGATGATGTAATGCATGATGCAACTATATGTAAGGCATTGACCAGATTATATAAAATATAACACCAGGGGATATTGGATGAAAATCTTGCCGGTAGATAAGAACTTGTCCGGCATTACTGTGTTAAAGTGCACAGTGCCTAAGCTTGTACATTTTCGTGTATATTTTATGGAAAAGATTAACATGTTGTTCATGATAATCTGCAACAATGCAATATAACCTTTCTCTGTAATGCTGGGATTGAGAAAAAGTATAGTACCTGTCAGTTTGGCAACAGTATACACATACTCTTTGTTGGCATTCTGATTGTAAAACCTTGACTTTTCAGAAGAAGGTGACTAATACAATAAAAGGTCTATTATATCATCAAAAGGTTATTTATCACCATTTGTCATTATGTTATGGTTTTATTGAGCTGCCGATTGCTATAAATAAAACTGCGTTTGAACTGTGTGGGGAGTGGTGGTGAAAAGCCATGTGCCGTTTAAAAACTCTCTTTTATGTGCCTTTTTTCTTCATGTAACCTACAAAGTGCAGCACATGAAGGCTGGCACCAGATGATCAAAGATATGGCTCCTGGAACAGTTTTACTGAGTCTAGAGTGCTTTGCTCAGTTTACAGTCGTGTTCTCTCTCTCTCTATACAGTATAAAGACCATTTAGTAAACACTTCCTGTTTCCAGACAAATGTAATGACAAATAACAACCAACAAAACATTTAGAGTTGAATAAAAAAAATCTATGAGCCCTAACAAAATATCAAATATCCAACATCGTTATTTACAAACCCAGTTTCACAGAAAGTTGTGATTTACCAAAATTGCGAATCCATTTTTCGGGTTCACCAATTTCCCCTTTTTTTGTGTCACTCAACACAACTTTCAATATACACACCGTTTGTGAAGACTGTTTCAATGCAACTATAAAAACAAACATTACTGCACATGCACGCTTTTGTGGCCCAAACCTAACTTCCTGTACACATCCGCAAACAATAGAGTGCGGGTAGATTATTTCTGATAACAAGCTAAAGAAATGACATAAATTACATAAACTAGCAAGTTACCAGTAGAAAACCTGTTACTTGGCTAAACTTAAAAGCGTCAAAGTTACCCATTCAACAAATTGTTTCGTTTAATAAAATTTAACGAATTAATTATTTAATACAATTATGACACCATCAATTATTGATATAAATTAATAACAATATAAATAAATAAATAAATATATTATTATATTATATTATTAGCCACAAGCCAGACCAATAAACAAGCACAGGCCGGAAGCGTGCGGCAGATGAAACCGTCTTTAAATACATATATACATTTAAAGCCTGATATTAGGGGAATTCGTGCATATTTTACTGGGTCGCTAAGCCCCAGCTACCCCAACACCACAGGCGCAAAGGCAAATTGTCCTCAAAAGCACAAATTTTATGGTCGCTAAGCCATCCCTAAACCTAACTTCACATGGGCAAAATAAATTCATGTGAATGAGGATTTGGTATAAATTGAATTAGTTTAGGCTGTTTTTACACTTAGTTCGGCACTAACCTTTTCCCTCCCACCACTAGAAATGCATTATACTTGTGCTTCAGAAATCTGCATGCACACATGCAATAGGGGGTTCCTTAAGTGAATAATCAGATTTAAATTATGTCAGCTTTCCAAATGAACTCATTTAAGTTAGAAAAATCATTTAAACAGCAACCAGCCTCACTCTAATGTCAAGAGGACTCAGCAAAATATTATTTTCTCATATGAACACTGCAAAAAAATCCCCCGAACACCAAAAGCCTGTAAAGTGTACTAATAAAAGCTTAGTGCTGCTTCTGTGCACCGTAGATCATTTAAAAGCGCTTCAGTGGCCTGCTTTAAAAATAGAGGAATCTTTTCCACAGAAAAATATATATTAAGGCTGATGGTGTCAATGTGCCCCAGGATATGTGTTGGTGTTTTTAGGCTATTTATATTTGGCAGATTGTGTGTTAAGATATTGGGAGACATGTGTTCAGCCGACCATATTCGCCTTAAGCCACTAACCAAAGAGGAAGGTGAGGAGGGGATAAGAGTAGCCGTCTCTCTTGAGCATGGATTGCTGTTTCAGCTGTGGGGGATCCAGATATCGGCTGACATCCGAGTACGACCTGCTTAACGTGCGGGACGGACATTTTTCCGGTGACCACATGTCCTCTGTGACTCTTAGCTCAGATTTTGAGAGCGCCTACAGCCTGATGTCTACGTTTGCATTTCCAACAGACTTTAAGACAAATTAAGATTGTTTTGCTTTTGAGTGGCAATTTCTTTTAAGGTTTAAAGGTCCAGTGTGAATTTTTTGGGGGGATTGAGAGAAATGCAATATAATACACATAACTATGTCTTCAGAGGTGTATTAAGACCTAACATAATGAAGCGTTATGTTTTTATTACCTAAGAATGAGCCATTTCTATCAACGTACACCGTGGGTCCCCTTCAATAGAATTCACCATGTTGTTTCTACAGTAGCCCTAAACGGAAATCGTGAATATGTTATCTCCTTCGGCAAAGATGCGAAAACGTGACGACATCGTACCCCTTTGTCAGCCTCCGTGGTGCTTCAAAAAAGGGAGGGGTGAAGTTAACCTCACAGCTAGATGCCGGTATATTTCATACAGTGGGCTGTTTAATAGTCAGTTTGTGTTGTGTGTGAGCCATATTATCTCATGTGCTCTCAGCAAAGTCTCTTTTTCCGTGCCAGTCCAACAAGCAGTGTTTAATGCTGTTTGGGATGCAGTGTAAATCTGTCAAACCACCAGCTTCATGGACACACTGTTGTGTTTGTGTTTCCACAAGTGATTGCTTTCCAAGCTCCTTCAGTTAGCGAAACAGCTGCCCTCGCGCGCATAGCTAAGCTCTCGGGATGAAATGCGGCTGTTTAACTACACACTGGCTTACGGCCGGGTCACACATACCCCCAGTTCACACTGCATGCGTGAGCAGAGCGAGAGCTGCGCCGTCAACGTAACTACATCATCACTGCACCTACAGACTAGCGAGGGTATTCACACCGGAAGCTTTTGCACAGCGTGACAGCAATTGCATCAAATGTGCAAGGTGAGCAAACCAACTATACAGCATGCATTTGTTCTCTAAGTTTAAACATTTTTAAACGTGATACACTTAAACTTATGTTAGCAAGTGTGCAACACCCACGTAAATGGTAAACAATAAACCGCCCAAATCATGTTGTTTCAGTCATACTTCAAAATATGGATGGTAAGTTATTTTGAAACTCTTTTAAACCATCTTTTTCTTGACGTCTCCATGGAGGGCGCCATTACAGCGAGTGGCTTCCTGTTTGATGCTCCGCACTTCCGTTTTGTATTTGTTACCATGTTAGAGACATTTCTGTTAATGGTTAAAAATTAAGTTTCTCGAAAATCAATTGCGTTGAAATGCTGTCACAACAGCCACAGAAACGTGACAACAAGAGCGTAAAGTAAATGACATTTGAAGACAGCTCGGTCTTAGCTCTGACTACGGCATTCTGAACTCTCAAAAATATCACAACATATTATTTACTTTGTTATTTACTTTATTGTTATTGCATGGAACATCACTATCAACACATGAAGCATACATCCAGGGCTAAGTGACATTACAATAAGTTTAATATCACAGTTGCGCTGCATTCAAACATAACATATGTATTGACATTGAATGACACAGGAAATACATACTATTTAAAAGTATTTTGTATGTAATGTGTGTATTTAAGTGTATGTTTGGCCTAGTCAGCATCGTAGCTCTATAAATAAGGCACATTTAACAACACATCAGCTGTATCGCTAACATGACGTACCAGAACCAGTCACACTGAAGCATCCAGATGTCTCCAATACTGCGTTATTTTATAAAAGATCCAACACAATGAGATCAGGTTTATTTATATCTGGTGTGGGTATCAAAACTTTCCTGTTAGATTATAACTCCCCTGTTAAGAACACTGGATTTATCAACCTCCTCTTTAGAAATGTGAACTGTTGATGGTTATGGCAAAGAA
Organism: Barbatula barbatula; assembly: GCF_947034865.1. Classification (NCBI taxonomy): domain Eukaryota; kingdom Metazoa; phylum Chordata; class Actinopteri; order Cypriniformes; family Nemacheilidae; genus Barbatula; species Barbatula barbatula. The sequence goes on from NC_136772.1 coordinate 11,072,874, forward strand.
TCGGTCCAATGTTAAGTGTTTTTTGTCAATTTAAAGCTCTTGGCCATCTACATACATAAAACAATATATCAAATGTGCCTGCTGGCTGGAGTTTAATGTCATCATCCCAGTAGATGTCACTGTCCAACTTCTTATGGTGAGAAACAAAGTAGTTTTTTTACGGTCTAGGTTAAAAACTCATGCTCCTGCAGCCCCTGTGAAATAATTTAGACACTGCTCTTTGACATAAAAGTATTATAACGTCCATTTAAAAGCTTTCAAGCTAACTTGGTAATGCCTAACTAATGGTATCAAGCTGTGAACCGGAAGTCTAAAGCATTAGCCCTATGCGCATACGCAGGGCATAATGGGTAATTTCGCGCGTTGCGAAAAAGGTGGATAGGCTAGGCTAATATAACTTTACGTAAGCATCAAGTGTTTTGAAGTACCATACTAACATCAAAAGTATAGATAAAGTATAATTTAAATAGTACATTCTTTTCAGCTATTGTGTTAGACTTTAAAATTTTTAAAATTGTATTTCTGTGTTGTCCTACACTTAATTCAAAGTCATGTTTTTTTCATCTGGATACAGCATGGAAGTTTACGTGGATGCTGTTATACACTCACCTAAAGGATTATTGGGAACACCTGTTCAATTTCTCATTAATGCAATTATCTAATCAACCAATCACATGGCAGTTGCTTCGATGCATTTAGGGGTGTGGTCCTGGTCAAGACAATCTCCTGAACTCCAAACTGAATGTCAGAATGGGAAAAAAAGATGATTTAAGCAATTTTGAGCGTGGCATGGTTGTTGGTGCTAGAGGGGTAGTATTGAGTATTTCATAATCTGCTCAGTTACTGGGATTTTCACGCACAACCATTTCTAGGGTTTACAAAGAATCGTGTGAAAAGGGAAACACATCCAGTATGTGGCAGTCCTGTGGGCGAAAATGCCTTGTTGATGCTAGAGGTCAGAGGAGAATGGGCCGACTGATTCAAGCTGATATAAGAGCAACTTTGACTGAAACATCCACTCGTTACAACCAAGGTATGCAGCAAAGCATTTGTGAAGCCACAACACGCACAACCTTGAGACGGATGGGCTACAACAGCTGAAGACCCCACCGGGTACAACTCATCTCCACTACAAATAGGAAAAAGAGGCTACAATTTGCACGAGCTCACCAAAATTGGACAGTTGAAAACTGGAAAAATGTTGCCTGGTCTGATGAGTCTCGATTTCTGTTGAGACATTCAGATGGTAGAGTTCGAATTTGCCGTAAACAGAATGAGAACATAGATCCATCATGCCTTGTTACCACTGTGCAGGCTGGTGGTGGTGTAATGGTGTGGGGGATGTTTTCTTGGCACACTTTAGGCCCCTTAGTGCCAATTGGACATCGTTTAAATGCCACGGCCTTCCTGAGCATTGTTTTTGACCATGTCCATCCCTTTATGACCACCATGTACCCATCCTCTGATGGCTACTTCCAGCAGGATAATGCACCATGTGACAAAGCTCGAATCATTTCAAATTGGTTTCTTGAACATGACAATGAGTTCACTGTACTAAAATGGCCCCCACAGTCACCAGATCTCAACCCAATAGAGCATCTTTTGGATGTGGTGGAACAGGAGCTATGTGCCCTCGATGTGCATCCCACAAATCTCCATTAACTGCAAGATGCTATCCTATCAATATGGGCCAACATTTCTAAAGAATGCTTTCAGCACCTTGTTGAATCAATGCCACGTAGAATTAAGGCAGTTCTGAAGGCGAAAGGGGGTCAAACACAGTATTAGTATGGTGTTCATTTTACATTTACATTTATTCATTTGGCAGATGCTTTTATCCAAAGCGACTTACAAGTAGTTTTTACAGTGACACATTACTGCAGAGCAATCAGGGGTAAGGTGCCTTGCTCAAGGGCACTTCAGTCATGACCTGCTGGCACTGAGATTTAAACCAGCAACCTTCTGATCACAAGCCTTTCAATCAATCATATATCGGAAATACCCATTGTTGACTGAATCAAACAGAAGACACTGACTACAAACGTTAGCGCGCTACAAACGTAGTATGTGTGGAAGCAAAAGGGCGCATGACGGATCTGTACTGCATAAGTCTTGCTTTACACACCGCATTCGTACTGCACACGGAGTATGTGTGGCCCGGCTGTTAGTGCTGTGTGGGGGGGATGTGCGTTTCAGTCACATGATATCAACCATGTTTAATACAAATCTAAAGCTACAGTACATGCAGTAGGATTTACAGCAGTAGGTGAGCCTGTGGATCTCAGTGACCCACTAAAGACCAAATAGCCGTGTGTGTGTGTATGTGAGAGAGTCTGATTTATTTAATGAGTTCAAGTTGTCCTTATGAATCTCTGTAGCTTTTAATGGTGCTAATCATGCATATTCATGCTTACTTATGTTCCCTTCAGCATCTGATGTAGTAACAAAAATAGCTCTGATCATCAGCTTCATAACAGTTTTCGAAAGCAGCGTGAACTGTGGGTGGAAAATGGCATCTTTCTCTGCGCTAACCTCGTTGCTTTGGTAATCTTTCTGGTTTGACATGTAGGTCACTGTGGATCACAAAGCTTAACAAGGTGGGAAATGAATCATCATCAGTGTGACGTGTAGGTTTGATGGAGGGCCTTTGATAAATAATGTCTGACGTTGAGATCACGCTCTTCATGCTTTCTTTGAAAATTAAATCAGTTGAGCAAAGTATTGTTCTCCACAGGGTCTTCCTGTGAAGTGTGACCATCATCGTGAGTGGTTGTAACGGCTGATGAATAGCCCACGCAGAACCCACACAAATGTAACCTGACTAAGGCATCTCACAACAGACTTCAGAAAATGTCTGGAACTTAAGGTCACATGTTAACCTTTACACAGGATGATGTTATTGGACCTCCGATGTGTTCATTTATTCAATTAGGGAAAATGTCAGTGTGTCAGACATTATGAAAATGACGGTGGTATCTTCTTTGGTATGTTAAGGGAGTCACTGCATTACATTAAACTACCCTTATAGAAAAATATAATTTTTATTTGCAGACACACATTTAATACTATCAAATTTCAGAGACACATTTCAATAGGATTAACGTATGCTGACCAGTCATTTGTGCTGTCATCACCGGCTGTTGTGAGCGCATGAGGACAGGTGAGACCCGGAGGGTCTTACAGAAAGCTGGTTATGTGACATACCCAGGTAAGTTTAAGGGCTAGTTAGTTGATAACCTTAACTTTCGGTTTCAAAAAACTGAGAAAACTTTCAGTTCCAAAAAACTGAGATAACTTTCGGGGTATCCAAGTAACCATAGCAACTAACTCTCTGAAGATAACCTGCTCCGGAGCAGGTTTTGTTCCAGGGTTAGTTCATTTTAAGGAAATGTTACAAAGCCTTAGGGGTTGTCTGAGCATGTGCATGCTTTTATTGAGCATCAAGTAGGTGTGGAAGCACAGATTACGTATAATATATAATAATTTTACAGCAATATTACAATTACATTTCCAATCTCACCAATCACAATTCAGCATTCACAACTAATTTTATTATTAACTTTATTATGTAACCTTTTATAATGAAATCATCTTTAAATCAAATAATGCAAGCTGTTATTGTTATAAACTTTATGTATTTATATTGAATACTGTATATACTTTGAATTAGTTTCAAAGTAACATCTCCAAATATCACTGGATCTATATGCACACCTAACAATTTCCTACAGTGAAAGGATGTTAATAGTGAAGTATTTTAATTGCAGAACAATTTATTGAGCATTGCATATCATTACTCTTACATTTGGGTCAAGGTTATTTGTAGCCTAATGGTTAGAGAGCCAGACTTAAAACTCAAAGGTTACAGGTTCGGCTGGCAGGTGTACAAGGCTTTATTGGGTGACCCCCAATGGGAACTATGGCATACTGTTCAAATATTTAAATAATTTTCATGGTTAGTGTGTACTGAAGTGGAAACAATATTTTAGATAAATTACGATAACTGTAGCGGTTTCTACAATTAAAAGAGTCTCCATTAACTACACCAGCAACTGTTCAAAATAAAGCTCATACATTGCAGTTTTCACAAAACCAAATAAAAGTCGTTTTTTAAGGAAAACTATCTTTATATTGAATAGAGTTTTAGTTATAGTTATAAACATTTAAATTAAATTACATAATATTTATGTTTTTTATTTAGCACTTTATACACAGTTGCAGATTTAAGTCTTTTTTTGCAAAAAACCCAGATTTATAACGTTTCTCAGTCAAAAACGTTAAGCTTCTTAACTGTTTCCATGGTGACGTGTGTGAAATCTGTGATCCATTGCTAATGTCTTCATGTTGTTCCTGTGAGCGAGCATTAACTCTGGGTATCTTTCCTGAGGTTGATTAAACTTAGCCTTCAAACGTATTCTGGAACCGACATACCCCGAGTAAGCAAGGTTTGGGATAATCAACCGTGAGTTCAGGGTTTATCTGACAGTAAATTAACCCTGCTTTCTGGAATAGGCCTACACATGTTTTCTGTTTAAACTAAACTCATTCAAGGCCTTGCCAATTTAAACATTTAAGTGCAAGATGATGCACAAGAAAACTCGCTCGCACACTGTTAAAAGATCTGAAGCACGCACACGGAAAGCCGAATCTCAGACATAGCGCAAATATTGAGTTGTCTTTGAAGTAATGCACTTAAAAGGACATATTCACACATAAAGTAGGTCAGCGTGCCCCTCTTGTCGAGTATCTTAACAAACCTAGTAGGTTATGTCTTAAGTGAATGGACGAAACAGACCAAAAAAAACAACAACGCACGTGTACAGTATCAGTGTACTGGATCTGTTGCATTCCTCTTAAAGCGACAGCACCATATTCCTGCTGTCTGTTAAAAGTCAAGGAAATCACTTATGCTTATGACTCAATAGCTTCTGTAACTTTCATTACACCCCTAGTACAATATATACCAGTCAAAGGTTTATTATCACATGACTATATACCGTAAAAATCTCAATGTAAATGTTTCAATGTAATTGTGCCAACATTTCTTCCATTGGAACACTACTTGTTTTACATTTTTATTTCAAATATATTTTTTAAATAGATAACTATAAATAGATTCCAAATAATGAATTAAAAGCCGTCAATAAGAGTCTAGCATAGATAGAAATTCCTTCAATACTGTTTAAAAGCTTCCCAGGTAAAGACTTCAAGAAGCTGGGTGATAAAATGCCAAGTTTGAATGTCAAATTCTTGATAAAGCGGGACTACTTTAAAGATGCTAAAATATAACATAGAGTACATTTATTTTGGATACTTATAGATAATAAATGTACCCTTATAAAAGAGTTGGCTGTTAGAGAAAACGTGATCAGGCTATTCCAATGTTCCATAAAAGTGGGATAAGGGCTTGGCATGCCATGAGGTTAAGTAAACAATGACAGAAAACTGTTGGCTTAACTATTCCTTTATAGCATGCATTAAAGTACAAAAAAAATGACTAACGCTCCACAGCTTCACAGATGTGGTGCCATTTCTATTTTTACTTTTAAGAAGTTGATATTCATCTGCTTGGAAGGATACAGAATGTGTCTTGCTCATCTGTGCGTGATGTTGTCGAGAGCTTGATGAATTATTCATTAGATTTTATTTGAGTGCCCCATTAGGTCTGGAAGAATGGCGTAGCTCATCATTCAGGTGGCTTACAGTATATGCTGAAAAATGAAAGAGTCAACATTGATGTAGCGTTACCGTGGCATTCGCAGTTGAAACTAAATTGTTCTTTATCAAAGGCAAGTCAGTTTAAACCAGCAGGCGTCATAAAACATTCATGCTGGAGGCATTATCACAAGATCCACTTCACTCCCAAACCTGTAAATATACTACTCAAGTTAAGACCGCTTGATCTTGACGTTCAAATATTCATTAGCTCACTGTGAAGCATTTTCAACTTAGTCCTGTTTTTGATTTGGCAAAAGAAGTCCTATTTTTATGTACACTTCAAAGGGGAGAGTTTGGCACCCCTGTTAGCTCACAGCTCAACTGGTGTTTGAACATGACACTTGCAACAGCAAGGATGGAGGTTCAATTGAAAGGAAACACACATCACATAATAAAGAGTCATTTTGATAAACACATTAATGTAAACGAGGAAATGCACAAAAAACTGAAAGGTTGTTTTTGGATTAACAAACGTAGACTCAAGAGCAGGCTTATATGTTTAGGCTTTGGTGCTTCTATCATGACAGATGAGAGTCACTGACCGCAGCTTTCTACTGAAGTGGAGGGGGGGTCGGTGTGACCTAACACATCGCATCTAAATTTTGCTGCTAAGAGAGTCATCTATTATCCATGCTGTGCTTCCTGCAGCCCACGCACTCTTTTCACGGAAAGATTATGTAATTTTCACCCAGCAGAAGTCCTGTTTCTTGAAATCAGTCGGAAAACCACTACAGAAACACTATAAAGTCACATTTGAGTACTTTACATACTTTTAAACCGTCTTACAAACTTTGCACATTTTGTAAATCTGTGTATTACTGTAAATTGTCAGATTTATCCAACCATGCATACGTCAGAACTTGCGCAAAAATCCCTTTGGTGGTTAGAGCGTTGGGCTTGTGATCATAAGGTTGCTGGTTCTAATCTCAGTGGCAGCAGGTCATGACTGAAGTGCCCTTGAGCAAGGCACCTTACCCCTGATTGCTCTGCAGTAATGTGTCACTGTAAAAAACTACTTGTAAGTCGCTTTGGATAAAAGCTTCTGCCAAATGACTAAATGTAAATGTGAATTTGCATATCCACCCGGTCTCCTCCCCAAAATCACCATATACGGAGTTTACAACGCCTAGTTTTACTATGCATAACTTCATCTGCATATAATTACCATGCATATTCCCATCCATGTGACAACATGTTTAACACCGTCAAAGGTGCAGACATAAAGAAAATACAGGATGCAAATTATAAATAGCATTTGTGCCATAGGCTACATATAATTACATTGCTAAAAATCATCCAGTGTCATTGTTATGTTTTAGAATAAATATATCAAAATATTCATAAAACAAAACGTTTTAAAAAAGTATTTATATTAATAGCCTCTAAAAAGAATGTAGTATCTCATTATTACCTACTGACCAAATAGCCTAGTATCTCAATTGTTTTAAAAAAATACGAATCAAATTGAATTGTAGTTTTGCTGATAAGGTGAACATCTTTTAGCTGTTTCTAGTGGAAACAGATACTGAATATTTATTGCAGTATAAATACAATTGTCGGACTCGATTGTCATGTCACTGATAGAGTATTTAAAAACGTTTCTTTAAGTGGTAGCCTATCCTATCCATCAACCTCTATGCAGATGCAGTTGTAAGCTCGAAGCAAGTGCGCATCATTGATCATTGTTCACACTAAAAATATTTTCTCAACATGAGATCTGGAGTTTAATTTAAAGATGATTTTTTGTCTTTAAAATATAGCGACAGGAAAAGTGAGCAAGCGCATCCACTACAAATATGTCATTTAAATACATAAAAATCTTGTTTAACCTCTGGGTTATGACTTGAATTTCAGAACACAGAGAGCAAGGATCTATAGGGAACCTAAATCGGCTTATTAGCCATGCAGTCATCGTTGGCCAGAAAATAATTGTGGTCCCACTAGTTCTCTTCGGATTCTGCCATTGGCAACGTCCTCTAATAAGGCCAACGCTGCAGTATGACTAGGCTTATGGGGTCGTATCAGTTTGCACCTGCTTTTAGATTCTTACTTAATTGAATAACTTAACCTATATAATATTCTCATAAGGCTTGTGTGACAGTAATATGTCAAATATTTTATAAATTATTAGCAATGTTTCTCACACATGGGGGTGCAAAAGACTTGAAAATCAATTCGTAGTCTTACTTCACTTCATTGCCTCTAAGAGTCACCAAGGTAAATGTGCGTATGCTATACATGAAGTTTTCCTGTAGGAACGCATATTCTCACGTTAATTTCACTGTTGGTACATCCGAACGTGAGTGTGAAAGCTAGCTTAGCGTTGATAGGCTACATGGGGCCCCTGACGTCCATATGAAATAGTTTTTTGGGCTAAATCTTGTTGGCCCGTCATGGCCTTTATTTAGCCCAAAAGTAATAGTGAAATTGGGCTTTGTTTAGTTTTGGACCGAATAAAATACAAGGTGGACGTCTGATTCTAACCACATACAGCCATAATAAAGACGTGATTGGATTATAATGTGTGCTGTGATGTTTATTACAGCCATTGCTTAACATTAGCTACTATTCAATAACGTAATGTTCCCAGGAAACAAAGATAAATCTTAAAATCATATTTTCTTATGTCACTGTCACACGTTGAGAAGACATCTGTAATAAGACGTCATTTTACTTTTTAACCTAATTTAGAAGTAAAGGATATCTTATTACGAACGTCTTTTCAAAGACCTGGAAAAGACAGCTTTCCACTGTTCACTTTTTAACCAAATTTTAACTTTGTTTAGACGTCTTTTTTTAATGTCTTTTAAATGAAATTTAGTTGGGTGGAAAATATGAATATTTCAAAACTTTAATCATATCAATAAGAAATGGTGCATTGATGATACAGTGTACAAAGTACACATCCAAAACAAAAACACATTCACTATAAGTGTGGTCTCTAATCTTCCAGAGCTTTTCCTGCTCTCTTGCTGTTCATCCAGAGAATAACTCTTCCCGCATCAGTCGCCTGTCACTAATCATTCAATCAGTCCGCTCGCGGGGTAGTGCAAACTGCCCGAGCAGCAGATTCCTTCCTCGAGAGCCGAAGCGGAGCTCAGCGAGTACACTAATCCATACACGCACCATCACGCACTCAGGAGAAAAACAAAAGCTTGCGCATCTGTTTTTGCTCTGTGTGGCCTATAGTTTTACAACAGACATATACTAAACCGAACGCCTTCTGGCTGATCAATATTAGAGCGAAAAATGTTACCTGTAGCCATAGGAATCTGATTTACTGTATATGGTTACACGAAAGCAATCAGATGAAATAACAGGATAACAAGAGCATTTCTACCCCAGAGCAGGAACAGAAAACAAGCGGGGTGTGAGTCTTTATTAGATAGGTGGATAGACTAAATTGGCATCGGATGCAGAATGAGGGCGTGGTGTTCTGTCTGTTGCCAAAAAATACCTCAAGTAGAGAACACCCATGTGGAATATGCCGGTGGCAAAAGGTGGCGTTTTATTGCATTTCCACCATCATTATGAAAACCTGTTCAACACATTGTTGCAATACAAACATTGTTAAACATTAAATATCATCACTTATAAACAAGATATCACTGTAAAGACGAGATGAATGGTTCTCAACCAGTGGATTGAAGGTCTGTTCAAACAGAAAAACAATTCACAATGTGGGTAATAAAGTGCAAGTAATTTAATGCAACTAACCGTGCAGTATAATCCTGCATTGTCATGCATTGCATAATATAAGGGTTTATTAAAGATGAGGAAAAATCTTACTCCAAATCAAACAGTGTTTAGCACAAATGTCTGTCATGTGTACACTACAAGACAAATTCATCAAGCATATGCCAACACGGACTCGGTGTGCGATGTGCTTTTATCCTGGAAAACCATAAGTAAAATGATACAGAGCAAATAATAATATAACCCAGACTTAATTAAATAGTTTCATTGCAAGAAAATTGATTTATGTTTACCACAAAATGCTGGGAATTATTGGCTGCCAGGAACATGAAGTCATTGAAATTCAAAGGGCATGTAGAAACCGAACACCTAAGCTAAACGTGTACTATTAAAAGTCAATTTGGCTGTTCAGTTTGGATAATGTTGAATCTGTGCAGTTCTATTTTACATGAGATAATCTACTTTTGCAAACATTAGCGGACTTTAAAAAGACCATTGATGTAAAATGCACAATAGACTGTACACAAACCCTCTACTGTATGAAACATTGTGTTATGGGATTATGAAAAAATGGGAATTTGACAAGATCATCTCTATAATGATCTTCCTGCGAATTTGCACTGAACTGTGCAATATGAAGACAGGAGGGGATCTGGAAAACAGCCACGCATTTAAAAGCCTCCAGCGCCTAATTCCTCAGTAGGCTAATTGTATACTCAGAGAATTCTGTTTACAATGATAATGGAGTAAAACATGCTTTTAGGATAAGAGAAAGCATGGTTTAAATTAAGAATGATCTAATAATAAAATATAACATTTATTAGTGTGGATGTGTCTCTGAGTGACCATGCTGGGATGCTTAAGCTGCTGGGATAGGCTCCAGCCCTCCCATGACCCTATACAGAGAATAAGCAGGTTCGAAAAATAGATCGTTGAGCTCATATTCCTCTTTTAATTACTTTATCGTAAAGACCATGGACATCAGCACATAAGGACTTAATAATATAACTTAATAATAAAACTATCAGCTAAAAGAATCACATTCCTACTCAGTTTCATAGATGTTTGTAAACACAATCATGTACCTTTTAGAGACAAAACACAAAGTGTGTTGCCTGTTTTTTGCTTTTGGCAGTGGAATAGGGATCACTATTGATTTCAGAGCCAGCGCCAGCACTGCATCCTCGCGTGGAATCGATCAGCTGTTCAAGTGCTAAAGAGTGATTGCAAACTTGTGGAAAAATAAACCTTGCTGATGAGAAACCAGTCCAGTGTTTTACTAAATGGCCAGTCTGACTATCAGTGAAAATCAGGTGTGTCCTGTTGTTGAATTTGATGGATTATGTTTGTAAGGATAGGTCCATCAATACTTTAAAGACCCCCATGTAGTGTAGATAAAAAAAATTGCATTGTTTGTATATTCATGTGGTGTGTTTAATATACTTTAAGACAAGTCGTGCAAATTCATCAGTCAACATCATGGCTTGACAGTCTCAGAAACTGCCTGTTTTCTACATCACAGACTTGTTGCATCCAATCACCTCAAACAGTTGGGTGGATCAGGAGGTCTGATCGAGTGGAGGTGGGGACTCATTTGCATATTCATAGGCACATACACTAAATTAAGCAATGGTGTAGAGTTGCATTCAAGATGTTTTATACTATGAAGAAATTATCTTCTTAAGTGAAAAATTATTGTAATGTGTCATGATGATGATTTAAGATGAGTATTAAGGGATACAATTCTTCACAGATATGTTCTTGTCCCATTCCAAGATTTCATTAGCAGCAAATGTGCTACAGTGTGGCATGATCCTGTCCTCCTAGTGACTGTTTCTCGGTTATTGCTAGAAGAGATACAGCTACGGTCGGAAGTGGTGCAAAAAATGTTTGCCATATAATTTCAATAAATTACATTAGCTAATGCCTACACCTACACCTACCCCAACCCTCAACCTAACCTTACAATAATAAAAAAAAATATATCAACTGTTTCCATCGTGACAAAAATGATGCGGAATTGAAATCACATGCCAAGTGGAGGTAGCTGTATCCCTTTTAGTTTCTCTGACCCTGTTTCTCTGACAGGATCATGGCAGTCCCATGTCTTGTATCTGTGTTGGGAGCACTTGGCCATTGATTGTGCTCTCCTGTGCTCTTCTTGGGCCCCTCCAAAAATATCCTGCTGACAATTAAAATAATTACAAATTATTAGTATTATTAAATGAGAATAAATCTACAGTACCTGAACAACAGCATTTGTGTTGCATAAAAAGTAATTTTAATGTCATGTAAATCCTTTTATTTTTATAATGATTAACTCAATGTTGTAAGACTTTACTTGTCTGTTCTGTAATAAAAGTTACTTGGACAAAAGGTCAGAGCGAATTTCAGGACACGGATCCAAGGGCCATCACTTCCTACATTTTTCAACCCAACAGAAAAGGAGGTAAAGGTGAGAGAGAAAGAAACAATTGAGAAACCGTGTAAATCAAACTCCGTCCAATCCAGCATAGCTCTAGAAACCAAAGACAACTTCTTCTGCACTTTCCCTAGAAGAGAAAGATCATCTGAAAGAGTGAGAAAGTGTGTGAGCTTTCCACTGTTCTTGGCCGAGCTGAGTGACTGCATGGTCTGTGCATTTAGTTGCTGCTAATCTCTTCCCTTCGTTGTTGTGGAAGTGCATCCTGTGCCAGGGCTTGAACCGCCCTCGTCTGGCATGCTGCCTGGACCATCTCGCTCAGGCTGCATAGCTGAAGTGGCTTGTGGAGCCAGCACGGACACGCAACCCAGCGGGGCGCTCCTCACAACACTGGCCGCCTTTAAAAGTGAGCAGATCTGTTCTGTTAGCATGCACATGCTACAGCTGAAAATACATTCCTTTCATGCCAAGAATATAACTTTGTACCGTGTGCATGCTGTATTGTACATGGAGAGTGCGTCGCCCAATAGTTCATAACACAGCAGAAGTGCATAATGGTACGAATAATAATGTCACATTTTGAGGATTACAATCATTGGGGTGATCCTGTTGAGGTGTTAATGATGATTATCATACGAGGACTCATATCTGAATTGTAATTTTCTTAATTAGTGCCCGCAGTCATCTGTTGTGTTCATCAGCAGCGACGTAAATGACTGCATTAATAATTGATTGCTGATCTCAAGCTACATGCTCTTAACAGATGGCTTGATGCTGAATAACGGTTTGTGCAGCTGTTGGTTGCAAGTTAAGGCAGGTAGATCTGGATTTTATTTGCAGTTTTCTACTGCCTTTTTGATATCTCCAAGACTTTGTTAAAAGCGCATTATGCCCCTGATCTCCTTCTGAGGGTGTGTAGCTGAAACTGAACAACCATGCTTTGCTTTGCTACCTATTACTTTATTTTTTCAGAAGAGCACAAAATAAGATATTTTGAAGAACCAGTCATGACTGAACTCCATTGACTTCCATTATATGGACACAAAAACAATGAGACATTTCTCAAAACATTCTCTTTTGTCAAGATATTTTAAGAAGCAGTTTGGTGGCAGAAGGCAACAGAAAGTTCAAAAGTGTATTGCATTCTTGTCTCGTCCAGTGTAGCACAGTGTAGTTGCTAGGAAACGCTCCTTGTTTTTCAACTGCTGTGTCACGTGTTGAAGTTGTGTTAGTTCTCGTGCCGGTTTTGCTTGTTTATTACGTGTTATTGTGAGGTGTGTATTAAGACGGGTATTTAAGTGTGATTAATCACTGCAGCAGCGGTCCTCGTCGTGTAAAGCCCTCATCACATGTAGACAGAAGAGTTTAAAGAACAGCGACTCTACTTGAGTATTGCACTTTAGTATTACGTTTTTTGCACTTCGACTATTACACTTTAGTATTAAGTTTTTTGCACTTATTTATTCTCTTCTTGTTAATTACCTTGTATATTTCTTACTTATATTTAAAAAAAATTACCATGTGTTTTGATATCCCTACTGTTACTACAACTCGTAAATCGCCTGTACCACGCCAAAGGCAACGCAATGCTAATTATCTGTGCACTCTTTCAGCATCCACAACTGTCTCAATTCATTTTCCTATTAGCTTATGGAACTGCCAATCTGTGGTAAACAAAGCAGATTTCTTTACAAGCTATTCTAAACATTCTGGTCTCTTTCTTCTAGCACTTACTGAAACCTGGATCAAACCCGCGGACACAACTATATGACACTTTCGACACTGTCAACCACCACATCCTCCTGTCGACACTCAAGACTATGGTTGTCTTATGGGTGTCTCTGAAACGGCGCTACGGTGGTTCAAGTGTTACTTCTCGGATAGGTCATTCAGAGTATCCTGGAGAGGGGAGGTCACTAAATCCCAGCTTCTCAGTACAGGGGTACCCCAGGGTTCAGTTCTTGGACCACTGCTCATGTCCATATACACAACATCCCTAGTAACCGTAATTCGGTATCCTATCACTGCTATGCTGATGACACACAGCTCCACCTGTCATTTCAGCCTAATGATCCGACAGTTTCCGCGCGCATCTCAGCATGTCTGAATGACATTTTACTCTGGATGAAGGACCATCGCCTGCAGCTGAACCTTGCAAAAACAGAACTTCTTGTGATCCTGGCCGACCCCAAGACTCAGCACGACCTTTCCATCCAACTAGGTTCATCAACCATTACTAGAATTAGACCTTACCTGTCGGAGCATGCTACGCAAGTTCTTGTCCAGGCTCTTGTCCTGTCCAGACTGGACTATAGCAATGCTCTAAAAGCAGCTTGTACAACAAAACCTCTTCATATGATCCAGAATGCAGCAGCAAGAGTGGTTTTATACAAGCCGAAGAGAGTGCATGCCACTCTCTTCGTTAGGTGGCACTGGCTCTCTATAGTCGCATGCATCCAACTCAAATCTCTGCTCTTGGCCTACAAAACCACCACTGGTTCATCACCCCTATATCTTCACTTGCTAATTCAGACGTATGCACCCGCTCAAATCCTGCACTCTGCTATTGAACAAATTCTTGTGGTACCGTCCCACAAAGGGAAAAAAATCACTCTCACTCACTTTCTCTGGATGTGTTTCTGGAACACGACTCTGGAATGATCTCCCTCGTGCCACAAGATCAGCAGAGTCTGTAGTTGTCTTTAAGAATCAGCTATAAACACATCTAGGTCTTTACCCCTTAAATTCTTTGTCTTGCCTTGGTCTCGAAACCCTCTGGTGTTGGTTTTGTCTTAGTCTCTAAACACTCTGGTCTTGGTCTTGTCTTGTCTTTAACCCTAATAAAATTAGTACCTCAAAGGTACATATTGGTACCAAATGTATACATACCTTTAAATATACCATATACATAAACATATTAGGACCTTTTTAAGGGTACCATCCCAGTGACAGCTTTTGTGTCCTTTTTCCGAGAGTGTATATTAAAATATATTTTCTTTCTTAAGGTTATTCTATTGCATCACCTCAAACAACTCTTTTTATCCCCTTTATTTTTTTTAAATGTATGTAACTTTGTTAGAGTTTTTATTCAGCTGCCCGATAGCAAGTATGAGTTATGTCCAAGGTTGTCCTCAGATACCCTTCTTGCACCGAGCCTTCGCAATTCGCACTTAATCCATTACACCGGGAAAAGGCAGCCGTGTGGGCGGGAAACAACATCAATCTTACAGCTGTGGAGATGTCACACGGCTTACCTTTTTCGACCCCTGCGGTCCCGACCAGCCGTAGGTGTGCTGTATTGAGAGAGCGCACGTGCTTTGACCTGTTTAGTAGCTCTTGAGGTCTCCTCACATAATATATTATTGAGGGAGCATGGTCTTTTGTGAAAATGCCCTGAATCAGAGCCCACGCAAGGCCTTGCCATGAGACTGAGGATATCGCTTGCATCAGATCCATCTATCACCATGGTGAGATCAAGGAAACCATGTGGCTGATGAACACATTACTTTTCTGTGAAAAGGTTATATTTATCAGAATCATTTTTGATTAAAACTAAGGACATTTGCCATAGAGGTCTGCACCCACGTCTTGGGGAAAAAAAGGTGGTGGTCACAACTTTCATGTTCTTTCAAAACATGGTACATATAGAAAAGATAATGGTAATATGGAAAGGAGTAGATTCAGTGCGAGGGCTGACTTTGATATTATCTAATTGTATAAATGTTTTCATAAACATCTGACATAGCTTGGACAAGAGATTAATTCATGTTTATTTTATAATAAGTGGGGAATTGTTTCACGTCTGACATATCAGTGATACATTAACATACAGACATAGACATTTACCACCGCCTCCTTTAAAAAGACAAACCCCTGAAATACGCCCTGAACTCAGTGACCCCTCTGTTAACATCCTCTGAAGGTATCCTCAAGCCATTTGACGTGATGGTGACAATGTGACCGAAGCGTTTTCATCGATTGCACAGCCGGTGCTTAATCAAAGACATCTCAGCAGATAGCGTTGTAGACTCTGATCCTCAGATGGGATCTAACCTCCAGGAACAACAGTTGTTCCAGAGCTCTTGTGTAGCAAACGATCAGCTAATTGTCTAATTAAAGTAATCTTTGCATAAATTGTTCCTTAATTACAAGCAGCCAACAAAGGGCTGCACCAGAGGGAGGGTAACGTCACCGCTCACAGCGAAGGATCCAGCAACAAGATGCTGGGTTGTTTTAACCCATGGCTGGGTAAAATATGGAAATTTTGTCCAACAACCCCATATTTTTGCTTTAGCACATATAAGCATTAGATTAGTGCTTCATCAGCCTTCAACTGTGTTGACTTTAATGCCAAATGAGTCAAATAGAAAGTGTAACAGATATTCTCCCAGAGCTGACAGTCTTCTGCACAGATTCTAATACGGCAGCTGGTCATTGCTGGCACTGAAAGGTAGTTCTGCACAGCAAATCTCTGTAATTCACTGTGAAACCTCATTTTCTGATCGTGTTAGTGGTTGTGTTCCGTTAAACAGTTCTGGTTAATCTCCCCCTCTTACTTTGAAAAATGCTGGTAATTGATCTAGAAATGTGGGCCAACTGTCCTGAAATAACTGCACAAATCTGACTAAAAGCAAAGGAGATTGTGCACTTCTACAGTTCTTCTAGTGCGCAACTGGTATACTAGTGTACAATATCCACACACAACAGAATAGGAGTAAATTTATCCAAACTTGAATCATTCCCTCCTTATTTGATGTTTTAACTTTGGCTTAAGTACTTACTACACCTAAATAAGTATTAAAATTTCAAAACATTTTCAATCATTCCAAACTTCTGGTAGACATCAGCAAAGAATTAATAACTGTTGAGTAGTTTTAATTAAATGTATTACAATTAATATACAATAAAATATAAATGATTATAACAACCAAACACAGATCGGAAGTTAACTTCGGGCCAGGCACCGGTGTTCGATGGAATATGTAATATGTAAGTGTGGCAATATGTAAACACTGGTCTTGAAGCACTTTCCATTTTTATTTAAAGTGATAGTTCACCCAAAATGAAAATTCTGTCATAATTTGCTCACTCTCTAGTTGTTCCAAACCTGTATACATTTCTTTGTTTGGTTGGACACAGAGAAAGCTATTTGGATGAATGCTTGAAACCAAATATTTCTTGGACCCCATTGAGTGTAAAAAAACCTGGTCTCGAAACACTCTGGCGTTGGTCTTTACCCCTTAAAGTCTTGGTCTTGTCAGAAAAACATAATTCATAAAAGTTGTATTATTTCTCTTAAACACTGCAAAAATTTTTTGTAGTGCTTTTTCTGTAACTAAGCAACCAAGCCAATTGTAAACACACAAACAGAAAGAAACAAGCAGAATTATTTTAGACTAAATGATGTCATGAAGCCAATGTAACATCTACTGGTCGCCCTCCAGTTATATTATATTGAACATTCTGCTAAACGAAAGTCATACTGTCTTACTTTCACAATTTGCATTATGCATCATCACTCCTTGCATGTCTGTATGTAAATGTATATGTCTGTACATATTGTATCCCTATTCCTAGGTCCATTGTATCATGTACAATATATAACACAAATAAAGTCTGAACTGTGTTTATTCCCCCCCCCCCCCCCCCCTTATACGTATTAATAATGTATCCAGTCTGGTGTATTTATTTTAGAGTATATTGTATATTCTGCTCCACTGCACTGTTGCTGGGGCAATTTCACTCCTAGTTCATGTCTGGGATGTGACAATAAAAAGTGAATTGAATTGAGGATGCTTAAATGATAGCATTTTTATTTTTGTGTAAACAGTCACTTAAATATACACATGTCACAAAAGTCCTAGACCTGTTGTTTTCCTATGCTCATTTGATATGCAAACAACTGCGTAAAAATTTTGTTCCAGCACATCGGTGCTATGAGCTAAATGACATCACTTCTGGGAACTGCTCAGGAAAAGAGAGGTACACATCAGTCACAGTTGGGAAGTGGGGAAAGTACAGCTGCTTAGGACTTAACTGGAAAATGTTGTTTAGGGTTTTTGACTCAAATGAAAAATATGTTATTGTTACGTTTTACTGAATCATACAAAAAAGTTGTAATCAGCAGCTGAACTAAATGTTTCACTGTTCTACTAACTGGAAGCTGGATATTTGTGAATGTTTATTTCCTTTCTGAACATTTTCTTCACTTCCTCCCACACTTTCCTATTTCTTGGTATCCTCCTTGACCTCATGCTGAAATGAGAGTTTCACTTTCCAAGTTTTATGAGTAACATACAGTACTCTAGAGTATTTATCGCAGAAGGCAATCTCAAACACTAAAAAATATATAGGTCGCTAAATTCTACACTCTTAAAAAGCTTCTTCGATTATATTGAAAAAACAGTTTGGGTTCCATCAAGAATCTTTATCATCTTAAGAACCTGTCTGTTCCACAAAAGGTTCCTTGTGGCGAAAAAAAATTCTTCAAATTATAAAAAGTAAGAAATAGATGGTTCTTTGAATAACGTGAGGCTGATTGGTTCTTTGTGGAACCATAAATGGTTCTTTGTGGAACCAAAAATGGTTCTTTGTGGAACCAAAAATGGTGTGTAGGACCGTATTTCGTGCTGTCCTACCAGGAAACCCTTGCACAGCTGCCACATCTGAGATGTCCACGCTCATGACATTCTATTTAATCTGATAAAAAGCTGATGAGCATCAAGGTTACGGTGAAGCCAAGATGCAAATGGGGCAGCACGACAGGGGGTGACAGCTGAGCTCCACCAACAACAACAAATCGTGACCTGCTATTTAAATTGCAAGGTGGCACACACATAATGCACGTCTAGTGCAGCACCTTCGGAATGAATGGCTTTTATTTACATGCCGTCAATAGAGTTCGCTTTACGTCTTTTCAGTGCCGGCACAACGACTCTAACAAAGGCACGGCGAGAGGCAGCTACGTGAAAGTAACAAATATTGTTCAGGCTCACTACAGCTGCCTCGCGCACTTTCTGTGAGCCGTTTTTCCTGTAGGCTTGGCCAACGCAAGCGTTGCAGTGTGGGAGAGCGGCTCTCGACCTTGCAGACTGAAAGGGTTTCCCAGAGACAGGCCACAATGAAGTCTGTCCGTCAGAGGGGCCCACGCATGCCGCCTCAAAGATCTGCGGCAGCTGTCGCGCTGCAGCTCTTGCCAAGCAACAACAGTTCGCTGCTTTGAATAATTTCAGTGGAATTTGAATAAGCACATTTTCAAAAGGGGTTTTGCCAAGTTCAGGGTGATTGTGCGAGGAGAGTGACATGAAAATGAGCCAAGTTGAGTGAGAAATTGAAACTGAAAATGAACTGAGAAAGGTGGGAAAGCCATTGTCTTGGTATTGAATGTGAAAATGCAGTGGCGTAAAAGTAAATCGTTACAACTGTTAAAAGCAACTAAAAAGAAAAAATATATATATTTAGACACACCTAATTCAATAGATTTGTCTAACACTGTCTTTTGAGGGCAAAACATTTACTCACCTAATAAACTCACCCAAAAATGAAAATGATGTCATCATTTAGGTCTACTCACCCTCAAGTTGTTCCAAATCTATAAAAGTGTCTTTGTTCTGATGAACACAGAGATACTTGGAAGAACGCTTGTAACCTAAAAGTTCTTGACCACCATTGAATACCATAATATGTGGTGTATTAATAAATATTATGAATATAAACAAAACGTTACCGCTATCAATCTTCCTCATAAACTTCATGCTCAGCGCAGTAGGTAAATGTAAGTGTAATCTGATATCAAGCGTTTCTGGTTGATCTGATGAGTTTCTATCTCAAAATATCCTCCGGCCATCCACATAAACCATGAGCCATATATCACCACATTTACTGCAGACAGTTTGCGGAGTCGGGATGTCAGACCCTGTGCTCAGGTTTCATTTGCATCTCTGATCATGATCTTATCTGCAAATAATGTGCAGACGCCATCACGTCTCCTGACCTGCTGCGTTTGATCTCAGGCACCGTAAGAATACGATATCAGAGGCCCTTGTAAAAAAATCAAAAAGCCTGCCACAGAATAAGTGTTTACCCATGACATAAGCAGCTGTCAGCATGCCGTCCGTGTAGTAGTCGTTTCCCTCGGGATAAAGAGCTGGGTAGATTTGAGGCCTTTATGTCTCAAGAAGGGATTACATGGTACTGTTGTTAAAAGCAGAACTGAAATATTATATGACGGTTCATATAAAAACCTTCTCTATTACAACTGCCTGTGAAAACATACTTAAAGACACACCATCATATGACCTGTGGAGAAGTGGTTCTCAAACTTTTTCCTTGTACGGTCCCTTAGTGTAGAATGCATCACTTTGTGACCCCGGCCCAAATAAAGAATTACATCTTAAACTTAGATGTTTAATTAAACCAAAAACATATTCAGTTATACAATGCTGGAACATCTATTATTTTGGTTGGTGGTCTTATTTTTCTTATTTTTGGAAGCAGAAATCTATGAAAAATGGCTATAGATCATAATATGCGATATAATCTGTGGCCCCCTGGATCCATCTTGGGTGCCCCCCTGGGGGCCACGACCCCCAGTTCGAGAACCACTGATGTAGAGGGTTCCAGTTTTGCCCACTGAAAGTTACATGCACCACTTATGATGGCTTCATGCACTGTTATTTTAAAACATAACAGCACCCATTCCCATTCATTTGCATATGGAAAGTGGCCAAGATATTACCAGCACAAAAAAAGGCCTTTGCAAAGCTTGAATTACATGGTGACCGGTTCATCTGCGTTAACTTGTGCCGCATTCACATAGACACAAGATTTCGGAAGCAGGTGCTACCAGGGCCGTAGCTAATGGGGTAAGAGGTGGGAAAGATTTCGGTGGCACACAGGTGCAGGGGGTCCACAACAATTCCAGTAGGATCATTAATAAAATGTATTTTACATCACAATAACAAATCATTAATCAACAAATTCTGCTGTATTTGATATGCTTTAATATTTCAACCCGTGGACACCCCACCCTGTCCAGAAATACGTATTCGCACATTCACAAACTGAATAGATGAGAGAAGTTCACACGGTTCGAAAAGAAATAATGACCTTACGAATCTATTCATATTAACTGGGAAAGATGAGTTACCATTCAGGTCACGGAAAGAATGGGTTTACCAAACAGATTCATACGTAGATTATTGTTCATTTGTAATTGAAAAACAACCAGGAAAAAACGGTTTAGACTGTGTCACTAAACACGACTTTGATAAAAAGTTTCTAATACAGTATAGAATCCATTGAAGCTTATAAATAACATGGAAACATACAATGTCATTCATTTCATATAAAAGTTTTCTTCAATGAACGAATACACTTAATTATCAATTTATAACATACTGCCACCAGTTCATCTTCATATCTACCAAATGTATTTATAATTAAGGTTACAATGCGAAATTACAAAACACCATTGAACCTTACATTCAATTTAGAAGGGTCATATCAACATTATAATATAACTAAAAAGATTCCGAGCTATAGACACACCCATGAAGAGTACAACATTTGACAGACCTGCCAACATTTCACTCTTTTTATTAATATTTATAAAGTTAGAATAGTGTTAGGCGGGCCAAGTCTCTGAATACCTTTGTTGACGTGAGACAAGTATGGGCGGTCATGTGTTAAAATTAATTCATAAGTCTGAGCTGTTTTGAGCTCTAAAAGTTGTGTTTTCATAGCACAATAAACTTTTTAATCTCCAAAAATCCAGAAAAATTTGATGTGATGATATGACCACTTTAAAGTTGCTCAAGTTATTCAGCTAAATGTATGGAATGGTTCCTCTTTTTCTAACATTGTTGTTGGATTAATGTTGCCTAGTTACACTGTTATGATCGTGGAAGGAGAACCCAAGTGCAGGCAGCGGATGCAAGGGGATTTTATTATATAAAACAGAACCGAAAACAAAAGCCCACAATGGGGTAAAAGAACCAAAGGAGGACTTAACTAAAACAGACTAGAGCTAACACTGACAAAGACTAACTAATACAAAACACTAAGACTAGACTGGACTTTACTAAACTATAGCAGGTTTTAGGTACAAGGTAACACGTACAACGAACCAGCACAAGACAATGAACACGAGGATGTTTTAAAGGGAGACAGACAAAGGATAATTAACAAGGGTCAGGTGCGGGTACTGAAACACTCAGGGAAGGTTAACGAGGAAACGAGATGGCGGGAAACACTGACGAGACACGAGAAAGCACATGTCTTTCTCACACAAAACCTAAGGCTATGCCATGACTCCGCTGCAAGACCAAAAATAAACATGACATGATAGCGGAATCATGACATAAGCCCCCCCTTAAATGAACACCTCCAGGTGTTCATCAAGGGGTAGACTAACAAGACAAGACAGACTGGGAACACGACAATACAAGGCAAAACAAAGAAAACAATATCAGGGGCAAACAAGCAAGCAAAATCACAGGGTTGGGGTGAGACAATAAAAATAATAAACATGGGAGGGGGGGTGGGAGAACAACAAAGTTCGCGGGAGGGTGTCCAAGAGGGTAGGGATAGGGTGGGACAGTCCTAGTTCCCGGGGGCGCTCGCGAGCGTGGAATCCCCGGGGACTTGATGGGAGAAGTCCTCGGGGGAACTGTTCTTGTTCCCGGCTTGAAGGCCGGCTGAGCCACAGGCTGGAAGGCCGGCTGAGCCGCCGGCTGAAAGGCCGGCAGGGCAGGACTGGGTGCAGGACTTGACGCCGGCTGGAAGGCCGGCAGGGCAGGACTGGGTGCAGGACTTGACGCCGGCTGGAAGGCCGGCAGGGCAGGACTGGGTGCAGGACTTGACGCCGGCTGGAAGGCCGGCAGGGCAGGACTGGGTGCAGGACTTGACGCCGGCTGGAAGGCCGGCAGGGCAGGACTGGGTGCAGGACTTGACGCCGGCTGGAAGGCCGGCAGGGCAGGACTGGGTGCAGGACTTGACGCCGGCTGGAAGGCCGGCAGGGCAGGACTGGGTGCAGGACTTGACGCCGGCTGGAAGGCCGGCAGGGCAGGACTGGGTGCAGGACTTGACGCCGGCTGGAAGGCCGGCAGGGCAGGACTGGGTGCAGGACTTGACGCCGGCTGGAAGGCCGGCAGGGCAGGACTGGGTGCAGGACTTGACGCTGGAGTGGACGCCTGGGCCGGACTTGGGACCACCGGACTTGGGACCACCGGACTTGGGACCACCGGACTTGGGACCACCGGACTTGGGACCACCGGACTTGGGACCACCGGACTTGGGACCACCGGACTTGGGACCACCGGACTTGGGACCACCGGACTTGGGACCACCGGACTTGGGACCACCGGACTTGGGACCACCGGACTTGGGACCACCGGACTTGGGACCACCGGACTTGGGACCACCGGACTTGACGGGACCACCGGACTTGACGGGACCACCGGACTTGACGGGACCACCGGACTTGACGGGACCACCGGACTTGACGGGACCACCGGACTTGGGACCTCAGGAGGCCCGCTGGACGATCGGGCCCTCCTGCTCGTATGGCGCCCCCCCAAAAAATATTTGGGCTGAGTCCCGGTCTCCTCCTCTGGCTGGAGCTTCGGCTTGGACATTACGCCCCTCCTCGGCTTCTTCTTCGACCGGCTCACGGTGGGTGTAGCCGGTTGTGGAGAAGCGGTGGGGAGCATGACTAGCTCCATGCTGGAGGAGTCGAAGGGTGCAGAGGGCGAGGAGAGGCCCACAGCCCCGATTCGCAGGGTACGGCCCTCGGGGATGGCGGCCAGCGGGGAGATCGGTTGGGGTGAGACCCCGGACTCAGAGCGAGCATTGACGTACCGCCACAGGTCGTCGAGTTCCGGAGGTCCCAATGACCTCATCTCCGCCCGCGAAAGTGGGTCCCTCAGACCGGCATTAAAGAGCACCGCCAGCTCCTCTTCTCCTATGTCCACATCAACTGCGACATCCAGGAATCTCCCAAAATAGTCCTGCAGGTTTGAGTTCCCTTGCTGGATGCCGCAGAGTAGACGAGGCTTCCGGGATCGTGCCGAGGTCATAGCTGCCTGCTGGGTTCAGTTCTGGCTGGTTCGTTCTGTTATGATTCTCGAGTGGTGAGACACGGAGAGAGGACCCAGGTGCAGACAGCGGGTAAGGGGTTAACAAATAATTTAATAAATAATAAAACAAAGACCCACGAGGGGGTAACAGAACAAAACATGGATACATAACATGACAGGACTAAGACTAACTACACTGAAACAAAACTTAAATTAACTCTTTGACATAAACTACACATGACTAAACTAACATAACACAGGAACTCACCACACAAACCACAATGAACCAGCACAAGACAGAAGACACAAGGGCATTAAATAAGGGAGCAAATCAAGAGGGAAACAGGTGTAGGCATTAATCAATAACGAGGTAACAAGAGGATGGGAACAATGACGAGACCGGAGAGAGTATGGAAGGCCATAAGAACAATAATGTCTCTCTCCACATTTAACATGAGGTTCTGTCATGATCCTGCCACTAAACCAAGAGAAACATGACATGATGCAGCAGAATCATGACATACACATTTTGTTATTATTGTACAGCAGGATAAACATGACTCTGGATTCCTCCAGAGACCACGTGCCGCCCATGTGCTCTCCACGGGTATGGGTAAACAAATTAAAAAAGGTCGGGATGCTTTGGTCATACAACCTTTGGTTTAGGCTATGACATCAGATTTCACCTAACTGGCAGACCTCATGTGGACAGGCCTTGATTTCACACCATCTGCTCTGAGATACGGTTATAGTTGTCGATAGAGGTGCCAGTGTTTCATTGTCTGACAAGCGTACAGCAAAGCGCTTGTTCTTCTGCCAGCAAACAAAACAAAACGCCAATAAATCTGACAACTGAATTTTTTGTCTCTTTTTAAAAATTTTGCGGGCCTGGTAACCGACTTTGCATTGATGTCCTCTGGCAAATCACATTATTCATAACGAGTGACTCATTATTCAAAATCATTACCACGCAGACAAGCAATTAAAATGCACCCCAGAGTTTTTTTTCAAATATGTCAATTCCAGGAACGGCTGTGCTACCAAAATGCATATTTCACAATTTCACACTACACAGATTTCAGTTTTAACATGAGTTTGACTTCTGTCACAGTTCTTCCATCGTGCAGTTCTTAATGTGCACATTCAGAGCATTCAAGATTCTCAATAAATAATCAGGGTAAGAATAGCAGTAACTAATCAACATTCAAGGTCTCAACTTGTTTTTTCTATTTTTATGGATTGCGCATCTTATCTTTCGTGCAAGCTGATGATGGAAGACTTTTTTTATGTAGTTTTATTTTGCTTTCACTTAACAATTATTTACAGTTAGTTTCACAATTTGAGGCAATTATACAGTACACTGGGTTGCTGGGTTATTTTCAATAGCATTGGGTCAAAAAAGGACAAAACAGTTAAGTTAAATTAACAGAGAAAATGTTTACATTAGACATAACAAAGTGTTAAAATTACCCAGCATTTTGGGTTGAAACAACCCAGCACATGTTAATTTACAATCCAACGGGTTGGGTTTGTCCCTTTAGACCCAATGCTATACAAATCGCTCATTCTAAGATAACAAAAACATAACGCCGCATTATGTAAGGTCTTTATACACCGCTGAAAACACAGTTATGTATATTATTTAACACGGCATTCTTAAATCTGATTGGCCAGTCGCCACATTTGCAGGTCCGTTATTCCCAAATAACAACCTCTCAAAACTAATAACACATGGTAACCCAGATGCAGCAAATCATTTTGACAGGTTTTTTGACAAATCAAATACAAATATGTCTTTTGATAACATATATGACATTCTATTTACAAATGATTAAACCAAATTGCCTGTTTGTGAGAGTTGAACGTCGTTTCTTACCTTAAAACCAAAAGTAAGACGCCTTTTTCTTGCGGAAGGTCTGCATTCAGTAAAAATGCAGTTTTCACGAAATCACATTTCATGTCCAGTTTTTTTTCATGTGGCAAGTCGCCGTGTAATAAGTGGGATAATGTACAAGCAGCCAGATGTTCCTGCGAAATAAGCCCTTTTTTAAGGCTGATACAAGACCCCCCGGCTGCCTGTACATCATCCCTTTCAAATAGCAAAAAATGACACACTGGACCTCTAAGTCGTTATTTATGTACAAAGCTACAGTAGCAGGTGTTTTTTTCTGAGGTTGTGAGCAAAAGAATCATTTCTTGGTGTATGAATATCATTAAAAACTAAACCTGACAGAAAGTGTTAATTCTTTTGTTAGACCCTTCTCTTTGATAGACGTCTAGCCTTTGTCATGTTTAACATTTTCCTCTCTTATAACACCTTTTATCAGGCATATGAATTAGACAGTTTAACAGTTTTAAATATCATTGCTCATGAACAGCAGTCAGCACAAATTTCTCTTTTCTGTAGAAAAACTAGTCTACTTAAAACTCTGTGTTTATGTAGCTGATTAATACAAATGCTTATTTACACCTTAACAGCAAGACATTTTCCACTCACTATCTTCTGCATTTGATTATCACTCTTTTGTCATGTCGGTTTGTTTTTCACAGTAATTATTTTATTATAATAAAACAGGTGTGAATTTAAGCAAACTGGCTGCGTTGGACCACTAGGGAATTGAAATCCATCTGGCAGCTCTTCACTTATTACTTTTGAAGAGTGTGACAGCAACAACTCTAACGCATCAACACAGTGCAGGCAAAAGAAACATTTTAAGCTCACTCTTCTGACATGAACAGTATTCTTTTCACCCTACAGTATAGGTGTAATGGTAGAGACTTGCCACCCCCACGAGTCCCCCTCAGCACTCGCTCTCACATGAAGCACTTTGATATAGTCTGCTTTAAATGATATCAGGCATACTACATTGGACAAAACCGCTTTAGCGAGGAAAGAGGGGTATAAGGAGGGCAGGAGAATAAGCAGGAACTTGAGAAATGGCTCTTTTATCAGCACTAAAGCGCCGGTTGATCGATGGGCTGAGATTAAAGACACTACGGTGCTGGCCACGCTTGAGAGAGACGTCAAGAGAACCTGCCAGGACGGGTTTCTCAGACGTGTGTTTGTGTGAGTAAGCTTATAACAGATTTGGTAACTGGGTTCAGTCAAGGACAGAATTGAATGAGGATCCGGGCCAGAACATTCCGTTGGAGAGAAGACGCTATCAAATTGGCCTGTGGGAAAAGAATGAGATTTTTGGAGGGTGCAGTCCTCAAAACGCTAGTAAACAATTTCAGAGCATTTGAGTTTGGTTCTCATTTGCATTTTGGGGCGAAACAAAATACCAGTTATGACCACAACTGGTAAATCAACAGCTTTTAAAGTCATATTGATGATTTTTATCCTACAAATGATTAAAAACAGCAAGTTTGAATGTCCGCCCATGAGCAAAGAAATGCACTTAAAGGATCCATTCTCACCTTCAAGAAGCATTCTGCACAGTTATGTGAATGAGTTGATAAATCACTGTTTCGCCTCCAAGAATTTGGCGTTTACCTGTAAGCCAGTGATTCATAAAGTATCACAGAGATGATGTATTTTTGTAGGCCAGCCCAGAAGTTAGTGGTGCACTGGTTCCCTCGACCAATAGCCTATGCATTTTATAGACTTTTGGAAGATCCGAATTAAATAAGATCTGTGATTAACATAAACAGACTACATCCATCATGGTCGCTCGACATCAACGTCACATACTTATTAAAAACGTGTTCCCTTGTAAGAAATTTTTTAGAGATGTGTACCCATATTGCATTATTTGTGAGATTTACATGCGCAATAATACTTCTAACATTAGCAACTAGTTCGCTTTTTAAAGATTTAAAAAATCACAAGCGGGTTATATCTCATGTCATGGATTATATCGTTAAATATTTAGTGATTTTGTTAATCACAGACCTTATATTTAGTAAATTTACCAAAAACCCATTGACTTTGGAACCAGATGGAACCAGAACTGCTATAATGCTAACTTACTTCCAGAGTTTGCAAAAATACGTCATCTCTGCAATTCTCTATTGAGAATTATACACACAGTCAGTGAGTTCCGATCCATTTTCAAACTCAACAACACATGTACATTATAGCAAGTATGCTTATATGGTGCTTTGACAAGAATCTAAACATCTAATATGAGTTCTTGGATAAGCAAGCACCCTGGCTACCATGAAACAATGACTTACCATCAACAAGACCACTATAGAAACCACATTGCAACACGCTAAAACAATTCTGAATGCTTTAGCATTAATTACTTATACTTTGGCAATAATAAAAATACTGTATTGTTAAGTTTTGCACAGGCAAGCAGCCCCCGCTGGAAATGAACATGTATTTTTTTCTGGACGAATCAACAATGATTTTGCGTTCCTTTTCTCAAAGTGGAAGTGCTAATAACATCAAGGTCAGGGGTGTGATTGCCAGGGAATGAAATACAAAGCTGCTAATCCATTTGAATAAAAGGTTTTGTCAAATGTAAATGTTTTCTGTAGATAAATTTCTCTAAATAAAACTGGATAATATACATATATATACATATAATATATATTCTGTATGTATGTACTGTACGTATATTATCAGTCACTAAAAACTGGATAGCAATCCACAGTAAATTCTCTGTACTTTGTGAAACAACAGAAATGTGACTGAGGGCCATTCTGTATAAGAGCTTCTCTTTCATACAATCTGTGCTTTGGGATCAAATGACAAACATATTCTGTTGGTGTGCTTTAATGGCATGGGTCATATGTCTTTTTACAGGCACCCACAGCTATAAGCTCCTCTATGCTACAGATCCCAGCATGAGTAAGTAATATCAGTGACTGACATCATTACTGCTATATTTGTGGACCTACTGTTTGTACCCTTTATCATGTTACAGTACTCCCGACAGAATATGCCACTTTATATAAGATGCAACTAAAATAATAAATGTTAACAATTATTTTCACATCACTCCCAAATTCTAAAAAGATTAAAGGTGTTATGAGTACAGCCTTCAGACAAACAGCTTTTGAAGAATCCAAACACAGCAGTATAAGTTCATAGTAATCATGAGCTGTCAAGCTTAATATGGAGAAAAAGTTCCTTCCTGCTTCAAACGCTCCACCATTATTCCCATCCTAAAGAAATCCAAAATCACTTAATGATTACAGGCCTATTGCCTTAACATCCGTTGCCATGAAGTAATTGTGAAGACAAGCTTACTAGAAAGACATCACGGTACCTTTACTGGATCCCCTGCAGTTTGCTTACCGAGCAAGCAGGTCTGTGGATGACGCAGTCAACATGGGACGGCATTATACCCTACAACATCTGGACCGACCAGGGAATTATGCAAGTATCCTGTTTGTGGACTTCAGTTCAGCCTTTAACACCATTGTCCCAACACTCCTCCAGACTAAACTTACCCAGCTCTCTGTTCCTAGCTCTGTCTGTCAATGGATCACCAGCTTTCTTACAGATTGTTAGAATTGGTAAATTCACATCCACTAGCCGTACCATCAGCACATTTTGATGTGTGCTCTCCCACTGCTCTTCTTTCTGTACACCAACGACTGCACCTCTACTGACCCCTCTGTCAAGATCCTGAAGTTCGCAGATGACACTACAGTTATAGGCGTCATCAAGGATGACGACGAGTCTGCTTACAGAAGTGAGGTTGAGCAGCTGGATGTAAGGTGCAGTCATAACATCCTGGAGATAAACACCTTAAAAACAGTGGATATGATAGTGGACTTTAGGAGAAACCCCCCTGACACTCCCCCCACTCATGAACAGCATTGTTGACGCAGGAGAGTCATTCAGGTTCCTTCAGGACCTGAAGTGGGACATTCACCTTGACTCTATTGTCAAAAAGGCCAAGCAGAGGCTGTACTTCTTTCGCTAGCTGAGGAAGTTCAACCTGCCACAGGAGCTGTTCTTACAGTTCCACTCAGCTGTCATTGAATCCATCCTCTGCACGTCCATAACTGTCTGGTTCGGCTCAGATGCAATAACTGACCTCCGAAGACTACAACGGATAGTCCGTACTGCTGAGCAGATCACTGGCAGAACCCTCCCCACTCTTGAAGAACTCATCCAGAGTGAGTAAAAGAGTAAAAGAACGCTATAGAGCACTGAGTACCAAAACAGCCAGACAAAGGAAAGTTTCTTCCCTTAGGCCATCTACCTCATGAACAGTTAAATGTTCTACTGTGCAATAAATACATGTGCAATACACAACTATAGTGTATATACTCATATTTATTACACATATTCAGTTATCCACATTCCCCTATATAACCTGTATATAACACAGTATAATTTGTATATAGCACAACTGTACATACAATATACTCCCTAAAGTCCTTTTGTCTAATATTGTCCTTTTTGTCAAATGTGTATTGTCTCCCACATATTTATTTTTACATTTTGTTACCTGTGCCTTGTCAATTTTTAAAGTGCACTGTAAGCTTTTGTCACTATAGGACTAATTCCTTGTCTGTCCAAGCACACATGGCAATAAAGCGCTTTCTGATAAGGGAGCCAATGTTCTTCTTTATTCAACAGAAGACAGAAATTCATGCAGGTTTGGAATGGCATGAGGATGAGTAAATAATGAAATAATTTCTATATTTGTGTGAACTATCCCTTTAAAGAGCTTTGCAATAATTTGCATGACTGGTTTTACTTATTTTATTACTTTTATCGCGCTTTCCTGATAACTGAATTTATTTGCAAAATTATTTGTCCCTTTACCTTTCTCAATATAAACAACTTACAGCATATAAATATTATTTTAAAATGCACAATATTATACAATAACATATTTGTTTATAAATATAATGTTTATATAATGCAAAAACAGTATAAATCCCTAGTCCCCTAAAGCTTTTTAATATCCAAGATCCAGTCCATGCAATCGTGAAATGTACAGAACCAACAGGAAAAGCAGAGGAGGACTAACCCGTTTACCAGTCATGCAGTGGTAGGGTTTTTTTTCTTAGCGGGCTGGACCCATAAAGAGTCAACACCGATAATGGTGACGGAGAGATCAAATGAAGTGGCTTTTTAATTGCAGGAGAGAAGCTATTAGCGATACACCCACATAGAATCAGCTCCACTCTTCCTGCGCTAGCACATTTCACTGCAAAAAAATCTATATAAATAATTAAACCGTTAGAAAAGTGGAGAGAGAAGAAGAACAGATGAGGAAAAAAACTGCAGGGAGATACAGTCACTTTCAGTGGACGTGATAAATACAGAAAAGGGCAAGATGAAATAAGAGCACAGGACGTGGTAAGGGTCAGACAAACAAACAAAGAGTCACCTTTACAAAGGTGAAGAAAGGTGAACAAGAAGCTGCTGAAGATGTGAGATTTATTTATGACTAAATTCATACAAAGATTTTTGAACAATTTTCCATCTTGCTGCCCAGAAACCCTTGCTAAACCATTTTATGAGTTGTCTGGAGATTTTCTGTAAATCTAAATGTGTAGTGTAAAGATTGCAGTAGGTTTTAACTGGGGGGATGTGCAGTACCATCTGTGCAGTGCATTTGAAGGTCATTGGCAGGCCCGCAAGAAGGCTCTGTCGATTCCCGCAGAATTGGAGCACCCATATCTCCATATATATTATGAAGTCTACATCTCCCCTGTCCCTTACATATTTGTTCATTTAATGTTTTGGTTTATCTTAGTACACTTTAACACTAACACATTGTACCATGTAATCCAAAATTATGCAGATCTTTTTCAAATACATTCAGAAAAGATAGAAAAAGTCAGCAGATTGTGTCATCTGCTTCTCATGTTGGAGACTTGATGTGTATTAACATTTGTGCACTTGGCAGACACTTTTCCCAAAATGTTGCATTAAAGGGATTGTTCACCCAAAAATGAAAATTCTATCATGAATCACCCTCTATTGTTCCAAACCTGTATATATCCTGTATATATACTGTATATATATATATATATATATATATATATATATATATATATATACATATATATATAATTTTGTTGTTGTTGTTATTGAACAAAACAAATATATTTGGAAGAATGTTAGGAACTGACAGTTCTGGAACATCATTGACTATCATAGAAGAAAAACTTAAAATAGTGATCAAAGGTGCCCTTGAACTGTTTGCTTTCCTAAATTCCTCAAAATATATTATTTTGTGTTTAAAAGCAGCCTTTGTGTGTTCCCTGGGACTTGATCTCATGATTTTTACACTGCTAACACAATATGTACAATGCCCTTTAATGGAGCTACAGGAACAACAGATTAGCTCTGAACCTTAATATTGGCCTACAACTGTATATGCATGAAAAACCTATGCGATCACAACAGAATCCTGAATTTCCATGATTAAAGTCATGATTTAATACTGGTCATAGCACACATGACCACCACAGACATCGCTGAAGAAAACTGCTTTAACCAGATCAAGTAAATCAAGAGAACTAGGCCATTTTAAGCCAGCTAAAATCTGCTAAGAGATTCTGTTGGCTGGTTGTTGTGTTTTAACAGCAGATGCAAAGCTAGATATGAATAATGTTTCCTATTCACTACCCACTACCTATTTGTCAGCCACAAACACCATATCCTCTAGTTACAAGTAACATAGTTTTTAATATTAAAAAGCATTACCTAAATAGAGCATATAAAAAACGTAAAATAGTGTGCGGTTTTATGTTTAATGCTTTTTAATATTATAAGTCATGTGTAATATTTGTCTGACTCAGAATGGTGAGGTCTAAATATGAGTCTGACTCTCACATGATGATATACGGTATGTGAAGATTACGGCAGAATGCTTCTGTGCCTGAAGACTTTAGTAATGTTGGGTCTAAAGGATGTCAAGAGGAGCGCTTTCTCAGGTCATTTAGTCACAACACCACCATCCCTGCAACCAGTAGGTAAGATATACACAAAAGTGACCCCCTGCCGGCATGCCGAGGTGTGGGGCGACACAGCAGCAGGGGGGCAGCTCGCAACCTTTAACGCCGGAGTAGATCATGTAAGCTCTCCTTGAAAGTCACGCTGTCAAAACTACTCTGGCCGATTCCAAATGTGAGTTGTTTGAGTTTTAAGTTCATAGCAATAGCCAATATGCGCAAATGTGAAGCTACAGCGGTTTAATACACAGGTAAAGATGATCATCTCTGAAATATAATTGAATGGTGTATTAGAACCTTTGATGTAGTTAGATTTAGAAGGATTAACAATGACGATTTATGCATCCGGTTTTACAGAGATTATTTTGTGAAGAATTTTTAATGCGCTTTGCGGTATTGATTATTAAGCTGTATTGATTCTGTTCACGATGATGTCATTATTATCAGGATGGATTACAATCTGCTGGAGGGCTCTGTGTAACCAATCACTCTTGGACAAGCTGTTAAAAAGAACCTGGAATAATTATACTAGTAGGAGACCATTATGTCACAAGGTTAAGTTATTATGTTTTTATCATTCGACACATATGCGCTTAATAGAAGCGCCCAAAGGAAAGAAATAAGTGAGTCACACATTCCTTAAATGTCTTAGTTATTTCACCTAGACAGCAATGAGAGTATATGGAGAAATATAGACTTTTGCTAAGATTTCTTGCTTTTCGTTTATCTCAGCCCAATGTCAGAAGTATGGGTGTCATGATATCAGATATTCACTACACGATTATTGTGGCCAAAGAAATTCAGTCTATATTATCACAATATCTTTTCAGGAATAATACCAATTAAATTCATCTATCATTTTTATTTTATTTATTCTTTTTTGGCCAATAAATCAGATTGTAAATATGAAGTTAGGGAAGTGGAGAAGGTCAGTGTATGAAATTAAGCAGCATCTATGCTTCTATAAGCATCACGGTGGCTGACACAGGACTAAGATGTTGTTGTGTATTTACGAAATGTGCTCTGTGCTCTGAGAGTTGTTTGTCCATTTAGAGCTACAGTAGAATCAACATGCCGAATTACATGTCAGGGCACCCACATGTAAGTAGAAATAGCTCATTCTACGATAATAAAAATATACCGCTTCATTATTTAAGGTCTTTATACACCAGTGAAGACATGTATATTATATTGCATTTCTTTCAATAAAACTTACACTATAAGGCAAAAATGTATATAGTTGCAATGAATAATACCTGATATTATCATACCTGTAGTATTAACAAAATATCAATTATCATGGTTTTCAATATCAAAGCATTTGTCAACATTGACATACAGTATTGCGACACAAGAGATTTCCATATGGATTCAAACACTCATAATACTTCCAAGACTGAATTATCAATCTTGGACAATTGTCCTTATTTGTAACACATTCTGAACATTTAATACAAACTTGACCCTTCAGTGAAGTCAAACTCAGAGCGCTCCAGAGCTACAGTATGAAAAAGTAACCTATAAGCCATTAAATGTTCATCTAGATAATTTCAAGGACACACAAACAATAATTAATTATGCCTCTTACAAAAACATTTTTCAAGATCTTCACTGTTTTTCACTAGCAATGAACATAACAATGAAGTGAAGATGTCCATTGGAACACTGTGTCTAGTGACAGACGCATTCATGCTGTGAGGAATTTATCACTATGGCTCCATTGCTCTCTGTCCAGCCAAGCTGCCAGTCTTTGGATGGGACCCCATTTGGCATGGGCCACTAGCTTTGATTTCAGACACACACAAGCCGAACCAACAGAGAGTGAAACCTGCAGTTAGTTTCTCACTAAAGGAAACTCTGAAGTCTTCGTGACTGTCTTATAGCAAGTATACAGTTAAATATATTTTAATGTATCCATATTTAGGAATTAATGAACCATGTCTTGCTAGCAAATGCCAACAACATACAATTATATAAAGACAATCAGAATGGAGATTTAAGCAGATTCTTTTCATTTTTAGCAATATTCATTGAACAGTTAAACGTTGGGTGTGCGTGTGCCATCTCAGGCAGAAAAGAGCTGCAGCTGATGATTTACCTAAACCTCATAAGCCGTACATAAACAAAATAAAAAATGTCCCTCATTTTACTAAAATGAAACCGTTTTCTTCTCTGCTAAACTTGGCCACCCTGGCTCCAGCACACCATGAGCTCTGACCCTTAATGAAAGCAGAGGCTATAGCTGGGTAAATGTGAAGTCAAACTGTGGGGTGTGCAGGCTCTTATTTCACCATATTCTGCATCTTTATTTCTACCTTTTCAGGAGCTGTTTTATCCTCGAGGCGAAAGTCATTTTTTCCTTCTGTGTCTGTGACCCTGAGGCATTGATTCCATTTAAGGAACTGAAAGTAATTAAGAGCTCTCGCTGTCTGCTTTCATGTGTTTGCTGTGAGGCACCAGCCTCTCCATGTGCCTTTCAGATTCATTAAGCACACATCCACACTCCGGAGCCTGGCGGGACAATGACAAGGTCAGTGAGATATGAAAAGGGATGGCAGTCACATGTGTATTTCATGAAAAGGCCTCAAACCCTGACTCCATGTGTGTCTGGGGCCCGGTCGTGTTTCATGCCTCAGGGTTGGAACATTGATATGTATCATTTAAGTTTTAAGACAGTAAATATACCACAGACGGCACATGACAGTGTTTCCATTTATGTGGTAACATTATTGAAACACATCTGAACGCATTAAAGTGAAAATTTTGACTTCAATTACTTCGAGGGATAGTTCACCCAGATATGAAAATCCTGTCATCATCTACTCAAGTATTTTCTGGGGCCAAGAAATCTCAGTTGCAAACATTCTTCCAAATATCTTTCTGTGTTCAACAGAACAAAGTAATTTATACAGATTTGGAACAACTTGAGGTTGAGTAATTCAAGACAGGATTTTCATTTTGGGTGAACTAACCCTTTTAGTTAATGCCATTCGAAACTTGTCGTGACTTTTTTTCTTTTGTGGAACTCAAGAGAAGAAACTTTTTAATAATGCTTATGCTGCTGTTTTTTTTACATACAATTAAATAAAAAATGATCCTGTTGGACTGCTGGAAAGTCTTCGAAAAATGTATGACAATGCCTGTATGACTGTTTTTGTTCTGCGGGACACAAAAGAAGATATTTTGAAGAACGCTGGTGACCAAGGAACATTGCCCCCAAGGCATGTTTCACAGAAGAACATCACTCTGATGAACATCACTCTGGTTCTGATGAACACAGAGAAAGATATTTCTATAGTAGGAAAAATTGCAATGGTAGTCAAAAGTTCCCCAAATGGTTTGCTTTCCTACATTCTTTAAAATACTTTCTTTTGTATTCAACAGAACCAAGAAATGTATATAAATATGGAACAACTCGAGGGGGAGTACCGATGACAGTATTGTCATTTTTGGGTGAACACTTTCTTTAAGGTTCATTCTTTCCATTCTCGCAGCTCACATGCTCAAGCACACCCAATGATACATTAGAGAGATTAAAGCTAATTGGGCATGTGTCACTTCAACCCAGGTCACTCAGGTAATCTCCAGTTACCTTTAGTCTCCGAGATTGCTACACTCAACCTTAAGCCTCTGCTCTTAAACCAAATCTGTGCCCACTATAAGCAGCACACACAGGTTAATCTCTACTCTAACAACAATCCTGCGTCTTTCCAGATAATGCTGGTCAGTTAGATCGACCAGAACCAGTTTTGCATGCATCTCATGAAATCTATGACAACATAACAATA
The DNA here is from genome assembly GCF_947034865.1 of Barbatula barbatula. Taxonomy (NCBI): domain Eukaryota; kingdom Metazoa; phylum Chordata; class Actinopteri; order Cypriniformes; family Nemacheilidae; genus Barbatula; species Barbatula barbatula. Next base: position 11,109,455 of record NC_136772.1, read on the forward strand.
AAGATGCCTTATTTATCGCAATAAATTCACCACAACTAATTTGAAATTAGATATCAAGTGTGTAAAATGCAAAGCAAGTCTAAAGGTTGTCTCTACAGAGCTTTCACATCTCCCTTTAGTAAAATATCCATGTATGCCCGCATGCATTTTTAAATGTTACTGTCTAATAAAAGGTAATATATTCTCCCGGAGACTGACAAAGAACGGCACTAATGGAAAATTACTTTCTTGTTATGCACAGGGCCTTTACCATAGCGAATGCATGGTTCACCGTGGAGATTTCAAGCATACATGTATATCATACATAAATCATGTTTTTTATTCCAGGGCTGCTTTCATATGTTTGTAGAACCATTATCCTTCAACGCTGGTCATTGCAATAGCTATAAAAAAGCTATCATTTAGCATTTGACTTGATTACAGCTTTAAGAGATAAACGCCTCATTAAGACTGCCATAAAATAATTAAATCAGAGAATAGAGAGGAAATGGAAGATGATGCCTTGATTTGCTGCTGTGGTGAATGAATATGGGTATTCTTGCCACGTGTCAAGGCTCAGCATTAATGTGCTTTAAGAGAACAGGATGTAATGTGATTTGCCAGTGCTTAGGCTCTGTGCTTAGCCACGAGCAGGAAGAGGTAATATAAGACGTAAGAATGTGGCTTAGTTTTTGAGAGCACATTTCGCAGGCAGGGGTTACGTTCGCATCCGTTTTAAGTTTTAACTTAACCAGCCATCCAATCTTACAAAACAGATTTGCTCTTTGAGACAGTAATGGACTTATTTTATTTATTATTTCTTTGCTTGATGTTACCACAGATACGTGCACAGGCCTGCAATTGAGATTTTACACCTGATCATAAATGGCTCATAATTAATGGCCATGTACACACCGCACCAGGACTGATAACAGGATTTAAGCGAAGGAACAATCCCCTATGCGTAGGGGATGCGTAGAATGCAGAAGTCATTCCTGATGTATCTGATAACTATGGTAATGTGTTGTCCTGCCTCTGAAATGACTTAAATAAACAGCTTTGGATCAATGTTGGCTACCAGGTAAGTATTATCAGCTGGCAGTCCCATAAGTAACTGCACTCTTAACTTTATGTTAAAGGTATAGTCCACCTTAAAATGAAAGTTCTCACTTTTTTGTGGTTTCAAACCGGTATGGCTTTCTTTCTTCTTTAGAACACAAAACATGATATTTTAAAGAATGTTGGTTCAATGGCGGTACCCATTCACTTCTATTGTATAGACACAAAGTCAATAGGTACCGGTATGTTCTGCAGAAGAAAGAAAGTCATGCAGGTTTGAAATAACAAGAGGGTAAGGAAATGATGACATATTTTTATTTTTTGGCAAACTATTGCTTTAAGCCCTCAGAAGTGGAGTGACTACCGTATTAAGCTGCACTGTGGGCAGCGACAGTGGCACAGAAAGCATCATGGGAAATGTTATTATGCCACACTGAAGAACCACACGTTGACCCGCCCAAGGACGCCCGGTCTTAAGGGGATGACAAGCACTGACAGATGCGCTGCCATTTCACACGATCCCTTTGAAATTTATCAGGATAATCTGTGGCACGTTTAGAACTTTGATTAAAAGTTAATGAACTCAGGGGACAAAGTATGTTAGGCATCTGCAGAATTCTGGAGACAAAATATTCTTCATGGTTCAGTAGAGAGAGTGTGCGCATGCTGTCACTGAGACACTTTGATGACAACATGTCAGTCGAAGTATGTGTTAAGTATCCACTCGGGCATTGTGTTGTGTGAGCGATTAACTTAGCAAAGTGGCTCCTGTGTGCCACACAAGGTCGATTAAATGGTTGGATATGAGCATGTGAGGGAACGTCTTTTAAATGTGTTATTGTAATGACCTTTATTGGGAGTCTACAGCTAAATAAATACATGGTTTTGTTTAATGGTATAATAAACTAGAACCATACATTTTCCAATTAGCTAAATTGTTGTTATTGAAGTTAAAAACTTAACTAACTTATCTATAAAACTGTATTGGTTTGCCCGTTTTTATTTTTAAAAGAGAAAGAGCAGTTGTGGAGGTTGGTAGAAAAGAGCGTTCTTCAGCATTCTCTCGGGTTTGAAATATCAGGAGAGGGAGACAAAGTGCGGTGGGCACTGTCATTGATCACATGTCTTTGACCTTCACAGTAGCTTAGTTAGGATATTTCCAAAGTCACCTCTGGTTGGTGGCAATTGACATTTCATTGTGAAATATGCTGCAAAGTGCTCTTTTCATACTTTTAGCTTAAAATCATGTTCAGGCGTTTCACTGCAGAAACCGAATAAAAGAAGGACCTCAACAGAGCTTTAGATCACTGCAGCAATGGAAAAAAAGTGCTTATGATTAAATAGGGCATCGGGATTATGTGTGAATATTTGTGGATCAGATTACATAGGCTGCATTGGGCCAGGTTGAGAGATGCTATTATGTTACAACGAGAGCAGCAGACAAATCACAAAGAACAGACCTCTGTGGAGACCTTGTGATGTAGATTTGACATCTTTCTCAATTCAAAATATGAAATTTTTAGTTAAAAGGTATGGTAATATGCCTGTTTTGTGTTTCTCGTATGCCAATGTTTTATTGAAACAAAATGTGATGGTCAAGAAAAACAGCGGTCACCACTTGCCATGACAACACATCTACCCCACCGTCTGTTTAGCAGCCACGATTGTATACAAGTTTGAGTTTCAAAGCGGTTTTACTGCTCATTTGTGTAGAAATCACATTTTTAATGCAAGTTTAAAAGCATTTGCACTTGCTCCGTTATAAATTATCTTGTGGGATTTCCTAAATTGACAAAGGACTGAACTGAGGACACTTTGTGGGATTTTTGTTACATTTACAGCAAAAGACAAATTGTTAATGTTAATTATAGATCATCTTTAAAAAATGATGAATTATAGCAGTTTAACAACAAGAATAAGTGAAGTCATTTGACTATTTTTAGGAAAAGTTGCATTCATTTTCATGAACTGAAAACAGATCTATACTATACCAAAACATAGACTGAGAATTATTCTGAGGTCCATCCTGCAATTGAATTAAATAATTGTCATTTTAGATAAGTTAGTGGTTGTTACATCACATATATGATAGCAGCCTACACTGCTATTAACCTAGTGACTATATCTAATAGGCAACATTCGGAATGCACGTCATACCACTGCCACACACAAACCCCTCACAAGAGAGGGCTGGCTTTATCTGGACCCAGCCGTCTGATTGGTTAAAGTATTTGCATCCAGTTGTCTGATAGGCCAAAATGCTTGTAAATCAATACGGTTCTTCGCCGACGTAAAAATGGGCGGGTGAAGGCAACGGAGGGCAGAAAAAAACAAAACAATCCGCCCGGGCGTCCATCTTGAATACAGTAAGCCATCGGTGACTGACAGCCACGGAAAGGCAAATTGCGATAAAGTGAGTTCAGACCGCCCTGTAAAGTCAAGCGACCGCGACAACCCGGCCAATGCACACCGAAGGATTATACATTTAACGACATTATCGATCAATTCCGTCTTGCTTTTTTGTCCTATTCCCGGCGGGGCTGATGAAGTTATTTCGGAGGTTGTGCGTGCTTAGGTTTATTCAACTGTCGACATTTGTTAGTTTATAAGGATCGTTTCTTATATCTACCTACCCTGGTTATTCTCGAGACTCTTTCTGCTGTTGTTCCGTGCAGCCACGACTCAATAAAATACGGCGGGAATGTGGATATAACACGTTTGTCCATATAGTCCTTCACTGTCAACTTGAGCTTGCGCGGAGCTCTTTTGCGTTCGCTGAATCGTGCGCGTGACCCCGTTTATTTCAGTTTATAAGCGATCTGTTATAGTACACAGATACTATATACTTCATATATATTCCGTCGAGTAACAATTATGTGGAAACTTAATCTGGGAGACGGCGATTCCGTGTTTAGAACCGCGAACGTGGATTCATTTGTTGTACTGCCTTAGACGTTTCAAATGGAGTGATTTGGAGCCATTGCTTTGATTGAAATATTAGCTCCATTGCACCACTAGGAATATATATTTTATGGCAGGTTTTATGCATAGGCTGGCCGGTCGTTCTGATCATTGGGGATGGGAGCTGGCCCACTTACTGAAAGAGCGTATCGAACGGGCTCTTTTATTCTGAGCGCGCGACGGTGCAACATTTTATAGATACAGTATTCTTACGCATTGGCATTTCGTCGTTAATGTTATGGTCCTTAAGCGGGACTGTATTTCGAAAATATCATCGACTTTGAATAAACTGTCACCAGTGGACACTTTGTTGCTGTTTTTCAATCACCGAACCTAAGGACTATAAAACTGACATTGGATTTGTGCATTGGCATATATCACTGAATCTGTGACATGGATGTGTTTCGCTGACTGTCGATCAATAGTGTTTTGAGGAAGACTTGAATGCAAACACGCTTGGATTTTGTGTCAAAAGGCAGTAGATTGAAAAAATGGGACCTGCAACAAAGCTGGCGTTTGGAGTGTTCCTCATCTCTTGCTCCTCAGGTGGGTATTCATGTGTGCGTGAATAAATGTCAAAACCCTTGCAACTTAAGTCCATGGCATCAAACAGGGCACGCAAAGTGCTTCTTGGTACCATGCAATGTATTTGTTATGCGTGTATGTGCCAACGGTGGATGTTTCTCGTGTTTCTCCGCATTGAGATCGAATTCTCTGGGTTCTCGTAAAATAGCCATACACCGCCGTCTGAATATAATCTGAGCATGCACGGGAGCAACAGTCATTTACTGTCAGGATTGTGCAATTCATTTTCACAATAACTGGTCTGACGAGTCCACAACACGAATCCCTGTTTTGTGGAGTTGTGAAAACACACTAGTGTGGAGCTTCTGTGTGTAATATTGACGGATTATTGTGCATTTGCATATATGCTTTATATGTTGCATGTAAACCCCCTCTACTGGTTGCTCTCTTTTATAGATTATTCATTTGTATGAGTACAAAACTGATGTTAAAAAGGTAAATCATTAAAAATCCATTTGGTGAGGCAGGCTGGACCAAAGGTCATATTTGCATGTTATAACATTAGATAAGATATCAGTACTGAAGTAACATGAGCATATTTGATATGCATCTTAATGATTATCTTTGTTCAAAAGCGTGCCCGATCAAGGAATAGAACAGACTGCAAGAATATTGGAGGATATTCCATGACAGACTTCATAAGATCAAAGTCTGAATTCTGCTTTTATTGAAGATGCATAAGAGGCACAGTTTGTGCCTGAACTCCATGTTCCCTTATACTGGATTGCACTTGCCCACACAGTTCTGCGCTCTTTTGGATACAGAGACAATCAATAAAATGTTATATTTAAGCACATTGGTTTGCAATTTATATCAGTATAAAGGAAAATGCATCCAGAACGGTTTATGGAACATTACCTTTTGGGTCACATTGCACATGCTCTCGGAGGATTCAGTGTTCACTAATGGGATGAGCTTTTAGACCTCTTGTAGATCTCAGCTTGAAGTAATGTGAGGAACGTTTTACCCATTTGATATTTGGATCTTGTGTGCTCCTCTAAGAGCATCAGTCGGACAGTTTTTAAGTTCAAAGCCACATGTAAGATTGCAGTCAGTAAGTTCTCCTGTACCAAGAAGTGCTTGTTACACAAAGGTGTTTCCATGAAACAGTGACTTACAGTATGTTGCTGGATGTCTTGTTTGGCCCAGATGGGTCACATATGTTACAGTAAATAAGTGAATGGTTTGCCTTATTTGAGCTTTATGGAAGCTTTCAAAGTAAATAGCTCAGCCAGGTTGTTATCTGAGTCGGAGAGAATTTAGTCTGAGCACTTGCCCAGTCAAAGGTAAATTATGCCTTAAACCTCACAACTTTTACAATGAATAGCATTGGCAACTGGTATCATCTAAACCATATAAAGAAAAACAGGAACCTTTCAAAGAAAACCCTGACAACATGACTCTGTTTGCCATATACACAGATTTTGATGTTAAGCTTTTCCAGGTACTTGTTTTTTAGACTAGTAAAACCGGTCGTTTGCATGTCCGAAATCTTGCTTCATCCCAAAACAGATAATAGTAGCAGACAACTGTTAATGTGAAGCCTTGATATTGGAAATTCTGCAATGGACTATAGGTTTCTCAATCCAGATTAATTATTGTTCTCGATTGGATTGCACAAGTTTAAACAGATCAACATTAATAGTGGGATTTTTCAGTTTCTAGTCTAATCCATTTAAACATCATGCGTCACTTCAGATTGTAGTGCATTAGATGAAATCAAAGCATTGCAGTTTAAAGCAAATGTTCTCTTCTAGTATTATTGTACAAAGCCACACTTGAGTTTTGGTGTTGAACAGATCACCTTATCAGTTTTCTTTATCCCTCGCGGTGCATGGTGGTGGGATTTTGAAGGTCAGATATGATATACATTAAATGATAAAAATTTAAAGGGTACTTAAAATTTAATAGGTGATGTAAGTAGATGTAAAATATCAAATTTTATTTGGTTAACAAATGTCAGTATGTCAAGCCCAACTATTTAGTTTAACCTTCCCAACGGCTGTAATTTAGTGACTCCTAGTATCTGCTTTTTGTCTTTAGTTTGATATTGGAAGTACAAACCAGTTTTAAGTTTAAAACAAGCACAACCAAGAGAGTGTGCATCCTCGTGCCAGGATTCTATACAATAATGCCTTTATGCTCTATGTTTTCTGTTCTTACGAGAGTGTTACAGTGTCGAGTAAACCATACTGTAAATTCATAATGGAAGTATTACTGTTTCCACTTGTGCTATTTTTTTCACTTAAACATTTCTTTCCATTTTTACACCCAAACAGCGTAGCAAGGGACTAGGTTTTTTATCCAGTGACCGCACCTCTACGACAAGTCCCCCAAAATAACGGTCTTCTGTGTCGGATAGAATTGCTGTAATTCCTCTTTTGTACAGGCATTTTAAGCTTGCTAATGGCCATTTTGAACTTTGGGCATTTACACCAGGAGTTTTTACTAGATGTGTCAAAATCAAGACCATTTCCAAAAATATGTTTTCTTCAGCACAATTCTCTTTTGTGTGTTTGAGGTGAGTGAATGTACTAGTACACAGCTAATTACTGTTTGTCATGAAAGTACAGAAAGGAAGTGACACAAACTACTCTGCCTTTATTTTTCTGTAGTTTTTTTTGAGATGCTGTGCTAATTAGTAATCTTTTTATATGGTAATTGGAAAGAAACAAACATAAATTAATGTCAGACATAACCCAGATGAAGCCTATTACACTACAGTACTTAATGTAACTTATCAGGTCCATGCTTTATTTGCATTTAAAAGGACTGTCTTCCAATAAATGAAAGTTCTGTCATCATTTACTCTAAATATCTTTGTTCTGATAAACACAGAGAAATATATTTGGAAGAATGTTAGTAACCAAACAGTTCTCAACCCTCATTGACTGCCATAGTATGGGAGTCAATGGGGAATGAGATCTGTTTGGTTACTGACATTCTTCCTAATATCTTCCTTTGTGTGTATCAGAACAAAGAAATGGCGACAGAGTTTTCATTTTTGGGTGAACTTTCCCTTTAATAATAAATACTGATTATGTAGATTAAATTCATATTTCTCAACTTTTTGAATGTTATTAATTCATATAAGGACTTTTATATATTGAACATCAAACTGGTGAAAGTGTTAATGTCGATCGTGAATATCGATACTGATTATTGGCTGATATATTGGTGCATCTCTATTCACAGTATGTTCATTGGGGACAGTCGTATTTTATGTATGCATTCTGGGTGCTTGAGGAGGAAAGCATGGGAAACAACTTTGTCTTAGTTTGACTTACTTTACTGAAAAAAAAAACACAACTAAACTATCTTTATCCAGATGCAATCAGTGTTCTCGGCTGCACCATGTTTCTTTAATGACAATTGGATGAATGTTTTTCGGCCCTTGTATCAGATGTCGATATGAACCCCTCCCGTGCGATGTCACACTGTTAAAATACAATATTTATTCATTTTAGTAAAAATCTGCCAATATTCAACCATAAGGCTAGACAGACAGGGATATAGAAGAAGGATGATTGTTCATAACCATTTTGCATATCTTCATAACCCTTCATAAAAGTCCTAAATTTAGGTTATTTCTGTGTTTAACAATGTCGATCATGCAAACACATTTCCATTTGATTCTTGTGTTTTCTTTTGTTTAAAGTGCCATTTTGTGATTGATAGCTTGACCTTCGGTTGCTTCGCAGTGTATTTCGATCCTCACCAACTGGACTTCCATGACATAGGCAGGTTGCAGCCACTGCTGCCCAAGATGCAGATGCCTTCTTGAATAATTTACAACCACAGTTGACCACTGCTGACGGAAGGGCTATTTGAAATCAAATGTGCTGCCTTTGTCCTCTAAAGGTTTGCTTTGACCTTTGGCGTAGTTTTCACATTTTCTTCGTGACAGATGATTGTGTGGATAAATCAGGAAAGAGTAAATATTGAGTTATGCCACGTATATTAAACGCAGAAATTCCTTACTGTAACAGTAGATGTATTGGAGGGTTTATATATCTGTTTTGTCCAAGTATACAGTATGAGAGGTTTTCAAAACCGATTACACCTGCCAGGACTAGATGTATTTTTAGTAGGTATTTAGTAGGGCTGTCAATAGATTAACATTTTTAATCTGCATGAATCGCACCCTTTTCGTGCAATTAATCGCACAGGTATTGTGAAATTAAACATACTGAATTTATTTTGTTTAACATGTATATTTTAGTAGTGTCAATAGATTACAAAAATTAACTAGATAACCATGCAGCTTTTTTTAATATACCTTTACATTCTAATAATTTCACATCTATCTCCAAATTATTGTAGAATGTATTTCTTTAACAGCATCATTTTATCAATGAAAGCCAACATTCCAATTTTGTGGGCTTTGCAACTGATGTCTTAAGTAAATAACACTTTACTGCGAAATACAGAAAAATCCTCATTAAAGCTAGATAATCACATTGATTTCTTATGTTCTTTTGTTCTTTGATTAACATTAGTGACAGGAGTCACATCAGCATGTATACTATTGCAGCACCTTTAAGAGCTACCACTCTAAACAGGTCTAATGCGCTTCCTATTTTCACTACTCTTTGCATTCGTTCAAGACTTCATTTAACTCGTTAAAGACCGCCGTCGCATTGCGTTGAGCTGTGTTCCACAGCCAGAAGCTTTGAATCTATACCTGACGTGTCAATACAATTATTTCAAATCACGCCAATATAGTTTAAAGGCCTTCATATGAATAAGAGCGTGATTATATAATGTCAATGATGACAGAAAAACGGATGTTGCGTTTAATGCCGTTAAATATTTTGAATGCGTTAATCTGAAAAAATATATTGCATGCATTAATGTGTTAACATTGACAGTCCTAACTTTTAGTCTTTAAAACAGGTTTGCAAATGTCTCCATAAATGTAGTTGTTCATTTAACAAGTCAAAAGGAGTCAAAGCCGATTATTAGGATTTACAGCATAAAACGTGTTAAACGCGATTGACTTCTGATTCACTGTTATACATCAATATTATATACATTGTTGGGACAGTTATGTGAATCATATTGCGTCTGAATGTTCTTCTTTAATCAAAAACATTTTAATTCAATAAAAAATCATACAGATAGTGACATGAATGAACACTTCTCATGTAATGACCTACTTTCTTTTTCGTTTTTTAAAAATTCTTGATTAAAAATATGATTTCAGCATGGTCTTGACATTGGTTTTATGTCCAGGACATCACTGTATAACAAAGAGATGAGTAAGTTAAGAGTTTTCCTTTTTGTATGATAATTACAATTAGGATAAAGTGGAGGGATCACTGTTAGTCATATTTGTCTCTTAAAAGTATGTCCGTCTTTAGTTTACTAGTTGAAAAGAGATGGTTTGATAAGGAACAGATTCAAATGTTTCCGGCACAATTAAATCTCTAATTTCCGGATCTGAAAAAAACTTCATAGATATGACTGGTACCATAATATGCAGTGAAAGGCTCTTTGAATGACTTTGTAGGACAGGCTATTTTTCGACGTTGCCATTCCATATGAGATTCAGATATATTTCTTTGTCTGTGGTGAGAACACAGGACATAACCAATTCATTATGAGACGTGGATAATGTCATCAAATGTGGAACATCACAGGTGCCAGTTGTGAGGCCGTTTTTCTTTATTATTAAAATACCCTCAAAGTAATTGGATAGATATCAAATTGCAATCCAGTTGTCCCAGACCACATAAAAGCACTCGGGTGTGTTAACATGGACAATTTATGCCTTTTGGACTAACAGAGTAGCAGTTCTATAATCTGATTGCTTAAACTTTTTATTGTCTAATATTACAAGGTCTTTTGTTGCCTGATGTGCTGTATGAGTTTAGCAGAGACACCATGATAAATATTTACAGTATGGTTAAGACTAATGGCCTCTTTACGCAGCAAAGGCAGCACAGAAACCATATCTGAAGCGGCATAAAACCACGAAAATGTGTATTTACACGGACCGATAATGCAGCTCTAAAGCAGTATAAATGCATTTACACAGGAATTAAAATTATGCTAAATAATGCTGAACACAACCGAAAAAAGCACAGTTCTAACAATATGTAAAAAAAATAATGTCTTTAATGAAACGATATAAAAAATACTGACAATAATTATAACAATTCATACTATAAAAGCAATATTTGGATATAAATGCAACATTTTAAATGAATTTCCTTACAAACGCTCCATAGACATTTGCTGTTATCAGGCACCTCACTGCATATTGAAAGACGCCAAAAGTTGTTTTAAAGAGCCAGAAAGTACTGTCAACCAGGTAAATAACCGGTTCCGGTGTTACAGCAAATGTTATCGTTGTCGTCTATCAAATATTGTCCTCAATGTGATGCGTTTGGAAATATAAAGAAAAAATCCTGGATCTCAATCCTAGCTCGATGAGACCTAAATCATTTAAGCTCCTAGGGCCGGGCATCTGTGCACAAGCGCTAACTGTTCTCACTTTACAGTCTGGACCAAAGCACATTTACATTATTATAATGCAACTGTTTTGAGGTGAACGGTAAGAACAGCACACACACTCATCACAAAATGATTTAATGATGTGATTTATTAAGTGTTCGACTTCATGCGCGTGTTGCGCAGACCCATCTGCTTTACACAAGAGCTATTCAAATAACTCCTGCTGTACTATGCAGCACTGCATCATTTCCGACAAACCTAAAATTTGAAGCAGTTTGATACTAGTTGACAGAGTAACAGAGGTCTGCATGTGATCATGTCACACGTAATGTTTTTTTCCTTACGAAGGAGAGGAGCTAAAGGAGGAATTTGAACAATTCATAACATGAGTTCAAATAAAAAAATCTGCATTCTGCGCCTGAGTCACCAACAATGATACTCCTAACATTTTTCTTAATTAACTTTAAAAAGAAAAGAAACTAAATAAATTGAATTTGATATTAAAAACTAATCGAAAGTATTTTAATAGCTGAAAACAGTCTCAAAATGTACATCATGCATTCAAACTGGACAGCCTGCCTGAGTAAACAGCCACAGCACAAACAAAAGTACTCCATACATTTTTCCTTATTAAATCATTATATGAAGAAATGAAAAGAAAATCGATGTTTTAATTTTTTTTTTAAATCTACGTTGTTATTATTAGCCTAAAACAAATGTCGTTGTTTGTTTTCACTCTCTGGCTTTCTGCTGACATGGCAGTGAAGTTTAGAGCGGATTTAATGCGCCTTCATTTACACTAAACCTGACCCGCACTAGAGTGGCCTTTGATACCAGGGTCTGAGGAGGGTCAGAACCGGCATATTGTAGATCGGCTTTCATGCGGCATTACATCTTTACACAGAAATGTAATCCGCCACAGAGACGCCTTAACTCGCCTGTGTAAAGACGCTATCAGGCCTTGGTTCCTGTGGTCTGCTTCTTGCACAATAGGGGTGATTCTGAATTATCCAGTTAACTGCACATTTGTAATACAAAGTATCTCATATTTAATAAGACTGAACATAAATGTTACATTTTGTAATTTTCCTTAATGGATGTGTGTGTGTGTGTGTGTGTGTGTGTGTGTGTGTGTGTGAGTGAGATGAATGAGAAACTGGTATAACATATATAACAAATAATGAACTAAAGAAATTGTGCTCACAGAGGTTTCTTTTACTTTCTATGACAAAAGTTGCAACAGTCGGATTGTGTGTATATAGATGTCTTTGTGTATTGCTGGTAGGGGTCTGACAAGACACTCATCCCACGAGAACGAAACAAGATTACATTTTTAAACTTTTTTAAAGAAATCCTCAATGATGAAACATATAGGGAAAAAGTATTTTATATATATATATATATATATATATATATAATTTTCACCTTAAAAACACAAAGTGCAAAAGAAATTAGCATTATACAATCATCTTGTACTTTATGAAAACTTCTATTTTAATGAATTATATTATGCAGTAATAGACAATATGTAAACAACACAAGCACTATCATATCACACTGCCAATCCTCCTTCCTCCACTTACTGAACCCTCGTAGCCTTCAGAGAAACAGTTAAAACTACATGAACGCATCATGTTTTTTGCTAACATTTCACATACTGTATGTACATGTACAGATAAATTTTTTTTGAAGAGGCTTGCCTTCAAATGTATTAAATAACGCAATAGCGCTCCCAAAGTGCTCCTGGCTGTAAACACTGGTGCTAATGTGCGAGGCACAGGCTTACATAGAGAAACGGTTGGAAAGTAGCTTTTCTGTGGTAGAACTATTTTAAGAGCTCACTGGATATAAATGCTTGTAGCCATAACTGTAAAAACAGCAGCAGCTGTTTAGCCTGCTATAATGGGACTAACAGCATCTTCTCTCAAATGCACAAAAGCCATCATGAGCATTACTTAACCTACACAAAACGATAGATAGATAGATAGATCTTTCGTGGTTTTATGCCGCTTCAGATTCGGTTTCTGTGCTGCCTTTGCTGCGTAAAGAGGCCATTAAGTATGAAGTATATTATGCAGTAATAATTAATATGTAAACACTGCAAAATGTTTTGTCACAAACTCAAATGACCACAAAATGTATGCTTATTGCTTTGTTTTCTTAACAGGCGCAGCTTTTAGTAAAGTGTTGTGGTTGTTTTCTCTATATGCTTTTGCATAGTGCTCGTGTTAGCAGAGGTGGCACACTGTCAATCCTCCTTCCTCCACCCTCATAGCCCTCAGAGAAACAGTTAAAGGGGCCATATGGGCGAATACATGTTTTTCTGTGTCTTTGGTGTGTAATAAGTTTCCCATGCATGTATTAGACATGTAAAATTGCAAAAATGTAAGTGTCGGAACAAAAGATACATTCTATCTAAAAGCGAAAGATCATCATTTCATAGTATGATTTGCACATATGTTAGAGACAGATGATCTGTTTTTGAAGAGGTTTGGCGTTGAATGTATTCAAAATACATAATGTGAACTTGCACTTGTCGTTCTGTACATGTACTGTACTCTACTCAGTCACGCTGCTCAGTCACACAAAGAAAATTGTGTTTTCGCAAGACCATTTGGATCTCGAGATCTTGTCGCACCTCTGTATACTATATATATTGTTTTTGCAGTCATGCTGCAGATCAGTTATATTTCTTATTTTAGCTGCGTGTGTGTGTTGTAACTGGACAATTTTGTGGTAATAAAGAAAGTGCCATGCAATAAAGCTCTTGTTGGACTGAATCTGCGGCGTTAGAGTTCATTTTATTGTGCACTAGCTCATGATAAACTGAATTTCTGCAGAGAGAGATATGTTCGCAAACGGCAAGTGTGACCTAAGTATTTTTAGAGTGTACCGCCTGAGGTGCTTTTTGTGACATTTGAAGAATGCAACAATAATCTTCCTGTTACGGCTTGATTTCTACAGTATGTTCTGCACACATTTCTTGTCGGTTTCTTTGGAGTGTGGGCAGGCGCTGCCATCACTTTTTTTAAAGGTGTGCTGCCACTTCTCAGATACTTGACCTGAAGCATGAGCTGTTTCTTGTAGCACAGTATACAAATGTCATCTCAAATGTTAAATGCCATCTCCAGTGGACAAATGATTTCTTTTGTTGCATTCTCACGGCGAAAGAACTACTGATGTGTCCTTGCTCAGAGATTCAGACCGTTTTAGAATAATACTGGTTTGTCATTTAACATTCCAGTATGCTACAAATAACCACAGAAAAGACTGTAGAAGAGACTGTAAAGTTCTGCATCGTTTGATTCACATGGTTGTGCATTTGTGAACAAATGATAATTTCCTGCCAACAAAATGTCATAAACTGTTTGTATGCATGGAAATATTTCCAAATTCACCCTGCTTTAATAATCGCATGTCATCTTACAATCACGCGTATCCACCTACAGAACGCCCACACATCATCTTAAATGGTGAGAAAGAAAAAATAAATTAAATCAAATTTGCAACCCTGCCTCTGAAAATCCAGCTCAAGTCTTTTTTTTCGGTTTGCTGTTTTCAGGAATCTACAGATTGCAAAGAATATTGTACGAAAATACAACCTTGTCAAAGGGGCCATGTCAAAGATTGCAATCAATGTTTAGGAAAGTTTGTATTTTATTTGATTTCAAAATAATAAATTTAGTGACAATAAAATCATTAATTTCAGGATTATTTATGAAACTTAAATAATGTATCTTGCATTCTGTCTATCATTTACACCGATAACATGCATATTGGCACAGTATGACAGCTTTGATGCTCCTAGAGTCATTATAAGATTGTGAGACTTCAGCCTGGATTTTACAGACATACTTATATTTATAAAGGAATGAAAAAATAAAGTCACCCCAGTGATGTACCAAAATATTTATATGCATGCTATGAGAACAGCGTATTTCTCAGTATCTTGCATTACGAGTCCCTTTCTTCCTCTGTCAACGCAAGATCAAATCCATGAAATTTTAGGATCAAATCCGTCTATACTGGTATTTTACAACTGAAGCCGCTGAATCCACAATTAGCTCTGCATTCCATTACAATGATGCAGTGCTCACTGGTTTTGTTCATTAAATCCTCTAGATGGTTTCCATCTTGTGTGTTGAGTGAACATGGTGTGTGTTATTTCACAACATGCATCACATCAGAGCCGTGTTCACACGCGATCTGAATTGCGGTTGTTTCAGGAAGTAGTTGTGTAACCGCCCTCCACCACATCCTGTTCTAGAACGTCCCTTCAGTCTTAATCACAGTCACTTCTCTAAGTTTGTTTTGGTTAACCACGACACGCTTGTTTACTTTCTTTCTTAAACATTAGTAGCACATGAGCAGTTTGAGGTCACGTCTGTGGATTTCACTTTCATGGATTGTTTTAACCCCTCCGTCCCCTAGTATCGCCTATATGTTCTGTTATCAATGTTTTACTAAATCAGGCTAAATATTCAGTTCGCTGCTGTACATCTAACTGTTTTAGACCTTCAGCATCTTCCGTGATTGACATTCATGTGTCAATCACCTCGTGGCAGCTTATTATGGTTTGCTTTATGAGTTTGGTGTGTCTTCTGAAGGGTGTTTTGAGTCTTAATCTCTGTCTCCTGTGCTTCTGGTTTCAGGTGCCATTCTCGGCCGCTCGGAGACAAAAGAGTGTGTGTTATACAACTACAGCCCACCCAGCGGCGAAAGCCGAGGGAATCGGAGCGGCATTGAGACGTGTGTAGTTGACAAGGACAAGAGAAGTCATTGCTACGCAACTTGGCGAAATGTGTCTGGATCTGTGGAAATAGTAAAGCAAGGCTGCTGGCTTGATGATATCAACTGCTATGACAGGTAATCTATAGTACTCGTGGCTATTTTACAAAACTAGTGAGCCATATGTATATATATATATATATATATATATACAGTAAATGCTTCCTTGAATGTAGCTACTCAAGAAGAACTGAATAGACACAGTCATTGTTTTTGCAGTAACAATTTTGCTTTGCCCTGTAGAAGGCCTCTGTTCTTTTTTAAAAAAAGACAAAAGCATTCCTATAGGTAAAGGAAACAGGTTTTAAGAGGAATAGTTCAACCAGACATTTCATAACCTTTATGACTTTCTTTTTCTGCAGAACAGAAAATAAATTATATTTGACGAATGATGGTAACCCAACAACGTCGATACCCATTAACTTGGGTTGGTTTTGTTCAATAGAACAAAGAAGTGTAATGGTACCGCTGGTCGGTTACCAACATTCTTCAAAATATCTTATTTTTTTTATCTGCGGAGGAAAAAGTCATACGAGTTTTAAATGACAGTAAATAATGTCAGAATTTTCATTTTTCTCTTAAAAGGAAGTCAAACTTTGTTATTATAGCACAAAATTTTCACAACCGTTGTTGATCATAGAACAAAGACTATCTGCTATAATCAATTACCGCAACAGACTCCATGTGACATTGCAACGCATTTTAAAAAGTATCTTTGTTATTTACAGTTTGGGGCCTAACCAGCTGTGCCAGCAATTTGCAACAAACAGAAAAGTTTTTTTTAATGTATGAGTGTCGAATTGCATCTGTCGACGTGTCCACATCAGACGCAATGCAGGACTGTGACAAATAAAAAAAAACGTTCTTTAAGACCACTTCGGAAGATATAAACAACACTGGTGCAACGCTGGTCAAGAAGAACTACCTGAAACTGGAGGTGCTTCTGGACGACTTAACTAAAGCTTGCGAAGTGGTATATATAAAATGCATAGCAACAAGCCATGTTTTTCCAGCGTGGCTAGATATGACCAAAACTATCAATAACATGGAAAAGATACTTTTTGTTATGTGTTGCATTGTCGCGTCGTGTTTGAAGGGGTAATCGTTGATACTTTTGCGCGTTGTTCCAGCCCTAGACGATATTTAACATAAGATCAAGGTAAAAGTATACAAGCGATTTACACACTTTGTAAATAGTTTGTCCTCTGTGCTGTGCACAATTCAGACAGAATACAACATGTAATGATGTACACATTCACCATCACATCCTTCTGAACATGGCACACTTTTATAGCAGTCTTTGAAATAAGCCCTATGTAAACATGTTTTTATGCTGAAGTTTATTTGTGAACCTTATGACCGCTGACTATAATAGAGGAGATATTAAAGACGCTCTTATCAGCATATCTTCCCCTATGCAACAGGTAGAGCTGATGGCAGATCAGAAGGATTTTTTTATTTAGCAGAAGTGTTTTGATAGCGTGCAAAGCCAGCAGCACTTGTCCTGTCCTAGCATGCTGCTGAACCTGTTTACCTATCTCTTGAACCGGGTTTCTTTTTTAAACGTCCGTTGATATGCCATTAGGGCTTGGCTATCTTCCCAAAAAAGCATATCACGATCTTCATAACAAGGAATCTCGATTCACCCTCTGAATTGAAAATATTAACTTTTTTGCACATGGCACTGGTTCTACAGGGTTTTAAAGTTTTGTAGCACATGCCAAACAGTTGTACAGGTAGCACAAGTATAAAAGCTCTGTCATCATCTTTGAAAAACACAAATGGGGGTCATCACATAAATAGACTGGTTAACTAGAAAGGAAATTAATGTTATATAAAAATGTATCAATTAGGGCCATATCATTTTAAGTTTACCAATGTTTTTATTATTCTGTGTTGTCCATTTTTTTCCATACAATAGTAATATATTTCTCAACATAAAAATACTGAAGTATACTCTAGTATTTACTAGGCCTAAAGTAAAATGCAGTAAAATTCCTAGATAATATAGTGTTTTTGAACCTTACTATAGTAAATAGTAAAGTATACTACAATTTCTCAATTTACAACAAGAATAATTTGCTACATCCGATACTTTAGAACACTACAGTATTTTTTCATTCGAGTATTTAGGTTAACCTGTGTTATTTCGAAGGGTCGTTGTGAAGACGCTCCCACAATAGACACTTGAGTTTCAGTCAGTCTATGTAGTCCTGAAATAAACTCAGGGCGACTCTGGACATGATGTTCAAGTGTTTATGTCCTCATACAGTGAGACACACACAAATCCATGACTGGCACACGTGTGGCATGTTAAACACTGCAACACTTTCACTCATACACGCAGAACCGGCAGATGACAGATTTAAATAGCAAGATGCGTGTCCTCATCACGGAAATGATAGGGCTCTAGATACTCAATGCAGCCGGGAAACGATTCCCAAATAGACTAAAACTAAGTACAGTGCACATGGAAAAATCTGAGGCAGACACGTGATATATTTTGGACAATCAGCACAGCCATCTAGCAGAAAATCTTTAAGCTGTTCACGTGACGCTTCGCAGACTTGCAGCACGGCAAGAGTGATTCGAAAGCATACAGAGCTCTCTGCTCTCGCAGTGCTTCAATGTCATACGCCAGTGGGTCTGTGCAACGCTGAATGATGTCGAACACACCTCTTGTTTTAGACGACAGACAATATCATGATCCTCTGGATTCCGTTGATAAGTGGATTGAGGACGCCTTCAAGATCGATCTCGATTTAAGATGGTCAGATCGCCCACCCCAGCTGCCGTGTCAAGTATTTTGGTAGCTCGACCACCAGTGTGGGTGCCTAATGGCGCGTGAATGTAGCATATATAAACAACGGCAAGATTCGTTTTCCTTTTGGCGTTTTTCCAGTTAAAATGCTCTGGAATGTTATCCACTCCACTCCCGTTTGTTCAGTTGTGTGTGTGTTTGTGTATCTTTAGGATTATTTGTGTTTTGCTAAGCTTTGTTTATCTTCTTTAAGCCAACCTGAAAGCTCAGCTTTGATGCGGGCTGCTCAAAGTATCTCTTTGGCAAAGGCGTTTCCGCCCATGTGTATTTGTTTGCTCGCTGACCCGGGCGTAATCTAAATAAACCTGTCATGTTTGAGCAAACGCACATCTTAATTATCTTTCAGAGTTGTGCCGTCTTTGTTTCAATGTCAGTTTCGCTTTGATTCGGAAAAGAAAGACCTTTATGTGGCCTTGGGTGCTGTAAGAAAACCCAAGGTCGACAAACAGGATGAACGACAACAATGACAACAGCGATTTGGTTTGCAAAAATAGTATTTGAATTTGACGTGAATAACTATTTTGTGAGGGATGGAGGTACGGTGCGTTCGGTATGTCGTTTTATTGTGTGCTTGAGTGACAAAAAATAGGTCTCATTCACGTGGCCTATCCATTGCACGTCAATCCATGTTTTCCATTGCAACTGAATGAGCTCTTTTTGTTTTTGCTCTTTCAGCACCGAGTGTGTGGAGAAGAAGGAGGACCCGGACGTGTTCTTCTGCTGCTGTGAAGGCAACGTGTGCAATGAGAAGTTCTTGTACAACCCCGACCTGCCAGTTCTGAGTAAGGCCTCCTTCAGCGACACAAACAGCAAACTCTTTAAGGGTACTGGACGTTTTTCAGTTCTGCCCGTGTCCCATCACCCCTTCTGTTGTAATTGTGCTGGTGTTGATGTGAAGCCATTTGGTCTTTGTATCTCACCATAATCCATATTTCCCAACCTCATCATGAAAATCATTATTTACCTTGACATACCAGTCAGGTGTTTTTCGTGACTGTGCTTGTTCAAAGTCGAGCTCACTGCTCACTGCATTTTTCTTACCTGTTTCAAACCGCTTTAGTGTTTCTATGTGCTGATTTGTGAACAGCGCTCCCACTGCGCTGTGTGTGTGTTTGTGTAAAGATGTGAGCTCCCACGCAGACGGATAAAAACTCATACCCAAAAATGTGTGGAAAAAAGCTTGGTTTCTCCAGTCAGAGCTTAGTTAAAAGTGTCTGTGGAAAACTCATAGGGCTGATTAGAAAGATGAGTCGGATATAAAGGGAAACTGTCAGAACGGAATGACGTATATGTGGCATAAATACAATCGGGTTTACTAGAGTGTAACTCAATACTAATCTTAAGAGTATGGGAATGGACAGTAGTGCTTCAAAGCGAAGGTTAATTTGGCAACAAGCCTAAATGTTTCATTTTAGGAGCAAACATTTCCAGGTCTTGCCTGAAACCCTGCATGCAGTCAATAAGCAGGGGATATAGTTTCATGGATGGAAAGAAGATGCCGATATGGTCTGCTTAGTGTGATTTTTCTTTGAGTTGCTTCAGCTTAATACGATAGTTCACCCAAAAGTGAAAATGTAATAATTTACTGTTTCTTCTGCAGAACACACTATCCCTTTAACTGCATAGTCTACATGAGGTCATGGGTTGGATTCCAAGGGAATACATATATAGTGATAAAATGTATAGCTTGAACGCACCATGGAGACATCGCATAAAGTCTCTGCCAAATACGTGTAAAAATGTCTTTCAACAACAACAGCGTGCTACTTCAGCCCCAGAACGGACTGTGTCTTTTAGATTACCAGAGCTGATCTGTTGGCTTCATCTCCTCTGAGTAAACACTGACATCAACATCCTCTTAACTAAATGAGGGATGGAGACATGTAAGCAAATACAGACCCAGCGCTGGTGTTGGCTGTTCTATTCTGGTGACCTGCTGCTCTCTTTTTACATTTCAGCGATTGTGATTTATTGTTACGAAAAGGTTGCAGTATTGCTTCTGTGCAGCCTGAGTTTCATAAGCCGTGCCTGAAGAATTTTCACACTACAACTGAGTTGAAGAGAGTCTTCAGTACTTCAGTAGCAGAGGATGTGGGTGAGGGTGGGTGTTGGGGGGGTCTCGCTCGAGCTTATGTAATAGGTCTATTTCTAGCACTGACTCACTCCATATGGAATGATCTGGATGTGAAATGCAAAAGCCCAAAAGGACGCATTGAAAGCGAACCAGTTTCTCTGAACATCCTCTCTTTGAATACAGAGTAGCGTGTGTGTTGTGATCAGGGTGCTTTAATGGCCTGTGGCCGCGTGTCGTGTCGATGCCTTTCCGAACAGGGGGAAGGGTGGGATGGATAAGAGCGGGTTATAGGGGGAGGATGTGTTTTTCTATGCACATGCTCTAATCCGGAGTCCTTAACCCACTTCAAGCTTTAATTCCAGAGCCGGCACGAGAGAGCAAAGATACGTCACAAACGGGATCTCTCTGCAACCACAGCAGGACCAGTGCTAATACGAGTTCAGATGAGGTTCGGTCGGGCGGATTGCCCTCGTGGCTGGGCAAATGGGAAGTGCTCTGCCATAACATAGGAGCGAGAAACACTGCATCGCTGGCCAACAGCCACAGCACAATCTGATCTCTGAGTGCAGCATTAGAGCCAGCTCGTGTGTGCACTGAATGAGCGTGCACCCTGTTCTGTGTAAAGCACATGCACGAATACACGCGTGCATTTTCATTGAACTGCAAGAATTTGCATTTGGATAGCAGCATGTACATGCACTTGTATGAGGGCAGCCTTAAGGATTCAAGCCATCCACCTCATATTTTAAGACCACCGTTAAATAACTATAATGGGCTATATGCATGCGTGACTTCCGCGTTTCACAGGAAGAACCATGGCAGTTTCCGGTTGGGGAGACTAAACACAGAGAAGTGGAAAAATGAGAAAATAATTCAATTTAGCAGATGCTATACATTGCGGCACACAGCAGTGCTGTTCTGCCGTATTTGAAATTATACTTTCATAAGTGAACATTTCGTTATAACATTAAAAAACGTTAGAAAAGCACTTCTATATACCACTGCATGTGCAGCATCTACTTGATTTAACTTTATTTCAAAATTTTTAAAAGTCTACCCAAACGGACACTGCCTAGGGTTCTTCATGTGTTCTTCAGGGTTCGTCACGCATGCATAGAGCTTATTAGCAAGTTTATAAGGTGCTGGTAATAAAGTATGCAGCGAGATATTCAAGCGTATGGCGCGTATCTCACTAATGCGACGTATAGCAGGTTTGTGGTAGACTTGACATCCGTCATCTGTTGTTCTAGTGCCTCTGAGGTGTTTAAGAGCAAGCGCACGTCTGATGTTCTGCTGAGTAATGCTAATGTGAGATGATGTCATTCTGTAAAACGCTGATGCCACTTTTTCATATTCATATTGCTTATTAAACAAGCAATCGTAATAGTATTCTTCAGCACCCTGTTCACTGTTGAACGCAAGTTCTTCACAAGAAGTTTCAGTGCACTGCCAAAAACAATTCTGCCAATCAGTATTTTAGTCTGATTCAACACAGTCTCACAGTAACAATTTTACGAGGTGGCTAATTTTGGGTCATTTGTTTGAATTTGTACAATCTAGTTTTCTCATCTCGTTTTGCTTTCGCGCCAGTGACAGTTCAGGGGCCTGGTTGGGGTGGGGCTTCAGTTTTGCCCTTTTTCTAGTTATCGTGCATTTCTGGATGATTGACAACGTACAAATTCAGACGAATTAGCAACCTAGTAAAATAGTTACAAATTCCCATGAGATCAGGTTGTCTGATTTGTTTTCTGTGTCTCTAAACATATATAACATTTTATGGATTTATTTGCAGTTTTTTTGTGTTGTTGTTTGTTGCTGCACTTTTGGGCCTCAAGTAAATCTACCTTGTTTGCTTATCATGTCAGCTTGTTTATACTAAATTATTAATCTTTAGGCTTTTTATTTTAATGGAAAACAAGTAAAAAATACAGAATTCTGTTAGAGATATGCACCATTACAAAATGTCTCCACTGATCTGCTGATACCAATTCTGAAGATGAAATCAATATTTCTTAACTTGAATGTTATCAATTCATATAATGGCTATAAATATTGAACATCAAACTGGTGATGGTTCTTAATACTTTCTTAATAAAGATTTTTCCTCGTTTGATGATAGGATATGTCGGACCTGATCATGTGATGTTATTAACCGATGCATTTATCGGTCAAAACCGATTATTAGCTGATATATCTGTCTATCTCTAATTTCTCTGTTTAAGCTTGATTTTTATGTATACGCTTCATTTGTGTGTATAATAAGCTTATGTCCTTTATATTTCTCCAGCGACATCGAACCCCTTTACACAGAAGCCTCCACTGTTCAGCACCCTCCTCTACTCCATCGTGCCCATCATGGCCATTGCTGCTATTGTTCTTCTCTCCTTCTGGATGTATCGGCATCACAAGCTGGCATATCCGCCTGTTCTGGTTCCCACACAGGTACTATTATATCTGTAGTATAACGTGTTATTGTGCAAACGAGAAGTTCTGGCATATATTCTTCTTTATTTTATTTGTTTGTAGTATACTAATGTCAGTGAATCACTCATACACAGCAGGACGCTGTCAAATCCCTCCGTCAGCATAGCTCACTAAAAGGCAGTGTCAGAACACCTTCATGCCACGAGTCTAAGAGAGAGCGTGCTATGGGGAGCTGTTATTTTCCCTTGGGCGGCACCTCCTGTTGACGTGAGTGACAGTGATGTCAGCGATCTAATGTGCTCAATATCACACTCGCTCATGCTCAAACACGCCGTCAACTGGAAACAGAGATTTCAGTGGCTGAATCAGAGATTTCAGAGAGCAGCGAAGACGCCATTCGCTGGCCTCCTGTCCCACCATAAACACAAGATAACAGAGTTGACATTACACAAGCAATCGGTTGACCTTTACCCTCGCTGTTTGACTTATGTTAACATTCACATCCAATGCTGAGCTAGAAAATGGATCTTCATTGATTCAGTTGCAGAAATCAGATTTTAGGGGCCGGTTTGGAGTGAAGAAATATTGGATTGGAAATTGAAATATAAATGTTATTGTGGTTGACAGTTGCATGGGGAAAAAAATTAAACCATACAAAGGTAAAACAATTGACTTTTTCCAAAATTAGTTTTAAGGCTGCTTCTTGGCTCAATAAAGTTAAACATGATATTTTTTGTGTTCGACAGAGATCTTACAACCTGAATTGCCTTACGAGAAATGGTGCAAGCAAATTAAGTATTTAGTCAATGTGACGTTTACGTCCCAAATAGTGCAACCCTACCCAGGACATGTATATCAGTTTAGGACAGATGCGTTTACAGTGTGTACAGGTCGTGATATATGGGGAATATGTAATGGCTCAGATGGTTACCTGTGTGTCAGGTGAGCGTTTGGAATTCCCCGATTGAGTTTCAGCATTATGTAGGGCAGATCTGACAGATGAACCGGCTTCACATTGCTGCTGATATCAGATAACAAGACAGGCCCAAACTTGTTCTTGATATGTAGGAGGCCTTATTAGCTCTTAATGCAACAGTCAAGGTCTGTAGGGGCTTTTAAAGGGTCAACGAACCCATTTTGCAGTTGTAATGTGGGGTATTTCTGATTGGAATGATTTTATTGGGAATTTAAATTGGTTAATGAAAATTGGTCTCTATATGACAGGTGAAAAATAGCAAGGGTTCTAAAGTCATTTCAAAGGCGAAGCATTTTTTTTTTGTTGCAATTTACAAGTCACAAAAAATGGTATTAGGCTATTTGATAGACCCTATTTTTTTGTTTTAGGCCACGTTTACACAATGAAAAACGGAAAAGGTTTTCTTTTGGGGTTTTGAAAAGTTTTTATGTACACACGACAACGTTATTAAAACTATCCGCGTTTACACAGATCTGCAAAAATGACTAAAAGCTGCTGTATTACGACATAACTTTGAAAAGAAAAAATAACCGAGTCCCTGACGATTGATTGACGGTTTATTGGAAGGCGGACATCTGTCGCTAGAGAGACTATAATACGGAGCTCTGCATTTCTCCTCATTCATAGTGAAGAGAAGCGTGCGCACATAAACAAGATGGCGAAAAGTTTGCACACTCGAAAGGTTTCTTTCCATTGAAGCTCGTCAACAACGACATCGACAAAGTTGTACCACCATCTACTCGTCCTCCCGGGTCTGATCCAAAAGCGCAGTTTAAAAACCCTTCGTCACCGTGAATGAGTGTTAAGATTTTGCCGTAGGTCTCTGCTGGTGGTTATAGCACTGGTGTAGTAAATCTACACTTTGCTGGAGAAGCGTTAACAAACTATTTCGCAGAGCAAAAAAACCCATGTAATCCGCCATTGTTGTATTTGTTTCTTCTTCTTCGTTGTGTTTGGGTGTACATGCGCATACCACACCCCCACACCTAATACGCATGCGCACGATGTCGTTTTCTCATTCTTGCGTACTTCGGGGTTTACACGGAAATGAGAACGCCGTGGTTTTCAAAAACGTACACTTTGAAACCCGTTTTAAAAGGTTTGCGTTATCAGTCCCCTAAAACGCAGTTTCCGTGTAAACGCACAGCCAAATTGCATAAATTGTTTTGCGCTTTCACTTTAAAACGGTCTTGTGTAAACGGCCCAGGCCATTCTACTGCGTCACAAACGCAGATTGCAAGAAATTCTTTTGTAACATGTTGACTGGAAGTGTGACATTTTGCAAGCGCCACAAAAAAATCAGCTTGTTTTGAAATGCTCGAAACAGGATTTATATGAAATAGTTGTTATTTCTGTTCACGTCATTGAAAACATTCAAGCGCAGGAGAAAATGTCTTTAGTTTTCCCTCACATTCATCACTGTCTCACAACTTGCTCATTGTGTCTTTTTTATTTCTTCTTCTTTTTTTTTTTATTTAGATAAGCTAATTGCAGGGCTGCACAGTCAATTGCAATATGTTCTGCTGTTATTGAACCACAAAGGCTGTGATTTAATGAAATAATGATGTCGTTGTCAGCATGCGCCGAGTAATTCAAAGTGAATAGGCAGCATTCTGTTGTGTTATGTGCTCCACGTGCCGTATGATCTGCATCTGATGCTTAAAATACAGGGACATGATCTGTTTGAAAAATTCTGCCAGGTAAGACCACTCTGAAAGTTTTCACGCTTTTCACTCCGCTTATGTTTTTTTTGCCATAAGCGTTAAACATTTGAATTTGTCACAACTAAAAATGTGACACATTTCTTTACAGAGTGTTGAAAGTGTCTGTAGCAAGAATACACACAGTGTGAAAAAACCTTCCCTCAGTTTTACATTTGAAGAACCTTCAGTTTTAAGGTTGCAATAAGTTTGAAGCTTTAAAGGTGTCATGAACATTATTCTTTTATACTGTTGTCTGAGGTCTACTTCTGACGTTCACGTGGTTTTTACATTCAAAAACATCAAAATCAATAAGTAATAGGCTATTTTTACCCTGGTTTTGCGGCCGGGTGGGCCGCATTGAAGACTTGGAAGTAAACGCCCACTGCGATGATTGGATAACTTTTCCAAAAGACAGCAGTGTGCCATGTGATGTAAATGACTGTGTCTGTTTGACAAGGTGCGTGCTTAGTAGGAGCCTTCTGCCTTCTTGGTTAGACATGTAGGTTACACATAGCAATAGTGATGCTTCGTACATATATATTTACTCGCATAAGATTCCGGTCGGATTCAATATTGACAGCACAGCATTGCTTTTTAATCTCATTCTGCAAGTCCAGCATCGTCATGTGCCCTGTTTACAAAGGAATCGAATGAAGCGAACAAACGCTCAATGTTTTACCGACGTGAGCTGGAACGTCTTTAAAAATACATTTAAGGCTATTAAGTAAATAAAGACAATACGAAAATAAACCTTAAAATGCAAATTGCTACTATATTTTAGAAGACCAAAAAATCTTAAATCTGCAACTGACCATTTATTAAGACCTAAGTGCCTTTGATCGAAGACAAAAAAACAAACATTAAAGCACTTATTAATAACAAACATGGCAACTCTGCAAAGAGCGCTGTGTGATGCAGCCTTCCGGGCATAAACACAACGCAGCGTGTATCAGCGGTTTAGTTTAAACTGATAGACAAAACAAACCTTTAGCTGAAAAATATGACCCTATGGATACTAGTTTGTCAATCATCACAAATGCAGGAGTGTGTACTATGTGTACATGGCTTAAGTCATTCGCGAACCAGTGGGCGGGGCTAGAGAATTAGTCCTTGATTAGTCCTTCATTCCAGGACCTGCCATTTGCTGGGCCTGGTGTCAATAACAGTTGTCATATCAATACCGATGGACTTAAGTTCTGATACTTACAGGGTGTTCGTTTGAATACGATGAGCTTTTATATAATAAAATCTCAGGTTAAAGTTGATTTCTTAATTCATGACACCTTTAACTGAAGCTTTGCATTTATCAAAAGAAAAACGTTTTTGACCAGATGCTAAATGTTTATTGTAAGAGCTGTCTTCATCTGGCTTTTTATCAATACTTAAAGGGTTTAAAAGCCTCTTGTTTTCCAGTGTTCAATTTAGATAAACGTGTTTATTATCATTCACTCACAGGTATTACCTCTCAAAATATTTACGCCACAGAGGAGACATGTGAACTAAATCACAGTTTCCCAACATCGTCTGAGTTTTTAATAGCGTTTGTTGGCCTGATAACAATTAACTTTAAACTTTTGAAAAGACATTTCTACTAGTTGCCTAGCAGGATTTCCAAACCCCAGCAAAAGATGTAAAATCACATCAGAAATGCAGCAGTTTACATTTTGACAGTTTGATGTGAATATTTTATGCCCTCAGCAATTGGCAGTAGCAGGAGTTCATTGTTGCAAAAGATCCAGACTGAAACCGTCACCATCATGTTTCGGGCGGTTTTAATACATTTAGTTACATTCATTTTGACCCTTTCGAAACGCTTGGCGCCCAGCCTCCACTTAGGGTCTCGTGCCGTTGAGGTGGTTCCTCGTTATTTAACTTTTACTTTGAGGACCCCATAGCCAACATGCCCTCAGAGAGAGAGCGTGAGAGAGAGAGAGAGAGAGAGAGAGAGAGAGAGAGAGAGAGAGCATTTAAATATATTAAGTGTTTGGCTTCACAGTGAGCAAGAGTTTTAGGTCTTCAGAAAGATGTTGTAGCTGCGTCGGTCAGTTCCGACATTCACGTGTGTATTTCATAGCCTTTGTTCAGTCACATGTTAATCTCTTATAAACCGATTTTACATATATGAAACGCTATACGTAAATGCTCATTTCTTCAGGAAGATTACTTTGTGAGGTTGTTTGGGAAAAGTAAATAAGACAGGAGAGACAGAGGTGGGTCACTCCACTTCGTTACTTAACTCCCACTTATGTTCAGTCAACCAAACTTTTTGGCTTTATTATGCGAACAGTATACAGTGGCATTCAACCTTTGGGTGGAGATCTGTATGGTGGGGTTGTAGGACTGACTGAAACTCCCAATGAGCTTGACCTGTCTTCTCTAAAGCACCACAGCTCTGATAACAGTGTTTTTATTCTGCTGGTAACATTTTGAGAATCACAATGTATGCACATTAAAATGTTAAGGTATAAGGGGTTCCCTGCATGTTCATTGTAACAAAATGCTTTTTTGTATTAACTATATAGTGATTATTTAATGATGTTATATCACTGATGGAAAATATTTAGGGAGTTCTGTCAGTTGTTGAGTTTTTACTCCTTGACAGCTGTGATTCAGCTGTTAATTATCTCTTTTTTTTAGGCTTCTCAGTATCTTGTTGAATTTTAGCATTTGCTGTAACATGCAGATTTGGCCTCGGGTGCAATGTTGACATGTGTCCTTGGGCCAGAAATTTCCTTCATCCCAGTTGCATTCGCATTAAAATAGTTGCACTCACACATTATTTGATCTACCAATTTTTCTAGATAACAATATTAAAATAATGAATATAACTAAATAAAATATAATTAATCAAATTAATTTCACATTGAAGGAAATCATGCGTATCACATTACAGATTCAAAGTGTTCCTTCATTTCTGCTTTGACCTACATTTTTGGACTGACATAATTGGCCTGACCTGTAACAATTTACTGTGCTGGCCAGCACATCAAAGTTCCAGCTGGGATATTCAAACAGTTTCACTCTTTTATCCAGAAACCGTCAGTTCCCCATCTCGTCTCTCCATCTCATATACACTAAACTACAACTAACACTTGATTTCCTCTTTCCTTCTTCAACTAGCACGCCTTTCATATAATGATAGAGGTAAGAAAAGCTCGATTCATTCATCTTATTTATTTATTTATTCAAGATCATATTAAAACCTAATTTCAAACCCTTATTTCAATGTCTCTAAAAAGCATCCCTTTGTTTTTATAATGCACATTTTCACCTACAATTCAAAATCCCACTAATTTTACTTTGCGTTTTTCCCTGCACAT
Organism: Barbatula barbatula; assembly: GCF_947034865.1. NCBI lineage: Eukaryota > Metazoa > Chordata > Actinopteri > Cypriniformes > Nemacheilidae > Barbatula > Barbatula barbatula. Next base: position 11,138,604 of record NC_136772.1, read on the forward strand.
TGCCTCATCGATCTGTGATGGTTTGACTTTCAGTGCACGGATAAAAAAAGAAAATTGAAATGCTCCCTCTTTCAGGGGATTCAGGCACCGATCCCTTGCTTTAGATGCATGGTAAACCAGCAAATACGGCGGTCAAGAATGCATGTCTCCAAGCATGCAGAAAATGTATGCAAAGATGAATGTGGCAATGGGGAACATCTTAAAAGTGCTTTTGTTGTAGGTGAAGTTTGAAACATGTGTATTTGTGTTGAGAGATTTCTGGACCGCTGTATGTCAGTTTTTCTATTTCGCCCCACACAAAATAGACTATTATATAAAAAGAGCTAGTGTCTGGAAATTCAGGTGTGCTGATCTTTTTAATGGAAGTTTAATAGCTTGGTAGTCATATGCAGTTTGTTTCTTTCATAGCAGAAATGAATGCACTGGAAATAAGTCAACATAAGTTTAACACCGTACCCGACTGTGGAAATACAAGCAGATTTTTCGTTTTGATGTCTGTGTTCCTATGAGCTTCGATGAATTTAATTCACAAACCATGTTGCGGCTTTGTAAATCACATTTGTAAAGCAAATTTGAATAAATCAATATAAATATAAATTATATTTATATTTATATTTATATTAGAGATGCAAAAGTACAGTTAAGCCACGGTTCAATGCGTACCTCGGTTTCTCACCCACGGTTTTCGGTTCAGTTCTGATGGCTTGGCACATTAAAAGTGTTTTTTCATTATTCTATGCTTGTTTGATATGAACAGTACGAAGTTAAGAAGAATAAAACATATTTGATTGCAGTTATCTTTATTTGACATGATGTACAGTAATGTATTCTCTTTAAACAAAAATCTACTTTTCCTGGTCTATTGAATAATATAAAATAAAGTTATATTAAAGATTTACACTGGCAGCTCACTGCAGTACTTTGTTTACCATTCATCAACATGCAAGTAAAATAAGCTTATTGAACAGGTTTAGTACATCAGTGTATTTGAAATAACATAATACAAACTTGCGATTGCTGTAACGGAAGTAAACAGACATTTAACACTGCAAACACTACCGCTCAAGGGGCTATGGCCAAAGATAATAGATATTAACAAGATGCGTCACTGCCATTACAAATATCTGCCTGTTTTCTTGCTATGACACAATTACTGCCCCAAAAGCTGTCGTAAAACAGATTTTGACACGTCACCGTAGACGCTCTTGTCTGCCTATGCTGGGTGAGCAACGCGAATGTTCTGCTTTCGTATGCAGTGTAAAACAGATGAAATACATTGTTAATTTGCTAAATTTGGACATTAAGATTTTGGTACAATGGGCATACAATAAACCCGCTAGGTTCCGGTGCTTCCGATGGCCAGCATCGTCTTTCCGTCAGCTGGTAACAGCAAATTGCTTCTCATGCTGCAGGCAACCTCACTTCACTGCTCCACTCGTGTGAAATCTGTCACCAGCATTCGCTTACATGAATTTACTTCATAACAGATGCCATATCTTAAGCCTAATAAATCTACAACTGCAAATATTAGTCAAAGTTAAAGGGGCAGTGTCTGTTTATTCCCACTATAGGAAAGTGTGGCTGAATCTTAGTGTAGGCTGCAAACCTGTCACAATATAATGGATACTTTTTAAAGAGACTGTTATAGAGGGATGGGGCATCACAAACTATAGACCTTTCATCTTAACAACATAAACAAAGGTTACAACGCATGCGCACTTTTATGACCCTAACTGAACATCCGGTACACATTCACAAACAATAGAGGGCCTGTAGATTATGTTTGATAACGATCAAAAGAAACCGAGAAGAAACGTTACTTTGCTAAACTTGTCTCTCCAGTATTTTGAATTAAGACTCCCATACCAAACTCAACCACTAGATGTCAATTTACCATAAGGTTTCTTTAAATGCATCAAAACTACAGGACCGATTCAACAAATTGTTTATTTAATAAAATGAACATACAACAAAATTCAACAAATCGTTTATTTAATACAGTTATAATACAAATGAATATTAACATAAATTAAATAAAAGATAGGAAGTTATTTTATCAGACACTAGCCAAACACAAAATGGTAAGGCATGGTAGTTTTTTGCCCATTACCCCGATTTCGCACTGCCTGTAAACCCTCTACCGGTTTTCTATGAGTTTTGTTCATATTCGCATGCCTGACGCCATAATAATAAATGTCCCAAACAGAAGTAACAGTAAAATATTGCATAAAAGTCTGCTCTCAAATTATGCAGTTGATGTAGAAACGGCTAAATTAAAACTTTTGTTGCATTTGCAGGTACTGCAAGCACAAGAAGAGATATAAAAAATACAGCTTCAGTACGATTTCCTGTAGCATTTTTAATGACTAGATGGATTATTGATGGTGGCGTCACTGCACGCGAGAAACCCGAGACTAGTATCAAAATTCTGCGTAGCCAGTATATTAATATGCATATAACAACAACAGGAAAACAGATTTGTTTTATAAGCTGATTTTTGATAGATATTGTTAATGATTAAGTATGTTTCACATAACCCTTAAAGGCAGAGTAGATCATTTGGAAAATGCTAACGTTTGCCTGCTAGCAAATCACCATCCAAAGCCACGCCGCCTCCAAAACACATGACCGCGCGCACAGACCAGAATCCATTGGATCGGTTCCAGTGAAGTAATGTCACATTCACTGGTGAGAAAACATTGCAGTACAAAGTGAATAAGATTACTACAATAACGAACATCTCAAGGTACCTGCTCTCTCTCCGCCATTCTTCAGCTGCCTGCACATCGCACATGACTGCGCTCATGACGCATGATGTGAAAATGTACACACCTAAGTAGTTGGTCCAACGTTTTTCCACAGACGATATATAATTATAAAAATACCAATGTTTTACTTTACTTATTGATTGCTATAAGGATATTCCAACCAGCATGAGAAAAAACTTTTCTGGAAAGGATTACCTACTCTGCCTTTAACAGCAAATACAGGCTGTGTATTTTTCAAGGCCTGAAAAGGTTTTATAAATGTCGTGAGAAACTAAATTATGATTGTTTTCTTCCAGGAAACATTGGTTATCCACATAACTAGGCCACAGGGAAAAAATAAATGCTACCAAAGTATAGAAATTGTCCATATCAAACCGTTTTTGACTGCTTTATGTTTTTAGAGGGTGATGAAATGCTAATGTTGACCAGCAAATCACATTCTCATTTAGAGCTTGTGGAGCCGAAGATTGTTGCCCTATCCTGAATGTTAAATAGAGACCAATATAGATGTTTTTCCATATGTGTGTCGGCACTGAAAAAAAACCATTTAGGATTTAGTGTAGCACTGCATTATATGCTGCTTGTGCTTTCATATGTTACAACAGACCAATGCGTAGTCTTACAAATGAATAAATGCATGCGCATAATTCACAAATAATCCTAACATCTTCTAAAAAGCCAGCTGTTTAAATGAGGCTATATGCATTTATCAAAGTTAAGATTTGTTAGGTGCCAGAAGATTTTCTGAGAAATTTCCAAAAAGCGTCTTGATTGAGTTAACAAGGAAAATGAGCGCTTTCCCACTATCGTGCCGAACCGTTCTAAGCTTGGTCTGGAACAGTTACAGTTATGTTTCCACGTGAGCCTGGTTCGACACGGCACGATTACGTACTGTTTCGGCTCAGAATGTTGTCTGACAGCACGGTTTTCTAACTGTTGTATCACGCTAATAAAATGCGTGCAGAGACGTTATACTGTAGCTCAGTCTCTTGTGTTACTAAGAAGCGCGGGACGTGTTTGTGTTTACAGTCTGGTTATCAGCCTTGCGGTGGAAAATGAAACCATTTCGGCATGGAGTACGATTTGGCACAATGGTGAAAAAGCGTTTATTGTTTTATATTAGTTTATTTAATGATTGAGCTTATGAAACATTTCAAAACCTTCAATATTTACAGTGTTGTTTTAGAATCTCAAAATGTTCGATTTAAATTATATTTGAAATCACTAATATTCTGTGTGTCTAACTACACTTACATTTACTTCTCCGGACTGAATTTGTTCAACTTTCTAAATACCATTTACAGTTTGACACTAAATATGTGTAAAAAGACTTCACACCCACACACACACTCATTTAAAACAAACATGTCTGCTGGACTTTTTTCCACTGGTCTCTTTATTTTCAGACATGAACAACACAAACCCCAGTAACCCTCACGCTGACATTCTATATCTGCCACAGGCGTCTGGGTAGCCGGATAAGCCTCTTAAATTACCTGCAAACAGTTCTTAGTTTTTGTCTATAATAAAAAAAGGAATGCTTTAAAAACGTCCCTCCACGTATCCGTGCACGGCCGTCGCCCCAGGAAACGAATGCTACCCTAAATCCTCATTGTTGTTATGTTTATGACTTGTGTCTGCTTAGTGACTGACGTTTGAGCAAATGGAAAAGTAAACATGACCCTGACCCGTGTAGGTGTATGAGGTCAGGGTGCGGGTTGTTTTCTTTGTGTCCCCCTCAGGAGCCTCAGCCCTTCTCATACCTCCATCCTGCCTCATTACATGTCAGCCTTTTGGGTTTGAGTAACAGCAAAGCAGATGTATTCTCTTTCCCGTCTGCACCCTGACCGTTTCGTGTTTTTCTTCTCTGCATGATGGATGTTGCAGCCTTTAACCTTGTCTCGTCCCTCACGCAGTCGTGCACGGCTTCTTTCCGTTTGTTTCTTTGAGGACTTGGGAGGAGTTTGTTAATATTCTTTGCTCGAACAATCTGTGGCCCAAAGTTCGGTTTGAGAACATGTAGGCCACGTATTAGAATGTAGCTGTTCTGCATTCAACCTATTTTTGACTCCAATCCAGCAGGTGCTCTGCGGACAGTGTTTCTTCATTCTGCTTACTTATTGAGCATTTGTTAAAAAACGAGGCCAAATGGAGATGTTTTTCCTTTTTCAAGCACAGAAGACTAAAGACGGGTTGTTCAGGAGTGTCTGGGTCAATCTTTTAAAGTTGTATACTCTAAATATTCTGCTTTGTTTTCAACCCATGGTTGGGTAAAAAATGGACAGAACAAACTTAGCCGTTGGGTTATAAATTAACTTGCTGGGTTGTTGGTACCCAACCATTTTGGGTTAAGTGTTTGGTTCCAAGTTTTTAAGAGTTTATTAAAAATATTTCCAAATTCAATAGAAAAGAACAAAAAGTTTTGCCTTAAAGGTACAGTTCACCCAATGATCAAAATTCTGTCATCGTTTACTCACCTTCGAGTCGTTCCAAATCTGTATAAATGTATTTTTTCCGATGAACGCAGATAAAAATATTTGGAAGAATGCTTGTAACCAAACAATTCTTGGCCCCCATTAAGTGCCTAAGAACGGTTTGCTTTCCTACATTCTTTAAAATATCTTCTTTTGTGTTCAACAGAACAAATAAATTGAAAATTGAAAAATCTTTCCTACTATGGAAGAACAAAGAAATGTATACAGATTTGAAACAACTTGAGGGTGAGTGCATGAAGACAGAATTTTAAGTTTTGGGTGAACTGTTCCTTTGAGAAATTGAAGGCTTTTTCATGAAAACTATTATTAATATATTGTTATATTACAAGTATTAATGCCACATTGTAGTGTTGCGTTGCTTAAATTGTGCATCTTAAAGTAAAAAAATCACTGCACCACAATATTTGTTTATTATATACAGTAAAAATATGAATGTACTACATAAAATACATTCTAATGAGAACTAATGAGATGGGAATTAGAGGTCTTCACGGGTCCACTTAGATCCGAAAACCCGAGGTCCGGCCCGAGACCCGCGCGGGTTCGGGTCTAAAAGATTAACGGGAGCTTCGGACACGGGTCGGGTATATTATTAGTGTCCTCGGGTCTTGGGTAATATAAAGTAAAAATAGTTTTGCTTAATTGACCCGAGGAAGACCCGAACTATCCTGTACAATAACAGCACGTCGCTTGTGTGTGTGAGTGTAGTTACCAACTCTCCTCCAACCCTCAGCCGATCGGTTGAAAGCCACGCAAATCTTCAGAAAGTCGCGGTGATCTGAAATCACCTTAGAATTGAAATCCCGAAGTTTCCAACGCTGCAGGGGTTTGCACTCGATGTAGTTACCATCGTATTCAGTAAAAACATACTTCCACCAGGCGACCAGAAGTTGAAATTAAAAGACGCGCACATTTCAGTACTACGCGGTTTGGAACACATTGTTGAGACAGAATGTTCGCGCGAGTGGTTGCCATGTCGTCACTTATTTAGATTTGATTCAGCTAAAACTGGCACAACCCATTTAGCCTCAGTTTGCGCAATTTGCCAGAGCAAAACAAGAGGATCAACGTGTTCATTGCCATATCAATTTTATTAATACACGTCGGTTTACATTCAGGTCTAGTCGGGTTTAAAAAACATATACGATGCGTCGGACTCGGGTCTAACGTTATCGGGTCTGCCTCGGGTCGGGGCTTTAAAATAAAAACGTTATCGGGTCTGTCTCGGGTTCGGGTAAAAAGTGATTCGGGTCATTTCAGGTCGGGTAAACATCTTTGGACCCGAGAAGACCTCTAATGGGAATTAGAATGGGAACTCTCAAAGGTAAAATGTCTTGAAAATAATGTGACATAATTCTCATGCAAATAATGGAGCAAAACGGTACAAGAAATAGTCGTTTTCTTAATGCAAAACCTTTTTTAATTTGTATTTTGTGGTGCAGTGTGACCTAATGTAAAAAATACCTTTTTTTCTTGAGGAAGGGCCGGTGTGATGTCCTGATGCACTCTCTATCTCTTATGTCACTTAATAATTCACTTAAAAAAGGATTAGCTTGTTTGATAAGCGGGAAACAGTCTTGAACAGTCCGCTGATGAAGAGCGGTTGGTCAGAAAAGGTCATGTTGGGTGAAGACAGGCTCCTACAATGTGAACCGCACTATACTTACACAATGCATCATGAAAAAGTTCTCAGTCATTGTGACCGCCTCACTAATATATTACATCTAGATGCCATAATGGCCATACTCTCACAAGCCAGTCCATTTCACGACCCCCACATACTGGGTCAGCTGCTTATCAAATCTATGGTCCACTTCCAGAAGCAATGGATCATGTGTAACTAGCATTCAACTGCAACTCCCATAAGCCCCTTCTGTCCAAGCTTAATGCCGCTCAGCCGCAGTGCAATGCCCACCCTTACCCCATTTTAAAAAACACTGTGTGACAATGCTTGTATATTTGCATGTTTGTTTTTCAGATACTGTACCTGTTGCAGTAGTGTTGTCAATGTGTGGTTTCTGCACCAGCCACAACATTTGCATGGATCTGTTCCAGTATTTTTAAATCCTGGTGCAAAGCGCAGCTGTTCTGCCCTTGAGCAGTTCTTCTGCCGGGTTTACACACTATGATGTGTTCACTTCCCCTCGCCTATAAGAGTGGGTGCGGCCCATTGGAAAGTCATTATCACCATCATTATACTGTATTTCTTATTTCATAAAAAGGGTAAAGTTGGCGGTAAAGTTAATATCTTGAGACATCACTTTTGTGTTTGCTGACTCAAATTCAGATTATTAAAATAAACAATTTACATCAGTTTCCTAGAGCTGTGCAGTTTCTGTATTTCTTCAAACTTGTGTTTTATTTAAACAGCATAATGGGAAACTGACAACGTTTTCCTCATTAGATTTTCCGGGAAGAGGTCAATGTGTGACAATGATTGATAGAGGATCAACTCCAAATAACTAATTTGCAAGTCAGAGATCACCAAACATAAGTATAGTATGCAACGAAAGAGAAAGATTTGCATGTGCTTGCATAACCCATCTGCCTTTGTTTGCATGTCCACAAGTATCAGTGAATGGAACCGAGAATCTGGTATATGACTGACCTCAAACCCCTTTTAACTGGGATTTCATACAGCCCTTAGGAATTCATTTCATGACACTTTGATAAATAGATGGTTGTTGGTGCTTTACTATTTGTTTTGTTTTGTAAGCACGAAAAACTTTTATTTCGCTAATTGTTTGTTTGTTTGTTTGTATGTATTTTTGTGCATTGCTCACGTACCTTAATTTTTTAAGCTTGTGTTCTGTAAAGAGAATAATTGGGTTGAAGTGGGTTGAGAATAAAGTTTTTGTCATTTCTCATCCTCAAGTTGTTACAAATCTGTATAAATGTATTTGTTCCGATGAACACAGAGAAAGATATTGGGAAGAATGCTTGTAAACGAACACTTCATGACCACCATTGACTACCATAGTAGGACAAATGACAGTGGTAGTCAAAAGTGCCCCAGAACAGTTTGCTTTCCTACATTCTCCAAAATATCTTCTTTTGTGTTCAAAAGAACAGAGACATTTATACAGATTTGAAACAACTCAAGGGTGAGTAAAGAATGACAGAATTTTCTGTTCATTTAAATGCTCTTATACAGGATGATGCCTCTAATAACCTGTTAAAAAATCACATTATCTACAATCTATATTCTATGTCTTATCCACAAACAGCACATGATTATGCAAATAACGGCAAGTCATTAAGCAATAAATTGCCTTGTTAACTCTTAAACATGAGAATGTATTTTGACACAACTTCATCTGTTTCAGAATCTAGCCCAACTTAGGCAGATGTCAATATGGAAAGGATGTGTGACATGCCTTTATCCTTCAAAACTATAAACAAAGCCATGCATGTTAAAATAAAACTGGCCAATACCGCCAAAAAACTACAATTTGTTTTGGCTACCTATGCAGGTCACGGCAAAATTAATATAATTCAATGTACAATTTACTTGATGTTCAATGCAAAACCATCTGAGATCCAGATGTCTGCACCATCTTTTACTTACAGGTGGTCCAAATAACCATCCCAACCCTCTTTTATATTGTCTTTCAGGACCCTGGACCCATGCCACCGTCTCCCACCTTGAGCCAGAAGCCGCTGCAGTTGTTGGAAATCAAAGCTAGGGGGCGCTTCGGCTGCGTCTGGAAGGCTCAGCTGCTCAATGACTATGTAGCAGTCAAGATCTTCTCAATTCAGGTACCAGCCGGACTCCTGGCCTGAGAATCCTGCTTCTAAAGCTGCTGAGTTAATGTTACTGGCTTAAGAAATTTCTCAGCCGATTGTGAAGCTGAGCCTTGTGTCAGCCCTTAAACCCACAGATTCATGCTCCTTAGCACGCACTGCAGAGGTTAACGTTTGTGTCTTTCAAACCAAAAGCCAAATACTGTTTGTGATATTCTGACCGGTAAAATGATTGATCACTTAAAGAACCCAGGTTGACTGTAAATTTAAGGCTGCAATTTCTTAAAATGATCACTTGGAAGCTCCAATTTTGAGGGTTTTTGCCATAGCACTATTCTAAAATATTTCCCATAACGCTGTGCTTCACAGGACAAGCTGTCTTGGCAGAATGAGTATGATATTTACAACCTTCCCGGCATGAGGCACGAGAACGTTCTGCAGTTCCTCGGGGCCGAGAAGAGAGGAAGCAACCTGGACATTGAGCTGTGGCTCATCACTGCTTATCATGAGAAGGTTTGTGGTGAAAGTTCACAAATTATTTTTTTACAAGATGTCATATCTGTGTTTATTCTAACTGTATATCCTGCACTTGCTAACTGCACTTCTGGTTAGACCTAAACTACATTTCGTTACACTGTACTTGTATACTAATCTAAAATCTAATCTAATATTTTATTGCACTCATGTATAAATTGTCGGCACAATGTTTATAAATTAAAGTATTTCCTTATTTTATCTTTCATTTATTCCTCCACCAGCTGAGAGGTGTGAAATAAATATGACACTGATAAATGTTTAAGAGAAATATCGTGTGCTATTTTTATGACTGTTGGATCTATGGAAATATTCTAACCATCAATTTGTAGTGTTGTCTTTATTTAGCATTTAGTTGTGAAGGTCTTCTCTTTCAGACATACTTTACAATCAAATAGAATCAAGTGGCAGAACGTCCATTACATTAAATAGCTGCATGAATGGGTCTAAATCAGTGTATAAAATTTATATTATAAATAAGAATAAATACAATCATCTTTTCGCCAAGTACTGAATTTCAAAATATGCACAGTGTTATTTAAAGTGAATTCTGCAGACACTATCATAAGTGTTACTGCTTATGATTTTTTCTTATCTTTTCCTAAGAATTCAAGTGTTTTCTGTGTGTGCTGTATGCTTATGTAGAGCTGTGATTGACCCCTGAAATCTCTTTCTGCAGGGATCGCTGTCGGACTACCTGAAGGCAAATGTATTGACGTGGAATGACCTGTGTCACATTGCTCAGACCATGGCTCGAGGACTAGCTTACCTGCACGCTGACATCCCGGGACACAGAGACGGACACAAAGCGGCCATCGCACACAGGTTAGACTCCACCACTTTCCAAAAGCCTGAAAAAATATTGTTTTGATCAAAATGATAGAAATGTTGTCTTCGACACGAAACCACCATACTGGTGCATCTCTAAACAGTGTTGATAAATGATCCAAAGAATTGATAGATCGACTTTCTATTGTTAATTATTTCAAACTTATTCTTGATCAGATGTCCTTTCTCAGAATGTGGATGTATAGATTGTATCAATAATACACATTTTCTCAGTCACTGATCAATATTAGATCAGGTGCCAATGTAGTGTGCACCTCTGCCTGGATTCTGTTTAAATGGGCCTATGCGATTCATTTAAGGTAATGTATTGTAATTACATATGCATTACTGTTTATTTTGTGTGCGCAGGGATATTAAAAGCAAGAATGTGCTGCTGAAGACGAACTTGTCAGCCTGCATTGCTGACTTTGGTTTGGCTTTGAAGTTCGAGACGGGGAAGTCAGCTGGGGACACTCACGGTCAGGTGAGCTCTAATGAAGAAACACCTGTTCAACTCATCTGGTGTGCGTGCTGTTCCCCTTTAGGTGTTTGTATTTGAATGTGATTTATGTGTTCCGTCAGAGGCTGTCTCTTAATGTCATTGCCTGCCTATACCTTATTCAATTCTACTGAAACAACTACCAATGATACATGAATAAACACACCTAGTAAATATAACTTATAAAATATCAATATAACCTTCAACATAAGCATGAGCAAATAACAAATTGCCTAAGCATTGCTTTGTTATAGTTTGTTGGCTTATCCAATAAAGTAATTTCATTATAAAAAAGTGTAACAAGAGCTTAAAGAGTTTCTAGCAGTCAAGTTCATTAAAAGTCCGGATAAAGTGACGTACATTAAAATATGTATTCTGAGTTTGTCACACAACAGAAAAGTGTGCAATGAACCACCCAGCCAATTATGAATGGAGAATAGATCATAATCTTGGAAAAATAAGCAGGACTCTCAAACTCTGGGGTGTGTCCGATGTTGGCGCTGAAGCCACGCCCACTCACGTCGCTCAACCTGAGTCTCCAGGCTATATGTGAAGATTTTTATGGGAGGATTGTATACATCAGCAGACATAAAATCACACGCTGTGATCTTCCTTCCGTTCGCATCATTCCCCTCCGTGTCCGCGTCGTTCGCTTGTTATTTGGCGTGAGGTTTGTTTAGTTGGGCAGAGTGAGAGCGTGAGAGAGCCTGAAAGCGTGTGCATGATAGCTTGCAACCCCGAGGTCGTGATTGAGCTGATGCTAGGTGCTCTAGTGATAAAATCCTGAACAGAGAATTGGTGAAAAACTCCACAATTCATTGCCACATATTTGGTATCTTTCTAATGTGTTTACATTTCTAACATCCATAATGTGTTTAGAAACAATTCTCAGAATTCTTAAAAGAAAACTATACAAGTCACCACATTGTATTACTAAGAGCTACCTGCATTATCATTATGAACAAACACTACAAAACAAGATGTTGATCTCAAAACAGGACATTCAGACTTGATCAAAAAGTGATGTTTGTGTTTGTCAGGTAGGAACCAGGCGCTACATGGCCCCAGAGGAGCTTGAGGGGGCCATCAATTTCCAGCGAGATTCTTTCCTCAGGATAGACATGTATGCGGTGGGGCTGGTGCTGTGGGAGCTGGCGTCTCGCTGCACCGCGTCTGATGGTATGAACAGCTGGTCTTCTAAAATATATCATATTAAAATGATATCAAATGTATCTGTTATACATATTATACTGTACACACAGCTAAGCATGATTTTTTTACGGTTTCTGAAGGTCCAGTTGATGAGTACATGCTGCCTTTCGAAGAAGAGGTGGGGCAGCATCCCACACTGGAAGACATGCAGGAGGTGGTGGTCCACAAAAAACTTCGGCCCACCTTCAGGGAGTGCTGGCAGAAACATGCGGTACGTAACATCCACACCTCTCCCTCCAGATTTATTTTGAGTTGAGTTTTATCCCATACAAGAACATGTTTATTTCTCTTTCAGGGTTTGGCCATACTGTGCGAGACCATAGAGGAGTGTTGGGACCACGAGGCAGAGGCGCGGCTCTCCGCAGGATGTGTCGAGGAGCGCGTGGTCCAGATGCAGAGGCAGACCAGCATCTCCGCCCCGGAGGAAATAGTCACCGTTGTAACCATGGTGACCAACGTGGACTATCCCCCTAAGGAGTCTAGTCTATGACTAGAGGATTTCAGCATGTGAATTGTGTGCTGACCGAACAGAAAAGACACGTCCGGGATGTTTGACTGCTGTTCTGACCGGCTAGCTTCAGACATGCTGGGTGATTCTTTTGTGCTTACGGCTGGATCGACGCAGATGATGAACTCTACACCGAATCCCAGCAAACAGCTGTTAGTGTATGTGTGTATATAAAAACTACAATCACGGGGCACTGGATGGATGGATTATAATTCAACACGAGATCCCGTGTCGGAAACGAAACCGTTTGCTGTCTATACGGAGAAGAAACTTTGCCCATTTGAGGACGAAATCAGACTCCACGCGGTGCTCGCGGCATTTCAAAGGGGAGACGTCCATGTATAAAAGCAAACAAAAAAGAAACAAGGACACATTTGATGTGTTTGTCTGAATGACTATTGTAATGCCAATACGAAACAGCTTCTTGAATGTGTAGTGTGACGCTGCTGTACAGATATCAACAGAAAGGGTGACGATAAAACCCAAATCAACACATGTTTCCTCTGAAAGCTTCTCAGAGTTTCTGTCTGATAACCACCAACCTCTCGACAAGGTATACCTCAGTTTCTCATCCTAATAATGCGTTTGTTTTGTAACACTATATGATATAAAACAAGAGGCTTTTCGATGACCTCCGTTTGGCACGAAAGCTTTTTAAATACGGGAAAAAACGTTTTTTATATGACAGATTATGCCAAGAAACGATGGCCATTCATAAACCAGTGTTCTGCCTTCTTTCTTTGAGTTGTTTTCTATGTCGCCCTGCTGTTTATAATGTGATACTTTGTTTCTCCGCATTGTGACCGTTTGTTTGTTAATCAGTTTTTTGACCTTCATCCGAGACCTGATGAGAAGAAAAAATCCCTGGAAATATGAATTTTGTGAAAATAATACATAAGCACTTACCAATATAGTTTTGCAGTGTCCTCACAGCGTTGACGTATGTGCATGCCTTTGTTTTTCTTTTCCTTTCTTTTGACTCATTACTTTTTTAACCTGATCACGTAAGGCTCGTGCATGACATCTCATCAGCAGACATAAAACCCCTTTTATTCATTTTTGTATCAAAAGTCTTTTTATCTATCACTCTCCAGTTTTATTTCCATTTGCGTGTGGAATTGTCTAATCCTGGTCACAGTCCGCTTATGCCATGCAAGACACCCTCAAGCGCTGCGCTACAACCAGCCTCCGAACTCACAAGGGATGTTGTTAAACTGGTTTCAGATCGGCGGCCAGGCGACCTTCTACAAACATCTACAAGAACTGTATCTCCGTATGTCTCAGGAAGCGTTTCCCTTTGCTTTGAGCCCTCTGGTGCCATTCTGGTGACCCTTGTAATATTGTGTATGCAAGGGCCCTTGATAATAACACCTTATCAGTGCGGTCATATTTCGTGCAATAACATCACAAGCAGGGACTGTTTCACGGCTCACAGGCCACTTCCAATGTGGTAAAATACAAGCGCCTAGCAGATCGCTTTAAGACCATAAACGTGTATATCATGAACTGAAGTCGCTTATGACACTGCTATGCATATGTTATGGCGTCCAGTTGTCTGAGAGTATTAAACAAAAAATATGCTGTTAGGGGGCCGGACACATGCAGTTATCCTGTCTGCCGTCGGGTCAGCAAGTCTTTCTAATAAACCGCTTCTCTGTTGCTGCTCTTGGGCTTTGTTCATACAGCACATAAATCTGATTACTTTTTTAACTGGATGGTTTTGATCTTGAGGCCAAACATTTGAAGGCAACAGAAAGTGTACCTGCCACACTGCGGAAAGAAAAGGAACATTTTTAATGAATCATTAATCTGTGAATGGGGAATTGTGTCCTGAATGACCATTTTTTTCTGGGTGTATGAACAAAGCCTTTACACAATTCTCCTGTCGGTTTGTTTTGCTTTCATAACACCGCATGTGATCAGGTCCATACAACTGTATGCAATCCATTCTCTCTGTTGTAGCAATCTCAGCCCGCTTATTCTACTACTTCATCCAACTGGTCAAATAAGGGCACGTGCCATCTAGTAAGGGCCGAATGAGAGTGCATTTGATCTCAGAAGATGGAGGATTTTGTGAAATGTGTGGTTTATTTGCCGACTGGGTTAGCACTGATCACATGCTGATCTGAGAATGAATTTTCTGACATCTGTTATTCACTATAATAAACACTACAGATGATTCACTGAGCGTGAGCGATTGCTGCTGCCTATAGAGTGTTTTATCCAGGTGCTTTCTCATTCCCATCTGTTCTAAAAGTCTGGTTGCATCATTAGTTTAGTGAATCTGATCTAAAGGATGTTTGTTGGAACACACTCCCCTCACATGAACAGCCAAAACTTTCACGTCCACGTTCCGTACAAGACTCGATTGAAAATGCACCATATTGTACATATGAATGTTGTTTTAGATTGTGAAAAGAGCATGAGTTTTTTAAATGTCTTAAAGAAGAAAATCCTTTATTGATATTATTATTATCGTTATTATTAAACAAATATTTTAATGTTTATTTTGTACATTTGTATTTTAGTTTTATTAATTTATGTCATGCCCCAAACTTTTGTTTTTCTCTCCTGGATAAATGAGACATGATGCTTTCACTATTTATAAAAACACTACGAAAACAAATCAATCCTTTACCTCAGACTTTCACTCACAGTGTTCAAACGATTGGACGGAAAGTGTAGCACGATGCAAGTATTTCTCCTGCGACTCGACCAGCTTCTCTCTCTTCATCTTTTCTCACAGACACACTTTTGGGTGTTCGGTGACAACACTGCTTCTCTATTACAGCGTTGAGTGAATGTCTCTACTTTACCCAGACTCTCTATTTTGGGTGCGAGCAGCTGTATTACCGTCGTGCTGGACATGCCATTTTTGTCCACTCTTTCTCGAGTATTTAATGCATTCAGGGCCTGATCGGACGTAATTGTTACATAATGTACAGATGAAATTTTATGCTACTACTCCCCTCAAATAAAGTATAGTGACTGCCTCAAATGTGTGCTGCCTCACTTATCTGCTCATTTGCTTTCAAATATTACATCTTTTTCGCCATGCGGTTTTCTTGGAGACATTTTTACGTTCGTATATTTCTTACATTTTGTTTTATTTGTATAAAAAAGATTGTTATGCATTCAATTCTTCCCAGTCAATTCTATAAAATGATGAATTGATTGGAAAAGATAGTAGTATAGTTGAAGCAAAATCACAGCTGTGTTTTTAATCCAGGATAATGTGTCAGATGTAAAAGTTGTATTTATGTTGTGGATGTAATATAATCATCCCGCCTTTTCTCAAATTTGGGAATACAACAGTATTCCATTTAACAAACGGTGTTTGGCATCGATACACCACTAGGTGTCAGCATTTGGCTTCGTTCTATATTTTCATTCACATTGTAAGATTTTCCTTTTACTACTGAATTTAAAGTGATAGTTCCCCCTAAATGTCATAATGTACTCATTCTCCTGTCATTTCAAACCTGTATGATCAATTTTCTTTTGTGTTCTGCAAAAGAAAGTCATTCAATACACTTAATAGGGATATTATAGGAATATATTTATTATTGGATTATCATGATCATCATGACCAGTTAACCAATCTTAACATTATCTTGGCTTTCAAGGCCAATATCTTCTGAAAAGGGATTCAAGTTCGATGTTTATAACAGCAGTAATTCTGCAGCCAGACTGAGCAACACAATATCAGGTTATATGAATTCAGGTGGACTCTTTGTCCTGCATCTGAACTCACTGATTTGCTTCGAGCTGTGTTACTAAAGTACATGGAAAAACTGCAGTAAACGTCTTTGAAACAGTTTGGGAGTAACCTTATCGTACCCTCCCTATAACATACTTCAATGTTCTTGACTCTTCATGTAGCAGATAATAAAGCTTATGTTGCTTTCAGTAGACTACGGTGATGTACATTTCTAAATCCCTTCCTCTGTATATTGGTGTAACGTATTAGTAGGTTCACTCGAAAGTATAGTTATCCAACATATTTACACGTCTTTCAATGACTGTTCCTAATACATAACCTAATACATTCAAAGACAGAAACATTGTATTAACATTTTACACTTCTACATCCAGACCAGCTGTCCTGTGATTTGCTGGCAAGCACTGTTTCAGAGGAAATGGTTCAAATGAGGTGTTTTCGAATAAAAACAGCAAGCATTTCATCTAGTTCACACCTTACACTGAGCATGACCAAAATCTCTTGCACGCATTTTGTAATGGTTTGGATACGGTGTGTTTGGAATTTGACCAATTCTGTTTATCGAGGCGCTGGAGCTGAGCTCAAATGGCCCTTGTGAGAACAAATCCTAGTAAATATGAACATTATCTCTTGAGGGCTAAATTAGTGTGCAATTGGCCCCTTTTGGGAAAAACACGTGTCCCTAGAATCATTTGCTAATGTGTAAGCCTGTGGGGGGTTCACCTGTCATACATCATCTCCAGAGGTTTAAATGCAACTTTTAAAGGATGCACTAGAGAATTGTGCTTTATTGCATTTCACGTTTGATCTTATGTAAGCATGTGCTATGGATGTCATGCTAAGTGGACAGTCAGCACGTTGTCAAGAACATGGATGCTTGTTAATTAAGTCATAGCTATACCAAATGATAAAAAGTACACAACTTCACCAAAACAGAATAACGCATAGATAAAAAACATTTCATCCAGGTGATCTTGACTACTGTAGTCAAAGCCACGACCCCGTCACCTCAGGAGACGCGGAGTAATCCCTTATATTTGTAATATGTCTGGTGTTCTTGTTCGTATTATTTTTAAAAGATGGAACATTAAGAGCAACAGAAAAGCCAAAGTACAGGTCAAGTCCTGCTGTGTGACCAAACACAAATTAGTGGCTGAACTTCACACCAATGTGTGGGGAAGATGCTGAACGAGTCTGAAAAAAGATCTGAAAGTCTGCAGATAACAATACCTAAATATCCAACAGAGAGACCCTAATGGTGAGCGGGCTCATTCTGATCATGATCATTCATGATCCTCAACAAACACAATATCTTGGTCAACGTAAATGAGATGTGCCACAGAATGACAAATCTTTTTGCAAAAGACTTGGCTGCGCAAATGGATTTTTAAGTCAAGATTCCTTATGGGAGGAATAAAGCAAGCATATTTTGTGATGGTGGAACAATCATCTTTGAAGTGTTTGGCCATTTGCTAGCTACTTATAGGCCTGATCTTATATCCCCAGTTTACACCTGGGATCTCGACCACTTCAACTACTCTGGACAGCAATTAACAAGTATTGAAATGTTAAGATGTTGGCCAAATAATGAAAACTCAATAGAAAAACATTACAAATAGATGTTATAGCCGATATTGTACATGTTATGGTTACATATTTTGTGTGTGGATATCTATGATGAACAAATTCTGACCTTTCTCTATTTCTTTAGTCCACCAGGATATCATTTTTAAATAGTAGGTATGATGATAAAATTTCCAAACACCCATAAACTCAAAATGGCTCACATTTCTAGACAGATCTGAAAATTCCCTTTACGGCGACACCTGAATTGTGAAAATCAGTTGAGGATTGCGAAAGTTATGATATTTATAATAACGGGGGAATATATTAAAATAGTTAACATTGACTACAATAGAAGTCATGTGATCGAAAATGCGAATTATTAAATACAGAGGATGTTTTTTTACAATCGCTAATCTACCCGCCACAAATGTGACTACCCAATTTCCTCGATTTAGTAAAGTAGGCTACTTTCTCCTCTATGGATTTCGATGAAATTTCGTCAGTACCAAGATAAAAGCTTTGTATTTATGTCCACATATCTTTCAGCAGTGTCCAAAGCTTAGATGAAGCCCGCCGATCGGTTGAAAGCTACGCAAATCTTCCGAAAGATGCGGTGATCTGAAATCACCTTAGAAATTGTGCAGACATGCACACGAGACTGACAGCTCTTCCCCGATGCGCGCATGCTGCTGTGTTGCCAAGTCAACTATTTTCAATGAAAAGCGAGATGTCGCCAGATGACGTCACGTGCTAATTTGCATATCAGTGACGCCATCACGTAGTATCTGACAGGCTAAGCGCTTAGGGCTGCTTTTTCTTCTTCTTTCTCTTTGAATGAACTATTGTCTGATCTGTATAATATTGTAATTTTATAAGATTTCTATTAATAAAAAATAAAAAAGCGCTTCAGGGCTGCTTCAGATCTCTATACTCTCCGAGCTGTCTTACAGTATTGTATTAAAAACAATGCACAAACGGGTTCTCAACTACTTATTTTTCTGTTTCTGTTGGCAGACAACATAAACTATGTAAGGTTAGGCAGTTGTCTATAGGGCCTCAGGCTTGGAGGTGGTCTCCAACGCACATAACATCAAACTACTACAAGAGCGAACGCATCAGTCAACTTGAGTCTGCGCGCACCTGTCCTTACATGCAGCGCCAGTTCTCATACAGCGCAAGGCTACAAACAAGTTCTCTATCGCGTCTTACCGTTTATGTCAAAACACATGAAAACAGTCCGTTGTGTCTTAAGTGAAAGTAAACAGTCGGATATTTATTCTTATATCGGATCAGCCAGTTAAAGTGAAATAATGAATTAATTTATTTTATTTCGAGCAATATATAATGACACATAACAAAGGTAATAAAGAAGCATTTTGCTTAGTCTGTACAACTAGTTAAATTCATCGTACTTTAACATCACAATTCCAACCTTTGCTCGAAAAGTGGGTAGAAGTCAAACTTATTTAAACCCACCCCGGTTGCATTTCACAGGAAAAAAACGAGAAACAAAGGTAGTGCTTCCTTAATTATTGACATTATACAAAACACTCAATTACAATTTAATATACTCATATGAGAAAAAAAACATGACAAAGAGAAAAAAAGGGGAACCCCCCCCAAAAAAACAAAACATAACATATCTTAGATTCACACCAGGCCTATATTACCACAGGTAACAATTATGATAATACCAACAATGGTAATCAGAATACCTACAAGGTAAGATAACACAGACTTTGAATACATACATACAAAGTGACTGACTGTTGCGTAATGATAAACCCATTCAGTGTTATACAAGAAGACCTCCTCATGCCTGAGGTATAGACTAAAAACCTTCTGCTGTTTTTGTCGTCAATGTTAACGAAACAACAAAATCGTGAACTGTTCTTGACTAACAAAGCTTTGTTTCTTTATTTTAAATCATGCTGTTTATTTAATTCATACAGTGAAGAAGCAGTGTTTCATTTTTACATTATTCCGTTGCTGGTCTGTTAAATAAGCCACTGTACCCGATAATATGATTTTGTCAACCCCTACTTTGGCCTAAATAGTTATTTCTTTCTTTTGAAGTGGAACAACCAGTATCCCTACACTTGTTCACCAGCCTAGACAGGCAGCAAAAAATTAAGTTGTAGCCCGTCCAGTGAGTCTCTGATTGTAGGCTATAAAGAGAATAAACACTTTCCTGCAGCTGACTTATTTTAAGTAATTTTATTTATGATGGTGCTTCTCCCCCATTTTAAAAACATACTCATCCAAAATAGTGGAAAATAGATGGCTGTGTTACTGTAAATTTTTTGCTAAAAATAACAAAATAAAAAATCCCGGCTGCCCTCAAATCTATTATGACATTTTAATAATATAATTAACTAAAATTGTTACATTTTTACAGTGTCAAAAATACTTTATTCTAAAAGGTGAAAGAGATAAATAAATTATGCCTAGGGCCTCCAAATGTTTAGAACCGGCCCTGAGTTGAAGTGAAGCAGCATTTGTTGCTAAATCGCCAAAGCGTATTCAGAAAGTAGCTAGATTTGCTGCTAATCGCTTTTTGAAAAATAAGTCGCTAAAACTAGCGCCAAAGTCGATAAGTTAGCAACGCTGCACGCATGTGTGTTGCCGACCGTGCCGTAATATCGTGTGCACGCATGTTGTAAGAGGTGCGCGCGCAGCGACACATGCGCGCTCCCGCTTTCGCTCTTTGGCAGTGTCGCGCGGGCTGTCGGGATCATGTCCGCCATGTTTTCACACCAGCCGAGTAAAAAAAGCCCGTGAAAAACCACCATAACTCGCTCAGAAATGCCTTTAACCACCGGCTTTCGGTCGAAGGGACGTCAGTGAGCGCGGCCGCGGATATAACCGTCGGCTCGTGTTTGTTTTTGAACCGAATGATCCGTGTTTAGTGTGTTTGTGTTCGCCGAAAACAATGAGTAAACTCTCGTTCCGCGCGCGAGCGCTAGACGCCGCCAAACCGCTGCCGATCTACCGTAATAGAGACCTCCCGGACCTCACCGACTGCGTCTCCATCAACCGAGCGGTCCCGCAAATGCCAACCGGGATGGAAAAGGAAGAGGAGACGGTATGTGAATGATTTAAACTGCGTGTTTTCACGGGGTTCAGGTGCATAGCAGGGTGTTGGTATTCACGTTCGGTTTACGCACGTTTTCTACGTAAGTGTATTCTCTGCTCGCAGGAGGTTCTCGTGTGTATCGCCGAAGGGGTATAGGTTACGCAGAAGATGTACGGATGTTGCGCAGTCGTAGGGAATGTTCTACTCTAGCGTATTAGCTTCTAGTCAGTGCGCATTGACGTCAGGATTTTTGCGCAGATGCGTTTGAGAATTACGTTTGGTCTGGAGTAGCGCTAAACGGCATGCTACTGGAAAGCCAGAATCATTTAAGGGTGCTCAAGTTTCGTTTCTACTGTAGTGGCCCAGTATTTTTATATGAAAGCTTCCTCTACTCATAAATGTACTATAGTACAACCATACAAAGTAATGTTTCATTATTTGAAGTTGTAGTATATAAGCACCACTGTTCACGACTACGATTATGCTCATTCAATAAATTACGTCATTACATATGTATATTTTCTTATAATATCAATTATATATTTTTTAATTTGTTTTCTGTTTATAATATTAATCTTTATTCTACTAAAATGTAATTTTCACTTAGTGTCATGGCTCAAACCACATATAATATATACAATTATTTTATTTAACTGGTTTGCTTAGTGCTCTTGTTATTACTTCTTAATATGCATATTCATAAACATGTCGTCATTTATTTCTTAATATGCATATACGTAAACATGTCATCGGGGTGTAAATCACCAGTATTTGGTAACCAGCATAATGACATTGTCTGAAACATTTAACAATTAAAACATTCCCAGCCATTACGTAAGAATATTAAGAAACTTGATATTTCATAAAATGTTTTTTACAAAGGTACTGCAATGTTACCATTGATGAAATGTGTGTTCCTTTGCTTGTAAAGAATCATGATATCGCCAACGAATTACATTTGCTCTTCTTATCTGCCTGCTAATGACCTGCTCACCTTTCTCCTATTGAACGGTTCACACTAACTGCTTTATCTAAACCAGCGATCATTGGAAAAACTTTAGAGGAATATAGCACAATGGGAAGTTCATTGTTATGCTTGTGAGGTGTGCAAGCCGTTGCAAAAAGTTTCATCACATTGCTGTTCTCAGCTGCATTAGAAATCCTACTTGCCTAATTCCTGTTTCCATCTCTGTGTGAGGTTTCATTTTTGTTATTGCTGTGGCATCAGTTTCTTAACTAACATGCTAAACTATTACACTATTAAAATATTTTTGCTATACGTGACCAGGCAGTACCTTAACTGTAAGGTAACAAAGTGATGTAATAGGAATTTCTTCGATGAAGAATTGGGATTAGAGGAATCTAGTTAGCTGATGCTCATAAAGCTCTCTGTCACTCTGTTTCAGGAACACCATCTCCAGAGGGCCATCTCCGCCCAGCAGGTGTTCAGGGAGAAGAAGGAGAGTATGGTCATCCCTGTGCCCGAGGCCGAAAGTAACGTCACGTACTACGACCGCCTTTATAAAGGAGAGTTCCGTGTCCCTAAACAGCTCATCTACATTCAGCGTGAGTGACTCTGCCAATATCTTGGTCATTTTCTTTAGAGTCTGTTTGCTAGATGTGCCTCGCATCTACAATGTTAATATGAATCACATGCTAACCTTTGTCTGTTATATTGCAACAGCTCTCGGTCTGGATTACGAGCTGCCCGACTATGATATGGACTCAGAAGATGAAACTTTATTGAACAGACTAAACCGTAAGATGGAGCTCAAACCTGTGCAGTTTGAGACCATGATGGACCGGTTGGAGAAAGCCAGCACCAACCAGGTAACGGTTATTTCTTATCTACAATATAATATAATTTTTTAGTCATGGACGTTCCTTTGACCCTCTCTCTCTATCGATAACTTCACAGTTGGTCACTCTTCAAGAGGCCAAGCTGCTGCTAAATGAAGATGACTACCTATTGAAGTCCGTGTATGACTACTGGGTTAGGAAGAGGAAGAATTGCCGGGGTCCGTCGCTCATCCCGCATATCAAGCAGGAGAAGAGAGATGGCTCCACCAACAATGATGCTTACGTGGCTTTCAGGCGTCGCACGGAAAAGATGCAGACGAGAAAGGTGAACTTGCGTTTTGTAATGCACGTCCCTTTCAGTGTGTTGTTAAATATATAATCAAGTGTCTTTTTTTAAAGGCATGATTTTTTTTGCATCCAAGCAGTGTCAACTTTGTCAAAGATGTCTCACACAAGTAGCCTGCCTTACTAGCCGACATCCTCATAGGTTTAGTTACCTGTAAATACTTTTGCTGTATGATGCTGTCATTCAACATTTCCCAACACAGCAACTTTTTTTCAGTAGTTTGTCTCAGTAGGTTTTGGAACTAAATTCAAATCCCACTCTCTTCACTGGAGTCATCTACTCTCTTTGTCTGGTTGTCTAGAATCGCAAGAATGACGAGGCGTCTTACGAGAAGATGCTGAAACTGAGGAGAGAGTTCAGTCGAACCATGAGCATCCTGGAGATGATCAAGAAGAGAGAGAAGAGTAAAAGAGAGCTGCTGCATCTCACGCTGGAGGTGGTTGAGAAAAGGTATGTTCATTTTTGTGCATTTTTATATATATATATATATATATATATATATTTATTTATGCCCACACACCTTCCTCCGTTGTCATTATTTACACAACAGCCACAGCAGTCCTAACCCTCATCACACAGACTAAACCTTCAGTCTAGAGGTCGGCCAATAGTTCAGGACGATATTTGTCATTTTTTAATATATCGGCATCGTCTGATATCCATGTTTAGTGGTGTCGATTTAAAGTCAGGCATGTCCGCAGGCAGCCGCGTGAAACACACAACAGTTATGTCTTAAGGTAATGAATACAGCTGAGAAAGAAACCGGATGTGTGGTCATTATTCGGTACATGCATTTAGTCTTCAAGAGACAGCAGCCTATAATACCTAGTTCCTTTCTGCTAATCATCTGTATTTAACTTGGGCAGTAAGCATTTTTGTGTTGGTTTACACTTAATTTTCACATTTCTGCACCTGAATACTACTGTTACTTTATTTATTTATAATTTGATGTTGTAGCCTGCCTGTTCATCCATACTAATTTGTGTAATTATTCTTGTTTTATTACTGACTTTAGTAGTTAAGCTAGTAGTTTACACAACTTTATTTGCTTATCAGAAAAATTACCTGATCCGTGACTCAAAATCCGCAGTATGATCCGAACCGTGAGTTTTGTGATCCGTTGCACCACTAGTTTTGGTTCTTTTACACTTTTTTTGAATGACAAATAAGAAGTAATAAAGGATTTTTTTACAACAATTACCATAGGTAAATTATAGTGGTTACTTTTTTTGTATTACTTCAAATGTAAAAGTTAAACTTTATAAAAAGTGTTTATGCCTGGAAGGGCCTTAAATAGTCAAACAAATTCATAAGGTGACACCTGCAATTAAAGCACTTTAGAAAGATTGATACATTTGCCTTACATTTTCAGATTGCTTGAAGTCTTTAAAGAGTGATACAACTGATTAACACCAACACATTATTTAAGCTTTACACATTATTTAATAACAGTTTGTTATTTGGTTTGAGATTAATTTGGGCAGACTGAGCGCGTGTCTCATCTGTGTGATTTGGCAACTCTCTTCTGTGATCATTTGACACGGAAATAAAGATAGTGTGTTGTTGACAAGACTGTTTGGAATGGCGTTTCATACTTAATGATGATAATGCTTTCCCTGCTTCAGCATTTGGAGCGTTATAACTTTAGTCTGAGGTGTAATAGACACAGGAGAATCATTGATTTTCATTAATCGAGATCGTGATCTTGTAACGATTAACCATGCTGCTCTAATGTGTATCGAATATCAGAATTATAGACTGAATTGAAGATGAAGGCACTACTAAAATGCTATCTATGAATGTTTAGTAATTGCTGTCTGATGGCTGAACAAAAATCGAATTTGAAATGTTGTCCATCCACTTATTATTAGTGTGACATTTTAGCATGCAAATGAAGGGGAAAACTTCAAAAAATTGGCTGACCCTGACCTCTTAACATCGGCATCGGTTATAGAAAAACCCATATCTGTCTATCTCTACTTGAGTCCGTGAACAAGAGGGAATATAACAATGCTTTGAGGTGACCTCCATACCACCACATAAATACACTGTTTACTTTGCAAACCCTTAAATACAACTATTTAGGTGTGACTTTTTATCTTTTACATCACAGATTCTCTTTGCTTGCGTAGATACATTTGCTTAGTCTTCTTACCTTCCATGTGTTGTGTGTTTCAGGTATCAGATTGAAGACTACTCTGGAGAGATCCTTAATGAAGTCACTGCCCCTCTGGCAGAGAAACCCATTTACACCGCACCCATATCCTTACCCAATGGCAACCGTCATAAGACCGAAAGCAAAATTAAGGTAAGAACACACAACATATGAAAAGACGGTGAATGAAAGCATGATAACACATTTGCAGTGGCATACCAGAGATATGTGTGGAAGTGATAGACTAGCTGTGCTCATAAGTTATTATATACACACATTAGATCATATTAAATGTCTGTTTTCTATTTCTTACAGTCACACAAATCTGGACTCAAACACATGCACCCCTTTACGGTCAAGGCTGAGCCTCACTTTGACTTTGTGCATTCTTATAAGAATTACACAAAGAGGCCCAGACTGGAGGTGTTGCGCCAGCCTGGTCGGCCAGAGCGGCAGCCAATCATCAACAAGGCAGATATTAAACAGTATGACTTCCACAGCTCAGGAGAGGAAGATTACCCACTGGTCAGTGTACAACCATCCGTTTTTGCCTAAATGTAGAAATACTTTTTATTGAAAAATAATGAATTTAAAGTGTGTGTTTTGTGTGTACCAGTCTCCAGCATCCGAGCCGGATGAAGAGAACGACCCAGACGGAATCTTTGCATTCAGACGGAAAGCTGGCTGCAGTTACTATGCTGTAAGTTTCCCACCTAACTTTGGCAGATATACTTTGGCATTATTCAGTTTTGCAGATATTTGGATAAATATTTTACTTAAGAACGTTTTTTGGTTTTAAGGTGACTTGTGAAACTTTCAAATCAGTAAATTGATGTTTTTAATAGGGATGTCAACTAGACACTCGGAGTATTAAATTTCTAAGGGCTGTTAAACGATTCTTTGCGATTAATCACATCCAGACTAAATGTTTGTGTATATGTGACAACAAAATCAGACTGATGGGTACATTTTTTTAAATTATATATCATATAAAAATTGAATAAACAAGCTTTCCATTAAAGTATGTTTTTTATCTTGACCAATATTTGGTCGAGATACAACCATTTAAAACTCTGGAATGTGAGAGTTTGTTTTGATGCTCTCTATTGGCTTACCACTGTAATGACGTTGTGGGGAGTAGATTAACCTGGAAGCTGACATTCTAAGCTTTACATGGAGGCCAAACGTGAGTGGGTATTTTACAAAGAGCGAGTGAAGTTTGTAGTCCTGTTTCTGGCCATTTTTGTTAGCGACTTTGCTGCATCCAATCATAAAAATTAAGTTATTTATTTACGGTAGGGAATTTATCTAATATCTTCATAAAACAGGATCTTTACTTAATATCCTAAAGGTTTTTGGCATAAAAGAAAAATCAATAATAATACATTGGTTTACAATGGTTTGTTGGCTTTTTCCAAAAATATTCCCGTGCTATTTAAGACTTAAGAGAAGGCTTTGTGGTCCAGGCTCACATATAACATAATATATGTCTGTGTACAATGGTCTTGTGTTTATAAAGACATACACGGACACATGTTTATATAATTTTATCTTAAAAATATACATGCATGTGTATACAAAATGAGTATGCACAATACACAGACATATATTAAGTAAACACAAAGATTTATTGTGGTTATGGTTTTATTATGATCGATCATTTAACACCCCCAATTTTCTTTTTAATTATTTTTTTATGATGGGGCTTTTACCCAAAGATGTAATTCTTAGTGCTTCTCTGACAGCATTTCTGAACGCTGTGCTTATCAGAGTTTTTACTCATGTAAAGGTCCATGTTGAAAAGTAAATGCAGACGATGACTGTAAGAATTTAGATTAGAATCCACATGTTTATTTTATCGCAATGTTTAAAAAAATCTATTTGTTGTTTATGGTTCTGACTGTTGTTTAAAAAAGAGAGGTCAGTAATGGGATGTTTGGCCAGAGGGTCTAATGGGGTTCAGAACTCTCAATTAGCTTAATACTTCACAATGTAGAACAGAGTGCTCGAACTAGTGCTCTAATTTCCATAACTTTGTCTCTGATGACTTTGCACTGTCATTGTGGAATTTACCTGTGCTGCAGGGTAGTTATTGTATTTGTCTGCTTAATGCTCCTGCGGTTTGTTTGGCGACTGCATTATAAGGGCCACTTTAGTTCACATTGATAAGCCTAACTCTAAAATGAGTCATTTCAGATGTCATGCTTTTGTCTCATGTGCGGTCCAATACTCTTGAGTTCATTGGTCACATAGAACATTTAAAGGAATATAAAAGATGTGTGCACATTACATGAAATGAAAGTGTGCGTTTTAAAGGCAACATGGTTTGCTTGAAGAGTGATGCAGCAGTTTACTTTGTGATTTCTACTATTAAAAGTGTTGTGTGTGTCCATAGCCGTTGACTGAGCAGAGCTGCGCTCCACACTGGCAGAAGACAGATCAGGACCAGCTCTGGCAGAGGAATTGTCTCACCGCCCTCTCGGTGCCCAGACGCTGTACCACGGTAACATGCAGGAGGATGGGCAGAGGTGGCAGGTACATCATTCCCATGTTTATGGTTTCTCATGTGCCCTTTTTTAAAAATTCAATTCTGAAAGCATTTCTTTTTTGTATTCTGTCAGGGTTCTTTTGGATCGCACCTCCTCGGATCTTGACCGGGCCCTCAGGCACTTGGACCCTGAGATGTTTTATCCGTCCTCCGAATCTAGAGTACCTGACCTTCCCGTCCACACAAATACAAACTCTCATACATTCTCCACATCGAGCCCTCAGTGCTCTCTAACTCAGATTTTGAGTGACATTAAGGCCTGCAGGTGGAAGTTTTTCCGCCCTCGGCCTGTGCAGGAAAACTCAAGGGGTGAGGACAAAAAAGGGACTCAACAGGTGCAGAAAAGTGGAGTGTCGCCTCTGTCTAATGGTGTGTCAGGTGAGGGGTTTATTTAGCTTTCACAATCTGGATTCAGGGCACTTCTTTCTCTTCAGAATGTTGTCTTTGCCACACCATCCCGTTTACACTGACTGCTATGTTGTTTTTCTAAAAAACTGTGGTTAAAACTTAAGGCTGTTAACTAGAAGTCTTTGAGCTTTGTAAGGACAGAACCTCAGGTTACACTATGGTCCTTGTTCTTCTGTTTTGTTTTAGTTTAGTTTTATATGTTATAGCCATCAATTATTAGGCTATATCAATGGTATTTTAATAACACCCAAGTTTATATTCATACTTTTATTTGTACTGCAGATACATTTATTGTAGATAATGAACTGCACTATACATTTGTCATTGCTGCTCCATTGAGCAGTAAAATAGAACTGTAAACATCAGTCAGGCATCTCAGTGTTATTTGTGATTCAGAAACATCTATTGGATTTGGCTCAGATTGATGAGGAGAATTCACTTGTTCTGTTTTGTGATTGGGTGTTATTCTGTCGCCATTGAGGTCCCATTATATGCCTCTAAATATCACAAAATGTGGTTGGATGTTTTTTATGTGAATCTGTCAATTTAAATATACAGCCGTAGGAAAAGTGAAGAGACAATTTCAAAGACCACTTTTAGTTTTTTCTGAATTTACTATTTATATGTATGTGTTTAGGTATAATGATCATTTTTGTTTTATTCTGTGAACTACTTACTTACTATTCTCCTGAATTTCAAACAATATGAAAATGAAAATGGGAGCCCCAGTTCGAAGTAATAGAATAAAGATGCTCTGTATTTTTTCAGACCTCAGGAAATGCAAAGAAAACAAGTTAATATTCACTTTTAAGCTATACAACAGTAATATTTGGGTTGCACTTTATTTTACAGTGAACTAACTTAAGAAAGAACTGGGTAGTATAAGCTAACTAAATGGTATAAGTTTTGATTTAGGGGTAGGTTCAGGTTAAGTACATAGTTATTATTTTTTTTACTGTAATTAGTACACAGTATGTACAATGGGAAACAGGACTGTAAAATAAAGTGCTACAAATATTTGTACAAAATATAGAAAAGTTAAAAATATATATTTTTTATGTGATTACTTGGATTTTTATCACAATATTCGTAACGTTTATTTTACATTGCTGTTGGATGACACTGTCACTCCTGAGGTTTGATTTAGTTGAGATTCAACAAACACTGAACTGCAATGGCCACAATACATCTAAACATGCTGATTAAATGATAATGTCAAATTGTCCCTTAATTTTTCCTGCAGCTCTATATTTTTAGTTCCATGTTCTGCCACCTAGTGGTTGTAAATTACATTGCTGCTTTAGTGCCCCTCACAACTCCCATTTAGCGGTGTATGACAATGTATAAAACACGTACAGCCATTTTTCTCCCTCTCGGTTCTGGTTTAATTTGTGTCTGTGTCATGCGTTCAGGTGGGATCACAGAAGAGCAGTTTCAGTCCCATCAGCAGCAGCTGGTTCAGATGCACAAGCAGTTAAAACAACAGGAACTCCAGCTGAACTCAACAGCACCAGAACCCCACACACACCCACCTGTGAGTACACATCCTGCTTTTCTTTCACACAATGCCAGGCATAATGTACTTATTTTTACAGTACATCATTTATGTTTACTACATCTTCTCTTTCTGGCATTCAGTTTAAAACAACTGACTTGACTGGCATGTGAATGTTTCCTTCGCAGAACACTGTCTCTTCTGACTGCATGTCTAAGACTTTGGACTCGGCCAGGGCACATTTTGCTGCGTCTGCAGTCGTCAGCACTCCCAACAATGAAAACAGACCCCAGGGTGCTAGTGTGAATGGCATCTTTTCTAATTCAGGCAAGTGTAACCAGCTAGAAGAGGAATGAAGGCTTTGAAACAAAAACAGGTTTTATTTGAAAATGATAATTTGTAGTAGATCATTTGAATGTTTTCGTCCAATTGCATTCTGCCCAATATTCTGCAAAAATGCATTAAAATGAATGTAGCCTGTGCAGTGTATTATGTGCCATATGTACAGTTTTGTGTATGTATAAAGTCTTAACTATTGTATAATTAAACAATACATTATGGAATATCAATTTGAGTTTATTTTTCTGATGTTTGGCCAATCTCGGGACTACTTGGCAGCACTTTAATTGACTTGAATTTATGATACAATCAGTGACTTGAACTCTTGGAACCAAAGGAAGTATGATTGATTATCTGACTTTTTTAAATGTCCTGCAGGGAGCTTTAGACAAGCCAAATTGAACCGCTCTGCACCGAGTGGAGGCCCCCAGCTGCCCGTACCTCAGTCTCTACCCCATGGCCGCGGTCACCTGAGCACTGTGAGCGCCGTTTCTCCAGCACACACGTACCACAGTGCCCGCCCGTGTGCCCCCTCGGCCTTAAAGCTGGGCAGCGTCGCTAGCAGCCTGGACCGGGTATCAAAAGTCACCCCAACCAGTGCCATCGATAGCATTGCCAGGTACGATGAACCCTGCTAGTTTGGTGTAACATAAATGATCAGACTAGAAATGAACAGGTTTAAATACTTGATGTTTGTACTGCAACATTGGGCTTGCTCATGAAACTCACCTAAAGACGTTTTCATTGCTTTTCGTTTGCAGGGAAAATCACGAACCGGAGAGGCTTGCACTCAATGGTTTATCAGAGACCACAGTTGCCATGGAGGTCACATAACCCACCCCAAAACACAGACTTGAGCACAGAGATGTGTGCGCTTCTACACGGACTCGTACCCAAAAGCAGCATATCAAAATATTAAAGAGAAATTTGTCAATATTATAAGTGTACATTTTGTAAAATTGGGAATTATCACTACCTTGTAAAATAGTATATTTGTATCATTAGTCTGTCATTTCTGTTACTTGAATTCTAGATTTTTTTGTCATCATGCTTTTGCACTTGAAAATGCAAGCAAGACAAGTGCATCAGTTCATGTTGGGATCATGAGCATGAAAATAGGTCCTGCGTCACTTGTTTTAACTATTTATTTTGCAATGTTTACATTTTTGTATCTCGTACAAATAAATCCAATTTTGTGACCACAAAATGCAGACATAGCTAGTACACCATGCTTTTGTGCTTTTTTTTATAGAAAGGAACAAAAGCTCCGTTTGCTTCCACAGATTAAAAAAGTGTCATTTCAAAAGTGAAGCTCTTCCCCAATTGAGATGTCAATATTTTTAATGCTTTTCTAGTTTTCCCTCCTCTCCTTGTCTTACTAGGAATAGAATGTACATTTTGGAGACCAGTGGCCTCCATCAGAACGTACATACGTACTATAAGCGTCCTTGAGAAATCTAGCAGACAATATTTAATCAGGCACTGTGTTTTGCTCCCAGTCTAAATACTGACTGAGTCAGTTAAACACTCATTCGTCTTGTTAATGAGTGTTGGCTGTTGTTGGTTAACTAATTTGAAACACTAGCTGTTGAAGGTTTTTAAAAGCTGTAATGGAAGTTAGTCTACTGGTCACAAATACTGTCAATTCATTTAGCTTTTGAATGCTGAAATTTATACATTCTCAGTTCAGTGTCTTCAAATAAATTTCCCCACGTCAAAGCGCCTTTTAAATGACATGGGTGAATCTGCCACCAATTCTATTTGACTGTCCTACTTATAAATTAAATATTGTCAATGGAAGTGATGCACCAAACAGCTCTGGAATATCTGGCATTTCAGAAGAACAGGTCATCTGTCCTTTATAGTGAGTATTGGGCCAAATTGCCATAAAGCTCTGAGGCGATATGTGAATGAAACGACATTATGCATTGTGAGACATGTAAATCTACCTGTGTGTTTAATAATATATAGTGTGGCGAAACAAATCTGCCAATCTTGCACATGTAGACCTATATGTTATTGATGGAGATATTCTTAATGACCTTAATTTAACATATAAAACTGTGTTCTTTCGAAATCAGTAAGTAGTTTTAGGCTTTATTTAAGTGAATGGCAAAAAACTTGGATTCCAAAATCTCTAATAAAAAGAAAAGTCAAACAGGTATTATTTTCACCCAGCTTCTGGTCAGCAGTCCCTGTACTGTGCTGCTTAAGAAATTACCTTCCTGTTAGACCTGATGGAGACCATAACAACTGTCAGGACACGTGCTAAAGTTTACTCTTTGTTTACCCCTAAACATGCAATAGTGCTCCGTTGACATCTATTTGGTTAGATGCTTGTTTTTCTTGTATGTAACCGCGGATGAAAATGTGTGCTGAATTGTAAGGTACTGCACAGATTAAAGTTGAATATTGTGTGAAGGGCTTTTACCACCAGAATGAGCATTACAATGTGTTTTTTGCTCTTTATATTAACTGCTTTATATTAACTATTAGCCTGACTGGTCTTTTATGAATTCAAAATAACGGTTCGGATTATAAATTGCTATTAGTATAGAAAAATGCAACAGATACGAGATGTTTTACCAGTGTAGAACATTCTTTAATTTTGAAATATAAAACAAATTAAAACTTCATGGAAAAACAACAGGTCTGAATGACTTAAACTGATTTCTATTCAGAATTGATTAAACTGTTAATGTATTTTGGATCTAACATTTATAAAACAGTGTCAGACACATTACAATGTATAAACAAACATTAAATCTATGTGTGTGCAGAAAATGTATGAAAAATAATATCTTCAGATTTTATAGTTATAAGTGGGAATAGGAAGATAAACTTATGAAAACCCATAGCCAGGAAAGAACCAGAAAAGCTTTAAGCTGTATAGTAGACGGAGTTGAAAAGCAGCTGCTGTGTGTATTTCTCGTCCCTGGTTTTGTTCACTCAGTGACCCTCAAGGTTCACAGATCATGGTCTCCACAACAAACTTGTTTTCAAAGTGACGAATCTTGTGGCAGTTCAGGGCCTCGCGCTTCTGCATGCCTGCGTAAGATCACATGCAACGTGTGAAAGTGTGCATTTTAAATGTGCTTTTATCTACTACAAATAGTTTTGTGCATGCGCATTTACCCAGTATTGTGTCTCTGCGCTGCAGTCTGAACACGTCTTTGTCTTTGCACAGTTTATTGATGGAAAAACCCATCTCACTGGTGCTTTCCAGCTTCTCTGTAATCATCATCTCTTCATGCACCAGGTATGACTGAGGAAGATATGTTCCTGCCTGTAAACACACCTCATGTCAAAAATGCCTTTGTGTGGGGAAAAAAACTAAAGTCACAATTACAATGAATGCTTACTTTTCTCAGAAAATCTTGAAAGTCCTTGGGTGGCATGACGATAGAGGTGTTTAGGGTAATGATGTAGCACGTGTCCAGGTCCAGATCTAGATAAGCAGTCAGCCTCTAAACACATTCAGTCAAATAGGGTCATTGAGTATGTGTATGTGTACATATGGTCTTTAAAGAGAAACATACAAGACTGTGTATAATTTCATATGAAAGACGTGTGTGTGTGTGTGTGTGCTTTCACACCATGTTAAAGTCATGCACGATAACAGCCGGGTCGCTTTCTCTGAACTCGGGTACCGGTACTCTAATGAGCTCCACCTCATCGTTTTGCAGAAAGCTCACGTTCTCCTCAATATAACCCAGCGGTAGATTCACATCCATCTCATCGTCATCATTGTAAATCACCCCACAGAAAAACCCACCTTCCAGTTCATCCTGTGTAGTCAACAGACACACATACATGTCAAAATCAACATTTCAAAGAACTTTTTGTCCTTTCCCTCATCTGCTTTAACCAAATTCATGTGCTTAAATCAGTGATTTGATTGACGTAATCCAAGATGTACCCTGTCTGTGCCCCAAGATACAGGGATAGGTTCCAGGTACCCGCGACCCTGCAAAGGATAAGCGGGTTCAGAGATGTATTCGGTGTTTATGACAATGACTGTTAAAGGGATACATGTCAGATTATAGATGTAATCATTTACTCAACCTCAAGTTGTTCCAAACCTGTATAAATGTCTTTGTTTTGATGAACAGAGATATTTGGAAAAAATGTTAGCAACTCACATTTCTGGGACAAAGATCATTGACTACCATAGTAGGAAACATTACTGTTACACACAAAATGAAATATTTTAAAGAATATAGCAAAGCAAAAGGTTTTAGGGCACCTTTGACTACCATTCTAATTTGTCCTACTAAGTCAATGGTGCCTTAGAACTCTCAGTTGGTAACATATTTTTTTTTATATCTATGTTTGTGTTCAACAGAACAAAGAAATGTATACCGGTTTGGAACGACTTGGAGTAATTCATGACAACATTTACATTTTTTTGGGTGGAGTTCCCCTTTAATATCATCTGCACAAAAAACAGAAGCAAAATGTGATGATACAGAATACGTTTCTTGGAACAGATCTGTGACTTCTGCTTTCTGGTATGAACAAGATTGTCAATAGAAAGTTAATGAACTGAAATAGATTTGTACAATTTATTTAGTTGAATACTTATTTCACAAGTACCTAGTTGACTACCTACACATGAAATGTGAGCACAAAGGATCTCATAAAACAACTCTTATATACAAATTATCATATTGAATTGATTACATCAATGTGCGTGAGTTAAAAATACATACAAACTCATTCTGCTTGAGTTTCATTAGTAAAATTTTTGATGTGTTAGATATATAAATACATGTTTTATTATTCATTCACATTTAAGCTTTTAAAGTTACCATAATCTAGAGCATTATAAAACAGGCAGCTCTATGTTTTACAAATACGAAAAACTCAATTTCATATATGAAGCTTCGAGTTTGTATTTTAATTTTCAAATTGCCATGAACTTAAATGAAATAAACTGATCAAATGAAGACAACCAGTTATGCGTGATTATACACAAACAGACACACACACACAGATGTAATCAAGTTTTGGTTTGACACCACCATGGTTACAGTCTCACCTCCAGCACATAGTACCTATACAGGTAAGCTCCGCCCACCAGTACACCTGAGACCACAAGAGCCAATCCCAGACAGAAGCACCAGCACCACACCTTAGACTGCTGACGCACAAACACAGCCCCCTCCGGATCCTAGAGGACAAATGACGGAGAAAAATTACTGTTGCATTAAACTTACCGTCTGCATAACTTTAGATAGAAGATACAATTTAAATAACTGCAAACTATTGAACTGTTTTACAGAGTGGATGAACCGATCAAAAACAGGAACAATGTGTTCTGATGTTTAATCTCTGTGGGGGGTGGATGAACGGAGATAAACAATGCGTTTGTTTGTGAGCCACTAAAGAGAATGAGTCATGCACAAACAAACAATGCTTAACAATAAAGGACAGTCCGACCAGAGACAAAGATATGCATGAAACTGAAAGAAAAAGTATTAATATAATGTGACAAGATACAAATTCTTCATGTTCGAGATCATTTTAAAGACAATATGGGGAAACAGTTGACAAGTCAGAACAGAGCCGATCTTCCTCAACCTGTACCCTGTAATTTAAACCCCCCCGAGACACATTTCAGACAGATTATTATCTGCTATTAATCGACAATCAGTCAAACACAGAAATGACCGCAAATAGCGAACAGCAGAACAAAAAATGCTTTATCGCATTTGGTGACATAAAACATGTCAGGCTGTTTTAACATTTGATCTACAGTGTATAAGACTTCCTCAATTGACGTGAAATATGAGCATCACGCGCATGTAGATCAAAAGAAAAAATCAAATATTATCCGTTTTGTTTCACAAAGGAGAACTCAAAACATGCCAGGACAGAGAGAGAGTGAGATTGGGAGAGAAACAGTAGAACAGTGGAATGCAATAGAAATACGACACAGTTACAGTGGAATATTATGTAATACTTGCTGTTTATATTTCTTAGGGAACAAACAAGAGTTTGAGTTCTTTGCAAACATATTCAAGCTGCACTACATTTAAGATATTGCTGGCAGGACTAACTCCTTATTAATACACACATTTCCTTGACATTTGCTTTGGTTTTGTAAAAGTGCCTTTACATAACTGAAAACATGTCCAATACACATTAAATGTGCCTCACCAATTTTGTCCACTAAAATTGATAACATTTTAACATAGACCCCTATTAAAAAAGATGCTGAATGATAAAGTACTTGTAACGTTATAAAGTTAATATGTTCTGAGCAGGTATGTTTTCAAAATCAAGAGTAAATTCTCAAGTCTATAGATTTGTCCCACGTATTAAGTATTTGTGGGTAGGCTGTTGTCTATGGAGGGATTTTTCAGTCAGAATATAAACTAATTGTCTAAAACTAAAAGTTTTAAACCAAAACTAAAAGTCTAAATTTGAAACTAAAAGTCGAAGTTGAAAATGAATTGGGTATATAGGATTGGCATTTGGTATATAGGATTGGGCATTTAATCATTTAGCCATTTAGGCTTGAGGATTTGGGGATTTAGGATTGGGCATTTGAGGATTGAGGAGTGTATGCAAAGTAGGAGGCGTGGCACAAATACTGGAGGAGGGGTTTGAAATGGCTGGTGCACAGAGGCACCTTATGGACAGCAGCTCCCAGTGCTAAGGAGCACACTGTAATGAAACAAACGGAGTGAGTGAGTGGCTTGAGCGAGGATATGAGGCGCCGTATAGGGTTCAAATCAAACTGTGCTTATGAACACGCATATAAAAGCGTGCATACACACATATACATTGCTCACATATACATGTATAGTACTGGATGTTCAAGCAAACACATATGAAAAACATGTGCGCACTAATGTGAAATCCATACATCAATACATATTATGTTAGTAATGCATGCATGTACACTTTTTGCCATCAAACCTAAACAACACTCGCACATACATACAAACTCGATGCGTGCAAAACACATCTATAAAACACTCGCACATACACATAAACTCTGCACACACGTCTATAAAATTCTCACACATACATATACACTCGATGCGTGCAAAACACATCTACCACTGAGAGCTATAATAGCATTGAAGTTCATTAGTCCTTTACTTGCTTGTGCAAGTTGCAATGAAGATGATATGGCCCATTTCTTTAATAGCGTTTTACACTGCCCAACACGTATACAGCAGGATCCCAGGGAGACACTATATAGAGATTAAGAACAATTGCCAGAACAATTGACAGTATTTTGTCCGTGGTTCGTTGTGAAAATGTCGAAACCAGAGAACTCGTTGTTGTTCTCGAGACGTTGTACCACGCTGCGCCAAGTTTGATGGTGGGAGAGCTGCTGGACAACTACCAGTCCCACCACCGACATCTAGAACAGGCCATAGAGGCCGTCCACGTTATGACATCTCGTATGAGTAAATGTGCCAGTTAAGCAGAAGCCGAGGACAATGACACATTTCACACAATCCCTGGGATCCTGCTGTATACGTGTTAGGCAGTGTAAATCGCTATTAAAGAAAGTAAAGGACTAATGAACTTCAATGCTATTACCGCTCTCAGTGTTTCATAGATGTGTTTTGTCAAATGCCCAATCCTAAATCCCCAAATCCTCAATCCTAAATGGCTAAATGATTAAATGCCCAATCCTACATACAAAATACCCAATCCTACGTACCAAATGCCAATCCCATATACCGAATTCATTTTCAACTTGGACTTTTAGTTTCAAATTTAGACTTTTAGTTTTGGTTTAAAACTTTCAGTTTTAGACTTTTACTTTATATTCTGACTGAGAAATCCCTCCATAGTTGTCGGATGTCTCTCTAGGCAAAGGCCGTAATTCATCATCTCCTTTTCCCTACTGAGGTCAGTCCTCTTAAGGTCCTCTGCCCTGGGTTGTTTCTTTGCATGTGTGTATTTAATAGATAGGTATCAAATTGTCTAAAGCACGACACAAAGCAGACAGTCAGACAGACAAGAAACCACAAGCAGAGTTGTGAACATCCGTTCAGAAAACACTTCCATGTACAGTCAGTTTTCTGTCGAATTGTAACTGTAATTATTAAACAAATATATATATTAATTAGCATTAATAATACTATTAATACAATTATTAATTAATTAATAAATAAAAAAAATGTTACAAAAATAACATTTCATATGGTACTGGCCTCCGAAGTTAACCAAAACAAAAATGACAAAAAAGCGTTAGGTGGAATGCGAAATGATGAACCTAACAAGTAACCGAGACTGTGGCATGTTGGTAATAATGACAGAACAAATTGTTAAAACAATAGTTATTTAAATAGAAGGCTTCTCTGCTTTTGACACGAGTTGGGCTGTCAGCCATTATACAACAATGTCTGAAAACAATGAACTGATCAAAGTCTTCCGAACGCACGCACACACTGAAAGAGTTACACACTTCACTTTTGCCACTTCTTTCTATTTAACACTAGAACAGGGAGACTTTCGATTCAAAGACTCCAACAAAACACTACGATATGCATTCAAGTGTTTTTATTCCTAAAACGCCTTTGCGCGTTTCCATTATAATGCTGAAAGTTATAAAGCTCGGTTTAGACACGACTTACCTGAACGCTTGAAATGAGAGTTTCGCTGTCCTTTTTTGGATCCTTCTGGGCGAGCGCCTTATTAAAAGATACTTTGACCATGATGAAAACTGTAGTTATTCTCGTGAAAAAGAGTACATGTGATCCTTTCGTTTCCCGATCAGCAACTGTGTTGTTTTGCTGTGAGTGACGCACATGACAGATCAGAACATGGGCGCTTCTGGGTGTGTCGATTTCACACGGCTCTGCGCAGATGGATCGGTTTATGACGTTGAAATACCGCGAGATAGGTTCACAAACGAGGCGAACGAATTTCTCTCGCGGTACATTGATGTAATTTGCCGATGACATCTGCGCATCGACGAAAGCAGCAGAAAGCATATACTGCATCTAGTAACAAAACTAACCAAAAATCAACGTAGACGACTGCAAAGAGTCGTTTTAATAGGTGTTCTTCTCAGTGATCCGTTAATAAGACGTTTTTATTGCACACACAAAACAAATCTATTTATTTTCACCTACAACTCAATAGATTATCTTTTATAGTCAGTACATACGGAAACACAATTCAGATTTCGAAAGTCTCGGACCCCCATGTGACCCTTTTTCAGTTTGAAACGTTCTTAGACGTACAGTCTATCAACTTTGTGGACGATGTTTGGTGTGTTGTGGTCCATCGACCAGCAGGACACGCTGTGCTGTGACTCGTACTGGCTCTATATTTCTTACGCATGCGCACGTGAAGAAGGAAACAGTCATGGCGGCGGCTGAGAAACCCACGAAAGAAAAGCTGTTGTCCACTTTGGATGATATTGAAGTTTTATCCAGGTTTGTGTTTACGTTTTCCGTACATTTAGATGAAAAACAAATACATAAATATACTATTATTCAAGACTTTACATCGTTATAAAGCATGAATATTTTAAAAGAACCATATTTCCCTCGATTCTGCACACAGTACATCAAATAAAAAAGGCTGCTACTCATATTAATAATAATAATAATAACAACAACAACAACAACGATGATCAGTTCTCTACTCTAGAGTATTTTTCATACGCTCCAGCACGGATGTGATCATACAAAACTTTTCTTGCTCTTTTACTACAGAGAGCTTATAGAGATGCTGGCACTGTCCAGGACACAGAAGCTGCCCCAGGCTGGAGAGGACACACAGGTGAGAGATGTATATTATTAATTACAAATGAGGGAACATGCGACAGAAAGATGAGAGAGTGTAATTCAACACACATCACACCTAGCCGTTCTTCACACGAATCCGTCAGTGGGCTTCATCACCGAATGAATGAATGAATGACTGATGTGATGTTGAAGCATCAAGCAGAACTATTTCCTGATTATGACCATCTATATCTCGTTCACATATATCTGCTGAAATAGATACATGCCTGAGTTTTTGTGTTTTATATGATTGGGTCAAATATAAATTGCTAAGATGAACTGCGATGATGCAGTATTATTATTCAATTCATCTTAAATGTATAATCAGTTTAAAAGCTGTATAACATTTCCTATTAGCCACTTAATAGGAATTATAGAATGATATTCAATATTTGATAGTAGATAACATGGGCGTGATGCACTATTAAATGTAACTGAATTGCACTGTTGCTTGCTTATTCTGAGAGCAGATTTTGGAGCTGTTGGTGCAGAGAGATAAAGAGTTCCAGGAATCCATGCAGACGGCGGTGGAGCAGGGCAGAGTCAATCAGGAGATGCAAACGTTGGAAAAGGAGGTGGAGAAGAGAGACACTGACATCCAGCAGCTCCAGAAACAGCTCAAAGAGGCAGAACACATACTGGTAAGCAGTGCATATATGTGTATTTTATATATTATATATTTATATATATAATTTTGTTTGTCTGTTGTTTTGAAAAGTTATTTGAGCACTTAACATTATAGTTCGAGCTTGAATTATAGTTTGTAAAATATAATAAATTAGATGAATAAAAATATTATTATATAATAAAGGGAATCATTATAAATTTTTTCCTGATTTTTGTATACAGTCGGCTGGAATGTTACTGCCAGCAGGAATACCTTTATGCTGATCTACATGGACTGTTTATTTTTATTATAACAAAGAAGAACATTGCAAACCAATATACAAGATAAATCCGCTTTCTTTTTTTAAACATAAAACAAACATGTTTTTCCTCCATGTTCAGGCCACTGCTGTCTACCAAGCCAAAGAGAAACTCAAGTCTATTGAAAAAGCCAGGAAAGGTATCCTAGTCAATATTTAAATGATCAGTTTGTATAAACTCTATATACAGTACACATATATTTATGTTTGCATAGTAATTATTAGTCAAAAATATACTGCTATTATTGATAATTCATTGGTTTACAAACCCATTTTAGCTTGTTTCTTTCCCTTGTGTTTTGTTTTCATTAGGGAGTATCTCTTCAGAAGAAATCATTAAATATGCTCACAGGATCAGTGCCAGTAATGCAGTGTGTGCACCTCTAAACTGGCTCCCTGGTAAGTGCACTGTATTTCTTTGTGCATTCTGCATTTTCTCCCATTCTCAGACGTCATCATCTGTAAAACACTTACTAAATATTCCACTGATCAGCATGTTTTTGCAGGTTGTATTTGTAAGCTTTTATGATGTGATTTGTGTGTAGGTGACCCCCGCAGGCCGTACCCCACTGACCTGGAGATGCGTAGTGGAATGCTAGGTCACATGAGTAACATGTCCACCAATGGTGTAAATGGACACCTGCCTGGAGACGCACTGGCTGCTGGGAGATTACCAGGTTTACTTTCTTGTTGATATGTTTGCGTGTATGTCCTTCAGTGGTGATACTGATACTCTAAGCCAGTTTAATCTTCTGTATAATACAGTGTTTTTGTTTAATGTAGTATGTTTTTTTGTACAAACACATCCTTTTCATGTTGGCTGTGATTTAAGTAATATCTTTCTCTTTTGTTCCAATTCATTTCTTAGATGTACTAACCCCACAGTATCCTTGGCCGTCCACTGATGTTTCCATGGGGATTCTGCCTCCTCACCATGGCAACGATTTTGGCTTAGAGCCACCCGGTCATAACAAAGAAAATGAAGATGATGTTGAGGCTATGTCAACAGATTCCTCCAGCAGCAGCAGTGACTCAGATTGAGTGTGTGTGTGTGTTTAAATGCATTTTGTCTGATCAGAATGAAAGGAAACTCATGTCATGAGAATGGACCACACCTGCAGTTATCCTCTCTTAATTTATGACTCTCTGTGAATTTCATTGGGCTTGATATGTTTATAACATGCCATCAGTACTCATTTGTTGTACCATATTTAAGTCCTGCCGGCCTCATGAATGCCACCAAGGTGTTGTGTGGGATATAACAGTATGACAGACTGAGTTGCGTGTATTTGTAAACTAGTGATGCGTGATGAACCAAATATCTGGTTTATACAGCTGGAATATAAATGTATCATGTAAATAGATTTCAGACTTTCAGATTTTGTAAATAAAAATATTCTTAGATAATTGTTTTCTTTTATTTAAGTGTTTGTCTTGTTTATAGATATGTAAACAGCTGTATTACTTAATTTCATTCATATTATTTTTTATTCATATTATATTTGGTTTCACACTTCCAGTGCTCTGAATAGCAAATTTGTTCAAAATAGTAGTCTTTCAACAAATGCAAACTAAATTTGGTAGTTATCTTTTGTGTTTATGCGGAATAATAGCATTAATTTAATACCATTATTCCACCTGACCATAGTATATTTGAGTTTTTTTTACAACCTATTGGATAGAATTTTTGAAAAGGTATTCTGACGATAATCAATATTGGCCAGCAGATGGGGCATCAACACTTCTCCACTAACATCTGTAGCTACAACATTATTCATGAAATTATTTTAGATTTATTACCCTGAAGTGTATTTCTACCTAAAAATGGAACAAAAGCCTTTTCACAACCCCTTTTAGTAAAGTTAGACACCAAATCTGAATTAAATGTTTTATATTCAGACATCGTCTTCTACAAATGAATGCATTGATCTTTACCGTCA
Organism: Barbatula barbatula; assembly: GCF_947034865.1. NCBI lineage: Eukaryota > Metazoa > Chordata > Actinopteri > Cypriniformes > Nemacheilidae > Barbatula > Barbatula barbatula. The sequence continues at coordinate 11,181,279 of NC_136772.1, forward strand.
CTGTATACACAGTGCAAACAACGAGATTTGTTTACCAGCTCTTCTTCAAGACTCATATAGCAGTATAAACAATACAAACAGTTATAAACATTAAAAACAAACTTAATACTATAAACAGCAGGCCTACATACTATCTCAATTGACACCTGGTTGCTGGGTCACTGACAGCTTCACATTTCTAATGACATGCCGATGATGAGCCTTTTAATAGCATACTGTACATATACACAGGCTTGGTAAATGACTCGAAGTGAGCGTCTCTATGGCGATCTCTGACTCATTCAACATCACTGTCTTTGGTCCACCAGTGAGTCTTGGGTTCATAGTATCGCGCTCTACAGCAACATTAGCACTGCTGAGAGTCTAATGTTGTGCTATTTGCAAATGACTGTTCTACATTTAGTGTCTCTGGTCATATGTGGATGAGCTGGGGGCAATTTCTCGCTCTCAGAGTAAACATACTATTGACTCACTGTCTAAGGACTTTCTTGCTCACAGTATGTGATTCTGTTTGCCTCTCTGATAAATGAATTAAACTTTGTTAGTTTCTCAATTATAACATTATTATAGCAATTAATGCACATCATAAAAGTAATGTACATAAAGATACATTCAAGTTCTGTACAGAAATTGTTCAGGTAGTTTTGCCTTGTCTTATATTAACTATTCATAGCAAACATTACTGCTAGACATTCAGTTTATTTGCATAGAGTGTTCATTGAATTAATATTTACAATTTGAAACTAAATGTCAATGACTGATTGCCTCGATGCTTACTAATCTCATTCTCAAATATAGACTTTTAAAGTTTACACTTGCAAATATTTCATTTCAGAAATGAATGTTCTCTTTTTGGATTTATGCAGATTAATTTAACGGAATCTGGCATACTTTGGCACAGCAACAGTCATATTTTAAGGCTGGCAAATATCTTAAGCTCCTATTTCAACTTGAGACAGATTTCACGGAAAATTGGCAACAAAAGATTGAAATTCTCTCTTGAAATCTCTCCTTTACGAATGACCGAAATGCTTTTGAGTGGCATTTCTTCTATTAGAGTATTACATAAATGCAGTCCTCAGCCTAAACTCCAGCTGCACAGAGAGACACTACAACGAGGTCAACACGACCTCCTGTTCAAATGCTTTATGATGGATGTTAGTAACTCAGCACAGTGGTTGAATTTAAAGGCATAAATATAAAGGGGTGGATAGGGGGAAAGTCCCGAGTCTGGACACATACCGGGCCCGGGGCCCTCTCCCCGGACAATGGGGAAAGGCGCTCTGAGTTTGGAGGAACTACCAAGCTCGGAGTCCTCTCCCTGGGACAGCGTACCAAATAACCATACTATCCTATCCGTCCCTCATTATCCAGACTTATTTTCTGCGAGGCAACTCGTGAAATGATCTTTTGTGTGTTTGTGGATGTCCTGGGGCATCTATTGTTGATCATCAAAGGACTTCTTCTCTGTCTGCTGTCATCTTTTAATCCTTATGTTGACAGGTTGTTATGCCTTTTTGGAAGAACAGATCTTGTTCAGTATATTGTGTAGCAGTGATAACACTAGGCTTAGTGTGCGATGCACGGTGATGGCATGGTGTAAACACGCATGTATCCCTGAAATGAGGCAAACTCCTATTTTTGCTTTGTAGTCTGTTGTGCACATACATCTTCTGATGCCGCTGGACACATCATCAATGATGTTCCTGGAATCATTGGGTGTTTCGGGTCTTTCAACATCATACACCCTCCTCCCGGTGACCCAGGGCCGATCAGACACCAGTTTTTGTCCAGCTGGCTGGCTACTAAGTACTCCATGGCTCTCTTCCTTTTAGCCATAGCCACCTTGAAGCCCTCTCTGCTGCTTCAGTGTTACTGCGTATAGCTGCCCTCCGGCTCACTCTCTGGCTCTGGCTAATTATCGTGCTGCAAATCCCCGACACACAACCTCCACAGGGATGTTCCTCGCTCTTCATCCTGACTCTTTGTCACTGACCAGTCCTTCATACTTGGAGAGCTTCCTCTCAAAGGCTTCTTCCAAGCCATCTTCCCAAGGGACTGTCAATTCCAGCAGCACAATTATGATGTCCATCTATTTTTGGAAACGTCTAATATGATCTGATAGATAGCAGCTTTTTTTACAACAATGAATCATTTTCTAAATTCTAAATAACTTCAGATAAAACTTATTTTGTACCCTGTGTATTATCAGTAGTGAAATGTAAATGTTAGTATGCTTTATATCCAGCCCAAAACAGATCCCCCTATGTCATGATTGCGGGTGGTGAGATGAGGATAGAGGACCCAGGTGCAGACAGCGGGTAAGGGGTTAACAGAAGACTTTACTAATAACTACAAAACACCCACGAGGGGGTAACATAACAAAACAGGGAAATATAAGAACATAACAGGACTGAAACTAACTACACTTAAACGAGACTTAAATTCACTTTTGACATGAACTACAAATACATGATGTGGCAGAATCATGACACCCCTATATACAGTTCTTGAAAGTGTTCGTAGATCCCTTGTTAAATATGAAAGCTCAATTATGATGCAGTGGTCAATGAGCCACTGTTTTATTTGATCTCAAATGAACTACTGTTTTATTGTAGTGCTGTCTATTATTTTCTCATTGTGTCATGAACAGAGTCAGCTGGACCAAGTTAATTCTACTCGTGTCCACCTCACACTGTCAAGAAATATTAAGATATACAAGCAGGTGTTTACTGTGCATGTGTCAGCAACAGAGACTTCAATCCGCTTGAACAAACTGATTTGAAAAGCTGCCAGCGTATGTCTTTGAGACACACGAAGATTTCATAACCGAGCTCAGATTGTATCTGTATTGATCATTATACGCACAGAAATATCTCAATGATATGTGTCTTCCATACAATAAGGCCAGTGATAAGCTTACTCAATAAGATACATTACGTCTGAGCAGAAATGAGGGCTCTCCGCATCCGTTCTTTCATCACGCCGGATAATTAAATCTCTTCTCTCTTTCCGCTTTTGGGTCTGTTAGATCACGCTGTAGTGAAAGCATGAAGACAAAGGGTTGTTTTCCCCTTTAGTCAGAATGGTAAATGAAAAAGCAAGTGTTCTTATCTGTGTGGGGTGAAGCATTGGATGAGTCACCTCTATTGTAGCTAAAGAGATGCTGCCGGTGACTTTCTGAGGATTATTAAGGGGAACGTTATGAAGTCTATTTCACATGGCCACGGGAGAATCAGAGAGGAAATAGAGGAAAAACATTTAAAACAATGGGAAATGGACTTCACCGTCCTGCACATTTCCTTGAGGTCAGGATCACTGTGAAATCACTGGCCATAAATCAAACAGAGAACAAATATGCAATTACAGTTTAATCTCTCTAGTAGATTTAGAAGTACGGAGTGCACTGTGTGAGCGTATGCAAAGGTCAGGGATGACACTGATGCCTGTAGAACAGCAGGTTTGAAGTTCTGTACTGAAAAAAGTAGTTCAAACACTGATACACAAAAGGACAACAGCAAGGAAAGTGCCTGTGTATGTGTGTGTCGTCTCTTCTTATTACACTGTGGGAACCTGCCTGGGGAAAAGGGCGTAATAAATGTATTACATGAAGTTCTAAATGTAGGTTTGGGTGGAGCCTGGTTATGTGGTACTGACAATATTTTTCCTATTTATAAGCATAAGCATCCTTCACCTTAAGACAGCATCCCTCCTCTCGCCTGATTTCATTTTAATCCATTTGATCCAATTCCATTGTCGATATTGGCTTAAAAAAAGCTCCTCCCTCTATTGACGGCAAGCCTAATTTCTTTCCTGTTATCTTTTTTGTTACGACTTGGATGGACCAGCCTTGTCTCATGAGAATTTCTAACAACTTTACAAGATGGCTGATTCATATGAATTTGTATGGTGTGAACTGAAACCACACCAACACATTTTCTTTTGGTATTTATGTATTTTTTCTTATTTAATGGGTGGTTTAAATCTCTTTGATTGATTTGCATAAATCAAGTGGGTGATTCCTGATTCCTTTTTCTTATTGGACGGTTGAAAAACCCCTTATCCCATTTGGAAAGAATAATTGAGAAAAGCCCGTTCTGTGTTTATGGAGGATTATATATAGAAGGTTTCACCAGACGTACACGCTAGCCCGAAGTTAACTTCCGGTCGTATTCGGTTCATACGAATTAGCCACCTACTGTATACAATAAATACAGTATATAGTAATATATAAAGGGCAAAAGTGTTCTGTTAGGATTATGCTTAACAACAGGTCCGTAAATACATCATATCACGCTCGGCATAAAAACAATAGTGGGCAATGCAAAGTCCCATCATGATAGAAAAACTATAAAATTTTCAAGCTCTTTTCAGTGGGATACAAGTCCTAGGGGTTTTTATCTGTGCAACACACACAAACACACACACAACCAGGTTTCCTAATAATCACACAAACATTTCTGGGTTTTTTAAAGCCTTGAATTTGTTTAACGCAGGATCCTGAAACTCAGCTTGTAATTGCAGTGCACATAATTAATTTGAGTTTCTGTTAAAATTATAGTCTGTTATTAGGTGAGACAGTCATTCATATTCATATTCATATTCATATTCATATTCATACATGTCTACAACTACTTTAAAAAACATTAACTATGTTGCAGCAGGTAAACGATTGCGCCACAAAATAAGCTGTCGGATGGTGTGTAATTATTTAAGATGAAATGATTTAGTAATGATTTATTTAGGTGTCAGCTTACATTTAAAATGTCTTTTATCAATATTACAAGCGGAACTAACCCAACAGAGCATATTTGTTTTTGTTGATCATTTGAACAACTATTGTGAATTATTGTGTTTATGAAACCATAGGCCCGGTTTTCACAGACACGGCTTAGCCTAAGCCAGGACGATGCCTTGGTTGAATTAAGATATTTATGTCGCTTTTATAAAGATACATTAGAAGAACATATTTCTGGGCAAGTTATATTCAGTCAAGACGGGTCACACATTCATTTAAGTCTGGGACTAGCCTTAAGCCTTGTCTGTGAAACCAGGCCATAAAGTTTTGAAGTTCACATTGTTTGCAGTAAACATGTGAGAGCAGTCTGTGCAGCATCTCTTGTAATCCTGTGATAAGCCTGTTAAATTGCCTCTCTTGGACCTGAAGGCTAGCCCCGCACCAGTCTGGTAAATCTGTGAAAATTGTGCAATGTCCAGTCAACAAGTATTGGCAATTAACATTTTAGTATTGGCAATTAATTTTAAAAAGTGAAAGTAAGGACTTCTACACTATGGTTTAAAATGACTGAATAAATTCAATATTTAAATGAATAATGGATCATTATAAGGTGGAACATACAGTAGATCTAACTTTAACATTTCCCTTTTTTACTTTAACTTTCCCTTTTTTCTTGCATTTTCTAATTTGCACATTATTGTGGCGAGCAGGCCGACTGTGTTAATAATGTTCTTATGATAATTTCTGAAATATTATTACCAGCTGGAAGGCCAAGATAATGTTGGTTGGGACGATATATCTCGCGATTCGCACAAATTCTTCCTGTCTAGGATGATTCTGAAATCGCAAAGTTCCCGCCACTCCCTTCAGGGACCATGGGGTTAACTTGGACTGCACGCAGGGCGTCAGGAGCTCTGAGCAAATATTTTTTTGTTTTGGGGGACAGCAGAAGGGGAGAGCAGAGATCGGTGCACTGGATTGTGGATGCCATCACTTGTACCGATCCCAAGACCCGTGCCCACTGGCAGTGCAGACTTACTGTGGCCTCACGTGGGTACTGGTACAGCGTTCCTGTAGCTCAGTGGTAAGAGCATGGCGCTAACAACCCCGATGCTGAGCTAGTGCTACACGTTGTGACTCCCCTCCTTGGGTAGTCCCGTCTGATGTCTCCTCACTCTTGTTTCCCTGTCGGTGAACCTGTGACCTCCCCTTGGTAGACTCCACCACTTCTGTGCACCCCTGGTTGGGACCCCGCACCACTACTCCCATAAGATCTCCCCACTGGTGAGACCTTGTAGGTATTACACATATTTATCTCCCTTTGGCAGATGTGGTCTCTGTAGCGTCCCCCAATTTCGCCTCTACAGTAGCAAGGCCACTGCTTGTAGCCTCTCGTCATGATCACAGGAATTGATGCCTTACTACACCACTGGAGGGTTACAATTCGCAGGCGTGCTCACTTTTGACATGCCCAGGCCAGTCAGTGTCGCTGCGCAGGAAGTCATGACACGGCTTAGCGCTGTGGCGTTTTGGTATAGTAACCCCATTCTGTCAGTCTCAACACAACGTCGAGAGACTGACGGAAAGGTAACGTTTTGGTTACGGATGTAACCTCAGTTCCCTGATAGATGCCACAACGCTTCGCTGTCCGCTGTCCGCTGTCTGCTGTCCGCTGCAGCGAACGAGAATGTCTCTCAGGTTCCTCAGCCCAAAAAGTTAATGAATCTTCCTTTTATACCCGTATGTAAGGGGCAGGGACTGGCGTGCCGTCCCATTCGCAGGGTTAATTCGCAAGGTTATTTGTAAAAAGTACAATCAGGAAGATAGGATTTCAAGTCAAACCCCATTCTGTCAGTTTAGACACAACTTCTGGTTCCCTCCATCAGGGAAATAAAGTAACATCCGTAATCCAGACGTTTCTATCCTCTGGCTTTCGGACGAGGCGGCATTTAACCGTAATTCATTGAGAAACTGAGCATAAGAATCGCACGATATATCGTCCCAACCCTTGGAGATTTATGAAGTTTGAGAATATAAGGAGCACGGAGGAACAGGCTACAGTGGTGGAAGGAACGGAACACAATAGGATATCTAAATGCTCTTAAATACTTTGCAACTACACCATAGTGGCTAGTCTGAATGTTTAAACCAGCATGGTTACCAATGTAAAGGTCCTACCCACTGAGACATCATCACTTCTGACTCACCCGGTTGGCCTGTTGTACAGGAGGAAATGAAAAATGATAACCTCACATTTCAAGGAAAGGTCATTGTGAACTGTGCGGTAAATTAAAGCTTATACCACACTACTTTCATAACTTGGGCACCAACCCATTTCTAAAGAGGATTACTGCAAGCAGCGGGACCTTTCTACACACACACATAAATTACCAACACTTACCAATTTGGACACCACTTTGGTGAGCCAAACATTCTCTAATACTCAATTTCATGCTCTGTCTCACATTAGCTCTTAAACACACAAATTATCATAGGCAATAGTGTCCTACTTTGAAAACGTGTCCGTCTAAGACAGCATTTTAAATCAATACAAACATCATGTTTTTAAGGATACTGAAAATGCATATGAGCCTATACTCAGTTTTGGCTTCAAATAAGAGATTGAGCAGCTTCACCAGGTTTCAAGTAGTCCAGTCCTCAGCCTACTCTGGGATTCACCAATCATTTGATGCTAAAGGAATAATATTTTTCGAGACTAGTGCAAATCTGACTGGCAACTTTAAATTAAGAAAACTTACGTCACTAGGGGTTTGCTCAACGTAAGCAGTTTCTTGCAGACGTCTGCAGACCTTTTTCTGCAGTCAAAGGTCTGGATGTGAGCCCAGCTCTGTCCCTCCTCGCTCCTCTCTCAGTCATGAACATGCTTTGGTCTAATGACTGTCTCACCAGAAAATAACCTTTGCAAGATCATTTAGAAGCCAAATGTTATAGCTGACATTTGAACTGAATGGGGATCCGGACAAAATCATAATACAACGAAGGAAAACGTCTCGGTTACGTATGTAACCTCCGTTCCCTGATGGAGGGAACGAGACGTTGTGTCGACAGAATGGGGTTTGACTTGAGAACCTATCATCTCTGACTGACTTGAACAGGCCAATGAAAATTGGCGAATGAAATTTGCATGCCGGACTCCGCCCCCGGATATCCGGGTATAAAAGGGAGCCGGCGTGCCGCATTCATTCACCTTTTGTGCTGAGGAGCCTGAGGATCGTGCCCCGACTGCTGCAGCGGGCGGCCAGCGTTGTGGCATGAAGGACACAACGTCTCGTTCCCTCCATCAGGGAACGGAGGTTACATATATAACCGAGACGTTCCCTTTCTGTCGGTCTCTCGACGTTGTGTCGACAGAATGGGGTTCCTCGGAAAACGCCACAGCGCTGTGCCGCGTCACAATTCCTCGCGAAGCGACGCTGACTGGCCTGGGCGTGTCAGACGTGAGCGCTAGCATGAATTGCAACCTTCCAGTGGAAGGGAAGGAGTCCAGAGCTTTCTAAAAAAGATGGGAGCCCCTTCCACCGGCCGTCACGGACGGCGGCCTAGTTCTCTTAACAGCGAGAAGCCGCCCGGCACCGTAAGGGCCACTGGGAAGCGTCATTCCCCCCTGAGGGAACGCGCTACGGAGACCACTTCCTACCACAGGGAGGAGCTTAGTGGAGATCCACACATGGTCCCACCGGATAGGGGAGAGCACGTGGGAAACATGCAGACACGAGAGGGTGTCGCAAGCAGGCGAAGTACACCTGGGAGAGGCATTCATGAGAAGACAACAGACGGAACCGCCCTGTGGGGGGGGTTACTACGTGTGGAGCACTAGGCCTTGTTTGAGTCACTGCTAGAGCTCAGAAACAGGCCAAGGGAGGCAGGGCTGCTCCGCCGGGCCTGCCGCCGAGGAGTGCTTAGTGATGGATGGAATGCCTACTCTTCACCCACATGGGGGGAAGAGGGGAGGCTAGATAGCGCCGCGTCTCACCTATGGAGGGGCGCTATCGCAGGCGTACGCCCACCGGCTGCCGGACTTACCTGGCGGTGTCTTGAAAGACTCTGGCTGATACCGGTTCCACGCGGAGGCTGTAGAACCTCGCGAAGGTGCTGGGCGTAGCCCAACCCGCAGCTCTACATACGTCTGCCAGAGGGGCGCCCTGAGCCAGTGCCCACGAGGAGGCCACACCCCTGGTGGAGTGTGCCCTCACTGCAAGCGGGGATCCTGTGATCGGTAAGCCATAGTGATGGCGTCCACGATCCAGTGCGCCAACCTCTGTTTGGAGACAGCCCTCCCCTTGTGCTGACCTCCAAAACAGACAAAAAGCTGCTCAGAGCTCCTGAAGCTCTGTGTGCGGCCCAAGTAGAGGCGCAGCGCGCGTACTGGACACATCACGGAAGGGGTTGGGTCTTCCTCCCCAGAAGGGAGCGCCTGCAGGTTCACCACCTGGTCCCGAAAGGGAGTGGTGGGAACTTTGGGCACGTAGCCAGGCCGGGGTCTCAGGATAACGTGAGATTGACCAGGCCCGAACTCTAGGCAATCCGTGGCCACGGAAAATGCTTGATGGAAGCGAGCGCCAATAGGAGAGCCGTCTTCATCGAGAGATGAGAAAGAGCGGCATCTCCGAGGGGCTCGAAGGGGGGCCTCTGGAGGCCCGCCAGGACCACATTGAGGTCCCAAGAGGGAACGGAGCGCGGACGGGCCGGATTCAGCCTTCTCGCGCCCCTCAGGAACTAATGACCAGGTCGTGCTGTCCCAGAGACTTCCCACTAACTGGTTCGTGATGAGCGGCAATTGCGGCTACATATACTTTCAGCGTGGAAGGGGAGAGATTGTTCTCGAGTCTCGACTGCAGGAAGGACAGCACGCTCCCGATCGAGCATATCCGTGGGTCTTCTCCACGAGAAGAACACCAGGACGAGAAGAGGCGCCACTTAAATACGTATAACCGCCTCGTGGCCGGGGCCCTAGCCTGAACAATGGTTTCCACCACCGCTGGGGGTAGACCACTCAGGATCTCCTCGTCCCGTCCAGGAGCCAGACATGAAGGTTCCAGAGGTCTGGTCTCGGATGCCACAACGCGCCCTTCCCCTGAGAAAGAAGGTCCTTCGTCAGGGAATCGGCCAGGGGGGAGTTGTCGTCAGGAGCATTAGCTCCGAGAACCAAGTCCGGTTGGGCCAGTAAGGCGCAACTAGTAGCACTTGATGCTCCTCTTCCCTGACTTTGCACAAGACGTGTGCAATGAGGCTCACTGGGGGGAAGGCGTACTTCCGCTTGTCCCGCGGCCAGCTGTGCGCCAAGGCATCCGTGCCGAGGGGGGCCTCGGTCAGGGAGTACCAAAGCGAGCAATGGGTGGTGTCCAGGGAGGCGAAGAGGTCCACCTGTGCCTGCCCGAACTGCACCCAAATGAGCTGGACTGCGCGGGGGTGGAGCCGCCACTCTCCGCGGGGCGTCTACTGAGGAGAGAGCGCATCGGCTGTCAGGTTCAGGTCGCCCGGGATGTGAGTGGCTAACAGAGACTTCGTCACCTGCTGGCTCCACAGGAGGAGGCGTCGGGCGAGTTGCGATAGCTGCCGTGAACGAATACCACCCTGTCGGTTGATATATGCCACGGCAGTCGTGCTGTCCGACCGGACCAGCACGTGCTTGTCCTGAACGAGGGGAAGGAACCTCCTCAGTGCAAGCAGCACCGCCAACAACTCTAGGCGATTGATATGCCAGCGCAGGCGGGGGCCCGTCCAGAGACCCGACACTGCGTGCCCGTTGCACACAGCACCCCAACCCTGCAGGGAGGCGTCTGTCGTCACCATGACGCGCCTCGAAACCTGCCCAAGAGGGACGCAGAAAGGTCATTCAAGACCATGGGGTTAGGGTGCGCCGGCAGAAGGGCGTGATCGTGACGCGCCTGTTGCCGGTGTGCCACGCACTCCAAGGAACTCTGCTCTGTAGCCAGTGCTGTAGCGGTCTCATGTGCATCAACCCGAGGGGGACCACCCCCGCTGAGGACGCCATGTGTCCCAGGAGCCTCTGAAAAAGTTTCAGCGGGACCGCTGGCTGCTGCCTGAAGCTCCTCAGGCAGGTCAGCACCGACTGGGCACGCTCGGAAGAAAGACGTGCAGTCATGGAGACAGAGTCGAGTTCCATACCGAGGAAGAGGATGCTCTGCACAGGGGAGAGCTTGCTCTTCTCTCGGTTGACCTGCAACCCCAAATGGTCTAGGTGCCGGAGCACCAGGTCCCTGTGTGTACACAACAGATCTCGCGAGTGCGCCAAGATGAGCCAGTCGTCGAGATAGTTGAGTATGCGCACCCCCTGCTCCCTGAGGGGAGTGAGGGCGGCCTCCACGACCTTCGTAAAGACTCGAGGAGACAGGGACAGACCAAATGGGAGGACGCGATACTGATATGCCTGTCCCTCGAAAGCAAACCGTAGGAACGGCCGGTGACGAGGGAGGATGGACACATGGAAGTACGCGTCGTTCAGGTCGATCGCCATGAACCAATCCTGACGTCTGACGGATAGTGCTCTCCTCTTCGACGTCCTTCTCCGGGAGGCCGCCTGTGCAGGGGGCGCTGGAGCCGGAGTCTGAGTTGGAGAGGGGCGGGGCTGCTGGGGAGCAGACGCCGCGCGGGACCTCGACGGACGATAGGCGGCCGGGTCGCGGCAGGATATGTTTAATCGCCTCCGTCTGCTTCTTTACAGTCGAAAACTGCTGGGAGAAGTCCTCGACCGTATCACCAAACAGCCCACCCTGCGCGATGGGAGCGTCGAGAAAGCGAACCTTCTCAGCGTCCCGCATCTGCGCAAGGTTCAACCAAAGGTGTCTCTCCTGGACCACTAGTGTGGACATCGTACGACCCAGGGCTCGCGCCGTCACCTTCGTCGCCCGAAGAGCGAGGTCAGTCACAGTGCGGAGTTCCTGCATAAGCCCCGGGTCGGACTTTCCCTCGTGCAACTCTTTCAACACCTTGGCCTGATGGACCTGCAGGATGGCCATGGCGTGAAGAGCCGAGGCAGCTTGACCCGCAGCGTTGTAAGCCTTCGACACCAGCGATGCCGAAAACTTACAAGCCTTGGAAGGGAGCCTTGGTCGATCTCTCCAGGTGGCAGCTGTCTGCGGGCACAGGTGCACCGCAACTGCACGTTCCACCTGAGGGATGTCGACATAGCCCTTAGCTGCCCCGTCATCGAGGGAAGTCAGGGCGACCGAGATAGTCTGACGTGCACGCACCGAGAAGGGGGCCGACTGAGCTCCTCATGCACTTCCGGGAAGAATGGTACCGGTGCCGACCGTGGCTTAGAGTCACGGCCGGCCCCAAGATACCACGTATCCAACCGCGAGCGTTGTGGAAGAGGCGGTGCGGTGCACTGCAGCCCAATACTCGCGGCGGCCCGGGAAAGCATGGTCGACATCTCGACGTCCGCTTCATCCTGAGCTCGACCCCCCGGAGGAGGAAGCTCCAAGGAATCGTCGGGGTCGGATGCCAAGAGGTCGCCCTCCGATGCTGCAAGTGACATTTCATCGTCGTCACGCCCCGTGTCCGAGTACGTGACGGAGGAACAAGGCGGCGTACCGCCTCTTCCGGGACGGTCAGACGAGCGAGGCGGGGCGTGAACGGTCCGCGAGCCGGTGGCTGACGGATTGGGGCTCACGGTAATTCCCCGATCACCCTCGGTGCTCGCCGAAGCGGACGGCAGGGCTGATGCTGCTGCTACCGCAGGACGGGAAGCACTCGAGGTGGCGGCTGATTCTCGGAAGAACACAGCTTCCCTAGACCGCAACGTCTGAATCACCATCCGCCCGCAGTGCGGGCAAGATGCATCCACAAATGCTGCCTCAGCGTGCTGGAGTCCCAGACACTTGAGGCAGACATCGTGTACGTCCCCTTCCTCGATGAGTGCGCCGCACCCACGAGCACAGCGGGACATGCCGCGCTGAAGAAATTACACCAGGCCCTGAAAAGGGCCCGCTGCTCTTTTAGAGAGATGCTTTGGAAGTTGCCGAGACGCCCAGGGGAAGTCACAGGAGAAGGGACAGTCCGCTGCACCACGTCGTAAGACCAGCAACACGTAGAGAGTATCTGCGAAGTCGTCAGCATCAGGATGCGAAGGCTCCGAAGAACAAAAGGTGAATGAATGCGGCACGCCGGCTCCCTTTTATATCCGGATATCCGGGGGCGGAGTCCGGCATGCAAATTTCATTCGCCAATTTTCATTGGCCTGTTCAAGTCAGTCAGAGATGATAGGTTCTCAAGTCAAACCCCATTCTGTCGACACAACGTCGTGAGACCGACAGAAAGGGAACGAGGGCAATTTTCATGTAATAAAATATTTCTATATGATGTACATGTGTGTGCAAAAGAAAAGTGTGTTACATTTACATTTACATTTACATTTAGTCATTTAGCAGACGCTTTTATCCAAAGCGACTTACAGATGAGGAAACATTGGAAGCAATTACAACAACATAGGCAACAAAATACATAAGTGCATCAAACTAGTCCATTAAAGCCTAGCACAGTATAAAAAGCTAAGAATAGTGAGGTTAGTAAGTGTTTTTTTTTTTTTTTTTTAAAGAAGGAAAGGGAAGAGAATTAGGAAAAATCAATCAGCGACGTGTTGATGGAAGAGATGCGTTTTTAGGCGTTTTTTAAAGATGGCAACCGAGTCTGCTGATCTTGTAACAGCTGGTAGATCGTTCCACCAATGTGGAACAGATCCAGAGAAGGTATGGGAGAGTGACTTTTTTCCTTTTTGTGATGGTACCACTAGTCGTTGTTCCTTTGCAGACCGCAGTGATCTGGCAGGAACATAGATCTGCATTAGCGAGTGGAGATACGATGGTGCAGATCCGGTGTTGGTCTTGTAGGCTAGGAGCAAAGCTTTGAACTCTATGCGGGCGGCAACAGGGAGCCAGTGTAACCTGATGAAGAGCGGAGTTACATGCGCTCTCTTCGGTTCATTGAAGACCACTCTTGCCGCCGCATTCTGGATCATCTGGAGAGGTTTGATTGTGCAAGCAGGAAGTCCAGCCAGAAGCGCATTGCAATAATCCAGTTTGGACAGGACAAGAGCCTGGACTAGGACTTGCGTAGAGTGCTCCGATAGGAAAGGTCTAATTTTCCTAATGTTGTAGAGGATGAATCTACAGGACCGGGTGGTGCTGGCAACATGACTTGTGAGGTTAAGCCGATCATCGATTACCACTCCCAGGTTTCTGGCTGTGCTGGACGGTGTAATCGTTGATGAGCCTAGTTGAATGGTAAGGTTGTGGTGAATCTTTGGGTTGGCCGGGATCACAAGCAGTTCCGTTTTTGCAAGGTTTAGCTGCAGATGATGATCCTTCATCCAAAGCGAGATGTCACTCAGGCATGCCGCGATGCGAGCAGCGACCGTCGGATCGTCCGGTTGAAATGACAAGTAGAGTTGTGTGTCGTCGGCATAGCAGTGATAGGAGAAGACATGCTTCTGAATGACCGAGCCGAGGGATGTCATGTAAATGGAGAAGAGTAGCGGTCCAAGCACTGAGCCCTGTGGCACCCCCGTGTTGAGCTGTTGGGACGCGGAGACCTCATCTCTCCAGGATACTCTGAATGACCTACCCGAGAGGTAGGACTCAAACCATTGCAACGCCATTCCAGAGACACCCATAGCACTGAGGGAAGCCAGGAGGATGTGATGATTGACAGTGTCAAAGGCACCAGACAGATCCAGATCCAGTGTTACACAAAACAGGTATTGAAAACTTGCAGGGCATCATTTATAACCCGGGTAAAAGCCTTTCTATTCTTCTCTTCTTAAGAATTTGACAGCTTTATCCCGTATGTTATTAGATTAGATGATTAGATTCAACTTTATTGTCATTACACATATACAAGTACAGTGTAACGAAATGTAGTTTAGGTCTAACCAGAAGTGCAGTTAGCAAGTGCAGGATATACAGTTAGAATAAATACAGAATACAATATGAGAGAATATAATACAGTGGGCATGGACTATAAAAATATTTTGCAGTAGGAATGTTCTATGAAAATATGACAGTAGGTATATACTATGAACTATATACAGATGGCTATGAACAGATAATAATTTAGACTAAAATAGTGACTTAAGTATGCATAAATTATTGACATTGGCTATTAAAGTTGCAGTGCAATAGGTGAGTTAATGCAGTTGTTGAAGTTAATGCAGTTATTAAAGTTAGAGGAGTATACGAGTTAATGCAGTTAATAGTTTGCAGTCCAGAAGATGAGTTAATGCAGTTTATAGGTTACAGTGCAGTAGATAAGTAAATGCAGTTATTGAAGTTACCGTGCAATAGATGAGTAGATGCAGTTAATAGAATTACAGTACAGTAGATAAGTTAGTGCAGTTATGGAAGTGGTCCATTAGTGCAAATGAGCATTCAGTTAAATATTCCTGGTGTGCAAGTGAGCAGTATAGAGTGCAAATGATGCTGTGTGTATGTAAACAGTACAGTAGAGCAGAGACATGAAGTACTGGTGTGTACAGTTCAGTCATGCATGCAGCCCTGTAGTGCAATGTAAACAATGTTATAGCAGCATTGAGAGGTAGTGGAATCAGTGGGGGGCAGAGTTCAATAATGAAACAGCTCTGGGAAAAAAGCTGTTTCTTAGTCTGCTGGTTCTTGTCCGGAGGCACCGGAAGCGCCTACCGGAAGGCAGGAGAGTAAACAGTCTATGAGCGGGGTGAGAGGAGTCCTTGAGAGTGCTGGAGCTTGACGCAGACAGCATTTCTTCT
Organism: Barbatula barbatula; assembly: GCF_947034865.1. Lineage (NCBI taxonomy): Eukaryota > Metazoa > Chordata > Actinopteri > Cypriniformes > Nemacheilidae > Barbatula > Barbatula barbatula. Next base: position 11,196,782 of record NC_136772.1, read on the forward strand.
GGATGTCCTCAATGGAAGAGAGTGTAGTCCCTGTGATGCGCTGGGCTGTTTTCACCACCCGCTGCAGTGCCTTGCGCTCAGCAACAGAACAGTTCCCGTACCAGACTGTGACACAGTTGGTCAGGATGCTCTCTATCGTGCAGCGATAGAAGTTCACCAGGATAGTTGAAGACAGTTGGTTCTTCTTCAGTGTCCTCAGAAAGAAGAGATGCTGGTGAGCCTTCTTGATCAGGCATGAGGTGTTGGTGGTCCAGGACAGGTCCTCCGAAATATGAGTCCCCAGGAACTTAAAACTGGAAACAAGTTCAACAGCTATCCCATTAATGTGGATGGGGTCGTGTGTGCCTCCTTTCGCTTTCCTGAAGTCCACGATGACTTCAGGAAGGTTATCAGGCAGCAGTGAAAGAAAAATAGCTAAAAATACAGCAAAATTATGTGGCAAACAGAAAAGTCTGAGCATGTGCTACTTTGACTGCTGGAGAGGGTGAGCTGACATGCTCCGATCTACAGTGAGTTGCCTGAAGAGATGGTTTTTCTAAACCCTTGGTTTTATATAAGCTATGCATGTATACACATATACAAATAAATATATTTTCTTGTTGTGAGGATGTTCACTGTGATTCTGTGGTTTGATTTATTAGAAATGTGAAACAAGATCTTTGATGAATAAAACTATAATCTGATTTTGGTGATAATATCATTGATTATCATATTTTATTACCATAATCTGACAAACAGATTTAACGAAGAAATAAAAACATGATTGTTACACATACTGGCCTTTTAAGAGATTCCCTTAACTTCATTACCTCAAATTGTAACCTCACTGCTATGGCGCAAAATTTCATACACTGGAACTTTAAAACAAGGCTTGGTAAAATACGACGTATAAATTACAAATAAATGAAATCAGAATTTAAGGCCTTTGCTGTTTCCTTTGCAGATTTGTGGTTACCTTTAAAGTTAGCCCTTTAATCTGGTTAAGGCAGCACCTTCTTGGTTTTATATGCATGTACACACACACACACACACACTTACTTACATACATACATTATGTGCTCACAGTAGGAGACTGTTCGTGCAGGTAGTCCTCATGAAAGGGGCTTTGGATAAAATGACAAATAACGATAATAATACCTCTAAGTCATGCAGCCCTTTTGTGAGTTCTCTCTGTTTCATGTGTAGGTCAGTAAATACATTACATAAAGGCACACTAAAACACATGCCTGTATAATTGGTGATGGATTGTTAATGTATTAGTCATCATTGAGTGCCCAGCAATCAGGGATAAAATTACAGATAGCCTTTTCAACGGCTGTGACTCAACACATCTAGTCTGTGCTAAAAGTCATGCTGTTGTTGCTTTTTCAGCAGCACTGCTATTAAGAAAAATCATATGCACGTCTATATATCAATCACGATTTCAATAAAATGTAGGAAAGGTTCCAAACAGATTTATGAGTAGTTGAGTAATGATGCTTGTTCACTATGCATTACGTTTAACATGTATCGACTGAGCAGATGCTTTTATACAAGGAGTCTTAAAAATGAGGAATGCTAACACAAGCGGGACAGTATCATCAGTGCTGCAAGACAAGGTTTAAATGACAGAAAAGAACAAAACCTACAGAGATATATTTTTGTAACAGAGCAACAGTAACTATGTGTTTTATTGTGTCACTGCAGCTGAGGAATGTGTTTACTCTTTTCTTATCATTTACTTTTATTAGTATGTACTATTAGTTTAGGTCAATCTGTGTGTTCATACAGTATTATCCTGAGAGTTTCTCCAGACTGCTTCAGGAGCTTTGCTTGTTTTTTGCATGTCACTGTAATGTGTCAACAGCTTTGAAGGAAGAACCAAGGGGCAGATACCAAACTCACTGTTTGTACTCATTAAGTACAACCTTTTAGACCAGATTATTCCACTTTGATGAATTTCAATGAAGAAAGATAAAATTAAATTAAAATAATAAAATAGGGATTTCAAACGATTAATCGCTATTAATCGCATCCAGAATAAATGTTTGTGTTTACATACTATATGTCTGTGTAGTGTGCATAATTTTTAAAAACACAGTTAGGAATTATCTACATATATTTATATATATAAATATTTAAATTATATACTGTATGTTTAGTAACTTTTATATTTTTCCTAAATATATGCATGTGTGTTTGTTTTTATAAATACAAAATATGCAGAGTACAGAGACATATATTATATAAACACAAACACAAATTTTAGATGCAATTAATTGTTTGAAAGCCCTAAATAAATATATCATACACAGTTCTGTTTATACTGTATTATTGCAGTTTAAATGATTTTGTGTAAATTGATCTGCCCCTGCCTTTCCATAGTTGCAACAAAATAAATAAATAAATAAATGTCAAAAGATTTGAGGATCTAGACACAAAGATGTAGGATTGGAATGATGGAGTTTGTCCAGGGTTTACTCAGACCAGCGTCATCAGGACATAAACCCACCCTGATGAATGAAGGCATGACAACTATGTGTAGAAACACTTAAAGATGTGTTATGCAAGCTGTTCTCCGTTTTGTCAACATAATTATAATGCCCATCATTTTGCTGTAGAGAAATTAAATTTGTACTATGTTGTTCTACTGTAACCAGCTAAAATCCCAATTAAAAAACATTTTTAAAAACAACATTTAAAAATGACGTAAACTGTACCATAACCTATGTTTCCAATGATCAAATTGCACTCAAAACCATTCCTTTTCATTTAGCTTTATAGGGCGGCCACATTGAGCGCTGCGGTGCTCTTCATTCATTTCAATGGCAGGGACGCATCTTGTTAATATTAATATCTTTGGTATAGCACACAGCATGCATCAGTTTAAATAAATGTATCTAACCCTTTTTCTACAGAGATTTTTCAGTATCACACAATTTACCGAAGCCCCCCAATCATAATATGCTCAGGAAGGGTACAATAGGATTGTAGGACTCTCAAGAGGCTGAAATAAGTGGAGTGGTTTAAGTATAGACCGCTTCGGAAGATGTAAACAATGCTGGGCCAAAATAACTTCCTGTTTCAGATTTTTAACACGATCAAAATGTTAAAGGTTAAATATTATGTATGATTTTAAACCGAAAGTCCTTTTGGACCAGTGCTTACATCTTGCAAAGTGGTCTATAGTGGTATATCTGCAGCCCACCCCAACAGCCTGGTCACTAATCATTTTATGTTTTTTGTTTGTTCACTAATTGATTGTTTACAAATAATTTAATGTTGCACACAAAACTGGACAAGATTTTAAAAATCTAGTAAAATCTCACATGCTGTAGACTATGCTGTAGTCACAGTTTCTTTATGCAGATATACTCTACTGTATAACTCCAGTAGAACTTGCACGTAGTCCTCATTGACTGAAAACTGAGAACCATTGTGCATCTTCACACACGAACAAACAAACGTTCCGAGCTATATTCATATTTCCTGGAAAGATAATGTTTGCATTTCTGTAATGCTGTATCTTTTCATAAACTGAGGCACTTTCAAACATCCTCTATTCCACCGCTGTAGAAAACCCTCAAACAATGAATAATCTATACAAGGGAAAGTAAAAATAAAATTCACGTGATGGAGGTAAGGCTTTCCTCGGCAATCATCCTGGAGGATGTTTCAATGAGGCTCATTACTGTCAGTGGTTAGTCATCGCTGACCTCGCCTGATGAGGTCTGCCTTTTTATTTTCCTTCCTTAGGTTAACATTCATCATCGAGATGCATTTATATGCTCATTAACATTAGATCTATATTATAAACATCTGTTTATAGAACTCTTTTGTCCCTTAAAAATAATGTTTAACACCAATCATGCAGTAAATACTATATATCATATAATGATTTGTGGTACTGTCCATGCATGGTCAAAATGTATGGTTGAGACCTCAGAATTGTCCCTTTAGTTGTCAAAACCTGAATTCTTCAGGGGTCAATTAGGTGCTCGACTGCGGTTGTAAATGAAGCACTCGTAAGAGAAGTGACAGGCATTATGTATTTGGCGCACGCGAAGCCATGCATCAGCTTTTGGATTTTATTGTAAGGCTCTTCCTGCATAAAAAAAGCAAAGAACAGAGAAAGGTTAGATGTCAACTGCGGATAAAAATGTGCATGTGTATCTCGGGTCATTTGGATGTCCTTGTTTGATTGATGTGTTTATCGCCCTTACGGGTCACCAGTGTCCTGGACCCACTGTCTCACCCTCTGGTGCAGTTTGCTTGCTTTTAAAAGAAGGGTTCTGCTTAGCTAGGGAGACAGACATTATTCATCAAACACCTTTATTTGTGTAAGACAGAGATTTTCAAGACAACATCTCAATGCTTATGACAAAACACACCGTAGATCAATATGTTGTAAGGAAGATGAATAGATCGTTGCTTTTCAATTCACACATGTCATAAAAATTGACAGACGTGTACAGTTATCGTTTCAAAGACAAGTCTATTCTTGAGATGAATGCTGGAGGACATTATTGCATAACATGTTTCGTGAGGTGACTCAATATTTTTCTGCATGTTCTCCTTTCTATGACCTGAGGTTAGTGCATTAGCAGAGAGAAATATAGGCTACACACCTCTCGGAAATATATTTTGAAAGTAGCTACGAGTATTACAGTAGAATTATTATTTGTTTAAGTGAAAATCCTGTCATCATTTATTCACCATCTTGTCATTTCAAACCTGTATGACTTTCTTCTGCAGAACACAAAAGATGATATTTCAAAAGATGTTGGTGAATGAAAACTGTTGGTCTCCATTGACTTATACTGGCTTTGTGTCCATACAATAGAACTCAATGGGTGACTTTGGTTACCAACATTCATTAAAATATATTCAGACACATTTTTTTTAAATCCTCTACTCTCCACGCTGCACACATACTTGGTCAGTTACATTAAAAGACAATCTTGTTTCAACATAATTGCTACATTACCTTGTAATTGTGTTAGTCTCTTTCATTATAGCCTGCTTAACAAATGTAGCACCTGTTCATTGTGTTCACACGTTCACATTATTGATGAAAGAAAAAAGAACACCAAAAAAACAGCATTCATCTTGGATAACATCAGAAGATCATTTTGTAAAGTGGAGCTGGATCTGCAGGTAAAAAAGCTTGATAAAGAGAGAGACAGAGGGGAGGGGGACGGGTGGTTGAGTTAGCGTGTTAGCATGTTGTGTCCTCGCTCTCCTGTCTGTCTTTGTGCAGGGAACACGATTCGCTCAAAGGGCAGCGGAGGCTTCTGAGGAGAGCTAAGTAACCTGCTGCCAGGCTCAGATCAATGAGCACACCGCTTCTGGCAGTTTCAATCCACAATTGGCTGCAAGCACAGCGAATAAACCGCAGGCAGTCAAAGAATAAAATGTGGAAACACGTCGGAGAAGAGTTATGACTCATTACATGTTTGTAATGACATAACAATTGCAAAAAATTAAATAATATAACAACTTTACCTTATATATTAAAGCTGTTATGACTGCATTGGTCATGTGGCTATGTTTATAAAACATTAGGTTTGGCCATTTGATGTTTACAACAGGAGGCAGGAGTTCCTCAACAATACTCTTTGCATATCTTGCATAAAAAAGCAGATTCTCCAAATGTATAAAAGCAAACGTTAAGTGTATTTACTCAATTTTACATTGCAATGAGTAAATATTTAAAAACCTTATGGACTTAAACTTGTAGGCTACTGTAGGTTATTTGTGTCTGAATGAGGTAAACAGAAGAAAATCCATAAGGCTATTTTTGCTGACTGTTCGAAACCGTGTACAGCCCTGGAGAGACGGTAAGAGAAAATGTTTCTAAAAATATGCTGTGTGATGTCAATTCGACTATCTTCTATTTCCAGAGAACTGAATTAAAGTTCAGAGTAAAGCAACCACGATTTCTCTCCCGCAGAGGGTTTAATTCTACTAGTTTACATACAGAGTGTAACAGCAAAGTGTGTTCATATTTATATAACTCTTAATAAATATAATTTTTTTAAAGCAGAGGGAACATTCTATTTCATGCATGTTGACTTCTTTACATTATTAACCATGCTTTTCATGCTTAACATGGTCAACTTGTCAAAAAATGGAGTATTTCTGTGCTCGATTCACTCTGCCAGGGTTGAACGCCAGCGTTTTTTCAGGAAGTTTTTTTGGAACATGGATTCCCATTAAGTAACAAGGGTTCTTAGTCCGTTATTGAACAATTCTCCTGGAAAAGCACGTACATCTGTATCTGTTTTAATATAAGTATATAATGTATAAATACTGGCAGACTATAAGGTGTTCAATACTAGGCTACTGTGTGGGTATTCAAGAGTAATATGAGAAAGACAGAATGGTAAATTTGTTATAAATCCAAATCGAAATAATCTGAACTGGGAGTTTACACAGCAGGAGTTTACTCTGCATAAATAAATATATATATATATATATATATATATATATATATATACACACACTCACCTAAAGGATTATTAGTAACACCATACAATACTGTGTTTGACCCCCTTTTGCCTTCAGAACTGCCTTAATTCTACGTGGCATTGATTCAACAAGGCAAAAAAGCATTCTTTAGAAATGTTGGCCCATATTGATAGGATAGCATCTTGCAGTTAATGGAGATTTGTGGGATGCACATCGAGGGCACATAGCTCCTGTTCCACCACATCCAAAAGATGCTCTATTGGGTTGAGATCTGGTGACTGTGGGGGCCATTTTAGTACAGTGAACTCATTGTCATGTTCAAGAAACCAATTTGAAATGATTCAAGCTTTGTGACATGGTGCATTATCCTGCTGGAAGTAGCCATCAGAGGATGGGTACATGGTGGTCATAAAGGGATGTTCCTGGTCAGAAACAAGGCTCAGGTACCCCGTGGCATTTAAACGATACCCAATTGGCACTAAGGGGCCTAAAGTGTGCCAAGAAAACATCCCCCACACCATTACACCACCACCAGCCTGCACAGTGGTAACAAGGCATGATGGATCCATGCTCTCATTCTGTTTACGGCAAATTCTGACTCTACCATCTGAATGTCTCAACAGAAATCGAGACTCATGAGACCAGGCAACATTTTTCCAGTCTTCAACCGTCCAATTTTGGTGAGCTCGTGCAAATTGTAGCCTCTTTTTCCTATTTGTAGTGGAGACGGTGGGGTCTTCTGCTGTTGTAGCCCATCCGCCTCAAGGTCGTGCGTGTTGTGGCTTCATAAATGCTTTGCTGCATACCTCCATTGTAACAAGTGGATATTTCAGTCAAAGTTGCTCTTCTATCAGCTTGAATCAGTCGGCCCATTCTCCTCTGACCTCTAGCATCAACAAAGCATTTTCGCCCACAGGACTGCCACATACTGGATGTGTTTCCCTTTTCACACGATTCTTTGTAAACCCTAGAAATGGTTGTGCGTGAAAATCCCAGTAATTGAGCAGATTATGAAATACTCAGACCAGCCCGTCTGGCACCAACAACCATGCCACGCTCAAAATTGCTTAAATCATCTTTTTTCCCATTCTGACATTCAGTTTGGAGTTCAGGAGATTGTCTTGACCAGGACCACACCCCTAAATGCATCGAAGCAACTGCCATGTGATTGGTTGATTAGATAATTGCATTAATGTGAAATTGAACAGGTGTTCCTAATAATCCCTTAGGTTAGTGTATATTTTAGAAGACCACTGTTGGATGCCTGTTGGAATTATATTCTTATTTACGAATGACAAAAATGTTCTGAAAGGTTCATGTACTTGTTTTTATTCATGTCTATAGAAGGATGGCTTTATACACATAACACTGTCTCCAATTTCGGCTGTGTAATGCAGGTCGTCAATCTGAAAGTCACCAGCCATCGTTGTAATGTGGTTTGGCATCTGCTGTAAAAAATGAAACTTATGAAGGAATGAGAGACTGGTCATCCATCGCTGGAGACCGGTGACATGAAACCGCTCAACAACAACAGAGTTATTTATTTATTTTTTAATCAGACAGAGACGGGTGGACGGCTGTCTTTATGAAGTAAACAATTCATTTTTTCTTTAGGTTGGTAGAAAATGTTGTTTTGCAAGGTCAGAGTGAAACAGTAAATAAACACTAGAAACAAGTATAAATTTAGCAGAAATGTGTTTTGCATTTTTTTTAAGTGAACTCATTGGTTAATGTGATTCGTTTTTATGGGTCAAATGTTCTCCACCTTCATACAGCGGAATGACTCACGTCTTTCGCTCTGACTCAGACAGACAAGAAATTTTGTGTCTAAAAATACCACGACAAAATGCCAGAACGAATAGAGAGAATGGAAGACTCCCTTATCAATTGGATGGCTCCTTTCCCTTCTGCCGTATATATATCTAAACAATAAGTCAACGGTGGCATGGCATCCAGCTGCCCGAATGCCAATCCCCGCAGAGCTGCCACATTAACCGTGTCCATCTTCACACCCCTGTTCAGAAGACACCACTTAAACACTTCTGTACCCTGAACAACATGAGACATGATAGACTTTGATGTAGTTTAGCCCGAGCACTGAATTCCCTCCGCATCATTTCACATATTCCAACATTTTCTGTAATAAAGGCCTCTCTGGGCCATTTTCACTGCGTTAGTGCTTGTCATGTCCAAGGCAATTCAAGCTCTTGAAGCTTCAGGGTGGCCACGAAATAACTGAAAAAACTGTTCTCACCAAAGTAGTCATTTGTTTGGAAGAGTGAGGATAATATGGGCGTTGAATCCAGAAAATCCAGAAAGTGCTGGCTGAAATTTCTGATTGGCTAACTTTATGTATAGCTTACAGGAGAAAGAGCGTATTTTATTAGTTTGCCTGGAAACAATGCTGTGTTTACAATAATAATACACAGGTGTTGCCAAATTTTGCCAGGTTACTTTTTCATTTTAGAAATGAAAGTCCACTGCTTAAGTGTCCTGTTGTACGTGGCGACTGCCATGTTTTAATACACTTCTCCACACTAGTCTGCTGATTCTCCATTCCATTAACAGCAAATATGAAATGAACTGTGGTTGATCTCTTAAGTGGACAGTTCAAGTCAAGACCCGGTTGTGCCAAACATACTAGCTACTACTTATTTTCTATTGATTGATTGACTATAATTAAATTAATGACAAGATTTTGAAGCAATGCAGCAAAATTCTTTGGAAGGTACTCCGTATGTCCACTTCGGATTTGAATACTGCTCAGTTTTTATGGTGGTTCTGTACATCCTTATTTTCTATTCGGCATTTTCTGAGGAGATTTGTTGACTCGGCAGTGAAATGGCTGCCAGCTGGGGTGCTGTGAACGAAGACAGGTTTTGCAAATTGCCCAGGATAAGAGTCATTTTTATAAAAGAGGGGATCCAACCACTAAACACACTTATACATTATAAGGTTTAAGGTATTGGAAATGTTTAAAAATGCACTCTTAAGGGTCCAGTTTATTACATTTAGCTGTATCTAGCAGTGAGGTTGCGAATTGCAACCACTGACTCACTCCACCTAGACCTTTCAAAAGGTGCTTCACAATGCCATAGAGAAAACATTTTGGGCTAAATGGTTCCATATAGAACCTTTAACATCCAAAAAACCTTCCTGTTTCACAAAAGGTTCTTTTGTAGGGCAGGTTGTAAAAAAGGAAATCAATAAATGTGTAAGACATAGCAGGGATGCAGAGAGGACAGCAGGCACACACAATATGGATGCAATGGCATGGATAAAAATCACAGATGAACCACAGCTGTGACATGCAATTTTAATTGTGGTGTTTGCCTTCTATAGATAAAATCAAAGCATGTAACCAAGTTATTGCATAATAATTTGTTGACTCTTTTTTTCTGTACAGATTTTTCAGTGTATCTGTGTTTTTGATGGCTCTCTGTTGAAAATAATGTATGTTTGTATGTTCAGTTGTTGGATTGAATTGGACAATGTAAGTATATTATGTGCTACATTTGGCCAGCAAACACAATATAAGAACAAATCAAGCAGTGCCCTAACCCCCCTTTTCTTAAAATACCTTTTCCCACTTCCTTCCTTAGGTTTTGCATATTTCCTGTTTGTATATTTATGAGGTTCTTATCAGAAGGTCTGTTCCTGTCAAAACATCTATTTTAGAACATGCCTGCAGATTGAAAATCGTACAATGCAATTGGGAGTGTTAATCTACTTTGTTCAAGGCTATTGTAAAGAATGTAAAGAGTGACTAGGACATTATTGCAGCCTATCAAAACAGACAAAAGGCACCTGAACATTAACACAGTAAATGCTCACAACCTTAAAACCTCTTGTTTTCGATTGTAGTTTGGATGCTGATAGCCACTTTCATTGGATGCACGCGCCTGGCGAACTTCCGGTCTGTGTGGGGCATAATATATTTTATAGTCATATTCATATATATGATTATTTTATTGTAAATTTATTGTATTAAAATAAAATCAATACTTTATTTGTTCTAGACTTGTTGAAGTACAAGGCAAAAGTTGCCACAGATGACAATAATGCTGTGTAATGCACAGCAAACAGAAAATAAGTCTTATGTAACAGTCAAATTGTCATTGAAATCTTATCCCCATGGTGTATCTCACCGTGTTAAAAAGAATTAAAAGGAATATTGGTACTGTGATATTGGATTTTGATTGAGTATGCAGGAAAGATAATCTCTGCTGTTAACCGGTCTGGAGACGAGTGATAAGAAGAAAGAAAAACTCCAGATGATTTTCTGATTTATTCTGCCTTTTGTTTTATGCCATACACGAGATAAATACCCATTTTAAAATATTATTCAATCAGGATGCTGATTTTAGGAATTGGGACAGCTGCACTCAGAGCCAAGGGCAACAAAGGATTATTTTAAGATTCAGTCATACATCATTCTAATTAATTTCTGTACTAGACCAAAAGTGGTGTCAAATATTTATACAGACCATGAAAAATGTATTTATGTGCTACTCAGTATATTTCATTTCAAATACTTGTAATTAACTATTTATGCATTTATAACTTAAAAATATGCATCATATAAGTCATATTCTTTCTTTCTTTTCTGCAGATGACCCTGTAGCCATTTGCAATGTATTTCTCCTGTCTGCTCAAGCATGGAGCATCTCCACGTTTCTGAGCCTGTGATAGGTCAAAAAGAGGTGACAATGTGATTATCAGTTGGTTATCTCATTCCCTGTTGAACTCACTGTTAGCAACAAAGCCTAAGTATGGCAACAACTGATTGTTAGTGGCACAATCGAGTTTTCTGCTATCCGAGTGGAATGCAGCACTTTCTTGTGATGTCTTATCCAGTCAATCAGTGACTTGTGCTTTATTGTTGTGACTTGTGAGCATGATAACATTTGAAGATTCAGATTTCTCCTGCTCCTTTCAACATTCTTAAAATGAGGCATCATCGGTAGATAACATCAGCCGCAAAGATAACGTTTGAATAATGAAATGTGTTTGGTATATCAGTGCCATCACTGATAACAAAATAAATCAAATCAGAAAACGGATGTCTGGCGCCACTGCTAATGATCGATTCATCTGCCTGTCTGTAATCTGCTAAAACAAAAACATTGCACAACAGTGTTTGCCAAAATACAGTAATAGCTGAGAAGTGTGAAGAAGAAACAAAAAATGTGATAAAAGTTATTCATTACAGGCCCTCTTTAACTTTCATTTGTGCTGCTCATGAGGCTGAGGAGAATACAGACTGCCATTCTGTTGTAGTGTGTAGATTATTGTTGTTAGCAGTAATAACTCAGTACTTACACAGTGCTTTCATAGCGTCCATTGCAGTTGGATACAAACACACTTCAGATCTTAACCCCGTCCCAAAATAATGTAATTATACATCATCAATTATGTGCAACTAGTGCTTTTGAATTGTTTTCAGTCGCAATTTGGTTGTAATATTAAAAAGAAATGTAATGTAATATCTGCATGAATACACAACATGTCCCTAGGCCAGCAGAACATGTAGCTTCGTTTGCACTAAAATTATCTCATGAGGAATACGCAGCATTTGATAATACTGCTACTATTAAAGTCTGAATGATGGGGAGAATATTCATTACATGGTATTTATTTATTGTTACAATTATCACATTACTGGCAATATGCGGAAAGCAGTAGGTGTTATAAATGTAACATTGAACTTGTGTAAACAACATTCTTTTAAATCCAGAAAGTGCAGCCGTTATTCATGCTCTCATTACAACATTTTTAAGACTGCAACCCATAAATGACCTCAGATGGAGAGTTGGAGCATAACAGTTCATGGCTGCTTTAACTGTGACCAAGTCTGTGAAAACCCAGGTTAAGTAATTATTTTGTGATTCACTGTAATTTAGCTACGTAATATGATGTACGTCCTATGAAGATTTAACCTTGATATCTTAAATATCGAATGAATGAGGCCATGTCAAAGATTGACATTATAGTGAAATAAATGGTGGAAATCAAACTTTGATGCTCCCTATCTCAAAATTAGACACTTTAGTCTGGAGTTTTATGGAGAATGTACTCAGCAATGGTAAAAATTTGAAATTAGCAAATGGTTCTTTCATGCTTTGGGTCTTGTCGAGGTTTGTGTGGCACGGGTGTGTGCTTTGTTTTCGGGCAAGCACATGTGCACGTTGTTGGGACAGCTCGCCATGTGTTCGGTCACCCACACAGGACTTGCTCTTGTGGACTTTTGTCGCCGAGGGGAACTTCGTTGATGTCACCATGGCCCACAAATGGAAGATCCTGACCGTCTGGAAACCAATGTGAGAGAATAAAGCTGTACATCCTTGATTCCCCCAATACTCCCATCATATAATCCTTGGTTGTCACTGCATGGGTATGTAACGTTCTGTTCTGTTCTGGCCTGGCATGGAGCCCTTTTTGTCATGTGTCTGGTCTGGGTCCTGTTCCCTCTCCTGTCTCTGTGTCTCCTGTGTTTCAGGTAGACGCTGCCGATTTGACCGGGGTCCCAGAGGAGTACCATGACCTTCGATCCGTGTCCTAATGAGCCACCTCCTTCCACCGCATCGCCCCATGACTGCGCCATATATCTCCTTCCAGGCACTTCTCTGCCTAAGGGTCGTCTGAATTCCCTGCCCAGCCCTGCCATGGAGAAGTACATTTGTGCGTCGTTGCAATCTGGGTTTATTCTCCACTCCTCCTCACCAGTCGGTGCGGGCTTCTTCTTCATGTAGAAGAAGGAGGGCTCTCTGCGTCCCTGTATAGATTACACAGGTTTGAATGAGATTACGGTGATACCGTATACCGAATGGTCTGTTCCCGATTCACGTAAAGCCTTGCAGCGGTTCCTGGGTTTCGCCAATTTTATACCACCGATTTATCCGGGGTTTCAGCAAGGTGGCCACTCCGCTCACTCCATTGACTTCCACAAAGTCCTTGTTCAAGTGGTATTCCCAAACTCAGGTAGCCTTTGATAATCTCAAGTCCTGTTTTGTCTCTGCTCCTGTGCTTTGTGTTCCAGATCCTGAATGGTAGTTTATTGTTGATGCTTCCGAAGTCGCGATTTGCACGGTTTGTCTCAGCGCTCCAGCCATGATGAGAAAGTGCATCCCTGCGCTTTTTACTCATCTTGGTCTGGACGAACCATAAGAACCTGGAATATGTCCATTTAGCCAAGAGGCTGAGCTCATGCCAGACCGTTGGGAATGTTTCTTCGGCCAGTCTGACTTCACCATCTCGTACCTTTCCCGGTGCCTTTTCGCAAGCTGGCTTTGAAGTTTGAATGCACCTTACCGCATCGCCAAGGCGGTTAATCCGGTGGCCGTCCGGCTCAAACTTCCCTCTTGTCTTGGTCGAGTTTACCCTGTGTTCCATCTTTACAGGGTTAAGCCTGTCACTTCGGTGTACACTGTCAGGAAACTGTTAGACGTACGTCGCCGTGTCAGGGGATTCCAATACTTGGTGGACGGGGAGGGCTATGGCGCAAAGGAGAGGTGTTGGGTGCCATATCGAGTTGTTCTGGATGGATCGTTGGTCGTGGACTTCCACCAGAGAGGAGGTTAGCCCCCTCCCTAAGCGCCCGGTGGACGCTATTAGGGTGGGGGGTACTGTCATGATTTCGGTCATGTCAAGGTTTTTTCTGGCACAGGTGTGTGTTTGGTTTTCTGTCGAGTACATGTGCACGTTACAGCTCACCCTGTGATCGGTGTCTGCGTCATTTACCCCACCCTCATGTTTCCCTGTCCGGCTTTCCCTCATACTGGTTCTTCATCACCTCATCACTCTTTCAACTGCAGATTAATGCCCCGATCATTATCGCCCCATTCTCATATTATCCTTGCACCTGCAACCCCTGCCCTGTCGTTAGGTTTCTCTATTTTATCCCTCTTGTTGGAAGAGCATTCTCCACACAAGTGGATCCTGCACTCTCTCTCTGTGAGTTTTCAGGTCGAGTATTCTCCCCACATCCGGTTCCCTGTGGTTCTCTCCTCGAGTGGGTCCTACTGTCTCCTCTGTGAGTTCTTCTCCTCTCCCGAGGGTTGAGCCTCTCCCTGCAGGCTGCTGTGCTGCCTGGTGCTTGGACTTTGTGACTTGTCTTGTACTAAATAAAACCTTGTATTTCACCCCGCATTTGAGTCTCCTCCTTGTCGACCATGAAAGGTTTGTCTTAAAGCATATTCAAAACACCACATAAACATATAACCAACATAAAAAATAGTTTACAATATTGGGATATGTGTAGAAATACCACAATGGTTTTTAATTTCCCAGATATTGTCAATGTATTAAGACCCCTGCATTAATACATTGCCAATGTATTAAGATATTACAACCCTGATTCGTTACAATAAATTCACTAAAACAATTAATTGAATCTAAATGGTAATGTACAACATCCCTCATCATTATCAAACAATTCAAAGGTCAATTCAATCTTTTTGTTTAAGGAGCAGAGTGAGTGTGCCGTGTCGTCTTTAATTGTTTAATGTATAAATCTCTCTGTGGTGCTCATTGGAAGCTGAGATTGTAATTGTCAGTGAACCATTGATAGCTAACATCTGATAGGTTCATTTATTATTAGCGTCTCATTTCCACGGTTAACACAAACACATGCTTGCAAGCACAGCATGATACATTTCCATTTCTGACTATATTACAAAATCATGCCACACACACATTAGTCTACAAGAATGTCAGGTTAGATGTACAACAAAGAGGAAGACAAGAGATACAGCGCTGGGGGTAATGAGACAGTTCAAATGTAAACGAAAGAGTGGGAGGCTACAGAGAGAGACCGAGCATGGCTTATGTAGATGGATTTGTTTGTAAGGGAATCGATGTATGGGTAGGTAGGTAATGCTGGAGAGCTAATAGTAAGTTTATGTACGTTTTCATAATTTTGCATCAATTTGCATTCATCACATTTTCATCAGGCCTTTAGCAATTGGAGTGTGTATTGTGTGTTGCATGTCACATTAAATAAATTATCTTCTTCATCTTGGTAGTTGCAGACACAGATGTAGAAAAAAAGAGGCAACACCAGAAGAACTTACACTAAACCCCTGACTCACACATCTCTCTCTCTCTCTCTCTCTCTCACTTTCTCTCTCCCTCGCTTTCTCTCTCCCTCAGCACAGCTGGTTTCAACAGAATGATCATTGACTTGAGGAAGACCAGAATCTCTAGGCTCCGTACACAGCCTGAGCAAAGGGAGAGAGAGAGAGAGAGAGAGAGAGAGAGAGAGAGAGAGAGAGAGAAGAAAGAAAGGGAGAGAGAGAGCGCACGACTGTCAGGTCACCCAGCTCATAAAATCTGTTGTGTTCTGACAGAGAACGGCAAGGAGGAGACTTCCCTTAACAGACAGAACAAACACACAGAAATGCTGGAATTATGGGAACAGCACTCCATCTCCTATGTTCTTCAATTTTACTGCTTTTTCGGTGACAGAAAAAGACACTTGCTGAGTTGAAATCTATAGCAGGACTTCAGAAGTGCATCTTCTTTGACATCAGTCAAAGAGGACTGAACGAAACAAACACGCTTTGATGAAAGATGGCATGAAGAAAAGGGGATCCATCACATCATTTGGGAGAGCTTGGGAGGTAACACTTTTTGACCATTTTGAGAGTCTTTAAATGCTAATAAGGGACAGTATGAACTTTAATGTCAACATTTCGAAACTTGTGCCAAAAACTCTCTTCACCTCAAATTTGATGCCGTTTGATGACTGGACACCCACCCCGGACATCATGCTGGGTAATGCGGTTCATAACAGTTCATATGGTTGTAACAGAAGCTTGGCTGAAACCGAAGCATCTCTCTTTCCTAATCTATCAAGCAGTGGAACATCCAGTGAACGTACAGAACTTCTGTCGTGGCAAAGATGCAACGGCGAGACGAGCAAACAGGAGTTAGTAAGAAAAAACTGGGCTGCACTGTTGATCTTGGTCGCGGTCATTATTACGGTTACTGGAAACATCTTAGTAATCATGGCTGTCAATCTGGAACGAAAACTGCAGAATGCCACCAATTACTTCCTCATGTCACTGGCAGTGGCAGATATGCTACTGGGACTTCTGGTCATGCCTGTCTCCATGGTGACTATTGTGTATGGTGAGTCTGTTTTCATTTTTATAACCATGTTAGGTGTGCGCTGTTGTGACTAATGGACAATTTTGTGTTATGAATGTGCAGTTATGTCTGTGGGTGTAATTTGGAGGCAGTGTCATGTGACATTTTTGTTTAGAATAGAGGGTATGCCTTGACGTCACTTTTTCACGTGAACACGCCCGGGACATGCTCACTTGAGTGTTAAAACACTCAGCAAAATGGCTGCTTTCAAAAGGAGAAACAAAGAAACCGTGTCTAAAACACACAATTACTTGCTGAAATTATAAGCAGCTGGACTCAACGGTGATCCTTACGACATCCTTACAATTTACAAAGGATTCAGGTGTTCTTGGACACTCAAAAGTTGCTTGAATTTGAGTTTCCTGATATTGTAACCATTCATTTTGACGATTGTTTTACCACTCAAGCGGGCGCATTCAGTGGTGTTCACGTGGGAAAGTGACTACGCGTGCATACCCTCTATTGATAGGCTGTACAAAGTGATTGACCTGTGAAACAACAGAGGCGTGAGTGTCAGGAAATCTGCATAACTGTTGGTTTCCAACCTGGCCTCATAGGAAAAACGTACCTCTGTACACTTTTTACAGCACCACAAAATACGTACTATCAGGTACATGAAAGCCGGTATCACAATTTTCAACAACAGTAACATTAACAACACTCAACATAACACAACATATTATATTATATTGGAGTGTAATCATTTAGAATTTAATCATATGCTGTATTTTGTGTACTTTTATTATTTCGTACGCACAATTTAGACCCCACCCCAAACCTAACAGTTTGTATATTATACAATATAAAACACAACACATAGCAGGAAGATACAGCTACATACACTTTTAGATATTGTTATTTTTGTATTTGTCTCATGTATTTGTTGTAAATTAAGCATTAAAAAACCCTTGAGTCTACATGAACAGGTGCATTCCTGGAGCACGACCGTCAGCGATTAAAACCTGGGTGCTCACAAAATGATATCGTACAGCTTTAGAAGACTCAAAACGCGACCTGTTTGTAAAGGTGTATTGAAAGATTTTGATGTTATCCAAGTTTCCATTATGCCCAAAAAGTTAAATACATACATAAGTATTATAATGTATATATTCATCACACCCAAACTTAAAAAAGGCATGATTGGACCAGGGAAGATGTGACAACCATGAAATACAAATCATTGGTTTCATTATTCAGAAAAAAAACAAGAGTGAAACAGTGGCATAATGTAATGTTTACTTTTTATATTTATTCTTTTCTTTTCATATTTAATATTACATTTATCTTGAATTTATTTGAACCAGTATACATGCCATGATAAATGCTTCTAACATAAATTTGAATATTTTATTATCTATCCACACCGGTAATAGAAACATTTATCATGGCATAGCATAACAGTTTTTAATAAGTAGTGTCAAGTCATCATTTTGGAACAAAATGTATTCTTGGAAAAATATGTATTGACAGTGACATAAATGCTGTGATATGCAAAATTTCTGCTTACGCTGTTGCGGTGTTCATTCACATTGTTTATAGATTATTATTTATTGACTTATATGGATGCATTTTAACTCCCCAGATCAAATCACTCCCCAGTCAATCCCATATAGAGAACCTGTGGTCAATCCTCAAAAAGCGAGTGAATAAGCAGATGCTCAGAAAATGTGATCAACTCAAAGCGCTTATAAGGCAAGAAAGGATCGGCATCAGTCAGAATTTGGCCCAGAAGTTAATATGCCAGAGTGAATTCCAGAGGTTATGAAAAACAAGGCCCAACACTGTAAACTGACTCTTTGCATATATTAGGTTTTTGCCAATAACGGCTTCTCAAATTTTTTTTACATACTGTCACGTATATTTTCAGGTTTACCTTTGAAACACTATGCTTTCTTGCTCATTCTTAAAATAAACCGACAACGAGTTTACAAACTACACTGCCGTGAGCACCGCCATTGTTGTGCTGTTTGATGCTTAATTTATGAACTTTTCCATGACAGAAGACATGTACACATACACTGTTCGGTTGTGGCAATCTGCTATACAACCTTAATGATTAAACAACATTGTTTAGGAAGGATGTTGTGTTTTAATCATGTTTTGATTCATTATTTGTTTTGTTTCAGAAGTAAATGTTAATTCCTCTGTAATTTGTTATTTGTGTACATGAAGGGAGTCGTAATTGATCATTAGTAGCCTTGTGTACACTGACACATTTATTTTAATGCAAACTGCTGGCTGGCTGAGACTGTAGAAGATTTTAATTGCTGCTTTATTTTTATAATGAGCCCCACCACATGAAAAATGCATCATTTATAACAAGAAATAATACAATACAAAGCTTTGATATGAGCTATGTGTTAGGTTTGAAAATGTGTAAGAGAGAGGAAAGATGGTTTTGATGAAGCTTGACAGTGAAATGTTGTTGTCACGCTGCACTTCAGACTGTTGTCACTGTGCCAAAGCAGCGCCTTTGAAGAATTCTCGCTTTTTCTCGGTTCCCCTCTGCATTTGCATTGTTGTATTAGCAGTATTATTCAGGTTCTGGGTGTGAATAAATGTCACGTTTCAGTCCCAGATTACAGTTTAAACCTCATTAGCATTAACGTGTGGTGTGTGTGTTAGCAGAACGACCCTCACACCTTTTTAAATGGACAGACAAAAGATTGAATGACATGCAGTGATGTGAATGGAACATTTGAGATTGTGTCATTATTATATGATGGTTTGATGGAATTGATGCAATTTATATTCACTAGATCGTAGTGAGACTCCTCAGCATTTCACATGTACTTTTGTTAAGCGTTCTGTCTTTGTTTCTTGAATGCTTGAGTACCTCTCGGTTTTAGTTGTACAGGAAAAAATGGCTTTATTGCGGCTGAATTTTTTTGCACCTTTTGTTTTGCCAGTTAATTGACTTAATTAAACTCTTTCTCCTTTTGTTTGATGGTTGAGTCACCCTCTGCCTGCGCCTTTTCTCTCTCTCCTAATCTCTCTCACACACGCAGACTTTAAAACAACCTTTCATTGACGCAGTGGTTTCAATACTGAGATAATGATATCAACAAAATATGTCCCCTTAAACTCTGACATAAACCCGTTGACATTATTAAAAATTCTGTCATAATTTACTCACACTCATGTCATTCCAAACCTGGACACTTTCTTTCTGTTACAGAACACAGAAGAAGATATTTTGAAGAACTTTTGTAACCAAACAACATTTGCTGCTATTGACACAAAACCACTTAGAGATTTCTCAAAATAGCTTATTTTGTGTTATACTGAAGAAAAAGGTCATACAAGTCTGGAATGACATGAGGGAGAATAAATGACGACAGAATTTGTATAACTAGGTGAACTTCCCCTTTAATGCAACACAATTTGCACATATAAGTCAATTTAATTCTCATTTTATAATCTAAATATTACGGAGCATTGATTATACATTTCGTTACACTGTACTTGTATGTGTGTAATGACAATAAATTGAATCCAATCCAATAAGCAATCCAAAGAATACTGAAGGTATGAAAGAGCAGAATATTACAAAGATTTACAGTATTTAAGTACATGTGTTGACTTGTGAAACTAACAAACTTTAGCCACAGCATAGCAACGCTGTAAAATAATTCTGTAAAAAATAAATAAAAAGAATATCCTTTAAAAATAATAAACATAATTTTTCTTATAAAATTACAGGTCATAAGGATATAAATAAAGAATTGCTTTCCTAGTTTTTCTTGTAAATTTGCTGTCTTTTTCTGTAATTTTACAGTTTTTGACCGTGTTTCAAAAATAAACAGTCAAAAATAAAATCAGAAAATGTCTCGGCGCAAGAAATTAACTGTATAATAAATACATAATTTGTTTCCCTGTAAAATTACATGTTTTTTTGTCTGTATTTTTTGTAATGTAACATGACCGTATTTCTAAAATACATTAAAAAATCTGTTAAAAAACAGTAAAATTCATTTTTGTTTACATTTTACGTGGAAAATAAAGATCAATTATGTTTTTTTTATAGTGAATACTTAAGCAACCGCACCGGCATACTGGCACTGTTTTGCACCGGCAAGCACCACCTACATTTTCATCAGAGAATGCAGTCTTGTTCATCATGTTTAGACTAGTGCCCCTTTGATAGAGCGATAATCAATGTTTCTTTGAATTGGTAATGGATCAATTTAGCAGCCAGCTGCTCTATACTGTGCCAGCAATGGCCTCATGCAGCAACAGGAAAACTATCTATTCACTATAACACTGTGGCCTGCTCCTCAAGTGACTTATGTGCACAGATTCTTAAAGAGAAAACAAAGTCAAACTCATTGTATATATATTAAGAGAGCTAAATAAGATGATATAATATTCATGTTGTTCATTTGGTACAGAGTGGGGCTGGCAACACCCCTATTAAACACCCCAATTCACTTTGAATAAATGTGTTTGTCCAATCCATGTGTGTAATGTAATGCTATAAATATATATTAATATGAAAGGGAATGCTGGATAGCTTTCCTTATGTTTCATAGACCTCTTTGGAACTATTCAATGCAAAATGGATATCAAAATAACTCAAAGGCATCGCTGTCTGCAGGGTTTAACAGTATGCAAAACAAAGCCGAATTTAATTGAATCTGTCATTTACACAAGCTGTTTCATTCTCCGCTTGTATATTATCACCTGTTATGAGGGAATGTCACTCTAGAGCGCACAGAGAACATTTAAAGGATCGGTCACTGGAGAAATACTGGAGAAAAAAATCCACTGAATCTCTTGTCAACACAGACACATGCCCTCAAGTTAGAAAAGAGCAATGCAATTTCAGAAGACAGCGACATAGCACATGACGTAGAGAGCAACAGCACAGTGGACAGAGATGTTAAAATAGTACAAAGGAATCACGTCTGAGGGGGCAGATGTGATCAAATCAGACAGGGACTCCCATTGAGCCTCTGAAATGTGATGACGTACTAGAGCTGTGACGAAAGACACACTGAGTAATCGATGGTTAAATATAGCGCCGAGCAAAACAGGTACGAACAAATGCTTGCACATGTATGTGCAGGTGCAGGGGGCTACAGGCTAATACATCAATTCTCACATCAATGTCTTTGAAAAGAAATGAACGTCATTCAAGGTAGTTAAACAATAAAGCCCAATCTTAATGATAATAATTAATAATATATACAATTGTTAATAATAATAATCCTGATGATATATAATCAAACCATGTAAAATGTATTATTTAATAACCTATCTATTCATAGGGTATTTATGGTTTATAGTTCACATTAATATACACTTCTGCCACAGGTGTATCAGGTTTATTTTACATAGCAAATATGCACCATATCCAATCGGAATTTAGCATTAACTGTTAATTTTATAATAATCTACCCTGAAGCCAAGGTTCAATTGATAATGAATTTCCAGGGGCATCTACAATCTCAGTCATAACACCTTTTGTTGTTTATTATTCTTCATCATACCTCTTTTGTTTCTGTTTATTTTTCCATAGCACGGGATGGAGTGACAGTGGGGGAAGCCAAAACAAACAGGTTCAGAATATACACAGACACTAATTTCCCCCTCATTCCCTAAACCCCTCAATCGCTACACTGGCTCCACAGCAGAGCGCCGGCATAATCCCATGCCACATCATGTCACCATGACGATAGAGTGTTCCAGAACAGCCCTCAAAACTCAATAGCTGCTGTTAATGCAGCATTGATGGTTCCCTGACACAGGTGGTCTCTACGTTGCCACAGGGCTCACCGACTAAAAGAGAGGAGTGACTTAATGAGCAGCACGAAGGGCTAATGACGTTCATCTGCGTACTGAAATATATCATTCATTTCATTCTCATTGGGGTCTGGCCACTTAAAGTACTTGACACCTGTTTCATATGTGTAATGGCTGCAGAGGGGTAATTTCTCCTGGTCAAGAATAACCTTGTCTGGTTCTTAAATGTCAGCCCTACAGATAATCTATAAACTGGACGATTAAAGGAAATTCTTCTTCTTCACCCAAGATGGTTTAAGAGCAACACCACGTAAACTCACATTTGACATTTGACGCTTATTCCTCAATGCTACTGCATGGTTTCAGAAGATGTGTAGCACAGGAGTCATGAAGAATATTTTTCTGTTATATTTAGAGTGCTTTTTTGCAAATTGATCTTATATATCTATACCCAAAATTTCATTTTGTTTATTCTCAAAATCTGTTTTTTCTTTTTTCTGTATTCTGTGGGTTCCCTTTTTTGTCAACATGAAATAATACTTTAGTAAACAATAGTATTTACTCATATACTATAGTAAAAAACCTACACACTACAGTGTTTTTGAAAATAGGGCATAATGTATACAGCTATAGTAATCTAAACCAGTTAGCAGCACATTTCTCGTTTCTTCTTTTCTTTTTAAGTCTACAAAATGTAAGTACATTTACATTAAGTCATTTTGCAGACGCTTTTATCCAAAGTGACTTTATCATTTATCATTTTACTAGCACATTGTCTTTACTAAAGGAAATACAGTTTTTTTTCATGAGGGTGTGTCATAAGTTTAAGTGAACTGGACTTTCATTTTGACGGCTCGTGGCAAAGACCATAGATATCAAAACTAGATGCCGTATTAGCATCTTTTTCTATGGGCAATGTTGAGAGTCCGTCCGTGTTGCCAAGTATTTTGCGTGAATTGGGTTAAAATTCTACAAACGAGATCCAAATACGAAAAACCGCATACGAAAATGTCGGACTTCATGTGCAAAGACCTTTAGTGTTTTGATAGTCACAGTATATTTAGTTAGTGTATTTTTAGGATGAGTGTTGGAGTTTAGCTTACAATGTGTGATTTTGAGCATTAAATTAACAGTTTTACAATTCTGTGTGTTAGGTGTGTTACTGTGCTACGTAAGAGTTTAGGAAAATTGTTAGGAGAATTGAAAAGATTGTCATAGCAATTGTATAAAAACTGTAATATCCAAATGATTTTGGGCATAAAAGAAAAATCTATAATTTTGACCCTTGGCTTTTGTTGACTGGCTTTGTGGTCTGGGGTCACATTTGTAAATGTGTAGCGCATCAACATTATTCAAAATGTCTCTTGTGTTCCGCTGAAGAAAGTTTAGGTTAACTTTTCCTTTAAATAAGTTTTATGTTCTTGTCTGCCGAAGTAGGTCAGGTTAAACCAGTCTGTATGGCAAATAACAGCTAAAGAGCTGGAGTGAGCTGTGTGTGCGTGTGTGTGTGTGTGTGTGTGTGTGTGTGTGTGTGTGTGTGTGTGTGTGTGTGTGTATAGGAGGGAGTGATTAATTAGTCTGATAGATTCAGGGCTGGGTAACGAAGCAGAGGATGAGTTCAGGAAGGGTCAGGGAAAACGGGGTGAGCCAGCGGTATTGTAATTATCCCCGGACACGGCCGCACACGCGTGCACTCACTCCTCATGACTCTCACCGAGATTCCTTCCTTCCTTAGCCAAATATCTCCAGCAGCTTTTTCTGTTTCGACATGGTGACACACTGAGATGCTTGTAATCAGGTCCTCAGTGGTCATTGTACCGACATCCGGTAAATCAATGCTTTCAGAATGAATGAATAAAATCTGTGCTGCCAATTTTCTCCAGTCTTTGCTAAGATGTGTCATTTTGGGCTTTGTAATTTTGTGTGAGGAAAAGCGTTTAGGGATGTTGGGTGTGCTTGTGTGCATTCAGAGTAAAAGCACTGCAAACACAATAGACATTTATTGCAATCAATTTTTTCAGTTTTTCATTTTCTTTTTTGGGAGTCCAATGGCTGAGTGCAAAATATAAATGGGCTTGTTTACAAGACAACATACAGATTGCAGCATTTTACTCCAGCGTGTTTCATTTTGTGCTTCACCATCGAGTATGACATGCCCACAGTGTCACGAACAGATGGAAGACCCAAGAGCAGATGCGTTAGAGTTCAGTTTATTTAATGAAACAAAAAGGCAAACAAAGTTACGCGGCAGTACAGCCGGAGTAATGCGGCAGAAGACAGGAATCGTAGTCGGGCAGGCGTGGGTCGGTCGAGGCGCATACAGTATCCGTACAGGGAGAAGAGAGAGCGTAGTCAAACAGGCGTAGGTCGGTCGAGGTGCGAACAATAACTGGAGACAGATGGCAAACTCTTAGTCGGAACGAAGGATCGGAGAACCGGGAAGACAGCTGTAGAACGGCAACTCCTGAAACACAACCACCAGAACGAGCTGGGGGAAAACAAGATTAATCACAAGACAGGGTACGACCGATTGATGTCCCATAAAGGAAACAACACACTGGCAACGGAGCAGAGAGTTGAAGGAGAATATAAAGCAAAGGGAGGTAATGAGAAAATCAAGACCAGGTGCGCGAAATGAAGAGCGCGTGAGTGGAAACAGCTGAGCGTGCACAGAAGTGAATGGTAAGTCAAACCTGAACCCTGACAGTACCCCTTCCCCCAGGCGCGCCCCCAGGCGCGCCAGAGGAAAGCGGGGCACGACGGAGGTGGAAAGCCTCAATAAGCGAACGGTCCAGGATGTCCCGGGCCGGGACCCAACATCTTTCCTCCGGACCATAACCCTCCCAGTCGACCAGATACTGGAATCCCCTACCACGGCGCCTAGAGTCAAGCACCCTCCTGACCCTGAAGGCGGGAGCACCATCCACGATCAGGGGAGGAGGGAGGGAGACCGGGGAAGAAACCAGGGGAACATGAGGAGAGCGACCGACAGGTTTGATTTTAGAGACATGGAAGACTGGATGCACCCGGCGAAGAGGACCCGTCAAGCGCAGCCGAACCGCCACCGGGCTGATGACCTTAACGATCGGGTATGGCCCAACATAGCGAGGGGCCAGCTTGCGTGCAGGGACCCGCAAAGGGAGGTCCCTCGTAGAGAGCCACACCCGCTGACCACAGATGTACCTGGGAGCCTTCCTGCGGTGGCGGTCAGCGGCCAGCTTGGTGCGGTCCCTGGCCCGTAGAAGCGCCTCCCTAGCCCTTTTCCAGGTGAGGCGACATCGGCGAATAAACGCTTGGACCGAGGGGACCGCAGCTTCGGGAGCCTGGGAAGAAAACAAAGGCGGTTGGTAACCGAGGCAACACATAAATGGGGACAACCCAGTAGACGATACCGGCAACGAGTTGTAGGCATACTCGGCCCACGTAAGCTGCTGACTCCAAGAAGAAGGATTGTGAGAGGCCAGGCAGCGGAGCAACCGACCAAGTTCCTGATTGGCACGCTCGGACTGGCCGTTAGACTGCGGGTGAAATCCCGAAGACAGACTGACAGAAGCACCAATCTGTCGACAGAACTCCCGCCAAAAGCATGAGACGAACTGGGGCCCCCTGTCGGAGACCACGTCCTCCGGGAGACCGTGAATCCGGAAGACATTATCAACGACCGCCCGGGCTGTCTCCTTAGCAGAGGGGAGCTTAGGAAGGGCCAGGAAGTGGACAGCCTTAGAAAACCGGTCCACCACCGTGAGGACTACCGTATTGCCGCTGGAAATGGGGAGACCAACCACAAAATCCAGCGCAATATGGGACCAAGGGCGGGAGGGAACAGGAAGGGGTTGGAGCAGCCCGGACGATGGTGCGTTCAGGGACTTGCTTTGGGCGCAGACCGAGCATGCCTTCACGAACCGACGGACGTCCTCCACCATGCCCGGCCACCAGAATCGCTGGCGGATGGCAGCCAGCGATTTCCTGATGCCCGGGTGGCAAACGAGTCTGGAGGTGTGGCACCAACGGAGAACAGCCGCGCGAACCGAATCATGTACAAAAAGTAGATTCGCTGGACATCCCTTAGGGACCTCGATTCCGCTCAAAGCTCGCTTGACGCGATGTTCAATTCCCCACGCGACCCCCCCCAGCACGCACCCAGAGGGCAGGATGGTGTCAGGTGGGAGCGGATCACACAGGGAAGTAAAACACCGCGACAAGGCATCTGGCTTGGCATTCTTAGATCCCGGCCGATACGAGAGCACGAAATCGAAGCGCCCGAAGAAGAGTGCCCAGCGAGCCTGTCTGGAATTCAGCCGTTTTGCGGACCGAATATATTCCAGATTCTTGTGATCGGTCCACACAATGAAGGGGATGGTGGATGCCTCTAACCAGTGGCGCCACTCCCCCAGAGCCAAGCGAACAGCCAGCAGCTCTCGATTGCCGACATCGTAGTTCCGTTCTGTGGGAGACAAACGATGGGAAAAGTAAGCACACGGGTGTAACTTATTGTCACGAGGGAAAACCTGAGAAAGAACCGCCCCAACCCCCACCTCCGATGCATCAACCTCCACCACGAACTGCCGTGTCGGGTCCGGGGTAACGAGAATGGGCGAGGAGACAAACCTGCTCTTAAGTTCCTCGAAAGCCATCTGAGCAGCCGGCAACCAGACAAACTTGCTGTTGGTGGAGGTTAAGGCAGTGAGGGGGGCCGCCACCTGCCCGAAGTTCCTGATAAACCGGCGATAAAAATTTGCGAAGCCCAGGAACTGTTGTAAGGCCCTGCGGGAATCAGGCGGCGGCCAGTCGGAAACGGCCCTTACCTTCTCTGGGTCCATGCGGATCCCCTCGGATGATACAATGTGTCCCAAGAACGGAACAGACTGGCGGTGGAAGTCACACTTCTCCGCTTTAACAAACAGCTGGTTCTCCAGCAGTCGGTGAAGCACCCGTCTGACGTGCTGAATGTGCACCTGGAGAGAAGAGGAAAAGATTAAAATGTCATCCAGGTACACAAATATGAACTTATTGATCATATCCCGCAGCACATCATTAACGAGCGCCTGAAAGACGGCCGGGGCATTAGAGAGTCCAAAAGGCATGACTCTATACTCAAAATGCCCCGTAGGGGTATTAAATGCCGTCTTCCATTCATCCCCCTCTCTTATGCGGACCAGATGGTAAGCATTGCGAAGGTCCAGTTTCGTGAAGAACCTTGCGCCCTGCAATAACTCGAAGGCCGACGACATAAGTGGCAACGGGTACCGATTCTTAACGGTTATGTCGTTCAGTCCCCGGTAATCTATGCAGGGACGCAAGGAACCATCCTTTTTCTTCACGAAAAAAAACCCTGCACCGGCCGGAGACGAGGAGGGACGAATAACACCAGCTGCCAGAGAATCACTCAAATATTTCTCCATGGCTATCCGCTCGGAAGCGGACAAGGAGAAAAGCCGGCCGCGCGGCGGAGAAGTGCCCGGGAGAAGGTCGATAGCGCAGTCGTACTGACGATGCGGAGGAAGGGATGTGGCCCGGGACCTGCTGAAGACCGCTCGCAGGCTATGATAAACCTCCGGGACACGAGCCAGGTCAACTTGTTCATCCTGTAACACAGAAGGAACAGAAGAAAAAGCAGAACCAAGACAGTGAGCATGACAATACACGCTCCACCCAGAAACAAAATTATCTGCCCAGTTAATGGCAGGGTTATGTAACGATAGCCACGGGTGACCCAAAATAAGAGGAACGACAGAAGACTTTAATACAAAGAGAGTGAGCTCCTCACGGTGGTTGCCGGAGGTGATGAGACCTACCGAAGTGGTGGTAAATGATACCGTGCTGATCACCTTGCCGTCCAGGGAGTGGGCGAGAATGGGTGGATGGAGAGGAAAAAGGGGAATCCCCCTCTCACGAGCCCAGGTCTCGTCCACGAAGTTGCCTTCCGCCCCTGAATCCACGAGGGCCGATTCACGGAACGAGTCATTGACACAGGTAAGCACGACCGGAAGAAGGGTACGCGAACCCAGGATGGGGGAGATGGAGGTGCCGCTCGCCAGGACTCCCCTCTTTACCGACGAGCGCTGGCTTTTAACGGACAGGCAGCCGCTTGGTGTCCTTGTCCCGCACAGTAGAGGCACACTCCGTCGTTTATGCGACGCATCTTTTCCTTGGCCGAGAGGCGAAGTCTGCCAAGTTGCATGGGTTCCGTTTCATCAGGAATAGGGGGTCTGCGAAGCGAAGCCCACGGATCCAACTGAGCGGTAGCTGATGACCTGACTCGCTGACGAACCTCTCTCCTCGCATCCAGCCGGATGGCCAACTCCACCAGTCCGTCAAAATCCCCAGGAAAATC
This sequence comes from Barbatula barbatula, assembly GCF_947034865.1. NCBI lineage: Eukaryota > Metazoa > Chordata > Actinopteri > Cypriniformes > Nemacheilidae > Barbatula > Barbatula barbatula. The sequence goes on from NC_136772.1 coordinate 11,225,460, forward strand.
CCTGGCATAAATCTCATCCTTGATTTCGCTGACGAGTCCCTCTAAGAAACGTGCCATCAGAGCTTCGGCATTCCAGGCACAAGTGGCGGCCAGGGTACGAAACTCGATCGAATAGTCCGTCACCGACCTACTGCCCTGTCGCAGTGAGGCAAGATGTCGAGAAGCCTCCCTCCCGAAGACTGAACGGTCAAACACCTTGATCATCTCTGCCTTAAAGTCCTGAAAGTCGTGCCTGTAGCAAGCCTGTGCCTCCCACATAGCTGCTCCCCACCCGCGAGCCCGTCCGGTAAGAAGGGAAACCACGAATGCCACCTTGGCTCTATCAGAAGAGTAGGTGCGAGACTGTAGAGAAAACACAACTTCACACTGCGTGAGGAATGCTCTGCAAAGGGTGGGCTCACCGTCGTACAATGGTGGGTTATTTATCCGGGGCTCAGGAGGTAGTCCTTGAGAGGTTGCATCGAGCTGTAATGTGTGTTCCATCCGGGACGAAAGATCATTCACCAGAGTGGACAACGCATCCACCGTCCGCTGCGTTGCCGCTATGCCTTCCTGATGATGGCCCAATAACGCCCCCTGCCGCTCCACGGCCGTGTGCAACGCTGACGCATCCGCTGGGTCCATGATGGCCAGTGTGTTCTGTCACGAACAGATGGAAGACCCAAGAGCAGATGCGTTAGAGTTCAGTTTATTTAATGAAACAAAAAGGCAAACAAAGTTACGCGGCAGTACAGCCGGAGTAATGCGGCAGAAGACAGGAATCGTAGTCGGGCAGGCGTGGGTCGGTCGAGGCGCATACAGTATCCGTACAGGGAGAAGAGAGAGCGTAGTCAAACAGGCGTAGGTCGGTCGAGGTGCGAACAATAACTGGAGACAGATGGCAAACTCTTAGTCGGAACGAAGGATCGGAGAACCGGGAAGACAGCTGTAGAACGGCAACTCCTGAAACACAACCACCAGAACGAGCTGGGGGAAAACAAGATTAATCACAAGACAGGGTACGACCGATTGATGTCCCATAAAGGAAACAACACACTGGCAACGGAGCAGAGAGTTGAAGGAGAATATTAAGCAAAGGGAGGTAATGAGAAAATCAAGACCAGGTGCGCGAAATGAAGAGCGCGTGAGTGGAAACAGCTGAGCGTGCACAGAAGTGAATGGTAAGTCAAACCTGAACCCTGACACACAGTCCATTCACTGTATGAAAGATTTTCCAAATTCCACCTGTAGAGCTGCGTTCCAATCAGAATCGCATAAAAGCTCAGAGGAACACTTTTAAAGTCTTAACACTTAAAAGGGGCTAGATAAATAGAAAAAGCTTTGGAAATCGGTGCTTTTTAATTTAACTTTAATTGAAAATGTTTAAACAATAACGTAGATGATTCACATTAAATCATATTCTGGAATTTACAGCAGAAGAAAAAAACAGACACGATTTTCTAGTGCATTCTAGGGTAGTGTCTGTAATATTTTGACAAAATCAAATGTGACAAAGTCATTTGACAGCAATGTGAAAGACTGACCAGACCCATGAAACCATTGATAAATTATTTTTGAACTTTTCCTGAATACAAATATTACTGTATTATTTCTGAGTGAATAACTTTGTTTCTTTGCAGTATCTGAGGTCTGTAAAAATACAGATTTATTTACTGTAATTTTGACTTGTTTTTCTGGTTTTCATTTTCTGCAAATACATGCAAATAGAAACAATATTTTTATTTGAAATTTGGGAGAAATATTAATAGTAGGTCACAGAATAAAACAAAAACGATATGTTTACCTGAACACATACCAAAACAGACAACTCAGAAAATATGAACGTCCTTCATAATGGTCTTTAAAATGTTTCACGGCTCTATGTAAGTATGGTAGAGTTAGAGCCCATCATAAATTATTTTAGATGACCAGTTAAAAAAAATGAATGAGCACTTGATTCATCTTGGTAATACACTTTCTATTTTTGAAGATGTCCCTCAGCCACATAATACCTGTGTGAACAGAAGTTTGACTTTGACAGAGGCACAAGCAAAAATACTCCACTTATCTGAGCAAATGTATTTATTTTGGGGGGGTTTGAGTATTAAGTGGGTAGTGATTATGCCCGAGTCTGCACTCGAGTATGGGCAACTACAGTAAGATAAACTGTAAGAGGCTCTACCTTTCACGGTTTATGTTCCACTTTCAGAAACAAGCAAAAACGTGCATTCGCCTTTGTCTCATAGACACACATGCAGCTATTTTGCATTAATGGATTATTAATTAGCCTTTGATTTTGATGCAGTTTCTGCCATTTGAGCGTGGCTGAATAGAGCCGCAGCTGGCAGGAGCCTCAGCTGAGCACACAGGAACCAGATAACGTCCTGCGTGTCTCATAGTATATTCATAAGCACCTTTTCAGACTTGCAATGATTGACCTTTCATTCTTCAACTCCTTTATTTAGTATCTTTTAGGATCTTTGATTTTTATTTATTCCATCATGCATACCACTACAAGCCCACCATATTCATATTCTCTCCAAAGACCTTCATCTCACACGCCCTCTTTTTCTCTCTCTGTGTCGACTCATGCTTCAGCGTTAGTCTGTGTACCGCCACATAAAAAAACGCTGTTTGTGTTTATGTGCGAGTCGTTATGATGAGGTTCATAGTAAAACACATCTATCTTTAGTTACTGTGTCACGCAGGCCTTTTTTACACCTCTGCAGTAAGAGAGCGAGAGAGAGAGAGAATGCGTGGGAGCTTTTCAAAGCTAAGATTCTTCTGTTTTTGAGTGTTGAATTGAACTTTGAGTTTTTTGTGGAAATCAGTCTGCTGTCACTTTGAAGAATGCAGTAAAAAGTTAAAAAAGTTAAAAATAGGAAAAGTAATTATGCTGTGGTTACGCTTGCTGGAATCTCTGCGAGTATTTCTAGTATTAGAAGCACAAAGGACTCTTAAACTATTGTCAAAGGTCAAAATAAAGTATATCAGTTATCTAACTTTTGAGATGTGGATTTTAGCTTCAAGCTTTTAAAATGCGTCTAACAATTGTTATTAAATATTATGTATTGTTTGTGTGTTTGTTTTGGTAATTGATGGTCTTGATTATATGTTTTGCATACAATTCATCCACACTGCTCTCTCTCCCGCTGTTCTCTGTATCACATTTTCCGGAGCTCCTCCTGCTGTTTTTCTAACACTCATCTCGGTCTCTTTATTTTTTTTCTGCCTCATTTCCTCTTCCTTTGAAAGACTACTTTCTTAGTGGCACAATATTCTTTCTGCCATTTCAGCTTTGCCTTCGTGCTTTTTCACTCTTTTGTCACAGACAAAAACAACTAGTGACAGCGTTGCTTTCATAAGAAAGTACCTGCCAATAAATATACTGCAAATGTGACCCTGGACAACTAAACCAGTCTTCTGGGTCAATTGATATTTTTACATAATCTGAAAGCTGAATAATAAAGCTTGCTACTGATGTATGGGTTTTTAGGATATGACAATAAGTGGGGGAGATAGAACAGTTTTTATATATTTAGTGTAGGAAATTAACAAAATATCTTCATTGAACATGATCTTATCTTAATATCCTAATGATTTTTGGCATAAAAGAAAAATCTGTAATTATGACCCATACAATGTATTTCTGGCTTTTACCTAAAATATTCCCGTGCAATTTAAGAATTGTTATTATATATTCATTGTGAAGAAATGTGTTATTTCAGTATTGGTGTTTGTATGTACATACTGTATGTGTCAGCCTGTTCTATAGAAACTGACAGCAGTGTTAAGAATGAGGCTTCCTTTTTCAGTAATGATTCTTTTTGAGGATGGTCATTTTCTGCTTCACTGCCCTGGGCACTTGTCCACTCTACGGAACTAGAACAAATTGTCCACCAGTGGCTTTGGGCTGTTGTAACGGATTTACATTTTTGCATTTGACAGAAGCTCTTATCCAAAGCGAAGTACAGGACTGTGCATTTAGCGCATTTGAGCTGTCTGTGAAACACAAAAAAAGATATTTGTATATGTCCATCTTCTTTTGTGTTCTGTAGTAGAAAGAAAGTCACGTTTCCGTCTTAAGTTTACTTATTACCGCTTTCTATGTGTTTATCTTCCTCAGGTTATTCATGGCCCCTCCCTGCTGCAATGTGTCCCGTGTGGATCTATCTGGACGTTCTCTTTTCTACCGCCTCTATCATGCACCTGTGTGCCATTTCCCTGGACCGTTACGTGGCCATCCGCAACCCTATCAGACACAATCGGTCAAACTCACGCTCCCGAGCCCGGGCCAAGATCACTGCGGTCTGGACCATCTCTGCGGGTAACCCATGCCATTATTCTTACACTGCCGTGTAGTTCCTCAGGCTGTCTGATGAGTCATGAATCTAATCTGATGTATTTTCATGTTAGGGTCGTATCACTGACTCTTATTACAAGTGAAAATGACTCTTATTACTTTGAAATAACCTTATCTGTGTATGAAGACACTCTAAACACCAAGAGCAATGCAAAGAGGGCCTTTATTCATGTGTGCTTGAATTTTAAATTATATAAATGAACTAAAGACATTGAGAGGTAATAAACATGCCTTTTGTCATTGCTCGGAGGAAAGGCAAGACATTATATAATGCATGAATGGGAAAGAGAGATTACTGGGCACAGGTTGGGTATCTGTACCTATAATTGCATCAGCATTCAGTTATATTATAGCTCGGCACAGGGAAATGCAATAATGGAAACTGCAGTATGGCGACTGAAAATTCATTAGTATCCAGCTGATCATGTCAATAGTACCTCAAGGAAGATATAAATGAAAAGTAATTAACATAAAAGAAAGCAAAAAAATTAAATTTTACAGGTCTGATGATGGCTTTAGTTTCACCATATACTGTACTTTGTTTAAAAACGTTGCTATTTTTAAAGGGACAGTTGTCCCCCAAAAGATCTCTTTATTTACTCTTTTGTTCCAAATCTTTATACTGTAAATTACTTTGTTATGATGAACACAGAGAAAGATATTTTTAAGAATGGTTGTAACCAAACAGTTTACGCTTTAGATTACAGCCTGCAATGTACTGAATAATTACATAGAATTGAAAGTAGCTAATTGTAACGATAATGTACCTCTTAAGTACATATCTGTAGGTAAAGAGGAGCAATATGCAAAGTTTGGGGAATGAAGGAAATTAAAAAATACATGTATATTCCATTTTAAAATGAAGCAGTAACTATTTAATATTACGTGCATGACCTGCAGTATGCTATACAACTCATTTTGTAATCATAATATACCCATAAATTAACTACTGGGGATATTAATTAAGTACGAGGTTCAAACATGACATAAGGGGAAATTATGTGTACAGTTTTTGAGCAAGCAAAACAGCACGAATGAAGCACGCAGACTGTCTTTGTTTTAACTTTAAGTTATTTTGATGAGTTTTGATGTGTAAAATGTGCAAAATCAATGTTGATCTTTTGAGACTATAATCAATTTCAAGAGCGGTTTGATTTGGATGTTTATATGGCATGTAGTTCCCTCGTAAATATATTTTTTACCAAAATTGCTTTATACATTTCTTTGTTCGGTTAGTCACAAAAGAAAATAGTCTGAAGAATGTAGGAAAGCAAACCGTTCAGGGGGAAATTTTGACTACCATTGTAAATTGTTCTACTATGGTAGTCAACAGTGGGCAAGAACTGCTTGATTACAAGCATTCCTCTAAATATCTTTCTCTGTGTTCATCAGAACAAAAAATGTATACAGATTTGGAACAACTCGAGGGTGAGTAAATGATGACAGAATATTGTTTTTGGATGAACTGTCCATTTTAATGTACTCCACGTTCGCCCTGTTCTTCCATGCACATGCAAGATGGCCAAAAACAGAGCTTCAGATCAAAATTTCATAAAGAGAATGCCACCCTGACATTTACATCATTGTAATTGCAAAACCAAAAGATAAACAAAACAGTCTAATAAACTGCATATACTGTATAATCCAAACCAATAAAACCAAGATCAACAGAGACCAACCCTATAACAGATCTGCACTAATGAAGCTGCGTTTAACTGAGTCAATACACTTCTAGATAAACAATTAAAGTATGTTACAAAAACACGCTTTCGTTCACAGAATTCCAGACTCAGACCTGATTCACAGTAATCAGAGACAGTATTCTCTTAGAGCGAAGAAGACTGTTAGATGCTCATTATCCATAATTTAATGATCAACGAAAATCCACTGACATTCCAAAGAGTTTAGTGCTGCTTGAGCCATGAGTCAGAAGCTTTTCAAAAGCCTCTAAACAGCATGTCAGGTTAAGCCAAAATATGGATTTGTAATTATCAGTCGAGGAGTCGCTATCCTAACTCTTGATGTCATTAAAATAAGATCATGATAAATATTATCTTGATTAATGGTGTCATTTTCTTACACTTGAGGAATTTTGATAATTATTCAGATCACAAGTCTGAGTTATGTAAGATGTTCCTTGTGAGGCATCCTCCAGTCTCTCTTTGCTTAACGGCACTCCATCTTCTTTTCATGCAGTTAGACAAAACAGTCTAGAAAAACCGAGTGTCAATAAAAGCATTGACAACACAGAATTAGAGGACAAGAGCATCTTTCCTAGATTCAAACAAAATAACTATTCCCCATGATTCAGTTGCCTCCCTCTTTAACTTTCTGTGCTCACTGGTATAATAAATATGATGCCAGGAGAGATCCCCCTCTTAAGCCCGCTTCATAAAGTCTTTTGTGAAATGTTTTGAAAAGAAGACTGCAGCTATATATATATATATATATATGTATTTATCTCCTTCTCATCATCCTCTTAGATTTTGACACATGGCTACACCCAATTTGTTACAATCTGTGCTTCATCGTGGCAATCCAATGCCTCCGGTTATCTATAGCTGCACACCCAGTGGCAGGCACATCATCCAGAGGTGCGGGGTCCATTGCGGCCCCTCCTCTCCACCTGCTCTGCTTCCCCCCAAACCCCAGAGAACAGACACGATCTGCGGAGATTTACTGTTTCCATGGAGATGGAAATATCCATGGTCTCATCACCATGGCAGTTTCACTGAAAGTTTGTCCTTGAGCGATACAAGTCTTCCGTTTGCAAAACGGATGGGGAAATGAGCAGCGTGTCATATGCAACAATATACAGACTTTTTTACTGAACTCAGTGCGAAGAGTCGCAAATATTCACGCATTAATTGATGTTACACTGTTATAGCCCATGAGCAAAAAAGTCACATTGATAACTGTGGAATAATCCAAACACGTGTGAAAAAAAGAGTTTCGCTGTTGGATGAAGTGATAGGTGTCTGCCCTTGAACAACCAGTGGTACATCAATCGATGGCTTCCCGATGAGTGTCACAGCATGTCATAAACATTTCATAAATATCTGCCACCTACGCTCTCAGTTTGAAACATTTTAATGATTGGTAAATAAATTATGTATTTATGCTTTAAACTAAAATTATGGAAGAGTTTACACATGAGTATGAGCCAAAATATCTAGATGTAGCCTGCTGTAGCTCCTTAAACGATCTTAAAACCAGATGAGGGAATGAAATGTCATATGTACTGTTAAACTGGTTTGTCACTACTACTGCATGGTGAAACTCTATGGTTTTCCACAAAGATTAGAAATATTTTTTGCTGTCAGCCAATAAACAGATTTTTTGTATTGGTTATTAAAAAAAGAGAGAATTTAAGGCAAAGAGTTTAGTTAACAATTATATACTGCCGTGTTTATTATAAATAATAGCTTCCAAAGCATTCTTAGCCACGAAAATACGCAGATGAACAAGCTCGACAAGCTCGCAGTATGTCCCCTCAACATTTTTCTCATGCATGTGGAAGACCGCGGCCCCTCCTGATGATGAAAATTACGTCATACGGACGGCACAGACCGTTCGACTATATTTTGGTCTTAACTGTCAGTTTGCTGCCAGTTACATTTCACAATGAGACACCTGCTTTTATACATCCAATCAATATACAGTGGAAAAGGGGGGGTCAGCTGTGGCTTAATGGTTAGAGTGTTGGGTTTGTGATCAGAAGGTTGCCGGTTTTAATCTCAGTGCCAGCAGGTCATGACTGAAGGGCCCTTGAGCAAGGCACCTTACCCCTGATAGCTCTGCAGTAATGTGCCACTGTATAAAAAAACTACTTGTAAGTCGCTTTGGATAAAAGCGTCTAATAAATGTAAATGTAAAAGCAAGCCCCGCCCACTCCTTTTCTCATTCGATATTCACTTTGAAACAAATCAGAATACCAAAGACGATTGCCGCTTCAGGTTCATGGGGACTTTAACTATGAAATGTACTATTTAGTATGTCAAATTGCAGGTTTTACAACTTTGGTGTTTAGAAAATGTACTGCTTCTTATCTGTTTTTTGGATTCATTGCCTTAAAATGTCTGTAGAACGACTGAACTATCAAACAATGTCTATGCCAATGTTTTGCAGGTATCTCTATGCCAATCCCAGTGCTGGGTCTGCGAGACCATTCCAAAGTTTTCAGAGATGGCAGCTGCCTATTGACTGACAACTCGTTTGTGTTGGTTGGCTCTTTTGTGGCCTTCTTTGTGCCATTGACCATCATGGTGGTGACCTACTTCCTGACTATCGGTGCTCTGCAGAGCGAGGCTACGGTCTGCCTGGATCAGCTGGTGCCACGGCCTAAATGGAACACTGGATTCACCCTAAACTTCCTTCCCGGCCCTGCGTTCTCTGCGTCAGAAAAAAAACTAATTTTCCGTCACTCGATAAGCCGCGAGGGGGAGTCCGGGGTGGACACTCCTCCTTTTGGACGTCACACTGTGCAATCGATCAGTAATGAGCAGAAGGCCTCCAAAGTTCTGGGTGTGGTCTTTTTCCTGTTTGTTGTCATGTGGTGTCCGTTTTTCATCACCAACGTCTTGGCAGTGGTATGCGAGCCGGCAACGTGTGACGCTGATGTCATGAATGGTCTGTTGAATGTGTTTGTGTGGGTGGGCTACCTTTCCTCTGCTGTCAACCCTTTGGTCTACACGCTGTTCAATAAGACTTACCGCTCAGCCTTTGCCAGATATATCCGATGCCAGTTTTATGAGGAGAGGAAACCGTTACAGCTAATTCTGGTTAATACTATTCCACCACTGGCCTATCAGTCCACACACCTGTCGCTCACCGGATCAATAGGAAACGGAGATTTCTCGTTTCCTCTGTCCAATAAAAATCACCATCTTTCCAAAACCAGCAAAAATGAGAGTGTTAGTTGCTTGTGAATTCACTTGACAAAATGACAACACAAACTCCTGATTGGAATCACAAATGACTTTTTCTGGGATTTTGTTTGGCATTCTCTCCAAATGACCTCCACAGTCCAGACTGACATGGCCTATGGGATATCAATATTCAAACCCCAACAATATTGACAAACAAACAGCACTACAGTCCCTGAGTTTATCTTAAGATATGAGACATCAAGACTCTTTTCTGACCTCATCACCTTCTCGACTGAAAAGATGAGCATTGGTCACCAACATACATTGAGGTTTTGATGTTGATGCCCAAGATGGGTTGTTGGCATGATGTTGTGTCCTAGCTACTTATAAGATCATGCTGACCAACAAGCACCAGTTCATGATGGTCTAAACTGGTCTTTTCAGAGGGGTGAATCTAAATGCAAGTTGAATCAATGTAATAAAACCCATTGGGTTATACACATTGTACACAAATGTTGAGTAAGAGTTTTGGTTTGATGTCCAAACGTTTAGTTTTGTATGTAGCACTTTATATTGGAAAAGGTTGAATCTAGATTTGTTGTACGGCAGCTCAGTGGTGTTTTGTTTACAATGTAAGGTTTGTCTTGACATATACGTCTTGATACAATTGAGTAAAACTTGTGATGTAACGTTTTGTACTGCGTCAAAGGATTAATATGCTGTACTTGACTTATGTGCTGATGGTTTATACAAAAGCAAAGATTTGTATTAAATGAATCCAGACAAAAAGTGCTCTCCTGAAATACAAAAGCAAAGACACATTTAATGATAACATACACAAAAGGTGACATTTGGTTTACTAAATGTTGTTTTTAGACCCACAATTTGACTTTATATATTTAAACCAATATGCCATTTTTTATTCACCCTGATGTCATTCAAAACTTGTATATGATTCTTTCTTCTGTGGAAAACAAAAGAAGATATTTTGAGAAATGTTTCAGTTAGTTTCCACACAAGTAATACAATGGGGTCCAGTGTTGTTTGGTTACCAACAATCTTAGAAAAAATCAATAACCATCTTTAAAATAGTATTTTGTGTCCATACAGGTTTGGAATGAGTGTGAATAAATGATAAACCATCACTTTAAGAGGCCATAGTATATACCGGTGTCGAGGTTAAACTTACATAGTCACATAAACCTCCTCAAATTACCTCCTTAAATTAAAGTCACATAAACCTCCTCAAATGTGTATCTGCCTTCAATTTTGTCATTTAAGTCAGAGCACATTGTATAGCTGCATATACCAAACATGCTTCTATGAACACTGAGAGGTTTGGGAAATGTACCTCCGACAACAGAGAAACCTCTGGAACATTCTTGAATCTTACAAGAGAACACTCAAAAACAGATCTCTTCGCAGTGAAAAGCTCTGATCTGTTTTTGAGTGTATGAATTGAAAGTAATGTTGTTGTTATGGTGACAGTCATAAACTTGTTTGCAGACACTGAATGACTCATCTCTATCGCTCAGTGGATAATTATACCAGGTTGATATGTTTGTATGTACAGTGCTTATAAGCCCCCATTCCAACATACCAGAAATACATTGTACCAGCCTGACAGCTGTAGATAAACATTTTAGTTCCAAAACTCACTTTTCTTAATATGGTTGTTTTTATGTTGGTCTACTGCCAGTCTTTGTATTTTTCATGTTGAGTTGAAATGTTTGAATCCAGTGCTTGACCTGAATGGTCATAAACTGTTTCTATTATGAGTGCCCACGACATTGAAGTTACATTCATCAACATCACACGATCCCTCCTGTGTATGACTCAAGATGAATCAATAAAAGAGTGCAGAAGTTGCACGTGTGAAACTAATGTGGCAGAAATTATTTCCAAGGCTCACATCATGACCATCTTATTGAAAGTACATCGGCATTTCACAGTACATTTTGAGTTTACAGAGGTGGAGATAACAGCATTTCCATCATTCCAGGTCTCCTCTGAGATTTATACACAATAAAAGCATCAGTTGTAGGAAAACGACAGATTCCATTAGCCAGTTGGTGATCTGTAAATCAGTCGCTGCCTGAATCATTAAAGAGTGTTTAAAGATCTGGCAAAAGTCTCACCGCAATAGAGTCACGATATATAAACCAATTTCAAAAACCTTTATTACAATCCATTAGATCAGATTTTTGGATACAAAAATGTACCTTCAATGGATTTTTTACTACGATGTCCCATTTTATGCAGTGAGTAATGTTGCTGTGAGTGAATGCAAGAAGTCTGCCAAGTTGTAAAGCCGTAAGTGAACGAATAACAAAGTTATTGGCTTGGGAAGAAAGGATACGATTCTGAATCACGCGAACGAGTCGTCTGTCATTCTAATTTCAGTTCCGGGTCAGATTTGCGTCACTCCGTGTAATGCCCGCCTACGTTCCATTTACGACACTGCACGCGGTAGAACAATCACAGCAGACTAGACCATCTGACGAATCAGATCAGAGAGGGTTGACAGAATGGAGGGGATTAGACAGATGAATAATTTGAGAGTCGGTCAAGAAGTAAGGTAACAATAATGATAAGAAAATTAAAGTGTTTTACCATGTATGTAAGTAAAATTGTTGTTGGACACACCAAAAACCAAATCAGGACCTTAGTAAAATACTAAATATTTGCCCTTTAAGATGTGGCTGTTTTTGGAGGATTAAGTGGCTCGTTTCTTTTAACTGCATCGAATTACCCAAGCATTTACCAGTGCACCACAAAGTGTCAGGCTGCGTCAAGTGTTTGTGGATGATTGGATTGTGTGTGTGTCTTAATCTGTGTGTGGGTTGTCTCATAAAGGCTTTATGATATGACTGGCACCTGCACGATTCATAATCATCAAGGTGCAGCAGCCGCTGGTGGGGATCAGAAGTCGAGTGGGTGGCATTTTTCTTTTGCGCAATCTCTACCATTAAATAACCTTAAGGGCATTATTTATTTTAAAAATAAATTCATTGCCTTCATTTCACACCGTGTCCCGAAACAAGTACACATACCAACACACAAACATACGCATAAAACACACAAACTTCTACATGAGTGATTTAAATCAATTATGGAACACTGTATAAACAGCTTTAGCCCCGTCCCGAGGGTCTCATCTCACACTGAACTAAATACTACACCCACATAGAAGAGTGCAAGTATCAATCCTCCAGGGCAGTGTTTTAGTGCATGTGTGGGAGAGAGAGACAGAAAGAGATGGGATGTCAAGCTTGATGCAAAGTTCTTTGAACTTTAAGCATGAAATGCAAACTGTCACAGTTGCTAAAAATGAGAGTGTGTGAACGAGAGAGAGAGGCACGAGAAGAGTATGAACCCTGTTTGACACTCCTTTCATGTATTTTCTAGGTTTCTCCTAAACCCACTTCTAAGATGATGCTAAATTATTCACATATGTCATATCAGATCTATAATCCTAATTAATAAATTCCCTCTATCATACACAAGAGTCTCATTAAAACAACATGAGGGACTCAATACAGAAATTAAAGCTTTAAAATGGCGGATACATCTGTCCAAAAGAATTTATTTTCTTTCTGTTTTATATTTCTTAGGTGACTTTGAATTGCTTTTAGACTGACAGGTAGTAGATGGAATGATCTCAGCCTCTGATACAGACAGAAATTGGCAGTTAAACTCAGTTGAGCTTTTCAAAGACCGCAGCTTTGACATCAAGCGTTTGCAACGTCTGCTTCCTATTCGGCATGTTAGGCCGACATTATAGGTTCATGTTTACCTTTTTTAAATGTTTGGTGCTTGCTTGACTGTCACACTGAAGTTTCATATTCTCAAAAATGGGTTTTAATAAACGTTATAGCAACAATTGCTTTTTGAATCTGCAGTTAATAAAAGCTCTAAACATTTTATTCTACAACACCAATACACAGCAGTAATACTGCACTTGTGACTTTTTAAAGTTTTTATGTGTCTTCAAAATGGGGGTTGCTAACAAGTTGCCAAATATGACAACAGATGTTGTCTGGGATATCAAGTGCGTCATGCTTAAAATTTCACAAATAATGCAAAATAGGCGCAAATCTCAAAAAACGTGGATGACGGTCTGTTCATGGATTAGTTACTTATTAGAAAACATTTTTATAATATAGTTTGAAAGAGTTGAAAGATTGGTGTTGTTGACGTTGATGTCAGGCAACCATGGTGTTTGTTTCTAGTCTAAGGTTGGCTTTTTATTTTTGGCAATTTCATAAATATTGTGTTAAGACTGTGTTGTTAGAAGTATTAGTATCATAAAACATTTTTTTAATTAATAATCATGAATCAAGATAAATAGGTACAATCCCTCCCTTCATCCAGATCATTCTTTAAAGGAATAGGTCACCTTCACAATTTAAATTCTGTCATCATTGACTCCCCCTGTTGTCATTTTAAATCTGTGTAATTTTCTTTCTTCTGCAAAACACAAAAGAATATATTTAGAAAAATGTCGGTAACCAAAAACCGTTGGTATCAATTGACTTATATTGTATGGACACAAAACCAATATGTTTTAAATATCTGCTGTGTTCTGCAGAAGAAAGAGTCATACAGGTTTGAATTGTAAAGAAGACGTGTAAATAATGACAGAATTTTGAAGGTGAACTATCCTTAAGTCTCTGGTTAAAATGGTTATGATATCATCTCTTCTCTGATGGGACACTGAACAAAACAGCTAGCAAACCAACCATTCAATGATTTTCCCCAAATAAGCATTTGGGTCACGTTAAGATTGAAATGTTTGTTAAGACGCTCAGCACATCAGAGCAACCAATATGTCGTTTTAGTGTTTTATCTGTGATATGGGGCTAATGAAAAGCAATTATGGCTTCTGCAAACACTTAAAATGTCATAACATCACATAAAAATGTATCGTATTATGCGTTCATCATATGTGTTATATATATGATTTCCCTTTCTGCTGCTAAACCGTCGGATGCGACACATATTTTCAGGGTGAATGCTGGAACCCGCAGCAGCAATGCCCTGCAGCTTTTCTAACCTTTTGTTTCCTCTGCTCGGGGAGCATCTCAAAAGTACTTTATTGGTTTTTACAGCTGTAATCAAAACCGCACCATAAAAGCCTCATAATTCTAGAGCATGCTCTTAAAATCTGAAATCGGTGGACGATTTATGTGCAGTCAAGGCCAGTCGGTTGGTTTCTGCATGCAGCCGTGCTTCATATTTCTTTGAGTGGGCCAAGAAAATAACACCCTTTCAGTTTCAAAACAGAGTATGTGGAAATCTTAAGAGTAGAGGTCATCACTTTATGTGAAATAAATCAATTGAAATAGTGAAAATTGAACACGCATTTTCAGATCTCCACAGTTTGCGTTGTTGTGAATCACACGACTCGTGTCATTTCCTTTTTTCTGCTGTTATCTTTGCATTAGGCTAGAAACAGAGGCAGGTGGATGAGGAGTAAAATTCTTGCTCATTGCTCACATTAGCTGCAAAAGTCTTTAGTGGTCTATAACATCCGCATGTACCGAACCTGAAATAGTAACAAATTAATCTTAACTACTTTATTATAAAATGTAATTCTCGCGTGAGAAGTCGGATTATGCCTCACTTCATCTTATTATTGCTGGTTAATCTTTTGTCTAATGTGAGAGAATCGAGAGTATTTTTAAGCTTTTCAAATCAGCCTTTCAGACCATCCTTATGATTCACACCAGTGGACGTGCAATGAAGTTCCCTTTCAGCTAGACTTCGAGATCACATATTCTGTGTGAGTCATTGGAAGGACTAAGAGCCTGTGGAAACCAGATATGTTTTTAAGGACCGTCGGCTTTCTGGCTGACGCTGCATGTGGGAATTTCATTAACAACAGGCTAAAAGTGCCTGTAGTAAAACTAGGGTGTTAATAAGATCTGCATATGAGACACCAGTGTAAGGTGCCACCATTGAGTAGAAGACATGATGAATCACAATAATATTAAATAAACATGATGGCATGAATAAATCAGCCAAGATCTAGTTCATTAAAGTCAATATTATAAACACAGTGTTTCTGCGAATGTGTACGTGTTGCCAGATTTGAGTCAAATGTTTATCGGGTCAGTTCATAAAACATTCAATACACCGTCTTAGATAAATGCCTATACTGAAGGCTGAGACTGAGAGCGAGGGATTGATTCAGTTTTTCTGCAGAAAGTTATATAATGAACTCTGTTTTTGTGGTTAAATAAAGCATTCCATTCTCTTATAATTGTCTGAACGGCACACGATTTGTCTTTAACAGTGGAAACAATTTTCCTCTGCATGTAGTTATTTACTTATGATTTATTATTATTTTTAGACGGGAGTGTCTTTAGTTTGCATGTCAATTCATCCTGATCACATGAAGCAGGTCCTATATTATGCTGAGTGTTTTGTATTAAATATTATAATCAGTTTGCATTGAAGGACACTAGATGCCCACGAGTGTACCCCAGTAAGACAAAGGTGAAGCAATATAATGATAAATAATTACTGTCTTGCCAGGAACAAACATTAACTCTCACTGAGCTGAAAAGCATAATATTATTATAAAAGAGTTCACAACACACCGGCATATGGTGTTGCTGTTAGGTCTCTAAGATCTGCTGTCCCACAACCTGCGCTTGTAACGAATAAACACTCAAAAACAATCTAAATTTATATAAATTCATTAATAATCTTTACCTTTTTAGTTTGGGTTTGCCATTAAGGGTTGTGTGCTCACGGGCAGGTTTTGTTTTTAAAGACGGACTGCAACCCGCGAAAACCTTCCGTCTCGAGCGCCACTGTTTGGATAAAAAGCAGAAGCGCAGCTTACGCGAAGGAACGTAAGGGGGCGTGACTTTGCGTCTTGCGTCAATCGACGTCGCATTGAACTCTTAATCTTTAGCAGCAACGGGTAAGTGGTCGAAATCAACGTTTAAACCGTGCACGGAGAGCTGCGCTACGCTGGAACTAAATAAACATAACATCTTAAGCGTTGGTTTTGTTACTTTTGCAGCGATCGTAACGCGTTCCGAGGGCAAATAGGCTCTTTCTGCAGCTATTGTACATTGCATTCAGTTTAGCAGGCCGGTCGTTGCAATGCGCACGCGCAGACTGTCGTTCCATGTGTCCATATTGTAAACTACGAATTAATTTGTTGAAGTGAAATTATTTGACTATGACGATTAAAAATGGTCATTGTTCATTTATTACCACTCAAATAACAAAGTGACGTTGTGCATATGTTTTTATGAATGTGCGTCTTCAAACATTGCCTTATATTATCCATATCATTTCAGAACTTTGTTTTTCTCAGAGCAGTAAACTGTGCAATGGCGTTGACGCAGGTTTCCTCTAATAAGTGCTGCGGTGGATATCAGAAAGTGTTCGAGCACGACAGGTGACATTTGTCAATGAAATACAGTACCTGATTGAAACCGTTTTTAACCTAAAATCTCTATTTTTAGCTCCGATGTAAAATGCAAAATGAGGTTTGCCATTTACCTTCCTCCCAAGGCGGAGAGCTCCAAATGTCCAGTGCTGTACTGGCTATCAGGTGATTGCATCATTTCTCATTACCTTATAGTCAGTCAGTGATCGTGAGAATACACTCGTGTACAAAAGTTTGAAATATTATTTCATGAGCCATGTGAAAACTTGGCTGTACTGGAAATGATTTCTACAATTTGACTAAAAGAGAGCGTTTGATGTTCTCTAGGTTTGACCTGCACGGAGCAAAATTTCATCAGTAAAGCAGGGAGCCAGCAGTTAGCCTCTGAGCTTGGACTCATCGTAGTAGCACCAGACACCAGTCCACGTAAGAAGAGAACACGAACAGTACCTATTTCTCAGGAGAGATTACATTTTATCTTCTAGCTAATCCTAGAAATGCATGGGTGAAAAAGTAATATTCTGGAAAATGAATTCTGGGGCTGAGGCCCTTATATTTTTGTAAATAATTGCGGCTAAACAAACAATAGTTTACCCTGAGGACCAAATATCATTCTCTGTGGTTAGCTTGGGTCGTGGTTCGTTTTCCCCTCAAGTTCAAAATTCCAGTAAAGACATACAGCTAATGTAATGTAAGTCTGTATTACAGTAAGAGAGCGTTGAGCAGGTGGTATATGTTTGATTCTAGTTTCTGTTCTGTTTTCACACCAAAATTTTACAATCTCTAATATTGCATCTTAAACAACCGCGGGCATGGTTTGAAAATGAGTAGATTGTGTTTTCATCAGGTGGCTGTAACATTGAAGGAGAGGATGAAAGCTGGGATTTCGGTACAGGTGCAGGATTCTACGTCGACGCCACTCAGGAGCCCTGGAAGACCAACTACCGCATGTATTCGTATGTGACTGAAGAGGTTCGTCTGTTTAGACGAATTTACTCCGTTCTAAAACCTTTCTGTCTAGTGCCCACATAAGCAGCTGCTTTCTAATGGGCAGTTAGAAAAGGGTGCAACCCTGTATAAAAACAGTTAGGTGGAGTGTAAGATAACGGTGAACAGACGATGCCCTCGCATACACATTGGAAATCTAACATCAAAATGTGTATTCTTTCTTTAGTTAAAATACCTAGATTTGCGTTGTGTGCCGAAGGTTGAATTTATTCTAACTCGACATTTTAAAAACCCAACGCTCGTGGCTGGATTTGAACATTAAAAAGGCATTGCAGGTCAAGCATCAATCTGGAGCCTGTGTACGAAGAGCATAATTAGAAAAATAGTGCAGACACATTCACTGAACCTCAGATTTAAAATGTTTAACATAGATGATAACCAATATAGTGGTAAATATAAAATATTTTAAAACGTGCCATAATTTTACTGCATACTATTTAGGACATTATGTAAATTGTAAGGCATTTGTCCAGACAGAGCCTACAGCTATGTAGGTTGACAGGTTTTACTTTGTTAAATATTTAAAAAAAATGTGCAACCTTTTTCTGTCCTCAGCTTCCACGACTCATAAATTCTAACTTTCCTGCTGATCCAGAGAAAATGTCCATATTTGGTCACTCCATGGGGGGTCACGGAGCTCTCATCTGTGCCCTCAAGAATCCTGGGAAATATAAGGCACGCCACCGTAGACACAACATGTACTGCTTTCTTTTTCCAGTGGTGTGATATTCAAATAATGAACTTTATTTTTATTTCACGCACGTGTTCATTTGAACAGTCTGTGTCAGCGTTTGCCCCCATCTGCAACCCAATGCAGTGTGCATGGGGACAAAAAGCGTTTTCTGGCTATCTTGGACCTGACAAATCCACATGGGAGGTAAGAAAACAGTATAAGGCAATATGTGCATATTGTTTTTCTAAAACATTTCAACAAATATCAGCACTGACCAACATCTTTTTTGTCACTTCACAGAAGTATGATGCTACAGTTCTGTGCGAGTCATACTCTGGTCCTGAACTGGATATTCTGATCGATCAAGGCCGTGAGGACCAGTTCTTGACTTCCAGTCAGTTGCTTCCTGACAATTTGATTGCTGCCTGTTCAAAAAAGAAGATTCCACTTGCTTTGCGGCTTCAGGAGGTCAGTACTGGCCCAATATGAAATAGACAAACTGCTTCTGTTCATGTAAAGGGATGCAGAACCATACCTTAAATTAAAGACCTGATTGAAAACATCTTCCGTTTTTGGGTTGTTTGAGCTAATAGCCACAAGCCTTGGCATTTTTCTTGTGTAATGATGAGCATAGAAATAGTTAAACTAATAATAATAGTATTTTTTTGTGTTCTCTCAGGGTTACGACCACAGCTACTTTTTCATCTTCTCCTACATCAACGATCACATCAGGCATCATGCAAAGTATTTGAATGCATAAAACTGCCACAGATGGATGGCAATTGGCCTTGTGCCTTCAGATCATTACAACAGGAAATGACATCAGAGTTGTGATCTTGACTGGTTTCTTGTCTATGCACTCACTCTGTTTTTTCATTAAACGGGGGGGGGATGTTGAACTGTAAAAACCTGTCTGTTCTTGAATAAAGAGTTTGGTTGTGATTTTGTATTTGCGGTTGTGCAGTGAATGATTATCCAGCATGAACATCATTTAATGTATAATACACGTAGGGGAGGTTTCCTGGACAGGAATTATCTTAATGTAGGACTAGGCCTTGGTTAAATAGGATTTTAAGTGTTATGTTACAAAAAACATTACTGGTGGGCACCTTAAGACAAAACAATCCCTGTGTTATATAGTAAGATATGTCAGTGCAAGTTGTTTTCGATTAACATTTAAGTTAGTCTGGTACTAGGCCTAAGCCCTGTCTGGAAAACTGCCCTGTAGTGTTTTGCAATATAAATAAAACAAACTAGTCTTTGAAGGTGAATGTATTTACTGGAAGAAGTTGGTACAAATAGACCTTATTTACAGGGGTTAAGGCAAGAGGTGGAGTGACATGCATTACACATTAATGTACATGTACTTTTAAAGTTCACAGATTACAAAGGGCTAAAATATGCAACATTACAAAATTTCAAACACTGAAAAGACATGGAAAAATAACCTCTATTTATAAAAACTGAATTAAAAAATGCTTAGTACAAGATTCAACCTTTAGACAAAATAGCCACATAACATTCAGCAGGAAAAAAATTGTATCCCATTTCATTGTGATTTTAATCACACATTACAGTGATTCGAGCAACTGATATATTTAAGTTTTTCCAAATACTGCAATATACAAAATAGTGAAAATACTATTACTATTTGCCATTTGCCAAAAAAAGTCCCAAAACATAAAGTGCAAAACACTGTCATTTCAAAATCAAATCTGCATTAAAACTTCTATCTAGTATAGTTTCAATTGTTTTTCCAAAAAAGAATGTTGTAGATGATGGAGCTTAGTCTATATCATCAAATTGGTTTTATGTCACAGGACAATGCTAAGAACAGAACCTCTCAAAAGACACCGCAAACATTGATGACAATTAAAGCAGAACTATGTCAGATGAGAGCTCTGAGAAAAATCATTTTTATGAAAGCTTTAAATAAGCTGTCTCTAATAAAACCACTTTGAAAGACCTAATTATTCTTTCAGATATCTTTCAGAAATTCTCTGACACTTTCCATTCCAGCTTTTAACATTTCAATTAATTAAAAAAAAGTTTTTGTTGTGAAATAAAATCAATTACAGGAAGCTGCAGATCAGTGTGAATAGTATTTTTCACTGACGACATCACAACTATTACCTCTTGTGATATGATGTACCACTGCACTGCATTAAACCTTTTGGACAGATTATAATAATGTAATGTAATTCACATTATTAAGATACAAAGAGAGTTTTTGATTATTATACAATACAGATAACCACTGAGAAAGATTCAGTATTTGGATTATATGTAATGCTCTCTCTGAAATGATTAATAAAAGTGTTAGAATGCTGTTGAAATATGAAAAATCAGTTGACATTAATATAAGAAATTTACATTTTCTTTAATTTAAATGAAAACCAATAATTCAAACAGGCTTTTCTCATTAAGACATACACATCAAATGATCATGACCTGTCTGTTACACATTATAACTTTACAAATCCGAAGTTTACGAACTGAAAAGTTCATGTAAAAATTATGCTTATGCTTGAGAATCGAGTCTTTGAACATTAGTTTGATACATGAAAACAATTTTGGCAGCTGTCAAATAATCCCCACAAAGAAACCAGCTTCAGGAATTGGTTTGATTCATGTCTGAATCTGTTGGAGCTGAAACTTTGGACAACAAGCCTCATGTAAGCAAACATACACAAATAAAACAAAGTTAAAAAATCTGTACATACAAACAAATATACATAAAAAAGTGCAAACATGTGCTCTCGTTCTCTCACAAAAGGAACTCATCACAACCACACATAAACAAATGAAAACAACTGTCCGAATGTTGCTTTCTACTGCACATACACACAAACATATCTAACAGGTAAGCAGAAAGAAGACCTTATGAGGCCACACCTCCCCTGAGACTGAACACTAATATCTCCCAAAAAGTGTAAAAAATAAGTGTCAAAGCCTTTTACAAACACACTGGGAGAATGAGTGTTTTACAATAGACTGTGGTAGACAACTGCACTGCTAATAAAGGCTCAACAGACATCACTGATACTGTATATAAACTATCAGAAAATATACCTTTTTCCAATTGTGTACATCTCTTAACTAGTGCCTTAATAAATATAAATGTATTAAATAAAGAATTTCAAGCAAATTTTGCATATACGACTATGGCCTAGGAAAAGTGAAGTATACATTTTACCTGTATATTAAAGAATGGAAAGCTTTAACATTTACCTGTAGTTGAAGATCAGATATAGAAATATACGTTTGGTGGAGGTCATTTGGCAAAAGGAATTAAGAGTGTTGTGTCAGCTGTTTAGATGTGCGTTTATATGCTGGTGTATGTGTGCGACTCATGGGAAGAGTGTCTGTTTGGTTGAAGTCTCATCTAGTAAAGCTTGGACGGTGATGCCAACTTTGAAGAGCCCCTTCTCCAGAATGTGATGAGGCAGACATAATTTATCCTGGAGAAAGAGAGGGATTCACTGAAATTAACTGAATGGTGGGACAATGAAAATAGTCTATATACGGTATATATTTACAGAAATAATTATGCAATTGTCTTGAAATGGCTCTTTGTGAGCGCAAACTCTATAAAATGTTTTTAAGACACATTATTCAGTACTCACCAATGGCTGGAAGTGTTATGGAAGAGTCATGACAACTTATTACACACGGTGTAATTTCACAAAATAGAGTAAATACCATTTAAAATGATGTGGCTCAATACAGTTAATAAAACGAATAAAAGACTCGCCTCATGTATCAGTGACGTGAACCGTGAAGTCTAAACACACTCACATGCTTTCCAAGACTAATGGCTGGAATACACTACAAGACTTTTGAAATCTGAACAGATTTTTTTTTAACTAGACATCATGCACTTGCAGACTTTCTGAAAGTTTCAGATAGAAACTGATCAAATCTGCAAACTGGCACAGTCTTTCTGCAACAGTACCAGACTGAAAATGTGAGCAAAAGTCTTGCAGCGTATTTTAGCCTTTAAACATTCTCTTTAAAAACAAAACCACACGGGTGAGAAAAACAACCCAAACTTAACATTTATTCTTTATAACTTACAAGCTCATAAAAAGCAGAAAACTTTACAAAGTCCATTAGCACTGAACATGATTTAACACAGAGAGGGTCAAAGAGTCCATTGGGCAGCACAGAAACCATCAGAGGACAGAAGCTTGCGTGAGCAGACACTTGGACCCATGCTGCCAAATTTTAAGCCGTTTAACCACTGTTTTGCCCCTTGTAGCCTTATGGGGGGGAATGACTAAGAAATGTTTTCCTCCATTTTCAACGACCTGAACACTGTCAATATTGCTTTTTATCAAACTGGAAGATGAAAGCACGACCATTATAATGGCCAACTGCTGTGATCACACTGATTTGGTTCTACGTTTGTTACAAAGAAGGGATGTGAAGAGCCCATGTGGTTTACAGGGGTCTCAGTGACATCATCACAGTCGGCTCATTTAAGTCCTCCTTCACACGCTTTCGAATGTTCCTTTCATCTGAGGGGAGATGAACAGGACCATTCAGTGGTGTGAGATTAAGATTAGAAACTGAAATACGATCACAGGATCCAATTAAATGAGAAAATCATCCATTGAAGAGAAACCCTACAGTTCATACTAATGCTTTCCAAAAAACAGAAAGTTCATTATTAGGCCAACTGTCCCTTTTAGTTTATTATACACAACCACTACAGTGTTTACTTATTTATAGTAACATTTGCTGGGTTTGATTTAATCTGTTTTAGTATTTAACTACATAAATAAACTACATTTGACTACATACACGAAGCCCCTTCATACATTTTTTTGTAATTTTTTTTTTCAGCTTTACTCTAAAAAGCAAAGATTCATGAACCCTATCCAGACCACTTTCATAAGAAAATGTGGAATTCTGGATCAAGTAAGAATTTACACTGACCGTGCAAGATCTTTGTTCTAAACAATAACCGAAAAACACGATAGAAATATATATTGCAAGATGTGCTGGTTTGTGAATGCCTATGGATTATTTAGCCCTTATGCTAATGAGTAATGTTCATAATCATAGATTTTACCTTACCACACAAGACTGCAATGCAAAGCAATTGTTTGACATTTGTGCCGGCCTGTGTTCTGCATTTCTGTGAAGCGGACCAAAAGATTGCTTGCTTGCTGAAGATACATGTTGGACAGGGAAGAAAGTCATACTGTATGGGATTGTATTACTTTAGTCATGCAAAAGCTAATAAATATACTGCTTTTGTGTTAATATGTTTTTAAAGTACCAACAATAACAGTATGACAGTTTAATACTACGACTGCTAAAATGTAACTTTCTGCATTGTGTTTAACAGAAATGAAAATGTATCATTTTCGTTCCTTATTAAAGTGCTCAGTGCACCTCCGATCTTCCTAAACTCTTTAATGATTCCTATTAGTATTTAGCCAGGACAAAAATATATATTTCCGAGGCAATAAATAACACTTCCTCAAACAATGGCATATTTTATACTTCAAAATCTCATCCTGTTTTACAAAGCACATGTTGATCTTATAAAAATTCTCATTCGTGTTTCATGTGTTATGTAATATGTCAAGATGCCGGTCAAGTCTTGAAATATGAAACTACACTTTCTTTACCTTCTAAATGTGCTTCACCCAACCGAGCACTTAAAATAAACTTAAACATCCAAAATCAAAATGTGCTTTCACAATATATTTTGTGTTGTCCGTTTGTTTTCTGTGCATGTACGTTATTTAAATTCACTCCAGCTGTAGGCCACAAACAGCACCACCAGACAGAAAACGTGTAGCAGACTCGAGCCAATCAGATCCCATATTTGCCAGGAAGGGGGCGGGGTCTGCGTGGACTCAGTGATAAGTTTCTTGACCTGAGTCTCTTTCTCCCTGTCACTCTCCACCTGTCCTTCCTTCTGCTTTGGTTCTTTGCTCTCCAGCATGAGCAAGGCCACGGCCACGGCACAGACTGGCCGCAGGTTACACTGCAGGACATCATATGCCGAACAGAGAGAGGACTGAGAAAGAGGGAGGTTGAAAACATGGGCGATGACAAAACGGAAAAAAAATAGTAAGAGGAAAAGGAATGAAGTAATAATGAAGAAATTAATGGAGAGAGTGAAAAAAGAAAATGAGAAGAATGAAGAGATCATCCATCCCGGCAACAGAGAAAGAAAGGAAATATGCTTAAGTCAGTGAAAAAGATCAGACAGCTCTGAACTCAACAAATGGTCTACTAAGAAATATTGGGTCGTTCTCATGAAACAATGTCAGTTGTGGGCTGTATGCGTCTCATGACAGTTTTAACAGGAAACTGGACAAATTATTTGTCACATGGTTTGGGTTGTGCTGAAAACCTGAGTTTACTTTATATTTAATAAAGTGTCTCAAAATAAATAAAAATCCCAGGATGTGCCTGTTTAAACCAGGTGTGATTTACTGATTTATTACAGTGTTTTACGATTGCTATGACATTTTTTTTCCATTTAACACACAATCGGCACAACTCTTAATTTCATCCTCAAAATCACAAATTGTAAACTAAACTCCAACACTAATTTTCAAAATAGATACTAACACACTAAATACACCGTATGACCAAAACACTAACGTACATGACAGTTTTCAGAATTGTTTATATTTGTATATTTCTAGTGAATATTTCCTTTTTTTCCGCACTCAAAGTGAAAGTTATTAGCCTACAAATGCACTTTAATTGAAAATGTCTCTTCAGGGTTATATACATCCAACAATATTTGTAAGTTCGGAAATATGTTGATTTTATACTGTAAAAACACACTATTTATGTTTCTTTATACATATAAAAGGATGCATGGATATGTATTTGGGAAGGTGGTCCCTCCCAAAAGGTTCATCTTAATGCAATGTTCTGTCCCTGTTTACTACAGAAGGCAATTTACTGTTTCTCATTAGAAATTTAATAAAGTACAGGTGATATATTTTTTATTCAATTTACATTATGAACAACTGTTGACTCTGACTTCATAGCCTATAAGTTGTAGGTTTAGAACATGATGTTATCTGTTCTGACAAACAGTGTGAACGCATTTTGAACATGGCAGTAAAAATCCATTGTTTTGATCTTGGTTGAGCTTGTGTGTTAAAGAAGTTGAAGCATTTTTAAATTTGTGTTAAATATATGCATTTTGTGGCAACAAGAAATGTGTTCATTGTATTGCCTAAACACAGCCAAATGTTGTGTTACTGTGTTACAGGGATCAATATGGTGCGAAAACGTGTTTTTCTGAGTCCTTGGTGTGTTATAAGTTGCCCATGCATTTATTAGACACGGTAAACTGCAAAAATTAAAGTGTCGGAAAAAAATATGCATTCTATTTAAAAGCGAATGCTCACCCAGTCCTGCCTGAAACGCCTCGTGTAAAATCTACATCAGTACGTGTGGACACCCCCGCAAATCTACATCAGTACGTGGTATGATTTGACTAAGACCACCCAAATGCTAAGGTGTGCGTACCTGATGTTCCAAATATGGAACATGCTTGCAGTATTCGACCAATCACTACTCACTGGTTAACTGGCCAATCATAGCACACCTCGCTTTTCAGATCTGAGCGTTTCAGAAAGGGGATACAAACAAGCACGGTATGTGGACAATACAGTGTTTTTGAACCTTAAAATGTGTATTCACATTGCATTACATCTAAAACATATAAAGTCATATGATCTCTTTAAGAGTTTAGAATAATTGTTAAAAGTATTGAAAAAATTGTCATAGCAATCCTAAAAACTGTAAGTAAGGTATAATGTACAGCCCGTTGTTATCACAGAAAAAAGCCCCGACTGAAGGGGTTTATTTCGCAATAACAGCCAGCTGCGTGTACATTATCTTGCTTATTACACGGCTACTTGCTATATGAGAAAAAACTACTTGCCATGAATCAAGCATTCCAACAAGCTGTGTAATAATAAGTAATCTCAGACTTTATTCTGTTATATAGAAGAATTTAAGACTCAAAATTTGCCTGTGTATATTAAGATTAAAAGTACATTAATATCTAAGCCTAAAAGTTTACGAAAAACTGAATTTTCGGGTTACATTTTAACCTTGTGATAGTTACAACCCTGATCATTTGTGCTTGAGGTGGGACATGTGTCCTAAAATATTAACAGTAACATTTAAAAAATATATATTTAAAAATCATACAATTTTCATGCCCAAATGACAATTTCCTGAGAACGAACACTTTCTGATGCCTAAAACATTCTCGCTTATTCTCTCTTTTAGAGGGCAGCTGTGGGAGGAATGTCAGGAAAGGTGATGTTAGCAGATGACCAGGTGACATGGTGGTCAGCGGAGCAGGTGAAGAGATGATCAAAGGCCAGGTGCAAGTCAAACTGCAGCATTAAACGGGTTCAAAAGCATGAGAACTTCAAAGCCAGTCAACCAAAGCAGAGCAGATAAAGCTGGACAAAGCAGAGCTGCTGCGTAACTTAACCACTACTCACAAGATCTAGACCACACTGCAAAAATAAACAAAACAATGACATACAGTATATGATATACTACTGCCAAGACCTGCCGAACAAACAAGGCACGCTAAAGTAAAGTAGCGCCAAAACAAGCTAAGAAAAAAAACTGGCATTAAAGACAAACTGTACGAACAAAGCTAGCTGTCATGCAGACTCACAGTTGCTCCACGGTTACTTACAGACACAGGCTATGAAGACTGCTGTACATACAACACATGTAGCAGCTTCCTGTATGGCGCTAAGCAAAACAACCTGTTATGAATGGCTTGGACCAGGCTTAATCCATATAGGGAAGACAGCATCTGGGTTCATCACCATTGTGTCTTACTTAAAGGGTCGGGGATATAAAACTGCAACCTTAAAATATGACCTATCACACAAATCATGAAAACAGTTTTGCTGTTTCAGTGATAAGAATAAAGAGTCTATTAAAATCAGTGGATTTTAAATTGACTGACTTGGTTCACACACACAAATTCACATTGAGTCTCATCTTGTACTTAAGATTTTATGTTTACCATACAAATTATTTTTGGTTCAATTTATAGTGAGCTACTTATAGTTAATAGTTTCAATAATTATAGTTTTTCAAAATTTTTAATTTAAACTATTTTCAGATTTCATTCCATTTTCATTTTAGTCAAAAAGAATGTTTATGTTTCTCACATTGTTCAGTTTTTTTTACTACAAACATTACAACAAAACACTACCACCAGAACATTTAGAACTGCATCAAATATTATGTGAACATCAAGAATTGTGAATTTTAAAACTGGTCTAGAAGCACTTGCTGTTCAAGTTTTAGTGTTGTTTATATACTGATTGAATATTGTCAAGTAAAATATTGCAGTACTTGAAAAAAGTATGGAAATACTGAATGAAGCCATTAACAGGATGGAATGGAGCCCTAGAAATGGATGATGCCTAAAGCCATGGTGACAACATCTTAATACAATGGCATGATGCAGCTCTAGTACGGGACTATAAGGTTTCGAGAAAGTGCCTGTAAACACTGCTTTAAGATCAGTTTTCCCCAACACAAGTTCTCGAAGCAACATAACACATGACAGAAATTCTTCTTCAAAAAAGAAAAGTTGGGAGTGCTGGACATTTCAAAGGCATAACTGATCATAGACCAGTGTGAGGCAATCTCAGCTGCTTTAACCAAACTGATTAGACGTGGGAGGAGACTAAAGGGGAAAGAAAATAAGAAATGCTGTCTGTCAATAACAAAATGTATTTTTAATACAATTGGGATGGCATGCGCCCAGTATTTTTTCTTATTCAGCAAGTTACCATTGATATTTGAGAGAGATACATTCTCAACATTTTTTTATTCATGATTATCTGCCTTTAGGCCCCTCCTGATATGTCTATACATGTCAACATGTGAATGTTTTAAGACAGCCTTTTCTTCAGTGCAACAGGGATTTTTTGTCAGATTCAAGTCTTGTCATTTACAACAAAGTATTTCATTATTCACCTCGGGGACTCCCATTTTCCTGCAGGCATCCAGAAAGTTTTCAACGTTTCTGCGGCATTTTGCCATGCTAAGCTTGGGCTGCAGGTTTTACATACACAGAAGAAGAGAAAGAAATCTCATGTTAGCACGTTTCAGTCTAAGGATTCAAGTCTTAAGCAAATGTGTACAGTTTGTATAATAAATGATTGAGAGACACACCACTGCGGGGGATGGCACGTGGATACTGGCAACCGAACGTGGTCTAATGTGATTCACTAGGTGACAGAGCACGACCCCGTCCATGAGAGATGAACCCAGATCTTCAGGAAGAATCACTTTCAATCTGCTTTCAATAATCTGTCGAAACAAACACAAGGTGACGTTATCATACATATCCGTTTCAAAAAATTAAACAAGTACAGTACAAAAGAGAGAATAAGTGTATGCGGTTCAAGTTCTCGGGAAATCAAGTCAAGTTTATTTCTATAGCGCTTTTCAGTTTTGCAAAACAACTGTAAAATGTCTATGGAGAACCTATTAAAAAAGAAAAAAGACAATAAAACGAGATTAAGTATGAATAATAATAATATACAGACGCTAAGAGACCATATCAAAATTAGTTTAAATGTACTATTTATAGGTACAGTATGTGTTTATGTAAAATTATCATTTTTGTTTCATTCTGTAAACTACTTACAACATGTATCTTTTAAATAAAAATACTGTTTCTATTTGCGCTTATTTGTAGAAAATGGACAAACAGGTCAAAATAACCTCAGACCTCAAATACTGCAAAGGCAATACAAAAGGCAATTTTTTTCATCACAGTTTTCGTGTGTCTTGTCTTTCACATTGCTGTTAGATTACTCGCTCAAATTATTTCCACGGCTGTAGAAAGGTTTCACTGCACTTTGAAATCTCTCTCAGTCTCTCTCTATGTACTTTAAGCTATATGTGCATATACATAAGTAGTCCATATAACCTCTCGCAGTTGTTCTGTGAGCTCCAGCTCCTCTCTCAGTTGCTCCATCTTTCTCCTCATGGTGAACTGAGGATCCACTGTTTCCAGATGCTTTTGTGTCCTAAAAAATACTGTGACACACAACTGAACCGTCAGCAGCCTGCCGTAGAAACATTACATCTCATGTCTTAACATAAAAGGCCTTTTTCCTCTTCATACTGTAGCTGCCAAATCCTCCACATGCCACACTCATAAACAAGAATGAAAATCCTTAAATAAGCAACAACCCACAACTTTTAACCTGAAGATACAATGTTACACAAAGTAATCTTCAACATTAAAAGTTGATTGACATTTTTTAATACAGAAATGACACTATCCTAACCAAATAACATTTTATCCTAAAATTAAAATTTTGACTAGTTTGACATTAGCATGGTGCTAAGTAAACAAGCAAAAATGCCAGCATTTAAAAGCACAGAAACAAATGGGGTAAGATAGTCAATTCTTTAAGAAAGTGCGAGGACCGTAACCACAGAAGCCGTGCAATGCTTTCTACTGAGGTACCTTACTAGGTTTTTAAAACGGAGCAGACATCTAACGCCTCACTTGTTTTACTATTAAATATTTCACCACAAGGGGTAGCACTAGACATGTTGGCGAGCTAGTGAAGTAAAACAGTACAACACTCCATTCAACACGTGAGTGCAGACTCCTTAGTTGCATAACTACTCATCCTGTAAAGAAAATAAAAGGGAGACGACAGTGTTTCATATAACAGCATACAGTAGGAGCATTACACGGCTCAAACTGCATACCTCTAACATATTTCTTTCTTTTGGTCTCAGCGTGAGCCTCGATGTAGGACAGCGATAACAACAAGCACATGCTAGAGTTATTTGAGTGGCATTAGATGGCATGTGTGTGTTTTTGTGGTGTCACTGAGCAGAAGGATGAACAGGTACTTTTAAGTGCAAGGCCTATTTACTTATTAATGTTCTGTCATTTATTCAATGTTAAACAGACTATAAATAACAATAAATAAGCAACTGGTGAGTGGATTCACCTGCAAATTGTAAACGTCGTGGCTCTGTGAGAGAGAAAGAGCTGACTTGGTGTTCCAGAGTCATATCCACAAACAGGGCACATTAAGAGGCCACATACGGATACAAATGAACACACCTCTATCCCAGAAGGAACACTCCAAAGTCTAACTGGAAGTTACAAATTCACTGTTTTCCTCTTAAGCCTCAAGCAAGACACTCTTAAAGTAACATGAGCACTTTTACGATGTAAAAGTTTTACAAACTGGTATACAGAGGGTTCTGCTTTCAGCTAAGTTGTCAGCTTTAGACTTCAAGACGATGTATAATTTGGACCCATATGGAATCTGTCACAACTCACAAGCTGCGTAAAACACAAATGCTGCAGACTTATGTTTGTTAACTAAATACTTGATGGCTAATATGATTGTTTTCAGCTTTCAATACGAGTGATGATGTATTATCTTCTTATTTTAAGTCACGTTGAAATCAAAAGTGACCATTCTTATTTGACTATGGAATATTGCCGTTTTTATTATAAATGATTAACCTATGCAAGTCTTTATTTGTTTATTCATGTGCTCCCACAATCTTTTATAAGAAAATGGAACTTCCCTTTTCCACCCAAACGACATTTCTTCATGACATGTCTCAGCCTGTTTAATGGTCAGGTTTCCAACAATCCAATCATTTTCCGAGAAGCGAAATCAAGCTCTGCCCTACATTTGACCCATTCCAGAAGCTCTATTCACTCAGATATACATGTCATTTAGCAAGAAACAACCACTGCAACTTCCATTTCATTCAGACTTTAAATCCATTCTGCAGAATTTCACATATTTAAAGTGTATCTTAAGATAAAAATGAAAGGCGGAAAATGGCATCTGCTTATACATTGAATACTACTCATTCGTTTTAAGCTTTTTATTTGCAAACTGCTCTCTCTACCTTTATCTCTCTTCCTCATTCCCCCTGCTCTCTATTAAGTATATATGTCTTCTGGAAGTTTTTCATCTTCTGAAAGCATTTTCGCTTAAATGGAGGTCTGATTTTCCCTCTGGGGCCATTATCTGCTTCAAAATAGCAGCTCTATAAATATACACAGCTCCATTTAAAGCCACTCTGCCACCCCAAAATTCAACTTGAACGTCATTCCTCTCTCACTTTTAACGGAAATGAATGTCTAAAACCAAGGAAGGTCTTAAAGCTCTTTATCAAAATAGTTAGCCAGTTTTATTGGCAGTTGAATGTGTAGAAAATGCTAATTCCTTTGCACCTAAATTCTCCAACTCAACTAACACAGCTGTTAAAAGTGCAATGAAAAAAATACAAGAGAATCATTTAGCTAATAAATTCAGAATTCCTTGAAATTAATGACTTTTTAATGAATGAAATAAGAACCAAATAAAGAACAACACGAGTCCCAGGAGAGGGTGATGTATTGAGCAGACCTACCACTGCTTTGCATGTCTCCTTCAGCTGGACTAGGGGGTGTGTCACTAACAGTAGGCAGGCCCTGTATAAGGGAAAGGGGATAGGGGGGAGCCAAATAGGGCACAGAGGGTGAAGCTGGATGCAAGCCATCAACATAAAGGGCAGAGCCAGAATGAGAAGTGGCCAAACAAGGGATTTTCATTGCCAACCCATAGAAACAGGAAACCACATGTAAAAGCCATCATTTTCAGCCATCGGTCAGGAAAGCAGAGGACGACAAGCAGCAGCAGTTTGTGTTAAAAAAGCACATGGTTGATCAGGCAGGCAGTGGGAAATTAAGGAGGAAAATAAATAAGAGAAGGAAATTGCCAACAAAATGAAGTGCAGCACAATGCAAAAGAAAAAGGATTAAAAACATGTTCAATGTTAGCAGCATTTCACAGTACCAGTTTTTTGGCATGCTGTTAATATGGCATGACTATTGCTGACTGCTGTTAACTTTAAAACTCAGGGCATGATAATACTGTTCATGTTACACAAATATTAACAGAACACGCATAATGCAGCTTAAATGTTAGTAGGGAAGCAACAAGCAGCATCTACATCAAACTAAACGACATTAAACTAGAAGCCCTAAAGGTCATATTCAATAGTCTGACTGTGATATCTTGCGGCCATAGTCTGCTCGACAGAATAACAGCTATTAACCCAAAACACACAAACATTTCCGCGTTCTTTAGTCTTTCTTGTACTGAAATGTGCTGATACTCATGAGTGTGCACAGCATCCTCTGAAGTGTGATGTCAACCATCGTGTTTGTTAGTATCTTACCCGATCTGGGCTTTAACCCAAAGGGAGAACTCAAGGTGGGACTGCAAACTGGGGTGCTGTCTTCGTTCTGAAAGACACAAGCAGACAGTTTTAGCCCTAAACCAGTTCTGAACTACTTAGTTGACAATGGTGTCCGTGAGAAAAAAACATAACAACATATGGATCAGCATGAACTCTGAATCCTCAAGATGATTTACCTTGATGACTTGATTCTCAGAATCATCATCTTCTCCATCTCGTCCAATCACGTCCCCCTAAGAGTAAGAAACAGGTCATGTGATTCTTGAGTCAGTAACACATCAGCTTTTTAGACAGACTGAAACAAAGCATCACTGTTTTCTGTTTCTATATCACTCTTAGTTTTTCATTTGTTCTCAGTCTAACTGTTTGCTTCCGTTTTGTCTAGATGGTCAAGAAAGACAAAAGCATGATTCTCGTATAAACATGAATTTCTACCCAACCTATATTGGGAATTTGTGAGCGCATGCAAATTACATTAAGGCATGGACCAATGCACTACAAACACAGTAAAACAAACAGAAATACAGCAAGCACCACCGATATCATACAAACATGAACCGTAAGTTTACAACATGAATGAGGTCAACACCGAGCAACATCAAAAATGTGATTCTGTAGTCCTGTCATGGTACATTTGACAAAAAGCACACATAACAAATACATTCATGTCCAATGACGAAACATTTCAGACAGATCAACTCCAGTCAACCTGTACAACTTTCCAAAGGAGCATTTCAAGGTTAGATGGCAGGGCTAGGTTGCTGTGTTACCTGTTGAGCCAGGTGCAGGGCATACTGCTGGCATGCGAGCTGGGCCTCGATTCGGGCCCGTTCTAGAATATAATGTCTCTTCCTCTGGAACTCCCAGCATTCTCCAGGAGCTGCCTTCAATGACAATTACTGCCCTTAGCATCAGCACACTACAGCTTACCAACCACACTAGTGAGTACACAGCCCTGAGAGTTTAGATGAAATTTTATTTCCTGTAACTATAACACAAACGGCTAAATGCAAACAAACGGCTAAAAATAAAAATCCAAACATGTCACAGTGGCTGCTGTCTATCAACAAACACTGTGGTTAAATACAGTATCCTTTATTTAAAGTCAATATTCAAATGATAATAGCTACATCTATTCGAATAAGACCACAACACAGCAAAGACTACACGGCACACAAACCAACTACACAACAAAAGAGCTTTAGACAGCACAACAGTGCTGATCTGGGATCAGAAAGGCTACTGCATTAATTTGGTGCAGTTTAGGTAAAAGGCTCGACCCTTCAACAATAGCCCACTGATCTAAGAAAACGTTTGGAGAACACTGAAATCCACAACAGCACCAAAAGAGGAAGTGAACAAGTTTAGGGGAACCAGTATGACTGGACAGCCTGGAAGGCCCCCTGTAAACAATGTTCTCTCTCATTTTTGTTCTTGGTGATGATATTTATTTATCGTAATTATTATTAAATTTATCTTTAACTCTTAAACAACAAAACTGTTCATAATATATAATAAAGAATAGTACATTAATTAAAATGATAACTATAATGTGAAATATTGAATGCATAGTATAATATAATACAATATGCTGTAATATAAAATCGAATCTTCTATAATAGGTTTTCTCCAGCCTATAAAACATTTTCCCATCACCAGGTAAAACAAGATAACTTATTTTGTCCAGATTACTTTTTCACAATGACTGAAAGATCCCTGATGTCCTGCTGTCTCCAAATGTGAATTATATAGCACTTCCACACAACATTTCTTACAAAAATCAATAGACTGAACTCAGTTGTTATACAGTCCATTTATTCCGCTTTGATTTAAGAAATCTATAGATGTTTAAATCTGCATTCTGTGAGCTTAGGGGGAACATTGCATGTAGTAAAACTGGCTCATCAATGAAGATTGAAAGGATTGAACTGACACACACACACACACACACACACACACACACACACACACAGGGATGAGGGTTTACCTTGGGTGTCATCTGACCCTCATCACTCTCTTGACCACTGCAACGACAGAAAAACAAGTGTAGAAACAAGAGAAACAAAGCACAGTTACCAAAGTACACATTACCAAACACGGTGTGAAAAGATACTGTGGTTTAACCAGCAGATATCATTGAGGGACAGTTGTAACCTACTTGAGTGACTCTTCTACATTAACCATCTCCACAGGGTAGAGCTTAATACCCGGCAGATCAGCAGAGTTCATGTTGACCCTGCACATAAATCAGTTTCAAAGCAAGTACAACACCATCACAGTTCTGTTTTTAACAATTTACTATTCTTATAACTGAAAACAAAACAAGAGCAAAATGAAACGAGAGTTAGAAACAGTCCATGCAACATTTAACCTGTTGATCTACCTGTTAGGATCCTGTAGCATCTCCACAGCCTCCTTCAGCTGGTTGATCATGTTGACCTTTGACCTGTTGGACACAGTAACACATTCTGTAAGGTTTAACTGGAGATCCAATTTCTTTTCCGCTGGACTAATTGGGCCTGAAAATTTCAATTTTACTTGCCTGTCGAAAAGTGACGAATAGCTATGTTTCGGTAACATATTTTTATTTTCCAAAAAGTTTTCCAATAATATTAAATATTCATATTTTTCATTAATTGTTCCTTACAAAAATCTCTAATCCACCAACATATAATCCCAAACAAATTTCGACTGGAAAACATTTGGAAACATTATGTATATATTTTATATTATAATATAAAATTCTAAATTAAACTTTTAAAACGGCAAATTTACAATTTCAATGAATCCTCATCTAAAGATGGGCGTACACCGTCAAATTTCGGACAATCCGTAGGTCGTGAGCCCTTGTACACGACACAAAGAATTTATTCGAAGATCGTACAGACGCAGTCACACACGACAAGATTGTGACGAATTCTGAGGGTAGCATAAATTAGAGAATTGTTTCTTTTAATTTGTAATAATATCTCACATTATTACTGTTTTACTATATTTTTTATTCAAAATGCAATGTACAGAAGACAACATACGTTTGTTCTGAAGTCCAGTTGCCGTCTTCCTCTATCCTGAGGGGCTCGTCAAAATCAGCATTGCGACTCTTCAAATACACACAAACACCACACATCAACTCCAGCTGCACACTTTATCATGTGACCACAGACCAAAGGCCTGATAGGCTGCAATTCACAATTGAGCAGATCTGACAATGTCTGTTTCAGACACACTCATACACACAATGATTCTGAAGACACTGACTGCTTCACAAGAGAACTGCTAATGCCCAAATAAACACTGCCTGCTGTCATACCAATCCCATGATGCAATGTGATGTTATCAGATTAACTAACAGTAACCGGCACATAGAAATCTGAAGTGCAAGAAAGGGGTAGAAAGGATGACAAGAAAAGAATAGAAAGAAGAAAAATGTGCAAATATAGAAAATCAAACAGTGAGGAATGAAGATTAATATTCTAGCGGACCAAAGGAGTTTTAAAAAACTTTAGCTATGAATTAGAATAAACTAGTACAGTTAGTTTTGTGATCATAAACTAGAACTATAATGAGAAACAGCCAAAAAAAAGAAAAGCAGTACAATAAAGGCTAAAAATTGAAAAATGTGTTAGAAAAAAATGCAACAAATGCATGTTTATGACATATTCTCATAAATCTTTGAAAACAGATAAAACCTACTTATATAAACATCAAGTTTTATAAAATGTACTGTAAGGCAAAGCAGGATACAGTAGAAAACAGACAAGGAAGTTTCAGACAAGAAAGTTAATCATGCAGATTTGGAATGCCATTAGGGTGAGTTAATCATTTTCCATCATTTTACTTCAACAAAGATGCAATGGAAAATAACTGCCATGCCAATTGCCATGAAACGGGTGTAAACTAGTTTAGGTAAAACCAACATTCATTTTGTTCCAGGTAGATCCAGGAAATGCTACTCTAACCTCAAACATCTCTGACAGACATGGAAAAGAGCAATCACAAAACTTGTACCTTGATATAGCTGATGAACGGTGAGCTGAGGGTGGAGTCTCTGTAGGCCAGCTGTTCTTTAAGAGATTCGGATGAACTTCTGTCTGCTACAGGTTACAAACAAACACACATGGTAACACAAAAAACGGTGTTAATTTATTATATTGTCTCCATAAAATTCATGAAGCACTAGGATACGCAAACAGTGGACATGTGAAAATAATCCCATTAATCAATTTAGCAGCACACACATACACTTTTCCTTTCTTCCTGAAATGTGTTCAGTTTTTATCTATTCCTTCATCAATTCTCCTCCTGTGCTGACACAGACTTCCTATCCAGTATCAACACTTCCTGACCCGGACCCTCCCCTGGGTTTAACTTGAATTACACACACTTATAGGCTGCTAAATAAACTATTCTGCCATCTACAGTATCACTCTAATGTTGTGTCAGCCCAGTACGAGGATGTTTTTCTTTCCAGGCCTTTAATTTCCAGAGCGCGCGCGTGTTTGTGGGAGAGGCACCTGTCAGGGCGCTGATGTGTTCAATGGAGTCGTCTTTGCTCAAGCCTTCCTCTTCTGTGATGTTGGTCATGGGCACATTTAGGCTGAGGCTGTCTTCATCTGATGGCTGGAACACACAAACACACACACACACACACACACACACTCATTTACTTGATCTAAATTACATATTGCTTCTTATATAAAATCTATTTGGTTTAATACAGAATAACCTTTACAAACTAGTTCAGCATTTTTAAAAATGAAAAAAATACCAATCACAAGTTTCAGTTTATCTGCAAAGATTTTCTAAATTTGACCCTCAGTATACACTACAGGTCAAAAGTTTTTGGACACTTACTCACTTATGTGTTCATTTTTCCCACATTTTATAATAATAATAAACGAATCAATTATGAAATTCAACAAATGGAACTATGGGAATTATATTGTAACAAAAAAAAACTTATTGTGTAGTCACTTTTTGACTAGAATTTGTAGAAATATTTCCATGTCATTTTATCAAGCAGCTCCTTGAGGTCTCACCCTGAGGCTGATCTTTCTTCATTATTCAATCAATGTCATCCATTACTAAAACATTTTTTATTAAAGATTGCGTATCACATGCAGTTTCTGGAACTACAGCACGAGCAAGAAACACATCACCACATTAATCCCTTAGTGTTTTGTACGTACGCGCCGATTGCCAACAAAACACAGACGTATGGCATCTTTTAACACTGGGGCCGCGCCATCTATCAGTTTCAAACGATCTCCAAATCCAGCGTTATATCCACCGTTTATATAAAATCCATGACGACACAAGGATCCAGAATTATATAAAAAAAAACTTTCTGAATCAAGTTGGAGTGCTGGGGGGGTGTATCAAGTACAGAAATACTATGTCATATGGCCAACTCGTTTTTTTAACAAGTTACCATGTTAAGCATTGCTGCTTTCTGTTGGCTCAGTGTTTAGAGCATGGAGTGGCAATGCCAAGGTCATGGTTTCGACCCCAGGGGATTGCACATAGTAAGAAACAAAGTAATAATACTGTAACACTAATGAGGATGGGTAGGCAATCTGGCAGGCGCGTTGTCAGATCGCGCTAAACACAGCCTTTTGTTCACACCAGCATACCAACATGAGTTAGCCTGAAGACGCCACCATGTCTGGGACAAAACGATTGATTAAGTCAGTTTTACGATCCCCTCAGGAGATAGCTGCTCCGCGTGACTCCTATGGCCCCCAAATGGCCCAAGTCATAAGATCTGCGCACACACATGACCCCCCAAACACACGCGGACTGCAGTTACGCACACACCAAAGAATTCACGATATAAGGACTTCATTGATAACAACTAGCGGAAACTGTATTAAATGTATATGTGTATGATTCAATGTTTTCAAATGCTATACATAAAACAGCCATGACGTTAATTGTATGTTCAATGAACCCTGTATGCCGGTAACGGTAATAATTGTACATCTATGCATTCCTGAGGCACAGAATCATAGTGTTTGGTACCTCTGTAACCACAAAAATGTGAATATATCGAATTTCGTTTAGAGATTACCACACGATGCAATGGTACGGAAGTACCAGCTATCAAAGAATGAATGCCCTTTTTCGCTACCCCCATTAGATTAGCCAGGAGGAGGGAGTCCGCGAAACAAAGAGAATTCTTCCCGCCTCGATCTCTTATATCCGATTGGGCCACCGTACAAGAGAGGTATAGCCGATCTTATCTATAAAATCAGATGCCCAACGTTAATCGTGGCATTCCGCCAAAAGAGAAACAACGCCAACTTCGGAGGACATCTCCGGAGACCTCCGACCAAACCTTTCTGCAAGAAGTTTTCGCTGCTTTCCTGTAACTTTCGTTTCATTGATAACTTCTTTTATTTGGTCATCTGAGTTTGACTAAGTTCTGTAGAACCGCGAGCAAGAACGGACTTCCATCGCTTAGCAACCGCAACCTTGTTGGACGCAGCCTGGAGCCACACCCCACAGGCCCCGGAAAGGACATTTTACCCGATACACACACACGCACGAAGCAGAACAAAGCAAGTATCTTCCTTTTACAATCAAACTGCATTTAAGGGTCGTCTAAGAGCTCCCTTTTAGGGATAATTTAAATTGCTTGAGGTCTCTTGTAAGGAACGAAGTGAAACGTTGTTACTCTCTCTCTGTTGTTCTTCTCTCTCTCTCTTTCCTGTTATTCTTACTGAAAAATTGTGTTTAGTGCCTTATTTGTTTCGTTTTGTTATACGTATGTCTGTGCATATTTACTCTGTGTGAAACCGTAGTGTTATACTCTCTAGTTTGTGTTTATTAAAATCCCAAAAAGTACATGTGAACGGAATATGTTATTTGCACCCCATGCTCGAAGTCAATGAAACCAAGATATTAACGTTACCTACGCTTTAGTGTATTACTATTTCAGTGATATAAACAGTACGAACCTAGGAAGTATTAATTTGTCCTGATCAGAAAATTAAGACTATTTTAGACGTTCGTAAGGCAGTAATTCCTTATTGAGAATTGAATGAGAAGTTATGACCATAGTTTGCAGGACAAACGAAATAATCATATAACTTAAACAATTCTATAAGAGGTTACTTGTACTAAATTAAACATTTTTCCTTATCGGGAAAATTGAGTTTTAATATGAACGACCAGCAGATTATATTCATAAATCAATGAATATTCAATCCATTTGAGTTGATCTTTCCCCAAGACTCATTGTCGCTACAATGCAATGCAAGTTGCTTTTGTTAAAAGCTTCTGCCAAATGCATAAATGTAAATGCATGAGAAGCCAGCACGTTTAACAGTGTAAAGAAGTCAGAATCCATGACATAGCATGATATCCGATATTTAAATGTTAGTTTTGTCAAGAAAAAGTTATGTTTGCAAAATTATTTTTTGTCTACTTAACTAACATTTGTCTACTTTCAGACATTTAAGCATACAAGATGCAAGTTTTTCTTTTAAATTAGGCCTGTCGAGATAGTCAATATATCGACTTATCGCGCAATATATGGAAATGAGTGCGATCATTTTTGGTACTGCTATATATTGCGATTGATTTTTTAAATAATTATTTTATTATTCTTTACATAAAATGTCACCAACATTTTACTCTATTGCGCTGCACCGTCTGCTCTCTGTGGCGGAGGCGGGGCTTCAGGCAGCGCGTCTATCCATACACATGTGAGAGGTGGCAGGTTAAGAGAAGTGAAGCCACTGCTAATATTGCATATCGCAATTAATTTTGGTGCAATATATCGCACAAAAAAAGTAGTTATCGCGACAGGATAAAATAAAATTTATTTTAAATAATGAGAAACATTTTACTCAAGTGTCTCAAAATTTTTGACCGGTAGTGGATACAATCCTGTACACACACATAGTCCAAAATACAACGTTATAATTATTTCTTACCAAAATATTTCACCATCCTAGTCCCAGTAAACACATTTCTACCAGACTAAATAAATTCATAATAAAAACCTATCAGAGTACATTTAAAGTGATAGTTGAAAGTTAAAAATTTTTCATAATTTACTCCCCTTCTTGTCATTTATGACTTTTTAAATGCAGAACAAAAAAATAAGATATTTTCAAGAATGTTGGTAACCGAACAGTGATGGCACCCTCCGTTGCGTTTTCAGCAATACATTTTCATTAAAATATGTTCTTTTGTGTTCTGTGGAACATTTTCCTTCTGGGTGAACCATCCCTTTAATGTTTAATATAATTATTTGGAAAGAGTTTTAGATCAATCAGCCTTCAGTGTGGGTAGGGCAAAGAAGAACTGAAAGAAGAACAAAGTCACTCACAAACTGGTCTTGTCACATTGTGGTCAAGGATGGCAAAACGTCATATTTATCATATCATCACCTGTCAAACTCATCACTCTGAGTTTGGTTGAACTACAAAACCAATGTGGCCATCACAGCGAGAATTACTAGATAATGGTCAGCTACAAGCAAACATGAATGACATCTTTGTCCCTAAATCATTTGGGCTCTGTTCTATTAGTCCAAACTCCAGCACAGTTACCACTGCTTTTAACTGAAAATAGCAGTAGGCAAAAACTTAATAACTGCTTAAAACAATGAAATAAAAGAAAAACAAACACTGACCTCAGTAGCCGAGAGGCGCTTGTCTCCATTGTCACTGCCCACCCCAGAGTCACTGTCAAGTTTCTTGTGCTGATCGATGTCCTCAATGCTGAGACAGACAGACAGACAGACAGACAGAGAGAGAGAGACAGAGAGAGACAGAGAGAGAGAGAGAGAGAGAGAGAGAGAGACAGAGAGAGACAGAGAGAGACAGAGAGAGAGAGAGACGTTTAGACGTTAACAAGGGTCATGTAGGACAGACAGAAAGAGAGAGAGAGAGAGAGAGAGAGAGAGAGAGAGAGAGAGAGAGAGAGAGAGAGAGAGAGAGAGAGAGAGAGAGACAGAGAGAGACAGAGAGAGACAGAGAGAGAGAGAGACGTTTAGACGTTAACAAGGGTCATGTAGGACAGACAGAAAGAGAGAGAGAGGTAGAAGCTTAGCTCTCTCATTGAAAATGCAAGGAATTCTTCTGGTCTTGCTCCCTCTCTCTCTCACTCTCTCTCTCTCTCTTTAAAAGAGTGACCCCCGCAGTCTATTAAAAGGATTCTCTGGAGATAAGGATAATAATGACATGCAACACACACACATATACACACGACCTGGATTTTTCTGTGAATCCACGCTGTAATCCACATTCAGGTCATTTAAACAGCCATCTAGGGCTGCGTAATTTGGTCAAAAATATAATTTTGTTATTATTTAGACACATTTTGCAATTTTCCAATGACAAGATATTCATTTAATATCCCATATTGCTACTAAGCAGGTTCGTAGATGAAAACTTTATGATGTTTATAATAGTGCTGTCTGTCACCGTAATGCATGCAATAAACCACACAATAGCGGTGTCCCAAATAACATATTAAAAGCTATGCACTTAAACTATGGCTTATGCACTCAACCATGTAGTGAATGTATTTAAGAAAGGTAGTATCATCCCAACAGGAATACTAAACGGTTTTATTGTAATCGGAAGTTTGTGTGGATTCCCAGACGAATGACGTCTATCGCACGGCACAATGCGTGTAAAGAAAAATCTATTTGTGCATTGTACAATTTTGCCCAGCAATACTAAAGTCATCATCAGATTATCACAAGCATTATCACTCTGCAGGAAAGCTTTGCTCGAGCAATATTTTTTTAGCATTTTCTAATTTTGTTTTTCAAGTAAATGTGATTATAGTCCTGAGAACTGACCTCCCATTGGTGGGCCGTGTCAAGTTGAGGCGGTCCACTACGGGCAGGTACAGGGCGTCCGCCATCTTGTCACTGCGACACGCCTCCATGGCGAGGTATTTAAATATATGAATCTTACCCTTCATGCAGATCTGAAAGCATTAGATTTCATGTCAGCGGCAGCTGTGAGACTGCTGAGGTATGAATCAATTGTCGTGTGTGTGTTACCTGTGCAGGAGGACTCTGAAGTGGATTGTTCTCGAGCTGTAGTGACTGAAGTTGGGTCATTTTTCGATAGCAGACAGGAATAGTTGAAACTTTATTACAGGAAAGGTCAAACTTGACCAGAGGTAGATCTGCTAAATCTAAAACAAACACACAATGACACATTTGGTTATCTAATCATGGTGAGGACTTTGTGTTAAAATAGCTCTACTGTTTGACTGAAAAAAACATACGCATTTTGGAAAGCAAAAGTAGCAGCATAGAAGAGGATTTGTGAGCTCGCTTTCATAAACAGTTTTGTCCCCAAACTTTAGCCAAGTATATGCCCACTCGCACACAATAAAGTGAAAGAAAAACC
This sequence comes from Barbatula barbatula, assembly GCF_947034865.1. NCBI lineage: Eukaryota > Metazoa > Chordata > Actinopteri > Cypriniformes > Nemacheilidae > Barbatula > Barbatula barbatula. The sequence continues at coordinate 11,268,427 of NC_136772.1, forward strand.
TACGACAAATTCTCAACAAAGCTCATTCAATCAAGCATATATTATAATGACTGAGCTAAATGGACAGAACAAACACAGTATTACAAACTGTCCGATGAAAAAAGTATAATAATAGTTATTATCATTGTTCAAATGTGTAAACAGTTTTGTACAACAAAAAGTTGTGTCAACAAAAAAGTTCTTAACGTTGTGATTAAATCATTGGGGAATTATTAAACAAATTGTTTCACTATGACCGCATTGCCTCTTGACCTTATCTAAAATGTGTGTTGGTTCAGATCAGATAAACAGATTTATTACAGTAGACAAGATACAAGAGTGAAACCAACCCCTTAAAACCAGTAAAATAACACATGCAAACAAATGCTTTTAAAAAGCAAAAAATTCAGTGCTGACTAACAGATACTGAAAAGCTTACATAAGCGCTATATGAAAGATTCACAAAGATATTAGCTATATTCAGAAAATCCTCAGAAACAGTGTATTTGTTAGGTTTAAAAGGCATTTCCTGTTATAAAGTCGTCCTGGGAACTACTATCTGGCAATATGTGAAAGTACTTGAATTATCAGCAGATCTTTCTGGCAATTTCAATTGAAATGTTCAGCTTCATTAGGTCATAACTGCCATAAAAGGAAAGCTGTTGATAACTCCAACCACGTTTCACACAATGCTTGGCTCAGATGAGCATTTTAGCACTTAGCAAAGTTTCTCGCCGTTATTTAAAGGAACACACCCACACTTTACATTTACAGTATGATCTTGGCAGTCCACTTTTCCTCAAAACTATTTATATTTATGCTTTAGCTTAGGTTTTTTTATTACGTTAACTCTTTTTGTAAAAACATGTCCCATTTAGCAAAAAAGGATTTTATAATGCCTTGTAAATGTTGGTGAACATTTGAAAATACAGGATTAATGTCCCTGTAGTTCAGAGAAGCCACAAGCTCAGAGGAAAAGCCTAACATGTTCAAAATACATTTGTGGGAAACAAGTCATGACATAACTAGAACCTGAGTAAGCAGGTATGGGGAGCCAAGGTCAAACACAGGTAAGACTTCCTGTATGATGTGAAGCAGAGTGTTTTGTGTAGCTATGGAGTTATCAGAGAAGCAAACTCAAATCTGCTTTGAGATTTACACATAGAGACTGCCTGCAGACTCACCCTCTGGTAGGACACAGAGAAGGTTTCGGTGCACGTTGAGTTCTCTCAGGGCTTTAAGTCGGCCGATGTGACGTGGAAGAGCTGTGATGTCATTACAGCTCACATCCTGATGAGAAACAATTAGAGGAAGAGTTTAGAGTTACAGTTTTGTTCTCCAACCTAAGCTTCTGCACAAACCTTTTCCATCTATGTTAATGTATGCATTCAAGATATAGATATACAAAGACAAAGTGAGAAAATATGAGTACGAGTAAAAGAAGTACATTCAGTATATAAATATGAAGAGTTTCTTTGCAACACTTAAAAAAGGTTTTCATTCAATCAATTAAAAATGTTTAGGGTAATGATTCACATCTATATTTTATAACAGTTGCTTATTTTTCATTGGCTCGAGTTATAAAATATAGATGTGAATTATTACACTAAAATGTTTTAATTGGTTGAATGAAAACCTTTTTTCAATTAAGATATTATTTTCAAAACTCAAAATGTTTTTTATTATGTTATCATGTTTTTGTTGTGTTTTATTGTGTAAGTATTTTTTGTTATTATGGCTTTAATTAAAACAAACAGCAATTTAATTGATATTAATTGGAATGCACAACAAACAATTTGAAGACTTCCTCATATACAGTATATGACAAGCATAGATGAGAAAGAGTGTTTATTATGTTACCACATACACAAAACAGCAGGTACCACAAACATCTCATACATATTCAGATATCAGCAGCACACACACACTTACCAGTTCCATGAGACTGGTGAGCTGGCCAATGCTTTCTGGAAGTGCGTTGAGTTTGTTATTGCTGGCATTGAGCACTCGCAGAGGAAGACCACACACACACGCTGGCAGCACTGACAGCTGGTTCCGGCTACAGCAAGACAATGTTCATAAAAAAAAGTTACAATATGCTACTCATAACTCACTAAATGTACAGCTTTGAGAGTGAGCTACATCTGCAGGAAGTACTGGATTCTTTGGTCAGTTGATCACTTAATCGAGATTCATTCTAAGATAAACCTTACTCACACACAAACAAATATCTAAACATCCTTAAGGGTGCACTCAGCACATTTCTGTTGATTCATTGTTGATTTTGCGCTGGATAATGTGGCAAAGTGACATGGTGGAAACTATTTATATCGGGGATATGAATTAAGATAATATCTTATGAACTTGCTTATATGGAATAGACGTGTTTAGCGGCAACAACATAAACAGACGTTATGTGGCCCAAACTTAACTTCACGAAAACCTCCACAAAGCATCAATAAAATGTTCATTCAATTACTATAAAATAAAATATTACTACAAATTAGTATTAATATAAATTAAATTGTTACATTACTAGCCTCTAGCCAGACTGATAACCAAACACAGACCAGAAGTTAATTTCCAGCCAGGTGCATGCGTCCGATCAAGCCTTCAATATGAAATTATTATATTTAATCTTAAAATTATATTGTGTTAGAAACGTGTATAACAAATATATCCTCTTAAACCAACATTTTCATACTAAGGAAATGTATACCGTTTATAGGATCGGTTAGATATTTTTAGAAGATGAGACAAACATACATTAATAACTGATGACACACTACATGACTAATAATGTTTTCCTTAAGTGTGTGTGCGTTCCTGTAACACATCAAACATTCTGTCTGCTTCACAGAACATTACCGTAAAATAATCATTTCAGGGAAGTTTTCCTAGGTTCATGAAAAGCAGTAGACGAACTTTGCAATCTTCCTGTTATGACTAAAAGATGACAGACAAATATAAAATTGTCCAGCTGTGTGTGTTGAAAAGACCTTTGAGAGAATAATGTCAATCTATGTGCGTCCCTTCCTTTTCCTTTCACTTTTGTTTCCTCCTTATTTGAATCATCTCTATTTGTGTCACACTCCTTGTTTTCTGCTTGATTTCCCATTTCCAGTTTATCGTGATTCTCAACCGTTAAGATTACTCACTGCTTGATAAACTAACAAAACAAATCCCACATACATTTCTAAAGAAAATGTGACTACGCTTGCTGGTGCCACAGTTACGTATGTACACTGTTTTCATTAGCAATGCAGGGTGTTATTGAAGCAGTGTTAATATCAGGCCTTCTGCTGAAGAGGCATTTGGCCAGAGACGGACAGAGTCCATGTGTATCTGTCTGAATGTGCTTACTGCATACTGTGCTCTAGACACTCCATTCTGCTGCTGCAGTTAGTAAACTAGTCTACAATATTCACAATATTGAAAGTATACATACAGAATAATTTACAAGTATATCTCACTTTATCATATTTGTCCAATAATGCTGAAAATAATTTTGTGAATGTGTGTGTGTTAGCATGTTTATTCACCTGATGTGCAAGCACGTAAGGGATTGTAGGCCAATGATGGTATCTGGAATGCTCTTGATGCAGTTGTGATACAGGTTCAGCGTTTCCAGGGAGACCAGATGACACACCTCTGACGGGATGTCCACCAAACGATTCTTCGACAGGTCTTAAAGAGAAAGACAGTTTAGTTATACACTAGTGCACTAGATATTAAGGAAATAGAGCAGGTTCACATTACACTTATTTTGATTGTAATTTTTGGGTGAACTATCCCGTTAGTTGTAAATGTGTTGTTGTAGTTCCACTAACTCAACACAAGGAGGTGCAAGCTTGCACAACTGTAGATATCAATGGAAAGGAACCGTTACCATGTGTGATTGTGCATTAGGAGTTTCTGAGTGTGTGAAGAAGTGGACCCCCAAGGTTCAATACTTAATACTCCTTCTAAAACACACACACGCGCTCTTTCTCTCAGTTCAAAAGCCATAACTGGCAGTGCGAGAGCAGTTTTTCACAGGCCTATATAGCTGATGTCATTGTTTAAAGATGACATTTAACAAGTATGAGTGTGTAAGTGTGATGTTTTAACCACAAGGTGATTTTCTCAGAGTAGTGTATATGTTCCAGGCTATCGTGTTCTTGTATTATATTACACACCAAAGCATTCGTACACATTCATTCACACCAAATTGTCATTTTTTACAACTACTAATACTTTGCTTTGCCACTAAAGCTGTGTGTGTATTTGTATGACTGATCTTTCTACGCAGTCCTTTGCCCGAATTTAATGATACTACAAATGACAGCTCTAGCAGTGACCAGAGCCGTAGAGTTGGGACACAATTTGATCTCACACCCGCGTTGTCACATGGTTCATTGAGCTCTCAATAGTTCCAAACCGAAGAAGTAATATTTGCAACAAAATAAATCACTTAATACCATCACAATATACGCACTGATTAAGATGTTGATTCAATTTATAATAACATTTTGTGTTAGAAAGACGGTAATAATTATTTTTGTGTGTTTCATTTGACTGGGAAGGACATTAACAGTATGCATGCCATGCATTCATCTGCTTCTTAAGCTTCTATGATAATCACATATGGTAAATTATGTTAAGACATTCACATACATACAGTTTTAAAGAGATGTATTTTATCAACTTCCCTGAGCATGTGTTTGGGAAACAGGGAAATGAATGGGCTTCAATGCAATGTTTGGAACTATAGAGCCTCCATGTCATAACTTCCTTCAGCATTCCATTCTTCCAACAGACGTCTATGCAAGTGTCGCAACTCAAGAGCGCTGGCAGTGACCCTAGACCATTGTCACTGTGCATTAGTGTTTCCATGCCATTAGTGTTGCATAGTGCAACCATACACACAGCACTATGAAAGACTGCATGAGGGCTATTATTACGAACAGATCTACACACACTATTTCTATGAATTAAAACAAACCTGCCGAAACGTTAAGAGATGAACACATACAAATGCTGACAAATCACAAAGATATTACGCCTTTAGGATTTCAAAGATTTGCTTCCGGTAGTACAGTAATCCTATTTAAAGTAATGTCAGTTATCTTCACGTCAAAAAATTTGAGCAAATATGGCGGGTAACCTACATTAAATGGGTCTTCTGTGTGTTGAAAGCAACCATCATGCTCAAAGGGCCACCAGTCGATGCTTATTCATCTTCACAGAATACGTTTACTGATAAGAAAAATATCGTTGGACATCTTGTCAGGAGTGTTGATCGTTATGTGCCATGTGACTGCCTCATGCAGTAAGCACAAAAAACAAAACACTGCTGGTTTCTATCTTTTTTAAATCAGTCCCTTAGGTAGCAAAGCCATGTCTTCTACACACCTTTTTTATTTAAATATCAACCAGATCAGGCAAATTTCAAAGACACAAAAACGAACTGTGGTCTTTTCCTGTCCAAGTGGTTGATTCTTACCCAGTATTACAGTAACCATCAAATCAAAATGAACAGTTTTTATTTTTATGGAATATTGCAGGGTTTTTGATACTTCATATGTGCTTATAACACTGCTTGTAGTTGATTCTAGGAATGCACCGAAATGAAAATTCTTGAATACCTAACATGGCTTTTCGTATTTCTTCGATTTATTTTGCCAATTTTTTCACTATTGCATAAACTGAATGGTGCGTTTTATATTTTGTCTTGCTTTTCAATATAATACAATATAACTCCAAATAAAATTGAGCAAAACAAGTAGGCTAAATAAAACTAAAACATTGAGCCCTTCTTGAATATTAGGCTTATAAATGACTACTGAAAGAATATACTGTTCTCTGTTTCCCTACAACAAAACACTTTATTAAAAAGCGTCATTCAACATTATAAGTTAAAAATATGAATAACTATTTAAGTTCACGAAAAAGCTGACTGTCACTGTCAGAAGAGCATATTGAAAGCGCACAGCGATGCCTGTGGTTTCATTTTGATAAACTTTTGCACAAGTGTAAAATGTGCAGCACCAAGCTTCATATAATACAAACAAATCGAGTTTGATTCGTTATCATTACCAGTGACTTATACTCTGTCTACACCGCTGACCAGCGGTGCGATACAACGTGGCAAAGCAAAAAGAAACCGAACAATGCCTTTGTTGCGTCTCTTTGTGCTGCATCCAGTGGGCACAGAATGTCTGTTTATAATGTTGATATAATGTTCTAATGTTGCATTCGCGCCGCTTGTGGAGCAGACTGAGCATTTTCAATTCATTCCCATGGAAGCCGAGCAGGCCGAGCGTTTTCAATCCATTCCAATGGAAGCTCAGCTCGCAGGGCAAAGCGAGCATTCTCCGCGAGCACCACGTGAACATTCGCTCGGCTGTGTTCACTCCAAACTCGACTTTATCGATTTGCAATTACGTTCAAAGTCAATGCAAGATGCGAATAGACGTGAACTCGCGTCAGGCGATGCGAATGATAATGAATCTGAAAGCGCCAGTCTTCCACGAAGGTTAAAAATATTTGTTAAATGGCATCACCCACGCGAAAATAACAACCATTTCTCACGAGTAATAAAGAGTGGAAAGTGGTTGTTCACGTTTGGTGTGAACGCAGCGTATTTAAAAAACGCTCGCCCTGCACCAGTATATTTGGACACAAAATGTCATGTGAGACGACTATCAGACAGACAAGTCAGACGAGCATAAGAGACTTTACCGTGAGGGCCTATGTCCACAGTGGCATTTTTGCCGACATTCTGTGTGTTTTTTGTCGCGCTCTGCATTTTTCCCACGCTCATTTCGGCGTTCGACCGAGTGCCCAGGGTTAAAAAATGCTCAGCTTGGGGCAGAACGCTGCGCCTACAGATGCCGTTTTCAGCAGTGTAAAAGCGCCCAGGTGGACACAGAAAGAAATACGACAGGGCAGAAATGACGCTTTACCACACGCTGACTTTAAATGTTAACTTTACTGTATTTTCAAAAACAATGATAGTGAGTTTTTAATAATCTAACAGTGTTGATTTAATTATTATGTCAATCTAGTCATAGTTTTTATCAATACAACTTTTCGTATCAGTGTTGCAATTAAAATCTTTTCTCTGTCACCATGAGGGACCCGCCCCGCCCCCTCTAATGCCTCGCCCCATTCATCGAGTACACGTTTTTCAAACCTGTCCGGTCCTCGAAATGAAATATGATCAAAAATACCCATCCCTATAATTTAATTAATTTAGCCTGCAGTTCAAATCTGCAGCTTGTGCAAATAAACCTATCACACCAATGAAATATTACATATTATACTTTAAAAACAGCGATGTTTAATACAGTATTTGCTTGTCTGGACATTAAACAGGTCCTCACTAGATATAAAGGCTCTTAAACTGGCAAAGTCATATTTTCCTCTAACATACTTTGCATCTGAATCAGTGGGGATTAGAGAAAAGAAAACATCATCAGCTTGATACAAAACCAATGCGACCCTAATGACCTCTGAAACCAACACACAGACGGTTCAAGCATTTTAATGTCCAATTTTCCAGTGACTCCCAAACAAAGGTTCAGCCAAGAAAGAGATAGAGAGACATCAGACAAAACACAGACCAGGGAAACACCAGAAAAATGCCCACATGATGAGTTCCAGGATACTGCCTGATGAAAAACTCCTCTGATGTCTGATTTGTTTTTGAACAGGAACATCAAAACTCAACCAGACAAATCCTCCCATTCTACGTCATCCAGAAATCTCTTTCTCTCTCTCTCTCTCTCTCTCTCTCTCTCTCTCTCTCTTCTTTCTTTCTCCTGCAGTAACTCATTATGAGTTAACTTTGGCTTTCTGTTCTGCTGGACTGTAATAGTATCGCAGTTGGTGGGGAGGCTGTTTATTTCAATGTAAACAAACAAAGAGCATCAAAATGGCACAGATGGCATGGATTATCCGATTTACCCCCGACCAAAGCTCACAAAGAACACACACGAGCGTTTACTTGGCTGTATATTAAAAAAACAGTTCATGGTTTGTCTCCATTTAGATTAAGTGTAACCCACACAATACTCCCTTTTCCAAATGAGGACATCCCATCATTCCCATGTCCAATTTTGTCAAAAATCTAGGAAACCTACTCTATGGGATTTTGTCATGGTAGAATCTGTTTTACCCTGTTTGCTGAGACATGTAATATACCACAAATACGCAAAAATGGACATAACATAATGCATTTAAGCTAACTCCATCTTCTAAATATCTGATCTCTTTATTTATTCTTGTTCCTCATTCTTTCACTCAAACAGTATTTCTCTGAAGTGGGAAAAAGACGCTAAGGTCTATCATTATGGTCAACTGGGTGTGGCCTAATCCTGGGGCTTACATCTGCACTGTAAGCAGGAAAGTAATCAACTGAGTGTGTGTGAGAATTTATTTACTGTGTGTATTCAAACAAACGGTTCTGATTTCAACATATACACATCAGTGCAAATGCATACTGCATACGAATGGAGGGTTTGTGTGTATGTGCTTTTCTGCCATTCAGCATTCCACTGTGTGCCCACTATCCCTGTAATGCCGAGCATGTGAGTTCTTTGAGTTCTGTTGAATAAGCAAACTATTTCTCTCTGACATCCAGTGGGACCCTGATTCATTTTTACATCACTCGCTGAAATGTCTGATTTATTCTACAGTATACACAGGACTTTTAATATAACAAGCACATTTAGTCCTTCTGTATCTAGTGATCAAATTGTGGACTCCCAAATTATATATCTGGTGTTCTGTTCTTAAAGTGACAGTTCACCCAAAAATGAAAATCCTGTCATCATTTACTCTTTTGTCATTCAAACCTGTTTGAACTATCTTCTGCAGAACACAAAAGAAGATGTTTTGAAGAATGTTGCTAATTCACTTGCATTGGTTTAGTGTCCATTCTATTATTTTGATTTAGTTTTAGTCAAAGTCTTTTGACAAAAATGAAATTTAGCTTGTCACATTTTAGTAATTTCTATTGTTTTAGTTTATTTAGTATACTTTAGTTATATTAAAAACCTTTTAGTCGACTAAATCTACATTATATTTACTCTCCTAAAATCTAAATAAATTTACTTTGTGTAATTACATTTTCCATACAAAAATTTTAAGTGTTTAGCTTAGTTTAGTTTACCTTACTATTAAATTAAACCAGGCCCCTCATTACCTTTATTTATTTATTATTCTATACAGCTACGTTACTCATACAGCCTTTGTTTGCATTAATCCACATGTAATAAAGGTTTTTGCAAATGCTGCATGTTAAATTATTTAAATGTATGCCTTCATTAGAGACTTCAACGCATTGATATTGGACAGTGACTAGATCGGCCATTTGTTTAGTTTGGGGTCACACGTCTGCCTTCGTGCTTCAAGTGTGCTGTTTTTTTTTGTGAAAAAAATTTCTAATGCAACTCACAGAGAGTTGTACAAAACATTTTTTAAGCATCACAGAAGTAAACATTCTGGGAAAGGATAAACTGCTTCTTGTGTGTTTTTTTTTATTTGCTAGCTGTCGATCTTCTTCAGAGTTAATAAAACCCTTCATTCTAATTCTAACAGTATTGTTACTAAGGGTTTCTTACCCTTAAGGGTTTCTTGCAACCGGCTGATTGACTGTTTTTCTGGTGTCTGGGTGGAGCTCTAATAATATGGGTATATATGTAGGGCAGATGAATCTGGGTAACATCACAGTCTCAAGGACACAAACAGCTGGCGGTTGTACACACTGCTTCACTCTAAATTAGATCTAAAGCCCTATTCGGATGGGAATTGTTTCAGATAAGGACGTCTAATAAATCTGCATAACTAATGCATTCGGACAAACATAACATTAATGGTGTAGGTGTGAGTTTGTAAGACCGCGAACCCGGAAATGGACTTCTCACGTGCTCAGTCACATGACAATTCAAACGTATTCAGTACTTATAGAATAAAATCGATATTATAAAATGCCTAGATCAAATGTTTTCATGTTTTTCTTGTCTTCTTTCTGTTATTATCATCTCTGTCTCTGGAGAAAATATCTTACGTCCCTATGAGAAACAATTACTGTCCGAATAGGGCTAAATAAAACGTTTACATTTAGCAGGCAAACACTACATAGATCCTACAGAAGTTGCAAACAAGAACATTTAAAGGAGAAGTTCACTTCAAAATTTGCCCCCATTGACTTTCCATAGTAGGAATAGAAATGTACAAGTGAGTGGGGGCAAATTTTGAAGTGATCTACTCCTTTAAAGAGAGGGTTCATACGTTTAATGTACATTATGAACACACACAGGTTTGTTCTGGAAGACAGAGGCAGGATGTTGTCTCCTCCCTGGCTCATTGTATGATAACACGTGCTGAGAAGGCCATTTCCTCCTGGAGAAACATGGGAAACACACATGCATGTACACACCCCTTCCCTAACACATGAAAACCTTGGTGGCACCCATCTAAAATCTCAAAATGCTTTGGCCATTTGAATTTTATAAACTTAATGCATATTGTTTTAAGATGCTTTCAACAAATGGGCAACTACAAAGCCTAAATTAATGTCACATTTACTCAAGCAGGTAAACAAAGACACAAGCATGTCAATAAAAGCCACAATGCATCAATCAGAGCTGAAAGCTGACCTCGCTAGTATTAATTATATGAATTATTAATAATAAGTGCAGCAACTGGTTTCTTGTTTACTTCGAACATTTATTTAAATAAAAATGTATTTAATAATCTCTGTTAATTGAATTTATGTTAATAATAATTTCTCAGACTACTAATCACACTGAATGATTTTTCCATTTCATTCCCTCCACAATATTGCAGATAACAAGTCAGCAGCTATTTTGCATATTTATCTGTTACAAGCCCCAACCCAGAATGTCTTAAATAAACTCATGTCTGGTCTAGATATAAATATAAAGCCATAAACCATAAAGTTAATGTGCATGCAAATTAAATGTGTTCGGTTAGCACAAGATGGTCCTCACTACAGAACACAAGATCCAGGAGGCGAGGTTAGATTCAGATCCGACTCCTCCCACTTTTTATACTTTGCAATTTACTCTCCAAATTGTGGCAATGTTTCCTCTTATCAATGTAATCATTTAAAAGGTAAAGGTAAAGTAAAAACAGAAATACATAAAAAAGTTATTGTGCTGAAGAAGATTTGAAAAATGAAACATTCATTGATTAATGACATTGACAAAATAATAATGACAAAAAATCTTATGTGTAAATATGCCATACGTGCTTAAGAAGAAAACGTTGACTTTTCAAAGTAATGCAGCATGTTAAGTTATAATTCTGTAAATATTCTAATGCCAAGTTTTGCAGTGTTTATATGGCAGACTGTACTGTAGCATTGGGTCAGTGCACACTTAAATCCTTATTTTCAATTGAAATCTAATATGACAACATTTTAATTTATCTTCTTTTTCTCTGACATGTTTTTTTCAATTGTCAGAATGGTAACCAGCTGGTTTAACTGTGTGTTCACACAAAGCGCAACTTGCGCGAATAAAACGCACTATTCGCGAGTAGTAGGACGCTTGAACATTTGGTGTCGCTTCATTAGTGCGAGAGAAATTCGCTTCACTCGCGCATGAAATTCGCTTCATTCGCACGTGAAATTCGCGTCATGGGAGGGGCTTCTGCCAGGCGTCTCCCGTCTAATTGCGAAATGGCGGACATGGATTTTGTTGAGAGGGTAGCTGCGCATTATGTGCTATGGAAGGCTGAAGATAGACATGGGTCCATCGTGTCGCCATGTCTGGGTCCATGAGATCCTTCGGAGGCGCAGTCCTTCATTGTTTTTCTGCCTCCGCTCGCTATGTCATAATCACGTCACTACTAGAGCAGGCTCCCGATTGGTTAAGGCGGCGCGAATTTTCGCCAAAGTTCAGATTTTTCAACTCGTGCGAATAACGCTCAATTCGCACCGCCTCATTCGTGCGAATCGCATCTTTGCATTGACTTAACATGTAAATCACTCACGCTTAACGCTTCAATCACGCTTGGTGTGAACACACAGTCAGGACTGTAACACAGCACCCAAGTCACGGCAATCAAATCTATAAAGAACCATTGTGAAACTCCAGCTTAACCCAAAGAAACACTGTGTAGGTTATAGAGACACATACAATGATGTGAAGCCAAAACTCTTTCAGGACAGAGATGCCCTAAATAAAGTCTCTCTCACACACACAATCCCTTTTTAGAAATCCAAACCGTCTCTGAACTGAAATAATAATTTAGCTTCCACTGATATGAGTCTAAATGGAGGCATTACTGACACGTTAAAAAAAACTATGGATGGAGTAACAAACCACTTCAATTTCTTAAATGTAAAAGTGTTAAAGGTCCAGTGTATGATATTAGCGACATCTGGCATTGCCAATTGCAATGAATGGCTAATCCCACCCTTCCCTCCTCCCCTTGCGAAAGCACCCAAAAATGTCACAAAGAGCCTTTAACGAAATTTAACTGCAGTTCTCTTTTTGCATTGTTATCTCTCTCTAGACCTTGTTGGTGCAATGCATCTTTAATGCATGATGTTTGTTTATACAAAATGCTGTTGCCCAGAGATAAGAAGAACTCCTGCACATACCCGGTACTTGGGTACGTTAAATTGTGTGTGGAGCCTTAAACACCCCTGCATCCACCCACCCGAGCATTCCGCACGAGTACCACCGAAAAAATGTTAAAAAGATAATTTGGTTTGAAGTTAAAGAACGTCTCTCACCACTGTATATTTTGATCCCATTAGCAGCTGTCACATTGAAATGAAACTCTGACCGTGTACAACAAAACACATGACTGAGTGTTTGTCAGAGAGAGGATTTGTGCTTGCAAACCCGCACTGGTAAAGCTGACATGTAGCTTTATACTCTTCTATATGTATTCCCTATTTAAAGACTGGAAACCTAAATACGCATGTGTAATAAAACTTCAGTGTACGTCTGAGCTCGTGTGCTATTAAACGTACATGCGTGGGTTGGCTGCAGATAGCAGTAGGAGGTGAGAGAGTGAGCGAGTGACAGAAGGATGTCTCTGCTTTTTAAGAAAAATTCAGAAGAGCATTTCTCGTTTTTTATAAGAGGGTTGAGGCACGGGTCATACGCGTTGCATGACACGTGGGTGTACACACGAGGGTGCAAGTGTTTGTGGTCGGTCATCCATTTCATAATGGAGTACATAAAAATGCATTCAACATATCTCCCTCTCAGGATTCAGGATAATCACTGGATCACACACATCGCTTCACAAGCTGTGCAGCGGCGCATTGTTTTGAGAGCTGGAGGCAACAAAACAGACCAAACGGCATGACCTCATGAGGGTGAGGGCGACAGAGCTACCTTACTTTACTGCACACCTTAACGGTAACCCAATGGAAATCATAAGACCGATCCATTTACTTGTGTGATCTGAAATCTATGTCCAACAGGTTATATGCTGTGTACAGTGTACACTTGACTTGATGATTGACATGACAAACAGTCAGGCACCTCCAAACTTATATTACTGTATACATGCATTCACTTTTAATTGTGTTCAGTTGTGGAATTTTTTATAGACACAGTGACTATATTTAATATGATGACCCTATTCCCAAAACTCCCTTACTTTCAGTACAGTTCTGCAACATAACACACGTTTCTGCTTTTCACTTATTTTGTATACAGTGTCTGTGCATGGTCAAGACTAGCAGGTTGTGATGCATTCTTTATCCAGAGAACGGATGACATTATCATAAATATAACTAAATGCCCCACAGCACCTGTGAAACACCGTGAGACATTCTTCCCACGAGATGGTGAAGAGGGAGTGAGAATCAATGAGAGAATGCGTGTTTGTGAGGCCAACATGTCCCAACTTGAATCAGAAGGAAAGTTAGGAGGAAAACATTAACAACTGCTGAGAAATCTTGGCCTACTGTGCAGAAACAAAAGCAAAATTCAGTTCAGCACAGAACACCTGAACTAGCATGTTACTAATGCTAACACTTATGGGAAATTGTTTGTGTACCTTTAAGAGTAAAACAGTTGTATAAAGGGGTGTTATACTATTGAGTCGTAAAATCTCTTTTGTGGCCCTCTGAAACATAGTTCACAGGAGGGGGGGAGAGAGAGAGAGAGAGAGAGAGAGAGAGAGAGAGAGAGAGAGAGAGAGAGAGAGAGAGAGAGAGAGAGAGAGAGAGAGAGACAGAGAGAGAGAGAGAGAGCAGAATGATCTCTTCTCATGTTTGATCACTTGCTTTTTACGTGACAAATAAACGTCATAGCGGACGTAATACCCAACGTACTGCCTTAAAGTACACCACGAAGAGGTTTTAAGAACGATAGGAATTTGCCATTTCCACGATCTGCCCTTTCCTGTTTCCTATTTTAGCTGCTCTCCTGCCCTGCTCCGAGGCAGAAGGGAGTGCGAAGGAATTCACGGGGAACGGAAGCACATCTCCCGCTTCGCGTTTCCCGCCGACGCTCAATAGGATGACATACTGATGCTACGTCATCATTACAGATTTTAATGTACTCATTTTATTTGGTCACTTTGACAAGATACTGTGTTTTCTTGAGTGTCTTAAATGACAGTTAATAGGCTCTAGTCTAGTTAATAATTCACGAAGTGCAAAGAGTAAACAACGTATGCGTGCGGATCTCACGTCCAACTGTTTAACTAGAAATTAACTTTCATTATATTTTCTTCACCTCACACGTGAAACTGAAATCTCTCGCCTGTCATTTGTGATTCCCAGAAAGCTTAGTGTGTGGTAGCTTAATGTTGACAGTCCGGATAACATCCTCTGGTTTTGGATCATACTGTTACGCTCAAGCCAAAGTGATGCAAGGTGACTAGTGCACGTCTTCAACTGTCCCGTTTCTTTACATTAACACGGGTTTATACGAATCAATATACAGGATCTACACGTTATCAAAGTGCACACATTCTGAGCAACACCCCATTGGGATCCCTAGTTTACAACTAACGTCATTCTGAGCATGCGAGCTCAAAGCGCACAAAAATAAAGCATCGCTCATTGTTACCTGCTTCAACGGTATCCGTCAGGTCGTAGTTGGATGCCGTCCGTGGAAATTCTTTCAGTTTTCTTGTGCTGAGGTTCAGAAATCCGGAGTTGGCCGCATCCTCCAGAGCTCTCTCCAAGCCTCGGTTGAGAGGCAGGTTCGTATTTGAGCCCAGTCCGCTTAGGTTCGCCTGTAATGCGACAGAAGGCAGCTGGGATTGGGGACGGGGCTCCGGTCCCAGCGTCGCCATGTTCGGCCCAACGGGAAATGTAAAAAAATGTAAAGGTTTTGTGGTGGTTATATCCCAGAGAAAACGTGCTGGTGTCAACAGCGGTGTGTAGATTTCCCCTCAGTGCGCTATCTCTGTCCGCAACGCGTCTGCGCAGTTTGTTTATGGACCCGAGCTCGTGCCAAACAAAATGTATGTTTGCTTTTACAGCAGCGCCATCTGCTGCATGTTTTTAAGATTATTATATACAATCTCGAACATGAGGTTGTTGCTAGAAGGGATACAGCTACGGAAGTGGGGCAAAATCTCGCAATATAACTACAATAAATAACATTAGCTAACGCATACACCTACCTCAAACCTCACCTTACAGTAATAAAACAATGTAATCAACTTTTTTCAGCGTGACCAAAAATATGCGGTATTGAAGTGCGCATGCCCAGTGGAGGAAGCTGCATCCCTTCTAGTCAAAACCTGAGCCTTAAAGGGATACTCCAACCATAAAGGAAAATTCTGATTTTGCCCCACCCCAATTGACTACCATGGTATGAAAAAATACAATGTTAGTCAAAATATCCCAGAACTGTTTGCTGTCCTACATTCTTCAAAATGTCTTATTTTGTGTTCAAAGAACAAAAAAATATAAAGTAATTTTTCCTACTATGGGGGGCAAGATCTGTTTGGTTATAAGCATTCTTCCAAATATCTTTCTCAGAACAAAGAAATGTATACTCATTTGAAATAACTCGAAGGGGAGTAAATGAGGACAACATTTAAATTTTTGTGCAAATTATCCCTTTAAGATTTTACAGTGCGATAAAAACAAAACATAAAAAGAACATAAAAAAATTAAGAAAAACATTATGTACGAAACTTGAAGTTTGCACTTGCAAGTGCAACACTGTTGCTTCTCTAACCAATCCTGTTCTATCTCATATATTTACAGACTGAGGAAGTGAAAGTGTTGCAGACGGATCAGATCAGATCACAAACGAAAGCATAGTTTGTCTTGTCGTTTAATTAATTGCGATATGGTGAGTGTTTTCTCCTTTTTATTACACACCCCATTTTCACACTCGTCTACCGATGTTTTATTTTCAGCTATTTCAGATGTACTGACAGGTTTGACATAGTTTGAAATAGATTTTTAACTTTTATTTTCCCTGTATATCTGAGCAGTTGACTAGTTTTTCCTCTGTCTTCCTGCAGGCGAATAAAGGTAGTTGCAGCAGCATCACCACCAGAGAGGAGCACTTTGTGAGCTGGTCAATTCATTCTGATTTTAATGAAAATCAACCTGACATCACTGATGATGCCATTAATGAAAGTGGACCAAAGGAGTGTGAATGGGACTCCTACCTGCCCGATGCAGAGGAACAATATCATTTACCCCGGAGCAGTCCCGTAATATCCCGCAAGAGGTATAATGCAGTGATAAAGACAGAAAAACAGGCTTCTCCCTCCAATCTGTGTTTGACCACCACTACCTCTAATACATATATTCTATCCACCTCTCCATTAACAACAGCAAAATCTAACATTTCAAATCCTCATGGTTTGGATGAGTTCACACACTCAGAAAAACTAAAGGAACCGCCATCAGTGTCCAACGAAGATTGGACCCCCAAAGGGTCATCACCCAAAGACATTTTAGAACAGTCAGACTTCTTTAAAAGTAAATGTGGTACAGACGGAATATCACCTGTCTCCCAGAGGACTCTGATTCTCAGCAGCTCTGCACCCGCTGCAAGGTCGAGGGTTCCATTAAATCAGCATTTGCAGTCGAGGGGTAAACGAAGAGCCTGCTCTGACATCCCACCAGCATCTAGTCAAAGAAACTCAGGATATGCTAGTAAACATGGGTCATTTATTGATACACACTCCTTTGACGACATCCACGGGTGCAGTTTGGATCAGGTATCGTAAAGACAGTGTTTCTTACAAAGAACGAAGATTATGCTTTAGTTTTACACAAGAGCTCTGACATTATTATTGCACGTGTTTTGTGTACATCTGTGCTTGTTTGTAGGAAAATGCTCATTTTGTGGTTGTGGATATGGTGCTGGAAGTGCTGGAGTCTGTAAAATGGGTTGTGTGTCTGGAAGAGTTAAAAAACAATCCTTGTCAGGACAAAAATGAAACACAGTACACTACAAAGACGGACTATTTCTCCTCCTTTGACAGTGGGTTTGAGGGTAAGAGAACAAACAGTATGTGCAACAATGGAAGACATTACAAAATTCTGTTTCATCCATGTGACACATTCATGTGATGTGGTCATGACAAAAAATGATTTGCTGACTAATAGGTCATCATTTTATTTTACTAAAAAGTATTAGTCAGGCCTGAATATACAGATTACTTCAAAATTACAAAAAAAATCTGATTCCTTAAAATGAATGTAATAGTGCTTGTATTTAGTCATAGCCCAAAATTCTAGAGATGTGATTTTTTTAGTTTTAAATGGATATCCCCGCCAAATGTAAATTTGTTAACCATTTGCTCATACTCGTTTCATTCTAAATCGGTATGTGACTTTCTTCTGTTGCACACAAAAAAGATATTTTGAGAATTGTCACATGTGATTTTGTGTGCAGTGGAAGTCAGCGAGTTGGAGACAGTGTTGTTTGGTTACCAGCATTCTTCAAAATGTCTTCTTTTGTGTTCTTGAGAAGAAAGAAAGTCATACAGGTTTGGAATGACATGAGTAAATGTTGAAATAATGTTTATTTTTTAGTGAAATTAACAACTAATGTAATAATACATATATATATATATATATATATATATATATATATAATTTATTTTCTGTTTGTTATGCAAAAACAATATCTTTTTTATTCCTTCTCCGTTCCAGATGAAAGCACCTCTAAACCACCTTCAAACAGATACAGCCTGGCTTCCTTTCAGATGTATGCACAACCCTTATATCATTGTATTTCATTTATGCTGCATCATCTGCATTACAATTTATTTGCACTTTCCAGCTCCCATAGCTCCAGCATGCCGTGCTCTGCAGAACATTTAGCCCATCGTCTGGTGTCAGAGTTCAGGAAGCAGTGGTTCCCCTCTGAGCGACTGCAAAACCCTGACAACCTCAACATTGCTCTGCAGGAAGTGAGGCTGGTTACACATCCACACACACAGCCAGTTAGCACACACAGGTGCAGCCACAAAAGTACTCACTGTACGTGTCAGGGTGGAGGGGACATGACCTCCTCTCCGCCTCTGTCATGGTTTGAAATTGGTGTGAACATTGACATTTGAGGACATTTGAAGTGCTCCACTCCTTGCTGTTTAAAAGGCTAGAGATTGATTATGCATTTTGTTAAGATAATGTATTTTCTATTTATTTGTTGAATTGTCACTTCTGCAGTACTCTTCCCCCATGACAACAGGGGACAGGATCAGTTTAACTGAGGAGATCAAACAGAAGAGTAGAATGAGAGGAACATTTACATGGGTTCCACCAAGATTTCAAATCATCTTCTGTGTGCAACCAACGCACAGGTGAGAGAGACCACTGCATACAACCTGTTTGTATATTTTTTAGATAGTTCACCCAAAATGAAAATTCTGTAATTTACCCACCTCTTTTCATTTCAAACCTGCATGACTTTACAACGGCGGTACTCATTCACTTGCATTGGTTTGGTGAATGGGTACCTCCATTGATTGGTTACCAACATTCTTCCAAATATCTTATTTTGTGTTCTGCGAAGAAAGTCATACAGGTCTCAAATGACAATGATGGGTAAATGGTGACAGAATTTACATTTTGGGGTGAACTATCCCTCAATGAAAGCAAGTAGGCTAATATAAATGACAGCTTAGTTTCAGACTCAATGGCATGCGACATATATTTGGCACACACAATTGGAAAATAACACATTATTAAATTGATTAATAAACCCTTCTTTAAATGGCAAGTAAAACAAAATAGTTTGTTTGGTTACATCACATGTCAACCACACAGTCTCTTCCCTTTACTGCAAGTGTTGGCAATCCTTTCCTGCTGCAACCGATGCAAGTTTGGATTTTGGGAAATGATTAAGTACATTTGTTTCTCAGACGCAGTGATGTCATTGCTTCCCAACATTTCCTGTGTGCAGGATGTGGCACTGAAGTAGAGCCCAGTGAGTAATAATGTGGCATGTGCTTCACAGTATTTCTACACTTCCACTCCTCGACTTTAATGGCCTCTTCTCTCTCAAGGGTACATAAAGAAGTTGCGATATTGTGACTACCTTGGAAAATACTTTTGTGATGGTTGCCATGGTGGTGAGGAATCAGTGATTCCGGGTCGGGTTCTGAGTAACTGGGATTTTGCAAAGTATCCGGTCTGCAATTTCTCCAGACAGCTGCTGAACTCCATATGGCAGCAACAGCTTTTCAAACTTACAAGTGTTGCAAATAACCTTTACAACCAGGCCAAAGAGTTACAGCGATTCAGAGTGAGTTCAAATGAGTTAAACTTCAAACTAGAATCAGTCATTTATTTATAGCACTGTAAAAATGTGCACTAAAGGAATAACAGACTAACATGTTAAAAAAATTGAAATAAAACCAAAATAATCACATTATGATAAAAATTGCAATAAAAAAGTTTGTTTACCATGTCCATGAAGTTCTTTATTGTTACTGACTGTTATAAAATGTATAGGGTTAACTCTCCTTTTATTGCATTGTATAAAAATGATTCTGCTTAAATTTTAATAATTGTATGTTTATTTTTACATTAGGATCTACAGGAGCAACTAATGTCCACCAAAAAGCTTCTAAGCACATGCAGACTATCAGCTGGGTGATTTGTCTCACTATTTGTATATTTTCGAGATGCTCAGAAGTGCATTTTTATATCTTAAGCTAATATCATACAATGCAACATTCAGAGTTTAAAAACAAGATTAAACTTTTCCATGGTTGTGTCTGTTCTAACTGATCTAATTGGTTGAACTTTTACATATTTTCCTCTGTGACAGAGTTCTTGCTTACTTTGAACAGTTACCTGCTCACCTGATGCAGGAACCACACCTCTTCTCAATGGATGACCTCATCAAGGTGAAGAAGGGTCAGCTCTGGATCACAGCAAAAGCCATTTATCAGTCTGCAACTGCACATATAGACACTTGTGAGGTCTGTACCTACAGTATAAGCTTGATCATTAGTTCACATTTAAACAGCACATGAGAGGGTTCATAACAGCCTCTGTTCTTCAGCTGTGTCAGGCAAAAGGTTTTATCTGTGAGTTCTGTCACGGGACGGATGTGCTTTTCCCTTTCCAGAGAGACACCTGCACTCGTTGCCAAGGTCAGACATCAACACACTTTTGCTAAACACTTAAATAATTATGTTAAACGTTTAAAGTACAGCAGCTTTGCTCTCGAGACATTTTAAAACAATTTTGCTGTCCATCGTGGTTTACTTAGAAATGCTTGAATCATTTAGCAGGCAGTGTAAGATGATAACACAAGGAGAGTAAGTTGATCTATTGGCCATTCATTTATTGCATAAAATGACGGTTGTCCTGTACATTATGGTTTGTAGACTGCAGAGCCTGTTTCCACATCTCCTGTTTCTGTGATGAAGCATGTCCCAAATGTGCCAGACTACAGAATCGAAAGAAGCTCCGGGAAGCCGTAAAGACATGAAACCTCTAATCAGTGCTCGAATAAAAGGCGGGCTAGGGGGATCAGGGACCCCCATAAGGCATTAGGGAACCCATAAGAAGTACAATTTTGACTTAGGCTCATATATTTTTTATCGTGAATTCATTATTTACAATAATTTATATTAAAGGAGTAGTTCACTTTCAAAATCATTTTTCATGGTCATTTGCTCACCCCCATGTCATCTAAGATGTTTATGTTTTATTTCTTATTCCAAATGGTTGAAGGTCAAAATTACAGTTTCGGTGCAGCTTCAAAGGGCTTTAAACGATTCAACCATTGAATAATTTTGACCTTCAACAATTTGGAGTCCATTGAAGTCCATTATATGGAGAAAAATCCTGGAATGTTTTCATCAAAAACTTTAATTTCTTTTCGACTAAAGAAACAAATACCTAAACATCTTGGATGACATGAGGATGGTACATTATCATGAAAATGTATTTTCAAAGTGAACTACTTCTTAAAGCTTGTTTATGGGCTCGATGTCATGTCTCTTTACATTTTAAACGCCCCACCCACTTCTAAGGACAGCTAAGCGAAATAGGACATTGTTGACATGACTGTTTTAATTGGCGTCCCTCCGGTGAGGCTAACTTCAGCTAAAAAATGGAAAATAATAAACATCCACTCGCAGTTCGGGAAGAGGAAGCTTTTCTCTTTTTTTTGAGGGGTCATTTTCTCTCTCTATATATCTTTCCATTATATTTATCAACTCCAAGTCGGGGCTTTTGTATTCCTTGCGTAAATTATTATTAGGCCTAGTTCTGGGGTGCTAGAGATCTCGATGAAGATGATTGACAGCTTTTAAGTAATTATAAGGGGAGTGCTCGTTGGGCTGTTTCTTTGCTTATATAATCCTTTCAGAATTGTATAAAACTTGTTTTTCATGCTGCTAAGGCCAACGGCCACACACACGCTGCTAAGTTTCGGGAAACACACCAGCAAATACATGTGGGATTCACTCTTGAAATATTTATGATTGACATATTGATAGCCATAGTTAGTTCCTAAAATCCTTGTCACAATTTATATTTTTAATATCTAATAAACTAGTTTCTTGCATTTAAACAAGTCTTTTGGAACAAACATTGTTATGACAAAGTGTCAATCATCCAGCTGTTTTTAGGGAAATTAGTAAATACTACATTGGTAAATAATGCTAGAATTATTCTGTTGGATGTACTATGGTTCAAAAATAATTTCTGTTCACCAAGCCTGCATTGATTTGATCCAAAATACAGTAAAAAATGAGCCTGTTCTTTTAATAAATATTGTATATTTTTGCATATTTTGATAAAAAATATTGTGTATTTTGTATAAATTGTATTGCGAGACACCCACCAAAAAAAGAAATTCCGGTTGCGAACCCCCAGTTGTTCGTAGCTTCATAACTGTTAAATTACTTACAGTAGACTTCTGACTTGTTACTGTGTATGTATTATTTATTTTGTTAACCACATATGAATGTAGGATTTGTAATCAAATCTGTGTATTTTCAATAAATACATAATTACCAGTTATTAAAATAAGTTTTACTATTTCGTCAGAGAATCACTGATTTGAAAACATACATTTCACTTTTTGGCTTAAAGATCTTAGGAAAAAATATACAGTTTTTATATCGTCCAACCTCAAAACTATTAACAGTACATTTGTTTTTAGCGTTTAGACATTCAGAGTTTCTTCTAATTTCACGAAATCGACAACTTTTCTTTTGTCACAGGCTTACTACTAATGAAGTAAGTAAAATTTGAACCAACTCGATAGATCTAGAGGAAAAAGTACTGTCAGAAGTGGGATTCGAACCCACGCCTCCATTCGGAGACCAGAAATCCCGATTCACAGGAAGGTCTGAACCTTGAGTCTGGCGCCTTAGACCGCTCGGCCATCCTGACATACGTCACACAGTGAACCACAGCCTTTATCACACAATGATACTGTACTTAAATTGGTTACTGTTTATATGGGTATGTCATTCAGATTGTTATGAAAATACGAATGCTCATCATTCCTTAACATCCTCTCGCACTCATCAAATCAAAACAACTACTACGCATTTAAACGAGTCAAATCTTGGTTGCAGCAATGTAACATAAATCGTTATAATTATTATTTAATAACAGTCAACAGATAAAACAGTGGGATTGCTATGTATAGAAACAAACTTCACACATGCTCCTTGAACGAACGTTATCAGACTAACGTAACGTTAGATTTTTGTGCGGTAAACTTTGTAGCAACACTACACAACACTTTGTAGTATCACAACACATATTCCCTACTGTAAAAAAACGCAATAACATAACAGGTAAAGCAATAAGTAAAGAAAGAAGAGAAATGACTATAGAGTTGATCAGAATTATCTTCCTGTGAGCGAGTCAGTTGTGAAAGCCCTCCACCTAGTGGAAAGACTATGCATTGCAGTCACCTCCACACGAAAAAGGATGGGCAAATAAAAATATACAGTTTGTAATTTAGGGTAATAAAGTATCGGTCTATGGAAAATACATAGAGAGGGGGAGAGGTCAGAGGTGAGAGAGAGAGATGATCAACAACATGTCAATTAGGCCTACTGTGTGGGTTCTTAGCATCAAAATTATTTCTTGCTGACAAATTATACCTGTCACAGATCATAACTAAAAAGAGCAATATGATTTCAGAAACCACGAAATTCCCACCGTGAAGCTTTCCATTCACTTCATTCATTGAGTAAACTTTATTTCAATGGTTATATTCCTTGTATGTCCTCTTCTTTATCACAGGCTTGCTTAAAAGTTTAGAGTTTAAAATAAAATTGTAAATATTCTAATATAGCTCCACACTACAGATCTACTACTTCATAAAACCATGATACTAAAAGATAACATAGGTTGTACATTTCACATCCATACTGTTTAATCAACCAGATGTGATAAAACTCCAGCACACAAATAAAAAGCAGCACATGCACCGTGTGATGTTCTCAGAGAGATGGATTTCCTCTGGAGAGACTCATCATGTTCTGATGAAAGAGCAGCAGGGGTCTGATGTCAGTGCACTGTAATGTTGACTCTGATTGATGCTACTCAACCACGGCAAGAGGTTAATGAAACTGCACTTCTCTTTCTCATTTTTCCTTCATTACAAACATTCCATGCTTGTCTATCTCAATATGTCATCTTTCTCATCATACTCTAATGTTTTGTTTTTGCTCTCCATATCTTAAAGGGGCAGATCACCCAAATATTAAAATGCTGGCATTACACTGTACAAACTCTATCTTTCTTTCTTCCATAGAACACCACATTTGTAAAGTGTTTCTCTGTTTATGTCTACACAAGGAAAGTAAATTGCAACCAAGGAAGTTGAAGCTGTTGCTTTAAAAGAATATTTACAAAAAACGTTTTTAATTTGACACAGGTAAGGCTTTAACTCTGAATTTACACAAACATTCTGTTTGAGATGTGTTGTGTGTAGGTGTGTAGCGATGGTTCAGAAACAGAAAACTGAACACATTAAAGCACAAGTCAATTTTAATTGAATTTATCTATATTCCTGCATTTTAAGTCGCACTGAGAAATATTCAATGGAATAAAAAGTGCTCTAATTTTGGCTTGAATTCTGGCTGTGAAATATCTGCACACAACCACTAGAGGTCCCTATTCTCTTCTCTATGCAATGATATGTAAAATAATTTAATCAGAAAAATAAAATAAAATAAAATAAAATAAAATCAAATCAAATCAAATCAAATCAAATCAAATCAAATCAAATCAAATCAAATCAAATCAAATCAAATCAAACAATAAATGGTTATCAAATGTTAAATAGTTGAGATTTACTTGATATCTTACTCTCGGTTTTATACATTTTTAATAAATAAATAGGCATTGAAAACGTTATGTACTTGTGCAACTGCGTTTGCCCCTGTTTCACATCGCTTTCTATTCAGCAAATATTAAAAAGTAACGATTTTACAAATCGTTGTTATGCGCGTGCTGGGGGACTGGGAATTCGAACCAATCATAGCCCATTCCGCTGCGCCTCGCGCTTCCTTGGTTACAAGGCTAGCAACGCCACGACTCTTTCGCAATTGGCGAGCCGAGCAACAAACACAGTTAAGCATACAAAACTTAAATCGAAACAAACGTATTTTTCAAACGAAACGTCTTTTGTCGGGTATTCCGCAGCGTTCAAGTAATACTGGTGACAGGTTAAAGATTAAACGTTAAAGGATTTTGCGAGACTCTGTTGACATCTGTAAGCTAAGCGACAGATCTCTTCATGTAGGGATTTCTTCATAAAAAAGGGAAAACAACCACTTTCATCAATGTGAAGAAGTCAAATAGAAAGTGCTCCTATAAGTTCCTGAATATGGAGTTGCGGGTACGTTATTTTAATTCAGGTTCATAAAGTTCATTCAGTAATAACTTGTGTTAGGATATAAATATGTTCTATAAATATGGTTATGTTTGACATCAACCTCAAGCTAAGAGTTTTAATGAAAGCAATACTCAGACAAAATATCTTTCAGGGCTATTTAAAACGAAAGAAGGTTCCCAATCAAACCGAGAATACTGTAGGTTTATTACCACCAATACAACAGGTAAATTCCAGCACTGATACTCTATACTTGTGATAAACAACAGCTACCTCAACTTCTACCCTACGACTTGCAGGTTGGGTGGCTTGAAACAAGACCGAGTTTTCTACTTCCAAGACTACCTCAAGAGGACACCCATGATTCTGTACTGTCTAGTAAGAGAAGCTGTTAATGTTTATTTGACATCTACTGTATAGTAAGAGTATTCTATATATTATACAGTATGTAAAGATCTTTACATGTAGATAAACTACTGTATGGCTGTGTCAAAATATGCTTTTTAAATTCCTTTAAGGAGACATACAAGGAGCAGGTGTGCCATGGCGTCAGACTCATCATCAAGGTCCAAAGCACACTAGGACCAAAGTTGTAGGGACCGCAGGAGTATCTTCTTGGCGCCATGGCAGTTTCCATCCCACCAGGGAGCGTGAGAAGTTCCGCAGTGCTCTTGTCAGCATTATTATGTGGGTTTGATTTGCAGAAAGCTGATTTTTAGATGCAATATAGTCCCCGTTACAGATCATCACTAACTGGAGAATATCATTTCAGGCAGCGTGACGATGCCTCCACTTCGTCCATCACACACGAAATCCTCCCATCCATCTCTGGTTCACCTACTGCTGCTGAGAAAGACATTTTGGTAAGGGACTGTCTTTTAGCTATATCATCCACAAATGCCTTTTCACACTGTACAGCACAGGCTGATAGAATGGGATGTCATCTGATTGTTGTGGTTGTTTGGTTTGTCAATTGTTTGTTACACGTTTTTTATTCCCATTTGTCTTCCAGATCGAATTACTGTTGAGTTTTTGACAAAAAATATGTGTACTTCTTATTTGTTTTCCCTCTAGCAGAGATATCAGTATTACATCCACTATGGAATAGGCACTGAGGACGTGGCACCCATGGAGGACTCCTGGCTGGAGGATGTTCTTGATTTAGTCCCAGAGAATCTGAAACATTTCAGTGGAACCATTGAGGCTCTTTCAGATGAGATTAGAGAGGACTACCTGCTCAGTGTCAAAAAGGCTATTGGTACTCTCTTCTTTTTTCTTTTGCTGATATGTCTGCTTTCAAATAAATATGCATTGTAAGTGGTCTAATGCATTAAGATGTTTGGGCCAAATATAAATAATGTTATTTTGATCTTGTTGCCCTCAATAACTATAAAAATAAACTTTGATAAATGTTGTTTACTGTAGTTGTTTGTTATTACAAGATACATCATAATAAAAACACTATACTTTCTTTCTGTCTTCCTGCTCATTACAGTTCACATGTCAAAGTACAAAAATTGCATGTAATGTTGATATCTGTTAAGTCATATCAGTTAAAGCCCCTGCTGTCTTTGCAGTGGATTTTGTGCTACGGGACCCCAGAAAGAAAGAAGATGATAAAGCCAAAGATCTTCCCCCGCATAGACAGGAGTGAGTCATGCTAAATATCTATAAGTGGTATAATTCACAAGCCATCATACGGTTTTAATGATAGCATAAAGCATTGTAAGTAATTGTACATATTTGTCAAAATTGTACAAGGATTTACTTAACATACAAATGCGTTTTCTTGTTTTATTGTCTTGCAGAATGGAAGTGATTCCAAAGCCATGGAAAATATTGTTTCTTCAAGTCCAGAAAAGCATGGGAAAGAAGCTTCACTCATTCAATCCCACCATGCTCTCAGTATTGAATCTGTGGCATATTTCTTACAAGTAAGTGCCAAATAAATCTTACAGTGATATTCACAGTTTACCTTCAGCAAACTTGAGGTGATGTTCGCAGTTGGATGAAAAATCCTCTTTATATTTACAGTCTAACTAAAAAAATATTTATGCTCACGGTTAAACAACAGTAATATCACTGTGATTTTTAGCTTTGAAATACAGTATGTAATATCAAAGTGTTGTTTACAATAAACTACATCATATTTAAAGTGAGATTTTCATTTTTATCACTGTGGTTCCCTTTCTGCATTCCTTCTTTTCCTTGTCCCTTCTCTAGAAAGTTGCGTCTTGTTAATGTGGAGGACTTCCACAATGAGTCGCTGGAGCTTTCTGCCTTTCAGCAGCAAGTCAATGAACAGATTAAATGTGCCAATGAAGTCCTTCTCGGAAGGTAAACACATAAAACTCTTTTCACATGCTTACTGCCTTTTCCTTAGACAATCAAGATCAGCAAACTGCATCCTGCAAAAACAATGTTACTATGTTTCTTTTCAATGAAACAGGTGGATACCAGAAGTGCAGCAAATTTATAATCTTGGTATCAAGCGCAAACTGGTCCCCAGCAACACCAGTGTCACTCGGCTCCGGCCTTTTTACAACTGTGTTGCCACACTCATGACCTCCCAGCTTCAAAGCCTGGCACTTGAATCCATTCAGGATTACACACAACTCATTGCCGAAGACCCTGTAAGATCTGCTCTATCGTTGCATGCTATTATCTTTTACAGGCTAACACCCTCATAAATCCTTAAAACTTGGAAGGTAACATGCTTTTTTCCTTACTGAAGTTTTCTGTGAGAACCTGTGATCATCTGGGTTTTGTCATAAAGCTGGTGCTGGATCTGGACGATAATACTATTAAATTTGTACCTGATTTTGAAGACTTTGAAGTTGCCCTGGTAAATGTCTATAACATGATGCTAAAATCCATAAGTCTGATTCCTCGGGTGGAGCCGCAGCTGCTGCATTCAGAAACGGTAAAAATATTTTTTACATTTTGTGTGACATCTTGCCAATATTGTGTGTGTTTCATAGGTGCTATTTTCACAATCCTATTATGAGGGATAACATTTATCTGAAATATATAAAACTATTCGGTGTACTATGAAAATATAACTTTCAGAATTTTCTGCCCAGTTTGAATAGACTTTTTAGTATATTAGAATTTCTTGTTTCTGATGTTAAGACAAAGCATAATACTTCATGACACTTTTGGGACAAAAATGTTACCTCCAGCTGGTTAATATCAGCTATTGAAATGAGCTCTTATGACATAATTCAACATGAATGTTATATCTTAAAGGTGCTGTGTGTCATTTTTTAGAGGATCTAATAACAGAATTGTAATATAATATACATAACTATGTCTTCAGAGGTGTACAAAGACCTTAAATAATG
This sequence comes from Barbatula barbatula, assembly GCF_947034865.1. Taxonomy (NCBI): domain Eukaryota; kingdom Metazoa; phylum Chordata; class Actinopteri; order Cypriniformes; family Nemacheilidae; genus Barbatula; species Barbatula barbatula. Next base: position 11,297,045 of record NC_136772.1, read on the forward strand.
AAGCGTTATGTTTTTATTACCTTAGAAAAAGCTATTTCTGTCTTTGCATGGAATTTGCCATGTTGTTTCTACAGTAGCCCTAAACAGACAAGCTGCTTTACAGAGCGAGTTTCATAAATATGTTATCTCCTTTGGCAAAGAAATTAAAATGTGACAACATCTTAGTGCTTTAAAAGGGATGGGTGGGTGAGCCGTTAGTTGCAATTCGCAAACCTCACCACTAGATTCTGCTAAATTTCAAACACTAGACCTTTAAATCAAGCAGCCTTCAAACATTGGTTATTAAAGGTCTGGTTGAACACGCAATTTCGGCCAATCTCATACTTCTCATGTATTGCATACTTTGTGTCTTCGAAGAGTATTTAGAGTATTAACAAACACACCTCAACTTCGTCACCTCATCGCAAGAGTAACAAGCTACAGTTGCAGGCCCAAGGTGCAACCAGTCTTGACACAGCGCTGCTAATCTTGATGATAAGCAGGGTTTCCTTTTGTTCGTCAATTGACGCGTGGACGGGTAATTTCATTCGCCTTGTCATGGGCATGCTTTTCTGGGAGAATTGCCCAATAAGGGACTGAGAGAAGTTGTTTTATGTAAGGGTCTTTCATGTTCGGAAAAAGACTTTCAGAAACCTACACGAACCTTGGGGGAGTGTATCAAGCACAGAAATACTAGGTAATGCGTCCAACTAGTTTTTGACCATGTGAAGCTTGAGAAGCCAGCACGTTTAACATGGTAAAGAAGTCAGCGTTAAATTATACCTTTAAAATACCATTTGTGCTTCTGTACTTACACAATTTATACTCTCTCATTCCAGCCTGACCCAAAAACACACAGTACCCTTAAACCCATTGTCCTGCCAGAGATCCTGAAGGCCCAGCAGCAGAAGGTCAGGCAGGTAATCCGTACAGAAAGTACCAGACCCTCAGAGCACATTCGTCTCTATGATAAGTATGCCCCGCTGGTGTCCCAGCAAGCTGACGAGGATGTGACCCAGTTCCTCCAAGAGCAGCACTCATTCCATGAGCTGATGATGGAGGTGACCCGTTACCAGCAGTTAGCTAATGAGATCCGGTACAGCACCGTCAAGGTTCGTTGTTCTTTACATCAGTTGTACTCATTCACAAAGCCCTTCCTTAAAAGACTAATAAAGACTTAAATGAATGAGACACATTAACTTTCCTTTGTTTCAGGTGGTGCGTTTGGGTATGTTCGAAGTTCACTCTCATGAGCTGGTCCGGGCTCTTGTTAAGCGAGCGGAGGGTCTTATGGAGAGAATGGTCAATCACATGTTACAGAATCATCGAGAGTTCAATAAGAAGTAAGGCTTAGAACATTTAAAAAACATTTAGTAACCTGTTGTTCCAGGCAGGTAATGTGTGGTGTTATTGATCTCTAGGTTGTGTGAGGAATATGATAAAATATCAAAGAAAGCCCTAAGAACTCCATCAAACACACAGGAACTTGTGGAGCTTAAGGTAAAACTGATCCGCCGTATTTATGAACCTTCTTTGTTTAGTTCCTATGACAATTTTGAGTATAGTGATTATATGTCACTTTGTCATTTGTTTTGTAGTTATATGTGGAGAAGGTGGAAACAAAGGAGATGCCTCTGCTGGAATTGAAGCTTCAGGAGTCAAATAGCCGGTTGTGTTTCTTGGTGGATTATGTCACATTCTCGCTCACAGATACCCGGCTGAACAGCGAGACCTTCAAGAGTCATGCAAGCATGCCGGCAGTTTTTAATCAGCACCGTCAGATCATTAAGGAGAAGACCGGACAGTTCCAGGATGGACTCAAGGCATGGCAGACCCCACAGTGGGCCATAAAACCCATTTCAATTCTTAACACAAGAAACTTACTGTACAGAATGATTGCTCAAACCAAACATAGGAAACATGCAGACAATGTCATCATGGCAACAAAATAATTTGGCGATGGTTTACAGACAAAACAAACCTTCTTATTACACAACTCTATTGTTAAGTGCATCTTAAGTCCCTGTGAACTGGAAGTTGTGATCGTTTACATTTTTGTATTCTGACGTATTTCCAAATGGAACGGAATGTAGAATGAGAATAAATAGTGGGCGCAGCTTTTTTATTTCACCTTGATTTGAATGGCTGTCTAAAAACAGGTGTTGCACTTTGAAAGGGAACTGGCAGCAGTCTGACAGTTGAAAGGGAGGAGTTAACAGATGCTCCTAAGCAGTCTAACTTGAGATGGATGGTCACTAGAGAGTATTTTCAGATTTGAACTAAAGATTATGAGGGCACATGCATTTGAAAAGAGAATGACCCACACTGATAAGATATTTACCATAAACGCTGCAATATTTTATAATTTTTTTATTTAACTTTAAGACAAAGAATTAGTGAAAACAATACAGAAACTAAATCCAAAACAACAAATATTTAAAGCTGTGTTCACACCAATCTTGAAGCATTGCGTTCCTTGCTCTTTATTACTCTAGGGATTAGTTGGTTGTATTTACACATTGCGTGACGGGAGTGTCTTCCGGCATTCGGATATGCCAAATAGTAGGTGTCTATGAACTTCTTGCGCAAATTTCTAGTTTTTGTAACTTGCGTGGAACATGCGATTGACGCGCCACTTGGCGATTTCACATCGATTTGCATCTCTGCAATGACTTTTTATGTCATTTACTCGCGGAAAATAGTTTAAATTAGCATTTGGTGTGAACACAGCATAAGAGTAATACAAACAGAAAACCACTAATAAAACAGAAATGTAATTTTGTGAAGAATTGCAATGTTTTTTTTATAATAATGACTGTAATGTGTGCATTTCATAACAGTTGAGGTGTGAGCGGGCTTTGGAAAATCTAGAGAGCTACGCAAAGCAAGTGGAGGAGTTTGCCACCTTTGGTAACATCTCTGATCTCAGCAAATACCTGAAGAAAGCCCAGGCCCTCAATTCTAAACTGGACTCTCTTATAGAAAAGGTACTGAACTTTGGACAACGTAATACGTCCTGACTTTGGACAAAATTTTGGTTGCTTTTGATGCATATGAAACCATATAGTCCTGGAAAGTTTGTAGTGGGTTATTTGTAGCACATTTGTTAGTGATGCGTTAGAGTGCTGCTGACAATAGCAGCTATCATCACTCCATCTTCACTTTCTTATTCATCAGATCAGAGGCTTCAACCAGGAAGAGGAGGCCTTTGGCTGGACTGTCTCTCAGTACCCACAGCTCAAGACGGTTCAGGACCGTCTGGTTCCGTACCTGCGGCTATATGAGATGGCGGCTGAGTTTCAAAAGCAGCACCATGAGTGGGTGGACGGCCCACTCGCAGCTGTCAATCCAGACAAAGTAGAAGCTGATGTCGGGAACTACAGCCGTTCTTTGTACAAGCTTGAGAAAAGCTTCCAGGACTCACCCAACACTCTTCAGATCGCAACCTCTGTGAAGGCAGAAGTAGAGGCCTTTAAGGAGCACATTCCTTTAATGCAGGTACCTTGATGAGATATGAGGATTTTCATTTTGGTGACTAAACTATTTATCGAATATTTTATCAGTATGTGTATAGGCAACTTATTGGGAATAATTGAGTTGAAAACAGAGCTGAGAATACTCGTTCTTACTGGAGGCCAAAGCATTATATAATAATAAAGTGGTTTACTGATTGATGATAATTTGTTTCGGCAGGTGTTGTGTAACCCCGGTCTCCGTGACCGCCATTGGGATGCCATGTCTGCAGTAGTGGGCTTCCCCCTCAGGCCGTCAGAAGAGGACTCCTGTGTGGGCAAGTTTGTTCCCCTCAATCTGGAGACTCATCTCGCCGCATTTGAAACCATTAGTGAATCAGCCAGCAAGGAACACGGCCTTGAAAAGGCCATGGAGCGCATGGCCGGTGAATGGGCCGGGATGGAGTTTACCCTCCTGCCCTATCGTGAAACCGGGACCTCCATTCTGTCCTCATTGGATGAGATACAGATGCAGCTGGATGACCATATTGTCAAGACCCAGACCATGAGAGGCTCACCCTTCATCAAGCCATTCGAGGCTGAGATACGGTAAGCAATGGCAATTGAGCGTCTATGATTTTTTTGTGGATTTTAAAGAGATTTTATAAGAGTGTATAAATACAAATGTTAAATGCTTGGTAGTGGGATGGCCCCAATCACATTGCACAATTTTACAATATTTTTACAATACAAACACATCATCTTCTTGTGTGTGTATTACAGGGACTGGGAGGGTAAGCTGCTGTTGCTGCAGGAAATTCTGGATGAGTGGTTGAAGGTTCAGGGCACCTGGCTTTACCTTGAGCCCATATTTAGTTCTCCAGACATTATGGCTCAGATGCCCACTGAGAGAGATCGCTTTACAGCCGTGGACAAAACCTGGAGGGACACCATGAAACAAGTCAGCTTGGTGAGCCCGATAGCCCCACATCTGCAAACACGATATCTGGTTTGTTTGTGTCTAGAATACAGAGTACTGTAACTCCTTTGAGAAGTTATAAGATGCAGCGTTCATTTTTCTTTTTCTCCTGACGTGTCTTTGGAGATGTTTGCGTGAAAGAAGTGCATTCATGACAAATGAGATAAAGCTGTCAGACGCATAGCCGAAAACAGTCGCTCTTGCAGGCACACTTCGGTGTGTAATTGTCATCCTGAGCCTCTGTGCTATAAGAGACATCAATATCTTTTGTCCTTCTCTAAACGGAAAAAAGTTGCCCAGCTCTGCCATCAAATAGGAATTATAGATTTTGTCTGCAGGGACTCAAATTGGAGAGTGTTCAGAAAATGAGGTTGGCGAGCAGGGTTTTTTGTGGGTTCGAACCTCAAGCAAAACCTCGGCAGACTTAAAGGGACAGTTCACCCAAAAATAAAAAATCTGTCAATGTCTTATCTTCGGGTTGTTCTGTACCAAATCTGTATTCATCTCTTTGTTCTGATGAACACAAGATATTTGGAACTACAACTGCAATTGTAAAAGTGCCCCGTTTGCTTTCCTACATTCTTCAAAATATCTCATTTTGTGTTCAACATTACAAATACATTTATGCGGATTTGGAACAACTTCAGCGTGAGGAAATTTGAGTGAGACAGAATTTAATTTTTGGGTAAACTGTTCCTGTAAAGAGAAAAGCAAATGTCCCAACCCTTGAGGACTAGTTGACCATACATGTCAAATATAAACTTAGTTTATGAAATGAAAAAAGAAAACATTTCAATCGATTCTGTTATGAGGTGGTTGAACAAATTGAGCTGTAACGTCAGAAGCCCACTAGGTGTCTCTCTTCATCTGCGGTACCCACAAAGCTTCCCTCCTCCTCCCGATTTTATTTACTCTTTCTAATGTATTTCTTACTTTCCTCATTTGACACTAAAAGAGATAAACATTTTGTAATTAAATTCATAGAACGTTTTTTTTCAGGATGTTTTCTTTTTGAATAATTCCTACACAGCTCCATAATTTCTGTCCCACATCATCTTAAGCCATAAACGTCTCTTCTTTGAAACGCAAATGTATATTTATTATTTCAGCTGGAAGGCAGGTGCTATCGCCTGGTGCTGCCTTGTAGGAAAGTTGGTTTGATCAGCACACGAAGTAAACACTTCAAGACATGCTTGCAATAACAGTGGTGTGTGTGGGAAACATTGGTCGAGATGCATATCAGAGTCCAGTGTTATGCTCAACACGGTAATAGGGAGAGTGATCACATACCTTAGGAAACGATTCCTTTGAAAGAAAACACATTTATGAGGAAACGCACGTTTGCTGCGTGTGTGAATCAGTATGTGAATCTGTTCAGTAAACCACCTGCGTGTTTCTGCAGCCTATGAAAGGAAGCAGATGAAGGCAGATGCCTTCTATTCAGGCACATTCAGACAGCACTCACATTCTCACTTTAATGTAATTTAACTCGACAGCAAGAGAGAATAATTACACAGTAATTGGCATAAGACGTCCCTTCTATCTCTTTCATGACAGTCATCCAATGGTATCTTTTTGAGGGACTATTTTGAGGTGGCTTTGGTTATTAACAACCCCTCATTAGTTCTGCCAGTCTCTGTCAGGAAACTCTGGTCTTTTTGTCATTTAAAAGTGATCGTTAAACTTAAATCTCTCCGTGAGCGATCCAAGTCAACTCACCGTGGGTAATAGAAAATCAATAGCAATCGGAAAAGGGGAAAAAGCAATTATTATCTCTTTACAGGTGAGCAGCATCTGTGAGGGGAGGAAGGGGAGGGGAGGGTCCGGTTCTTTCCTCCGTCTCTAATGAAGGACAGGGCCTTCATACAACCTTTGGAGGACTCTTTGAAAATCCGAACGCAAAACACAGGATGAGTTTTCCTGGTGGGAGACGCCTTTAGAAATGAACTATTTTGTGAAACCGGTGAAATATGACAGTCTGCTGTAGCCCTCTTTTCATTATCGCATTCGTACGGGTGAAGTGACTTGAAAGGACTAGTATGTATGTATTATATCATTGCCCGTGATTTTTAGGTTAAGCCTCCTGAGCTTCTTTGGAGTTCTTTTAGAGACATGCAGAGCAATGGTCAAATGTGCATAAATGTGCCGCCTAAATTTTTGAACCTGCGGAAGAAAGAGTCATACAGGTTTAAAGTGACAAGGTCAAGTTAATGATGACAGAATTTTCAGTTTTGCTTGAACTATCACTTTAAGGTAAGGTAACTATTGTATTGCTCGGCACACTTGCATACGTCTTGCATCGTCTGCGTCTAACATGATTGATGTAAGGGAAGGTGTGCTATTGTTATAAGTCTGGTGAAAAGAATCAGTTTAATTTTAAATATTTATCTTAAATATGGTTTTAAAACAGACTTAAGATGGTTTCCAAAACATCATAGAGGTCATCTAGATGTCCCAGGAACAACTTGGAGCACCGTAGCAACTGCTTCAAGCACCACATATATCCTACATTTTCCTTTATCAAATGTCATTATATATTACATATTACATATAAAAATAATATTGATTGTTTTTACTATTGCTATTGTGTTTTTCCTAATCTTTTCTAATCCTTATTAGTAGTAGTAATAATAATAATAATAAACAACAACAACAATACCAATAAAAACAACAAACAATCCATATTATTTATATATTTAATATATTACAATAATAAATATGACTTATATTATGAATTATTTGAAGCACTTCTGAATTCTTTGTATTGCATTGTGTTTCTTTTTCAGGACAAGCATGTTCTGGCAGTGGTGGCGATTGACAAGATGCTCGACAAGATGAAACACAGTAACGAATTGCTGGAGCTCATTCTGAAGGGTCTCAATGAATACCTGGAGAAGAAAAGACTGTATTTCCCCCGCTTCTTCTTCCTGTCCAACGACGAGCTGCTAGAGATCCTCTCCGAGACTAAAGACCCAACCAGGTACTGTGAAGTCTTGGAAAGAATTCAGACAATGGGAACCGTATTCAGTAGCAAGTGTCAGGAGTTCTTTGGGTTTTGATCAGGTAGTCCTGACAGTGTTGTTAGTGCGCTGCGACTTAATTTCACACTTTCAACACATGTTCAGGGACAGAGGCTTAGTAGAGACATTTTTTGGAAACAATATGATTTATAGGCTTGGGGAAAATTGTTTGTCAGCAGTTAAGGTGAACTGATTTTGAGGGCTTCTGTTTTCTTTAGTCTTGCTGTGTGAGATTGAATCATTATGGGCCAGGCTGAAGGAGAGCCCATGATAGAGCAGTCTGTTCTTTATCAATTATTTATAGAAAAACTCACAGTGCTGTAAGTTTGGGTCAATTTTAGATGTAGTGAGCTGCTAGTTTTGCCACACTTTTTGGAGGTGTGTTCTAACAGCAAGTTATAATAATTTAAAACAACGTAGAGATGTTTTTATGATATTGCTACAAATAAAATAGAAAAATATATTGATTTTAGCTTTCATTAGAATTGAATTGATGTATAGTGTAGACTTCACTAAAACATAAAATAATTTACTGAAGCTTTCCTTACATACTGTAGTCTCGTTTGACATATTTCATTGGGTATATTCAACAAATGCTATATGTTACACCGTACTTATCCAGTGTGGCCTGTTTAGCATAAGAGGCCTAAAAAGGAACAAGGAAGGACAAACGAAAAGCAATTTCGCTTCACCATGGCCTTGGAAAACTCATTTGAACCTCTTAAAATCCACTATTTACTGAGGGAATTTAATTATAGCGCTTTTTCTTCTCCATATGACACTCTGCCCTACTTTCTCTTGATGTTGCTCCCTTGTGCGGGCTCTTGACGTATAAGCAAATCTTGCCTTATTTCCCCCCAGGTATTTGTGTAATAATGAATACGAGCAAAGAAGTTGGGGGTTTTGGTCTTGCATATCTTGGACTGTTTGTTTTAGCTTGCCTTGGTTTTGCTCTCTGAAACTAATGCTGACTGGCGATTGCTTGTGATCGCCGAGATCTCCTTCTCTTTCCTTACTCTCTCTCCCCCTATATTTCATTGCCACGTCCATCTTTATGGAGCACGTACGAGCGAGCTTCCTAAGAGTTCTTGAAAGAGTGAAATCTAAATTGCATAGGTATGACAGGGCTGACAGGGTTACACATTTTAAACATTCGCAGCGTTTTCTCAAGACCCCAGGCTTAGGCACATATGAGTGTTAGTCATATATAATCATAATGGATTTGGTTCAGCATGCCGCCTCAGATTGAAAGTTAAACCTGCATTAGAAATGGCCAAACTGTTATAGACCGTTTCATCGGACGTGCACGCCTGGACTGCCATTAACTTTCAGTCTACAGTATGTTAGTTTATCAGTCTGGCTAGGGCCTAATAATAAAACGATTTACTGTATATCTTATTTAATTGATGTTAATATTAATTCATACTATTGCAGAATAATTGTATTAAATAAACAATTTGCTGAATTTTGTTGTATGTTCATTTTATTAAATAAACAATTTGTGAATGGGTCCTGTGGTTTGGTCCCATTTAAATAAACCGTATGGTACATTGACATTTAGCCGTATCGAAGTCTAAACACAAAATATTGGAGAGGTAAGTTTAGCAAAGTAACGGTTCTTCTCGGTTTCTTTTGCTTGTTATCAGAAATAATCTACAGGCCCTCTATTGTTTGTGAATGTATACCTGAAGTTAAGGGCAGTCTATGAACGTGCGCATGCGCAGTAACGTTTGTTTATGTTGTTGCTTTGAAACTGTATATTGACTTTGTTTTTCAGAGTGCAGCCCCACCTGAAGAAGTGTTTTGAGGGCATTGCTAGCGTTGTGTTCACTGACGCTTTGGACATCACTCATATGAGGAGTAGTGAAGGGGAGGAGGTGGAGCTGGTGGAGGTCATCTCTACCTCTAAAGCTCGTGGACAGGTGGAACAGTGGCTTCTGGAGTTGGAGAGTGGCATGCTTCTTTCCATACACAAGGTACAGAAATGACTGCTTCAGAGTGAAACATACTGTAGTTCAGAAATAAAACATTGTTATGTATACAAAAATGCTGTAGAGTGGATTATGTGTTTGTGAAAAGTGTAAAATAATATCTCGACTCTTGGCTGTCAGGTGATTGGAGAAGCATTTGAAGCATATCCCAAAGATCTAAGGATCAACTGGGTGCGGGCCTGGCCGGGTCAGACGGTGCTCTGCGTCTCACAGGTTTACTGGACGAAGGACATTCATGAAGCCATTGCAAAGGGTCCAAAGGTCTGTACCATACATTACAATCTGGAACGTTTCATTTTGATTTATTTATTATGATTACTGAACGTTTGCACGTTTGTCCCAGACAACTTTCCTACACAGCTCTGCTACTTCCATGCATCTTGGTCCCTCGTGCAATATCTCATTATATGACTGAATGATTGCTTTGCTCTACATCAGGCTCTGCAGGGCTATCTGGAACAAAACAATTCTCAGATAGATGATATCGTGACCCTGGTTCGTGGCAAGCTGTCTAAACAGAACCGGGTAACGCTGGGAGCGCTGGTGGTGCTTGACGTCCACGCCCGGGACGTGCTGGCCTCTCTGGTCCAGAAAGGTGTGGATGATGAGACCAACTTTGAGTGGCTGAGCCAGCTGCGCTACTACTGGATCGTAAGTCATTTTGAGAGGCTGTAATTGAAATGTTTCTGTGTGTGATCAATCCAGAATTAATGAGGAACACGCAAGGCACTCGGTCTCCAATGGTGACAAACGTTACTTTAGGCAAAATCACATTGAAAGCCATTGTGTATAAGTGGAAGAAATGCATTTGTAAGAGTGTACAAAGATGTTTGTGCGTGCTTTTGACTTGATGTTTACATTCACGGTGTGTATATTGTCTGGCCAAGACAATAATCTGATATTCTGCTTGATTCCCATTTCTCTCAACTCCTCAACTCCTTGGTTTGATGTATGCAGGAAAACCAACTTCACACAAAGATGATCAATGCAGGCTTGGCCTACGGCTATGAATATCTTGGAAACACACCACGCCTGGTCATCACCCCTCTGACTGATCGCTGCTACAGGTCAGAACACATTACATTTTGAATAATGGTCAGCTGTAAGGCATTTTCTTTTCTTTTGAGCTGCATCTTTAATAAATGTCTTCTATACCAGAACTTTATTTGGAGCTCTTCATTTACACTTGGGTGGAGCCCCAGAAGGCCCTGCAGGTACAGGAAAGACTGAAACGACCAAAGACCTGGCTAAAGCTATAGCTAAGCAGTGTGTGGTCTTTAACTGCTCTGATGGCCTGGACTATATTGCTCTGGGAAAGTTCTTTAAGGTAGATTCACACTAATCTACAATTATGATGTCCTGAAGTTATTTAAAACTGTCAATTATTCTGTAGCAATAGGATGCTGCGGCCCACAGCAAAAGAATACAAAATGATAATGTATTGAAAAATGTTTTGAATATGGTGGTTGGGTCAGTGTTAGACATTGATACTGAATAACATACACGGTAAAAACTTTTTACTGTTATTTTTTACTGTCAAATTTTTCACATTGAATGTCCAAAACACAGTTTTTCACATATTTTGAAATATGGTCAAAACCCGTCAAATCACTGAAGAAAATGTACGTTTTTTTCACAATGAAGGTCAAATATTAATGGTAAAGGAATATAGATTTTAAAAGCAAATTGTTGTGGTAAAGGTAAGGTATAATGGGGTTATAAACTAGACTCCATGAAAATATTTGTTTTCAAAACAAATTGTATACTTAAGATAATATAAAAAAAGTTTCAATGTATACTGGATGGGGCACACACCAAACATGAATAAACTGAATAATATAGTAGTAGTAATATTAAAAAACTCATACTTTTGTTAACAAACTGATTAAATTAGGAATGATGCAAAAAAGAAACATTTTGACTAGTGGTCTCATACTTCAGGACCTCACTCTGTCTAGCATTTTAATACAGACATGACAATTCTCCTTTCAGTTTGCTGTGCTTGCAAAGATTGCCGTTTTTTGCATCATAGCCTCAGCGCTATCAGCGAGCTACAGCTGTATCTTAATCAGAGAGTTTACAATTGCACAGACTTACGATGTCAATGTCATCTTGCTCACCTCTTGTCAGTTTCCTGATATCTGGCAGCACAGGAATGCTCAGACTGCGTGTGCTGTGTGAGTCACGTTGCAGTTGCTTGGTCTCTTGCAGGGCCTGTTGTCGTCTGGTGCCTGGGCCTGCTTTGATGAGTTCAACCGCATTGATCTGGAGGTGCTTTCAGTGGTGGCTCAGCAAATTTTGACCATTCAGAGAGGTGCGTGTTTGCGTGCACAATGAGAACGCTAACTGCTGAGCAGACGTATTTGAGAAATCAATCAATGAATTTCAAATCATCTAGTTTGTTATTAAACTTAATAGAGGTCTACATCAGAACCTGTTGAGTTGAGTTCAGTCAGGTCAAGCATTCAATGAAGTAAATGGAGTTAAATGAGTTTGTATGTAAATGCGTTGTCTTTTTTTCTCTATAGGTATTTCTGCCCATGTTGAGATGCTGCAGTTTGAGGGGACAGAGCTAAAACTGAACCCAACCTGTGCTGTCTTTATCACCATGAACCCTGGATACGCAGGACGCTCTGAACTACCCGATAACTTAAAGGCATGTAGAATATGACAGTACAAACTCATATACGCATTGCGTAATTTATAAATTGAGCATGTCATACTGTATGCTTCAACTAACCTAGCAAAACAGTGTATTAGGCCGTGGGGGTCTAATGTTATGTTTAATGAACATGAAATGATTAATGCAACACTATTAAAGCAACAGTTCACCAAAAAAATGACAATTCTGTCATCGTTTACTCACCCTCAACAAAGAAAAGGATATTTGGACGAATGCTTGGATCCAAACAGTTCTTGGCCACCATTGACTCCCATAGTAGGAACTTTATTTTTGTACATTTCTTTGTTCTGTTGAACACAAAATAATATATCTTGAAGAATGTAGGAAAGCAGTTTTTGAGGCACTTTTGACAACCAATATATTTTTTCCTACTCTGATAGTCAACGTTGGCCAAGAACTGTTTCGTTACAAACATTCTTCCAAATATCTTTCTCTTTTTTACTCAGAACATTAAATGATGATGCAATTAAAAATTTTTGGTGAACTGTTCACTGTCAGATAAAAAAAAACAGTTTAGTATTATAACAAGAATCAACCAAACACGAAAATATTTGATCACACTTTACATCAGGTTTCTTGTTCTAACTGAAGTTTTGTATAGAAATATATTAAAACATCTTTAGTTTCCAAAAAATATTCCACTCCTGTTTGTTTCAGTAGATTGTCCATTTTGCTGCTTCTGTGATTGTGAGAGTTGTGTAATTGTCTGCCGCAGGCTCTGTTCCGGACAGTAGCTATGATGGTGCCAGACTATGCTCTAATAGCTGAGATTGTGCTCTATTCTTGTGGATTTGTCAGAGCACGACCGCTCTCAGTGAAGATTGTAGCTACGTATAGACTGTGCTCAGAGCAGCTCTCCTCCCAGCATCACTATGATTACGGCATGAGAGCTGTGAAATCTGTTCTGACCGCCGCAGGGAACCTAAAGGTAGGCACTGTATCCCCTGTAAATATTTCTGTAAACATTTCTAATGTTGCGGTTTTCTCACGGTGTACCTTGCATTCAGTTTTTAACGCATCTTTTGTGTCTGAGCCTCAATGAATGTGTTTATGCAAATGACTACCAACTCCAACTGATTCAGTAGGTCTCCACCTGCCACTGTTATCAGTAAAGAGTTACAACCAAGAGTCAAAAGAATGAGGCATTTCCACTTCATCTCAATTCTCATTGCACGCTTCGTCTCCTCTTTCACTCGCTTGTGGATCAAAGTCTGATGAATCTGAAATTGACTATAAATAGTGTTCACGCTCAATTTACAGTAGGAACCACGTGATATACAGATCTTTGAAAAAATAAAAGTATTGAAATCCAGTGTGCTTCATGAATTCTCAGTGCAATGCTTTCTTGAGGCTCATCCTTAGCGTCATGTCCTTAAAGTAATAGTTTTCCCCAAAATTAATGAAATCATTTACTCACCGTCTTGTCATTACAAATTTGCATTACAAATCTTTCTTCCGCAGAACACAATATTTTGAAGAAAGTTGATAACCGAACAGCGGCACTTATTCACTTCTACTGTATAGACACAAAACCAATGCAAGTTCACGAGTTCACCTGCGCAGATAACAGCGATGTTGATAGGGATAATAAAGCACGAGCTTGGTTATGAAGGTTATGCGTATTTGGCGTGCTGTCCGGGAAGCGGGCTCCGAGCTCGCCAGATCTATCCGAACCCGAAACACTACACCTTGGTCAGGGTGAGTGCGCCGAGCTCGGAACCGGTTTGAGCCCAGAGCACACCCCCCATAAAGCACGAAGTTGGACAGCCGCCGGAGTACGCATACCCCCCCAAAACGCGGTGCTGGACAGTATGGAGGCGTGGACTGCGTTCGGGTAAGGACAAGAGGATGGTGGCTCCTTAGAAGGTGTGGTTTGAGATGAGGCAAGACTGGGGCAGGGGTTCCTCCAAGGATGGTTGAGACTGATATGGAGCGAGGATGCCTGCTGGAGTGATGAGAAGTTGAAACCCATGAGCGGCTGGAAGTAGGTTTAGTGTTTTAGAGGGTGTAAATCTAGGAATTCAGAGATTATCTAAAATTAACCCGTCTTCGTGGGTGTCCCTGGATGAGGACTGATACTGGGAGGGGGCTACTGAAGGAGGGATCCAGCTGAAGTAGAGCACCTGATGGAGGTTCCTGCTGGGGAGAGAGCTGCTGTTGTGCTTGATCCTTAGAAAGTTGTAGATGGCAGAACAAGAGATGGAAGCACTGGCCTCTGCGGAGGCGATCGCTGCGGCGACGCTGGCTTCGATGGCTTGGATGGAAGCACTGGCCTCTGCGGAGGCGATCGCTGCGGCGACGCAGGCTTCGACGTCTTAGATGGAAGCACTGGCCTCTGCGGAGGCGATCGCTGCGGCGACGCTGGCTTCGACGTCTTAGATGGGAGCACTGGCCTCTGCGGAGGCGATCGCTGCGGCGACGCTGGCTTCGACATCTCAGACGGAAGCACTGGCCTCTGCGGAGGCGATCGCTGCGGCGACGCTGGCTTCGACATCTTAGACGGAAGCACTGGCCTCTGTGGAGGAGATTGCTGCGGCGACGCTGGCTTCGACGTCTTGGATGGAAGCACTGGCCTCTGCGGAGGCGATTGCTGCGGCGACGCTGGCTTCGATGACTTGGATGGAAGCACTGGCCTCTGCGGAGGCGATCGCTGCGGCGACGCTGGCTTCGATGACTTGGATGGAAGCACTGGCCTCTGCGGAGGCGATCGCTGCGGCGACGCTGGCTTCGATGATTTGGATGGAAGCACTGGCCTCTGCGGAGGCGATCGCTGCGGCGACGCTGGCTTCGATGACTTGGATGGAAGCACTGGCCTCTGCGGAGGCGATCGCTGCGGCGACGCTGGCTTCGATGACTTGGATGGAAGCACTGGCCTCTGCGGAGGCGATCGCTGCGGCGACGCTGGCTTCGATGATTTGGATGGAAGCACTGGCCTCTGCGGAGGCGATCGCTGCGGCGACGCTGGCTTCGATGATTTGGATGGAAGCACTGGCCTCTGCGGAGGCGGTCGCTGCGGCGACGCTGGCTTCGATGACTTGGATGGAAGCACTGGCCTCTGCGGAGGCGATCGCTGCGGCGACGCAGGCTTCGACGTCTTAGATGGAAGCACTGGCCTCTGCGGAGGCGATCGCTGCGGCGACGCTGGCTTCGACATCTTAGACGGAAGCACTGGCCTCTGTGGAGGAGATCGCTGCGGCGACACTGGCTTCGACGTCTTGGATGGAAGCGCTGGCCTCTGCGGAGGCGATCGCTGCGGCGACGCTGGCTTCGACGTCTTGGATGGAGGCTTCTGCTGAAGAGTCTGCTGTGGCAGAGCCCGTGACTTGGGCGATGGCCCCTGCAGGCGGGGTCTGAATCCCTGGTGATTGCTGAGGCGGTTGCAGTGGCAGCGAGATCCCCCGCCAGGGAGATGAAGGCCGAACAGTGGAGGCCCGAGCCCATGTGGGCGAAGGATGGACTCTTAGATGATTCGGGAAATGAGGGTTCGATGGGCTTCCCTGATGATTGAGAGATCTGACCTGATGTAGCTCTTAAAAGCTTCCGATGTCCAGCGCCCTAGTGCTTGGATTTGAGACTGCGATAGGCCTTTTTGGGCGGCTGTAGTTGCTGCGCCTATGCGGAAGGAGTGGCCGGAAAAGTGGTCTGCGGGAATGCCAGACAAGAGCAATACGGCTTTGAGGTGTTTTTGGAACCAGAAGCGTGTGGCTGGGCGGTTAGATTCGTCCACGAAGAGAGGGTCTGATATGGTTTTGGTCTGAGATTTCCTGAAGTGAAGGTAGGCTAGAAGGGTCTGATAAGGCTGAATCGGTGACTGGAGGTTGAAGATGTAGATGAAATGTCCCCTCCTGGTTTGGTCCGTCTTGCTTTGTTTAATTAAGAATGAGATCTTTTTTTTGAACAGGTTTACAGGAATATCAGCTCCGAATAGGGAGGTATCGGTGTTGGTAAGGGGTCTGCTTCGGGCGCCAGCTGCCTGAATTTCTGGAAAGCGAAACGAGAAAGGGCATCAGCAATCTGATTTTTTGCTCCGGGAATGTGTTTGGCAGTTAGAATGAACTGGTCACAGGCTGAGATCCAGATGAGGCGTCTGAGGAACGGCATTAAAGCGGGGGAGTGAGAGCGGCCTTTGTTAATGCAATGAACCGTGGCCTCGTTATCGCAATGTACGATAATACTGGAAGCCGACCACTCTTTCCCCCATAGGGATGCTGCGACGACCAGTGGATACAGCTCGAAAAGTGCAGAGGATGCTAAGGCCTGCGGAATCTCTAAGAGCTGGGGGGGCCAAGAGGATGCAAACCAACGACCTTGGTAAAAGCCTCCGAAACCTACAGAAGGGGCGTCAGTGAAAAGGTGAATATCGACGGGGGAGGAGGACATGTCACTGTAGAAAAATGACAAGCCATTCCATTGCTTGAGAAATTGTATCCATAAGCTCAGCTCGTCAAGGCAGGGGTTGGATATGGATAACATGTCCTCTAAAGCGTGCGCGGAGGACGCGAGAGAGAGGAGGTGTGAAACGAACGGGCGACCTTGCGGGATTATTCTCATCGCGAAATTCAGATGGCCGAGAACGGACAGGAGCTCGCGTTTGGAGCAGCGGGGATTAGCTAACAGCGAGGAAGCGATGACGATTGTTCTGTCGATTTTCTCTTTTGGCAGTGAAGCCTGGAATTTAAGAGAGTCTAATTTTATTCCGAGAAATTCGATGGAAGTGCTCGGTCCTGAAGTTTTGTCTGGGGCAAGGGGGACGCCGAGTTTTTCAAAAACCTGTTGGACTTTTGCTAGATGCGCAGCTGGAAACGAGCCGAAAGTAAGGCGGACAGAAAAGTAAAATTTATTGCGCCATTGAATGCCGAAAAGGTGCCAGAAGTCTGGGTGGATGGGCATGACTTTAAATGCGGATGTAATGTCGACTTTGGCTAGCCAAGCTCCACGACCTGCATGTTTTATTAAAGTAATGGCTTGATCGATGTTGTGATAGTGCAGCGAAAATTCCTCAATTGGAATGAGGCTGTTGATGCTTGGAAAGGCCGAGCCGTGCGGTGACGAGAGATCGAAAATGAGGCGCTTTTTGCCAGAGAATTTACGCGTTGCTACGCCGATGGGGCTGATGCGAAATACGGAAAACGGGGGAGCTTTGAAAGGGCCGATAATGAATTTTGCGTCAATCTCCTTTTTAATAAGGAGATCGACTGACTCTGGTTCGGAAAGCGCGGACTGAAGGTTGGGGCAAATTAAGCTGCGTGATGGAAGACTGATAACGCCGGGGTCGAAGCCGTTCGAGAGACCGGTCAGAAGGTAGTCCGTGAACTGAATGTCGGGGTGCGAAGACAACTCGAAAGACAAACAAGAAACGTTCACGGGAGTCGAGAGGTAATTTTTTAGATTTTTATTTTGCATTTGGGACATCGGGCATACAATGCGAGCGTGTGCACCGCTGCAGAAAAGGCACACGTGCAGGAAGCGACAACGCTGCCTGGAACATCTGCCAGAATTGAAACTCCTGCATGCCTCCAAACTGCTGTGTTGCCCGTGAGCTTGGTTGGCTGGGCGGATTGGCAGGCGCGGAACAGAGGAAGTGGATTTGGGAGGCGTAACTGGGCATGAGGGAAGAGAGGGGGTGACTAGGGGACAGTCGATTGTAGGATGCGCTACTGAGCGACATACCGCGCAGGAAATATTGCGAACGCCTAAGAAAACCCTGTTATGCAGCTCAGTGTCCAGTGCGCCCCAGTAGGGGCACTGGTTCCACTGAGCCACACGAATGGCACATTTGGCGGAAAAAAGTTTGTGGTAAGTGTAAAAATGCGCGCCCCCGTAGGAGAGAGCGAGCTCTGCCACGATGGCGAGGTAATCGCCCAGCTCGCGTCTCCTATGAGGGAACGCAGTGCAGATCACGTCAGTGTAACGTGAAAAAGCAACGGTAAATTCGGGGAAAGACAGTGTGCGGGTGTGGTTGGGTGACTGATTTTTAAATGTGAGCGATAGATCACCGTAAGTGATCTGCCGCTCGGTTGACGGGGGTGATAATGGTGAGAGGAGAGAATAAAGGTCTGTGTCCGCACCTGTCAAGATCTGCGTTCTTATGTTCCCCGAAACTGGAGGCGGTTCCAGGGCTGGTGCGTTGATTGGCACTGGCATAGCTGTCGCCGAGGCCAATGAGAAGCTCGATCGAGCCTGCGGAAGAGAGAGAAGGGGGGGAATGGCGGCCGCCTGAGCGGCTAGCGGAGTCATGCTCGCGCTAGCAGCGGCTACCAGGGTGGCTGGGAAATGGCTCGGGACCGGCGCCTGCATCGCTAGCTGAGGCAGCCTCGCGCTAGCGGCGGCTACCGAGGGGGTTGGGAAATGGCTAGGACCCGGCGCCTGCATCGCTAGCTGAGGCAGCCTCGCGCTAGTGGTCGACGCAGGCGCCGTGGGCCAAGAGCCAGGGGCAGGAAATGGGTGGTAAAGCACCGGAGCTCCAGGTGCTGGTGAGCCAATGCTTCGAGGGCGGCCCGCTACTGCTGGCGGGGTGTTTGCAGGTGGCCGAAGCTGGCCAACGGCGAGAGGGACCGGTGGGTCCGTGGCGATACCTGCGCTCGCGGAAGCCCTGCTGTTCCGGCTTCCCCGCGGGCGGCCGCGACTAGCTGCGGAGGTGGATTGCCTGGATCGGGAATACGGAGAACCGCGAGCCGTGCCCGGCTTGGTGGCGGAACCCCCCGTAGCGCCCTTCGGTGAGGCGGTGTCCGCCAGGGAAGAGGCGTAGAGGCCGTAAAGCTCCGCCTTGGTCATCCGCCTGTGGAAGTGGACGTCCGCGTTGGACAGAGCTAGTCGTAAGCCCTGGACGGTCCATTTCTGTATGGCGGGGATCGCGTTGTGAGCGGAAGTGTAGGAAGAAGCCGGGGAAGCAGGTGGACGTCTCTTAGAGCCAGGAGACGATGTGCCACCTCTGGACTTAGCCTTCCGAGGTGTAGAACGGCGGAGCGGGCGGCCTCGTGATGAAGCCGGAGAATCGCTCGATATATCCGATCCTGAGCTGGATTGATGAGCGCTCGGCAGCGCTAACAGATTGTCGTCGATGACGGGGGTCTCAGACATCGCGTTGATGCTTAATCTTAGGAGATCGAGCAGGTAAGATGGATTCTCTATTTATGAGCGAGCTCGCTATGGCTAATTGTGTATGTGCAGTGATTGCTGATTGTGGACCAGCCGGCTGATTATATGCTACGGCTCCTCCCGAACTTTGTTAATTAAACATCATTTAATGAGTAGTTTGGTTAACAAAATTATTCAAAATATCTTATTTTGTGTTCTGCAAAAGAAACACAGTCATACAGATTTGAAATGACAAGAGGGTGAGTAAAATAAAGACCGAATTTTCGTTCATGGGTGAACTATCCCTTTAATGCTCACATGCAGAGTTTTAGGAGGAACAGATGCATTTCTTGAATACAGCGTAGTGAAGCGTAGAGATTCTGTTGCTGAGTAAAAGTGATCTTACATTCACAGTTTCTGTCTAAAGGAACATCAAAAGTGATTTTTCATCCAGTACATGAGCCAGCTATACTTGCATAAATGACCCAACTTTGTATGTACAGATTGTGGGGTTGTGTGCTCAGAATAAAGCCCTTTTTATACGGAGATCCTGGGAAATACACGTAAAATGTGTCCCGGGATCGTTAGATTGACATCTGTATTGTGCTGCAGTGTGGATGTATCTCTTGGTTGGTAGTGTGCCTGTGGTGCGATCCTGAAATATCAAAGTCACAAAAATCTAATCTGTCACGGCTGAAATAGGCAGAGGAGAAACATGCACTGACCTTGACAGCTCCGGCTCGCTTTTCTCCTTCTCCCAAATTTGAATAGCGGCTGCTTGTGTCATCTCTTCTGTTCTGTGAAATGAATACGTCTGTGTCATTTTCACAGCAATCTCTGCACCATCACACCCGAGACTGCACTCTTTTGCCATCTTGAAATTACTTCTGGAGACAAAGGCATGCTCGAAACCCCTCGGGTGTCTGTTGCAAATGACTGTGATGGTAAAGAATGAACAAAGACAATGTGGCTGAATGCCATTCTCCCCCCGGAGACTTCCAAAAGTGACAGCACAAGCAAATGTGTTATTAAGTGTCAAACCTTTTTCTCTCCCTGTGTTTAACATGTCACAGCTGAAGTTTCCAGAAGAGAATGAGGATATTCTGCTGCTCCGATCTATTATCGACGTTAACCTTCCAAAATTTCTGTCTCATGATTTGCCATTATTTGAGGTACACCCCCATCCACACATCATTCAATACATTGTGAACCAGAGATGTTTTATGTCGTTCTCCAATTTTTCTCCGTTTCCTCAAACTATTTTAAATGCAGGGCATCACCTCTGATCTATTTCCTGGGGTCAAACTTCCCAAACCAGACTACAGTGTGCTGCTCGAGGCCATTAAGGAAAACAGCGCCAAGATGAACCTACAGGTCACAGATTTCTTTGTCGAGAAGATCCTGCAGATCTATGAAATGATGATTGTGCGTCACGGCTTCATGTTGGTGGGAGAGCCTTTCGGCGGGAAGACGTCTGCCTACCGCGTGCTTGCCGCAGCCCTGCATGACATCTGCGAGAAGGTGCTGTAATTGGATGACATTTCACCAAAAACGATTTCATGCCTAGATAGTCGCAGTGGGAGTAGAGTTATTTGCATGCAACACTGTGCTTTGAAGATACAATAGAAACTTTTGTTTTTCTTTTTTTATTGACTTATGTACTTTTTGGTACGCAGAGATTGTGAACTCCCCTCCCACATTTCTCAACCAATTGTGGATGTGAATCACATACACTTAAAAACAAATATTTGTTGGTCAAGTGGTACCACGCAAATATGTTGATTCGTTTCTACAATGAACAATTTAGTTGTATAAACAAAATAAAATTCAGGTAAAGTTGACGAAACTTTTTTAAGTAAATCCAAACCATTGAGATGTTACCTGTAGTTTTAAGTTAATCAAACTCAGTATTTATTCTTCTCAATGGTACTTTTTGTTATCATACATAAATCAAATATAGACTTACTTCATGCAAGTCAAAACACTACGAGCAAATCAAATGAGAGAAAACTCATTGCTCAAGTCTTTCGCAGTCTTAAAAAGACTAAATTAGAGGTATTTCGTACTGCCTGGAAGGATAGTACAAAAAAATACAGGAAAGCCCTAAAAACGTCTCGATCCGCCTACATTTCATCACTAATAGAAGAAAACCAAAATAACCCTAGGTTTTTATTTGATACAGTGGCTAAATTAACCAAAAATAAATCGTCAGCGACTTCTGATGCTGTATACCAGCATAGCAGTGATGATTTTATGAACTATTTCACAAATAAAATCCAAGATATTCGAGAGAAAATTATAACTATGCAACCAGATGCGAAACCCGCTGAACAAACGACTTACTACAGCACCCCTAAGGAGAAATTATGTTTATTTTCTACTATAGATCACGATGAACTATCGAAAATCATTAGATCATCTAAATCGACTACATGCATGCTAGACCCTATACCTACAAATCTACTGAAAGAGATGCTCCCAGAAATTATAGATCCTCTACTTAGCATTATTAACTCATCTCTGACATTAGGACATGTGCCTAAAGCATATAAGGTGGCTGTTATAAGGCCCCTTGTCAAAAAACCCCATCTGGACCCTGGAGAACTAGTTAACTATAGACCTATTTCGAATCTACCTTTCTTATCTAAAGTTCTGGAAAAAGTAGTCTCAACTCAAATATGTTCCTTCCTCCAAAGGAATGAGATTAATGAAGATTTCCAGTCTGGATTTAGAGCACATCACAGTACAGAGACTGCTCTGATTAGAGTTACAAATGATCTGTTTATGGCGTCCGACCGAGGTTGTATCTCCTTATTGGTGCTGCTAGATCTTAGTGCTGCATTTGACACCATTGACCACAGCATGCTCCTACATAGACTTGAAAATGATGTCGGTATTAAGGAAATAGCTTTGAAATGGCTTAGATCTTATTTATGCGACCGTTTCCAATATGTAAAAATAAACAATGAGGTATCACGCAAATCGCAAGTCCAGTACGGTGTACCACAGGGCTCAGTACTAGGGCCTATGCTCTTCGCATTATACATGTTACCCCTAGGAGATATAATAAAGCGACATGGAATAAGCTTTCACTGCTATGCTGATGATACGCAACTTTATATTTCCTCGAAGCCTCACGAAACACAGCAATTCCATCGAATAGTGGAATGCATTGTCGATATAAAAAAGTGGATGAGTAGCAATTTTTTATTACTGAACTCGGACAAAACTGAAGTGTTACTTATCGGACCGAAAACCGCCCTACGTAACAACCAAGAATACTGCTTAACTATTGATGGATGTTCCATAAAACCCTCATCTTCAGCTAAGAATCTTGGCTTTATATTCGATAGTACTCTGTCATTTGAGAACCAGGTCGCCAACACCTGTAAGATTGCGTTTTTCCATCTTAAAAATATATCTAAATTACGTCATATGCTGTCATCATCAGATGCGGAGAAGCTTATACATGCCTTTATGACATCAAGACTAGATTACTGTAATGCACTATTAGGTGGTTGCCCTGCAGGCCTATTACAAAAACTCCAACTGGTCCAAAATGCGGCAGCTCGAGTTCTTACACGTACAAAAAAGTATGAGCATATTAGCCCGGTTCTGTCAACCTTGCACTGGTTACCTATAAAGCATCGCATAAATTTTAAAATCTTGCTTATTACCTATAAAGCCTTGCATGGTTTAGCTCCTCACTACTTGAGAGAACTTCTTACGTATTATAGTCCATCACGTGCACTACGCTCTCAGGCGTCAGGTCAGTTGGTAATACCTAGAATTTCAAAATCAAGTGCAGGCGGCAGATCCTTTTCCTATCTAGCGCCTAAACTTTGGAACAGTCTTCCCTGCAATGTCCGGGAGGCGGACACACTCTGTCAGTTTAAATCTAGACTAAAGACGCATCTTTTTAATCTTGCATACACTAGATTATCATAATATATGTATTTCAAAGATCTAGGCTGCACTAGTTAGATCAACCGGAACCAGGGACACTTCCAATAACAACTGATGCATTTGTTGCATCAAAGAGTGCAGAACAGTACTCTACTCTCAGCCAGTCTTGTCTCATTGTTCCAAGGTTACAAGAGCGGAGCGGGCAGGGCGCAATCCATTCCTAGACCTGACAAATGCTGGACGAAGGAAGTGACGTCCCTACAAAACTTCAGCCACTATTAGATTATTAATGATAATTTTAAATCTAATTTTTTTTTTATTTTCGCCTTGTTGTGCAGCACTGTCGAGCTTGTGCAGAGGCTGCAGTTTTTGCCAGAGGGGAACTGGAATCCCCTGGTTAGGCCTGGTTTCCCTCCGAGGTTTTTTTTCTCCTCCAATGGAGTTTTGGGTTCCTCGCCACCGTTTGCATACTGTTTTGCACTGTTTTGCCTGGCCGGGGGGGCTGCTAGAATTTGGTAGTCTTATTTAATTAACACTGCATATAGGAATTTATTGTGTGTCTGATATTTGACCTGTGTTTTGAATTCCATAACCTTTTATGTTTTACTTATAGTCATTTTTTCTTGTACAGCTGCTTTGTAACAATGAAAATTGTAAAAAGCGCTATATAAATAAAGCTGACTTGACTTGACTTGACTTGACTCTTATGCAAAGCATGCTGGGAACTGGAAATCCCACACCAGTCTGAATTAACCAAATTTTATATTAAGTAAACCGAACAATAGGTCCAATATTATAGGGTTTCGCGTTTTACTCAGCATTGTTAAGTTGACCAATCAAACACTTTGTTAAGTAAAGCCGCCAGTACAATATTTTGTGTATGAATGACATTTCCGTTAATGTAGTTACTTGCATTCTTTTTGTACTGTGAACAAGGTACTGCTATAAATCACTGCGTTGCTTTGTTGATTTCGTGCTATTATAAAAAATTGTCACAGAAATCTATTATAACTGTTTATAACATAATCTATTATGAGAGCAACTTCAAAGGTTTTTAAGGACGAGTAATAAAAGTGTTTTGAATGCAGGATCTGATGGATGAGAATAAGGTTCAGATCACTGTTATCAACCCAAAGTCGATCACCATGGGCCAGCTGTACGGTCAGTTCGATCCTGTATCCCATGAATGGTCAGATGGCATCCTGGCTGTCAGCTATAGGGGATTTGCTACATCTCAGGTACAGTATTCATTCATTTTATTTGTCCATTACATTTCTTACCATGTACTGCTTATCGTGTTTAAGCTACCGCTAGATACATAAATGATGGCAATTGCTGTTATATCCTCTGCCAACAAATTAAAGGCAATTTCTAGAGTGCTGTCGCCTGAGACATGCAGCTGTGATGTTACGCTCACCATGGTAACACAAAGTCTGAATATGTGTCATCTTTTAAGCTGATATTGTTCGCGGTGCTGTCGTAGTGCAGTCATACCCTCAATCCATAGGATTACAGTTTAAAGCCTTGTTTCTGCGGCTTACAAAATAAACGCTTATGTTTAAGCAGCTGCTGGCAGAGATGATTTTACCAAAGTCTTTGTGAATATGAGGAATCCTCTAATAGTTGAAATTGAAGAATAAAAAGCAATAAGAGCAGACAGGTGTCAAGAGTCTGCTTCATACATCGTTTCCTATTTGACTGCCACTTCTTTGCTCAAGGCAATGAAGGAATGCTTAAGAATCATTACTTTTGTATCAGGAAAAACCTTGTTCTGTTTTAATGAAAAGCTGAACTAGGCCGGAAGAAAATTATGCTTTTCAAGCGATGTGTTTAAACCGAAGCACAACATTCATGGGTATCATTTTAACTCATAAATGTATAGAGTAGTGGGAGGTACAGCAACACAGATAACACAGTTAAACAACCTTTAGAAAACATTAGCAAAAAACATGTATAATACACGTAAATGTCCTTGCATATCTATTTTAAAAACTATTCGCAGCTCACACTGCACATTTGGTTTAAGTGTCTGTCCATCCTCTACTCCAGAGTCCAGACAGAAAATGGCTGATCTTCGATGGGCCGGTGGACGCGGTGTGGATTGAGAACATGAACACTGTGCTGGATGACAACAAGAAGCTTTGTCTTATGAGTGGGGAGATCATCCAGATGTCCCCGCAGATGAGCCTCATCTTTGAACCCATGGACCTGGAGGTGGCTTCACCAGCCACGGTGAGATGAACAATCACCTTTTAACCAATAAACATTTGAAACAATAACTGGATGTCAGGAGAAAAATCTGAAGAAAAAATATGACCTATTACATTAGAATTCTAATGTTCTTGTCAGAACCCGGCCTAGAACTCGGGTCTCTGGTGTGATCGCTAGGGGGTAATACCACTGAGCCACCACCAATAGAAACACTCCAAATCTCCAACAAAGGTTCTTCTCCAAATGAGGTATTAAAAGGAAATCAAAACCTCCACGAGGGGAGAAACAAAAACTAAAGACAGATGCAAAGAACTTCTCTAAATCACTTAAACAATTCTTAGACTCAGGGCATCAGGCAGACATCTCATACAAAGACCAAGTAACAAAGTATAACAAAGACAGAACTTAAATACACAGGGGGAAACAAGGTGCAGGTGAAGATGATTACACAAACGAGAGACAACAGGTGAGTGACATGACCTCTAGTGGCAGAACTAAGGAAACAGCAGTCCCAAATGCTGACAGGACCCCCTCCTCTAGGAACGACTCCTGACGTTTCTTCCAGAACATCCCGGTCTCCGGGCACGAAATTCCCGGATCAAGCTGCGGTCTAGGATGTCCTTGGTCGGAACCCAGGAGCGTTCCTCTGGCCCGTAACCCTCCCAGTCCACCAGGTACTGCAGGGAGTTCTGAACCCTTCGTGAGTCCAATATCCGACGGACTGTGAAGGCTGGCTGGCCGCCAATGATCCTGGGTGGTGGAGGAGGCCTGCGTGGGGAGGGCAAAAGGAGAAGACAAAAAAGGTTAACAAAGACACATGAAAGGTAGGGTTAATTCTAAGGGACCGAGGAAGGTACAAACGGTAAGACACAGGGTTTACTTTCCTGGCAATACGGAAAGGGCCAATAAACTTCTGGGCAAGTTTCTTAGACTCAACCCGAAGAGGCAAGTTCTTGGTAGCCAACCAGACCTGTTGGCCGGCCCGGAAGCTGGGAGCCTTCAGTCGATGACGGTTAGCCTGATGCTGGTACCTCAAGGAGGTCTGGATAAGTGCACGTCTAGCCTTCTTCCAGGTCGACTGGCAGCGTCGGACAAAGTGTTGGGCAGATGGGACACTGATCTGTGCCTCTTCATCAGGAAACAGTGGAGGGAGATAGCCAAACTGACACTCGAAGGGGGACAATCCTGTGGCAGAAGATCGAAGGGTGTTGTGTGCGTATTCTGCCCACACGATGAAGGTGGACCATGAGGTGGGGTTGTTGGCCACCATGCAGCGCAGGGTGGTCTCGAGATCCTGGTTGACCCGTTCTGTCTGGCCATTAGACTCAGGATGGAACCCAGATGACAAGCTGGCAGACGACCCGACCAATTTACAAAAGGCCCCCCAGAATCGAGATGAAAACTGGGGGCCTCGATCGGAGACAACATCCTGAGGAATACCAAAGACTCGGAAGACGTGATTAATCAGAAGCGTGGCAGTCTCCTTAGCTGAGGGCAGTTTGGGTAAGGGAATGAATCGGGCGGCTTTCGAGAACCGGTCCACAATTACCAGGATAACAGAGTTGCCCTGGGATGGAGGGAGACCTGTGATGAACTCCAGAGATATGTGCGACCACGGTCTGAGGAACAGGCAAGGGATGCAGGAGTCCTAAAGGCCGCTGGCGCCTCGATTTCCCTTGGCAGCACACTGGACAGGCCTCCACAAAGCTCCTTACGTCCTCCTTGATGGAGGACCACCAGAACCTCCGCTGGAGGAAGTCCAGGGTACGTGCAATACCAGGGTGGCAGGTCAGAGTAGAGTCATGACCCCACTGCAGAACCCGGGCTCGGACGGATCGAGGAACGTAAAGTCGACCTGGAGAACCACCTCCTGGGTCTGGTTCTTGGGCTTGGGCCTCACGTATCTCCCTTTCCAATTCCCAGCGCAACGGCGCGATGATCCTAGCCTTAGGGATGATCAATTCTAGTGACTTATTTTGGGATTCAGGAGAGTAAGCTCGGGACAAGGCATCCGGCTTGACGTTCTTAGTGCCGGGCCTGTAGAATGGAGCGACGCTTGAGGTCACAGAAGGCTCCTTCTGCCTCTGAGGACCAGCAGATCTTGGTAACACCTCCCTTAGTCAGTGCCGTTAAGGGTGCAGCCACGGAGCTGAAGTTCTTGATAAACCTTCTATAGAATTTAGCAAACCCGATGAAACGTTGAACCTCCTTGACTGTCGTAGGGGTAGGCCATTTCAGGACTGCCTCGACCTTCTTGGGATCCATCTCAGCATGACCTGGGGTGATGATAAAACCGAGAAATTGAGCATGGGTGACGTGGAACTCACATTTCTCAGGTTTCACATAGAGATGGTTATTCAGGAGGCGTTGGAGAACAGCACTGACATGTCCTTCATGCTCCTTGAGAGATCTCGAAAAGATTAAAATGTCATCCAAGTAGACAAAAACAAACTTGTTCAGCATGTCCCGGAGTACGTCATTTATTAGGGCCTGGAAGACTGCTGGAGCGTTGGTGAGCCCAAACGGCATCACCAGGTACTCATAGTGACCCGTGGGAGTGTTGAAGGCCGTCTTCCATTCATCCCCTTGTCGAATCCGCACAAGATGGTAGGCATTGCGTAGATCCAGTTTGGAGAAAATGGAAGCCCCTTGTAGCAGCTCAAAGGCGGAGGCCATCAGAGGAAGGGGGTAGCGATTCCGAACCGTGATTTTATTGAGTGCCCGGTAATCGATACACGGTCTGAGTCCTCCATCCTTCTTCCCCACAAAGAAGAAGCCCGCTCCTGCCGGGGACGTGGAAGCACGGATGATGCCAGCCGCTAGGGACTCCTTGATGTATGTGTCCATTGCGATGCGCTCTGGAGGGGACAGAGAAAAATCCGACCTCTAGTGGGACAGGTGCCAGGGAAAAGGTCAATGGAGCAATCATATGAGCGGTGTGGTGGTAGGGAAGTGGCTCGGGACTTACTAAAAACAGCCTGGAAACGGTGGTAGACACTAGGGACTCGAGACAGGTTGATGGATTCTTGAGACTCTGGACTCAGGGTAGGGGTACTCGAGAGGGGACAGGTAACCTGGCATGCAGTACCCCAACTCAGAATGGTTCCAGCTAGCCAGTCGATGCAAGGGTTGTGTTGGTGCAGCCAGGGGAAGCCCAAGATCACAGGGAACTCGGGAGAGTCAATCAGATAAAACTCCTCTAGATTTTGATGTTGGAGGACAGTGAGACGCAGAGGGTAAGTGATCTCCGTAATGCAGCCCGGTTCCAAGGGTCTGCCGTCTAGGGCAGTAACGGTTTGGGGTCGAGGAAGTAATTGGGAAGGTATACAAAGCCTCCTGACTAGAGACCGGTCCAGAAATTCGCCAGCAGCCCCGGAGTCGATCATGGCTCGGATCTGATGTTGATGGCCCTCCCAGGAAAGAGTTACAGGAATGGAAAGCACTGCATTGGGCGGAGGAGCACTAATCTTCCCCATCACAGCCCTCCTGTAACTGGGCGGGGACGGTCGTTTCCCGGGAGCTCGGGACAGAGGAGACGGAAATGCCCAGATGCACCGCAGTATAAGCAGCGATTCTCCCTCATGCGGCGATCCCTCTCTGTAGGGGAGAGTCTGGAACGTCCCAACTGCATGTCCTCCGGGGGCTCGAATTTCTCAGAACTGGGTGAGGAGAAACGTACAGGATAGGGTTGCCTGTTCCCATACAGTTGGGGCGGAGACGTCTTGTGACGGCTTGACTCTCTCTCTCTCTCAGCCGATTGTCCAGACGGATAGCCATGGTGATCAAGGATTCGAGATCAGTCACGGGTTCGCGAGTAACTAGGTCGTCCAGAATGTGTCCGGACAACCCTCCCTGGAAGCAAGCCATTAGAGCTTCATCATTCCAACCGCTACTGGACGCAATGGTCCAAAACTCAATAGCGAAGTCTGCAGTGCTACGTGACCCCTGCTTAAGGGTGAGTAGTTTTCTGGAAGACTCCCGACCACTCACTGGATGATCAAACACCCGCTTGAACTCCTCCACAAAGAGAGCGTATGTTCCACAACAGACATCTTGAGATTCCCACACCGCTGAGGCCCAGGAAAGTGCCTTATCTGCAAGGAGAGTGATGATGTAGGCGATCTTACATCGGTCAGTGGGGAAGCTTGAAGGCTGGAGCTCAAAGGTCAAGGATCGCTAGGCAGATCGCTAGTTCCTCCTGACTGGACAGAACTGCTTCATGGCGTTGATAGGCTACCTCATGCTGAGCCATCACTGCCACCAGGTCCTTATAGGTGAGTGTTTCTGAATCCATGTTGTGACTTGGTCTTTCTGTCAGAACCCGGCCTAGAACTCGGGTCTCTGGTGTGATCGCTAGGCGGTAATACCACTGAGCCACCAGCAAGGTTTAATAAAATAAAGATGACAAAACTCCAACAAAGGTTCTTCTCCAAATGAGGTATTAAAAGGAAATCAAAACCTCCACGAGGGGAGGGAAAAAAACTAAAGACAGATGCAAAGAACTTCTCTAAATCACTTAAACAATTCTTAGACTCAGGGCACCAGGCAGACATCTCATACAAAGACCAAATAACAAAGTATAACAAAGACAGAACTTAAATACATAGGGGGAAACAAGGTGCAGGTGAAGATGATTACACAAACGAGAGACAACAGGTGAGTGACATGACCTCTAGTGGCAGAACTAAGGAAACAGCAGTCCCAAATGCTGACAGTTCTAAAACCCCATTGGCACGCAAAAGGAACAACAGCACTGATTGCTGTGGTCCGGTGCTCTACTCTGCTGTGATTTTGCTGTCATGTTCAATATAATTTCCTGCTTCCTCCATCCATCAATAACAGCTTCTTTGCATTACATTGGAACTGAAAGACAATCAGTGCTGAAATTTGCCAGTCGAACAGTTACATTCAAAGTAAAATGATCATGTTAAAATAACTGGGATCCAATCGGAAGGATTTGCAGAGGAGTAAGCGCCCCACACGGCAGCATTTTATTCACCTGACAGTGACTAGGGCAACGTTTATGATCTTCTAATAGGCATTGCTGATGTATTAATGTAAGTGGCATGTGTTGATTCATATTGTCTGTCTTTTTGAACAGGGGAGAAAGTTTTGATTTATGAAGTTTTAGTATGTTTTCCTAACACGCTGCACGTTTTTGTATCTCAAAAGAAAAAAATATTTCTAATAATGTAGATACTTTAAAGCAGTGGTTCTCAAACTGGGGGCAACCGAAATGTTTTTTTATGAAATATAGAAATGTATGATTTATCATTATTTTGTGCAATCAAACATCGGAAGAAAAAGACCACCAACCAAAAGAACAGATTTTTTAGCATTGTATAACTGAATATATTTTTTGATTAATTAAAATGTAAGATATAGATTAGAAGTCTTTATTTGGGGGCCGCAAAGCAATGCACTCTAAACAAGGGGGGTCTTACAACAAAAGTCAGTTTGAGAACCACTGCTTTAAAGCGCGTGGATCTTATTGTCGGACATACCACGGTATAATCCTACATACTGTATACCTATATCATGTACATTTACAAATTTCATGACTCCTAGAGGAGGATCAGCAGGCATTTGTTACATCTGTATAATATATTCCTATAATTTATTCCACCTACAAAGGCAAGCCAACATTGCACATATTTGTTTCCATTAGAAGCTAAAAGAATGATGAAATCGGATGAAAATATGTCATCACATTTCCCAAGCTGATATAGTCTTATCAGAGAAGACATCTCTCAGAATTTGGCATCGAATTCAAGACAGGCTCTCTCTTTGATGTTTGGCGTTGCAATAAAAGTAGGCCTTCAAATAGGATTGTCACTGTCATTCGCCATACGAGAACCTTTTCCAGCAAACCAGTCAGAAGATGCCTAACCAAATCGCTGGCAGCGGCACAATGATACACCCACGCTGCTCATCCCCCTCTCATATCCTGCCCGTGAATGGCATAATGGCATGTTGCTTCAGGATTCTGGTTTCAGAAACACCAACGCGATTTCCTCACCGTCTTTATCTCGGCTTCTTCTGCTAGGATGGCTTTGTATTCGACGGAGCTTCTGCCTGGCACGTCCCAGCCCGAGGAAAGGCTCTTATAGTTACGGATGCTGGCTTTATCTGACCCAGCGTGGGCACAAGACTGATTCAAAAGAATGGGTGATGATGACGGAGATTTAACAAGCGCGTTATAGAAAAGGGAAGCGTGTGAGAGCGATATCAAAGTGTGTGTGTGTGTGTTTTTCTGTTGTTAGTAACTGCCACTGGATCAGATCAAAGCAGACGCTGGAGATGGAGCCGGGGGAAACATTGAGAAGAGATCAAATCTGTGTGCATCTCTTGCCTCACTTTATCAGAAAAATATTTGCTTTGGCTGCAGCACGAACGTAAACCTTTTCTTTTCGTCTCTATTTCTCTCTCGCTTCACATTTCTCATGTTTCTTTAAATAGGGAGGCTTGAATCATAAGGAAGGCCTGCTGCAAACTAGACCAAAGTTCAGTGAGAATTCAAGGTTGCTTTTTCTCAGGGGTCACACAAGGCCCGCATGTCTCCCGTGGTTTAACAACTGTGCTCAGGTGCCCTGTTCACTCACACCTCTACAATTCTCACGTTCCTTCCACGGAAGCCAGATTCACACAGCTGGTTCCACCACGTAACTTTGATGGTGTGCTATTCATCAAACCATGTACAAGACCTTTGTCCTTATGAGTAACCCAGAACAGCTGCTGTTGCAGGGAAATAACATTTAATTTCCAGATATATGATAACACAAAAGTTTTGGACCTTTTTCAGTTGAATGTCCACAACCTTTGATATTTACATTTAGGCATTTGGCAGACGCTTTTATCCAAAGTGACTTACATTGCATTATCCTATACATTTTACATAGGTATCTGCAATCCCCTGGGATCGAACCCACAACCTTGCGTTGTTAACGTAATGCTCTTACTCTTATCATCTTTTATTTGCGTACAACTATGTTTTATTTCACGGCTGCATTTATTCACCTGTACAGACAATTCTGTACACTCAAGCTTATACGTTTTTGTTTTCTGTGCAGGTATCTCGGTGTGGTATGATCTACATGGAGCCTCACATGTTGGGATGGCGGCCTCTGATGCTGTCCTGGCTCAACACTTTGCCGTCCACTGTAGGATCCATACACAAAGACCTCATCACGGGCCTGTTCGACCGCATGTTGCCCGCGTGTCTGCAGCTCATCCGCAGGGGCACGAAGGTACAACTGTAACTGTACTGCTCACAATAAAGGAGTGCTTTCCACATTAATTAAAGCAGATCTCTTATATACACTAAAGCACTTTACAAATACTTATTAGGCTGATATCCTAATATATTTATTCATTTGAAATAAAACCTGAAATAAAAAATAAACTTTAATATTTAACAATAAATAAAAACGACAATTACAAAATTGCTAAGAAAAAAAAACTTCAAATAACACGAAAACTAAACTTACAAAATTCAAGCTATTCTGAAATATTAAAACTACAGTAAACCAAACAAAGAAGAAATAATGAAACAAATAAAAGAGTATTACTTGTTTCCTCCTCGTCTGTTTTTGCCTGGTTCTAGAAAGTTAGGTGTTGAGTGGGAAACAGACCTACAGAAGTATAATTGCTGAGAACAGAGTGACTAACTTGAGATTTCCTCTCCTGCAAGTTGTTAATAATGAACTGAGGCTGGAGAAAATACACCTATTATTTTTAATATAAACCTGAATTTTCACTCTAATAAATTCTTAAAGGAATAGTGGTCTAAATTAAGCACAGACAGAATTTTCATATTTCACATATGTGCGATGCATTTTAAATAGAATAAAACCTAACAATGTGATTTAGATTGTTTTATGACGGCCCACTTCTGGATGTATTATGTAGTACATTTTGGTCAATCCATTTCTTATAAGGATAGTTATGAATTTGATAAATTGTTTACAGTCATCTTGCGTTTATCATTTATTAAATGCGTGCTATTTATTCTCAAATCTTGCCTAATATCCCAAGCTGCCCAATATGATGGCACACGAGTCAGTTCTAGAGATCTAGTTACAGTTTCCAGGTCCAGACTAATGGAGTGTGTTTTGTGTGAACGTTCAGGAATTATCTCCCACATCCAACACGAGCCTGGTGAAGTCTCTGATGAATCTGATGGACTGCATGATGGACGAGTTCAGAGAGGAGAGCCAGATGAAGGAGATGAATGAGCGAGACATCTGCTCCTGGCTGGAGGTAAGGAGATGAAAACCAGCTCCCTAGCAACCACCTCTTAGCAACACAAACCAGCCAAAACACCCTTGCATCTTGACAGGATGCAGGATTTCATTGTTGTTTCACCTGACCCATAGATATAGATATAGAATCGGTGTAGAAATATATAGACATTAGATGGCTGGCAGAATATATTGTTTTCCAGCCAGTAGCGGCTCCAGACAATTTTGATTGGGGGGTCAATGGGGGGTCCTGGTCATTTAAAGGGGGTCTCATGAAAACCAACAGAAAATACAGTGGACACGGGTAATAACTCCATATTAATGCTACTAAACAAATAAAACAACACAGCATATCAACTACTTTGTTTTTAATTAATTAATCAATTGTAGTCTGCAAACAATATGCACTTTAATTGCCATATCCACACCCAGTGCCGCTGCTAGTCATATTGGTGCCCTAAGCATAATTCCATTATGATGCCTCCCCCACCCTGAAATTTGCCAGTTTAACTTTTTATTACCAAATTTTTATATTACCATATAACTCAATACCAATAACACAATAGCAGCATCGCAGTATAAAACCTAGGAACACTAAATAGAGAAAGTAAAATCTTCACAGCTTTGCTGACTTTGTAAACATATGTAGAATAGCCAACACACACTACACATTTGAAAGTGCAAACTTTTCTTCAGTAAACAGAATTAGTAGCAGCACATCCACATTTCCCGAATTTAAGTTAATTAAACATGGACATACCTGCATGTGATGCACGGTCATCATCTCGCAGTTTCTTCTTCTTTCTTTTCTCTGATCCTGACTCCTAATGTCTTTTCGGGGCCATTTCCAAATAAGTTGCCTAGACTACAGTCTGTCACACTGCATCAGGCGCACGCGCGATCAACCGGCGCTGCCGCGCGGACCGTACATGGGCGGGTGGTGGTGATATGGGATTGTTCGGCCGTGTTTTTTTTACATATACATGGCTAAAATGTGCCTGCCTAATCATTTTTCTATAGCCTAATGAAATAATATTAGATTTGAAAAAATGTTTTTCATTATGCTATTTTGGTGTCGCCTCAGCACTTGGTACCTTACGCACAGCGCGTGGTAGCGGCGGCGCTGACCACACCCATGACAGAAAACATATTTACAATCCAAACGAACTACGCGTGTATGATTTAAATTGAGGCTGTCTTGGTTTCTCGGCTGGGCCATGGATTAAATCCCCAGTTAAATCCTCTCCGCCGTCAGGATTCCCACCATCTGTGCCCGCTGTAGCGCTCGATGAGGCGCCATTTCTTTCCATCTGCTCACCTGTCTCTTCCGCCCTTTTTAGGTATAACAAAACGATCCATTTTTAGCTTCAAGAAAAGTTCGTAGCAGCTCTTGCGGTCTCGCGACAGCGCCTTGAACGCAATGACGCAAGACGCAGCGGCAGCAACGTTCATGGGGCGTCGCATTGATTCTGATGTTTATATTTTTTTATATGTCGATTAAATTCTTAATTATTATTGTTCTGCGTAGTTTGAAGAGAACGATTTTTAAATCTTTATCCCGGATATATATTTTAATATGTATCAAATATTTTTTAATCAGGAAGGGGTGGGGGGTCTAATGAGGGGTCAAGGCGTTTTTTGGAAGGGTCTTGAGACCCCCCAAGACCCCCCCTGGCGCCGCCACTGTTTCCAGCAAACACCTCAGCTTTTCAGCCCTGAAAGGTCATCTCTTTAGCCAATGGCAACTTTTTTTTGTGTTGTCTGAAGTATTGCTGAAATCAGTCAATACTGTCTGCATTTCTCCTCTGAAGGTAATAATCTTTCTTCACCTGCTCCTCAGAGACAGAGATCATATCAGTAAATCAAAAAGTGCCAACCCCGACGTTGAGTCTCATTGATTAGCTGGTACAGGATCAATGCCTAAAAAAGCTTCCCCCTCCAGATAGGAATGACTTTATTTGCCTTCCCTCAGCTGGTCATCAGAGAATTGCACATTCCTAAAGCCTTTTTTACTCTCAAAGCACACAAATCATTTTGTCCTAAATCAATGGCTGCAGTGTTAGTATCGATTGTCATTTTTGCAGAAAGATTGAGGTTCAGTTGAGTTGCTAAAGAAATATGAATAATTGACAACGGTTGTGGGAAGGTCATCAGCGGACGGCAGTGATTTAACAGAGCAGTGAATGAAATAATGATTTAGATCCTTTATTTTAAGCTCATATGATACATAAGAAGAAAAATGTGAGAATTAAGCAATCGAAACATTACAAAAGCGAAGTAAAAATCAAGCATACTGTATATAATGTAAATACCAAAACATACTGGTTTTTAGGCAAAGTATCACTTCAGATCGAGTCACATCAGGGAATAATATCTGAGATTTCCCTTTTTCTGCATTAAAGGACGAATAGACTAAAGACCTGAGCAACATACTTGTGATGTGTTATTCTGATTAATATCAATATTAATATTTCTGTAATTCAATCTTAGATCTCAGTTATAACCCCATGAAGTGATACACATTTCGCATTTTAGGAACCGACTGTTTACCAGCCCGCTTTGTGTCTGTTGCATAGGGAATCTTTGTTTTCTGCCTCATGTGGTCAGTCGGGGCCAGCTGCACCGAGGTTGGACGTGTAAAGTTTGATGGTCTGGTGAAAGAGATGCTGGCAGGTGGCCTCAGCGAAGAGACACGCACACGCCATGGGATCCTTGAGCACGTGGAACCCCCCGCCAAGCAGCTGACAGTACATTTACCCACCGAGGGCACCCTCTATGAATACCGCTTCCTAAGAGAGGTCAGATTGTTCATTCAACACGACTGAGGGGTTGAGAGCCCAAATTGGGCTCTCTTGGGGTTTTATACAGATGTATTCACTTTAACCGAAGATGTTGATATTGATATAAATCCAAGGGCATGTTTGTCTTCAACTAACCAATTAGATTGCTAACACAGTTCAACACAGTTCAGACAAAGAACATGTATGGGAACAGAATATGACATCCTGTCCTATAGGGCCTCTTCATAAATGGCAAATAATGATTATTTGAAAATGTTATTATATTTTTTACTCCCCTTGAAAGGGATACATCACCCAAAAATGAAAATTCATGAATCCTGAATTACTCACCCTCTATTCTTTTCAAACCTGTATACATTTCTTACTACTACCATAGCAGGAAATAATATTTTATGTTTTTGTTCTGTTGAACACAAAGAAAGATTTTGGGAAAAATGTCAGTTCTGGGACATTATTGAATACCATAGTAGAGAAAATTTAAATGGTAGCCAAAAGTGCCCCAGAATTGTTTGCTTTCCTAAATTCTTCAAAATATCGAATTTTGTGTTCAACAGAACAAAAAAAAAATTCAATATTGTTTTCCTACCATGGTAGTCAGTGGTTCCCCAGAACTGTCACTTGCTAACATAAATATTTTCTTTGTGTTCAACCGAACAATAAAATGTATACATGTTTGGAAGAAGGAACAACTTCCAGGTGAGTAAGTAATGACAACATTTTCAATTTTGGTATCCCTTTAATAATTTTGGTATCCCTTTATTAATGCAAACAATGTAGCTTTAATAATAGCATTTTTGGTATTGAGTGAAGAAATCTGAGACAGTTAGATTCTTTTTAGTAAATTGTTATTGGTAAATTGCGAATTGGTGTTACTTAAAATTGGTATTTCTTTGGTAAATTCATAGATCAGAGTTCACCGAACTCACCAAAGAAGCTAAACCTTTATGCAAATTCTTGCCTGAACACTAAATGTGTTTACATGCATATGAATGGAAGTGAATTACAATGTCTGGTCTAGTAGCGATGCTTTATGACATTAGAAACATCTCAATTCATCTCAGAGTTCTTTATGCCATCTGGACTAGACTCTGTATTTAGAAGACACACAAAGTGAACAGTGAACCCCTAAATTTAGGGGCCTGAAGCAGGGGAATCTGATTATTTAATTTTATCCTGATATACAAGCAAGCTGCTCAAGGAGCACACCCTCCACATCCCGAATGAGGTAATCTGTCTTATTATTTGTTATAAATCACAAGCCTCATCCCCATGTAATAAAACTTCAGGCATAACCTGGACTAATTTGCCAATTTCATGCCTCATTAAATGCTGAAAATGTCATTTATTAGAAAAAAATTGATTATCCATTGCTTACATTTTTCTGCTGTGGATAAAAGCCATTTCGAAAAATGAATAGGCTAATAAAAGCCTATAAGAGTTCTACAAAGAATTCACAGTTACAAGGTTGTGATGGCAAAACTTGCAAACAATGCACCGCTAACGCGCAAACAACATTTGAAATAAATCAGAACAAACCGCGAAGCGAACGAAAAGACACTAACCTTGTCTAAATGACTCACATGAGTACTGATGCTCTCACAGGGTCCAGGCAGATGGGAGTTGTGGACTGAGCAGCTGAAACCTGTGGCCCCCATCCCCAAAGATGTGCAGTTCAACGAAATAATTGTGCCTACGGAGAACACTGTACGCTACACTGCCCTCATGGAGCTGCTCATCACTCATCAGAAGCCCACTGTCTTTGTTGGGCCCACGGGGACCGGCAAGAGCATCTACATTCTAGTGAGTGTTTCAATGCACCTTTACCACACAGAATAAAAGTCTATGTCCAAGTAACTAAGAAGATGTACTATTTATAAAATATGATGCATTTAGTGATATATTGGATAGTTCTAGTTTTATAATAATGAGAAAATTAATTGTGCCACTTAATAAGGTTATACAGATGTTATTTGTATTTTTGTTCAATATCTCTGGAACCACTGCATTCTCTGCAACATGGATGAAAACCATTAGTCCTATACAAAGGTGTAGTCCGGTACCTGGTGCAGAACTAAGCCTCTCTCTACACATGTTGACCACCTGAGCATGAAACCATTTAGATGCTCTAGACGTGCTCATTCTAAGGTGCCCCCACACACACCTGCGCATGTTTGTGTGTGCTGAGGAATGGCACGTCAGCAGATCGTGATTAATGAATTGAGGGTTCGAGACCAACTGTGGCCCACTCCGCACACCTGCTCTCGTCTCTCTTTCTACGTAGAGGAACACACACAACACTGTTTCAGTCGGTGGTACACAGTTAGAAACACTCGCTGGTTACCCTCTTTAAGGTGCTTTCTTTGTACATACACACACACACACACACACACACACACACACACACACACACGTCATCTTACTGTGTGTGCCAGATCATAGAAAATGCTCTTTTAAGGGATAGGTCGCCAAAGAATAAAAATTCTGTCATCATCTACTCACCATCAGATTGTCCCAAACAAAAAGGAAGATATTAAGAAGATTGTCAGTAACCAAACAGATCTTATCCCCCATTGACTTATATTTGTTTTCCCTAATATGGCAGTAAATGGGGGAAGAGATATTTTTGGTAACTGACAGTCTTCCAAATATATAATATATTCCTTTGTGCTCTTTTTTATGTTTCTATGTTTTTCTCCAAGTTTCCAGGCCCTCGGTCACCTCCTCCCGTTTTATTTTTCCGTTTTATATTTTTTATTAGTTTACCTCATGAATCTTTGGTAGAAATGTGAAAAGTGCTTGATGAACTCGAAAACGAAAATGTGAAATACCTTCAGATGCTGGATAACAGTACCACATGGCTCTTTGCTGAGTTTTGAGGGATGGAAGAGATTATGTGTGTAAAGTGTCATGAACGTGGATGAGGAACGTGGTGGAAGAACCCAAGTGCAGGCAGACACGGGGATGAAGGGGTTAAACAATAGACTTAAATAATAAACAGATACAAAACAAACACCCAACGATGGTGAAAACACTGACCAAACTGAAATTCAAAACAAAGACTTCCCACAAGGGGGGCAAAAAGAAACAACTCGGAATAACACTAAGAACTATACAAACTGGGTACAAGAATGTGAACTTTACCAGGGAACAGGTACAGCATACAGGTACAACGAATGAGCACAAGACAATAGACAAGAGGGCATTTTATAGGGAGACTAACAAAGGAGATAACAATGGGCAGGTGTGGGTACTGAAACACTCAGGGAAGGTTAACGAGACAGAAGGGCGGGAAACACTGACGAGACACGAGAAAGCACATGGCAAGTCAGAATCAAAACAAAGCCATGTCTTTCTCACACAAAACCTAAGGCTATCCCATGACTCCGCTGCAAGACCAAGAATAAACATGACATGATGGCGGAATCATGACAGTAAAGCACAAGTGAAACAACGCACAGGCTCCTCAAAATGTCTTGCTGATATGTGCATATATTCACATTCTTTAGTAGAAACAAAACTGATCCTTAACAAATGTTGTTTATTCATTTTATCGGATTTCATTGTTTGGGATAAGAATATAACATTTAGGGTTTTAGAGTTATTTTGTGCATTTAATCTCTTTATTGAAAGTACACTAGTTTTGGACAAATACATAGTATATACTGTAAGAAGAGTTTTGTAAAAAAATGTGATTTTGTGTTATGTTACCATGTTTTTATTGTGTTTTGTTGTTTAAGTTATACGTTTATATATATAGGGATATGGATGGATGGGTGGATTAATAACATGTATAAATACATTAACATCAAAACTTAATATTAAGATAAATACTACTGCAATTTCAGGCTTTGAGTCCCTTCTTTTAATACTTGTAGGCTAAATAATAACGCAAATGTTAATTTTTAACTAACACTAATCAGGTGTCTCCAAATCCACCACAGGACTTCTTACTGAATCGTCTGCAGAAGGATGTGTACAGTCCTCTTTTGATCAACTTTTCAGCCCAAACGACAGCTGCACAGACTCAAAACATTATTATGTCCAAACTTGATAAAAGACGGAAAGGAGTGTTTGGGCCTCCACTGGGAAAGAAAATGGTAAATAGTCAAAAGATGCTTTTTTCTTACTGTATGCTTTTTGATGGTGTGAGTCTTGATTTTATTCAGCAATTCTTCTCAGCACTTTCAGATTCATTTACGACCATAAATTTTGCCTTCAAAGTGAACTTTCATATAATGAGAGCAAATGTATATCGCCTGTAACTTTATTGGGCAAATGATGTTTGTGATTCCCAAGTTGACTTATTTAATCACCATTTAAACTAACTTTAAACACATTAATAATTGTCATGAAACTATGCTAAGATGCTTTATGCTGTGTAACATGTATTGCATTAGTTTAAATGACAAAAATGGAGTTCTTGATTTTGACTCTTTTGATCAGGTGGTGTTTGTGGATGATGTAAACATGCCAGCAAGAGAAACCTATGGAGCCCAGCCTCCAATAGAGCTCCTGCGACAATGGCTTGACCACTGGAACTGGTATGATACGAAGGACTGCTCCATGATCAGCTTAGTAGACATCCAGATCATGTGTGCCATGGGCCCACCCGGTGAGTTCATCAGAATTGTTTCTGACAATATAAACAAATCTGAAATTGCAGAATGGATCAAGCAACATTGTTGTTTCTGCGCTGCTTTTCTATGTGCAGGTGGAGGCAGGAACCCTGTGACCCCCCGCTTTTTACGTCACTTCAACACAGTGACCATTAATGAATTTGATGACAAAACCATGTTCACCATCTTCTCAATAATTTTGGACTGGCACCTTACCATACGGTATTAACACTTTATACAAATGTGGTCAATGTAAAAAAATGTATTTCCTTTTTTTAAATTCATGTTTTTGCTGCCCGCTAGATTTCCATTTCCCAAGCCCTTTGCCAGCGTCACCTCTCAGATTGTCAGCGCCACCATGTTGGTGTACCAGGAAGCCACAAAGAACCTTCTACCCACCCCAACCAAGTCTCACTACCTTTTCAACCTTCGAGATTTTTCCCGTGTTATCCAGGGGATCTGCCTATCCCGTCCCGAAACTGCAGATGACCCTACCACCCTCAAACGATTGTGGGTGCATGAGGTAACTGCACTGTCCATATCAAAACTGTTCTCTCCATAAACATGAACTCACACTTTAAGATGTCTAAATCCTGTCATGCAGGTCTTAAGGGTGTATTATGACCGTTTGGTTCACCCGTCTGATTGTGCCTGGATGGTAGACTTCCTGCAGAACGTCACCAAATCTCACCTGCAAGAAGACTTTCATCAGCTCTTCAAGCATCTAGACAGCAATACAGACGGGCATGTAACCGAAGATGACCTCCGGAGCCTCATGTTCTGTGATTTCCACGACCCCAAAGGCGAAGACAAAAACTACCGTGAAGTGGGCAACCCCGAGCACCTCCGTCAGGTGGTGGAAGCCCATCTCGATGAGTACAACAACATCAGCAAGGCTCCTATGAATCTCGTTCTATTCCGCTTCGCTATCGAGCACGTCTGTCGAATCTCCCGCATTCTCAAACAGCCCCGTGGTCACGCTCTCTTGGTGGGAGTTGGAGGGAGCGGGCGTCAGTCGCTGACACGCTTGGCCGCTCACATGGCCGAGGCGGAACTCTTCCAGGTGGAGATCTCCAAGAGTTACGGAGTGGCAGAATGGCGAGATGATCTCAAACTCATCATGCAGAAGTCCACATCTGGTGAAACTCACGGAGTCTTCCTTTTTACTGATACTCAGATTAAAATGGAGTCATTTTTGGAGGACGTGAGCAACTTGTTGAATACTGGCGAGGTTCCCAATCTCTTTGCCGTAGATGAGAAGCAGGAGATTTGTGAGCGCATGCTGGTCTTGGACCGTCAGCGTGAGCGTAGTAAACAGACGGACGGTAGTCCGTTGGCGCTGTTTAACATGTTTTTGGAGCGCTGTCGTAGTCAGCTGCATGTTGTTCTGGCCATGAGTCCCATTGGCGACACTTTCAGGAGTCGTCTGAGACGCTTTCCTGCTCTCATTAACTGCTGCACGATCGACTGGTTTCAGGTCAGTTCTGTACTACTGTTTGTCCTATTGTTTCCAACTAATCATGACTGTAAGTTGTGTTTTAGTTCTGGGCTTTAAAGCCAGTCTATAATCAAAATAGACACTGTTTACATTTTAATAACACATTACTGGTGTTATTGTGCCTAATTTATAACTAACTCATTTAATAAATTTACATTTACATTTATTCATTTGGCAGACGCTTTTATCCAAAGCGACTTACAAGTAGTTTTTTTACAGTGACACATTACTGCAGAGCAATCAGGGGTAAGGTGCCTTGCTCAAGGGCACTTCAGTCATGACCTGCTGCCACTGAGATTTGAACCAGCAACCTTCTGATCACAAGCCCAACACTCTAACCCCCAGGCCACAACTGACCCAAATTGACATTATATAACATATTTTTAAATAATTTTAAAAATCATGAAATCTTGCAGTGTTTATCGTAAAAAAAGAGTTTTTTAAAATCATGTGACTGTTTCTCAGAATTGTTTTGTGAGTGTTGATTTAAAGTGTGATCAACCGTTGTTTCAACTCTACCCTTTTCTTAAAGAGCTGGCCGGAAGATGCACTGCAGGCTGTAGCTACACGGTTCCTAGAAGATGTTGAGATGACGGACAGCACTCGTGCTGGCTGCATCAGCATGTGCAAAAGCTTCCACACCTCCACCATCGATCTCTCTGCACGTTTCCTCTCAGAGCTGCAGCGCTACAACTACGTCACACCGACCTCTTACCTGGAGCTCATATCTATGTTCAAGCACCTGCTTCAGCGCAGAAGAGCGTAAGGCATCTCTCTCCCCTTTAACATGTTGTGTCATTTGACTGTATTTTGCCTTGGTAAACAGAAATTACATTTAATTTCTGTTGTGCATAATTGATGATGCTAAAGTTGATCATGTTAACATTAATAACACCTTTAAATTCTCTTTTGTCACAGTGAGGTCATGAAGTTGAAGAGTCGATATGAGATCGGTCTCCAGAAGCTGCAATCGGCTGCAGAT
Organism: Barbatula barbatula; assembly: GCF_947034865.1. Taxonomy (NCBI): domain Eukaryota; kingdom Metazoa; phylum Chordata; class Actinopteri; order Cypriniformes; family Nemacheilidae; genus Barbatula; species Barbatula barbatula. The sequence continues at coordinate 11,340,480 of NC_136772.1, forward strand.
CAGGTGTCCACAATGCAGGGGGAGCTGGAAGCCCTTCAGCCTCAGCTGCGTGTGGCCACTAAAGAGGTGGATGAGATGATGGTGGTCATCCACAGGGAGTCTGTGGAGGTGGCCAAGACTGAGAAGGTGGTTCGTATGGATGAAGCAATAGCTAATGAGCAGGCAATGGCTGCCAAGGCCATCAAAGATGAATGTGACACAGACCTGGCTGTAGCTTTGCCCATTCTGAAAACTGCCTTGGATGCACTGGATACGCTCACTGCACAGGTCAGAAGAACAAGTGACAAAAAATACAATCATCACCTTGGCAAACAGATGCACATCAGAAACGTTCTTGTGGTTAAAACAGTTTTAATATACTCTTTTCATACCACCAATATAAGCATTGAATTGATGTGTACCATCTCCTGTAGGACATAACTGTGGTTAAGACCATGAAGACTCCTCCAGCTGGTGTCAAGCTGGTGATGGAAGCCATCTGCATACTCAAAGGCATAAAACCAGACCGCATTCCAGATCCCTCGGGCTCCGGCAAAAAGGTAGAAGACTTTTGGGGTCCAGCGAAGAAGCTGCTTGGAGATATGAGATTCCTCCAGAGCCTCCACGAGTACGACAAAGACAGCATCCCACCCAACTACATGAGCATTATTCGCAACAAATACATCACTAACCCAGACTTTGTGCCGGAGAAGATCCGTATGGCCTCCACGGCCGCCGAGGGCCTCTGTAAATGGGTTTGTGCCATGGACTCGTATGATAAGTAAGTTAGACTGATACAAATTCATAATAAAAGCCATAAACAGTTTTATAGTCCTTTAACTTATATAAATTAACAATGGATGTACGTACTAGTGACATTTTACATAGAATGAATCAGTGATGCAGTAATGTATCCCTTTAGTTTCATCCACACAAATTGTCTTCACAGTTTCTTTAGCTTAGGCAAGTCAACGATTAACCGCGATAAAGTTTTTGTTTACATAATATATGTCTGTGTACTGTGCATGTTAATTTTGTATTATAAACACATACATATACATACATATATTAATAAAAAACATAGAATATAAAAAATCATAAAAGTTTATTTATAATTTATATTTTTGGTAAATATCAAAAACACATTGAAATATTTCCTAAATATATATACAAACATGTGTTTGTTATTGTGTTTATAAATACAAAATGAATATGCACAGTACACAGAGATATGTTATTTAAACACAAACCTTTATTCTAGATGTGATTAATTGCGTAATCACAAAGTTCGTTTAAGGAAGTTTACTCATTGCATTCCTCGCCATTCATTGTAACGGCAGTGGCGCACCTTGTTAGTATTAGTATCTTTGGTAATTGTTTGACAGCCCCCCCAAAAAGGCCCATAAATATTGGCATATAAACATGGTGTATTTGTAAAAAAATAACTTTTTAATCTTGCAAGCTTTTGAAATTTTGCTTTTCCTTTCCAGAGTAGCAAAGATAGTGACTCCAAAGAAAGCGAAGCTGGCACAGGCAGAACAGGAGCTGAAGGTGGCCATGGCGAGCCTTCAAAAGAAACAGGCTGCTTTGAAGGAAGTCCAGGACAAACTGTTTAAACTGCAGGAGACCCTGGAAGCCAACAAGAACAAAAAAGTTGACCTAGAGAATCAGGTAAGCAGAAAGTCTGAGCATGCAGCACAAAATAAGCTGTGTGCCAGATATTCCAAATCAATAAACGGTGGTTACTGTTACATCAGGCTTTATCACACCATGTTCAAATATATATCAGGTTTTATTTTTTAAAACCTGTTTTCCAGTACAGCCCTTTGACTCTCTCTCATCTTCACTGGAAGTTTGTTTACATAACTTCCCCTTCAAAGGAATTTTGTTTGTATTTCCACATCAAGAAAAGTTAAGAGAATGTTTTTTCTTTCCTTTTTTGTTTACTTTCCTTCAGATCATTTTTATGTTGCAACTTTAATGCCGTAAGAGTGAAGCTTTTGTTTCCAAACCCACGTGAAAATCACAGGGGCACACACACACACACACACACACACACACACACACGCACACACACACACACACACACACACACACACACGCGTGCTCTGTTCTTATTTGTCTATTGAGACTGGCTGTCAGTTTTTGTGAGGTTCGGGTAAACCAAGCTCCCGCTGCTGTTTTCTGCCCTATTTCACTTCCTTTCATGTTCCTTGTTCTTTCCCCCCTTTCCTTCCATGTTTGTAATTCAGGTTGTCTGTTTTCCCAATTGGAGGGTAGAAGTTGTTTATGCTGTGCTCATTCAAGCATGTCCAGAATCGAGGCCCTCGGATATTCAGAGATAACCTGTTACGCTGAACCTTTAAGTCCACTGGAAGTCTTTTTTAAATATGAGAAAATGAATGAATGAGAATGATGGAGGAATTCGTTTCATTTGTTGTCTCGAGAATCCCACAGCTAAATGGCTCCAGATGCGATGGTGTCACAAAGAATTACCGGCATATCATCACAGGGAGTAAATTAGATGTGTTGGATTGTTGCGAGTGAAGCTGTTGGTGCCTTGTGCTGTCAGCTCAGCATCTAACCGCTGAGTTCCCATCATTCTTTGCTTTGCAGGCTTACTTTGTTATCTCAAACAAAGAAAGTGTTCTTTTGATGCCGAACTGCTTTAACAGATCAGACAGTCGATTAGATGCTTTATTTGGAGAGATGTTAGTGTAGTAAACATTCATTTATAATGACAAATTCTTCTAAAGTGTATTATGTCAACGTCTGACCTGCTGTTAATGTCCTTTAAGCCAACACCGTTTCTTCATTTGTAAATGTCAAATTGTACATGCAGACTCTCAGAAATGTTTGTATTGCATAAATAACCACATTGGCAATATCAATAAATGTAGCACATACCAGAAAAAAAAATGTTCAGAATGTGATCTGTGCACTTGTTAAACATTAATTTGATATATCTATGGAACGATCAGTGCATCCTCTTCCTTTCTTTGTGTGTATAGTGTTTACTATATGTGTTCTTTGGTTGTATCTGTTTTTTTCTGTAGGTGGACTTGTGTAGTAAGAAGCTGAAACGAGCAGAGCAGCTCATTGGTGGGTTGGGGGGAGAGAAGACCCGTTGGAGCGAGACCGCCTTTAATTTAGGGCAACTCTACAACAACCTGACGGGAGATATTCTGATCTCTGCCGCTATAGTGGCTTACCTCGGTGCATTCACCTCCAGCTTCAGACAGGTGTGCTATCTTACAACAATACAGACCTCCTTTCAGGTTTTTGCTCCCAAGCTTACGTTGTTTATATCGCAACAGATTTGAGAAATAAAAAGGTTATGGGAACATTCATCGGACGCATACGCATGGCCCAAAATTGACTTCCGGTCTGTATTTGTTGATCATTCTATATTTCTATTTTTTTTATTTATACTCATTTATATTACTATTTTATTGTATAATATTTGTATTAAAAACGTTTTGTTTAATTTTACTGTATATTCATTTTTTTAAATAAACAATTTGTTGAATGGGTCAAGTAACTGTCACATTTAAGTTTAGCCAAGTAACGATTCTTCTATTGGTGACCTATAATAGTACTGGCTAGACATACTATTAACTTATGCAATTACACAATTGTTATTTATTTTGCTTATCAGAAATGACTATTTGCGAATTTGTACCGGAAGTTAAGTTTGGGCCACAAAAGCACGCATGCGCAGGAACGTTTGTTTATTCTGTTGCTTTGAAACATATGCTGTAGAATAAAGAAGCCACACAGTATATACTGTATACTCAATATGTCAAAACATTTAAACTCTAAACAGTTACTTGTATTGAACGAAGACAAATGTATAATTCTTTCATCAATGCTGTGTACATGCTGTAGGTACTGATGCAAGTCAAACAAAAGAAAAAAAAAGAAAAAATTATAGCAAAGGAAAAATTCATCCAAATGAATTGGATTCCAAAGAAAACACCACTTTATATAACAAAATAACATTAATTATACAAAACAAAGTTAAAAAGGCAGTTTTTACTGTTTAATTTACTGTGTTTCAAACTAAATGTCACAAAATGGTTTTGGACAGAACCCAGATGCAGGCAGACGAAGGTATAACAAAAAACTTTATTAAATCAAACACCCGCAATGGGGAAAAACAAGAACAAACACACACTAGCAACCAAACACTAAAAACAAACACCTCCCACGAGGGGGATAAAAACAAAACAAGAATCTTTAGGAAAAATAAATAATAAGTTCAAACTGTAAACAGGAACCAGGTAATCCAATAACAGGGGATAACACCGTGCACGCAAGACATCAGTGTTGAGCATATAGACCACAGATATAGATAATGCACCGACACTGAACAGAGGGAAACTAAGACTATATAAAGGAAGACACTAACGAGGAGTGATTACATGGGGAGAGTGGTGACAGCTGATGGGAATAAAACCCTAACGAGGTGAATTACAAAACAGACGATGGGAATGAAACCCTAATGAAATTACAGGAGATAGGAGGGTGGGGCTGAGAGACATAACAGGAAGACACGTGGCATCAAGTAACCATATAAAGCCACATGTCTCCAAACATAACACAACAGAAACCCGAAAGACGTGGCAATGTCATGACTCTGCCCAGGGAGCTTGAAAGCTCGAGACAGGAAGGACAGAGTCCTAACACTAAATTATCGTAATGTCTAAGTATTTGATTTTACAATATAATTTTGTAAATGTTGCAGTAGAACATTATTACTACATATTGTAAAATCTTGGCAATATTTCACAAGATAAATGGCCAAATAAATATTGAAAGATGTCTGAGGAAAATGATTTTTTTTTTTATATGACATTGAACCTTGTTAATTTGTCTATTGAGTTTCAGTCGAAGCGCTGTCTTGACTGAAACACATTCATTTCCTCTTTGATATTCATCGGTGGACATTATTTGTATACATTCCCTCGATCTACTTCTTACATTTACCAACAGAACAGCTTTCATAAAAAATGAATGAAGTCAGTGAAAATGCATTGTAGGGCACGAGGAGATGTTGTGGTGAGCTTGAAATAGCACTCGGGGAACAGGGAGTAGTTTAACTTTAATATTTCCCCTCTGTGAAAGCAATATCTTTTCTCCCAACAGAGAGCTGTTTTCTATAAGCTTTTGTGCAGGTACAAACCGCACGCTGCTTATTACCTTTGTGAGTACTAAGTCTTTATTAGATTTAAACCAAAATAAAGCTGTCAGAATGACAATAGTGCTGTCCACGATACCATTATTATGTTTCAACACACTTATAATGAAAAATAGATGGATGTGTTTACGGTAAAATAATTACAGCTTTTTGCATGTATCAGTGGATGCATCTGAAGCAGGCTGTACTGTACTATACTGTATGTGTGTCTGTGTAACCCTTACAGCGAGCAACAGAGGAGTGGATTGATATGTGCAAGACCAGAGGTATTCCCTGCTCCATGAACATGTCCCTGATGAACTCATTGGGTGAGCCGGTGAAAATCCGCAGCTGGACTATTGCAGGCCTTCCATCAGACAGCTTCTCCATTGACAACGCTATCATTATCTCGTAAGAGGCTTTTTTGCCAGAAATGTACCTTTTGGACACATTTAAATAACCTACCATTTTTGCATCTAGCCACTCTGTTAATAAATATTGCAAAAGAAAAAGTCAGAAATTGTCTTGGAAAAACTTATTTGATATTCTCGAATTTGTAACCTTGAAAGCAATTACTAGTGAACTTTTAGGGAACTGTTTTCTGCAATTGGAAATTACAACAGAGAGCACTTATCCTGAAAGAGTGCTTGATTTCTGTAGTGCACAAGATGAAGAAGATTTGTTGTGGGCAGAAGGTTTTTGAGATGTTATTTCTCTGCAGTAATGCGAGGAGGTGGCCCTTGATGATTGATCCTCAGGGCCAGGCAAACAAGTGGCTGAAGAACATGGAGAAATCCAACAGCCTGCACGTCATAAAACTCAGTGACTCTGACTTTGTGCGCACATTAGAAAACTGTATTCAGTTTGGCACACCAGGTGAGAAATACAGACACTGAATCATACTGATGTGATGTATTTTTATTTTACATAGCAATTGATCACATATCATGAATCTGGCTACAGTACAGTACGGCTTTAATTGAACTGCTTGGAGTTTTAATAACATTTACATTTATGCATTTGGCAGATGCTTTTATCCAAAAGCGACTTACGTTGCATTGTATTATATATTTGTTTCGGACTATATGCGATTCCCTGGGATCAAATTGATGACCTTGGCATTGCTGTGGAACCACCGCCACAGGAAAGCTAGTAATAATAATAATAATAATACTAATAATAACAATAATACAAAATCTTACAAATATTATTAACATGAATTTATTAAAATACAAATATAACAACAGAAATATGATTCACATTAATTATATTATTATTATTATTAATAATAATAATAATAATACAAATATAACCAATGTAATATAAGTTAACTAACAGTCATTCTTCTTCTTCTTCTTATTATTAATAAAAGTTTTACCAACGTAATAAAACAATATTAACATTCATAATAATAATGATACTAAAAATAAGAATAATAATTTACTTTTGGCCAATAAAGAAATCAAATTTGGACAGATGATTTGTTTTGATCAAATAAACCTGGGGTAAAACGATTCAGCCCAAGTGTAATTCCAGTGTTTCTCCACAGGGGTCCCCCTCCACCATAAAAACAAGTACACATCATGATTCAAACCAGTGAATGTTCCTTTTTTATAAATATGCACGCTATAGCCCACTGTTACCTCTTGCACGTAACACACGTGGCCTGAAAGCACAATTTCTGTCAATCTTTACACTCTTGAATGGAAGAATAGAAGGCTCAGGGGTGGATGCAAAACACAGCGTGAGATACACAAGGGACTGATATTCTTGCTTTGAGTTCCTCTGCCTTCTATCCTCATCTGCTGTTCATCAGCATCTCTCAAAGATGAAAGGCAGACAGTGGGCTTGCGTGGGCAGGCCGGTGTTTTGCTTTCTTCTGTGGTTTGTTGTTTTGGTACTGTTCTCCTCTAGGGGGTTGCATTGAGTTTATTTCTTTATGAATTTATTTTGTTTGTAGCTGATGCACTGTAGTTCCCAATTCCACCACCTGAATTCGACTTGGGGTCATTGGGGTGACTGGAAGCCGATATGATTTTTATGCACATTAATAAAATAACAGCTGGTTATGATTTTGTGAATCTTGATTCATTTGATGGAATGATTTATTCATGATGTATTTCAGTGTTGTTGGAGAATGTTGGTGAAGAGCTGGACCCCATACTTGAACCCCTATTGCTAAAGCAGACATTTAAACAGGGGGGCAGTATTTGTATCCGGCTAGGTGATTCCACTATCGAATATGCTCCAGACTTCCGATTTTACATTACAACCAAGCTGCGAAATCCACATTATCTGCCCGAGATCTCAGTCAAGGTGAGTCTCCACGTGTACAGTATACACTGAAAACACTACACAAACTCTTGAACAAAATATAAGTTTGGCCTTCAAACAAGGTCACCTAAACATTTTCTTCCATATTAATCCGTCACGGTGAGTAACATGGATAATCTAACACACAGAAACACATGCTTATCGTGTCCATTATAGCACGGATGAAACAATCCAGGTGGCTGATGTTCACTGGATTGATATACATCCAAGGGCTTTAGTATCATTTCGGTGTTGTTCTGAAACGGTCTGATAGAGTCAACTTTAATGTATGAATGGGGACCAAGTCAGTTATATGGGGGGTATAATCTTCATATACAGCATATAAGTAAAATGTCAAAGGGATATTCACCCAAAAATAAAAAGTCTGTCATCATTTATTCACCCTATAACCTGTATATGACTGTGGAACACAGATGAACATTTTTGTCTTGTGTCATTACAATGGAAGTAAATGGGGGCCAGACAGAAACTATGGAAGTTGAGAACTTTTTACAATGATATTTCAAAACACATCTAATGATTATGCTGGGACATTACCACTCTACCCTCTGTTTGCCTAAAACATTGTAAACCCATAAACATACACAAACATTTTATAGTTGTACTTTGTATAGAAATATCTAGTTTGACATTTGGTGCACAAGTCACAGAGTGTCTCCTGTGTGTCTGCCTGGTCTTCCTAATGAACCCGCAACATCATTTCCACTTTAGAATGAGCATGTGGCGTTCACAACAGGACTAAACAAATGATACTGTTGTGGATGGTAAGGCCCCCATCATTCATCTGAAAATATGTCCCACCACGGGCCAAGGTGCAGCATCGCAGTTCATCAAAAATGATAATGGGGGATGTTAGCAAGCACAAAAGCACAGAATCTTGGCAAAGAGGGATATGAACAGATTTTAAACTGCAAGCAACTGAGGACTATAGTTTGTTTCTGGAAAACGGCAATGAGTTCTGGGATGAGTAATGCCGGGTCCTAGAATTGAAGCTTTGATGAGAGCCTTCTGGGTCTCTTACAGATTTTAACTAGGAGTCGGTGTCATTAAAAAAAAATCTTGTTTTTCTCCTGTGATGCTCAGGTGACTTTGCTGAACTTCATGATAACTCCTGAAGGGATGCAGGACCAGCTGCTGGGCATTGTGGTGGCCAAAGAAAGGCCTGACCTGGAGAAAGAGAAACAGGACCTCATCGTGCAAGGAGCTGAGAACAAGAGGTACACAGCCCAACCTTAGAAACGGTAGTGGAGACCAAATGTAGAAAAACAAAAACAGTTAAGAAACTTAACCATAAACTGTCTTTCTATTATCATCTCTGTAGACTGCTGAAGGTTATAGAAGATAAAATTCTCGAAGTGCTCTCTGCATCGGAGGGGAACATTTTAGAAGATGAGATGGCAGTTCAGGTCCTCTCATCTTCTAAAGATCTGGCCAATGACATATCTAGTAAACAGGCCATCGCTGAGGCCACGGAGCTGAAGATCGATGAGACCCGCCTCGGCTACACCCCCATCGCCGTCCACTCTTCCATTTTGTTTTTTTCCATCGCTGACCTGGCCAACATCGAGCCCATGTACCAGTATTCTTTGAACTGGTTCATCAACCTGTTCATATCTTCTATTGAGAATTCTCAGAAAAGTGACCTTCTTGAGCAGAGGTATTCTGTCAGTCTCTCACTGCACAAAATTTTATTTAGATAATCACGAGTTTGAAAGGCTAATGTTAAATCTTTGAAGCACTTTAAATATCTTGACAGTTAAAGTAATAGTTCACCCAAAAATCGAATTTGAAGAATGTTTTTAACTGGCCCCCATTCACTTCCATTGGTTTTGTGTCCATACAATAGAAGTGAACGGGGGCCAGTGCTATTCGCCTACCAACTTTCTTCAAAATATCTTGTTTTATGTTCCTCGGAGGAAAGTCATAAAGGTTTGAAATCACAAAAGGAGGAGTAAATGATGACAGAATTTTCATTTTTGGGTGAACTATCAAATATATTTAAATATATTGACACCTAAATGTACAGTGAAACAATTTGGTGATTTTTGTGATACTGTGAAGTTTAGTGTACAGATGATTTTCTAAACATGGTCTAAAAAAATTTCTCATTGGTCTGTCTATTAAAGCTCTCTTTCTCTGTATATTTAGACTGCAGATCCTGAAGGACCATTTTACATACTCCCTTTACATCAATGTGTGCCGGTCACTCTTCGAGAAGGACAAACTCCTCTTCTCCTTTTGTCTGAGCATAAACCTGATGAAACACAACAAGCTGGTGAGTAACTCTGCCTGTACACGGTTGTGAATTATTGGAATAATATCCCAGTCAAGACATCAGTTCAGCCAACAAATACCAAACTAGCAAGAATGAAGAGTTTACTTACACACAAGTCATCTTAAGGTTAATGGCTTATTTGTACGGTCGCCGACTTTGTCTTGCCTGCGTGTCTGTATGCTGTGTTTATATCTTCACTGTTTCAAATAATCTTATGTTGATTTATGTTCATCACACTGACTCTCAGTGCCTGAGCTGTGACTCCAGTTTCAACTGCCTATCATCAGTTTATTGTGCTGTCAGTAATTCTGTCAGCTCGTGAATCAAGCTGCGTGCCAGTTTGTTTATTTCAGAGCGACCGCAGTCGAGCTTCAGGACTCATTCACTGTTTTATGGAGTTTTATTCAGAATCAAAAGTCTTATCTAAACTGTTTGTTTTCATTAAATCCAAAATTCTCAAAGCAGTGTCATTTATTCTAACATATGAGGTTATGAAAGTGACTTTTCTATTTGCTTTTCTCTTATTCCAGGTGGATGAGAAGGAATGGCGTTTTCTCCTGACAGGTGGAGTAGGTTTGGATAATCCACATTCGAACCCCTGCTCCTGGCTGCCCAAAACATCCTGGGATGAAATTTGTCGACTTGATCAAATGGAGTGCTTTAAAGGTCTGCCGAAAGACCTGGACTATCTGCAGGAGGATTGGAAAAGGGTCTACGACAGCAAGGTGCCATGGAAAAGCAATTTTTTTCTCGCTCTGTGGTATGAAATGGGCAGATTTGTCACTTCATGCTGTGTGTGTGTTCTCCAGGACCCCCATCACAGTCCTTTCCCATCTGAGTGGCAGGAAAAGTTGGGACAGTTCCAGCGGATGCTGGTGATACGGTGCTTGCGGCCAGATAAGGTATGGTATACTCTTAAAACCACAGGTAGCGTTTAAGGTATCATAGGCGTATTAAAACTGTTACAACGTTTTATGCTGAATTTATAGGAAACTTGTTTTCACAAAAATCTAAGGCAAAGCAAGAGATTGTAAATATAATTATTGATGAATATAAAAACAAACTCACTGTTTTGTCCTAAACGTGCTATTGCGCTGTTTCTCTCTGTCTCTTTCCATGTCAGGTTGTTCCCATGGTACAGGAATTTGTGTCAGACATCCTTGGGCAGCAATTTATCGAGGTTCCACCCTTTAATCTGGCCGCAGCATTTGGAGACAGTCACTGCTGTGCTCCACTGATCTTCATCCTTTCCCCAGGATCAGACCCCATGGCTGCTCTTCTAAAGTTCGGCGAGGAGCAGGTGCTCACCATATTAGCTGCACATTTCACGCACATCATTTTCAAATTATGGCTTAAAGGTCCAGTGTGTAGTTTTTTGGAGGATCTATTGAGAGAAATGCATAGGTGTATTAAGACCTTATATAATGAAGCGCTATGTTTTTATTACCTTAGATTGAGCTATGTCTATCTACATACACCACGGGTCCCCTTCACTCCGTTGTTTCTACAGTAGCCCTAAACAGACAAACTGCTCTACCGAGCGCATTTCCTAAATATGTTATCTCCTTCTGCAAAGAACGAAAACGTGGCGATATCTTAGTCCTGTGTCAGCCTCTGTTGTGCTTCAAAAGGGAGGGGTGGAGTGAGCTGTTGGTTGCAATTCGTAACCTAACCAAATAGATGCTGCTAAAATCTCCACGTTGCTATCATTATTCGAGAGCTTAAACTACACGTTTTTGTTTAGGTTTGGTGGATGACCTCTTGTTTTTCTTGTTTATAATGATTTCTGAACTGTTGTTATTAATACATGCTGTCTGGGTCATTGTTCAGGGCTTCACAGGAAACAGGCTGACCTCTCTGTCTCTGGGTCAGGGTCAGGGTCCAATCGCCATGAGCATGATCAAGACCGGTGTTAAAGAGGGGACATGGGTGGTCTTACAAAACTGCCACCTGGCCACCTCCTGGATGCCCACACTTGAGCGTGTCTGTGAGGTAGCATACAAATACTTGACTGTGACGGGTCATTTTTTTTGTTTTTTCTTGTGTCCATACATGGGTAGTTTAGCTACCAACATTCTTATAGTGTCAGAAGAAAGTCATACAGGTTCGAAATGACATGAGGGTGAGTATATGAAGAAAGAATTGTCTTTTTTTGTGAGCTGTCCTTTTTTGTATTTTCTAGTACGTTTATCATTGAAAACATTTTGAAGCTGCATTTTGACTTTCCTCAGGAGCTGAATCCAGACACCACTCACCAAGACTTCCGTCTATGGCTGACCAGTTACCCCTCTCCTAACTTCCCTGTGGCTGTACTGCAAAACGGAGTCAAAATGACCAATGAGGCACCCAAGGGCCTGCGCTCCAACATCATCCGCTCCTTCTGCATGGACCCGATATCTGACCCTGAGTTCTTTGACAGCAGCTCAAAGTCGGTAGGTGCTGCACACAGACAGAGACATATTATCATCTATCATAGAAAGTGCTTGTTAATTCTTTTATATGGGGCAAAAACAAATCGTTGTGTGTTTCAGGCTGTCTTTAAGAAGCTTCTGTATAGCCTGTGCTTCTTCCACGGCCTGACCCAAGAGAGGAGAAAATTCGGTCCTCTCGGATGGAACATTCCCTACGAGTTTAACGAAACAGACCTGCGGATCTCTGTCCAGCAGCTACACATGTTTTTAGACCAGTATGAGGTGAGATAACAAACACATTTTCATCACACACACTATCTTCGCCTCACCCTTTTGCTTTTCACGCTTTTCTGCGTGCCCTTAAAAAAAGACCGTTCTTGACATTTCCCCAACTTCAGAGAAGCGCTTCTCGAACTTCCCGTCTTCCTTTCAAAACAAGCAGACTGCATAAGCTGATCAAGAGCTCTCTGAATGCTCTGACATTTCCCCTGTAGTACGTAGTGCCACCCACTGCATTAGCAAGTGAAATTTCAACAGGAAATGTCACAATCCCGCCACTCTGTCCGTCTTTTCATACCCGCACAAAGATCGGTATATCGAATCCACTAGGCTGACACGCACCTCCACTTCATAAAAAAAGAGCCTTTGTTGAGCGGCCACACTTTCAAGACTGGCAGAAAGGTTGTTGCTTTTTGAAGCGATTTCAACAATGGGGTGGAATAGTTATAGAGGGGCGCAGCCCTCGTCTGAGACGTCATGTTCAAAGTGAACCACTTATATGAGACTTTTTTATAAAACTTTAATTCTTTGCATTGTAGTGGGGCTCGGAGGTTATGTCCTCTGTTCATTGCAAGACACCAAAGAGCAGTTTGTCCGTTTAGGGCTACTGTAGAAACAACACGGCGAATTCCATGTAAGTGGACTCGTGGCGTATCTAGAGTGAAATAGCTCAATCTAAGGTTATAAAATCATAACGTGTCATTACGTAAGGTCTTTATACACCTGTCACACAGTTGGAGGCTGTCATGGGTTGTGCACTCTACCTTTTTTCCGTAGACAACAGCACACCATGGTCACATTATCACAGTGGGATCAGAGAAAATTGCTAGCAAACACGAAGAAAAACGTTACTTTTGTCGGCCACGTTATTGGGACCTGTTCACTTGTTTCCGGAAAGCTTGTAAACCTTAAGAATATTACAATTGAAGAACAGCGGAAATTCTGGAAAGGTGGGTTCTGATGTGCTCTATTATCTTTAGGCAGGCAGGCAGGCAGGCAGGCAGGCAGGCAGGCAGGCAGGCAGGCAGGCAGGCAGGCAGGCAGGCAGGCAGGCAGGCAGGCAGGCAGGCAGGCAGGCAGGCAGGCAGGCAGGCAGGCAGGCAGGCAGGCAGGCAGGCAGGCAGGCAGGCAGGCAGGCAGGCAGGCAGGCAGGCAGGCAGGCAGGCAGGCAGGCAGGCAGGCAGGCAGGCAGGCAGGCAGGCAGGCAGGCAGGCAGGCAGGCAGGCAGGCAGGCAGGCAGGCAGGCAGGCAGGCAGGCAGGCAGGCAGGCAGGCAGGCAGGCAGGCAGGCAGGCAGGCAGGCAGGCAGGCAGGCAGGCAGGCAGGCAGGCAGGCAGGCAGGCAGGCAGGCAGGCAGGCAGGCAGGCAGGCAGGCAGGCAGGCAGGCAGGCAGGCAGGCAGGCAGGCAGGCAGGCAGGCAGGCAGGCAGGCAGGCAGACAGACAGACAGACAGACAGACAGACAGACAGACAGACAGACAGACAGACAGACAGACAGACGGATCAACCAGTACACTTTCTCATTATTTGTTCCAGATGAAAGAATTGTCATTTTAAATGGCATCATGACGAAGTGAACATGGCATCATGTTGCATCATGTTCTTTATTCATTAAAGGTCCAGTGTGTCATATTTAGGAGGATCTGTTGACAGAAATGTAACATAATATACAGTACATAACTGTCTTCAGAGGTGTATAAAGACCTTACGTAATGACACGTTATGATTTTATTACCTTAGATTGAGCTATTTCTATCTAGATACGCCACGAGTCCACTTACATGGAATTCGCCGTGTTGTTTCTACAGTAGCCCTAAACGGACAAACTGCTCTACAGAGCGCATTTTGTATACATTATCTCCTTCGACAAAGAAGTGAAAACGTGACGACATTATTGTCAGCCTCCGTAGTGCTTAAAACGGGAGGGTTGAAGTGAGCCTTTGGTTGCAATTCACCACTCACCACTAGATGCCGATTCATTTCATACACTGGACCTTTTCAAGAATGGACTGTATTTTATTGGATTTTCCAATAATTCAATCTTAGTTAACACAACTATCTATGTTCTAAAATGTATTAATGTTGATACTGTACATATGGACACAAATACTGTTTTGTACAGTTACAACACAATCTTGTGTGTCCTTTCCAGGAAATCCCCTTCGATGCCATTCGCTACATGACAGGTGAATGTAACTATGGAGGTCGTGTTACAGACGACTGGGATCGCAGGACGTTGCGCACCATACTTTCCATCTTCTACACACCTGAGATCACTGATGACCCCGATTACAAGTTTGACCCCAGTGGCCTCTACTACTCACCACCTGAAGGAGATGTAAGGGACTGTACTCGAAGGACTTTATTTGTTCACCCTCATGTCGTTCAAAACCTGGATGACTCTTTCTTCTGTGGAACACATGAAATATGTATTTCCAGAAATGTCTCAGTGGTTTTGTGTCCATGCAATGGGTGTCAAAATATCTTCTTTTGTGTTCTGCAGAAGATAGAAAGTCACAGGTTTAGAATGACATGAGGGTTCATCAATGATGACTGAACTATCACTGACAAAAGTGATGGACACAAATTTAGTTTAACTTATTAACATGAAGGTAAATGTTATTTTTCAACATAAACATTTGAAGGCACTGCTGTATGTGGATCAGTGAAAAAGCATCAAAATTGCAGCACTGTTTTCCGAGAAAGAATGTTCCTGTCATCCTGTAACACAGTTGGTGGCTGTCATGGGTTGTGCACTCTACCTTTTTTCCGTAGACAACAGCACACCATGGTCACATTATCACAGTGGGATCAGAGAAAATTGCTAGCAAACATGAAGAAAAACGTTACTTTTGTTGGCCACGTTATTGGGACCTGTTCACTTGTTTCCGGAAAGCTTGTAAACCTTAACAATATTACAATTGAAGAACAGCGGAAATTCTGGAAAGCTGGGTTCTGATGTGCTCTACTGTCGATAGATCGATAGATCGATAGATCGATAGATCGATAGATCGATAGATCGATAGATCGATAGATCGATAGATCGATAGATAGATAGATAGATAGATAGATAGATAGATAGATAGTGTCTGTGGCAGTCTTGACAATAGGAAAGCAGTGACAAGAGAAAACAAAAGTTTTGTGTGCATCAGGGTCTCTGTGAGCTCATTACTCCTCCTGAATTATACAGCTCGCTTTAATGCTACAGATATGATTGATTTGGCTAGAATAAAGAACATACATCTTTGGAAATGCATTGGACCGCCCCTCATGAATGTTCTGAAAAGGATTATGAGCTATAAGTGCAATAACTAAGTACAGCAGGTCGCTGCCAGTGGTAATGTCTGATTTATTTGCTAGCAAATGTATAATCTATGCCCAATTTTATTTGGCATTTCCTCTGGAAATCTTTTATTCATGAATGTCATTTGCATAGCCATTATTATAAATGTCAGCAATCTCAAGGGTAGCCTGTTTTAAGTGCGTGCCATTATTTAGCGTCACCGTCCCGGGTTCGGTGTTGCATTAAGAAGCCCATTGTTTCTTTTGCAGTATAACAGTTACATCGAGTACACCAAAGCACTTCCGCTAAATCCCTCACCTGAAATTTTCGGAATGAACGCCAATGCTGATATTACGAAGGACCAAGTGGAAACCCAGCTGCTTTTCGACAGCATTCTTCTCACGCAGGTGTGTCTTTATATTTTGTTTTGTTGCACATCATTTTCCACAAAGTCGATTTTTAGTTTTTGATTTACTTCACGGGGTCACCAGTTTAAACCAAATTTCTCTCCTAGTCCCATTCCTCTGGTGGCAGCGCCACATCTACAGATGAGATGGTGTATGAGGTGGCTGCGGATATCCTGAATAAACTCCCCCCCGATTTTGACATAGACGCTGCCATGCGCAGGTTTCCCACCAGCTACAACCAAAGCATGAACACCGTGCTGGTGCAAGAGATGGGGCGATTTAACAAACTCCTTCAGACCATCCGGGATTCTTGCACGAACATCCAGAAAGCCATCAAGGTCAGAACAAGAAGGTTTAGAACTGTAGCCTATAGGAGTTTTCAAATTCTCAATAGTTTTGGTCTGGTGAAATTTAGTAGGAATTTAGAGTCTGATGGAAGCACTGCTGTCAGAATAGTCTATTAATATATTAAAATTAGAGATTCGGGTGAGAGAGATGCATCTGTGAGTTTTGATCACACCCACTGGCCTTCATTTTACACATATGAACCTTAAACCCTAAAATACTGTTACACACTGACTGGAGCTTGAGTTCTGCCCAGAGTCATCTCTGTCTCCCTTTCCATTATCATTCGTGATCATTCACCTCTATATCACAGCAAATACGTGAGGAAACATGACAACGGGAAAACAAACAAACAAATACATGCAATAATATAACAAATATAACAGGCATCAGTGAGATATGACGTCTATGAGACATGTATATTCAAACACATTCATTTCTTTGCAATAAAAGAAATCTGCATCTTTAATGTTCTGTGTTTTAAACGTTCTGACCTTCATCAAATCTTTTGTTCATTCACTATGGAAAGACATTACAGTTTTATGTTTGTCTCTCTGGCTCAGGGTCTGGTGGTGATGTCTGCTGAGCTGGAAGAAGTTGTTAGTAGCATTCTGAAGGGCCGGATTCCCGCTATGTGGATGAAGAAATCATATCCTAGTCTCAAACCCCTTGGAAGCTACATTAATGACTTTCTTCAACGACTCAAGTTTTTACACGTAAGTCATGAAGCTGACACTCATTTCACCATAGTTTGCACACCTTTCACAGTAATGTGGACTATTTTATGTAGTTATCTATCCATAGTTATCTATTTATACTCATCTGTCATTCTGTACATTGTGATGTTGTTGTGATGCCCAAATTTACATTGAGGTGGTTTCTCTGACATGGATTAGCTTAAAACAAGTCAAGACTAAGCCTTAGTTTAGTTATGACATTTAAGTAGTTTTACAAACATGCTTAACAGAAACACACACAACAATGCCACTGATATATATTGTCAGTGTCAGTGGAAGCTGGTTTCAGTTTAGACAGCGCTAACATTTATTTTAGTCTGGGACTAGGCTTAAAACCTGTCAGGGAAGATGCCTCATTGTGTTTTATTACTTTTAGGCAAAATGTGTAGATTGTTAATATTTCCCCCCTTTTTATAGTTTTGTAATTGTACTTAATAACATACAAATGCAAATGAGCTGATTTCGGGTAGCCAACATTTTTGTATCAACGCAACCATACTGTCATGATATCAGATATCCACTATGATTATTGTGGCCAAAATAATTTGTGATAATGATATTACCGCAATATCTAAAATGTTTTTAGACACAAATATCAGTTATTAGTCAAATTCATATTTAATTTTGTAGTTCCCTATCGATACTTCACTCGTACTGCGTAGCAGGACGCTATGGGGAAAACTCCTTTTTCTCCGATGACTGAAGCAATTCAAAAGCGCAGTGAAACTGCACGGTGATTGGTTGGAAAAAAGCAGAGCTTTAAACCAATCGTAGCGGAGCTGCCGGACCAATGGCGATGGCACCCGCCAAAATGGGCGGGGCTTATGGCTATATAAGCAGACACATCGCCGTAGGGTCTTCAGATCTCTTCTCCTTCAGCGACGACTCGTCTTCGCTTCCCGAGACTGACTGCTTCGCCGTCGAGAGAGCACCTGCAGCGGATTCGACCTCCTGCTCAGCGCCTTCGCTTCAGCGGATTCGTCAGCGGCTTCGCTCCGGCGGATTCTGTGGGCGGCTTCGCGAGCGAACGGTTCTCGCTGTTCAGCACGGTCTTTTCCCTGCCGCTATCCGGCGACGCTGAAAGAGCATATTTTCACACACTTTCTTTTCAGAGAGTGTTAGAGCAAATTTCCTGCGGCATTCACGTGCAGTTTTCACTGCGCTACAATGCCGCGCCGTACCTGTCGCTCGTGTGGGGTTTTCCTACACGCCGCTGACGGGCACGAGGAGTGCGTCTCATGTCTGGGTCTCTCCCACGCAGAGGACGCGCTCAAAGAGACGGAATGCTCTCACTGCGAGAGTATGAGTCTCTCCTCTCTGTGCGAGCGAAGCAGCGGGGTAGAGGAGCAAAGCGCTCGGGGAAGCGCGAGCTCACGCCGGCTCGCCGTGCCTCGCCTTCCCCGCAGAGAGATGTTTCCCCGGTCTGTTTCACCCGAACAGATCAGCGTCCACTGGCGGCCGCCTGTGACATGATCTCGTTCGGTGGAAACGAACCGGAGGATGACGACGCCATGTCGTTAGCGGCTTCAGACGGGGAGGAGTTAGCGGGCTCGCTGGATGACCCCGCCCCCTCGCCGTCTCCAGAACCCGGCAGACACGCCCCCAGTGCGGACTCCGAGCTCTTCCGGGTCCTCACGAAGGCGGTTAACGAGCTGGGTTTAGAGTGGTCTCCCCCAGAGGAACCCACTCGCAGCCGCCTGGACGAGTGGTTCTTGCCGGGGCGCCGTCAGGCTCCTCGTCAAAGAAACGCACCGTTCTTCCCTGCGCTCTTCAGAGAGCTACGGAGCGCGACGGATCTTGCTCTACGCGCCACCAAGGCCACGGCCCAGGCGATAGGCAGATCCATGGCCAGTTTAGTGGTGCTCGAGCGTCATCTATGGCTGACGCTGACGGAGATCAAGGATGCGGATAAGGTCCCCTTCCTGGATGCTCCTATTTCCACGACCGGCCTCTTCGGACCGGCGGTGGAGGTTTTCGCAGAACGCTTCACGGCAGCGCAGAAGTCTTCGCAGGCCATGAGGCACTTTCTGCCTAAGAGACCCGGATCTCGGCCGGCGCCGACCCATCCGAAGCCAGCCTCGACGCAACAGCCGGTAAGAACCCCTGCTGCTCTGAAGGCTCCGGGAGCTGACAGCCGTCAACGCTCCCGATCCGGACGGCGCTTCCCGCATCCTCAGCGACAAGGTCCCCGGCCTAAGATCACGCTGGACCCCGTGCCTCAGGCCCCGTCCTGAGCCCGATGCAAGGAAGAGGAAGGCTACAGGGCCCGCTCCAGCCGGCCCTCCTTCAAAGACTGCTCTCATGTCTGCCAGGTCACCCCGTTCAGTTCCGGGTGCCGGCAAAAATGTGTTGATAATGTGCAATGTTGTAAGTGCGGGGCCTTTTCTAACGCCCACACCACATTCTGCAAAATGTTTAATAGAACACAAACATTGTCAAAAAAAAGAGCAAGCTTCCTCTTCCATTATCCTTGGGAGTCAAGCCCCCAAAAGGCGGCGTACCTCGTCTTTGCACCCAAACCCTTGCCGCCCCGGGCCAAGGCCTGGAGGGCCATCCCCGGGGTATCAGATTGGGTTCTGGAAATAATATCCCGTGGATATTCACTCCAGTTTGCTCGTCGACCCCCGCGCTTCCGCGGGGTCGTCCCCGCCCGAGTGCAGGACTCAAATTCTCACGTTCTGCGCACGGAGTTGAGGAATTTACTGGGAAAAAGAGCCATAGAAATGGTTCCCCCAGATCAAATCGAGTCAGGCTTCTACAGCCGGTACTTTCTCGTACCAAAGAAGGACGGCGGCTTCCGCCCCATCCTCGATCTCAGACATCTGAATCGCGCCCTTATGAAACGGCGCTTCAGAATGCTCACGATGAAGCAGATCCTCTCGCAAATTCGCCCAGAGGACTGGTTCTTCTCTCTGGACCTGGAAGATGCTTACTTCCACATTCAGATAGCCCCTCGTCACAGGCGATTCTTGAGATTCGCCTACGAGGGAATTGCTTATCAATACACGGTCCTTCCATTCGGACTCTCTCTAGCTCCCCGCACTTTCACGAAGTGCATGGATGCGGCTCTTTCCCCTCTCAGACAGAAGGGAATCCGCATTCTGAATTACCTCGACGATTGGCTTGTTCTAGCCCAGTCGGAGGACGAGCTAAGGTCCCACAGATCCCTCCTCCTCAGCCACCTGGAGTGCCTGGGACTCAGGATCAATCTTGTAAAGAGCGCACTGTCACCCAGCCAACGTATTTTGTTCCTGGGAACAGTCTTCGACTCAAAACGCATGACCGCCAGAATATCGCCAGAACGAGCTCTGGTCATTCGACGGCTTGCGACCTCATTCACACCCGGGGTTTCATGCCCCCTCAGGGTTTTTCAGAAAATGCTAGGCCTTATGGCCTCTGCATCTCAGCTACTGAGCCTGGGCATCCTCCGGATGCGCCCCCTCCAGTACTGGCTGAAGCCCAGAGTTCCTCCACACGCTTGGCGTCTTGGACGACTGCGTGTTCTGGTGAATCAAGCCTGCGTAACCGCCCTAGCCTCGTGGAAAGATCCCCTTTGGCTAGAGCAGGGTATGCCCATGGGCTCCACATCCAGCCGGAAAGTGGTCACGACAGACGCCTCCAACACGGGTTGGGGGGCTCTGTGCGATGGCGAACCGGCCTTCGGCCTTTGGTCGAACCAGGAAAGAAGCCTCCATATCAACTACCTGGAGATGCAGGCAGTATGGTTGGCTCTCCGCTACTTCCTACCGGTGCTAAAAGATCGTCACGTCTTAGTCCGATCAGACAGCATGACGGTGGTATCTTACATAAATCATCAGGGAGGCCTCTCCTCAAGACGCCTTTTTTCCCTAGTATCTCACCTCTTGGAATGGGCCCAGTCCAATCTGTGCTCACTGAGGGCAACTCATCTTCCAGGCAAACTGAACCGGGGAGCAGATATGCTATCTCGGAGCAATGTTCCTTCGGACGAATGGACGCTCCACCCCATGTCGGTTCAGCGAATCTGGCAAATCTTCGGCAAGGCGGAAGTCGACCTTTTTGCCTCAGAAGACAATACTCATTGCCCGACGTACTTCTCGAAGGGCAAGGACGCCTTGGCCCACGCTTGGCCCAACCGGCTCCTCTATGCTTTTCCCCCGATCGCGCTCTTGCAGCAGACGATCAGGAGAATCAGGGATCAAGCGCACCGAGTGCTATTGGTAGCCCCTCTGTGGACGAACCAGCCTTGGGTCGCGGATCTCTCCCAGCTGCTAGTAGCAGCCCCGTGGCCCATTCCCCTGAGGCGGGACCTCCTCTCTCAGGCAGGGAACACGATATGGCACCCCCAGCCAGAGCTGTGGGCTCTGCACCTTTGGCCTCTCGACGGGAGCCTACGGACCTCCCAGAGAGCGTACTGAACACCATATCACAGGCTAGAGCCCCGTCCACTAGACGTCTCTACGCCCTCAAATGGTCTGTCTTCGCCTCCTGGTGTGCAACACGTGGCGCTGACCCAGTGTCCTGTGACATATCGCTGATACTGTCATTCTTACAAGAGTTGTTGGATAACGGCCGTGCCCCTTCCACACTCAAAGTCTATGTGGCGGCTATTTCAGCCTCACATACCCTCATCGGAGGACAAGGAGTGGGCAAGAACGATCTTATCGTTCGTTTCCTGAAGGGCTCCAGGCGGCTACACCCCCCTCGCCCTCTTACAGTTCCCACTTGGGATCTGCCCACGGTCCTGAGGGCTCTAAAGGGTCCTCCCTTTGAGCCTCTGCTATCTACGGACCTCCGTTCATTAACGCTCAAGACCGCTCTGCTTCTCGATTTAGCATCGGTGAAGCGTGTGGGGGACCTACAGGCTCTCTCTGTGAGCCCATCCTGTTTGGAATTTGGGCCGAACGACGCCAGAGTCGTCCTCAAACCAAGGCATGGCTATGTACCTAAGGTGCTCTCTACTCCGTTCAGAGCACAGGTCATTTCGCTCTCTGCTCTCCCCTCCTCCGAGCGGGACCCAGAGCTTAGTCTGCTCTGCCCAGTCAGAGCATTAAAAATATACATTGAGCGCTCCGCCCTATTCAGACGGTCGGAACAGCTCTTTGTGTGCTTCGGCGACCGCACCAAAGGGTCCTCGGTCTCGAAACATAGACTATCGAAGTGGATAGTTGAGGCTATATCGCTGGCTTACTCTTCCTTGGGCCTTCAATGTCCCACGAGAGTTAGAGCCCATTCCACTAGAGGCGTTGCCTCTTCCTGGGCATGGTATTGCGGTGTCTCTATAAAAGATATCTGTGCGGCGGCCTGCTGGGCTTCGCCGTCCACTTTTACAAGATTTTACAATCTGGACGTTCCGGCCCTTCAGGCCCGGGTCCTTTCTGCTTGATAGGTCTTGCTTTAGGCCTGCTTTACCCTGTCTCCGAGCCAAGGCTCCGAGACTATTTATGTTTTTCGTTCCATCTGTAGCACGGCGTGATTATACTGGTTCCCCATAGCGTCCTGCTACGCAGTACGAGTGAAGTATCGATAGGGAACGTACTCGGTTACTTACGTAACCTCGGTTCCCTGAGATACGGGAACGAGTACTGCATTCCTTGCCGTGCTACGAGCTGCTGTGTCATCGCTTCAGTCGAAGTAACCTGAAGACCCTACGGCGATGTGTCTGCTTATATAGCCATAAGCCCCGCCCATTTTGGCGGGTGCCATCGCCATTGGTCCGGCAGCTCCGCTACGATTGGTTTAAAGCTCTGCTTTTTTCCAACCAATCACCGTGCAGTTTCACTGCGCTTTTGAATTGCTTCAGTCATCGGAGAAAAAGGAGTTTTCCCCATAGCGTCCTGCTACGCAGTACTCGTTCCCGTATCTCAGGGAACCGAGGTTACGTAAGTAACCGAGTACGTTTTCCATTTTTTTTTGGCCATCATGGTCACCATGAATGTACCACACATGAACACAAGTGCCTTTCCATCCAATAAAAGAAAACACAATTAAATTCCAAAGCTTTATTGTGGACTGTGATACAATATCGTGATTCTTCTGATTTGTTGGTTTTGATTGGTCTTTCACTGTGGTTTTGTCTCTTTCATCCACAAAGCAATGGTACAAGGAAGGCACACCTGCAGTGTTCTGGATGTCTGGGTTTTTCTTCACTCAGGCCTTCCTCACGGGAAGCCAGCAGAATTATGCCAGAAAGTACACCATTCCCATTGACCTGCTCAGCTTCGACTTTGAAGTCATGGAGGACGAGGAGTACAAAAGCTCCCCAGAGGACGGTGAGAAAGAAAAAGAGGGGGAAAAGAACGCATTGACAAGCGTGAAATGTAAAATATATGAGAGGGAAATGGGTAACAAGGGACAAAGGAAAGAGAGATGTGCTGTTTCATTAACCTCTTGCTGTGGTTGAGTGGCATCAATCAGAGTCAACATTTCAGTGCAATGACATCAGACCCCTGCTGCTCTTTCATCAGTACATGATGAGTCTCTCCAGAGGAAATCCATCACAACTGCATGTGTTGCTGTTTATGTGTATGCTTTATCAGATGCATCCTGGTGCCCTTCTCAGTTTTATGTAGAGTTCAGTCGCTTGCTTTCTTTCCAAACGTAGCGTTGTATAAAAAAGTGCACTCTTGGAAAGGTAGGTGGCATCATTTTGCTCCCTTTAACAAGGTAGCTTTATTAGCCTCATTTTCTTTGGGGAGAAACATCTCAGCATGCTTTGCTATCAGTAATGAAAATTTTGGATATAGTTCAGCACTCAATGCCCAATGCTTTGTATCACGCTGTTGTGGAGAGTTTTATGTTAGTTTGTGTATGTATTCCCATCAGGCATTTACATCCGTGGCTTGTTTTTGGATGGTGCACGCTGGGATCGCAAGACAAAGCTGTTGGCTGAGTCTTTCCCCAAAATCCTTCATGACACCATGCCTGTGGTGAGAAACTTTAAATTCCCTCTTCACACATCACTTTATACAAAACTTTCTGCCATTTCAATTGACTTTCTGCCATTTCAAAGCCACGTATCACTCGGTCAGATAAGGCTTATAAGATCATTAATTTTATGCATCTGTTAAATATGTATGAAAACTGCAAATACACACATTGCAAGCAAAACTTTAGTAACTTTGGACACAAAAGTTTCATTTTATGGAACACCACAAAATAGAAAATCTGTCCTCATTTACTCCCACTCAAGTGGTTCCAAATCTGTATACAATTCTCAGTTCTGATGAATAAAGAGAGAGATATTTGGAAGAATGCTGGTAACCAAACAGTTCTTGTCCACCATCGACTACCATAATAGGTTAAATTTCAATGGTTGTCAAAAGTGCTTAAAAATATCTTAATTGTTCAACAGAACAAAGAAATATTCCTACTATGGTGGTCAAAGGTGGCCAAGAACTGTTTGGTTACAAGCATTCTTCCAAATATCTTTCTCTTTGTTCATAACAAACCACTACACTGAGACTGCACTGCTTGGACTGCTGTTTTTCTACACTACATCCTTGGGACCCATCATACAGGCACACGGCTTCTCGCATCACTGTTATGCTGACTACCCCCAGATCTATATCACGTTTCACCCAGACGATACCACTGTAGCAGCTCGCATTACAGCCTGCCTAGAAGACATCTCAGCTTGGATGAAAGACCATCACCCCCAGCTGAACTATGCATTTGGCAGACGCTTTTATCCAAAGCGATTTACAATGCATTAGCATATACATTTTGTTTCGAAGTATGAGCAATCCCCTGGGATCGAACCCACTACCTTGTCGTTATTAACGCCATGCTCTTACAAGTGAGCTACAGGAGAACTGATGACATTGGAAAGACAACTCGATCATATCGATATGCCTCGAAGATTCAATATTAGAAAGGTTAGACCCTGATCTCACTGAGCATGCGGCACAACTCCTTGTCCAGGCCCTGGTAATCTCAAAGTTGGACTAATGCAATGCTCTCTTTGCTGACCTTTCTGCAAAGGCTATCAAATCCCTCCAGCTGGTTCAAAAGGCAGCAACACGCCTCGTCTTCCAACAGCCCAAAAGGGCTCATAATGACTCGCTGCTCATGCAGCTATTTTCAACACTATATAGTACAAGAAGTCAATCTAGGGACTTTTGAAAGTCTAGAGTTGGAGAAGAAAACTGTACAAAACCAAATCAGTTTGTATTTAATACAATATGGGAAGGGTGCGCGAATTATGCCCGTATACAACATGCACACCATATTACGAGATATTCAAATAAGTTGTTTGGTAAGAATATTTAACAAAGTTCTTTCATTAATCCTCCAACACAAATTCTGTCTGTTTCACAATGTATGTTGCCATTATAAAAAAATGCATTCGCTGAGATTTAATATTCAGACATTCCAGGACGGCTTATACCAAAATAGGTTCTTGACAAGCGGATGCAACTTTATTAAGCATGCATTTGTTACTTACGGTAAAAACACTTTGACATGCTAATTTCTCAGAAAGCCATTAATTTAATCTGAATGAATAAACACACACAGACCAGAGTCTTATTAAAACTGACAATGTCTAATAAACATTGTTTTGTTTTCTGAGGTCTGATAAAGGTCTCCTCAGGCTTTGCGTGGGTTTATGGTGACACTGTTTTCAGCTTTAAAATTACCAAACCAAATGGAAAATGGATTTTTAGCAAGGGAATCCCGGATCAGTTATATATTTTTATTCGTATCAGTGACTTCTCATAGATTTACATAAATGTTTTTTTATTCTCTGTTAGAATAATGAATTGTATTAAACAAACATTTTGCTTTGATTTGAAATCTGGTCAAATCAGTCAGACTAGAGTATTGAAGCGCTAACTACTCTCTATGCTGTCTGTAGATTTGGCTAAAACCCATGAGGAAGCAGGACATTCCAGAACGGCAGTGCTACATTTCTCCAGTCTACAAGACCAGTGAAAGACGTGGCACCCTCTCTACCACAGGACATTCTACTAACTATGTTATTGCTATGACCCTAAATTCAGATGTGCCTCCAGAGCACTGGATTCGCCGCGGGGTGGCCTTACTGTGCCAGCTTAACTCATAGATCTGCAGCTTGATATGATCGCATTCTCTTCTGTTCGTTTAAAGAAAAAATATACCTTTTTATTTATCTCTCTGTCCATCTCTACAGGCTGTTGTGTTTCTTATAATAAAATATATGGATTTTTAATTACCTCAAAATTTAAAAAGCGGTCTTTAAACTTTATTTTTCAATTTTGACAAAGAAAGCACAGCCGAAGAAATGTTTAGCCTTTATTGACATTACTGTAATGTAAGTAATGAATGTCTTTGATTTTCGAATGGTCCTTCTTCAAATAAACTTTAGTTAAAGCATAGAGAACAAGTGTGTCAAGTTATTTTTCAGTTTATTTATCCAGTCCAAGGTGTTTACGCTCTCTCACAGATTTTAACATAATTTAAGTCCTAACAATACATACAATTTCACATAAAAGGATTTAGACCGAATTTCTGAAGACTGGATTTAGATTTGTTCACTTGACCCCCAAACTCATTGGCTTTACACTCAAGTTGTAAAAAATGAAGTACTTCAGAGGAAGAGAGTCAACAACACTACGTGTTCTCATCTCTCTATTTCATAGCAGAAATGAAATGGACAAAAACAAGTCTGCTTTTTCATTTGTCTCATGCATGTCTCCATCCAATCAGGTACATTTGATTTATTTAATTACACAACCTCACAATAACAAATAATGAACGTCACATGGTGACAGGTTAAGCATGAATCACATAACAAGCCCCGCTTACTCATGACGGCAGAGGATTCAAGCAGCGGACATAGCAAATGGAATGTGTGGAGGCGACTGCGGGCACATGCAGTGTTTGTGAGCAAAATCAGAACCACAGCCCGTACTTGGCAAAATCTAAATACTCAATAACAAAAACTAAATCCATCAATGGGCACCAATTCAGAGATGGTTTGATTGTAGTCAGATTTTACAAGTGCAAATAAGGTCAATAAATGTAAAACGATGAGCTGGAATTTAATAATGAGAATGTTTAGATTGTCAAAATCAAATTTGTAATGGCTAACTTTTCAGATTTTAGATTTAAAAAGAAAAAAAGATGGTTCTCCCAAAATGTGCATTTGCACAAAAAGTTTAAATAACTTGCTAGCATTTTAGTTTTTTGTAATCATCCAGTTATTCCAAACATGTAATATAATTTAAATAAAAAGTAACTTAAGTTTGGAAAGTCCCTGTATGTTTAACCCAAATAAGAATCTTTAGTAGCAAATTTCCTTTTGGGAACATGATTTCAACATCACCAAACTGTAACCTGGATGTACAATAAAAGCATTTTTTCTTTTTTGAACACTGTCAATAGCTATGACAACACTTGGATATGAAGTAAATGTGTAGTTAAAGGAACAGTTCGCCCAAAAATAAATCCAAATTATGTCTTCATTTACTCCATTGTTGCAAATCTCCACTAATTACTTTGTTCTGTTGAACACAGAGAAATACATTTTCAAGAATTTAGGAAAGCAAACAGATCTAGGGGAATTGTGACTATACCATTGGCATTTTTCACACTTTCATGGTGGTCATAAAACTGTTTGTTTATAAGCATGCTTCCAAATATATTTCTCTGTGTTCAACAGAACAAATACATTTATACAGCTTTGAAACAACTTGTGGGTGAGTAAATGATGACAGAATTGTTATATTTTTGGGTGAACTGTCCTTTTAAATTCAGAAAGAAGGTCAACATAATTACAAATGCAAATTGTTAACGAATAAGTAGACTTAGAAAAAAACTTTCTTCCTTGATGAACTGCTTAGCTAGTTCTTCATTTAAACGTAAAATGCAACAGGAATTATTAATGTACAACAATAAACAAACTCAAAGTATACAGTGGCCTTAAGAAGACGAAAATAGTTAATACTCAATGTTTTTCTTTACGTACGAGTTGTGAGAAATTGATTAACAAGACCAGGGTTTTAGAGTTACAAAAATGGTGTGGTGGTGGTTGTGTGGCCTGTCAGCCTGACAGATGCACGCACAGCTGGCTAACGTCTCTATGCTGCCTCCTGCTAGTTTCTAAATAGATTTGAGAGGAGCGTTCACATCCATCAATACTTGAGCGAGCCTTCAGTCCTTTCTACACTTCAGTGTGGACCTTCACACAATTAAAACCATCATCAACGGCTATTAAATGCACTGTGGGGTGCTACACAACTCTTTATCTTCCACCAGTCATAACATGAAGTCCAGACTCTCAAGAGCTCTGCTTCATCACACCTTAACAGTGAACAAATTAAAACATCAATCAGCAAATGGAAAAGATCAATTTGTACATCAAAGTAATCCTCTTAATTCCAGTCTGACATTGTGATGTCTAGTGGAGGTTTAAACAAAACAAAAATGATAATAATAAAGAGTGGCGTTATAAGAAAGAAAAAACAGAGCACAAGACAGCAGGAGCTCTCCGCCTTCATTTGAACTAATGTCAATTGATAATGTAGAAACGACACATGATGATAGATGAAAAGTCACTGCAGTACAAGAAGCAGCTTTTATCATAAACCAGCTCAGTTTCTAGACTGTTTGTACAGGGTCGGTAACAAACTGGTGCGGGTATAGTAAAGAGTGGATGCATACATTCTTTTAAATAAATGATATAAAAAGAAAATTATAGAAAAAAAAAAGCAATTTCACACAATGAGCATGAAACGTGCAGAATTAATTTTTGTGTAAATTGTTCGTAGACTCATTCTGAAAAAAAGTGTTCCTGTGGCTTAGTGGTTAGCGCATGGCGCTAGCAACGCCAATGTCCTAGATTCGATCCGAGTGGGATTGCACATAGTCTGAAACAAATGTATAGTACAATGCAATGCAAGTCGCTTTTGACAAAAGCGTCTGCCAAATGCATAAATGTAAACTTAAACCTTTTTTCAAAATGTTAGCTGGTACAAAAAATATTTACACTACATATTAATGGTGCGTAAAACATTCAAATGTTCTGTGTTCTTTTTGAAAACTGATGACACCGCATTTTGATGCACTGTGTATCCTAATAATATATATAGTGTTCCTTTGCCCTGGCTTTTTTTATGATTTTTTACTCTTTAACTTTAAAACGCAGACCTAGTAACTGTCCCTTTTAACACAGCTGTCCAATCACAGTGGAGGAGAGGTTGGGACAAACAGTATACTGACCAACCATCACACTTGTACAACACAACAATGGAGAAGTTAACATGCTAGTTATTGCATTTTTATATTCATTAATAATCTTCAGAATTAGATACTCGTAACATGTTACTGCCGTGGATTTTCCTAATCGTAGCAAACAACGTGACTCCGGAAAAACGTACCAAGTATTGATATCTGCCCGATGCTATGGTGGTTATATTAACTTGTTTTTATTGCATTTTCCTGTTCTGTTTTGATTGACAGGACATATCCACCCTGATCATTGGATGTTTCTAAAATTACAAAGATTTTTTGCTGATAAATAGATGCATCTTTAGTTTTTATATTATTAAACATTTCTTTGCAATATAACTTTTGAAAACACTGATCTATTTAATCTACATCTATATTAAAATTCATCAATATTTCTCAGGGCATACAATGTGAGATTTAGATTAGAAACTAATTTGTAAGATTTCAAGGCATGTTAGCTTCATTTTAGCTTTTATTTGCTTTAGTTAAGTGAGAGAGAGGACAGGAAGCAAAGTGGGAGAGAGAAGGGGCTGGGTTTGGGAAAGGACCACGAGACAGGAATCGAACCTGGGTCGCCTGATGTGGAACCGCATGACATGTCGGAGCACTGCCCATGAGGCTATCGGCTCTGACAATTTGAAACTATTTTTAGGGCGTATAACTCTTTTGAGTCAGGCCAAATTTTTAGCTTGTTTGTCATCCAGTGTACAGGGGGATATGAGAGGCGATTAACCTCCCCTGACAAGCAACGGGGGGTGGGATGAACTTCATACATGACAAATGACGCCCCTGGTGGGGGTATTGCACAGCTGAAGCAGTTCCGTCACAGCTTCCTAAACGGACTGTATCACGTGAGGCCATAAATTGTGAGCTTTGGCTTTTTTTTACTTTCTACAGTGAGAGACCTCCATGTCCATGTTTTTTCTACAGACATTTTTTTGCCAGGTTCCAAGATGAAAAGCATCTCATTCAAACATTTTAAGACACTTACCCAGTTCATGGGGCAGTTCATGACAGAAAACCGCGACTGATGTACTGATTCCGCCTGTTATATTAGCACTAAAAGCAGCACCTGCAGAAGAGAAACCCTTCTGTCAAACAGACAAATTCATCTAAATTAATGTGGTTATGGATTCATTGATCAATGTACACAAACTGACCTATAGCAAGTCCATCACTGAAGTTATGCATGCCGTCACCCATGATGACCATCCATGCTATGCTGGCGATCCCAGCATCCTTCATCTCCTGGTCAGAATGGCAGTGTCCGTGGTGTGAATGACCGTGGCCGTGTTCATGCTTTTTTGTCTTGCCCTTTGGTCCACTGTCTTCCTCAGTTTTTCCTGCTGCCTTGTAGGGGGGATCAGAATCTGAGATGTCTATCTGCATCTTGTTGGGAGAGTCTAGAGGCTGTAACTCTGTCAGCTGTGTATCATTGTGTCCGGCTTCACATGTTGAACCCTCTCCTGCAAAATGGAAATGTTGCTCCTAAATATTATTAGATGCAGTATAGCATCACCGCTTAGGGTTCCCACAGCCAGCGCCACCAGGAAGGTCAATAGAAATTTAAAGCAGGACTGGTTGAGGATTGTCAGGAATCACAGAGAAAGAACCCAAGCGCAGGCAGCGGGGATAAGGGGTAACAGGATTTTAATAAATAATAAAACAGGAACAAAACAAAAACCCACGAGGGAGTAACAAAACAGTACACAATAACAAATATGATAAACTGATTACTAAACACTCAACAAGAACTCAATATAAAACACTAAGACTAGACTATACTTGACTTGACTTTACAAGGCTTCAAGGACACAGTAAGGCGTACAAGCAAGGGATCATGTACAACCAACGAGCACAAGACAATAGACAAGAGGGTATTATATAGGGAGACTAACAAAGGAGATAACGATGGGCAGGAGTGGGTAATGAGACTAAGGAGGAAAGCTATACTAGGAACGAGAGGGGCGGGGCCAAATGACGAGACAGGAGAGAACGCATATTATGTCCTGATTGACAATAATATCTCTCCACATAAAACACGTGGGTCTGTCATGACTCTGCCCCTAGACCAGAAAATCAAGACAAGAGCAGGCAGAATCATGACAGAACCCCCCCCTTAATGAACGCCCCCTTGCGTTCACCAAGGGAGCAGACTAACGAGACAAGACCGACTGGGAAACAGACAACATCCAACAAAACATAGTACAAAATAACAAGGGCAGACAGGCAAGAATAATTAATGGGTTGGGGTGACATAATAAAAACAACAAACAGGGGAACACAGAGTTCATGGGGGGAACACAAGAGTCCAGGGGAGGAAGTCCCAAGGGGTTGGGACAGGGAGGGGCAGTCTTAGTCCCTGGACAAGCTCGATAGCGTGGGGTCCTGGGGGACTTAGCAGGGGGTACCCTGGAGGGAGGCGTGCAAGAGCGCGGAGTTGCCGGCTGGAAGGCCGGCAGGGCAGGACTTGACACCGGCTGGAAGGCCGGCAGGGCAGGACTTGACGGGACCACCGGGACCACCGGACTTGACGGGACCAGTTGACTGGATGCCTGGGCAGGATTGGACACGGCACTGTACACGGGCTGCAGCGCCATCTGGGCCTGCTTCCGTGCCCTCATCTTTTGCCTCTTCCTTCTCAATCGAGCCACCCGCCCGGTGGTTGGCTGAAGGAAGGAGACGAAGGGCAGGTCTGGCTCCGGATTGGAGGCCTCCGAAGAGGACCCCCAGGATTCACGCCTTCCCCGTTTGCCACCCAGGCTGACTGCGGGTGGGGAGGCTGAAGGTGGTGGAGCGGAGGGTGTGGGGACGCCCAAAACCCCAACCTGCAGGACACGACCCTCCGGGCCGGTAGATGTCTGCCTTGGAGTAGTGGAGCCCAGGAGAGGATCAGTGCCCGAGGAGTCAGCGGACATCGTCCCCGAATCTCCCCTCCCCCACTCGCCGCGGATGCAGCCAAGCGGAACATGAGCCGCGGAGCTCGAATCGGGCGGAGCTGAGTCCCCCGGGGCGGCGACAGTCAGGACGCAATCCTCCGGGACGCTAGCCAATGGGGCGGGTACCCCGACTGGCACTCTGGCCTCGTCCCGGTTGATCACGAACCTGACCATATCGTCGAACCCCAGGGGCTTAAGCATCGTCTTCTCCGATGGCGTGAGACGGTTGGTGAGGCAGCCATCAAAGATCACCTTTAATTCTGCATCACCGAACTCCATATCCCTCGCCACCGAAGAAAATGCCCTGGCGAACTCCCGCGTCCCATGATCCCCCTGACGGAACCCAAACAGCAAGTGGGCAAGGCGAGATCGCAGGAACGATGCTAAGCTGTCCATGTTGGCTGCCTGCTGGGTTCGGTTCTGGCTCGTTCGTACTGTCCCCTTGGTGAACGCCAGGGGGCGTTCATTAAGGCTGGTTGGTTCTGTCAGGAATCACAGAGAAAGAACCCAAGCGCAGGCAGCGGGGATAAGGGGTAACAGGATTTTAATAAATAATAAAACAGGAACAAAACAAAAAACCCACGAGGGAGTAACAAAACAGTACACAATAACAAATATGATAAACTGATTACTAAACACTCAACAAGAACTCAATATAAAACACTAAGACTAGACTATACTTGACTTGACTTTACAAGGCTTCAAGGACACAGTAAGGCGTACAAGCAAGGGATCATGTTCAACCAACGAGCACAAGACAATAGACAAGAGGGTATTATATAGGGAGACTAACAAAGGAGATAACGATGGGCAGGAGTGGGTAATGAGACACAGGAGGAAAGCTATACTAGGAACGAGAGGGGCGGGGCCAAATGACGAGACAGGAGAGAACGCATATTATGTCCTGATTGACAATAACATGTTTCTCTCCACATAAAACACGTGGGTCTGTCATGACTCTGCCCCTAGACCAGAAAATCAAGACAAGAGCAGGCAGAATCATGACAAGGATAGGAACCAGAATCACACCCACCAGAGACAGCAGACTGATGATGGTGATGGACACGAAACCCCACATCCACACTGCAAAAACATAAACAACACTTACTACACACAAAGATCATTCTAAAATAGATTTTAAAAGAGATTCATAGCTGAGGGAACAAACTATCGACAGAATTATTAAAGTCACCTGAAGATGCAGCTTCCTCTACTGTATTGGTCTCAACTTGATGGTAGTGAAGGATGCAGAAGCGTCTGTCGATCTGATAGAGGAGTGCTGGACATAAATACGTGAACTGCTCCGGGGAGATGAGAGACTCAGAGTTCAGTCCGTACTGGTTCAACAACTCTGTTAAATTCAAACACTGACAAAAAGAAAGAAATGATGCTTTGTTCTCATTTCATACAGTATTTGTACATTCAGGTTTAGGTATACCTCCTCGTGTTGGTGATGCACACCATGTGATTTATCCGAAGGATCCATCATCCCTCCCGGCACCTCTCTCTTTCCTCTGGGTGGCTCATCGAGGCTGTGTTCCCGACTGTTGTGTTCATGCTCATCTCCGCTGCTCTCGGACTCTGGTGAGCTGACGGCATGAGTAACACTGGAGGTCTTATTCCGTCCCCGGTGGTTTCTGGCTTTAGGTGGCCGTCTGTTTCTTCGGAGTTGAGTGTTGGGTGGCTCAGTCGTTGTTGAAGGCGTTACCGTAGTGTGCTGGAGATGAGGGTGAGGGTGATTGTGATGATGGTGGTCATGGTGATGATGCTCATGCTTGTGGTCTTCACTGAGGTCATTGTTTTCTTGTGATGGTTCATGATGATGGTCGTAGTCATGATCCAGCTGGTCACTGTGATGTCCGTGACTGTACGTATGCGTGTGTGTGCTCATGGTCATGCTTTTAAGGATCATGTCTGTGGATGTGTTCATGATCAGTGTCGTTTTCATGGTCATGATCCTCAGTTGTGTCGAGTCCATGCTCATGATCACCGTCTTTCTCATGATCGTGTTTCTCAAGTCCGTTCCTCGTGGTTCCTGTATCAGCGCATGGTGTCTCCTCGACTGATGTGTGCTCTTCATTTTCGCCATGTGAGTGTTCGTGGTTCTTATGGGGCTTCTGGTGATGATGCGGATGCCCGGCCGAATGCGAGTGCCGGCCTTCCTGAACTTCTACAATATCCAAATGGGCCATGTGATTGTGTCCTAGTTCTTCATGCTCGAGGCCCACAACTCGCACCTCTCCCAATCCCAAACTCAGCAGCAGACTCCGGAAGGCTTTAAAATCCAGACGGTCTTTCTTGCCGTACAGACAGAACAACCGCTGGATGTAATAATGCTGCTCGTTCTCCGCAGACTCTCCGTGGTGCAACAACCGGTCCGATAAGCCATCGCAGGACGTCTCGGAAATCTGCAGGTCATTGTGGATGTGGTCATGGTCTTCGTGGCTGTGTCCGTGGTGATGGTGGGATCCTCCTTCGTGACAGTGACTGCAGTGATGGAACAGGAGGGTCAACACGCAGAGAAAGCAAAACCTGGTATGTGTGTGAACTCTCATCGTCTCCTCGCTTTGAAACCTCTACAAGAAACATAAATGAACAATGAGGCATTTAATTGTATTAATAATGAAAATTCTCTATCGGTTGCGTATTCCCTGGGAATTTAACACATGACTTTGCCATTGAAAGGCCATGCTCTACCCCACTACCACTACACTATAGTTCTTTGTAGGACTCAGATAATCGCTTCTTTATTAAATTAATTTAAAAACGTGTGTTTTTATCCTTGGAGGCTTCTTACTGGAGGAAAAGCACTATGAATAGTCCCCAAACAAGAGCTACTGTGAGCCTGAAGGTGAAAATGTGATCACCCTGTTGCTAAATGTAATAAGAGATTTGAACATTGAAGTCTTTAAAGATTTGCATACAAATATATAAAAGTCATTTTTAATGGATTAACATTTGTTGTCTTTAACTTTAACAGTTTGCTGAACTTTTGCTGACAGAAATTTTGTCTGACAGTACCAGAAACATTTAATCTGAATAAAATCAGATACACTGAATGGAAAAGCGTCTGAAATCTATATTTTTATAAGGATATTTTGGAAAAATACATATTCTGTGAATTATGGTTTAAAGGCATTTATATGCGGTAGCGTGTAAACGTGAGGACTATATTGCAGTCATATAATCACTTATTAAACTTAACTTCCCTTTTGGAAAAGATCACAAACCAAACAGTTGCAAGATTGAAAGTACATAAATGTGCCCTTGTGAGCTACAAGAGACGCTAAAATACCCATTTTCGCAAAAGTCGACTTGAATTCGCTCTTTGAAACGTTATATTAAGCTCAATTTAGCCCAGTCCATAAAAAAGACTTCATACGGTTCATCTAACACATAATAATCTTTTTTATCCACATGCTTCTGTAGTGAAAATATCCTGCGAGCAGTACTTACGGCAGGCTGTGCTCCTTCAGCGTATTAAAGTGTGTGAAATTTAACTGAAGCGTGAAGGCGGTCAAAACACACTTTAATTATGATCCCTCCTTTCCACAAGACGCTGTTTGTAAACATGTGAATGAAGTGACCTTTGAACCTTACAGGAGATAGGGATGAGGCAGGAACTCAAAATCTTGCTTGAGCTGCTTCAATACGTTCTTTGTTGCTTAAATGACATCCAAAAAATGCCCAATCACCCTCTAAAAAAATCCTCAAAACTGGCAGTCATGTGCTGCAGGTGTCATGATTCTCGTGGTGAGACAAGGACAGAGGACCCAGGTGCAAACAGCAGTTAAGGGGTTAACATATTTAATAAATAATAAAACAAAGACCCACGAGGGGGTAACAGAACAAAACATGGATACATAACATGACAGGACTAAGACTAACTACACTGAAACAAAACTTAAATTAACTCTTTGACATAAACTACACATGACTAAACTAACATAACACAGGAACTCACCACACAAACCACAATGAACCAGCAAAAGACAGAAGACACAAGGGCATAAAATAAGGGAGAAAATGAAGAGGGAAACAGGTGTAGGCATTAATCAATAACGAGGTAACAAGAGGATGGGAACAATGACGAGACCGGAGAGAGTATGGAAGGCCATAAGAACAATAATTGTCTCTCTCCACATTTAACATGAGGTTATGTCATGATCCTGCCACTAAACCAAGAGAAACATGACATGATGCAGCAGAATCATGACAGCAGGAATATCATGAGACAAATACTTGAGGGGAAATACTTTTTCCGTCGATAAAAGGCATGTGAAATTCAACGTGTAAGTGACAAATTTTATAGTGGATTGTTTTGTCATCCTGTCACAATGTTATGGAGGCTTTATAAAGAGGTTGTAATGGAAGAAAGGACCAGCGTGAACTGACTTGACCGCAAACCCACAGCAAAGTGATGATACTCATTTCACAAGACTAGAGGCCATTTAAAGGTGGGGTGTCTGATTTCTCTTAGCCGTTGTTGATGTTCAGATCGCCAGAACAAGCACACCCCACTTGTGCTGCACGATTAATCATATCGCAAACGCGATGTCAGGCTATGCGATTACATGACGGCAAAATGTTGCGATTATATTAAAGACAAAAAGTGCATTCGTGGACGTGACAAAACATCCATTCTAAGAGATATATGGCCATTTTCGATGCAATAAAAAAAAAAAAGTGTCATCTTGTGTGGCGGTGGCGCGTGACGGGAGAACTGGATGCAGAGCATGCCAACATTGAACTAGTGCTCAAAAAACTACTACCTCTGTTATTTGGCGATATTTGCAAAACTAAAGTTCTAAATAAAGAACGTTTTAGAAAGAGGATTCAACCAGTTGAGTACCAACCATTTAAAGTAACAACAAAGATTTTAGAGGTTTAAATTTTACAGAGTGAACCACACATTTATATCCAGTTTCTTTTTCAAGAGAGTTCATACAAGTATAAATTACATCCTGCTTAAATGTCTGTTTGTTGGGATTATTTTCCTAAAAATTTGTACATCCATATTTATGTTCCATTTTTTTCATTTACCTGTACTTTTGAGAATATATATATATTTAAGTTAATTTAATTCAGTAATGCAAAGATGTTACTGTTATTTAATTTTATGACATTTTATTTTTATTTGAAAACTTCTTAATTCTAGTTGTTGTTGCTTGTTTGATCTCAGTTGAGAAATACAAATTTCATCATTTTCAGTTATCTGTGTTTGCATTTTCCTTGATATCAACTCATCAAGTTAACTCATTATACCCAGTTTATCGTAATCGCACATCACAATTTTTACCTCAATAATCGCACTGTGACATTTTCCTCAAATCGTGCAGCCCTACACCCCCATCTTTCGCGTTCGTCAGTGCTCGGCTAGACTAATGTCCGTCCTGTGCACTGTGCACCTTACTGCTGATTGGCTACAAGTTTGTTTTGGTACTCGGCCCGACTTTGTCTAAACAAGCGTAATTCGGAAATCGGACACCCTGCCTTTAAGGTAAACCAGGCAAACAAAAAACCTTTTAGATGCAGAATAATGGTAGGTGAAATAGTTATGCATAACTACAATATGACTGTAATAACACGTAACCATAAATAAAAAAAGCAATTTTCAATCAGGGCAGCACAATTTATAAAAAATCTAAATATTGCAACAATTTGCAATAACTCAATTACTTTAAATAAGTTCATTCAAAGTTTCCAGTCAATGCAGATAGCAGGGAAACTGACATGCAAATCATAGTGCCCGTGTGTATGGTGGTTATTCAGAACCTAAACTCGTGGGCATGAGAACCACACCCGCGTGATTTAAGCATGCAGAGCATCCACAAGTGTAAACACATTTATGCCCCGCGAGCACGCAGAACAGTATCCACGCAGTCCGTGAGCAGAGGCTTTGACAAGCACGCAATTCTCTCTTTGCTCTCGCAACTAATCAACACTTGCTCGCTGGTCGAGTTGACCTTTGAGACTTTGGAGGCGGAAAAATGGCAGATGTCTTGGCACATTTGATTGGTCACCTTTAACATCCAGTCACCTACCGAACTGTCTTACCTAATGATTAGTGTATTACTTTACCTTAGCTATGTGTTAGTAAGTGACATTTTGATTTCTTTAATCTGTCAACAAAATGTATGATTTATAATACAGTTAAACTTACATTTCATGTGTAATCTATTAAAAAAAAGTTATTAAAAAAAGGGGCTTTAAGTCTCAGACAGATGCACAGAAGTAAAACCTGAACACTAAAGCTGTATGTTAACAGAGCTTGAACAGCAAAGCTTCACATGCATATCAATGGAACTCCATTATCTACTCCATTACTGTCTGTAATGATCTTAGATTAACTTAAACCCTTTAACGGAGGCAAACGTAGACTACTACATATGCAAATATCTGTGTTTTTAATTATTCATATCTCTAATACTGTAGCTCTGTATGCTATTACAGTGTTGCCATCTTTGCTCCCTGATCTGATATTTCTTTGGTTATTCTAAACTACAGAAATCTGGACTGAAAAATTACAACATTTACAATAATAAAAGTGTACCATGGCTGTTTGCCAAATGGTACATAAATCATATTTGCACTGATGGACGATGCATCCGATATTGACTCAATATTACAGTATTATTGCAACAAGAGAGAACTAAAGTAGAGAACTAAAGAAAGAAAACGAAAGGAAGGAAGAAAGAAAGAACTAAGAAAGAAAGAAGAAAGAAAAGGATGAAGGGAGAAAGAAAAGAAGGAATGAAAAAGAAAATGAAGGAAGAAAGAAATTAGTGTCATTTACATTCATACAGTGGTAAATAATACAATGCCTGCTATGAACTCTAAATGCCATGAGTGTCAATGTTTATTTAATGGTTTTATGTAACGCTTTATAGAGGTACAAATAAAGTCTTATTCATCATTATACATTATACAACTAAACCTCTGACAGAGAGGGAGAGAAAGAGCAAGCGCCCTTAAGATGCCTCATATGACTCTCACAAGACGTCTGCCTAAGCTGTGCATCTCTTGTAAGTCACGCATGAGTCCACCGCCGGTGAATTCCTCTGCTTACAACTGTGTGGTTATCCCAATAATCCTCTCCAATTCATTCTGTGGTTAATGTGGATTTTTATCACATCTAAAGACCAACAATATAATCTGGAGCTTGTTTAAGGCCCAGGTTGCAAAACCCCTTTAACTAATAAAAAAAGACACATCTCAACATTTTAAATTTCACTTTTTTCAAGTTGACATCTAACCTAGGAGTATAGGTCAATGTGCAGTGATCTGATCAGTAATGACACTCAAACTGTTAACTGTTATGAGAATAACATAAGAATTTCTCTGCACAAGCCTTTCTAGCTTTATTTAAGAAATTGGATTACTGCAACAGATTGTAGCATATACAGTATTCACACAAATGGCAATGCTAATCCGTTGGCGAAGTGTTTAATAACATTAAGAGTCAAGCTTTATAAATAAAGACAATCCTACAAACATACTGATTTCTTTCTATACGTGTATACAGTATGTATGTCAGGACAGGCCTTGAGGCATGAGAAATGAGCAGATGCTACACACCAGATGGAAACTACACATTCGTAAAGAAATGGGAAAGAAAGCAGGAGATTCAGTGCAGTGGGTGAAGATTCCTTAACCAAATTGTGTAAACCTTTCTAAATGGTTCATCAATAAATTATCAATAAAGTCCCTGTGAAAATAAGATGGTCCAGCTGTATAGGCTTTGCTGAAATGGGTGGGGTATGAAAAAATAAGGATCAAAGGCCTGATAAGCAGGACCTTCTTAACTTCAAACACACACACCTTCAAAATAAATAGACACTCCGAAGGTCCGGAACAGCAAGTCATTCGGTTCATGTTTATGAACAGTACCCTGAAGCACGGTACAAACGTGGTAAATGCTCACACTCAGAAAGTAGAAATGTAAGGTTGTACGCCATCATATCAAACAAACCTGAATGTTTTTTCACACAAAACCAAGATGATTAACCTGTAACCTGACCATAACATTTTATTTACATTTGTGTTTTGGTCATAAACTGGCCTTCATCTTCTAAACAACAAGTGAAACTGCTTTGATCACATGAAGCAAATAAACAGCACAGTGAATCGTTTATGTGACCTGTAATAACCTAGAACTATGTTTTTTGGTTTTAAAAGAATCAACAAATGTATGCACATTAAACACCCAAGCAAAACAATGACAACTTAAACCAGTTCATTGAACACCCAAAACCCAAACAATGCAAGCAAAATCAGGCAACTAAGCCAGTTCCAAAAGTACCAGCCCCAAAACAATCTGGTCATCCCCAAGTCTAGCCGTTCCTTGTTCGCTGCTCTCGCTCAAAAGTCTGATCTTCACACAATAAGGATAAGCTTTCAACAGTCTATACACTCTCTAATCTCACAGTAAAGTTCAGTCTAGTATATGTGGCTCTGCCTGCAGGTGCATCCGACAGCTTACCTCTTCTGTCCGAACAGGTCAAAAAGCAAATGCTCTTCTACATTATTATGAATCAAGGTCTGATGTTTTGAACCCCTTCAAGTCTGGTGATTTAGTGTAGGAGGGAGGGTGGACTGGTCTACTGGACCAGTGTGTGTTTGTAGGTGGGTGTGGGTGGGTGGGTGTTGAGATCGGAGTTAATCAGCTCCTCAAATATCCATCAAATACAGAAAAAACTGCTTAAGCTTTATTTGCCTAGTATGAGCATAAGGATGCATCAAAGAAAAACTGTTTTTGAGTTTGACTTCTGTGAACAGTGGACTACAGATCCAGGATATTAACTTTTGTGCAAAACAGATATTTTCTTTTCTACTCACTAATCTTTCAGAAAGCAAGAATACCCATACACTATTTTACACCAGACACATACCATGTGCTACCACTGTGCCTTACTACAGCCAACTTAGTGTAATTTAGCACAACACCTCTTCAAATTGGTTTCAAAGGTCAGACGCAGGGTTTAAGAATCAGTAAGAGAATCTGGCACTATATAAGTAATCGTTGGGCATTTTCCTTTTGTTGTGGGAGGAAAATACTTTGATGGTTGTAATTCAGGTTTTACCAGTAAGACTTTAGTCTGTAAAGTCTATCAGACTTGAGAGCTGTTATCCAGACGACCTACAGAGATAGAGCTGAGCCTTGTTCACATAGACACAAATGCGATAATGTATTTTAATGAGAAGCCATTAAGCATTCAGTAATATTTTTGATGACAGAAACTATGAACTGAAACTATGAACTGTCCTTTTAAAACTTTCTAATACCAGCTTTAACAAATATTCAACATTTCTTAATTATTTTGAGACCACCACCGCAAGCTTGCGGAAAGTCCATCCATCCATCCATCCATCCATCCATCCATCCATTTTCTACTTGTGATACATAAAACATCATCTCAGACCTCGTAATTCAGTGTATTATAAATACTTGTGAGTTTAACCTTTCCCTCAGATACATCCACTGCGGGTAACTCAACAGCTGTGAGTAAACAGCTTGACTTTTCTTAAACATCTGCAAATGGAATCTTTATATAATATATTTAAGTTTTTAATATCATTTTTGCATTGCATAAAAGCTGGGATCATCATGTCAGCATGTGACTGACCATTTTAAACAATATAAAAAAACAGAGGTGAAAATGTGTTGCCTAGAAGCATTGTGTCAGTTTTACTTACCATATATTGGTTACATACAGCTGGCATGACGTTGGCACGTTTAAATGTTAACATGCAACAGTTGACATATTTAACTATTAAGTAACAACACTGCACATCAGCTTAACTTGCCCCGTTCTTCTTCCTTTTCGCACAGTGTGTAAAACACGACGTGCCATCTGTTGTTATTCTCTTGCAGCTCTTATCACTGTGGCCTGTTTTGTTGAAGTTTTTTCAAAGTGACCACACCTCAAACACGATATGAATCCATCAGCTCCCACAATAACAGAACATTCTCATACTCCAACCATGAACTCTTGCAATATCATGCAATCTTAAAAGATTTAAATGTTTCAATAAAAACTCTTTCATCATTCACTCATCCTGTTTCAAAAGCTCTAAGGCATTTTTTTCTTCTCCAGAAGACAAAAGGAAATGATGTCATCAATACATCATTGGGTAAATGTAATGGGTAAATTTACCACAAATGACAGTACATTATGACTCAATTTATTGCTTATTAAAGCACCCATAACTGTCAAAATCCATATAAGGTGAATATTAATGAAACTAAAGAAAAAAAATCTTTTGAGTCACACAGGTTACAAACACAGACAGAATTTCCATTTTAGGTGAACTTCTACTTTAGCTAGACAAGTCAGGAATTTTATTTTACTGTAATATTTGTATTATTTTCTATATATCTTGGCACAGCCGTGAGTAAAGTTAATGATTCCAGCATACATGTCATGCCGCGTCCCTGATTACTGCCATCAGTTCTGCCTCTTTGTGAAATCTGTAATCATGACATGAAAGAATTGTGACATGAAGAAAGAGCAAGCGCCCTTAAGATGCCTCATATGACTCTCACAAGACGTCTGCCTAAGCTGTGCATCTCTTGTAAGTCACGCATGAGTCCACCGCCGGTGAATTCCTCTGCTTACAACTGTGTGGTTATCCCAATAATCCTCTCCAATTCATTCTGTGGTTAATGTGGATTTTTATCACATCTAAAGACCAACAATATAATCTGGAGCTTGTTTAAGGCCCAGGTTGCAAAACCCCTTTAACTAATAAAAAAAGACACATCTCAACATTTTAAATTTCACTTTTTTCAAGTTGACATCTAACCTAGGAGTATAGGTCAATGTGCAGTGATCTGATCAGTAATGACACTCAAACTGTTAACTGTTATGAGAATAACATAAGAATTTCTCTGCACAAGCCTTTCTAGCTTTATTTAAGAAATTGGATTACTGCAACAGATTGTAGCATATACAGTATTCACACAAATGGCAATGCTAATCCGTTGGCGAAGTGTTTAATAACATTAAGAGTCAAGCTTTATAAATAAAGACAATCCTACAAACATACTGATTTCTTTCTATACGTGTATACAGTATGTATGTCAGGACAGGCCTTGAGGCATGAGAAATGAGCAGATGCTACACACCAGATGGAAACTACACATTCGTAAAGAAATGGGAAAGAAAGCAGGAGATTCAGTGCAGTGGGTGAAGATTCCTTAACCAAATTGTGTAAACCTTTCTAAATGGTTCATCAATAAATTATCAATAAAGTCCCTGTGAAAATAAGATGGTCCAGCTGTATAGGCTTTGCTGAAATGGGTGGGGTATGAAAAAATAAGGATCAAAGGCCTGATAAGCAGGACCTTCTTAACTTCAAACACACACACCTTCAAAATAAATAGACACTCCGAAGGTCCGGAACAGCAAGTCATTCGGTTCATGTTTATGAACAGTACCCTGAAGCACGGTACAAACGTGGTAAATGCTCACACTCAGAAAGTAGAAATGTAAGGTTGTACGCCATCATATCAAACAAACCTGAATGTTTTTTCACACAAAACCAAGATGATTAACCTGTAACCTGACCATAACATTTTATTTACATTTGTGTTTTGGTCATAAACTGGCCTTCATCTTCTAAACAACAAGTGAAACTGCTTTGATCACATGAAGCAAATAAACAGCACAGTGAATCGTTTATGTGACCTGTAATAACCTAGAACTATGTTTTTTGGTTTTAAAAGAATCAACAAATGTATGCACATTAAACACCCAAGCAAAACAATGACAACTTAAACCAGTTCATTGAACACCCAAAACCCAAACAATGCAAGCAAAATCAGGCAACTAAGCCAGTTCCAAAAGTACCAGCCCCAAAACAATCTGGTCATCCCCAAGTCTAGCCGTTCCTTGTTCGCTGCTCTCGCTCAAAAGTCTGATCTTCACACAATAAGGATAAGCTTTCAACAGTCTATACACTCTCTAATCTCACAGTAAAGTTCAGTCTAGTATATGTGGCTCTGCCTGCAGGTGCATCCGACAGCTTACCTCTTCTGTCCGAACAGGTCAAAAAGCAAATGCTCTTCTACATTATTATGAATCAAGGTCTGATGTTTTGAACCCCTTCAAGTCTGGTGATTTAGTGTAGGAGGGAGGGTGGACTGGTCTACTGGACCAGTGTGTGTTTGTAGGTGGGTGTGGGTGGGTGGGTGTTGAGATCGGAGTTAATCAGCTCCTCAAATATCCATCAAATACAGAAAAAACTGCTTAAGCTTTATTTGCCTAGTATGAGCATAAGGATGCATCAAAGAAAAACTGTTTTTGAGTTTGACTTCTGTGAACAGTGGACTACAGATCCAGGATATTAACTTTTGTGCAAAACAG
This sequence comes from Barbatula barbatula, assembly GCF_947034865.1. Lineage (NCBI taxonomy): Eukaryota > Metazoa > Chordata > Actinopteri > Cypriniformes > Nemacheilidae > Barbatula > Barbatula barbatula. Next base: position 11,385,203 of record NC_136772.1, read on the forward strand.
ATATTTTCTTTTCTACTCACTAATCTTTCAGAAAGCAAGAATACCCATACACTATTTTACACCAGACACATACCATGTGCTACCACTGTGCCTTACTACAGCCAACTTAGTGTAATTTAGCACAACACCTCTTCAAATTGGTTTCAAAGGTCAGACGCAGGGTTTAAGAATCAGTAAGAGAATCTGGCACTATATAAGTAATCGTTGGGCATTTTCCTTTTGTTGTGGGAGGAAAATACTTTGATGGTTGTAATTCAGGTTTTACCAGTAAGACTTTAGTCTGTAAAGTCTATCAGACTTGAGAGCTGTTATCCAGACGACCTACAGAGATAGAGCTGAGCCTTGTTCACATAGACACAAATGCGATAATGTATTTTAATGAGAAGCCATTAAGCATTCAGTAATATTTTTGATGACAGAAACTATGAACTGAAACTATGAACTGTCCTTTTAAAACTTTCTAATACCAGCTTTAACAAATATTCAACATTTCTTAATTATTTTGAGACCACCACCGCAAGCTTGCGGAAAGTCCATCCATCCATCCATCCATCCATCCATCCATCCATCCATTTTCTACTTGTGATACATAAAACATCATCTCAGACCTCGTAATTCAGTGTATTATAAATACTTGTGAGTTTAACCTTTCCCTCAGATACATCCACTGCGGGTAACTCAACAGCTGTGAGTAAACAGCTTGACTTTTCTTAAACATCTGCAAATGGAATCTTTATATAATATATTTAAGTTTTTAATATCATTTTTGCATTGCATAAAAGCTGGGATCATCATGTCAGCATGTGACTGACCATTTTAAACAATATAAAAAAACAGAGGTGAAAATGTGTTGCCTAGAAGCATTGTGTCAGTTTTACTTACCATATATTGGTTACATACAGCTGGCATGACGTTGGCACGTTTAAATGTTAACATGCAACAGTTGACATATTTAACTATTAAGTAACAACACTGCACATCAGCTTAACTTGCCCCGTTCTTCTTCCTTTTCGCACAGTGTGTAAAACACGACGTGCCATCTGTTGTTATTCTCTTGCAGCTCTTATCACTGTGGCCTGTTTTGTTGAAGTTTTTTCAAAGTGACCACACCTCAAACACGATATGAATCCATCAGCTCCCACAATAACAGAACATTCTCATACTCCAACCATGAACTCTTGCAATATCATGCAATCTTAAAAGATTTAAATGTTTCAATAAAAACTCTTTCATCATTCACTCATCCTGTTTCAAAAGCTCTAAGGCATTTTTTTCTTCTCCAGAAGACAAAAGGAAATGATGTCATCAATACATCATTGGGTAAATGTAATGGGTAAATTTACCACAAATGACAGTACATTATGACTCAATTTATTGCTTATTAAAGCACCCATAACTGTCAAAATCCATATAAGGTGAATATTAATGAAACTAAAGAAAAAAAATCTTTTGAGTCACACAGGTTACAAACACAGACAGAATTTCCATTTTAGGTGAACTTCTACTTTAGCTAGACAAGTCAGGAATTTTATTTTACTGTAATATTTGTATTATTTTCTATATATCTTGGCACAGCCGTGAGTAAAGTTAATGATTCCAGCATACATGTCATGCCGCGTCCCTGATTACTGCCATCAGTTCTGCCTCTTTGTGAAATCTGTAATCATGACATGAAAGAATTGTCACAATGCTTTCCAGACAAAGACCCACAATGTGCCTTCTCGGTGCTTTTCTTCTTTCTCATTCATTTGATCCATCCAGCCATCATCCATCTCTCTATAAATACTATTTTTTTATTTGTTATTGGCCCCCTATTTTTTTTGATGCTTGTAATGCAGTTACTAGTGCCTCTCCATCACTTTTTCAATAATTTCACAATCTATTAATTAGTGTCATAGCTCAGTATAGTAATTCACAGCCAAAATCCTAATGCATTACCCACATCGATTTTACACCTGCTACAGCTTGAGGCAGCATCCAATAGAACAGACACCTCTCATGCGCCGAGCTTCACCATATCAATGGGAGAAAAACACAAATCCACAGCAGCCACAGAATTACCTTTGCTCATAATTAAGCCTGCTTGTCTCGCCGTGCATCACGTGTGGGGTTATCCTTAGTTCAGAACCTTTCCCCTGGTTCTTCTGGGAATCAAGCGGCCCCCGCCACGCCGACACGCTCCCTAGCTTGATGGATACAGATTCTATTACCCGGAATCATTACCATAATTTTCTTCTGCTATCCATGCCATTTGTTATCAAACTATCAGACTATTGTATATCAGACTATTGCGAGGCATTTCTCACGCCTGCCAAATCTGTTTTGCCACATGTAGTCAAGATCCATCAATGTAATTTGAAAGAGCACAAAGTGCGCTTTGCTATGAGCGACAGGCGGTTATTGAATTAAAAGAGCATGGCTCATCTTCACCTGTCAACACGGCTGCTAATGGCCACAAAGCCGAATGCAGCCATGCCAACTTTTCCATCGAGTCTATGTAGCATGGCTTTGACACTTGTAAGGGAATATACACAAATTAGAGAAAAAAGTACGCGTATAGATCATGTCATGAATCTGCCTTCATGTCATGTCTATTCCTGGTCTTGAGGCAGATTCATGACAAAGTCTTATGTTTTATGTGAGAGAGAGATGTTGGTTCGATTGGCTTTCTTGCTCTCTCTCTGGTCCGTGTCTTTGTTCCTGCCATCTCGTTTCCTCGTTAACCTTCCCTGAGTGTTTCAGTACCCGCACCTGACCCTTGTTAATTATCCTCTGTCTGTCTCCCTTTAAAACATCCTTGTGTTCATTGTCCTGTGCTCGTTCGTTGTACATGTTACCTTGTCAATGATCCTAGTCGTGAGAAATACTTTCAAGTATATTATAGTCTGTGTTAGTTTCAGTCTTAGTGTTTTATAGTTGAGTTCTTGTTCAGTGTTTAGTTATCAGTTATTGTGTGCCCTGCTTTTTCCCCTCGGGGGTTTTTGGTTTGTTTCCTGTTTTATTATTTATTAAAGCCTTGTTAACCCCTTCATCAGCCGTGTCTGCCTGCACTTGGGTTCTCCTCGGTGATTCATAACAGATCATACATAGGATGAGATTTAAGCTAAAATAAACTTTACAGGTTTGTTCTGTTTCGTATATATAAGACTTTTGAAAAGATCAATGTGCAATTTACTTGACTTCCATAGTCAATATATCCATAAAAAAAACCCCCGACAGTTCAGAACACTGGAGCTTTGTCTGTTGTTGGCTTTTTAGATTCCTTTGATCGTACAGACAAATCACTTCTCAGATGTAGCCCTCCTCAGACATGCACTCACAATGCTCCGGAGTGTGTTTATGCTTTTATGTACCTGTATTCCCTCGGCCTCACAAGCTGTTATTTGTCTATGCCACAGCGGAGGTTTGTCCTGTCAGGAGGCATGTTGGGCAGATTGCAGTCGACAGGATAAGTGGCTGGTCTGCGGTGCAGCACTCCTTCAGCATCCTCCTTCAGCATCCACTCCTTGGTGTTTAATAGTCCAAAGTAGAAGTTCCATAATTACAATCCCGTCCATGTCTCAGGCCTGTCATCGATATTTATTTATAGATAAATGGGTCCTAGTTTATATGCCAAACATGGAGTCACAAATGAATTTGCACATCTCCCAAGCCGAAGACACTAATGTCTTGCTGTATACTAATGAATGATACATTTAACCATGAGAGAGAGAGAGAGAGAGAGAGAGAGAGAAAGAGAGAGAGCATCTACTTCTGTAAAGAAAGAGATCCCATGACCTTTCTGGAATTTGAAGCAAATTATAAAACACTATTATAAAAAAGCATAACTCTCTCATCCTCTCTCTCTCAATTTGTCAATTTCAAGGTACTTTATTGGCTGATTGCGTGTTCTTACAATATGACAGAGGCATTGAACATATAACAAAAGACATACAACAATATAATACATACAAGCATTAGAGTAAAAATAAAATAAGGTGCTAAGGGATAAATGTAGAATGAAATATAAAATAACGTATATGTAAGTAATCAAATAAAATATATAAAAAATATCTATATCTGTATGTACATGTACATTTTAGACACAAAAATTAGAATTTAATAAATGTCTCTCACTCTCTCTATCTCGCTCTGTTTCATGCTGGTAGTACATGTGAGGTATCTTAACTTTTTTTCATGGTTAAAAAAAGTTTTATTCTAAATCTATTTTCTTCTTTTTCTTACTCTTTACTAAAATCACTATTGTTTTTCTCGATTATTTAAATTAGTGTGTTGTTTTTAACAGTACGGGATGGCGTCTACCCTGCAGGGGCAGAGTTGCATATTTCACTTCGGAATGGCTTCAGGTGTGTTCCGGCAGCAGGTTCAGCGATTGAGGTGGTTCTGTAAGCAACAAGAGAAAAGGAAGGACACGATAATATTGCTTATGCATCGAGTATGAACAAAGCAGTTGTCTTTTTTTAAGCGAGCATGTCAGGACTCGTTTCTGATCTGCACTGGTGGTGTTCGTTTGTCTTTGTTTTTGTCGATCGCATGGGAGAGCTGTCAGCTCACCATGTGTTTGGAGTCCGTGTCTGCCCCGCCCCCGTGTTTTCCTCCGTCTCCCTAACACACCTGGTACTCTTCTCCACTCATCTCGCACACCTGCTTCCACTCTACGAATTAATTCCCCTACTATTTAGTCCCCGCCAAGATTCTCACTCACTGTCAGATCGTTCGTTTTTCGACCCGTGGCTGTAAGTCACAGCACTCCCTTGAATTATAACTCTTGTCTAGGAAATCTCGTTTTAAGATATCAGTCTTCTTGTCTAGAAGTTACTAACTATTTTTCGTGACCCGTCATCCTGTTAGATCGCTATCTAGTATTTTGTATTACTCCCCGTGTACTGGCTGCCCAGACGCATCTTCTCTACGCATTAACTGGACTCTGCCTTTCAGACATCTAGCCCATGCGAGTGTAGACCGCCTGCCCTATCTGTGTAGTTGGGCTGCTTTATTATCCGGGTTTTCGCCTCTCTATCTGACCAGTCTTCAGCGCCGCTATTTCCTACACTGTTTTACCACTTTCACAACCATCGCGATCCCCACCTCCTTGCCCAGTTCGCTGACTGCCTCGGTCGGATCTCCGCTGCTGACAGCTGCCGCCCCACTCGGACGGGTGTCACTGATCTTCATCTCTCGTTCTACGGAGGCGACGACTTCTATTCCCCTCTGCACGGGACTTGCGTTGCTGACGGCTGAAGAGACCTGAGCCTTCCTTGGATTTGCGCGTTTCGCGTTCTATGGATTATCCCTCTCAGGCACATTCGAGAGGCTGAACTATCACGTTGCTCCGGGGACTACATTTCCCAAACTCTTTGCGCGAACTCTTTCCCGTGTGTTTATACGGTGGATTATTTACGAGTCAGGTGTGTCCGGTGCTGCTGACAGACTGGAAGTTTTATTGACTGAGCGCTCAGCCATTGTGATCATTACTGTGGGATCCCCTTTTGATTATTATTTTATTGACTGCCTACATTGTCGGATTACTGTTCTGTGACTATTGCACCTGATCTAATTGGAATTAAAGAAACCCTTGACTCCTGCATCTGACTCCAGTCCTTGTCGTAACAGAGCAACTGGTTTTCAGGGTAATCGAAGCAGCATTTGGGTGAAAGAAGCTTTTGTTCCCATTACTCCACTGTTTGCAACAGCTTCAAAAGTGATCATTTCAAATGTCCCCCCTTTTGTTAAAGATGATGTGATTTTACGAGAATTAACCCATTTTGTTACATTTACATTTATGCATTTGGCAGATGCTTTTAGCCAAAGCGACCTACATTATACTATATTGTTTCCGAGTATGCGCAATCCCCTGGGATCGAACCCATGACCTTGGCATTACAAGTGTTGTGTTCCACACTGTAGTGTGTTGTGAAGATGTGCCATGCGTAAGACATGGAATGTTTATGTCTGTTGCTGTAACTGTTGCAAACAGAAAGTAAAGTATTGAAGTTAACTATTCATGTAGTAGTCTGATTTATAAGCTACTACACCACTTGAGGATCATGATCGTGACCGTATACATTTTTTGGGATCATTTTTGCCTGTTTTCTCAGTGGATACTATTTTGGATTGTATTACTTGGATGTTTCCTATTTCAACCTGAACACTTAGCAGTTTGTCTGGACTCATTGAAACCACTTGTTCACTTCCATGTCTTACGCATGGCACATCTTCACAACACACTACAGTGTGGAACACAACACTTGTAATACAATGACACCTAGTGGTTACTCCAGGATACTACATCCCCTCCTTAAGCTAAATACCCATAACCTTACTTACAGAATATAACACTGTAACAATCACATTCTCAATATTTTAATTAGTATTTTCTTTTAGAAAAAGAACTCTTCAACAACTAACTCAATTATATTATTGATTGTCTTTTACTGACTTGACTTATTTAACATAGTCTTTCAAGTGAGCTGGAGAACATATATCCCTTGCAGACCTTCTCAGATTTGCAGGTTGCCATTTTGTATTAATTATCAAATTGCTACTAAAACTGGTAGAGTTTCTTGAATTTCAACAAATAAATCGCAAGAATGACAAAAAGACATCTGACAGCAATAATGTGGAAGACTAATACTGTATCTAAACCCATTATGAACAAGGCATTTGTTGTGTCACATCGCTTCTAGTCGCGTTGCTTGCGTAGCTTGTGTCACCCATTTCAATTTTCTGTAAATGCAATTTTCATTTGGAAGAAATGTTGTCACTAGTCCAGGGGATGAAACAACAAATATCATTCTACTTAAACGATATTAATAGTAGATTCAACGGCTGTACATTTCTACTATCAATGTCATATTTATCTTCATAACTGTTTAGTGTTTGCTTAAATCCCATAACATAATCCCATCAATCCAAAGCACTTTTTACATTCCCACTCTGGACACCTGGTATGCAGATGACACCAAATTTATAATGAAATTACCTGTCTCTAAAACTTTGTAAACCCAGGGTTTCAATTATGAGACCAACCTGGTAAAAGTGAGTCCTCAGATTACTCCAAAAGCCAAAACTGTGTCCCTGTTGCCTTGCCTGTTGTGATTGGCTACACGGAAAGTATGCAGTGACTTGTGCTTTAACAATGTAAAAGTGACAAAAACAGATGGGCCTTGGTTTAAAAGTTCAGAATTAACCAAAGAATCACAAAAAACAAACTTTCAGGAAAGATATTTATTGGTGTACAGTTTAGCATGTTTGATATAATTGCAAGCACATTTCAGTGCTCTAAAAATGAATGGAAGCTCACGGTTACTAAATCATCTTACAGTTGTAATTTTCACACATAACTAGACATTCGCTTTGAAGCATCAAAAGGCTATGGGAAATGGTAATGCAGATCAGTCTGGTGGTTTTATATATATTAAATATGAAAAATAGTTAAAAATAATGAATTTTTACATAGTTCATGTTGTGGAATTTTCTTATTCCTTAATCAAGGTGAGTTTTTTAAACACTTTAGACAAATGCAACACACAGAGAGCATGAGTTACCTTGCAAGGTATTTTATATTTTATTGTCATTCAGTCTGCATCACAAGCATGGTGCAGACAGAAGGCCCCTACCTGTTCATTTACAGGGGCTTTTATATCATCCATACATGACCCCCCCCCTCTTCTTCTCCCCTCCCTTGAGCAAGAACGTATCTTTGGTAACAAAAATGTGTCGCCATTTCTTATCTTCACCAGAACCTCTTGGTCTTTGCTCAAGGGCAAAGGAGCTGAGTGGTTTGCCACGTAGCACAACATTTCTCAGAAATTTAAGAACAACAAGATAGACAGTCTTGAATCAATTTTTACAGAGATTAGCATGAAGAAACCCACGTCATGAAAATTTCCATCACATTCCCATCTTTTATCATATATGATAACCAAAATCTTTATGCCTCAACCTGTAAGATGAGCACTGCCCTTTCTCCTACAGATTTCATAGGCAGTTGTCATCGTACTCAATAAATTCTCCTTCCATGAGATTCATGGCCTGTAGCCATGCTCCCTATCATCATTCTATTTAAACAGTTCTAAGAACAGTAAATTAAACATGGTAACATAATTATAAGAAATAACAATCCCACTAGAAGTGGCAATGCCACCTGCCTCACCCACGCCCCTCAACCTTGGCTATTCCACCATTTCAACAGACTGTTAGTCATATCATCCGGCTCCCTGATAGCATTCTTCCTGTGCGTTATGATGTCTATTACATTATCAGCATAATCCAGAATGTAGAAACAACAACTGAGCATTTTGCACACACACAGCTTTTCTCTGTGGTGAGCACATCTAAAACTAACCTACTCTGCAATCCTACTTTCCTACTTCCAAACTGTTCAATTTTGTACTTTACTTACCACCTGGTTCTCTGCACTCTGTCTTTTCTTCGGCCTTGTTGGTGCTGTTTGCAACTGTCAACAGGGTTGTGACTTTGCAGGGTAATTGACCCTTTAGCCTCTTCCGGTCCTCTAATTTCAGAAGACTAACTTTCCATGCCTGCTCGAGTTGCATACACCACCAACAACTGTCATTCACTCCAACCTCTTTCTTTTCTATCAGTGCCAATGTACATGCCTTATTGCCTTTGCATTGATATATTTCCATTCTCGTATCTACCTTCTAGCTCTGCTTCTCGTGACTTTTCCTGCCTCTTTTTCTGCCTGCTCTGCGGCCTGAAAATTACTTGGCTGAAATTATATCTGAAGCTTCTGACCTGTGTCTTTCCCCTTCGTCCACCACATCCACCAATATTGACCTGCTTAAACCTTCATCACCTGCTCAACCTTCGTCATTTCCATATTCTTACTCTCATTTGTGAAATTGCTCCCGTTCCCTCATAATTAAAATTTTCTGAGTAAGAGCTAGTCTAAAACTTTCTCCTTTGCCTTTTTATTTGGCCGTCCCAGGGGACATAATGGCCCACATTTTAAATTTTGTTGCCTTATCCACAACATCACCTGAGGTACACGTACCTCTACACAAATACATATTTGTTCCCCAGTACCTAGCAGAATTAGGGTAACACTGTCCCTCCCCATACCATTTTATTAAACTTGGAATATAGTGTTGCACTGAAACAAAATTCTATAATCTCTAATTTCTCGGACAGTTGATTCCCTTTGCGAGCACCAATAGTGCCCCTCCTGTCGCTTCAGTCAGCACGACCATTGCGAAGAGCCATACGGTTGGAGTTGCGATGGGCCTATGGTTGGAGTTGCCACTCCTTAGACACCTTTTTGCAGTGGGAGGATGTCTTTCCTACGACTTCCTGGAAGCTGTGTAATGATTTGTCAGCTCCGTTTGCTACTGCTCCTTTGACCTGCACAAATATTTTGAGAGCAAAAACACAAAAACACATTGCTTGTAACATCCCCCCTTTTGACGCGTGGTCTAGGCCATGCGTCAAAATCGCAAAAGCAGGGAAAAAATGTTTTGGCAAACAGGTGAGGCCATTTGGGCCCCCCAAACATTGTCTGTGTATTTACATGAGCACTCCTTGCAGAGTGCACGCTCAGCTGGTTCTGCAAAATGTTTGCATCTCTGCAAGAGAAAGAATTTTGTTAGTGATTTCTGGAGAAAATCTGTCTGTGGCTCCGATGTTGCTTGCTTTGCTGCAAGGTCAGCTCGTCGGCTTCCTGCAAAAAATAGTTTCAGATACAAAAGTGTGTGTGGCATAGTCACACACAACAATGGCTGATGGGAGAATAATGGCATATAGCATATCAGCAACCTGTGTGTGATTAAGAATGTTTTTACCATCATCTTTTACAAAGTTTCTGTGTTTCCACAGTGTGCCAAAATCATGAGTTACACCAAATGCATATCTACTATCTGTGTGAATGTCTACATTTTTATTCTTTGCTAATTCGCATGTGCGTGCAATGAGCTCTGCTGTTTGAGCAGAGAAATGGTCAGGCAGGCGGCCTGACTGTACTGTTTCAAAATCAGACACAACAGCAAACCCCACGTGATTCTTTCCCGCCTCATCTTTTCGTGCACTGCCATCTACATAGAAAGTCAAGTCTGCATTTAGCAGGGGTTCGTCTCTGAGATCAACACGTGGCGAGCAGACTTGCTCTAAAGTGGCAACACAGTTGTGTGGGTCACCATTGTCAGGAAGTGGCAGCAACGTGGCTGGGTTTAGTGTGATACATCTCTTTACCGTGATGTTTGGCAATTCCAACAACGTCAGATTATATCTCAGCCACCTCGCTGTAGATAAATGTGACACTCGTTGTTCTAACAGAATCATGGCCACTGCATGGGGAACAAACACAGTAAGGGGAGAATAACCAACAAACTCCCTAGAGGCCAGCACTGCTTTCTCTGCCGCTGCTACTGCGCGCAGGCACGGTGGGAGACCTTGTGCCACACTGTCTAATCTGGATGAAAGATAAGCAACGGGGCGCAGCTGGTCTCCGTGTTTTTGGAGCAGCACAGAGAGCATTGTGCCGTCTTTTCCGTCTACCATTTGTGTGAATGGTTTGTCTGGGTTTGGGATACCTAGCGCAGGCGCAGATTGCAGAGCTCGCTTGAGATCACCAAAAGCCTCAACCCCTGCATCAGTCCATTCAATCTGCGCATTTGCAGTCATGGGCTTCCCGTGAATCAATACCGTGAGATGTTTTTCCATCTCTGTGTACCTCAAAATGAAATTCCTACAGTAAGAGGTCATCCCTAAAAATGTCATTAGTTGCTTCTTTGTTTTTGGGCGTGCGATGTCTGAAATTGCAGACACGCGCTTTGCGGACAGCTGTCTGCCACGGTCAGTAATTTCGTTACCCAAAAAACGAACAAATTGTTTTGCCAGCTGGACTTTGGAGATATTCACTTTGTGTCCTTCGTGTGCCAAATGAGTTAACAGTCGTACAGTGTGTTCTTCACATTGCGCTTTGGTGGGTGCACATAAAAGAATGTCATCCACATACTGAAGCAATGCCACTCCCTTCGGGAGATGGAATGGCTCCAGTGATTGTCGCAGTGCCTCGTTGTAAATGGTCGGTGATTCGCAGTACATTTACATTTTACATTTACATTTAGTCATTTAGCAGACGCTTTTATCCAAAGCGACTTACAGATGAGGAAACATTGGAAGCAATTATAACAACATAGGCAACGAAAATACATAAGTGCATCAAACTAGTCCATTAAAGCCTAGCACAGTATAAAAGCTAAGAATAGTGAGGTTAGTAATTGTTTTTTTTTTTTTTTTTTTTTTTTAGAAGGAAAGGGAAGAGAATTAGGAAAAACTCAATCAGCAACGTGTTGACGGAAGAGATGCGTTTTTAGGTGTTTTTTAAAGATGGCAACCGAGTCTGCTGATCTTGTAGCAGCTGGTAGATCATTCCACCAATGTGGAACAGATCCAGTGAAGGTACGGGAGAGTGACTTTTTTCCTTTTTGGGATGGTACCACTAGTCGTTGTTCCTTTGCAGACCGCAGTGATCTGGCAGGAACGTAGATCTGCATTAGCGAGTGGAGATACGATGGTGCAGATCCGGTGTTGGTCTTGTAGGCCAGGAGCAAAGCCTTGAACTTTATGCGGGCGGCAACAGGGAGCCAGTGTAACCTGATGAAGAGCGGAGTTACATGCGCTCTCTTCGGTTCATTGAAGACCACTCTTGCCGCCGCATTCTGGATCATCTGTATACCTTGGCATAGACGTGTGAATGTATATGGCTTGCCATCAAATGAAAAGGCGAACCAGTATTGTGAGTCTGGGTGTACTGGCACCCTGAAAAACGCGTTTGACAAATCAATCACCGTATACCATTTCGTCTCAGGCGGAATTTGGCTGAGAATGGTATACGGGTTGGGTACGTTTGGTGCTCGTGGCTGTACTGCGGCATTAACTGCTTGCAAATCTTGTACGAACCGCCATTCAACGGGTGCTCCCTTTTCTCTGATCTTTTTAACTGGAAACAAAGGTGTGCGCACAGGTGAATTTGGGCATGGCACAACTATGCCTTTATTTTTAATCTTTTTAAACTCATTAAATATTGGCCTTATGCCATTGAGGGCTTCTGGTTTGAGGGGGAATTGCAGTTTCCGTGGATGAAAATTACCCTTGGGCGTTATCACAACAGGCTCACAGTTCCTAATCAACCCAACATAATATTTTCCTGTTACCCAAAGTTGTACGGGCACCTTTACCAAAATTTCTTCATTAATCGTTTTTTGTGTGAAAACACTTCAAGTCCCCTTGTTGCTGACAGACAGGCATGATTCTCACGATGGGCGTGCAACAAATTTTAATATTGCACGTCATCCCTTTTAACCCATTCTATGGCGTGCGCACATTTGTCAGCAAAACACCCACATCTCCCCACACCATTGTAATCAACGTCATGAGGCTCTGTGAGGCAAAACTTTCTACATCGTACTTACGTAATTCAATATTACATCGTACAGCTGTACGAGCGCTGCACTCGGGTTGTGTTGGTATCATGCTCAATCTGTCATCATACACATTATGACTCTGCCCAGCCAATAAATCGGGCAGCAGTCAGACATGAGAAACCTGTGTTGAAATTTGACACTCCCCAACTCACATTGCACCCTTTTGACATAAATTATTTTACATTAGAGCCACTAGCAAAACACAGCTAGTTTAGACTCTGGCAAATTTAAACACTTCTTGTGAATCACAGTAGGCTATTTGTTGCCCCTGAAACTATCAAAAATTCAAGCGGTTTGTTGCACACAAGTATTGTGCATTTTAGCAAAGTTCAGAAAGCGTTTTCATTCATCATGGAATGTGAGCTAAGCAGATCTTCATTGCATACAGTAGGAAAAAGCATTTCTTCATTGCATATGCTAAGTGAAATCATACTCACCACCCTCGGAATGATGCCTCACCTCCTCACTTCCATCTACCTTTTCTCTTGACCTCCGCGATCTCCGAGGCTCAGGACAATCTTTGTGCCAGTGCCCCGTTCTTCCACAATTGAAACACTTCTCTCCATACATGCCAGAGGGTTTAAACCCTCCTCTCCCTCTTCCATGTCCACGCCACTGACCTCCTCTCCTCCCGTTTCCTCTTCCTCCATGCTCTACTCCGATATTCATTAGAGCCATGTGGAGTTCTTTATCTTGTGTGTTTTTCTTCTGAAGCTCTTTCTTGCCTGTTTGTCTTTCGGCGTGTACAGCATGACGGACGATCTCACTCATTCTTGCGCGATCTGGCTCGATGCACGATTTTTCCACTTCTCGTCTCAGCTCTCCCCTTAGGTTTCGCAGAAAAGCGGATCTGAAATGTCCTTCGAACGGACCAATGTCTGGTCCGTCTGCATCAGGTTGAAGTTCAGAATGTTCTTTAAATACTTCCTCCACAGGCCATTTACCCTGTAACTTTCTCAGGTCAGATGGTTTCAGTTTGACTTTCAACAGTCTCTCTAATTCTTTCATTGAGGGTGAGAATTCTTTGCAAAATGTCAAAAGTTCTTTATACGTCGGTGCTGGTTGCGCTCTTTCTTGCTTTTGACACACCACGGGCTGTGGTATGTGTGGCACTGGTGCTGGTGGAGACACTGGTGGGGGCACTGGAGCTGCCTCAATCGGGTTCAGATGTCGGTGAGGAGGGACACAATCATCCTCCGGTTGGTGTTTGTACTCAGTCATAGATTGGGGTAAAGAAGACAGAGGGGTTAAATCATTATATTCAAGCAAAACAGGGTACAATGGAGTTTTCGGTGGTGGCAGTTCTTCCAATGCCATTCCTTTAAAAACATAGTCACGTCTATTAGCTTCCCTCTCCCATAACTCTAAACATTTACACGCTTCATCATATTTTTCCCTTTCTCTTTTGGACATTTTAAATATGTCTTTTTTCCCCATGTGTTCTCTTATTTTCTCTAATTTTGTGGTACTAAATGTACCGTTTTCTGGAAAGTTAGCTTTTTCTATTAAATAGGGTACACCTTGTAAACTTCCCGTTCCCCACCTTTTCCTCATTTCTCTGTATGTTGGTTTATCCATAATTCTGAATAGTCTCCCAGACTGTTTAGAATCTATCTCGATTCTGAGTAGTCTCCCCTCTTTAACCAGACTGTTTAGAATCTATCTTAATTCTGAGTAGTCTCCCCTCTTTAACCAGACTGTTTAGAATCTATCTTGATTCTGAGTAGTCTCCCCTCTTTAACCAGACTGTTTAGCGCTAAGTAGTCTCCCCTTTCCTTTAGACTGTTCAGAATATTTTCAACTCACCGTTTTTCACTTTTGTGCCTTGCACTGAGTTCTTTTGGGATCACGTCAGCTTGGAGTCCGGAGTAGAGTTCTCTCATCCCTGTATGGGGTTAGAGCTGGATTTGCTATGTTCAGGATGATCAGTCAACTCTAGTCCGTTCTCCGTCAGCCTTGTGATCCCATCCTCGTCGCCAAATTGTTGTGGAATTTTCTTATTCCTTAATCAAGGTGAGTTTTTTAAACACTTTAGACAAATGCAACACCCAGAGAGCATGAGTTACCTTGCAAGGTATTTTATATTTTATTGTCATTCAGTCTGCATCACAAGCATGGTGCAGACAGAAGGCCCCTACCTGTTCATTTACAGGGGCTTTTATATCATCCATACATGACCCCCCCCCTCTTCTTCTCCCCTCCCTTGAGCAAGACCGTATCTTTGGTAACAAAAATGTGTCGCCATTTCTTATCTTCACCAGAACCTCTTGGTCTTTGCTCAAGGGCAAAGGAGCTGAGTGGTTTGCCACGTAGCACAACATTTTCTCAGAAATTTAAGAACAACAAGATAGACAGTCTTGAATCAATTTTTACAGAGATTAGCATGAAGAAACCCACGTCATGAAAATTTCCATCACATTCACAAACAGCTGAACTTGCTAAAGCAATTATTGTGAAGCTCATTCAGATTTCAGAATTCAGAATTGGAGGTAAACATCTGTTAACAATAGATTTTTAACTATCTAGCAGAAATGTTGGCGGGGTATTGCCATTAAAAACATTATTCGATTTTCTTGTATTGTCTTAAAAGTTACAAATGTTTGATTGCTTAACGTTTATACGTTATTGAATTCTATGAATAAACTTTATGACTTGATGAAAACGTTAAAATAAACTATATAAGTATAAACTGGTCTTCTGCAAATCAAACTGAAATGTGAAAACGTCTTTTTCTTTGAAGAGATGGATAAGATAAAAGCATACGACGAATTGAGAAAACAACTGGAAAATGGTATGTAATGCAAACAGTAATAGTTAATTAAATTACATTATAATAGCTTTGCTTGTGACTGGATGCATACTACACGTTTTAATTTGCTTGAAATGTATTTATTACTAAATTAGATTTTTAGAAGAACTTACACAAAAGGGCTTTGATGCCAGGGTAAAACATTTACTGTCTGGAGAAGAGGCACATAGTGGAGGAAGTCAAGCAACATTGGGTATTCCACGTTTTATTTACCTATTAACTATTCCTTATTCCGTTTCCTCTGTATTTAAAATATTTCCTTCTAATTTTATAGAGTAAAAAGAAAAAAATGAGCTAATACGAATTGCTCAGGACACATTTTGGACAAAAAAGGAAAGAGAGGGAAGTACATTTACTCTTTGCCATTCAGATGGCACAAGGTGGACAAAGGAGCAGTTTAACCAAGAATATGGATCTGTCTCTGAGATTCCAACTCCTTGGAAGAGAACATTTTACATTGGACGTAGAGAAATGGGTATTGTATTATAGATTTTGGACGAAGATGTTTAATGTCTGAGTTATGATCCCTTGGTGCTTATATTTTTTTAGTGTCTACAGATATTATCTGCCTCGGTGAAAACAGTTCAGCATTAGGTATGTTTTTAATTCCAGTGACAAAATTATGCATTTTGGTAATATTATTTTATTGTTGCTAATGATTTGAAATGTAATTTATGTATCTATTAAATGCTCCTTTTTTTCAAGGAAATGATGAAATGGAAGACTCGGACATGGTAGAACAACATTAATTAGTTCATTTTGTCAATATTGTCTGTATAAACAATGTCTTAAGAAGTTGTTTAATTAGGCCCTGATACTCTAGTTTTTTTTTGACGGTAGGATTTACAACCTAAGGGATCTAGATGTGTAGGAAGATCATCACAGCCAAGTGTAGAAAGATATACGATAGAGGTTCAGGGAGAATCCTTAAGTTTAGTAAAAAGTTCTAGGAGAAACACAAGTGCTGTTGCTAGTCCAGATCCACATTCAGAGAGCTCTTTGAATGGAGGCACAGGAACATCCGCAAATTCAGATCCAGGTGCAGCAAGATCCACTAGTGCTGATTTGGGTTCAGGTAAATCCTTAAAGGAATACTTCACCGAGAAATTAGGCATTGTCAGCATGTTGTTCAAAGTGGCATTCTGTTCTTTTAAGAGTGGAACACTAAAAGGCGTTTGAAACCCTTTTAATGCATCTAAATGAAGTTGTGAACAGGTCATTAATGATTGGCTGACATTACATTATTGATTGATACTCAGGTTCTTACAAATAAATAAATAGACATTAAATATTGTTTTGTAATAATATATATATAGTATAACGTATATGTTTGAAATCACATTAGAGTAAATAATGAAACCATTTTCATTTTAATATTTTCTTAATTCTAGATCAGGGTGCAAGGGAGGCCTCAGTTCTAGAGATTCAAATTGCAACTCCTAATCCAGAGAGGCCCATGGAAGAAGGTGCTTGCCCACAAAATTAGGTGTTTTATGTGTCATCTAATGTTGTCACCATTTTACCGTCATGTAAGTAATACACCTAGTCAAGTTATACGCGTAGTTAAAAAAAGATGCTAAAACTGGAATCATGGATGGTTTTAAAAATACAAAAATGGTAAAATGTTGATGTAGATTGTGTCTTTGTTATTTGATATCTTGCAGTGTATTCTCAACGCCTGCCATTAGTGGACGCATCACTAATCAGCTACAGTGAACAGAACCTGTTGGGTGAAGGAACATTTGGGAAAGTATATCGTGGTTCTTTTCAGGGAACCCCAGCTGCCATAAAGAGGATTCCATATGGCATAGCTGGACTCCAAGATCAGGACATACAGCATGAGATTCTCGTCTCAATGTAAGATGATCATTAACATTTTAAGTAAATATTACTCTGACATATGTTTTGGAATAAAGGCAGTAATTGCATACAGTACACTGCATTAATAAAGCGAGTGATATGTGTATTAATAAACACATGTATACGGTAAACATTACATAAGAAATAATTAACACTTAAATGGACAGAGCTGTTTTTGTGTCTGTATATACTGTATGTGTGACTGTTAAAGTTATAGTTTACCCAAAAATGAAAATCGACTTACCCTCTTGTCATTTCAGAAGGGAGAGTAAATGTTGACAGGCATTTTTGGGTGAACTATCACTTAATGATCACAACTTCATCGAGAAAACAATGTTTATACTTCGTTTTGTTATTATGTCCCTGTGTGAGCATACTAAAATGCAAATACTTACATAATGTAGGCAAATTGGAAATCTATTGTTCCTGTGTGCTGATAATGACCATTATACATGTATAATATGACAATTTTACATATATGTAATTTCTAGGCGATTGAGCCATCCCAATATTGTTCGTCTTATGGCAGCAGCTCACACTGAAAACACGTTCTTGCTGGCCAATGAATACATTCATGGTACAACTCTGGCTAGTGTGCTACACAGTGACAATGCTTGTGTTAAGGTGAGTGTATTCCTTGCATGTGACATTTGTGAAGGTTACATTTGTAACTAATTTGTTTATATTTATAGCATACTAGTTGTCCTCTTTAAACTGAAATGAAAAAAAGGTCAGTTACTTAGCAAGTATATGAAAAATGTTTAAAACGATGCAATGGTTAGCTTAATAACATTAACAGTAAGTCGAGCCAAGTTGTGTTCATGTAACGGGTTCGTTATGGCCCGCGTAGTAGGGGAAATTAATACGTTACTTTGGAAGACTTACAGTGGAAAGGATCTTAGTCCCCCACCCCAGTACTTTGAGTCTCGGTTTATTTTAGTTGTACGTTTTATCTTACCCTGTTGTATCATATACTAAAGGAACCAAAGAGTGTGGCTTCAGGTAAGTTAAATAACACGGCGGCTGTCTGAAGTACAAGTATGTAAGACAGTATCAGAGTAACTGTCGTTCCACAGCGAAACATATCGTCCGAACTAAACATCACACTTAAGGAAGAAGTTCTGTCAGATATGGTTAAAAGAAAGTGGATTTCTGACAAAACAAGGATAATGTGTCTTGCTAGAAAGCAAAAAGCAGAGTCTGAGTGCTGCCCACTAAGTAAAGAGGTCTCAATTGGCAATGGAACATCAAAAATATATTTGTCAGTCCTTGAACCCTGCACCTCTTATTATTCTCATTTAGGGAGAGTAATTGTTTGTTTTGATAAAAAAAGAAATACCTGGCACTGCCCCTGCTCTAAGCCAAGGAATTCATGTCCTCATAAGTCGGTTGCCAAATGGCATTTGAACCAGACCCGACCTGAACTTTTTCTAAAAGTCAGATGTACAGACGGTGATGTGTTTGACACCTTTGCAGAATCTGGTCATGAAGATGTGCATACCACTGAGGAAAATCTTATTTATCCACCTGATGGAAAGGCTTTGGTTGCAATGGTCCTTTACTTGCTTAACAACAAGAAACTGCCATCTGTTCTGCCAAAAGATGTTTGTGCATCACAGAACATGGAGACGCTGCCCAAGCATCTCATTCCAATGGAGACTTTTTGCACTGTATGCCAAGGAAAGATCCCTCTTTCGGATCCTACTGTAATTACACAAAAGGCAAAGATTGTTACCTTCACTGGCATATTGGAAGGTATGTACAGTTTCTAAATATTTACATGGTCTAATTTAATTATTTTTCCTTTTTTAATTTAGGTTTATTTTATAAGCACAGTACATTTATGTAGTTAAATTAATTTAAATGACGATCTATGTCGATTCCATGACTACTGCAGTACTATTTTCCTTTCTTATAGATGTGACTACATGCTGTAAATGGTGTGGGGTGTGTGGACATTTCTACAGATACCAGGAATGGTCAGAGGGGCTACACAATTTTGATGACCACACTATATTAACACTGCATCTCTGCTTGTTCTTAAGGCAATCTGTACAGGTACTTTGTACTCAAGCATTCATGCAATTTTGATGTACACATAATATTTTAATGAACATATGACTTACATGTTTTATCATATACAGTTATAACCATTATTTAAAAGTGACTAATGTAGGTATTTGGATAGTTCTGAAGTTTTCATAACCAAGCTTATAGTGTATGTCAACAGAAAAGCAAACATGACTGATCTTAGTTGATGTAATTTGATATACTATTACAGAATCACACTGCAGTTGGCAGGGCCTTGGACATCTTGGAACAGACAAACCATAAAAAGTATCCAAACCATGACTCCCTTCTTCATGGTTATCTTCACTTTGAGGCATTGACAACACATGATTAAAAGTTTTCATGTGTACACTGTGGGCTCCATCCACCTGTCGTGATAATGGACTTGCACAAAAAGGGAGTTTTTAGCATGCCAAGTAGGTAGTGCTCTCTTCTCGTAACATAACTAATATAACCCAATAACTGATTTTGTGCAAAATTTTTTAAAGTGAGTGATATTAAGGATCCCCCACCACAGTTTGAAAGTCATGTTGATATTGAAGAATTTTGGCAATCTGTTGAGAAAGAAATGATTTGCAGGGGCTTTTTACAAAGTAAGTTATAGATATAAATGTTCTTTAAGGAAATATTCCAAAAGATTTATCTCTGTCTAAAAATGCCTGGTAATTATGTATGTGCATGCTGTTCTAGTTTGATTGTACAACTTAATTTCCAATAAGCTGTATTAAGTGCAATTAAAATAAAATAAAAACGTTTTTTAAACTATAAAGGTAACCGTGAGAATCCATTTAAAGTTTCTCCTTCCTATGTAAAATGGGCACCCTGGATTGGGCCTTGGACCAGAGCTAGCAAAAAAGTACTCAATACAGAGTATGCTAAACTCACTGGAAAAAAGTCTGTTGCAGAACAGGCAGACCTAGACATCACAGAAGAACGGCTGTCAAGTGAACTAATGAACCTAAAGGTGAATATTAACATTTAATGTAAATGTGATATCAATGCACTTACTTGAAATTATTAGAAATTCAGCATGTTGTGGACTTTGATTATCAACTAAATACCAAGGATTATTATAATGTATCCTGCTTTAAATTGATGGCTGTTCTTGCATCTGTATTTATTTACACAGGTTGATGCCTTGAGGAAACTTGTAAAAGAATGTGGTGTTGATTCAAAGGGCTCCACAATGGATCTTCTGCTCCGTTTAAGGGGGGAAATGAAAACAAGGAGCACTTATGACAAAGTGTTTAAAAAAAATTGGGGAGCATCTGGTAACTGTACAACATATAGCTGTAGAAAAATGAGGAGAACACTCTAAAATGATGTACATGTTTGAGTAAAATTATCATTTGTTTCATTCTGTGAACTAGTAATAACAAAATTCCTAATGAAAATATTGTTTTAGTTGCATTTATGTGCAGACAATTGAACTACAAACTCATGAAAATAATAATAATTTGCAGATCCTGGAATATACTCCTCATACAGTGTAATAAACCTTTCACTAGAAGTCTGTATGTGTACCAAGTTTAATGACCTTGCTAATTATGTGTATTTCTATTTCAAGGTGGTTGGGCAGTGATCATGTGTCCTTGTGGCATTGTGAACTCAGTCAAATTTAACATAAGAGCTGAAAGCCCACGTGATTATTCCGATATGTTGCTCTCATTCCAACATTTCCCAAACATTGTCATCTATGACTTTGCACGGGAATTAGCAACTCATACCAACCTACGGGAACCAGAGAGACTGCCCTTCAGTCCATATGAAGGAAGACTGGCTGCAGCTAACCCAGAGAATATTGCATCTGCCAAAAAAGGGGAACTTCAAAAGAATTTGCCATGGTTGCAGTTAAAAAAAGACCCACCTGATCTTAATGGTCATCCTGCAACTGGTTCTGCTGAGCACTATGCATTGTATGATACTTTTCATCAGTACAGCACAAAAGATGAAAAGGTTGCATTGAGAGTTATTGGACTTGTGCCTGAGCTATGTGGGTGGGTCAACTCCCAGGCTGCAGAGCAGCTTTTCTCTGGCATGAGAAAAAATAACTATTTCATGAACTGTCTCTCACCAGCAAGCCACATCTTCCTTATGCGTAACATTTTGCATCACCGCAATGAAAGAGTTAACCAGCAGGCACTGGAGGACTTTAAAAAAAGCTCTCATGGAGCCATCACTCTTGACGTGCATGGAAAAGCCATTTTGGGTATTTATACTTTAATTTATTCTTTAAGATCTATTCTAATATATTTTTTTATGTTTTATCACTCAAATTCTTACAACTGTAATTGTCTTGCAGCGCATGGGAATGCCTCCACAGATCTAGATATGGATGACCACTGTGATGAGCAGTGTGAGGCTTTGACTAAGATAGCTAACCTTAGGCCCTGTCATACCTCATGGATGCGAGGACTAAATCATCCCCTTCAAGAGCAGTTGGTATGTGGCTGCATTTCTTTGTCACAAAAAATCCACATTCCTGATAGTGTGTTGTCTTATTTTTTGGTATTGTTGTTTAAAGGTATGTCACCATGCCTGATTTAAGGCAAAGAGCAGAAGAGTTTTAAATGAATAGATAGTAATACTTAATTCAATACATAATTCCAAGACAACTTTCTAGGGCAAACAAATGTTTTGTGAATTTTTTGTTTGACACTGCTTTTATTTCTTTGTAATATGTGTAGGTGAATTATGTACTGGATGAGAACAGGCCTATGAATGAAATTATCATAAAGGATGGTCAAACGTGCCTCACAAGAGAGAACTTGGTAACCCTGGGACTAAGAGGGGAGATGGATTCAATGGTGGGGAACCTTTTAATTTTAATTTAGAAAGTAATTGCTCTTTTTCTGGAATTGGGATTAAAAGTGTTGTATTTATAGGTGGGAAATGCTTGCTTTCGGCTTCTAAAGGAAGTAATTCAGCATCAGGTGTGTGTGTCTTTATATTATGTACAGATATATGTGACACATTTCATTGAAAACCTGTCTGTATATATTGAAAGAGATATCTTCTACAGGGGAAAGATATCCATGTTGTAGACCTTCATATTCCACCAACTTGGCTCTCACCCTCATTATGTGACCCTCTTTTCTCTGTCTTCCAGTAAGAACCCACAATGCATTCAACTAAAAGGGTTAACCCTTTTGTCTTGTAAAACAATTTTCAAATCAAAGTTGAAACACACAATAAGATAACATAAAAAGTTTGACATAAAAATATAAAAACATGGAGAAAACTGAGCTTCAAATTTTAATAAAATCATATATTTCATAGATAATGGATACAAAAATGTGTGTTAAGTAGTGACTTCAAAGATGGAAAAAGTGTTGCTAGCATTCTTGTGCAGTTATAAAAGGCCTCAATACTTATTTGTAATTTCTTTCTTTAAGTTGGACTCCAAAAATAAAGATGCCTTGGTTTTCCCCCTATGGACCACAGGGCACTTTCAGCTGTGTGTAAGTGAATATTTCATATTTATTTTTGCAGAGAGGATGTTTTTTGTTTAAAAACAATCACATTTAAGGTGTAGGTCTCCTTTTTTAATCCTGCCATTAATTTGATCAATTGTGTGTCATGATCCTGCCTCTCTTTGTCTTGGTTTTCGAGTCTTGTGGCAGGATCATGTCAGTCCCATGTGTTTTGTGTGGAGAAAGAGCATTGTTTTGGTTTGTCACGCCATGCTCTCTCTCCGGTGTCGCGTCCTTTAGCCCCAACCCCTTGTTTCCCTGTTAGTGGCCCATTAGTGTTAGTCTTGTCACCAGCCCTGGTCCATCTTTCCCTTAGTGTTTTCATTCCCCTCACCTGCCTCGTGCAATCCTCCTGTTAGCTTTCCCTTAGTGTTTAATTCCTGTCACCTGCCGCCACTCTCCCTGTCTCATCAGTCCTCGTCAGTGTTTCCCTTTATCAAGTCCCAGTTTCCCTCTGTCTCTTGTCGATTCATTGCCAATATTTGTTATCGTCATCCCTGTTGGAGTCACTTTATTGGATTACCTGTTTGTGGATTATCTTGTTCCTGTTCTAAGTTTGTGGACTTCTAGTTTATTTATTATTCTTAGTACCCTGTTATTTTGTTCCCCTTGTGGGAAGTTTTAGTTTACGGTCTTGTTTTAATTAATGTTTTCCCCATCGAGGGTCTTTGTTTTAATAAAGCTTTCTTATTGAGCAAACAGCTGCCTGCGCTTGGGTTCTGTCCTACCTCATGACATTGTGTTTTGATAAAGACTTGTTGACTCATTTCCAAGACTATTTTCCCAGGTTATAAAGCCACTTAAAAGAGAGATTCTGTTTCTGTATTCCCTTTATTCAGCCAGAGGACAAGGTTTTACACATGGGCCTTATCGAAGCATCTTAAGGTTTAAAAGAAAGATGTTTGTTTCAACTACTGCTGTTCGCCAGTCGTGTTCCTAAGACTGACATGTTCTGCAGCTCAAAAACAATTGTGTTCCTCAACAGAACTCTTTTCTGTGTGCTTCAGTACTTCTAGACGTTACTGATGCCATTTTTGCTTTTTTCAGGTCTGTTGCACAGCACATTGTCTCAGGACCATTGACTGAATTAACAGGCCTGGATGTTGAGGTGTTTTTTTCAGTTTGTCTCAGAACTTGGGCTATTACTACACTAACTGTCTCTATTTACCCTTACATTACATCCTCCAAACCACCAATGTTAAATATAAACATGCATCTCTAATTCTTTCATTTTGAAAGGGGCTCCCTCAAAAGCATTACGGCATTGACTGTGGAATCTTCATGTTAATGGTGAGCAGTTTAAGTCAAATAAAGAACACACTTTGTCAATTCATAATACTTCACAGAATGTCAGTTAACAGTGTCTATAGCCCTTTTCCCACATGCAGCTTTTTTTCTACAATTAACTGGCATTTTGCTTGTGTAATTAGTGCCAAATAATACCAGTGCTCTACGATGGCTTTAGTTCTTTCTCTTTTCAGTTCCACAAAAGAGTTCTGTGAATTTAATGGGAGTCATTGTTGCAGGATTCACTCCTCTTTTATTTCGCTTGCTGACTTCACATGCGCACAAAAATAAAAAGTACTAACTTTTCTATATTTACAGTACTCATGGTATGTTGTCAGGGGAGGCTCCATTTGATTTCACAATTGTAAGTATAAATTCAATGCTTATAGATATGGTTAAAATATATCTGTTTGGTATTTGATCCTGGCAAGGTCCTTAGTGGTCCTTTTTGAGAGTTCTTCCTTTTTAGTTTTGGGAAATATTTTTTTTAGCTATGAGGGTTTAAGTCGGGGTGTTGTGGTCCTATTTTGCTTGATATAAATGTATTAAGCCTGTTAAGCCCTTTCACACTTAAAATTACCTTGCAAATGAGAAACTACATTTATTGTACTCATGTCTTCTTTAGAAGGTGGTGGTGCACAGTGTTGGTGGAGAATTTTGAAATTGAAGGGTACCAGTGTCTTTAAAAAATCAACACAAATTTAAGTTATTATTAGCAGTAATCTGAGGCAGCAAGTTTAATTTAAATTTTTACTTCTACAGCCATGGCCGGAGGTTTGCACACTTTTCCAAACAGGGATTACTGATGGCTAAGGGAAGTCTGGACCCAATTTTCCGTATCCCTACAAAGAGAAAATATGGGGTCACCCCGGTAAGAATTATGGCTAAATTTATTACAAAAAGTTTGGTCTAGAGTAATTGTAATTTGAGCATGTGCTATGCTATCATGTAATATGCATCTTACTCCCTTGATGTAAAGGAACATGTCCTCTCAAAAGCGAACGATGAGAAGCCATGCATAGTCGAGCCTTCTTCGACAGGACATGGCATTTTGCAGGCATTAACCTGCATTTGATTTCTTTGTTTTTAGATATGAAGCACATCTGAGCCATAGGTTATACTCAATTACAGGATTGCAGTTATTTATACTTGAAATCCATGTACACATGCCAGCTTTCCACTTACATATTGTTTTGTTTTCCAAGAAACAACAATAACTGCATATATGCCAAATGCAGGACAGAAATGTAAAGGCTTAAAAAGATGCAAATTATGAGTACACCTGACACTTTTTGCTGGTCCATAATGAGAAGACGTGATATTTTATATTTTGAGTTTATTGCATTCTATTCACAGCTGCTGGAAAAAAAATTGCACAATTTTCTGTCTTATGAAATATTTTGTTTTTATTCTAATGCCCAATTGCAGTTATTAACTTGCAGTCCTTATTAAGAAAATAAGTTTAAATGGTTGAAAGTTACACTATTTCTGAGATAAGTTGAATTAGCTGGATCAAGTTTGCATTTGTTAACTAAAGTACATTTTAAAATGCATTACATTTATTCATTTGACAGACACTTATATACAAAGCAACTTGCAGTGATTATATTATGTGTTTGTAAGTATGTGCAATCCCTGAGATCGATCCCATGACCTTGGCGTTGATGGCACTATGCTCTAACCAATGAGCTACAGGAAAACCGCAATACATATAACTTGCATCTTGACTTCACCAGGAGGAGCAGCCTACCATTATTAAGGACCTACTTACAGTATGGGACTGGGTGAAGGGTCACAAAGAGCTGTTCCTTGGTGAAGTAACAAAACCGGCCTTTTTGGGGATGAAGAGCGCAGATAAAGAAAATGCACTCCGGAAGGTCTCCGTGGACAAGAATGCCTTTGTGTTGATGTTTTACTTCCAAGAAGACATGGAAACATTTTTATCGTACTGTATTGATGAACATGGCTTAAAAGTCAATGCCATGTTAAACGTGAGCGGGGGAGTGGAGTGGAGTGGGGTGAGGGAGGGAGGTGAGTGAATTCAATAAATAAACTTAATGAATGAATAAATGTCTTCTGTGTTTTTTAAATGAATCAATTTGTAAAATGTGTGCTTAAATATGAAGAGCTATTTAATGACACACAATCAAGGGTCAAGATTTCTATAAGTCACATACACGGCTATATAGAGGATACACAACCAGTAGTATTTTATAAAATACTAAATTTAAACAAAATGTGAATAATATAAAGCTTAAGGTGGACTTTCCATGAAATTTTAAACATAACGCAAATATGGCTATATTTCACAAATAGTATCTAACAAATCAAATCACCTTTGTCATAACCAGGAGTGGTGAGTGAAAGTATTGGATGCATGCTCCATAGAAGGCAGAATGCAGTTTGACAACCTTGTCTTGCAAGTGACAGGCAAACAGCGCAAACTATAAACCAATATTCTGATACAGAAAAGACAATATACATTTTGCTATATGCACATTATACATCCCCCAGTAGGATGACGGAGTCCCCAGTCGGAGTACTTTCCAGCACCCCTCCCAGAGACTCCAAGAAGGTCGGGTACTCTACACTGCTGTTCGGCCCGTAGGCACAAACAACAGTGAGAGACCTAACCCCGACCCGTAGGCGAAGGGAAACGACCCTCTCGTTCACCGGGGTAAACTCCAACACATGGTGGGAGAGCTGGGGGGCTATAAGCAGACCCACACCAGCCCGCCGCCTCTCCCCATGGGCAACTCCAGAGTGATGAAGTGTCCATCCTCTCTCGAGGAGTGTGGTTCCAGAGCCCAAGCCATGCGTAGAGGTGATCCCGACTATCTCTAGTCAGAACCTCTCGACCTCACGCACCATCTCAGGCTCCTTCCCCGCCAGCGAGGTGACGTTCCACGTCCCTAGAGCTAGCTTCCGTGTCCAGGGATCGGGCTGTCGAGGCACTCTCCTCCGACTGCCGCCCGATCCACTACGCACCGACCCCCTGTGGTCCCTCCCGCACGTGGTGAGCCCACGGGAAGGCGGCCCCACGTCGCTCCTTCGGGCTGAGCCTGGCCGGACCCCGTTGGGAAAGGCCCGGCCAACAGACGCTCGCATACGAGCACCGACCCGGGCCTGGCTCCAGGGTGGTGCCCCGGTTGCGCCATACCGGGCGACGTCACGGTCCTTGTTATATTTAACATCATAGGGGTTTTTTAAACCACTCTTAGTCTGACCCGTCGCCTAGGACCTGTTTGCCTTGGGAGACCCTACCAGGGGCATATAGCCCCCGACAACATAGCTCCTAGGGTCACTCGGGTACTCAAACCCCTCCACCACGTTAAGGTGGCGGTTCAAGGAAGATGTGCTAATACTTGTTAATTTACGTCAACACGTGAAAGATGTTCGGCGCGTGAAGCCACACGTGCCAACAGACATTTCGCTGAGAACGCAAAATGAAGCGAGCGAAATAAAGTAATGTGTGAGAGCATCTCGACAGAAATGTGCATCTTTGGCAATGGCCACTATAGAAGATGAACAAGCGGTGTCGGATGATGCGGCTGCGCAAGCGCGGGCATAACAGTTAACAGGCTGCGGTTCAGATTATGCTCCTTTTTTAAAAATATTTTAAAATCTTAATTTGTTAACTATTTAATTGATGTGATATTTTTTTTCAGTTTAGGTTTATTTAGAGTTTATTTATTTTCGAAATTTTGAAATTCTTCATTTATATTGTGAATAATATTATGTTTGTTCGTTGTTATCAAGGTTCTCTTATGATCGTTGTTGATCCGTTTTGTACGCTACTGTTTGCACTTTCATAATAAACCCATAAAAAGGAGTTTTTACTGGGTCACAGACAATCGG
The DNA here is from genome assembly GCF_947034865.1 of Barbatula barbatula. Lineage (NCBI taxonomy): Eukaryota > Metazoa > Chordata > Actinopteri > Cypriniformes > Nemacheilidae > Barbatula > Barbatula barbatula. Next base: position 11,413,006 of record NC_136772.1, read on the forward strand.
CAACTGTATTTTTTTTCAACGTCCGATTTATATAAAAATCTCAGTTAACCGTTAATGTTTGGTTAACTAGCGTCGGTTGTCGATTAAGAAAATTATCCGAAATGAACATCCCTAATCCTAACATAATATGAATTGGTATGGATTTCACATTAGCGCGCACATGTTTTTCATATGTGTTTTCTTGAACATCCAATACTATACATGTATATGTGAGCAATGTATATGTGTGTATACATGCTTTTATATATGTATTCATCAGTGGTGTGCGGTGGACTTAAAAAATGAGGAGGCAGATTTCTACCCATGTAATTTTTGTTCATCTCTGTACTATTAACAAGTGCGTTTGTCAGTCATTTCAGTGTTTATGTGTGAAAAATTCCCTTTAATTACTACAAGTTCATTACAGTATGTACTTCTGATTTTTGTAGTTTTATATTTTCCCTGCTTTGGGAAAAGGTACATCAACACCACCTTCATCTTCCTCTGGTACTATATTTCCTATATAAGAATTACATCATTACCAGGGCCAGACGGAATCTGCTGACTTTTTTTGTTAATTCTGCTCAGAATTTTTTTCTTAATCTGCCGAATAGTTTTTATATTGTTTGAAATATGTTATAAGTTGAAAAAAGGTTTTAAAATAAATTTGTTAAAAGATTTGAGAGAATGGGCCTTTAAACTTTACAAAATAAAAGCATTTACAAATCAGCTGTCAAAATTGCAATTTAACCTAAATAAAAATGTTATCAACATGTTTTATAAACACCATTATTGAATATAGACCTACTTGTTTATTTACATTTACATTTACATGTATTCATTTGGCAGACCCTTTTATCCAAAGCGACTTACAAGTAGTTTTTTACAGTGACACATTACCGCAGAGCAATCAGGGGTAAGGTGTCTTGCTCAAGGGCCCTTCAGTCATGACCTGCTGGCACTGAGATTAGAACCAGCAACCACAGCTGACCCCCTTTTTTAATATAAAAAAAAGGCTTTAAACTATGACGATCTCAGTCGTGTTTTTGACTACTTTAATGGATCTTTCAGTGTTACTGTCTCAGCACATGAGATGAAGAAGAAAGGAATTTATGTGGAAAAAAACATAAGCGCTTTAACAAACTTGTTCGCTCATTGCATTATTGTGTGTGAGTTTGCTGCGTCTGATTACGCAGCGCTTCTTAAACCCAAGTTTTATGTGTAGGCTAAGCTTGCTTTTATCAACAAAAACATGTGATGCAATACGAACACGACAACCATATCGTGTGGACATTTATATAGACAGGCTGCTTCATTTAAGAGATCAAATCAAATAGATGTGACTTACTTTAAACTTGCTCTTATCCTGAGCAAGCCTGATCACAAGCAAACGTTTTTGAACAAATCTGAACCACGTAATATTCTGTCAACAATCGATAACTTCTCTGCCTCTGCCATCTGCGAAACGAATCCTAAACTCTGATTAATACAACTAATAAAACTATTTAATTAACGTTCAATCTAATTTAGCGCCCGCAGTTTAAAATGAATGACGAAGACGAGCAGGAAGGCGGGATCTCGCTGATGAGTTAATCCAATCATAGCCCGTTGGAGGCATTGCCTCCTCTCACGTGACTTTTCTCCATTCTTTTCAATGACCCCCACTCAAACTCACGGCACGCTTTAGCCGGTATATGTAAAGTCAATGAGCTTAGAGGAGGCAAGAGAAACGCTGTCTCCCTTTGGAATTCTTTCGAGCGGGGTCGCTGTTTCACACTGTTTTATACGCTGATTGATCTCATATTTCGCTTAATACATTCTATCAGCTGTCCTATTTTATTTCTGAACTGTTAATAATATTCTCATTCGATTATTTTCGAGGGGGAGGGGAGGCATCGCCTCCCTTGCCTCCTCGGAGGAAACGCCCCTGGTATTCATAATCGCAGTTTGATTTAAACCCTATACGGCGCCTCATATCCTCGCTCAAGCCACTCACTCACTCCGTTTGTTTCATTACAGTGTGCTCCTTAGCACTGGGAGCTCCCTCTGCTGTCCATAAGGTGTCTCTGTGCACCAGCCATTTCAAACCCATCCTCTAGTATTTGGGCCACGCCTTCTAATTTGCATACACTCCTCAATCCTCAAATGCCCAAATCCTCAAACCTAAATGGCTAAACGATTAAATGCCCAATCCTATATACCAGATTCATTTTCGACTTGGATTTTTAATTTCAAATTTAGACTTTTAGTTTACAATCTAACTCAATAATCCCTCCATACGAATATAGCAGCAGCTGCAGTGCTTCAAAGGGGAGGGGGGAGTGAGCCATTGGTTGTAAATCAGACCGCTAGATGCCGCTAGATTTTACTTATTTTTAACTGCTTTTCAATGATACAAAATGGTAAAGGGCACAACAGAAGTCAATTTGAATTGTTTTGAATTTAATTCATAACTAAATGACAACATCACTAGCTATACATCAATAAATAAATGTGCAAATTGTAGTCAAATTCAATTGCAAGGCTGTTCTTAAGAAATGGCCAGATCATGCAGCCACGACTCGGACGGTCTTGCTCTTTAGGGGGAAAAGGGAGAAGAAGTAAGAAAACCACTCCAGTGGAATATGCAGTGGCGGTTTTAGGCACGGGTGAACCGGGCAGTCGCCGGGGGCAGCATTTTTTCATGTCACGTGGGGGGCGGCACCGGCACGAGCAGTAAAAAAACTCTGGGCCGCCGCAAATCGGTTATCTATTATCTATTCATTCATTCATTCATTGTGTGGGGAATTGGCAAATTGGCGCCCCTGCATGCTGAAAAGATAAAGGTATGCAACTATAATGTTCTCTCTGTGTTATGATTACTGTATCCATGTTGTCATCTGAAGGGCTAATTTTCGTTTATCGTAATAACCGTTTATTAGCCTTTTTGCAGTGTGAAAAGACGCTGCGGTGTTTAGCCTAGTCGTTAGAGCGCCCGACTCTCATTCGGACAGACGCTGATTCGAGGCCCGTGCAGGGCAGGTAGAACCGACAACAATTATACAACAAATTTGGTTTTAAGTCAACAAACACGAGATCTAATTTCACCATAATATTGTGCTTTGCAACAAAACTGTTACAAGTTGAGTTATTATGATTTATTTCCATCAGTTGGGTTAACGTAAGGTCCCGTAATGAGCAAACAGAATTTTCCAATCTGTAGCTAGTTTCTAAGACGAACATAACCTTTGCTATTTATTTGCTACATCACACATGTCATGAATATGAAGGTTTTATGCATGTTTATGACAACTGTCATTAAGTGTCATTCGCTCAATTATGACATTTTTAATGCAAATATTGTTTGTTTGAGGTCTTTGTTGACAACTTTACATTAACCAATACATCTTAACCTGTCATAATTGTCATAAAAACATGACATAGCAGATTAATAATTGAATGTAAGACACTACTTAGCTGGTGTTTTGGCATCTAACCATATTGCCTTAGAGACACTTCTGTACGCGTCACAGTTGTTTTATTTGACAGAACAAACATTTTACTTGTACGGTCAACAGAAAGTTGGCCATCCCATCGCTCACCCCCTACCAACCACGACAAACAATATAACACACCGGATATAAAGGAAACGGAAGTGAACACAACAAAACACGTGATTACAAATAACCAATAAGAAGATAAATGAATTAAGGCCACTACAGCTGGGTTAACTGTCATATTGGTTTTGACATTGGCTGTCATGAGGCCTTTATAACTGTCATGAATCTTTTTCTGACCACCTTTTTTCCAGTGGTACAAATTGAATGTCAGTAAAATATCATTAAGTGTTAATACTCTGTCAAATTGTTATATAACAATGTCATGTATACTTTTCTTGACCTCAACTACAGTGGTACAATTACATTTTAATGACAAATTCAATTTGTACCACTGTAGTTTAGGTCAAGAAAAATATGACATAATTTAGTTTTTTCGAGGGGGGGGCGCGCTCAAAGATGTTCTTGCCCGGGGTGCAATTCAACGTAGAACCGCCACTGGGAATATGCATTAAAGCATTTAAGGATCATTCAAGATGGGCCATATCTCCTTTCTGTCCTTCTTATTTTAAATGTAAATATAAAGGCAAAAACATTTATTGGTTCAAGTAGGGCTGCGTGATATGAGGAAAAGCTGCAATGTGCGATAAAATTTTTTAATATTGTGATGACGATATGACTTGAGATAAATATTGAAATGTGAATGTTATCTATACTGTTCCCATGTCTTAGTGCTTTAATAGTTTCTTTGCAAACCTAAACATTGAATCGCCTATTCCCACTGAATCAAGTATATAGTATACTACAGTATTTTTATGAAGACACAAATATTACTTATCCATCAAAAACTTCTTACTTTAGTTTTATTATGTACCCAACACTTTACAGGGTGCTTAACATTATGTGAAGTCATGATTCTGAGCTGGTTGTGTTCAGGTGCTTTGTTGTTGAATAAAAATGGAGGACGCCAGATTCATGTTTGCATATGTCTTGGGAAAATGTTATAGCCTATATATAGACTATGGTAATAGTTTAACCGTACATCCTACTGTCAGCCTGCTGACTATTCTAGAATATTGGTGAATGCTGTTTTCGCAGTTTATAAAACATGCAGTATGCTTCAAATGGTTATACATATATGTACTAATTTAATGACAAGACATACTGTAAGGCATTACGCCCATCTTGGGAACCAAAATGATTTCCCAACTTCCCAGAGGGGAACGCGACATCAACAGGCTATGTGCTATTTGTACCCAACACCAATTAAATTAAATAAACGTCATTTATTATTGTTCATTGTGTAACCAGCGTCGAACTGTTTAGATTGTTATGTCATATGTTATGGAAATTTTCTAGTCTAGCTTCTTGATGTGTCTGTCTATATGTTTACGAAGTGTTTATCTATGTTTTCTTTTATATTGTTATCATGTTTTTCTCTATACGCGTCATACCACTCTGCCTTTGCCCTCGAGCAGAGGCCAAGATTTTCTGTTTGGAATAACGGGCATCACTTCTCGTAAACCAGCTCGGGATTCTTGCTAGGGGGCAAAGGGAGGGGTGTCATGTTTTAATATATACTCGGGGTGCAGGAGGAAAGAGGGCCTTCTCTCTGCACCATGCTTATGATGCAGACTGAATGTCAATAAAATATAAAATACCTTGCAAGGTAACTCATGCGCTCTGTGTGTTGAATTTGTCTAAAGTGTATCAAACTCACCTTGATTAAGGAATAAGAAAATTCCACAACACATAGTATGTGCTTTTGCGTTCCTGCATGTGCTTTTGCGGATGACAGATTCACAGGAAATCTGTGGCTGATGTTTCACACGACATTTTAAAGCTCATGAACCTCAGTGTACAAAGTAAAACATTTACAAATACCCACAGGTATGGCATGAATGTATGTGCAGTGTTTGAGTGCTATAATCTCACATATAGAACCAAACCATCTGGAGACTTTTGTTGTAGAGGTTGTGTTACCACATCCCCTGTCGGTAGATTCTCACCAGAAGACCTCGAGATCATTCACAGGAGAGCAAGAGTTTGTGATACTGCTGTTCTCATCATGAAGATTTAACAAACCAGGATTCTTCATCTGAATCTCTGCATCTTTCTTACTCTACTGACTCATGCAGGATCATTTGAATGTGATTCACTTTATTATATTCTTCAGATTTGGTGATAAATACATGTGCTGTTTAACTTGTGTTATCGGTTCTTATAAAACATTCAGTGACTGAGGTCTTGTGTGTCTTTTCATCAGATTCTGAATCCAGCGCTCCAAAGATTCAGCATCATGTCTACACAAGCGTCTTTATTGAAGAAACAGTGACACTTCACTGCAACACAACTCCTCATAATGAAGATTTCACATGGAAAATAAACAACAGTGTTATTTTTAGTTACGACTCATTTCATAACAGAACTATGACAAACTTCACTTCAGATAGGATGTATATCAGTTCAGCAGCTCCAATGACACTGAAAATAAGTCAAATACAAACATCTGATGCTGGAAACTATTCCTGTTATAATACTAGAACAGCAATGAGATGGATATTAACAGTAGCAGGTTACTCCAGGATATCTTTGACTGTATTTATATATTTTTGTGTACAAGTAGTGAGGGCTGGTTTACTGATAAGATGTAACTTGGTTCTTTTGTGTCTCACAGAAAACACATCAGAATCACCAATAACATCCGGTCTGGAGCTATTACGGTCTGTCTGATGATCGGCTTCATCGTCTGTGTTCACTGGTGAGACATCAACACATGATGGACACATGAGAGTGTTAACAAATATATATATTAGTTTTTGGTTAATGAATGTCAGAATCTTTTGTACTCAAAAGCAGTCAACAGTACCACAGTGGTCTACGGTTTCACAGCATAAAGCACCTTAACCATCTTCCTCTCACATTTTACAGCTTTAAAATATGGATTTTACAATATTTTTAGTAGAAGTACTTTTAAGTGGTGTAGAGGTTGCACTAGACTTTCTCATAAGGCTTGTAAAACATTACGTGCTTATCAGCATGTTCTCGAAGTCATCGCAAAGTACATGCGTTTACTCTCTGAACTTACTGTATTTCAATCCAACCGAGTAGCCTACCCGATAAGGCCGAAGTCGTTTACATATTTAATGTTTCTGTTGTCAGACACTAAAATAATAATAACAGACAAATGTTTATCCTCATATGTCCAGTCAATAACAATGAAACGCTTTTGTAATCATTCGTTCACTTACGAGTGCTGCTGTCTGGTCATGAACGGAGAAGACACAGAGAGACATGAACGCGTTTAATCTATAGGGTAATTGTGACACCAAAGGCTTGCCATAATCCTGCATGGGTTTTCCTGAATGGAAACATTCGGATGAAAGAAAATTATTGGATACTACCAACACGACAAAATGGAGATCTTACAAACGGAAGGACATGGGCCAGTAAACGTGCGTCTCATAATTCATCAAAGCATCACCGAGAGCTAAAATCTGATAAAACTGAGAATGAAAGATACTAAAGAACAAAGAGTTTGTTGTTTATTCTTCATTATCTTTTCACTCATGATTTAAAACATGAAGAAGAAACTTTTATGTTAAGATTCAAGCACTTCATCACATTTAGATAACCAGTTAAAATTGTTGTTTGTAAGGTTTGAGAAATGTTCATATTGATTGGGAAGATCGGGTCAAAAAAAACTATTCAAGGTTAAAATTTTGCAACCAACATTTTTCAAAATAGTTACCAAACTTTAAATAAACTTGTCAGAATGACTAACAGGGTTGAAGCATAACTTTAGTCTAAGTTAAGTTATAGTTATAAAGCCGAGTGAATTAGATGTTCAAGACATAAATACAATGAAAATAACACAGAAAAAACGATTTGAATGCTTTACATTCATTTTTAAAACAAAAATAACGTAATAAATACAAACATTTATTTATTGAAAATGAAGAAAAACGTGTTGTGACATGTTATTGTAATCATACTACGGACAAATGTGACCACGAATAACGGGCCGTCCAGTTAGTTAGATCTGCTCCCTTACCGCTGCTGTTACACAAAGTATCCACGCGGTGGCGACAAAGCTCTGAAAAACACATCAGTAAAGAGATGCATTAGATTACTATTAATATATGTAGAGTACATTCCTCTGTTGCATATATTTCTTGATTGTTGTTTTTCCAGAGAATTGTCAGATTGTTTGCACATAGTAATGTTTACATAAAACGCTTGTGTTAAGTCTTCAATGTGCTGCAATTCTTCCCGACTTACCTGTCTTTAAAAATGATGATTGAGATATAATAGACATCCATACAAAGAGCTTTATAGGTCCAGTTAAAAACATGACATTTAAAAGTGAAATGTCACACGTGTGAACTCATGTTTATAAACTGCGTGACTACTTTCTAACCAGAGGTTTTGGGAAAGAAATATACCTGACTAACAGATATATAGACATATTTGACTTATATCTGTTAAACATTTATCTTGTGTTTTACTGTTTGACAGTTGATAAGGGTTTAAGTTTGTCATACGCACCTCTCGAGAAAGAGCCATTCGTCAGAAGTTTGTTCGTTGGTGTTCTCGGCAGTCTGAGGCTTTTTGAGATTGTTTCTATCATAATGAAATTAAGAAATATATTATGATCCAGCACTGTTTAAACTGGACAGAAGGGAACTTCTGGGTTTTTGTCCTTCACTTCATAGTTCTCTTTGGATGATTTTGATGTACTGGAAACAGAATTAAATGTTTTAAATGTATACTTTGAATATGTTTATATATGCAAAATGTATAAATGTGTGCATACAAATATAGGAATATAAGGGGTTAGAATGATACATTCAGTTAGTAATAGTTTTAATGTCTTCCTCAGATATAATACAGGCTATGGGCCTCAACTCTATATGGGTTTGAGCACCAGGCACCTGCACGTACACCACACACACTTTTGTAGACATTAGTTTGTTCATTATTTAATTTAATGCACAAAGTCATGAACACTGGTTTGTCCGTTATTACTTTTTCTAAATAAACTCACAGGCGCTGGGTTGCACAGTATTACACTTAATCATAAACCCTGTACCGGAGTAAAACTGTAGTAAGTCATATATCGTCCGATAAGGTCCAAAACGGTGTCTGGTAAAGAGGATAACATCATCATCTCCCTGCTAAAAGGTTTTTGAAGGTTACATCATGATATACATGTTTTTCTTTCTATAGCGAGCGCATGCCGGCCCGATTGAAATATAATTGTGGCAACTGGCTAATGAAAAGCGCATAGCTGAGTGGCAGAAACATGACATTTCTGTATAAAGTATGGAGTCAGATGAACTCTGTGTTTGTCACTTTGCTTGCTCGAGCAAATAAAGATTTAACCTCTTGAAACCTGGCTCCTTGGTTTTTGAGATTTCTTTCTGCATTGGACAACTGATTCCGCCAAAACAAAACATAATACCATGTGCTGATTGTAACATTAAGTCATTAAAACATCTTCATAAGTCATTCGTATACAATCATCTTTGGATAAATGTGGTTTCAGATAATATTGCTAATACTCCTATTCTAATGTACCTATGAATACTTCTTAATACTGCTTACATATATCATAACTGTGGTAAATAATAGTGCACATTGCATGTGAAATCAGCATCAAATCATCTCAAAACAACCCAGAAATGACACAATACATACGCTACAGAAATATAAAATCCAGCTGTGTCTGTGAGACCTAGAAGCATATGCCTGAGAAGTTCAGAAGTTGAGACATGGAAAACCTTGGTACTTTCCACTGACCATTGTAACTAAGTTGTAACATTGTATACAATTATTTAAAAACACTTGGTAATAGCGAGCCAACCACCATTCATAACGTATCCTGTTGCCTGGGATCTGTTGGTGGCAGAAGAACAGCAGTTGGTTCATAAAAATAAGAGATAACAGGGACTTAACCTTCAGAAGTTTCACTATAACACTGTATTTTCAGATGCTTTGGGAAGATCTCACTTTGTTTGGCTTGAACAAGTAAAGTTAACCCTTTGACACCTGGACCTTCTTCGTCTGAGGAATTTTTTGAACTACAAGATCCACTTCATACCATATATAAGAGGTCCGGTGCGGTCAACCACATCTCTCACAACCTTCAAAACACTACTTCAAACCTCTTCTGTGAATACTTTAGCGTTTGCTAAATGACTAAATGTAAATGTGAAGAGTTGATGTTTGTAAACTAAATGAGTTCAAAAGCTCGATACGTCTCTGTGTCTCCCAAATCTGCACAGAAAGAAACTTGATGAAGTTTTACAGTCATGTTTATCCAGACGATGTCCTCATCACCCTTAAATTCAAAGCCAAACCTGAAAGGCTCTTTGGCCCTCATTCATTTCTGCCTGTGAAAGCTGCAGAAGGGCTTTTCCATCACATTCCTTAAGTCTCACTGGTCACTACACTGGTCACTGCACTGGTCACTACACTGGTCATGTTGTTGAAAGTTGTTCTTGTAGTTTCAAAGAATTGCTCAGACGAAGAGGGTCCAGGTGTCAAAAAGTTAACTTTATTTGCGCATGCCAAACAAAGTGAGATCTTCCCAAAGCATCTAAAGTTACAGTGTTTTCAAGCCCATAGTTATAGTAGTATTTCTGACAGGGGGGCTTCTTTTGAACCAATCAAATACCTTACTGTTATCTTTACATGACATGACTTTCCACCAATAGATTTCCAGCAGTCAAGTATGTTTTTACTTGTGGTTAGCCAATCATCGATCCCTTTTTTTAAAACACATAGCCCATTGTATACATCGTTTCAATGTTCATAAGGCATGTTTGTTAAAAATGCAACTCGTGCAAAAACTGTAAAAAGCCGTTTAACATATACTGCCGAAGAAATGGATTTCCAACAGGACAAGACTTATAGTGAGAGCCCAATATCTCATGTGCCCTTATTTGGACACTTTTCCGGGGTCTTCCGACTAAACATGATTTATCATTGGCTTTTATAAAAATGAGCTCATGTTTGAGCACCCTAGTGAACTCATGTTCAGCTGGCGTCCTTGGCTGCTTGCGATAAGTTAAATTTAATTAAATTTGTCCACAAAAGTGTGTGTGGTGAATGTGCAGGTGTTCAAGTGTTCAAAAAGTGTGGATCATGCGTTTTTAGACAACCCTGAATTTTTAAAATGCTGTGCTATGCTGTGCTCTTAAACCATAAGTGTAAGTATAAATGTTTGATAAATGTAAATAAATGATACTTGATTATGGCTAAATATACTGATCCTAGGCCTTAAATCATTGCATAATCAACTGCTTAGTCTTATTCATTCTTCTTGGGTTAAATGTGGTTTCAGATCCTCCAGATTATCTTACTCCTACATATCTATTCTAGTTATATGTGTACTTTTAAAATATATGTGGGTAACAGTAACATTGTGTAGAACTATTGAATATATATATATATATATAGGAGGTTACCAACAGTGTATAACGCCCACCGACAGTGTATGACAATACTGAAAAGTGCCAGGAAATTACACAATAGTCACTACACTAGTCACTACACTAACGTAACATGGATGTGCGCATGCCTGGTAGGATAATCTGACAGGCAGGTTATTTTATTTTTATTAATAGAAATATTAGAAAATTACAATATTATACAGATAGGATATCAGACAATAAACCATACAAAGAAAGAAAAGAGAAAGAAACATGTATTTCTCTTCCTTCCTATGGACAAATTATAAATAAAAAATGGAAAAAACTAAAAGAGCATCCATAAAAACACTGCACGGTAAAAAACAGGCGGGATATTAAGTTGAAAAAAAGTCTCCATACATTTTAACAACTTGACCTTTTTTGGTTGTTTAAAAGCAATAGAGATTTTTTTTAACAAAAATTAATTGCAGCTATAGTATATGAACATATGACATCTTTAAGAGATAACATATGTCGTGGAAAGTTGTTCTTGTAGTTTGAAAAAATTGCTCAGACAAGAGGGCCCAGGTGTCAAAAAGTTAACTTTATTTTCTCTTGCCAAACAAAGTGAAATCTTCCCAAAGCATCTAAAGCAGTGTTGCCAACTCCTCAGTAAGGAAATTAGCTATTGGCTGTCCTAAAAGTCGCCAAATGATGTTATCACATACTTTGCATAATTGACCATGTGCATTGTGCATGTAATTGTGATGGACGCTGTAGGAGAGAGGAATTTTCATTTCAGTCACGATTCCAACCCTCCTACTTTATTCGGGCTTGGGACCGGCAAAAAGTGACACAAAAGATTTTGGCTTGGTTTTTAACCTACAACAAGACATAGTAAAACATGAACATTTTTAACTGAATTCAGCCAGCGGCGGCTTTCTGCACATGTGCGCGATCATTTGCAGTCTGGACGCGGAGGGGTGAACATCTGCTCTGACTGCAGCGGGGGGGGGGGCTGCTTCGCGAGGACTGAGCCGCCTGTGAGTGCTTTGGTGCGGGCGTGCGGCTCTCGGCAGCACCGCTGCTCGTTGTGTAGAGTAAGAACGATATGTGCTTTCACGTCAGAGAGTGTCCGAAAGTCTCCAATAACATCAGAAAAAGTCGTTAGATTTGTCTCTAGTCGCTTTTTTGAAAATGTGTCGCTAGAGGGGCCTGAATACTCGCTAAATATAGCGACAAAGGCGCTAAGTTGGCAACACTGCACCTAAGCATCGTTGGTTCGCATTATTGGTTCCGGACATACCATTTGCAGGAATTGCCCGGTGAGGGAGGAAGGAATGTTAATGTATTTATTAATTGATTCATTTAATTGTACATTTATGATATTTGATTATATTCTGCTTTCCTTATCTTTATTTATAATATGTCTTTGTTTGATTTTGATGTATGTAAGGTTATATTTGGTATGTAAAGTTAAATTGTTTCCCCTCTTAATTTGTAATGGGCCCATCCTTTCCTTTATAAACTGTTGCTTTGTTCATTTAAGGAGGTCAGTTCTAGTTTGTTTGGTTGGTTTTGTCTAACTGTTTTGATCTCATTTTCTGTTTGGATTATTTTATTTTTGTTGAAAGAAATGTATGAGTATGGAAAGTAAATTTTTTCTTGGGTTCAAATAAAGACCCGTTTTCTTTTGAAAAAAGCTTGTGTTCCTTGTTCTTGGCTTCTCGGTCCCTCACACTTACCCATCCAGAACCATAGCTGAAAACGCATCATAAAAGCCATTCGTCCATTTACAGTAGATCAGGAGTTTATTTTGCCATCTGTAAATTAAGCAGAAGAGTTACTCTTACCTGCTTCTGTTCTTCTGTCTGTGTCAAACCCTCATCACTCTCACCGCTAGCCTTCCTTCGATCGCTCGCTCTCGTGAAAACAGACGCTAGCTCTCGAGGCAAACTCTGAAACAACTTCTCACCAGGTCCGGTCCATGGTCTGTCTGACATGTTTGTATGGTCCGGTCACATAACTTAATCTCATACACAACAGCAGCTGCATTCTCTTCAGATTCAATGACACACTAAGTGACTTTATTCAACTGGTTTCCTTTTTATTTATCAAATAGGTTAAAAAAATCTAGATATTTTTCTTTACATGTTTACCGTGGTACATGCCTTATCTAGAGTCTACTCTCAATGTTTTATCATATTTTTCAGGATTAACAACACATGTATCGTATACACACTAAAAATAGCTGGGTTAAAAAAATAACCCAACCTTAACCCAGCTGCTGGGTTACTATGGGACAGAACTCGTGCTAGGTTATTTTGACCCAGGTGCTGGGTTTAACCATTTTACCCAGAATCCTGGGTTGTTTATTTGACCCAACCAGTGGGTCAGGTTAACTGTGTTCCTGGGTTAAACATAACCTAAACATTGGGTTATACGTTGTCTCATTGCATTGCTACCTTTATATTTACCAATTATTATAAATAATCACAAAGTTTATTATTAAAAAGATTATTATTATTTTTCCGTAATTCAAATTACACAACACAAAAACAATTTTAAATATCAATTTAATGAGTTTTTAAATTTTTTTTTATAACCATTGAATGGGTGCAATTACCATGCATTTCATCCAACAGAGACACAGATAAAACAAGTTTTTTAGATTCTTTAAAAACACAAAATTGTGTGAACTAGACACTGTAGATTTCAATTCAAGATGTCAACATCGCACATAGAATCAGTGAGAAACATTCAAAACATTGTGCCAATAAAACTAGGCCGAACAAAGACTCCAAACAACAGACAAAACATGTGACAACTTAAAACAAGTGCCCAGAAGAAACTGTTGCTCTCAAAAATTTAACACATGAAGACTCATGACCATCCAAACGATACACTGCATGCTGTAGAAATTCCCAGGTAGGAAGAAACTGCTTACTACAGTTGACATCAAGCACAAAAAAGGACTTGAAACACAGATCAACTGCCTCAAGCAAGTAGTCAGTTTCGATGGCATGGCCCGAAACAATGACGAAGGTCTGAGATGTCGTTGCCTCGTCCCCAAGACAAAATGTGCAGGAATACCTCACTGGTCTCTGCATTTTGTAAATACTCCACCATGTTGAATAACCAGTTGTGTTCTCTGAGCCTCTGATGCAGTCATGTTTCTGCCTGGATATCTTGTGAAACATCAATCCGGACCTGACACGAGACATCCCTTGTGGAAACACCTCTAGGTTGGGAACAAACTCTTCTAGGAAAGCTCAGCTGAGGATATGAGGACGACCTTAAAATAACCTAAAACTCAATTCATTATCACAACGTTCATAAATATATTGTGTGTGTGTGTGTTATACATTACTTTGACAACTATAGTCAGCTGTGGCCTAATGGTTAGAGTGTTGGGCTTGTGATCAGAAGGTTGCTGGTTCTAATCTCAGTGTCAGCAGGTCATGACTGAAGGGCCCTTGAGCAAGACACCTTACCCCTGATTGCTCTGCAGTAATGTGACACTGTAAATAACTACTTGTAAGTTGCTTTGGATAAAAGCGTCTGCCAAATGAATAAATGTAATGTAAATGTAATATATCAAACAAAGCACATTCATATGAAAAGACTCATATCAGCGAAGGACAGTCATATCATTGGCATTCTAGATATGGCAATTATAGTTGAAATAGCTGTTTTGGAATTTGACAGTGTTAATGATGTTATCTGTTAATCTATATAAAATGTATCTTGTTGAAAGTGTCCCAATCGTGCAGAATAATCTAAATGAAACTTGGGTCGGCCTTCCGAAGTCCACACCTGGCAGTATTTCCGCACTGTGCGTAAAAGTCCGCTCGTGAGTCTTTAGAAGATCAAAGCTGCATGTCCCAACCAGAACCAGCAGACGAATGAAAACCATTATTTCATTGAAACAAATAAACTACTTGACAGCTTGCCTAGGCTGCACTTTACTTCCTTTGTGGGTGTTCACAGAATACCCGTACTTGCGTTTAAACAAAGCTACGGAGCGCAACAGAATGGAACAAAACGCAGGTGTCTACAGACGTGACGCTTTGCGTTTAACACCCAGAGGTGTTTGTGCAATTAAAGTTAGACTCGTCAAAACTGCCAAGAAGCGGATGTTTGCACAGAATCTCGCTGTGTAAAGACCATGTTATGATCATCTCTGTAGGTGTGTTCGATCAGAGACATAAAGTACATGCACGCTGCATTCAGCGCTTTGGCCATATTCTGCCATACGTCAACGGGTCAACCATATTGTAAAGGGCGAGACTACCTTGTTACACATAGGCTACAAGTAAACAGGTGAAATGCAGGTTTTCTGGTTCAAAAGCACACAAAGTTCCCTATCGATACTCCACTCGTACTGCGTAGCAGGACGCTATGGGGAAAACTCCTTTTCTCCGATGACTGAAGCAATTCAATAGCGCAGTGAAAACTGCACGGTGATTGGTTGGAAAAAAGTAAAACTTTAAACCAATCGTAGCGGAGCTGCCGGACCAATGGCGATGGCACCCGCCAAAATGGGCGGGCCTTATGGCTATATAAGCAGACGCATCGCCGTAGAGTCCTCATATCTCTTCTCCTTCAGCGACGACCTGATCTTCGCTTCCCGAGACTGACTGCTTCGCCGTCGAGAGAGCACCTGCAGCCGATTCGACCTCCTGCTCAGCGGCTTCGTTCAGCGTCTTCCCCTCCGGCGGATTCTGTTGGCGGCTTCGCTAGCGAACGGTTCGCTACTCAGCAACGGTCTTTTCCCTGCCGCTATCCGGCGACGCTAAAAGAGAAATTTCTAAGAGCAAATTTCCGCGGTGTTTTGCGTGCAGTTTTCACTGCGCTACAAATGCCGCGTCGTCCCTGTCGCTCGTGTGGGGTCTTCCTGCACGCCGCTGACGGGCACGACGAGTGCATCTCATGCCTGGGTCTCTCCCACGCCGAGAACGCGCTCAAAGAGACGGAATGCTCTCACTGCGAGAGTATGAGTCTCTCCTCTCTGCGCTCGCGGATAGCTTTCTTTTCAGAGAGTAACTCCGCCCCTCGATCCCCCCCGCCTCTGCCCGCACAGGCCACTGTGCGAATGAAGCAGCGGGGTAGAGGAACTAAGCGCTCGGGGAAGCGCGAGCTCACGCTGGCTCGGCTTCTCCAGAGAGAGAGCTTTCCCCGGTTTGCTTCACCCGGACAGATCAGCGTCCACTGGCGGCCGCCTGTGACATGATCTCGTTCAATGGAAACGAACTCGAGGAGGACGACACCATGTCGTTAGCGACTTCAGACGGGGAGGAGTTAGCGGGCTCGGTAGATGACCCCGCCCCCTCGCCGTCTCCAGAACCCAGCGGACGCGGCCCAAGTGCGGACTCCGAGCTCTTCCGGGTCCTCACAAAGGCAGTCAACGAACTGGGTTTAGAGTGGTCTCCCCCAGAGGAACCCACTCGCAGCCGCCTGGACGAATGGTTCTTGCCAGGGCGCCGTCAGGCCCCTCGTCAAAGAACTTCACCGTTCTTTCCGGAAGTTCACGGCGAACACAAGAAGTCATGGCGCGCCCCCTACTAGGCCTGTCTTCGACCTTCTTCCTCCTCCGCTCTCACCTCCGTGGACGGCGCAGAGGAAAAAGGGTATGAGAAACTGCCCCCCCTCGATGAGTCAGTGGCCGCACATCTGTGTCCGCCCACCGCCATTGGATGGAAGGCAAAGGCATCTCATCCCTCCAAGCCGTGCAGAACCACCTCGGCCCTCGCTGGACGCGCATACTCGTACTCAGGCCAGGCGGCTTCAGCGCTACACTCCATGGCAGTGCTCCAGGTATACCAGGCCAAGCTCCTCCAAGGAATGGATGAGTCCGACCCTGACCCTGTGCTCTTCAGAGAACTACGGAGCGCAACGGATCTTGCTCTACGCGCCACCAAGGCCACGGCCCAGGCGATAGGAAGATCCATGGCCAGCTTAGTAGTGCTCGAGCGTCATCTGTGGCTGACGCTTACGGAGATCAAGGAGGCAGACAAAGTCCCCTTTCTAGACGCTCCAATTTCCACTACCGGCCTCTTCGGACCGGCAGTGGAGGGTTTCGCGGAACGCTTCACGGCTGCGCAGAAGTCTTCGCAGGCCATGAAACACTTTCTGCCGAAGAGACCTGGATCTAGACCGGTGGCGACCCACCCCAAGCCAGCTCCGACGCAACAGCCGATGAGAACCCCTGCTGCTCAGAAGGCTGACAGCCGTCAACGCTCCCGATGTGGACGGCGCTACCCGCATCCTCCACGACAGGGTCCCCGGCCTAAGATCACGCTGGACCTTGCGCCTCAGGCCCCATCCTGAGACCGATACGAGGAAGAGGAAGGCTACAGGGCCCGCTCCAGCTGGCCCTCCTTCAAAGACCACTCTCATGTCTGCCCGGTCCCCCCGTTCAGTTCCGGGTGCCGGCAAAATGTTGATAATGTGCAAAGTTGTAAGTGCGGGGCCTTTTCTAATGCCCACACCACATACTGCAAAATGTTTAATAAAACACAAACATTGTCAAAAAAAGAGCAATCTTCCTCTTCCACATTCCTCTTGCCCCCAAAAGGCGGCGTACCTCCCCATTGCACCCAACCCCTTGCCACCCGGGCCAAGGCCTGGCGAGCCATCCCCGGTGTGTCAGATTGGGTTCTGGATATAATATCCCGAGGATATTCACTACAGTTTGCTCGTCGACCCCCGCGCTTCCGCGGGGTCGTCCCCATCCGAGTACAGAACTCAAATTCACACGTTCTGCGCACGGAGTTGAGGAATTTACTGGGCAAAGGAGCCATAGAAATGGTTCCTCCAGACCAAATCGAGTCAGGCTTCTACAGCCGATACTTTCTCGTACCAAAGAAGGACGGCGGCCTCCGCCCCATCCTCGATCTCAGACATCTGAATCGCGCCCTTATGAAACGGCGCTTCAGAATGCTCACGATGAAGCAGATCCTCTCGCAAATACGCCCAGAGGACTGGTTCTTCTCTCTGGACCTGGAAGATGCATACTTCCACATTCAGATAGCCCCCCGTCACAGACGATTCTTGAGATTCGCCTACGAGGGAGTTGCATATCAGTACATGGTCCTTTCATTCGGACTCTCTCTAGCTCCCCGCACTTTCACGAAGTGCATGGATGCGGCTCTTTCCCCTCTCAGACAGAAGGGAATCCGCATTCTGAACTACCTCGACGACTGGCTTGTTCTAGCCCAGTCAGAGGACGAGCTAAGGTCCCACAGATCCCTCCTCCTCAGCCACCTGGAGTGCCTGGGACTCAGGATCAATCTTGCCAAGAGTGCACTGTCCCCCAGCCAACGTATATCGTTCCTGGGGGCAGTCTTCGACTCAAAACGCATGACTGCCAGAATATCGCCAGAACGAGCTCTGGCTATTCGACGGCTTGCGGCCTCATTCACACCCCGGGTTTCACGACCCCTCAGGGTTTTTCAGAAAATGCTGGGCCTTATGGCCTCTGCATCTCATGTGCTGAGTCTGGGCATCCTCCGGATGCGCCCCCTCCAGTACTGGCTGAAGCCCAGAGTTCCTTCACACGCTTGGCGTCTTGGACGTCTACGTGTTCTGGTGAACCAAGCCTGCGTAACCGCCCTAGCCTCGTGGAAAGATCCCCTTTGGCTAGAGCAGGGTATGCCCCTGGGCTCCACATCCAGCCGGAAAGTGGTCACGACAGACACCTCCAACACGGGTTGGGGGGCTCTGTGCGATGGCGAACCGGCCTTCGGTCTCTGGTCGAACCAGGAAAGAAGCCTCCACATCAACTACCTGGAAATGCAGGCAGTATGGTTGGCTCTTCGCTACTTCCTACCGGTGCTAAAGGATCGCCACGTCTTAGTCCGATAAGACAGCATGACGGTGGTATCTTACATAAATCACCAGGGAGGCCTCTCCTCAAGACGCCTTTTTTCCCTAGTATTACGCCTCTTGGAATGGGCCCAGTCCAATCTGCGCTCACTGAGGGCAACTCATGTTCCAGGCAAACTGAACCGGGGGGCAGATATGCTATCTCGGAGCAACGTTCCTTCGGACGAATGGACGCTCCACCCTATGTCGGTTCAGCAAATCTGGCAAATCTTCGGCAAGGCAGAAGTCGACCTTTTCGCCTCAGAAGACAATACTCATTGCCCAACGTACTTCTCGAAGGACTTGGCCCAACCGGCTCCTCTATGCTTTTCCCCCGATCGCGCTCTTACAGCAGACGATCAGGAGAATCAGGGATCAAGCGCACCGAGTGCTATTGGTAGCCCCTCTATGGACAAACCAGCCTTGGGTCGCAGATCTCTCCCAGCTGCTAGTAGCAGCCCCGTGGCCTATTCTCCTGAGGCGGGACCTCCTCTCTCAGGCAGGGAACACGATATGGCACCCCCAGCCAGAGCTGTGGGCTCTGCACCTTTGGCCTCTCGACGGGAGCCTACGGACCTCCCCGAGAGCGTACTGAACACCATATCCCAGGCTAGAGCCCCATCCACTAGACGTCTCTATGCCCTCAAATGGTCTGTCTTCGCCTCCTGGTGTACACCACGCGGCGCTGATCCGGTGTCCTGTGACATATCGCTGATACTATCATTCTTGCAAGAGTTGTTGGATAACGGCCGTGCCCCTTCCACGCTCAAAGTCTATGTGGCAGCTATTTCAGCCTCACATACCCACATCGGAGGAAAAGGAGTGGGCAAGAACGACCTTATCGTTCGTTTCTTGAAGGGCTCCAGGCGGCTACACCCCCCTCGCTCTCTTACAGTTCCCACTTGGGATCTGCCCACGGTCCTGAGGGCTCTAAAGAGCCCTCCCTTTGAGCCTTTGCTATCTGTGGACCTCCGTTCCTTAACGCTCAAGACCGCTCTGCTTCTCGCTTTAGCATCAGTGAAGCGTGTGAGTGACCTACAGGCTCTCTCTGTGAGCCCATCATGTCTTGAATTTGGGCCTAACGACGCCAGGGTCATCCTCAAACCAAGGCATGGCTATGTACCTAAAGTGCTCTCTACTCCGTTCAGAGCACAGGTTATTACGCTCTCTGCTCTCCCCTCCTCCGAGCGGGACCCAGAGCTTAACCTGCTCTGCCCAGTCAGAGCATTAAAAATCTACATTGAGCGCTCCGCCCCATTCAGACGGTCGGAACAGATCTTCGTGTGCTTCGGTGACCGCACCAGAGGGTCTTCGGTCTCGAAACATAGACTATCAAAGTGGGTAGTTGAGGCTATATCGCTGGCGTACTCTTCCTTGGGCCTTCAATGTCCCACGAGAGTAAGAGCCCATTCCACTAGAGGCATTGCCTCTTCCTGGGCATGGTATAGCGGTGTCTCTATAGAAGATATCTGTGCGGCGGCCTGCTGGGCTTCGCCGTCCACTTTTACAAGATTTTACAATCTGGACGTTCCGGCCCTTCAGGCCCGGGTCCTTTCTGCTTTGAATTAGGCCGCTGAGCCCTGGCTCTATAGCCATGCCAGCGCCTAATAACTTTGGGACGATTAACCGGACTAGGCCACCTACTAGCTTGGCCTTCTCCGCCTTCTCAGGGATTCCCTGTTTTACCCCGTCTCCGAGCCAAGGCTCCGAGACTATCTGTGTTTTTCGTTCCATCTGTAGCACGGCGTGATTATACTGGTTCCCCATAGCGTCCTGCTACGCAGTACGAGTGGAGTATCGATTGGGAACGTACTCGGTTACTTACGTAACCTCGGTTCCCTGAGATACGGGAACGAGTACTGCGTTCCTTGCCGTGCTACGAGCTGCATTGTCGTCGCTTCAGTTGAAGTAACCTGAGGACTCTACGGCGATGCGTCTGCTTATATAGCCATAAGCCCCGCCCATTTTGGCGGGTGCCATCGCCATTGGTCCGGCAGCTCCGCTATGATTGGTTTAAAGTTTTACTTTTTTTCAACCAATCACCGTGCAGTTTTCACTGCGCTATTGAATTGCTTCAGTCATCGGAGAAAAGGACTTTTCCCCATAGCGTCCTGCTACGCAGTACTCGTTCCCGTATCTCAGGGAACCGAGGTTACGTTAGTAACCGAGTACGTTTACATTTATTTTCAGATTTCAATAGTGAATACAGTCAATCCTAGATTATGTAATCCTAATATTTAAACTTGTTGAC
Organism: Barbatula barbatula; assembly: GCF_947034865.1. NCBI lineage: Eukaryota > Metazoa > Chordata > Actinopteri > Cypriniformes > Nemacheilidae > Barbatula > Barbatula barbatula. Next base: position 11,434,053 of record NC_136772.1, read on the forward strand.
CATATTCACCATAGGAACATTTATAAACTCTGGATGTGTTTTTTGAGCTATGTATGCAATCTGCATTCCATATTTTAAAACACACATTATTTGTGTACTTGTTCGGTCACATGACAAGGAAATTATGGCTCATGTGGTATGTCTGTAATGTATGTATACAAATGAAAATAAATTAATTCCTTTTCAGATTTCATCTCATGTAGGTGTTTGGCTTAGATATGCGTTACCTGCACAATGACTGTATCATTTCTTGAATGTATGGAAAATTGAAAAGCAATGCGAACAATGCATCTGTCATTTAATACTGTATTGTTATTTATGTTTCAGCTTTCTTGTATCTGCGCACTAGCAAAGGAAAGGTCATTGGAGTAAGCTTCAGCAAAAGCATAAACGGATTGGATGTGCATTGAGTCTCTTTAGATAAAAGCATTTGACAAATGCATGAATGTAAATGAACGTTCGCTTATGTCAGTCGTGATGTAAGCTACGACCACATCTTTATCAAGACATTTAACGCATCTGTGAGTCTTTATCAAAACATTTACTGATTAGTGCCCAACACATGAGGAATGTTCACAAATTAATAATTAGATTCCAGTTGAGACTGAAGCCTTTTCCAAACATCTGTTCCAATCTTGGCCTCGCAGTCAAAGTAAATTAATCTTCTTGTATCTCAGGTGATCGTGGTAGCGTATCGAGACGCCGACGTCTCGCTGTGTCATTTGCCTACAGATAATGAAAACAAATTTAATATACTCCTTGAGGAAAGTTATAGCAAGAAGTAACAAGAGCCTTCGGTAACTTGTTTTGCATCGGAAGTCTTCAGGGTTCATGATTTTAATTTACTAATTTTACGCCCCAGATTTACAGAGATTTTCCTTGTATCACAAGTCATAAACTGCAATGCAAATAAAGTGTCATGCTATAAATAGCATTGATTTTATTCGTATTACAGAATGGCTCCTCCTCACATGACCACAATTCGATGCTTTTCTTTGCAATAGTTTATATTATAAGAAACAAAAGTTATTATGATGGAATGTAAAGCTATTACCGAAATTAAATTCCCTCCCTGTTCTCTTAAGGGCTCCATATTGTCATGTGCAATAACAAGTTTATGTTTTATTGACAACATTTCACATTACAAGCATTATTGCAAATTACAAACTACAGCCTTTTGCAAGTGAGCATGGCAAGTAATGATGCCCTTTGCAACCATGTACTTACATGAGGCAACGTTATTCTCCAGTGATATTGAGGAAAACCAAACACAGACAAATACTAGCCACCCAGAATGATTTCAAAAATGTAAATTATAACTTAGCAACTAGTACTCCAAATTATGAAGATATGCGTGTGATCTCACTAAAAGAAAGAAGGCAACTAAACTAAAAGATCTAATTAAAATGTCTACACACTGAAAAAAATTCAACTTAAAAGAAGAGTTCACCCAGAAATGAAAATTCTGTCATCATGTATGCACCCTCCAAATCTGTATATATTACTTTGTTCTGATGAACATGGGGAAAGACGACATTTGGAAGAATGATTACTACCAAGTCACTTAAACGTATAATAAACTTGACCTAAAATAGATGCATTTTATATATCTAAACAAATCTAGTCTAACAGGGTTTTAGGTTAATTTCATAAATCAGTTTAATATCATTTAAATTCAAATTTATAAGAAAGCCAATTTGATTGAACACATTAGTTCAAAAGCTGCCTTAAATATTTAAGGTGAAATATGTGACATTTTTTTACAGTGCACAGTGATAATTTGTGTTAAATTATTGCTGTTTATAATGTTGGTTGATGGCATGGTGGGGGTGTTTGGCAACTGTTAAACACTTGGGCCGTTTTTTTGTTTAATGCTTAAGCCTTGTCTCTGAAACCGGGCCTTGAAAGTGGTCTGAAAGTTTATTCTACCCGACTGTAGACTTTTACTGAAACATCTGTAACTTCCTTTTTCTATCGAAAATAAGTCACTGATCCTTCATAATTTTTGTAGTTTTGTGTGCCTCAAAATCCTTTCATTATGTCTCCTAGATATTTGCTCCCTTCTGTATTCCAGCCCTTCAGTTATTGTTCGTCTGTTTATTAGTGCATCTTTGTTTGCAATCACCTCATTTTTTCCCAACCCTGCATACCGTTGCAAAAGGGAATAGAGAGATGTCTTTGAGGATGAATATATGCCACAGTCTGCTTACTAATGGAAGACACAAATGCAATAACGCAGTGCCGTGATAAATATGCGCTCTAATGTTTTTCTGTGTAATCTGTAAAAAAATGCCTCCCTCCCTGCCGTTTCTTTCCATATATTATTGCAGCCAAATGACATTTTGAGGCAAAAAAGTGTTTCTCTGTCTTGTTGTAATTATAATGGGACTGTGGCACAGCACAGTTCAATATCTGTGATTGACAGAAGGAGTAAAGAGGTTTTGTGCTAAAACGCAGAGTGAAAACGTAGAAGTTTATCTGGGACGATGCAAAGAGCATTCTTCCCCAGAGATGTCTTGTGGCTCAGTCAAAGCTTTGATCGTAACACCCTTCGTAGCCTCTTGTGCTGACCTTTGTGCACTCTGTATCTATGTCTTTTCCCATTTGCCTCTTTCAACAAATCTCTCTTTAACTGGGTTTCTTCTGAATTGGGGTCAAGGCCACTTTCACTTGCTTGATGTTTGCAGGTCTGTAAAATTGAACTGACAGTCTGGACAGTTTGAAGAGAGTTAGTAAAAAGCCCTTGAGAGTTTGTGTTTTCAGCTACCAACAGCTAGCCATCCTTTTGAATCTTTTGTTATGTTTTGTAATAATGTTTGTAATGCGTATAATGTTTAGTATAGTATGTTGTAATCTTTTAAATGATAATAAAATCAGGCCGATAAGACCTGTTAGGCTTGTGGCTATTGAAAAAACTTTTTTGGTTTGCACTACCAGAACATCTTTAATTTGCTTATAAAATAAACATCAGCAGATAGTGTTTATAATAAAAGCAGTTGTCCACATTTTGTCTTTTGTTTCAGGCTCAGAAAAATCTGTATTAATACTATATACTGCATATTGGCTATTATATCAGTTATCGGCTTCCAATGTTAAAGAATTATCAGTCATCGTTATCGGCTAAGAATGTACATATTGATGCATCCCCAATAAAAATGAAATATTTCACTGAACCTTTTCACCGCAATTTTCTCTTTCAACAGCAAAAAATTGTATCTGTTTTTATTGTTTTACCAAGGACTGTTTTATTGTTTTTGTCTAACATTGCACTCTTTTAGTAAATTGACATGCCTTAAATAGTACATAACATGATCATGTACAGTACATTACATATTCGTACAGTGTCTAATATTGCCGTGTGTGAATGTAAGCAGTCTGCCAAGTTGTAAATACGAAGGTGAATGATCAACAAAGTGATTGGCTTGGAAAAAACGAGTTGTCCCTAGTCTGATTCGTGAAATGCTGCAGATTTATGTCACTACACATAGTCCCCGCCTACGTTTTGCTCGGACTGCCCGCGAAAACTAATTTGAGAGTCAGTCGAGAAGTTAGGTCAGAATAACTGCCGAAAATATACATTTATTAAATTTACTATTATTACGAAAATATGGTGTTTTTACACCTTCTATGTACATAAATGTGTTATTGGTAACTCCATAAACCAAAGTAAGACCTTAAAAATCCCTACTTATGTACTCTTTAAAGAACATTACCTGAGTTTGCATCTGTCGAGCAGGATTTTTTTAAACAGTAAATAGCAGGTACCTGACACACACCAGACATCGCAAGTATGGATAAGTGTGACATGTTATTCAGTTTAATTAGTCATTGCTTTCAGTTTCCAGAGCTCGGTCTGTTGTTGAAATGACAGTAAAAACAGCATTAGCTAAATGATCAGACTAATCCTTATAATATGCATTCATGATATTCAGCTCATGAATATTTATATCCTAACTGTGTAGTGTAGTGAAAAGCACCATGAGCGCTCAATGGCCACTTAGCTGCTTTCATTTCAGTTAAAGCATTTAAAAGCGCTGAATGCCGTGTTGTTCCACACAGCAATGTTTTGTGCGCAATACAGGTGTTTTCGCTGCACCTGATTTTCACCCACTGATCTTAATTGTTATGGACTTTGTAATTGCATAATGAAGCTGGACAGAGAAGGAAAAATCACAGCTGTTATTATGAGTCGGGTTGCCAGCCACTGGGTGCCACCCAATGCGTGATGTTTTTTGTGCATGTATGTGTTTTTGACAGATGGGTCATCTGGCTTCATGCCTGCTGAAAAAACAACCAACAGTTTTGGCTGTAACTCTGCATGTTGTCACTACTGACTTCTCGAAATTTTCTTCATTTCAGAATGGTAGCATTTGAAATGACCCATGATGCTTTTCTAGTAGAGGAAGATCCTCTGGTGTCCTGTTGTGGAGGGATGCAGAGAAATAACTCTTCGATGTAGTCATGCACCATTGAACCATGAGACCAGTTTCTGTGCTCGCCCAAAGCTGACAGTGACCCATGCGGCAGGCTGGGATCTCAACGGTTCCCAGGTGAGGGGCTGCGAAAAATATGAAGGCATTCTTCTAAACCTCAGACTCATGTTTATCTTGTTGTGCACGTGTGACAGCTGCCACTTGTCAAATATTTTAGATGTTGGTGGACTATGGGAATGGTTTCATCTCTATATGGGGACACAAAAAAAGCTAATTTAGGTGTATGGATGGAGTGAAGCTGTAGTAAACAACTTCCAGTAAAGTATCGCCTTAGTTTGCTGCACCCTCCATAATCTACAACTGAGAAATATAGAAGTGTATATATATACTGTATATATTTATATATACATATATTTTGCAGTACCGGGAGTTACGCTGTGCAAATTGCTTTTCGTGCTACATTTCTGTATGTATTGCGCTAAAGCGGTGCGGACAGCATATGTAAATTACAATTGCTATTATTGGGCACAATTCATTCCAGTGTGTGAAATCCTCATTAGAGAGTCCGTCCAACTCTCCAGTCACCAATACATCAAATTGACTCCAAATAATGTCAGACCCTTACAGCAATGAGCATCTTATGAGTCATAAAAACAGGTTTAAACAAAGAGTTTAACTTTCAGCCAGGAACACACATTTTTTGCTACTATCATAAATGCCTAAAGATTTTTTAGAGCATCTTAACAAAGAAAGTGAGATGGCAGGTGTCCTTATAAATTCACAGTCCTGCAAATGTTGCTTGAGCAGAACTCCAAGCCTTCTGTCACTCACGTTCAGGTCGTAACAGAGTCTCACCGCGTTTCCTTCAATGAAACGACGGCAGTTATTACATGCACTGCTGCACGACCCTGAATTCCTCAGACATCGGGATTAATTATAATGAAGGACAAAGAGAAGCTTATCTCTGCTACTGTGTGCTCCCTCATGTCAATGCATGAGTGTAACTGAAAAAGTCAAAAGAAATAGCTCTGTAGGAGTTTGCGAACTGCAAAACGGTGTAGTATGTTTAATATACAAAACACTGCGAACGGTGTAGTATGTGGGGTAAGACAAACATCAGCTGTGCTAGTTTAAAGTATAATGACCTACATACCACAATGTTTACTAGATGCCACCTCTTTACTATATTTGCATGTGTAGTTTTATTTATACTTGAGTTAAAAGGATCATGGAACACACACATTGATTTACATCCGTGCCAGAAATTCATCTGCACTTCAGTCGAACGGAAGATCACACAGATCCAGATAAACTGCATTACGATTTGGTTCCAGCTTTCTGTTGGGTTCTGCAAACTGAAAGTCCCCTGCTGGTTACGCAATGCATAAATATTTCATTGGCAAAGTTTGGGCTTGAACAGAGGGATAGGAAAGCAGAAGCTGCTCTGTCTTGTCACTGGATTGTAATGTGTACATTCTTTTTGCATGAAAGATTTAAGCGGTGGCGTAGGTTTCATTTGAACATCACTGCAAGAACTGTCTGCCTACAAAGGAAAGATCTGTCTAGTCAACATGTAAAGCACCCAACCACAGTCTGTTTTGTTTTTACTTGCCATGCATGGGCGTGTTTATCTGTGATAAATTATACTACAATAAAAGTAGCATAGATGGTTTATAAGGACAATACTAGAACGTTCCTATAACATTATAAATCAACAAAGTTATAAGAGTAAGTATAGTTCTAGACCCTTGCAAAGGCTTCTGTTATAAATCAACAAAGCTGTCTACACCATGTAATACACACTGCAATCTAGTTTTGTTGCATTGCTCCATTGTGGAGTATTCAACTTTCAAGAAACTGGTATCTAGCGAATCAAAATGATTTAAAATCAGTAATGCTTTTCGCTTTGATTCTAAAACGTATTTTGTTTGTCACGTCGATGTCAGTGCTTGTTTTTATGACGTGAAACATAAAACATGCATCTATGAATTAGACATCTTTATTTGTCAAACTCACTTAATAGGAACCTTTGTCATTAATGAAGACTTAATGTTTCTAATTAGGTTTTATGCATCATGGAATGTCTGTGATTGGTTTACTTCTATAGTAATATAGTTGGTAATACGTCATATGTGACCCTGGACCACAAAACCATAAGCCATTGGTAGCACGGGTATAATTGAAAAGTTTGGTTCCACAATGAGAAAACATGATAACAAAATACAAAACATGATTTTGACAAAAAGTGATCTCATTTTGAAACCAAACTCTTCATTTGTAGCAATAGCCAACAAAAATATTGTATGGGTTAAAATTATACATTTTTCTGGTGTGCCAAAAATCATTAGGATATTATTCATGTTCCATGAAGATATTTAGCACATTTCCAACTGTAAACATATCAAAATGTTTTTTTTTGAAGCATCAAAATCGTGAACAAAAATTTATGGAAACACGGCTACAGACATCACTCAGTGCTGCCCGCTCTTTGTGAATTATCCATTCAAGTGTGGTCTCTGTGTACAACTTAGATTTCTGCTTTCAGGTTGATCTACTCTACACAATGTTATTACAGCGTTAAACCATTAAAGAGCATTGGCACAAACCTGTTTCTTCAGAGATACAGCCTGCTTTAGCCTCTGATGGACAACTTTAAATGTGATATTCTCAATATTTAGATTTTTTGCACCTTCAGATTTTCATGTATCTCAGCCAAATATGTTCCTGTCCTTACAAACTATGTATCAATAGAAAACTTATTTATTCAGCTTTCAGATGATGTATAAATCTCAATTTTAAAAAATAATTTTCGGCAGCCTTTCAGTTATTTATTTGATAAATTGTACAAGATTTCTGTATAGTAAATTATTTTTTTCTGTGTGGTGTGATAAAGTGCAGCTGAGGCACTCTGTGATATCATATTGACACGTATTAATTCATTTCATAATACGTATTTATTTGTGTCCAGTAATTTTTCAATGAGCAATCATTAAAACATTTGTGAGTCTAACCATAGACTGGCCAATGTCTAAAATTCAATTAAAAAAAATATTCAGGTCATGTGAACATAGAGTGTTACTATATCTGAAATAATGATAAAATTTGCTCAAATTCAATTTTTTTTTAAGTAAAAATATTTTTGAATGGGAGCGCTTCAGGTGTACTGTCTTGACAGATGTCATATTGTGTAAAAACACGCTCTCACGCTCTTATTTCAAGATAAAAGAGTTATTTCAGTCTACAAGGAAGCAAGTCTCTTGTTGAATATCAGCACCAGTAGGCAGAAGTTAAGCTCTGAACAACACATCCATTAGCGCATTAGAGGAGAAACTGTGTGTGTTTCTTTCACCAAGAAAATGAACTGCAGTACTCATTAGCATTTCAAATCGTCTGCATCTCAACAAATTAGTTCATTGCTTTAACATCATTTTACGTCCTGATCTATGACTACATGCTCATTCGCTTACCTAAACCTTAAATATCTCATGTGAAAAAGCTAGACACGATAAAACGAAAGATATTGCTGAAACAATCAATTATATTTCCTGAATATATATATGTATAGTCACTGCTGAGGATGTATTGACACAAAATCTCTTTCTTCTGGTTGGCCTTTAATATAGGGATTATGGCAGCAAGCAAGCTCGGCCCCCTTTGTGTCATCTCAGGTCTCCTTCATCTCACAGCTGGGAGATCGAGCTCTTCTATTTGCTGCCATCCGTTGACCTCCAAAGGTCTTGCCGATGTGAGGCATGTGTGAAAAAATCAGCCCTTCGGTACCTTGACAGCCTTGGCTGTATGCTGGCTGGTGACCGTTGACTTTTCTATATGAAAATATAGTGAAAGGCAGGTGGCGGATTGACGCTTTGAATATCGTAAAATCTTCTCTTTGACGTTGCAGTCCCTCCTTTACTTTTAATTGAATTAGGTTCATGGGGCTGTGGAGCTCATCACAGAAAAAACAGATCATGATATTCAGCAAAAGTAGAAGTGAAAAAGTTCAAAATGATAAGGTGGTGAAAGAGGTGATGCGGGTATCATTAAACCAATAAAGCAAAAACTTTATAGAAGTGCAGAGTTTCAGAAGTTTCTAAATAAGGTTTAGAAATAGAAACCTTTGAAAGTCATTAGACAGGTCATATCAGTCGCAAGCCATGGGCTATATTGGGCTCCAAATATACACAGTGCATGTTATACAAGTTGTTCAGTTCTACATCTTTTAGCAAGAGAAACTTACAGCAAGAGAAGAGATAATCTTACCCTCATGCCATTCCAAACCTGTAAGGGTTATATCCATGTGAATGCTGCACATGGGTGGTGCTTGAGGAGATTCCCCCTTCCAGAAAAACACTATATAAATGTAACGAATATAAGGGGTCAAGCTCTGAAGGGCAGAGACACCTATTGTATCCGTTAGTTTTCTTATTATTATTATTCCGCCATGGAAGTCTATGGCAGCCCATAGAACCGTACACAGGAAAGTTAACGCACAGATAACTGACAGTGTCAACATTACCCGGAACACATTTGGAGTCTCCTAACTCAAACCAACTCACACCACCAACAGTCCAAAATTTCACACACATTTTCACTCATAACTTTTGAACCGTAAAGCGTAGAAACAAAGTTCCTGAGCCCATGACAAACATTCTATATGACGCAATTTTTCCGTCATGATTTATTCGAAAAACAGACTTTTTCAAACTTGTCCTAGATTTTTTTATCGATTTGTAAAAAAAAATGTATATAGCATCTAAAGACAATGCTGACAAAAAGGATTTTCGATTGGTCAATCCGTTCTCGTACAGCATGTGAACGAATTCGACGGACAGCTCACCAAAATGGATTTGAAAATGGTTTTGCCTTACGGTTTGGCCTGTAGTGTGATTTTTAGCAAAAAAAAAATCTTGAAAAACTTTGCAACCGTTATCGAGACAAAACCATTGTAGGAAACACAGAACATTTACTACTAGTTTACTAAATGTCACAGGCTGTATGTCAAAATAAAAATACTTTTTTGCTTTTCTAAATGGAGAAACCCACTGTAAATCCTGCACTATTATCCTGTGATAACTACACACTGGTATCTCCCCTTCACTGCCAAAACTCTTGAGCGTGTTGTCACAAGCTCTCCTCCTTTCTCACGCAGAACAACAAGAGCGACTTCGTTCTGACTTCTTTTTCTTTTCTACTCTTGCTAGAGTGTTCTTAAACTTGGGTTTCAAAATATGATAATCTGACATATATATATTTCCTCGGTCTGTCATTCTGGGCATCGCACATTTGGAATTTTGTCGTAAAATGCAGTCTTTTTCAAATGCAATGGCGAGTCACTACAAAACTTGGTATGGTTCATTATGGTCAAGAGGACCTGTAAAATTATAGGCCAGTAAATTATACGCCCCCTAGTGGTCAAGAGATATAACGAAATGTATACAAATGTTTGTAACAAATGAGGAAATCGACTTAATGTTATTCGATTCAAAATAGTATATTTGTTGGCTCAAGCCGAGTTCATAGATATCATATTCCAACATACTTCATGTCTGCCACATTTAATTTTATAAAGGACACACTTTTTCGAACTCCTCATACAAAAGCTGTCTGGTTTGCATTGAATTTTGTATAGGCCTATAGTTTCTAGAGACACCCCTTAATAAAAGTTATCAAAAGCTCTTTGATTGATCAAAATAAAAGGGACATGTGACTGTATCTTCGCGACACTTTTGTGTATTGACACAGAACTTGGTATGCATCATCACTGTCAGATCTTTTTCATCGCACACAAGTTTGGTGACAGTGTTACCTAGTGGTCAAATGTTAGAAGCAATTATATTGAGCTCTTAATGTTTTTATTTATCTTCTTTGCAGAAACTAAACAGAAATGTCCACATGTATTTCCATTTGTGCCATTGTAGTGCTTGACCCTGCACTTGCTGCTTGCAGCAATATTTTGTATTATTATTATTATTATTTAATCTTGAATGATTTTAATACCACATATGTGCTTTCAAAATTATTTATTTCAAAAAGGTTTTTAGGTGATTTAAGTGATCTATTAAAACAAAACTATTTAAAAATTTATAGCAAATGTGACATCCTCCTGGTAATGCTTCTCAATGAGGGAATTTGTAAAAAATTCAAAATCAATGCAACTATACCTTAAAATCACTGGTAATGCCAATAGATTTGGCACACACCATTTCAAAACAAATATATACTGGAAAATGTACATTTTTAACTTTTTTTCTTTTTTAATTGATTGATATTGAGACAAACAGTTTTAAAGATCTAATATGATGAACTAGAAAATCTGGATAAAACTCACTGGGCATTTTTAAGATACAATTTCAACACAAAGACGCAAAGAAATAGTTTGGCAACCCCTGTTGTAGTGTAATTTACTGGTTAAGTCTCTATTCAAATTAAGTATATGGATGGATATACAGTGTATTGCTTATACTCCGTCTGACAACTTTGTGTGATTGTTTTGCATACAGGTTATTTAATCTTGTGAACAACCGAAACCCATCCGTCAATTAAAATGTTAAATTAAAGCATCAATATTCATTGACTATATCTAGATTAAAAAGCCCTGATTTGAGTTTAACAAGCACTCTCCTAGCGCTGATATTTTTTTTGTTATACACAAGAGCATGAGGGCTGAATTGTTTTCATATTCAAATGTATTTTAAATAAGTAAGCAGGCGTCTGAATAGCAGCCTCTTATTGATGTGAGCGACCTTCAGAATTGCATTATCTCAGTCAGTCTTACACATGGATGTGTGAAGTGAGCAGAGCCCTGCCCTCTGCAACTTAATTAATAGAATGTCACAATGATGGGAGAATTTGGTCAAGGGTTGAATCTTCTGCACCATTTAACCGTATAATGGGATGGTTTCTTCTGTGTCTTCCCGAAAGCCGACCTTGCCAGCATCTTTGAAGGTACTGAGTGCATTTGTTTATGAAAGGAAGAAGTAATGATGGAAACAGAAATGTCAACAGGACCTCGACATATTTACCATTTCTGTTATCAAATTAAAGCTAAACTCAAGAACTATAGTGTTTAACATTTGTCATCAGGTGAGTACATTTTTACGCGAACTATAATTTAAGTGCTCTCTGTAATCTTCTGTAGAGATGAATTACATAGGAAGAGACAGAAAAGGGGGCAGTGTGAAGAGCTTATGCAACATTATTGATTCCATATCGATGAATGTATACATTCAATCGCACATTCTGAAACCATATCATTCGATTCCTCCCCAGTGATTTTGGGCAGACAGATCCATGCTAACGAAATACATTGTTTGGGATTAAGCCTGTGCTGATGTAAAGAGAGAATGAAGACAAGATGCCAGGCTATCCATGCATATTAAAAAGGAGAGTGTGGATGAGCGGGCATGTGTTTGTGTGTGGCAGGCAAGACCTAGTCACTGGCCAAAAGTGTGATGCAGTATATAATACTCAGAACACTCTTATTAACGGCCTGCCCAGATGCTTCAGTGGGCTCTATCTCTTGAGTAATTCTGACAGTCTGTCGCTGAAGTCAGCTGTTCTTAAAGCACCCGAAAATCAATTGCACAAACTGAGACTGTGTTTCTCTCTCTGACATAATAGGTAAGGAAGTCCTGTTGTGTTTTGTGCCTTCTTAGGATACTCTTTTTTCAGGACGAGTTGTAGTTAAAAGAATTGTTCATCTAGAAAATACAACAAATTCTGCTCTGTGATTTACTGTATTGTCAGGAACCGTGACAGAGAACCCAAGTGCAGGCAGCAAAACGGAGATGAAGGGGTTGAACAAGGACTTTAATATATACAGAAAACAGGAACAAAACAAAAACCCACGAGGGGGTGACAAAACAGGGTACACAATAAACTGAACTAACTAAAGACTAAACACTTGACAAGAATTACAACTACAAAACACCTAGACTAACAGAACACTCACACTGACTAGACTAGACTAACAACTCAAAGACATGGCATAGCATTAAGCAAGAAACAGTAAAGCATACCAGTAAAGCAAGGTAACACGTACAACGAACGAGCACAGGACAATGAACACGAGGGCATTAAATAGGGGAACAAACACAGGATAACTACTAAGGGGCAGGTGAAGGTAATGAAACACTAATGGGAAGGCTAACGAGACAAAAGGGCGGGAAACACTGACGAGACACGAGAAAGCACATGGCTCTCTCACACAAAACCTAAGGCTATGCCATGACTCCGCTGCAAGACCAAGAATAAACATGACATGATAGCGGAATCATGACATAAGCCCCCCCTTAAATGAACACCACCAGGTGTTCATCAAGGGGTAGGTTGACAAGACAGGGCAGACTGGGACAACGACAAGACAAGGCAAAACATGGAAAACAAGATTAAGGGCAGACAAGCATAAATTACAAAGGGGTTGGGATGACATAATAAAAATAACAAACAAGGGAGGGGGGGAGGGGGAACAGCAGAGTTCATGGGGGAACAAAAGAGTCCATGGGAGGAAGTCCAAAGGGTTTGGGACATGGGGGAACAGTTTTTGTCCCTGGCGCTCGGAAGCGCGGAGTCCCAGGGGACACCCTGGGGGGCGGCGCTCGAGAGCGCGAAGTCCCCCAGGGGCAGGACTTAACGCCGGCTGGAAGGCCGGCAGGGCAGGACTTGACGCCGGACTGGGTGCAGGTGGGACCACCGGACTTGGGACCACCGGACTTGGGACCACCGGACTTGGGACCACCGGACTTGACGGGACCAGTTGACTGGACGCCTGGGCAGAACTGGACACGGCACTGTACACGGGCTGCAGCGCCATCTGGGCCTGCTTCCGTGCCCTCATCTTTTGCCTCTTCCTTCTCAATCGAGCCACCCGCCAGGTGGTTGGCTGAAGGAAGGAGACGAAGGGCAGGTCTCGCTCCGGATTGGAGGCCTCCGAAGAGGACCCCCAGGATTCACGCCTTCCCCGTTTGCCATCCAGGCTGACTGCGGGTGGGGAGGCAGAAGGTGGTGGAGCGGAGGGCGTGGCGATGCCGAAAACCCCGACCTGCAGGACACGACCCTCCAGGCGGGTTGACATCTGTCCCGGAGTAGTGGAGCCCGGGCAAAGATCAGTGCCCAAGGTGTCAGCAGACATCGTCCCCGAATCCCCCCTTCCCCACTCACCGCGAATGGCGCCAAGCGGAACAGGAGCCGTGGAGCTCGAGCCGGGCGGAGCTGAGTCCCCCGGGGCGGCGACAGTCAGGACGCAATCCTCCGGGACGCTAGCCAATGGGGCGGGTACCCCGACTGGAACTCTGGCCTCGTCCCGGTTGATCATGAACCTGACCATATCGTCGAACCCCAGGGGCTTAAGCATCCTCTTCTCCGATGGCGTGAGACGGTTGGTGAGGCAGCCATCAAAGATCACCTTTAACTCTGCATCACCGAACTCAGTATCCCTCGCCACCGAAGAAAATGCCCTGGCGAACTCCCGCGTCCCATGATCCCCCTGACGGAACCCAAACAGCAAGTGGGCAAGGCGAGATCGCAGGAACGATGCTGAACGGTCCATGTTGGCTGCCTGCTGGGTTCGGTTCTGGCTCGTTCGTTCTGTCAGGAACCGTGACAGAGAACCCAAGTGCAGGCAGCAAAACGGAGATGAAGGGGTTGAACAAGGACTTTAATATATACAGAAAACAGGAACAAAACAAAAACCCACGAGGGGGTGACAAAACAGGGTACACAATAAACTGAACTAACTAAAGACTATAGCTAAAGAGGGGGTTTGTCAGCCTCATGTGGATAATGTACTGTGGGCATTCAAAAGTCTGTTCCCTTTCTGTCGGTCTCTCGACGTTGTGTCGAACCGACAGATGGGGTTCGCCCCTGAGAACCTATCATCTTCTGACTATTTCGAAAAGGCCAATGAAATTGGCGAATGAAATTTGTATGCCGGGCTCCGCCCATGCTCATTCATTCACCTTTTGTTCTTCGGAGCCTTCGCATCTGATGACATTCTTCGAATTGCCGAATTCTACGACGTGGTGCAGCGGAGATTCCCCTGGGCGTCCTGGCAGTTCCAGAGGTATTTTTCTAAAAGAGCAATTTCCTCAGCGTGGCATTGCCCGCTGATCTCTTGGGTGCAGTACACTCATCGAGGATGGGGACGGACACGGTGGTTGCCGCAGGTGTTCGGGGGTCCGACCACTGTGGCAGCCTCGTGGATTCATCCTGCCCGCGGGCGGATGGCTATTCCGACGTTGCGTCACGGTGGCTGTGTTCTGTAAGATCCAGCCGCCACCTCGTTTGCTTCCCGTTCTGTGACCGCAGCGGCTATGGCCCTGCCGTCAGCGGCGGCGAGCAGCGGGGGTGATGTGGGGATTATCGTGAGCGTTAATCCGTCAGCTGGACTGCTCGCAGACTGCTCGCGCCCCGTCTCGCTTGTTTAGCAGTTCCCCAAAGATGGTCCTAAGCCGTCTTATTCCTCAGCCACGCGCTCGGACACGAGTCGTGGAGATGAGGTGTCTCTTGCAACATCGGAGCGCGACCTGCTGGCATCAGGCTCTGCCGATTCCCTGAAGCTCCCTCCCTCGGGAGGTCGAGCACAGGTGAGAGCAGACGTCAAGATGTCAGCCATGCTCGCTCGGACCGCCGTGGGTGTCGGATTGCGGTGCGCCGCAAGACTCCAAGCCGCCCGGCTCAAGTGCTGAGTTTTACAGAGCTGCATAAGGAGTTCAGTAGGACCTGGAGCGCCCCCTTCGGCGCGCTTCCGGCTAGCTGACTCTATCGCCCTCTCTTCCCTCTGGGCGGGGAGGCAGCTAGGGACTATGTCAATGCACCCTGGGTGGAGCATGCAGTCACGGGTATCCGCAGACGGCGGCCACCTGGGGAGCTTGACCTAGACTCACCGTCCAGGGCATGTAAGGTCTCAACATCTCTGGTGTTGAGGCTGGCAGTGCCGTGGGCCAAGCTGCCACCACTCTTACGCCATGGCCATCCTGCAGGCCAGGGCGCTAAAGAGAGCCCCATGGGGTAAGACCGACCCAAGTAGTGCCGCCGCCGACTGGCCCTCCGGGGACCACGGTGGCACAAAGGCTGGGTCGGACGATGTCCACATCAGTGGCCCGGAAAGATGCCTAAGACTCAATCTTGTGCAGGTGGGCGATGTCGAGAAAGGCCACTTTCCCGACTCCCCTCTCGCAAGGTCGGCTGATTGGTGACGCTGTCAAGGACTGCTCCAGCAGCTTTTGGACAGTGTAGAAACAGACCGGCCTGCTGTGACCCGGCCGCCTTTCGGCCGTCAAGGTCTCGCACGTGGTCTGCCCCCCAGCAGCCCCGGCCTTCTCCACCGTCGACTCCGGTTCTGGTGCTCCGCAGGTGGCCCCCCGGAGGAAGACGTCTAGAGAAGGACCACCTGGAGAGATTGAACCATCGGGCCCGACCCAGCCTTGGTCGCTGGGTGGTCGGACTGGGGCGGTCCCTGCCGCGTCCCAACACCTTCTGGGCCCCTCCGGGGGCCTAGTGCCCGCCTTCTCACAAGGAGAGGTCTCTCTCTGGGTCTCACTTTGCAGCCGCTCTCACCCTCTGAAAGATGGTGTTCGGCAACTCGACGTTGCGTCGTGGCGGCACGCAATGGCAAGTATAAAGCAGCCCTCAGCACTCTCGCTTCGACGGTGCGTTGAGCTGCGCCATCGCCTGGCAGGTGATTTAGCGGAGCTGTCCCCCCTGGGTGGGACCAGCACTGCTAGTCATTGAACCAACCCCCGCGGGTTGATGAAGCAGATCGTAACCCCCCCTGTGAGGTCCCTGGGTGCTTGGTTAGCATTTCAAACCATCACGGTGGCTGGGAGTGCGGTCCGTCTCGGCATTCGATCCAGTTCGCCAGACCTCCGCCGGGCTTCGGGCATCTTCTTACCTCAGCAGAGGCAGGGATGTTCCCGTGCTCCAGGCCGGGGCTGCCACCCCTCTGGCAAAGGCGATCGAACCGTCCCCTCGGCCGAGAAGTCCAGTGGCTTCTACAGCCGCACTTCTTCATCCCCAAACCAGGGGACGCTGCATACCTTGAGCAGCACCTTGCAAGGCACTGTCGAGGGGCTGGCATGTCAGTAGTGGGTCAGCCGGGAAAAAGAGCAGCTCTCCCTGGCGCAGAGCACCCCTTTTTCCTGGTAGGGAACTCAACACTGTCTCCATGACGGCGTGCTCGCTCTCTAGCACGCACAGTTAGTGCTGAGCTGCTTGTACTTTCAGGCAGCAGCCAGCGGTCCCCTGAAATCAGTTTCAGAGGCTCCTGGGCATGGTGTCCTCGGGGGTGGCCTGTCCCCCTCGGGTTGATGCACATGGGACCTCTACAGCACTGACTACAGAGACGAGTTCCCTGGAGAGCGTGGCGCACTGGCAGCTGGCGTGCTGCTGGCATCGCATCCTAAACCCCGCGCAGATCCTGAGGCTGGTCGTGGTAACGACAGACGCCTCCCTACGGGGTGCGGTGTGCAACGGGCGCGCAGTGTCGGGTCGCTGGACGGGCCCCCGCCTGCGTTGGCAGATCACTGCCTGAAGTTGCTAGCTGTCCTGCCCTAGTGCACAGCTGGCCGCGGGACAAGCGGAAGTACGCCTTCCTCCCAGTGAGCCTCATTGCGCAGGTCCTGTGCAAGGTCTGGGAAGGGAGTATCAAGTGCTGCTAGTTGCGCCTTACGGGCCCAACTTCACTTGGTCCTCGGAGCTAATACTCCTGACGACAACTCCCCCTGGCCAAATCCCCTGGCGAAGGGCCCTACTCGCAGGGGATGGGCACGTTGTGGCATTCGAGCCGGACCTTTGGGTCTGGCTCCTGGACGGGACAAGGAGCTCCTGAATGATCTACCCCCCACAGTGGTGGAGACTATCACTCAGGCAAGGGCCATGCCCACAAGGCTGGATACCTTTAAGTTGCGCCCCTTCTCGTCCTGGTGCTCTTCTCCAGGAGAAGACCCGCGGAATTGCTCGCTCAGGAACGTGCTGTCCTATTGCAGGAGAGGCTGGGGAGTAATCTTTCCTTCCACATTGGAGCGTGGGTACCCGCTGTCGCGGTTATCACGTACCAGTTGCTGGTGAGCCTCTGGGGCGGCATGACCTGATTATTACGTTCCTCTAGGGCGCGAGGGGCTAAAGCCTCCTCCGCGCCCCGTACCCTCTTGGGGCCTCAAGGTGGACCTTTGGGTTCCCTTTTTTCGGGCCCTGCGGAGAGCCCCCTTCCTCGTTCTGCGAGGGGGGTTGGCTCTCCTGCTGGGGCTCGAGTCCATCCAGAGGGTGAGGCACCTGCAAGCACTCCGTGTCCACCGATTGCCAAATCCAGGCCCGGTGACTCTCACGTGATCCTGAGACCCCGGCCGACTTACGTCCCCAAAGTTCCCGCCGCTCCCCTTCGGGAACTAGGTGGTGAACTTGCAGGCGCTCCCACACCGGGAGATAGACCCAACCTGTACGTGGGGTGTCTAGTAAGCGCATTGCGCCTCTACTCGAACCACATGGAGGGCTTCAAGGCCCTGAGCAGCTCTTTGTCTGTTATGGAGGTCAGCAACGGGAGTGCTGTCTCCGAGGAGAGTTGTCGCGCTGGATCGCACACGTCGTCACTTCGGCGTGCCGATCCTAGCCCGTGCCCATTTGAGTGACGGTACACTCCGCTCGGGGTGTGGCCTCCTTGTGGGCACCGGCTCAGTGCGCCTCTCTGGCAGACATCTGTAGAGTTGCGGGTTGGGCTACGCTATACCTCGCAGAGGCTTGCAACTTCCATGGGGGACCGGCAGCTCGAGTCTTGCCAACAGGTGAGACCAGGGGTCTCAGAGCGTACGCCTGCGCATAGCGCCATTCCCCTTCTTAGGTGGATCAGTGCGCTATGGGCTGCCTGCCTTCTCTCCCCAAGGGTGAAGAATAGGCAGTCCGTCCTTCCATCAATAAGCACTCAGGGCGGCGGGCTCGGCGGAGCAGCCCTGCCGCCTATGGACGGGTATCAAGCTGAGTTATTACATATAGCTCTAACCAGACCTAGTGCCCCACACGTAGTAACCCCCCACTAGGGTGGTTCCGTCTGAGATGTCGTCATGAGATGGTTCCCCTCGTGGCAACCCATGACCTCCCCCAGGTGGACATCCACCTTGCGGCATTCCGCTGAGTTGTCTCAAAGCCACTTGCCTGCAACATTTAGCCAAAAAAGCATAACGGCTAATGCTAACACCTTCATGGAAGGAAGGAAAGGTGACCAGAGGCTAGTATTTTTTTTTAGGAAATTTTAAGTGTTGCAGACCGTTCTATCTCCCTTCTATAGTAACTCTGCTTGACTTTTGGACCATGTTTTGACGGAATACGTGATGTGATAATGTGACATGGCGCATCTTCGGCGAAATTATGTAGAAAACCTTTTACAATCCAAAAATTTAGCGAGTTACCACAAATTTTGTGAATTTGTTTGATTAAGCGTTAAATTATGCAATTTAAGTATAGCCAAGTAACACTTTATCGTTGTCAATATGGATATTTCTCTTCAACAAATGCATCTATTTTCTTCAGAAAACTTTCTTTAAAGACCAGCCGGAATTCTTTGATCGATGGATGCACTTTTTGTTTGAATAAATCAACACCCCTTCACTCCCATTCTATGCATTATTCTTCAAGATGATAACCATATTCAGTTAGGATGCATTAAGGGTTGGTACAATTTGGGGAAGTTTTGGTTTGTAAGTCAAATATCACTTAAAAGGAGTAGTTCACCTAAAATGTTTTTGTCATAATTTAGTCACCCTCTCGTCATTTCAAACCTGTATGACTTTCTTCCACATAACACAAAAGATATTTTGAAGAATTTTGATAATAGCCCCAATTCACTTGCATTGGTTTTGTGTCCATGCATAGAAGTGAATGGGTGTAGTCGCTCTTCGGTTACCAATTTCAAAAAATCTTCTTTTGTTTTCTGCAGAAGAAAGTCATGCAGGTTTGAAATGATGAGGGTGAATAAATGATGATTTTTGGGTGAACTTTCACTTTAATGGATATGCCCATTTAATTATGTGATCATATTTGATCAAAATAAAAATTTAAATTGTATTTTGCAATTTGTAATGAAGTAACTTAATTTCAGGTTCATATTTTTTTTCTTCTCGTTGTCATATTTCAAAGCTGCTCACCCGTTGCTTGGTGAAGTGAAACCCACCGTAG
Organism: Barbatula barbatula; assembly: GCF_947034865.1. Classification (NCBI taxonomy): domain Eukaryota; kingdom Metazoa; phylum Chordata; class Actinopteri; order Cypriniformes; family Nemacheilidae; genus Barbatula; species Barbatula barbatula. The sequence goes on from NC_136772.1 coordinate 11,453,648, forward strand.
CTTGCGTCTCGGGTAATTAAGTGCGTCTGACGAAGAATTTCACCGGCTCACTCGTTAGTCCCCGACACTAAACAAAATCTCAGCAGACTGTTTCCTCAATACTGTCACCGAGACAACTGTAACTTGGTTGTACAGCTGAAAAAATGTGCAAACTATCGTTAATCACCCAAAAACATTAAATAACAAAGCAACACATTCCTTTTGAAAGTTAAAGTAGCAGTGTTGTGCGTAAATCACAATTGATTTTTGAATGCCATTTAAAATTCGATTTTGATATGTACATTTGAATTTACATTTACATTTACATTTAGTCATTTAGCAGAAGCTTTTATCCAAAGCGACTTACAGATGAGGAAACATTGGAAGCAATTATAACAACATAGGCAACAAAATACATAAGTGCATCAAACTAGTCCATTAAAGCCTAGCACAGTATAAAAAGCTAAGAATAGTGAGGTTAGTAAGTTTTTTTTTTTAATTTCAATTCATGAAGCCAATATGATTCAGAATTCCCCTGTGTGTTGAAGGATGTATTGACAGAAATGCAATAATATACATAACAATGTCTTCAAAGGTGACCTTACATAATGAAGCGTTATGTTATGCTTCCTTAGAATTAGCTATTTCTATCTACATACACCGTGGGTCCCCTTAGGGAATTCGCCAAGTGGTTTCTACTGTAGCCCTAAACGAATAAACTGCTGTACAGAGCACATTTCGTAAATACGTTATCTCCTTCGGTAAAAAATCATTTGCTCAACCTTGTTTAGTATTTAACATTAAATATTGTTTATCAATTGTATTCCTAGTTTAGAAAAAGCGCAGAATACAATAGCAGACATGATCTCTGTGTAGCTGACTTCTGAAATGCATGCTAAAGTCTTTTTCAGGACCACGGACAGCTCCCCAAACAGCAATTCACTTTTATTGCACGTTAACACCATTGACATGTCACAGGAAGACAAAAACACGATCTTTGGAGATCACAAAGAATCAAAGAAGTAAAGATATATATGATAACAACAACCTTTTTTGGATCGTCCTCATTTAATTGAAGCTAAAACCTCTTTCTCTCTCATCTGGTTGAACTCTATTTGCACGTTTTTCTCCTCTTTAAAATGAATTCCGGGCAGGGCTCAACCCAAAGCGCTGGTAATTTAGCACTTTGGGAAGGTGTTTTCCCCTGTGCTCTCTTCCCCTGTGAGAGGGTGTCATTCACCTCGGGCGTTTTCTGTGCTGACCTCCCACCGAACAAACCATTGGTGGTACGGCTGTTTTGCTATTCCAGACAGTACTCGTGCTGTGGGCCTGGATGCCTTCAGAATGTGTTAGTTTTCACAAATTGCTCGAGGGTGATAAAAATGTAATCAAGAATTCCCTATCCTCATAAGCCCTCTACAGCTTGTATTATTTTCCCAGTCTTTAGCTTTGTTTTAACCCTTATAAATTGAGAGTGATTAACTGGTGAATGGTGATTTTGTCTTAAAGGTATAGTTTGTCATAATTTACTCACGCACTTGTCATTTCAAATCACTATGTCTTTCCTTCTTCTGGAGAATACAAACGAAGATATTTGAAGAATGTTGGTAACTGAACAACAAAGGTACTTTGTGTCTGTACAATAGAAGGCGTACAGGTTTGAAATGACAAGAGGTTGACTAAATGATGACAGAATTTTCATTTTTGGGCTAATTTTCCCTTTAATGTAACTCAAATGTTGTCATCTGGTCCATCGTGTATTATGATCGCTGCCATTAATACATTGGTTTGGAAAGATTTATGTTGTAGAAAGATCTAATACGATTTCCTTAAAAAAATCAGCATTGTAGTTTGGCTCATCGAGCCTCTGAATCCACTGGAACCCCTTGAACAATGTTCTGCACGCTGCATGGCTAATTTCACCTTTATGTTAATATGGCTGGCTGCTAACCAGTGACATTTTGTTAGCACTCTGTCCTTCCTGTCTCGAGCTTTCTAGCTCCCTGGGCAGAGTCATGACATTGCCACGTCTTTCGGGTTTCTGTTGTGTTATGTGTGGAGACATGTGGCTTTATGTTGTTACTTGATGCCACGTGTCTTCCTGTCATGTCTCTCAGCCCCACCCTCCTATCTCCTGTAATTTCATTAGGGTTTCATCCCCATCGTCTGTTTTGTGTTTCACCTTCGTTAGGATTTTATTCCCATCACCTGGTTAGTTGTTTCACTCTCGTTATGGTTTCATTCCAATCACCTGTCACCACTCTCCCCATGTAATCGCTCCTCGTTAGTGTCTCCCTTTATATAGTCTCAGTTTCTCTCTGTTCAGTGTCGGTGCATTATCGATTGTCTAATGTTTGTGATCACTGGATGTCTTGCTGTTCTTTGGACGTCGTGTTTTGGATTACCTGTTTCTAAGTTTGTGGATTTATATAGTTTTTCCCTGTAGAGGGAAGTGTTTGTTTTTCTAGTTTTGTTCACATTTAAATAAAATTTGTTTTATCTAACTCCTCGTCTGCCTGCATCTGGGTTCTGTCCAAGCCATTTCGTGACAGAATGCACCGACCCAGTTTGAACCCAGCAGGAATTACGGACATGACGGCCCGTGCAAGTGAGGCGTACCTCCTCTTTGGCCTCCGCCAAGGAGACTGGTACATTTGGGACTTCGCTGACAAGTTCTTGGCAACTGCAAAGCGAGGCTGCTTTACGGAGGAGGAGTTGAAGGTGATCTTCAACAGCTGCCTTGCAGAGCCGCTCTCCCAGGAGGAGATGAAGTTGCTGAGACACCTGGGCTTCACGGATCTTGTTCAGCGGATTAGTGATCGGGATCTGCCCAGGGTCTCTGCACGCCTCAGCTCTACGACATCGTTGGGCCCCATCTCTGAGGATCACACCCTGGAGCTTGGGGTCGTGACCACCATCGCACCATCAGCCTCGGACCCTGCAGCCTCTCCACCACCTACCAGTCTTCAGGGCAAGCGTGGGAGGAGAGAGTCCTGGGGGTCCTCTTCGGAGGCCTCCAACGCGGAGCCAGCCCCGTCCTTTACCTCCTTCCTCCAGCCGACTACCAGGCAATTGGCTCGGCAGAAGAGGAAGAGGCAACGGAGGGGGGCACGTAAACCAGCCCAGCCGGCTCTCCTGCCGGTTTCACAGCCAGCCTTCCAGTGGTCGATCCAGCAGGCTTCCAGACCTGCCCATCCGCAGGCGGCCGGACCTGCCCTTCCTCAGGCTGCCAGACCTGCCCTTCCGCAGGCATCGGGACCTGCCCTTCCGCAGGCGGCCGGACCTGATTTTCAGCAGGCGGCCGGACCTGCCCTTCCGCAGGCGGCCGGACCTGCCCTTCCGCAGGCGGCCTGACCTGCCCTTCAGCAGGCGTCCGGACCTGCCCTTCCGCAGGCATCCAGACCTTCCCTTCCACAGGCGGCCTTCCAGCCAGTGCCTCAGCCAGTTCTCCGGCCGGCATCACCTCAAGCTTTTTTTCCCCTTGGACACACACCTCTCCCTAACCCTTTCAAGTCCCTGCCGGTCTCGTCCGGTTGTTTCAAGTCCCTGCCGGTCTCGTCCGGTTGTTTCAAGTCCCCGCCGGTCTCATCCGGTTGTTTCAAGTCCCTGCCGGTCTCGTCCGGTTGTTTCAAGTCTCCTCAACCTGTCCCACCCTTTTCTGGTGTCCCCAAGGTTTGGTCTCCCATTCCCCCACCCCCCCTCCCATGTTTGTTGTTTTTGTTGACCCACCCGAACCCCTTCAATGCCTCCCTTATGTTCTCTTTAGTTTGTTCTGTGTTGTGTTTGTGGTGTTTGTCTTTGTGCTTTTGTGTTGTGGCCCGCTGAAGTTTCTCCCTTGAGACGCCATGGGGCGTTTCTGGGGGCGGGGGAAATGTTAGGACTCTGTCCTTCCTGTCTCGAGCTTTCTAGCTCCATGGGCAGAGTCATGACATTGCCACGTCTTTCGGGTTTCTGTTGTGTTATGTGTGGAGACATGTGGCTTTATGTTTTTACTTGATGCCACGTGTCTTCCTGTCATGTCTCTCAGCCCCACCCTCCTATCTCCTGTAATTTCATTAGGGTGTCATTCCCATCGTCTGTTTTGTGTTTCACCTTCGTTAGGATTTTATTCCCATCACCTGGTTAGTTGTTTCACTCTCGTTATGGTTTCATTCCAATCACCTGTCACCACTCTCCCCATGTAATCGCTCCTCGTTAGTGTCTCCCTTTATATAGTCTCAGTTTCTCTCTGTTCAGTGTCGGTGCATTATCGATTGTCTAATGTTTGTGATCACTGGATGTCTTGCTGTTCTTTGGACGTCGTGTTTTGGATTACCTGTTTCTAAGTTTGTGGATTTATATAGTTTTTCCCTGTAGACCACGTTTTGTCCCCATCGAGGGAAGTGTTTGTTTTTCTAGTTTTGTTAACATTTAAATAAAATTAATTTTTATCTAACCCCTCGTCTGCCTGCATCTGGGTTCTGTCCAAGCCATTTCGTGACACATTTGGCAAGCTAATATGCTGTTTATTTGTCCTTACTGAGAAATTATCCGCCTGTTTACTTTCCCTTAATTCTAGATTTCAATATTGTGAGATACATACAGACTCTTGTCCTGTATAATCAATATGTCAAGTTGTTGCAGTGGATGATGGTGTAATGTTGTCTTCATATATAATTTGAACGCAGTTATGGGTACAAAAACTTTGTGTCTAGATGCTTTGGCATGATCGTTGTCATATCACAGATTCATAACTTTACTGGCCTCTCCTGTTTAATAGGCTGTTTTACTAAGGCAACTGGAAAGATAAGCGCCTCAAACCTTTCAATAAGTGTACAGATATAACCTCTGTAATAATCGCATTTTTCATCGTATAATCTCTGCCATCAACACAGGCTTAGGCCTGTCAAAGAAGATCAGTGCCTTAATTCTGTTCTATATATAGCATTTAACCAAAACCTAACATGTACAGAGAAGAATCATATCCCTAATCCATAGCTCAAGATTCTTCCTTATGACAGAGTGCCATAATCTAATTGCTTTAATCTGGATTGTGATGCACCTTGGGTCAATCCCTATCAAAAAGAGATGGGTGATGATAGAGGGAACATAAACCTGTTGCAGGCTGATCTTGAGCTCTCGTGAGTCTAAAAGGATTTAATAGAAGTGTACTGGTGACTAGTACTGGTGACACCGTGGGTGGTTTGCTGTGGGTGGTCGAAGATGCAGTCGTGTGCATGACAAATTTTACTTTGAGTTTTGAATTAGTGGCACTTCAGGAACGGCAATTGCTTGATGTTATGGTTGTGGACAGAACCCAAGCGCAGGCAGACATGTGTCGAACAACAAGACTTTAATCCAAAACAAAGACCCTCGATGGGGAAAACATGAACACAAACAAGACTGAAAACTAAAACTTCCCACAAGGGGAACAAAACAAACAAGGTTTTAAGAAAAACAAACAAAGTCCACAAACTTGAGTCCAGGGAACAGGAACACAGGTAATCCAGACAGACGAAGGGTAAGTGTGCAAAATGCAAAATGAACCGACAAGAGACAGAGGGAAACCGGGGCTTGATACAGGGAAACACTAACAAGGACTGATGATACAGGGAGAGTGGCGGCAGGTGACATGGATGAAACACTAAGGGAAAGCTAACAGGAGGATTGCACGAGGCAGGTGAGGGGACTGAAACACTAAGGGAAAGATGGACCAGGGCTGGAGACAAGACTAACACTAATGGACCGCTAACCGGGGAAACAAGGGGGCGGGACTAAAGGACGTGACACCGGAGAGAGAGCATGGCTTCTCAAACCAAAACAATGCTCTTTCTCCACACAAAACACATGGGACTGACATGATCCTGCCACAAGACTCGAAAACCAAGACAAGGAGAGGCAGGATCATGACACTTGAATCAATAGTGGGTTCAAGATCTTTCTAAATGAAAACACACAAACTACAAAAGTATAATGACATTTGCTTATATTAAACAATATCATTTGAATACTTATCACAGTTATTAAATGTAGGCAATGATAAGGAAAATTAAAGCCATTGTCTGCTTAAAGAGAACTGATGTGTTTTCTTCCCCTTATAGTGAATGTAAAAATATTTTGGTGCGCAGGATAAGTTGCTGATAGGCTATTAACAAAAACGAATAATCACGGCACACATTGTGTAATAAATAAAGAAACGAAGGTAATGATACGAACAAAGTTTGTTAAATAAGGAATACGAACGAAAAACGTCATGGTGGTGAGAGACAGAAAGAGGACCCAGGTGCAGACAGCGGGTAAGTGGTTAAATGATATTTAATATAAATGACAAAACAAAGACCCACGAGGGGGTAACATAATAAAACAGGGATGGATACAATAGCATGAATAACTAGACTAAAAATAAACTCATTACAACAACTATTACCATCACGACTAGACTAGACTAGACACAGGAACTCACCCAACAACCACAATGTACCAGCACAAGACAGAAGACACAAGGGCATTAAGTAAGGGACCAAATCAAGAGGGGAACAGGTGTAGGGCATGACCTAATTAACAAGCAATAGATTTAACAAGAGGACAGGAACAGAGACGAGACCGGAGAGAGAGCATATGGCAAGCCAAATAAACAATAATTGCCTCTCTCCACATTAAACATGAGGTTGTGTCATGATCGTGCCACTGGACCAAGATAAACATGACATGACGTGGCAGAATCATGACATATGTTAAATAAATGGCAAAGCACAGACTTTGGAAATTAGAACAAAAATACATTTTAAACTTTACTGGCCTTTGATGACAGTGCTTAGGTTCTACTGCATGTTCTTGGACAAAAAAGCCTCCATTATCTTGTCAGTCAGCACTTTACTCTCCTCACATGACGAATAAAATCGGACTCTTTGCAGCAACACTTGTTCGGCTTACGCTGAATGCAGCAGCTGAGTTCAGACGCGCAACTGTAGTTTGGTCTTTAACTAAGTTAAATAAGTTAAAATAATTCACGAGTTCACCTGCGCAGATAACAGTGATGTTGATAGGGATAATAAAGCAAGAGCTTGGTTATGAAGGTTATGCATATGTGGCGTCGGGGTGATGTCACCGCCTTGTGGGGGTTATAATAAACACTTATTAAAGGAAGACTGAGTGAGCAACAGGAGCTGGGTCCCCCCACCCAATGCTTTTTAGTCTTTTAATACAGTTCAAAAATAATCAGTTCAATGAATTCAAATATCAATTCGCATCAACATTGAGAATAATGAACAAAAAGTAATATTCCTCTTTTTAAACGTGAGCTCTCAAAGACAGTTCACCACCATGCGTGAGTCGGAACGTATTTGAATCCTCTTGTCACAAGTTTGCTCACGGTCCAATGAATTGTGATATACTCAGTCCAGTTCACGAGAGGAAAAAGGAATTCTGCTTACCGAAGTGTAGCACAAAATGTAAATAGTGTACATCACCACTTTAATTCCAGGATGAGGCGCTGAATGATGTCCCACAGATGGCAGGGTATCTTAGCTCAATTTTCCTCCCCAGCGATTGCCCTCGAGATCCTGACGACGTCAGCTCGATCCTACAAGGCCACAATCCGAGCTGGCTCAGACCGCACTTCAACGACGAACGCACCATCGGAGACTCACACTCGCTTCATCGGACATTATCGCGCGTCCCTAGTATTTTAAGTTCGTTTGAAACAATAAAACAAAAACTGGACAAAACAAAATGAAACACGGGAGTAGCCTTAGCAATATCAAGCTAATAAGCGCTTTTCTCGGTCTCGCTCACAAAGACACAAAACTCACTCAATCACGTCTACTAATTCTCAAAGTTACCATCTCGCGGGTCTAAACTTATGTTTTTAACCGAAAACTACCCGAACATCACAGACGTCTTCAGCGAGCACGTTTGTCGTACGCCATTCTTCACCTTCTTTTTTGTGCACACCCCATGGCAGCGCCCACGTCAAAAATCAAAATAAAAGTCTCGTATAAACGATTATTGTTGATACCCCTACACGTATTTGGCGTGCTGTCCGGGAAGCGGGCTCCGAGCTCGCCAGATCTATCCAAACCCGAAACACTACACCTTGGTCAGGCTGAGTGCGCCGAGCTCGGAACCGGTTTGAGCCCAGAGCACACCCCCCGGGGCTCTTGCAAAAGAAAAGTGAGTTTGGGAGAGGAGCCGGGGTGGAGGAGGGATGCTTAATCTTAGGAGATCGAGCAGGTAAGATGGTTTCTCTATTTATGAGCGAGCTCGCTATGGCTAATTGTGTATGAGCGGTGATTGCTGATTGTGGACCAGCCGGCTGATTATATGCTACGGCTCCTCCCGAACTTTGTTAATTAAACATCATTTATGTTAAAAGTTTAAAGTACAGCAGCTTTGCTCTTGAGACATTTTAAAACAATTTTACAGTCCATCTTGGGTTACTTAGAAATGCTTCATTTAGCAGGCAGTGTAAGATGATAACAGAGTAAGTTGATCTTTTGGCCATTCATTTATTGCATAAAATGACGGTTGTCCTGTACATTGTGGTTTGTAGACTGCAGAGCCTGTTTCCACATCTCCTGTTTCCGTGATGAAGCATGTCCCAAATGTGCCAGACTACAGAATCGAAAGAAGCTCCGGGAAGCCGTAAATACATGAAACCTCTAATCAGTTCTCAAATTAAAGGCGGGCTGGGGGATCAGGGACCCCATAAGGCATTAGGGACCCCATAAGATGTCAAATTTAGACTTAGGCTCATATATTTTTTATCGTCAATTCATTATTTACAATAATTTATATTAAAGGAGTAGTTCACTTTCAAAATTATTTTTCATGGTAATTTGCTCACCCCCATGTCATCCAAGATGTTTATGTTTTTATTTCTTATTCCAAACGGTTGAAGGTCAAAATTACAGTTTCAGTGCAGCTTCAAAGGGCTTTAAACGATTCAACCATTGAATAATTTTGACCTTCAACCATTTGGAGTCCATTGAAGTCCATTATATGGAGAAAAATCCTGGAACGTTTTCATCAAAAACTTTAATTTCTTTTCGACTAAAGAAACAAATACCTAAACATCTTGGATGACATGGGGATGGTAAATTATCATGAAAATGTATTTTGAAAGTGAACCACTTCTTAAAGCTTGTTTATGGGCTCGATGTCATGTCTCTTTACATTTTAAACGCCCCACCCACTTCTAAGGACAGCTAAGCGGAGTAGGACATTGTTGACATGACTGCTTGATTGGTGTCCCTCCGGTGAGGCTAACTTCAGCTAAAAAATGGAAAATAATAAACATCCACTCGCAGTTCGGGAAGAGGAAGCTTTTCTCTTTTTTTTTGAGGGGTCATATTCTCTATATATCTTTCCATTATATTTATCAACTCCAAGTCGGGGCTTTTGTATTCCTTGCGTAAATTATTATTAGGCCTAGTTCTGGGGTGCTAGAGATCTCGATGAAGATGATTGACAGCTTTAAAGTAATTATAAGGGGAGTGCTCGTTGGACTGTTTCTTTGCTTATATAATCCATTCAGAATTGTATAAAACTTGTTTTTCATGCTGCTAAAGCCAACGGCCACACACACGCCGCTAAGTTTCGGGAAACACACCAGCAAATAAATGCGGGATTCACTTTTGAAATAGCTATGATTGACATATTGATAGCCATAGTTAGTTCCTAAAATCCTTGTCACAATTTATATTTTTAATATCTAATAAACTAGTTTCTTGCATTCTTTTGGAACAAACATTGTTATGACAAAGTGTCAATCATATTTGTAAATACTACATTGGTAAATAATGCTAGAATTATTCCTTTGGATGTACTATGGTTCAAAAGTAATTTCTGTTCACCAAGCCTGCATTGATTTAATCCAAAATACAGTAAAAAAAGGAGCCTGTTCTTTTAATAAATAGTGTATAGTTTTGCATATTATGATTAAATATATTGTGTATTTTGTATAAATTGTATATTGCGAGGCCCCCACCAAAAAAAGAAATTCCGGTGGCGAACCCCCAGATGTTCGTAGCTTCATAACTGTTAAATTACTTACAGTGGTAGACTTCTGACTTGTTACTGTGTAGGCTACTATGTATTATTTATTTTGTTAACCACATATGAATGTAGGATTTGTAATCAAAGCTGTGTATTTTCAATAAATACATAATTACCAGTTATTAAAATAAGTTTTACTATTTCGTCAGAGAATCACTGATTTGAAAACATACATTTCACTTTTTAGCTTAAAGATCTTAGGAAAAAATATACAGTTTTTATATCGTCCAACCTCAAAACTATTAACAGTACCTTTTTTTTTTAGCGTTTAGACATTCAGAGTTTCTTCTAATTTCACGAATTCGACAACTTTTCTTTTGTCACAGGCTTACTACTAATGAAGTAAAATTTGAACCAACTCGATAGATCTAGAGGATAAAGTACTGTCAGAAGTGGGATTCGAAACCAGACCTCCGTTCGGAGACCAGAACTCCCGATTCACAGGAAGGTCTGAAACCTTGAGTCTGGCGCCTTAGACCGCTCGGCCATACAAATGTTGTGATTATTACTAACTATTATTTAATAACAGTCAACAGATAAGACAGTAGGATTGCTATGTATAGAAACAAACTTCACACATGCACCTTAAACGAACGTTATCAGACTAACGTAACGTTAGATTTTTGTGCGGTAAACCGCCCATAGAGGGCGCTGGGGCGCCGACCTCCCTGCCAGTTTTTTATTTGTATTTGTATTTAAAAAAAAAAATTTTTAATAATCTCTCATTTTGAAAACTAATCTGTTTTAATTACATGATATTAATGGTTTTACTCTAGAATGTGTTTAGAACTCTCCAGAATGATATTTGGATGTTGGTGTAGTAGTAGTAGCCAATAGGCTGTCTTCCCTGGGCTCCAGTTCGCTCAGCCCTACAGTGCTGGAATTTAAGCCAATGGTTCCCCGGTTGCTACGCAAAAAAGTTTATATTTCGCCAATCATCGTTGTCTAATTTGAAGGTTTAGGGGCTCTGAAAATATCGCCCGTAGTACCAAGATTAGAGCAGTGCACCACGGGACATTTACCTCAGAGCGGAGTGCGAGTGCAGTATGGCTGCGCCGGCGACGTTGAATAGCATTAATGTAGTCGTGGGAGTTAATCTTGCCCCAAATTCAGTTAAATCGCTACACCTGTATCAATTCGAAAGAAGCACATTAGCGGAAAAACTAATTGTAAAAGAACTCGGACCAGACAAGCCAGAAGTGAATATAACCCAACAGGCGCGAGAAAAGGAGAAAACCTACAAGAGAACCTTTTCCCGAGGTTGGTTCGATCGAAAGGTTTGGCTTACTAGCTGTGGTTACGCCAATGCAATCTTTTGATTCCCTTGCTTACTGTTTAAAACAAGTGCTTGCGATAGCTCGTGGACACAGACAGGGGTGACAGACCTGAAACATATGTCAGAACGCATTAAGAAACATGAACGGGCAAGAGTGCATATGGACAACTCTGTGAAGCTAGCCATGCTAGGCCGAATTAGCATAGCCACACAGCTAGATGAGGGACACCGCATTGCCATAAGAAGGCACAACGAGGAGGTGGACAGGAATCGGCATATTTTGTCAAAGATCATTGATGCCGTGAAATTTTGTGGTGCCTTTGAACTTTCCTTGCGTGGTCACGATGAGAGTGACGCATCAGAAACCCTGTCATTTTCCTGGGTCTAATTGATCTTATGGCCTCAATCGACCTTGAGCTGGAGGTGCACCTGGAGAACGCCACTGTTTTTAAAGGCACTTCACTCACCACCATCGGCAGCAGTTGGTGAGAGTGAGTGAAGCTGTGTGGTGACTATTATTTGGCTCGTAAAAACACAGATACAATTTAGGCTTTTATTCATATAAAATAGTTTGTCAGAGTACAAAAGTTGCCCGGGCCGTGGCCCCCCTGGTCCCCCCAGTTCCGCGGTCTATGCTCACCCTCCATCTATCTCTCCAACTCACTCACTTTGAAACACACACACACACACACTCGCTGTCATTCTCTTACTCACTCAGTCACACACACCCATTTCACACACATTTGCTATTAAAATATTGATCTCAATAGTAATGTAACTATGCTTGCTTAGTTTTTTTTGTTCACTCTTTCCTATCTGGACACTGAGCAATGTAACTTGTTCATTATCATTACCTGTGAGACTTGATTTCTACATGGCAGTTCAATTAATATTGTCTTTTTAGACTATTGGTATTGACTGGTTTGAGTTCTTTTATTGGTATAGGCAAGGGACATGGACTAAAATGCTCCAGAATGCAGGAAATCACATCTATGAAATTAAACAAATTCTGGGGGAGGATCCCCCCAGATGCCCACACACACACAAACAGCCCCACCTAAAATATTTTTCACCAGCCGCCACTGTACACAACACTTTTTAGTATCACAACACATATTCCCTACTGTAAAAAAACGCAATAACATAAAAGGTAAAGCAATAAGTAAAGAAAGAAGAGAAATTAAGATAAATCGGTTTAGAAATAAAGTGACTATAAGAGTTGATCAGAATTATCTTCCTGTGAACGAGTCAGTTGTGAAAGCCCTCCACCTAGTGGAAAGACTATGCATTGCAGTCACCTCCACACGAAAAAAATATACAGTTTGTAATTTAGGGTAATAAAGTATCGGTCTATGGAAAATAAATAGAGAGGGGAGACAGAAAGATGATCAACAACATGTCAATTAGGCCTACTGTGTGGGTTCTTAGCATCAAAATTATTTCTTGCTGACAAATTATACCTGTCACAGATCATAACTAAAAAGAGCAATATGATTTCAGAAACCACGAAATTCCCACCGTGAAGCTTTCCATTCACTTCATTCATTGAGTAAACTTTATTTCAATGGTTATATTCCTTGTATGTCCTCTTCTTTATCACAGGCTTGCTTAAAAGTTTAGAGTTTAAAATAAAATTGTAAATATTCTAATATAGCTCCACACTACAGATAGTTCACAAAACCATGATACTAAAAGATAACATCGTCACTATAAACATTCATGCTTCATATGTTGTAAATTTCACATCCATACTGTTTAATCAACCAGATGTGATAAAACTCCAGCACACAAATAAAAAGCAGCACATGCACCGTGTGATGTTCTCAGAGAGATGGATTTCCTCTGGAGAGACTCATCATGGTCTGATGAAAGAGCAGCAGGGGTCTGATGTCAGTGCACTGTAATGTTGACTCTGATTGATGCTACTCAACCACGGCAAGAGGTTAATGAAACTGCACTTCTCTTTCTCATTTTTCCTTCATTACAAACATTCCATGCTTGTCTATCTCAATATGTCATCTTTCTTATCATACTCTAATGTTTTGTTTTTGCTCTCCATATCTTAAAGGGGCAGATCACCCAAATATTAAAATGCTGGCATTACACTGTACAAACTCTATCTTTCTTTCTTCCATAGAACACCACATTTGTAAAGTGTTTCTCTGTTTATGTCTACACAAGGAAAGTAAATTGCAACCAAGGAAGTTGAAGCTGTCGCTTTAAAAGAATATTTACAAACAATCGTTTTTAATTTGACACAGGTAAGGCTTTAACTCTGAATTTACACAAACATTCTGTTTGAGATGTGTTGTGTGTAGGTGTGTAGCGATGGTTCAGAAACAGAAAACTGAACACATTAAAGCACAAGTCAATTTTAATTGAATTTATCTATATTCCTGCATTTTAAGTCGCACTGAGAAATATTCAATGGAATAAAAAGTGCTCTAATTTTGGCTTGAATTCTGGCTGTGAAATATCTGCACACAACCACTAGAGGTCCCTATTCTCTTCTCTATGCAATGATATGTAAAATAATTTAATCAGAAAAATAAAATAATAAATGGTTATCAAATGTTAAATAGTTGAGATTTACTTGATATCTTACTCTCGGTTTTATACATTTAATAAATAAATAGGCATTGAAAACGTTATGTAGACACCCATGATTCTATAGGCTACTGTCTAGTAAGATATGCTGTAATTGTTTATTTGACATCTACTGTATAGTAAGAGTATTCTATATATTATACAGTATGTAAAGATCTTTACATGTAGATAAACTACTGTATGGCTGTGTCAAAATATACTTTTTAAATTCCTTTAAGGACACATACAAGGAGCAGGTGTGCAATGGCGTCAGACTCATCATCAAGGTCCAAAGCACACTAGGACCAAAGTTGTAAGGACCGCAGGAGTATCTTCTTGGCGCCATGGCAGTTTCCATCCCACCACGGAGCGTGAGAAGTTCCGCAGTGCTCTTGTCAGCATTATTATGTGGGTTTGATTTGCAGAAAGCTGATTTTTAGATGCAATATAGTCCCCGTTACAGATCATCACTAACTGGAGAATATCATTTCAGGCAGCGTGACGATGCCTCCACTTCGTCCATCACACAAGAAAGCCTCCCATCCAGCTCTGGTTCACCTACTGCTGCTGAGAAAGACATTTTGGTAAGGGACTGTCTTTTAGCTATATCATCCACAAATGCCTTTTCACACTGTACAGCACAGGCTGATAGAATGGGATGTCATCTGATTGTTGTGGTTGTTTGGTTTGTCAATTGTTTGTTACCAGACATGGGGGACTCGAGTCACATGACTTGACTCGAGTTAGACTCGAGTCGCAAATTTTAGGACTTGAGACTTGCTTGATGAACATTCATAAAAGACTCGACTTGACTTTGACTTGATATTCATGACTTGAGACTTGACTTAGACTTGAGTCAAATGACTTGAAATGACTTGATTTTCTGTTTATTTCTGATATTGAGGGGGAGTTAACTTTACGATTTTAGAAAATCCATATACAGATGAGAAAATCTGACTGGGTGCTGTTGCATGCGCGGGAACCCGTTGATTACCAAGTGATGCGACAGACAGCTGCAGTAAACGAGACTGGCTACGGCTAAATGCCATGGATCCCTTTGGCTCTCCACCGAAAATAATAAAGTTTGGCTATAAGGATTACACATCTGACCAGGCAAAGAAGAAACGAACAGCAGTTTGTAAGGTCTGCAGCGCAAACATTTCTGACACAACCACCACCACGTCGAATTTCATCAGACACTTCAAATCCCACAAGGAAAGGTAAATTATGAAGTCAGCCTAATCTTTTTAGCTAGCTAAACCATAGTGGCTAGTCAGAAGTAACGTTGAAGTCAGACAGAGTCAATTATACTTTTAAGTTAACAGGAAGGAAATTTGACTAAAATACGTTAAATGGCAACGTGAAACATGTTCTTGTCTAGCTAGCTAAGTATTATATTATTATGCTAGCAAAAACGTTGACAACGGCACCGGCACGAGCAGTAAAAAAACTCTGGGCCGCCGCAAACCGGTGATCTATTATCTATCATTCATTCATTGTGTGGGGAATTGGCAAATTGTCTCTGTGTTATGATTACTAGATAGACACTTCTGTTTAGTCTAGTGGTTAGAGCGCCCGACTCTCGTTCGGACAGGCGCCGGTTCGAGGCCCGCGCAGGGCAGGTAGAACCGACAACTCTTATACAACAAATTTGGTTTTAAGTCAACAAACACGAGATCTAATTTCACCATAATATTGTGCTTTGCAACAAAACTGTTACAAGTTCAGTTATTATTATTTATTTCCATCAGTTGGGTTAACGTAAGGTCCCGTAATGAGCAAACAGAATTTTCCAATCTGTAGCTAGTTTCTATGACGAACATAACCGTTGCTATTTATTTGCTACATCACACATGTCATGAGTATGAAGGTTTTATGCATGTTTATGACAACTGTCATTAAGTGTCATTCGCTCAATTATGACATTTTTAATGCTAAAAGATGTTCTCGCCCGGGGTGCAGTTCATAACCACTGTCTATAGCTTGTTTAAAAATGGAAACTTTTGTATGACTTGACTTGACTTGCTTGACCAAAGCTATGACTTGACTTGACTTGCTTGATTGTCACACAAAATGACTTGGACTTGCTTGAGACTTGAAGGTAAAGACTTGAGACTTGCTTGTGACTTGCCCATGTGTGACTTACTCCCATCTCTGTTTGTTACACGTTTTTATTACCATTTGTCTTCCAGATCGAATTACTGTTGAGTTTTTGACAAAAATGTGTGTACTTCTAATTTGTTTTCCCTCTAGCAGAGATATCAGTATTACATCCACTATGGAATAGGCACTGAGGACGTGGCACCCATGGAGGACTCCTGGCTGGAGCATGTTCTTGATTTAGTCCCAGAGAATCTGAAACATTTGAGTGGAACCATTGAGGCTCTTTCAGATGAGATTAGAGAGGACTACCTGCTCAGTGTCAAAAAGGATATTGGTACTCTCTTCTTTTTTCTTTTGCTGATATGTCTGCTTTCAAATAAATATGCATTGTAAGTGGTCTAATGCATTAAGATGTTTGGGCCAAATATAAATAATGTTATTTTGATCTTGTTGCCCTCAATAACTATAAAAATAAACTTTGATAAATGTTGTTTACTGTAGTTGTTTGTTATTACAAGATACATCATAATAAAAACACTATACTTTCTTGCTGTCTTCCTGCTCATTACAGTTCACATGTCAAAGTACAAAAATTGCATGTGTTGTTGATATCTGTTAAGTCATATCAGTTAAAGCCCCTGCTGTCTTTGCAGTGGATTTTGTGCTACGGGACCCCAGAAAGAAAGAAGATGATAAAGCCAAAGATCTTCCCCCGCATAGACAGGAGTGAGTCATGCTAAATATCTATAAGTGGTATAATTCACAAGCCATCATACGGTTTTAATGATAGCATAAAGCATTGTAAGTAATTGTACATATTTGTCAAAATTGTACAAGGATTTACTGAACATACAAATTCGTTTTCTTGTTTTATTGTCTTGCAGAATGGAAGTGATTCCAAAGCCATGGAAAATATTGTTTCTTCAAGTCCAGAAAAGCATGGGAAAGAAGCTTCACTCATTCAATCCCACCATGCTCTCAGTATTGAATCTGTGGCATATTTCTTACAAGTAAGTGCCAAATAAATCTTACAGTGATATTCACAGTTTACCTTCAGCAAACTTCAGGTGATGTTCGCAGTTGGTTGAAAAATCCTCTTTATATTTACAGTTTAACTAGAAAAATGTCATATTTATTCTCACGGTTAAACAACAGTAATATCACTGTGGTTTTTAGCTTTGAAATACAGTATGTAATATCAAAGTGTTGTTTACAATAAACTACATCATATTTAAAGTGAGATTTTCAGTTTTATCACTGTGGTTCCCTTTCTGCATTCCTTCTTTTCCTTGTCCCTTCTCTAGAAAGTTGCGTCTTGTTAATGTGGAGGACTTCCACAATGAGTCCCTGGAGCTTTCTGCCTTTCAGCAGCAAGTCAATGAACAGATTAAATGTGCCAATGAAGTCCTTCTCGGAAGGTAAACACATAAAACTCTTTTCACATGCTTACTGCCTTTTGCTTAGACAATCAAGATCAGCAAACTGCATCCTGCAAAAACAATGTTACTATGTCTCTTTTCAATGAAACAGGTGGATACCAGAAGTGCAGCAAATTTATAATCTTGGTATCAAGCGCAAACTGGTCCCCAGCAACACCAGTGTCACTCGGCTCCGGTCTTTTTACAACTGTGTTGCCACACTCATGACCTCCCAGCTTCAAAGCCTGGCACTTGAATCCATTCAGAATTTCACACAACTCATTGCTGAAGACCCTGTAAGATCTGCTCTATCGTTGCATGCTATTATCTTTTACAGGCTAACACCCTCATAAATCCTTAAGACTTGGAAGGTAACATGCTTTTTCCGTACTGAAGCTTTCTGTGAGAACCTGTGATCATCTGGGTTTTGTCATAAAGCTGTTGCTGGATCTGGACGATAATACTATTAAATTTGTACCTGATTTTGAAGACTTTGAAGTTGCCCTGGTAAATGTCTATAACATGATGCTAAAATCCATAAGTCTGATTCCTCGGGTGGAGCCGCAGCTGCTGCATTCAGAAACGGTAAACATATTTTTTACATTTTGTGTGACATCTTGCCAATATTGTGTGTGTTTCATAGGTGCTATTTTCACAATCCTATTATGAGGGATAACATTTATCTGAAATATATAAAACTATTCGGTGTACTATGAAAATATAACTTTCAGAATTTTCTGCCCAGTTTGAATAGACTTTTTAGTATATTAGAATTTCTTGTTTCTGATGTTAAGACAAAGCATAATACTTCATGACACTTCTGGGACAAAAATGTTACCTCCAGCTGTTTAATATCAGCTAAATACTGAAATGAGCTCTTATGACATAATTCAACATGAACGTTATATCTTAAAGGAGCTGTGTGTCATTTTTTAGAGGATCTAATAACAGAATTGTAATATAATATACATAACTATGTCTTCAGAGGTGTACAAAGACCTTAAATAATGAAGCGTTATGTTTTTATTACCTTAGAAAAAGCTGTTTCTGTCTTTGCATGGAATTTGCCATGTTGTTTCTACAGTAGCCCTAAACAGACAAGCTGCTTTACAGAGCGAGTTTCATAAATATGTTATCTCCTTTGGCAAAGAAATGAAAATGTGACAACATCTTAGTCTGTGGCAACCATCTTAGTGCTTTAAAAGGGATGGATGGGTGAGCCGTTAGTTGCAATTCTCAACCTCACCACTAGATTCTGCAAAATTTCAAACACTAGACCTTTAAATCAAGCAGCCTTTAAACATTGGTTATTAAAGGTCTCGTTGAACACGCAATTTCTGCCAATCTCATACTTCTCAAGTATTGCATACTTTGTGTCTTCGAAGAGTATTTAGAGTATTAACAAACACACCTCAACTTCGTCACCTCATCGCAAGAGTAACAAGCTACAGTTGCAGGCCCAAGGTGCAACCAATCTTTACGCAGTGCTGCCAATCTTGATGATAAGCAGGGTTTCCTTTTGTCTGTCAATTGACGCGTGGACGGGTAATTTCATTCGCCTTGTCATGGGCATGCTTTTCTGGGAGAATTGCCCAATAAGGGACTAAGAGAAGTTGTTTTATGTAAGGGTCTTTCATGTTCGGAAACAAACTTTCCGAAACCTACATGAACCTTGGGGGAGTGTATCAAGCACAGAAATACTAGGTAATGCGTCCAACTAGTTTTTGACCATGTGAAGCTTGAGAAGCCAGCACGTTTAACATGGTAAAGAAGTCAGCGTTAAATTATACCTTTAAAATACCATTTGTGCTTCTGTACTTACACAATTTATACTCTCTCATTCCAGCCTGACCCAAAAACACACAGTACCCTTAAACCCATTGTCCTGCCAGAGATCCTGAAGGCCCAGCAGCAGAAGGTCAGGCAGGTAATCCGTACAGAAAGTACCAGACCCTCAGTGAACATTCGTCTCTATGATAAGTATGCCCCGCTGGTGTCCCAGCAAGCTGACGACGATGTGACCCAGTTCCTCCAAGAGCAGCACTCATTCCATGAGCTGATGATGGAGGTGACCCGTTACCAGCAGTTAGCTCATGAGATCCGGTACAGCACCGTCAAGGTTCGTTGTTCTTTACATCAGTTGTACTCATTCACAAAGCCCTTCCTTAAAAGACTAATAAAGACTTAAATGAATGAGACACATTAACTTTGTTTCAGGTGGTGCGTTTGGGTATGTTCGAAGTTCACTCTCATGAGCTGGTCCAGGCTCTTGTTAAGCGAACGGAGGGTCTTTTGGAGAGAATGGTCAATCACATGTTACAGAATCATCGAGAGTTCAATAAGAAGTAAGGCTTAGAACATTTAAAAAACATTTAGTAACCTGTTGTTCCAGGCAGGTAATGTGTGTTGTTATTGATCTCTAGGTTGTGTGAGGAATATGATAAAATATCAAAGAAAGCCCTAAGAACTCCATCAAACACACAGGAACTTGTGGAGCTTAAGGTAAAACTGATCCGCTGTATTTATGAACCTTCTTTGTTTAGTTCCTATGACAATTTTGAGTATAGTGATTATATGTCACTTTGTCATTTGTTTTGTAGTTATATGTGGAGAAGGTGGAAACAAAGGAGATGCCTCTGCTGGAATTGAAGCTTCAGGAGTCAAATAGCCGGTTGTGTTTCTTGGTGGATTATGTCACATTCTCGCTCACAGATACCCGGCTGAACAGCGAGACCTTCAAGAGTCATGCACGCATGCCGGCAGTTTTTAATCAGCACCGTCAGATCATTAAGGAGAAGACCGGACAGTTCCAGGATGGACTCAAGGCATGGCAGACCCCACAGTGGGCCATAAAACCCACTTTCTTATCCATCAGATCAGGGGCTTCAACCAGGAAGAGGAGGCCTTTGGCTGGACTGTCTCTCAGTACCCACAGCTCAAGACGGTTCAGGACCGTCTGGTTCCGTACCTGCGGCTATATGAGATGGCGGCTGAGTTTCAAAAGCAGCACCATGAATGGGTGGACGGCCCACTCGCAGCTGTCAATCCAGACAAAGTAGAAGCTGATGTCGGGAACTACAGCCGTTCTTTGTACAAGCTTGAGAAAAGCTTCCAGGACTCACCCAACACTCTTCAGATCGCAACCTCTGTGAAGGCAGAAGTAGAGGCCTTTAAGGAGCACATTCCTTTAATGCAGGTACCTTGATGAGATATGAGGATTTTCATTTTGGTGACTAAACTTTTTATGGAATATTTGATCAGTATGTGTATAGACTACTTATTGGGAATAATTGAGTTGAAAACAGAGCTGACAATACTACGCTCTTACTGGAGGCTAAAGCATTACATAATAATAAATATAAATAAAAAATGGTTTACTGATTGATGATAATTTGTTTCGGCAGGTGTTGTGTAACCCCGGTCTCCGTGACCGCCATTGGGATGCCATGTCTGCAGTAGTGGTTTCCCCCCTCAGGCCGTCAGAAGAGGACGCCTGTGTGGGCAAGTTTGTTCCTCTCAATCTGGAGACTCATCTCGCCGCCTTTGAAACCATCAGTGAATCAGCCAGCAAGGAACACGGTCTCAAAAAGTCTCGTGAAACCGGGACCTCCATTCTGTCCTCATTTGATGAGATACAGATGCTGCTGGATGACCATATTGTCGAGACCCAGACCATGAGGCTCATGTAGCGCGTGTCAGGTGTGAGGTCTGATACTTGCATAAGGTTCAATATTGTTCGATATGGGCCACTGATCAGAAGGTAAGGAACGACTACTGGAGAGAGGGAGGCAACACAGCAGGTAGGTGAAAACTCAGAACTTTCTTTACTGGTTGAAATCTTGCGTTCATTGAATTTCCCAGTAGCAGTTTGTCTGAAGCATTTAAATTTCAACACTCATTCAGAACATACAATGTATGACAATGCTTATGATCAACTCTCTTTGTTTTGTATTTCAGGAAGTTATTCTCAAGACTCAGACAAATCAGATCAATTGAAAACAACTGTCAAATACTTTGTATAAAATGAAATAATAAAATAAACTTGTTGAAAACTAAACAGACTCAGTTTCTGTAACCCAACAAAATTGAGAGAAAAAATAAACAAGGTTCTCAAAACATTATCATAAATTCAAAACTCAAAATGTGACAGTCTTTTCAGCAAAATGAATCAAATATTCAAGATTCACTGAATTGATTCAGTTATTTTCAGTTCAGATTGAAATGACTCCGATCAAAAGATTTGTTGACTCCTCAGAATCAATTAGTTCAGATCCAATGTCTCTCTTGTCCAAAACCATGCGCGGAGATTGCGGGGGGCAGGGGGAGCATTGCCCCCCCTGGCGGCTGAAACGGGTAATTGCATTGTTTCAACAAAAAAAATAATTGCATTCTTTAAAAAAATTATAGATTATAAATATCTTAAATAAAACAAAACAACTAAATGGTGGTAGGTAATACATCTGATTTCATATACTCCTTTAGTAAAAAAAAAATTCAGGGCTCTGGGTCATGTGACAAGTAACGTAAGTCCAGCGATTCTCAGCTAGCTATGGACAAAAATATGGACATAAGGAGATTTTTAAAACATCGAGCTCCAAATGACACAGATATTCAGTCTTCTGGATCTAACAAAGATACAACACAAACAACAGTAACCGATGATAACGACAGGCAAACAGACACCGCTGTGAACTTGGAGGATACACCGAGCAGCTCTGGATCAGCAGCAACCGCTAGCAGTCCTGACGTTCACCCCACGGCCACAGATGCACTAGCTGCACTAGGTAACACAAACACAGATTATCTTGGAGAAAAACACGGCTGTCCCAAGCAACCTGCTCTGCCCCAATCTATGCATACTGTAGCCTCTCACATGGCGTCTTTTTTATTTTTTCCCCTTGTCTCAAAATGTTTTAAATGATTCATTAAGTACAACAAAATGCGAAATATAACTTGTTTTTTAATCGCTCTCATTGCCACAATCTGTTTTGAAAAAAGGAAAGAAAAACTTTAAAAATCTTTTCGTTTTGGTTGAAGATAATATTTTAACAAAAGTGGTCCGCATTTTATTGCGTTGATCCTAATTGTGTCCGAAGATGCGATGCAAAGTCAAGTGGCTTACCTGTTTACTAATAGAATGATTGTATTGTTGTACTGTTTTTTCTTCTTCTTTGGGTTAAAAATAAATATATGTGTTTATTTAGCATGTTTGTTGTGTCCATATGTGTTAGTGCTGTGTTCCCCAATTGATAGCCCAGGTCCCAGCTGCTACAATGATTTTTTTTGTCCCCCCTGGCTCGAATGTCAAACTCCGCCTATGTCCAAAACTCAAGGAAAAAATATGGAAAAAACAAGGTTTCAGTCCTATTTGTCCAAAAACAAAAGGAAAAGATTTCTCATACCAGTTTGATGAATTCAAGATCAAAGCGCAACAATCAAATTGTCTCCGTGGGTGGCTCGCCTTTTACATACGCTCATACGCGTCTCACGTGTCCAGGATGGTGATCACAATTTCTCAGAAGAACACATACATGAAAAAAAGGAAGAAACAAAAAAAAACAGCCTTGTAAAAACAAGGCAAAACAATAATTAATCTTCCATTCGAACATTTTCACCAACAAACATCATATATACATTTTAAACAACATATTGACTCAATATCTTGACACTTCTACATCACATTATCACTCGTCATTGACTCATTTGCATCTTCACATGCGGTTAGCTTTAGCCCAGCGTGCAAACTAGCACTAGCTCACACGCTATGCATAAGCGCCTATATGAACGCTAACATCACATAACTAATTTTTCAACTAAGTCTGCAACAGTTTTCTTGTGAAAAGTCAAGCCAATATATGAAAAAACAACTCACCAAGGCAAAAATGTCATATCTCGTTCAATAAGATAATTCGCGGTGATTTTGGTGCTCCGTGCATCTACATCAGTTTTTTATTCTCAATTCTCTGTTCCGTCTCCTTCTCACTTCGTCGTCAGCTCTTCAAAGTTATCACTTTCACTCATAAACAAAATCTTTTGATTGCATTCAAGTTACTTTTTCAATATCTATCCTCTGACTCGCTCTCTCTCAACGTCTCTGACCGCCGCAACGTCGCGGGCGCAATGAATCTCAGTGCGCTGCTACCATTGGCTCGTTGGAGTGTCAATCAGTGTCAAGTTTCATATTTATGCTCACGGTTAAACAACAGTAATATCACTGTGATTTTTAGCTTTGAAATACATTATGTAATATCAAAGTGTTGTTTACAATAAACTACATCATATTTAAAGTGAGATTTTCAGTTTTATCACTGTGGTTCCCTTTCTGCATTCCTTCTTTTCCTTGTCCCTTCTCTAGAAAGTTGCGTCTTGTTAATGTGGAGGACTTCCACAATGAGTCCCTGGAGCTTTCTGCCTTTCAGCAGCAAGTCAATGAACAGATTAAATGTGCCAATGAAGTCCTTCTCGGAAGGTAAACACATAAAACTCTTTTCACATGCTTACTGCCTTTTGCTTAGACAATCAAGATCAGCAAACTGCATCTTGCAAAAACAATGTAATTTTGTCTCTTTTCAATGAAACAGGTGGATACCAGAAGTGCAGCAAATTTATAATCTTGGTATCAAGCGCAAACTGGTCCCCAGCAACACCAGTGTCACTCGGCTCCGGTCTTTTTACAACTGCGTTGCCACACTCATGACCTCCCAGCTTCAAAGCCTGGCACTTGAATCCATTCAGAATTTCACACAACTCATTGCTGAAGACCCTGTAAGATCTGCTCTATCGTTGCATGCTATTATCTTTTACAGGCTAACACCCTCATAAATCCTTAAGACTTGGAAGGTAACATGCTTTTTCCGTACTGAAGCTTTCTGTGAGAACCTGTGATCATCTGGGTTTTGTCATAAAGCTGGTGCTGGATCTGGACGATAATACTATTAAATTTGTACCTGATTTTGAAGACTTTGAAGTTGCCCTGGTAAATGTCTATAACATGATGCTAAAATCCATAAGTCTGATTCCTCGGGTGGAGCCGCAGCTGCTGCATTCAGAAACGGTAAACATATTTTTTACATTTTTTGTGACATCTTGCCAATATTGTGTGTGTTTCATAGGTGCTATTTTCACAATCCTATTATGAGGGATAACATTTATCTGAAATATATAAAACTATTCGGTGTACTATGAAAATATAACTTTCAGAATTTTCTGCCCAGTTTGAATAGACTTTTTAGTATATTAGAATTTCTTGTTTCTGATGTTAAGACAAAGCATTAGGGATGAGCGAGTACAGCATTATCTGTATCTGTATCTGTTAACCATATGAATTATCTGTATCTGTACTCGGACTGGGCGGGGTTTAACCAGGAAGTGGTCGGGTTGTCTTGAAAGGGGCGGGGCTTTAACCAGTATGTTATTTTTAATCATGCAATTGCTATGGGTTGATCAGAAATTGTTATATTTATTGCTGATTAGAAAACTATTTACATGACAGCATCAGCATTGAGCTTCAGATCAATGGTTTTGATCACGATAACAAACGAACTATATACAGAACAAGTTATGCAACAATTAATACAACACATGTGGTTGCAATTGTGAAGAAAAATGTAATGAACAAGAGTTTTCATCTAAACATAACTTTCTTTTTTTAACTTTAAATTTTTTTATGATCAGTGATTTTTTTTTTGGTTCTTTTTTTTTCACACCAGGTGTGTGTGTGTGTAGCTAATTAATTTGTAATAGCCTATAGTTTTTATACCACTAACTTACTTTATTTTTTTGCTTGAAGTCAAAAAACTGGTTAGAGTCAGCAGACGGTTAAAAAAAGAAAAAAAATGGTTCGCGTTCTACCAAGCACCACGTCTGAACAAACCCCACGTTTACCAGAACTCTACTGGTTAATAAGTACTGCAAAAAAAAACAAAATAAAAAACAAACCTGAAGCTCAAGAAACCCTAAACGTTAACGGAAAAGACCCGCGAACCTGAGTGACTGAGGGAGAGACAGAGAGAGAAAGAGAGCTGTTCTCTTCTCAGCGTTCTGTGTGTGAGTGAGTGGGCAGAGCGGGACACAGCAAATCTGTATGTGTAAGGGAGGGGCGCTGTGACTAGCCTATCACAGAACGCAGACACAGTCAGCTACCCAATGAGGATTTTTATTCCATCCGAGCAAAGATATTAACTCGCATTACTCGTATAATACTTGTACTCGGCAAATATGCTTTATCCGTACCGGATACTCGTTTCAGCCGAGTATCCGGCTCAACTCTACAAAGCATAATACTTCATGACACTTTTGGGACAAAAATGTTACCTCCAGCTGTTTAATATCAGCTAAATATTGAAATGAGCTCTTATGACATAATTCAACATGAATGTTATATCTTAAAGGTGCTGTGTGTCATTTTTTAGAGGATCTAATAACAGAATTGTAATATAATATAAATAACTATGTCTTCAGAGGTGTACAAAGACCTTAAATAATGAAGCGTTATGTTTTTATTACCTTAGAAAAAGCTGTTTCTGTCTTTGCATGGAATTTGCCATGTTGTTTCTACAGTAGCCCTAAACAGACAAGCTGCTTTACAGAGCGAGTTTCATAAATATGTTATCTCCTTTGGCAAAGAAATGAAAATGTGACAACATCTTAGTGCTTTAAAAGGGATGGATGGGTGAGCCGTTAGTTGCAATTCGCAACCTCACCACTAGATTCTGCAAAATTTCAAACACTAGACCTTTAAATCAAGCAGCCTTTAAACATTGGTTATTAAAGGTCTCGTTGAACACGCAATTTCTGCCAATCTCATACTTCTCAAGTATTGCATACTTTGTGTCTTCGAAGAGTATTTAGAGTATTAACAAACACACCTCAACTTCGTCACCTCATCGCAAGAGTAACAAGCTACAGTTGCAGGCCCAAGGTGCAACCAATCTTTACGCAGTGCTGCCAATCTTGATGATAAGCAGGGTTTCCTTTTGTCTGTCAATTGACGCGTGGACGGGTAATTTCATTCGCCTTGTCATGGGCATGCTTTTCTGGGAGAATTGCCCAATAAGGGACTAAGAGAAGTTGTTTTATGTAAGGGTCTTTCATGTTCGGAAACAAACTTTCTGAAACCTACACGAACCTTGGGGGAGTGTATCAAGCACAGAAATACTAGGTAATGCGTCCAACTAGTTTTTGACCATGTGAAGCTTGAGAAGCCAGCACGTTTAACATGGTAAAGAAGTCAGCGTTAAATTATACCTTTAAAATACCATTTGTGCTTCTGTACTTACACAATTTATACTCTCTCATTCCAGCCTGACCCAAAAACACACAGTACCCTTAAACCCATTGTCCTGCCAGAGATCCTGAAGGCCCAGCAGCAGAAGGTCAGGCAGGTAATCCGTACAGAAAGTACCAGACCCTCAGTGAACATTCGTCTGTATGATAAGTATGCCCCGCTGGTGTCCCAGCAAGCTGACGAGAATGTGACCCAGTTCCTCCAAGAGCATCACTCATTCCATGAGCTGATGATGGAGGTGACCCGTTACCAGCAGTTAGCTCATGAGATCCGGCACAGCACTGTCAAGGTTCGTTGTTCTTTACATCAGTTGTACTCATTCACAAAGCCCTTCCTTAAAAGACTAATAAAGACTTAAATGAATGAGACACATTAACTTTGTTTCAGGTGGTGCGTTTGGGTATGTTCGAAGTTCACTCTCATGAGCTGGTCCGGGCTCTTGTTAAGCGAGCGGAGGGTCTTATGGAGAGAATGGTCAATCACATGTTACAGAATCATCGAGAGTTCAATAAGAAGTAAGGCTTAGAACATTTAAAAAACATTTAGTAACCTGTTGTTCCAGGCAGGTAATGTGTGGTGTTATTGATCTCTAGGTTGTGTGAGGAATATGATAAAATATCAAAGAAAGCCCTAAGAACTCCATCAAACACACAGGAACTTGTGGAGCTTAAGGTAAAACTGATCCGCTGTATTTATGAACCTTCTTTGTTTAGTTCCTATGACAATTTTGAGTATAGTGATTATATGTCACTTTGTCATTTGTTTTGTAGTTATATGTGGAGAAGGTGGAAACAAAGGAGATGCCTCTGCTGGAATTGAAGCTTCAGGAGTCAAATAGCCGGTTGTGTTTCTTGGTGGATTATGTCACATTCTCGCTCACAGATACCCGGCTGAACAGCGAGACCTTCAAGAGTCATGCACGCATGCCGGCAGTTTTTAATCAGCACCGTCAGATCATTAAGGAGAAGACCGGACAGTTCCAGGATGGACTCAAGGCATGGCAGACCCCACAGTGGGCCATAAAACCCATTTCAATTCTTAACACAAGAAACTTAGTGTACAGAATGATTGCTCAAACCAAACATAGGAAACATGCAGACAATGTCATCATGGCAACAAAATAATTTGGCGATGGTTTACAGACAAAACAAACCTTCTTATTACACAACTCTATTGTTAAGTGCATCTTAAGTCCCTGTGAACTGGAAGTTGCGATCGTTTACATTTTTGTATTCTGACGTATTTCCAAATGGAACGAAAAGTAGAATGAGAATAAATAGTGGGCGCGGCTTTTTTATTTCACTTCGATTTGAATGGCTGTCTAAAAACAGGCGTTGCACTTTGAAAGGGAACTGGCAGCAGTCTGACAGTTGAAAGGGAGGAGTTAACAGATGCTCCGCCTTAGCTATCTAACTTGAGATGGATAGTCACTAGAGAGTATTTTCAGATTTGTACTAGGGATGGGCGATATGGACAAAAAATTAAATCTAGATATTTTTGACGATTATAACGATAACGATAATTAGACGATATCCATTAAAAATGTGTTTTTAAAAGTCTGAGTTGCTTAATCACTGATGATAATAATGGGCACATTGTTGAATGAAAAGAGT
Source organism: Barbatula barbatula (assembly GCF_947034865.1). NCBI lineage: Eukaryota > Metazoa > Chordata > Actinopteri > Cypriniformes > Nemacheilidae > Barbatula > Barbatula barbatula. The sequence continues at coordinate 11,481,944 of NC_136772.1, forward strand.
GCTTATTTATTTTCTTTAACATGTAAGTATTCAAGAAAAAACATTTCAAAGACATACAAAATAATTGAACTAGTGTAAGAACATCGAACTCTGAGTAAACTTTCAGTTGTACACCTCTTCTGTAGTGTAAATTGTGCAGCATACAAGCAAGATGAAATTATAATATATGATATAAATTGGCCACCTTTGGTAACATCTCTGAGCTCAGCAAATACCTGAAGAAAGCCCAGGCCCTCAATTCTAAACTGGACTCTCTTATAGAAAAGGTACTGAACTTTGGACAACGTAATACGTCCAGACTTTGGACAAAATTTTGGTGGCTTTTGATGCATATGAAACCATATAGTCCTTGAAAGTTTGCAGTGGGTTATTTTTAGCACATTTGTTAGTGATGCGTTAGAGTGCTGCTGACAATAGCAGCTATCATCACTCCATCTTCACTTTCTTATCCATCAGATCAGAGCCTTCAACCAGGAAGAGGAGGCCTTTGGCTGGACTGTCTCTCAGTACCCACAGCTCAAGACGGTTCAGGACCGTCTGGTTCCGTACCTGCGGCTATATGAGATGGCGGCTGAGTTTCAAAAGCAGCACCATGAGTGGGTGGACGGCCCACTCGCAGCTGTCAATCCAGACAAAGTAGAAGCTGATGTCGGGAACTACCGTTCTTTGTACAAGCTTGAGAAAAGCTTCCAGGACTCACACAACACTCTTCAGATCGCAACCTCTGTGAAGGCAGAAGTAGAGGCCTTTAAGGAGCACATTCCTTTAATGCAGGTACCTTGATGAGGATTTTCATTTTGGTGACTAAACTTTTTATGGAATATTTGATCAGTATGTGTATAGACTACTTATTGGGAATAATTGAGTTGAAAACAGAGCTGACAATACTACGCTCTTCCTGGAGGCTAAAGCATTTCATAATAATAAATATAAATAAAAAATGGTTTACTGATTGATGATAATTTGTTTCGGCAGGTGTTGTGTAACCCCGGTCTCCGTGACCGCCATTGGGATGCCATGTCTGCAGTAGTGGGCTTCCCCCTCAGGCCGTCAGAAGAGGACGCCTGTGTGGGCAAGTTTGTTCCTCTCAATCTGGAGACTCATCTCACCGCCTTTGAAACCATCAGTGAATCAGCCAGCAAGGAACACGGTCTCGAAAAGGCCATGGAGCGCATGGCCGGTGAATGGGCCGGGATGGAGTTTACCCTCCTGCCCTATCGTGAAACCGGGACCTCCATTCTGTCCTCATTGGATGAGGTACAGATGCAGCTGGATGACCATATTGTCAAGACCCAGACCATGAGAGGTTCATGTAGCGCGTGTGAGGTCTGATACTTGCATAAGGTTCAATATTGTTCGATATGGGCCACTGATCAGAAGGTAAGGAACGACTACTGGAGAGAGGGAGGCAACACAGCAGGTAGGTGAAAACTCAGAACTTTCTTTACTGGTTGAAATCTTGCGTTCATTGAATTTCCCAGTAGCAGTTTGTCTGAAGCATTTAAATTTCAACACTCATTCAGAACATAAAATGTATGACAATGCTTATGATCAACTGTCTTTGTTTTGTATTTCAGGAAGTTATTCTCAAGACTCAGACAAATCAGATCAATTGAAAACAACTGTCAAATACTTTGTATAAAATGAAATAATAAAATAAACTTGTTGAAAACTAAACAGACTCAGTTTCTGTAACCCAACAAAATTGAGAGAAAAAATAAACAAGGTTCTCAAAACATTATCATAAATTCAAAACTCAAAATGTGACAGTCTTTTCAGCAAAATGAATCAAATATTCAAGATTCACTGAATTGATTCAGTTATTTTCAGTTCAGATTGAAATGACTCAGATCAAAAGATTTGTTGACTCCTCAGAATCAATTAGTTCAGATCCAATGTCTCTCTTGTCCAAAACTCAAGGAAAACATATGGAAAAAACAAGGTTTCAGTCCTATTTGTCCAAAAACAAAAGGAAAAGATTTCTCATACCAGTTTGATGAATTCAAGATCAAAGCGCAACAATCAAATTGTCTCCGTGGGTGGCTCGCCTTTTACATACGCTCATACGCGTCTCACGTGTCCAGGATGGTGATCACAATTTCTCCGAAGAACACATACATGAAAAAAAAGAAACAAAAAAAAAACAGCCTTGTAAAAACAAGGCAAAACAATAATTAATCTTCCATTCGAACATTTTCATCAACAAACATCATATATACATTTTAAACAACATATTGACTCAATATCTTGACACTTCTACATGACATTATCACTCGTCATTGACTCATTTGCATCTTCACATGCGGTTAGCTTTAGCCCAGCGTGCAAATTAGCACTAGCTCACACGCTATGCATAAGCGCCTATATGAACACTAACATCACATTACTAATTTTTCAACTAAGTCTGCAACAGTTTTCTTTTGAAAAGTCAAGCCAATATATGAAAAAACAACTCACCAAGGCAAAAATGTCATATCTCGTTCAATAAGATAATTCGCGGTGATTTTGGTGCTCCGTGCATCTACATCAGTTTTTTATTCTCAATTCTCTGTTCCGTCTCCTTCTCACTTCGTCGTCAGCTCTTCAAAGTTATCACTTTCACTCATAAACAAAATCTTTTGATTGCATTCAAGTTACTTTTTCAATATCTATCCTCTGACTCGCTCTCTCTCAACGTCTCTGACCGCCGCAACGTCGCGGGCGCAATGAATCTCAGTGCGCTGCTACCATTGGCTCGTTGGAGTGTCAATCAGTGTCAAGTTTCATATTTATGCTCACGGTTAAACAACAGTAATATCACTGTGATTTTTAGCTTTGAAATACATTATGTAATATCAAAGTGTTGTTTACAATAAACTACATCATATTTAAAGTGAGATTTTCATTTTTATCACTGTGGTTCCCTTTCTGCATTCCTTCTTTTCCTTGTCCCTTCTCTAGAAAGTTGCGTCTTGTTAATGTGGAGGACTTCCACAATGAGTCGCTGGAGCTTTCTGCCTTTCATCAGCAAGTCAATGAACAGATTAAATGTGCCAATGAAGTCCTTCTCGGAAGGTAAACACATAAAACTCTTTTCACATGCTTACTGCCTTTTGCTTAGACAATCAAGATCAGCAAACTGCATCCTACAAAAACAATGTTACTATGTCTCTTTTCAATGAAACAGGTGGATACCAGAAGTGCAGCAAATTTATAATCTTGGTATCAAGCGCAAACTGGTCTCCAGCAAAACCAGTGTCACTCGGCTCCGGTCTTTTTACAACTGCGTTGCCACACTCATGACCTCCCAGCTTCAAAGCCTGGCACTTGAATCCATTCAGGATTACACACAACTCATTGCCGAAGACCCTGTAAGATCTGCTCTATCGTTGCATGCTATTATCTTTTACAGGCTAACACCCTCATAAATCCTTAAAACTTGGAAGGTAACATGCTTTTTTCCTTACTGAAGTTTTCTGTGAGAACCTGTGATCATCTGGGTTTTGTCATAAAGCTGGTGCTGGATCTGGACGATAATACTATTAAATTTGTACCTGATTTTGAAGACTTTGAAGTTGCCCTGGTAAATGTCTATAACATGATGCTAAAATCCATAAGTCTGATTCCTCGGGTGGAGCCGCAGCTGCTGCATTCAGAAACGGTAAACATATTTTTTACATTTTTTGTGACATCTTGCCAATATTGTGTGTGTTTCATAGGTGCTATTTTCACAATCCTATTATGAGGGATAACATTTATCTGAAATATATAAAACTATTCGGTGTACTATGAAAATATAACTTTCAGAATTTTCTGCCCAGTTTGAATAGACTTTTTAGTATATTAGAATTTCTTGTTTCTGATGTTAAGACAAAGCATTAGGGATGAGCGAGTACAGCATTATCTGTATCTGTATCTGTTAACCATATGAATTATCTGTATCTGTACTCGGACTGGGCGGGGTTTAACCAGGAAGTGGTCGGGTTGTCTTGAAAGGGGCGGGGCTTTAACCAGTATGTTATTTTTAATCATGCAATTGCTATGGGTTGATCAGAAATTGTTATATTTATTGCTGATTAGAAAACTATTTACATGACAGCATCAGCATTGAGCTTCAGATCAATGGTTTTGATCACGATAACAAACGAACTATATACAGAACAAGTTTTGCAACAATTAATACAACACATGTGGTTGCAATTATGAAGAAAAATGTAATGAACAAGAGTTTTCATCTAAACATAACTTTCTTTTTTTAACTTAAAATTTTTTTATGATCAGTGATTTTTTTTTTGGTTCTTTTTTTTTCACACCAGGTGTGTGTGTGTGTGTGTGTGTAGCTAATTAATTTGTAATAGCCTATAGTTTTTAAACCACTAACTTACTTACTTTATTTTTTTGCTTGAAGTCAAAAAACTGGTTAGAGTCAGCAGACGGTTAAAAAAAGAAAAAAAAATCTCAGACAGGCAGAGACGCAACGCTAGTCGCGTTCTACCAAGCACCACGTCTGAACAAACCCAACGTTTACCAGAACTCTACTGGTTAATAAGTACTGCAAAAAAAAAACGAAATAAAAAACAAACCTGAAGCTCAAGAAAACCTAAACGTTAACGGAAAAGACCCGCGAACCTGAGTGACTGAGGGAGAGACAGAGAGAGAAAGAGAGCTGTTCTCTTCTCAGCGTTCTGTGTGTGAGTGAGTGGGCAGAGCGGGACACAGCAAATCTGTATGTGTAAGGGAGGGGCGCTGTGACTAGCCTATCACAGAACGCAGACACAGTCAGCTACCCAATGAGGATTTTTATTCCATCCGAGCAAAGATATTAACTCGCATTACTCGTATAATACTTGTACTCGGCAAATATGCTTTATCCGTACCGGATACTCGTTTCAGCCGAGTATCCGGCTCAACTCTACAAAGCATAATACTTCATGACACTTTTGGGACAAAAATGTTACCTCCAGCTGTTTAATATCAGCTAAATATTGAAATGAGCTCTTATGACATAATTCAACATGAATGTTATATCTTAAAGGTGCTGTGTGTCATTTTTTAGAGGATCTAAAAACAGAATTGTAATATAATATACATAACTATGTCTTCAGAGGTGTACAAAGACCTTAAATAATGAAGCGTTATGTTTTTATTACCTTAGAAAAAGCTATTTCTGTCTTTGCATGGAATTTGCCATGTTGTTTCTACAGTAGCCCTAAACAGACAAGCTGCTTTACAGAGCGAGTTCCATAAATATGTTATCTCCTTCGGCAAAGAAATTAAAATGTGACAACATCTTTGTCTGTGGCAACCATCTTAGTGCTTTAAAAGGGATGGATGGGTGAGCCGTTAGTTGCAATTCGCAACCTCACCACTAGATTCTGCAAAATTTCAAACACTAGACCTTTGAATCAAGCAGCCTTTAAACATTGGTTATTAAAGGTCTGGTTGAACACGCAATTTCTGCCAATCTCATACTTCTCAAGTATTGCATACTTTGTTTCTTCGAAGAGTATTTAGAGTATTAACAAACACATCTCAACTTCGTCACCTCATCGCAAGAGTAACAAGCTACAGTTGCAGGCCCAAGGTGCAACCAATCTTTACGCAGTGCTGCCAATCTTGATGATAAGCAGGGTTTCCTTTTGTCTGTCAATTGACGCGTGGACGGGTAATTTCATTCGCCTTGTCATGGGCATGCTTTTCTGGGAGAATTGCCCAATAAGGGACTAAGAGAAGTTGTTTTATGTAAGGGTCGTTCATGTTCGGAAACAAACTTTCTGAAACCTACACGAACCTTGGGGGAGTGTATCAAGCACAGAAATACTAGGTAATGCGTCCAACTAGTTTTTGACCATGTGAAGCTTGAGAAGCCAGCAAGTTTAACATGGTAAAGAAGTCAGCGTTAAATTATACCTTTAAAATACCATTTGTGCTTCTGTACTTACACAATTTATACTCTCTCATTCCAGCCTGACCCAAAAACACACAGTACCCTTAAACCCATTGTCCTGCCAGAGATCCTGAAGGCCCAGCAGCAGAAGGTCAGGCAGGTAATCCGTACAGAAAGTACCAGACCCTCAGAGCACATTCGTCTCTATGATAAGTATGCCCCGCTGGTGTCCCAGCAAGCTGACGAGAATGTGACCCAGTTCCTCCAAGAGTAGCACTCATTCCATGAGCTGATGATGGAGGTGACCCGTTACCAGCAGTTAGCTCATGAGATCCGGTACAGCACCGTCAAGGTTCGTTGTTCTTTACATCAGCTGTACTCATTCACAAAGCCCTTCCTTAAAAGACTAATAAAGACTTAAATGAATGAGACACATTAACTTTCCTTTGTTTCAGGTGGTGCGTTTGGGTATGTTCGAAGTTCACTCTCATGAGCTGGTCCGGGCTCTTGTTAAGCGAGCGGAGGGTCTTATGGAGAGAATGGTCAATCACATGTTACAGAATCATCGAGAGTTCAATAAGAAGTAAGGCTTAGAACATTTAAAAAACATTTAGTAACCTGATGTTCCAGGCAGGTAATGTGTGGTGTTATTGATCTCTAGGTTGTGTGAGGAATATGATAAAATATCAAAGAAAGCCCTAAGAACTCCATCAAACACACAGGATCTTGTGGAGCTTAAGGTAAAACTGATCCGCTGTATTTATGAACCTTCTTTGTTTAGTTCCTATGACAATTTTGAGTATAGTGATTATATGTCACTTTGTCTTTTGTTTTGTAGGTATATGTGGAGAAGGTGGAAACAAAGGAGATGCCTCTGCTGGAATTGAAGCTTCAGGAGTCAAATAGCCGGTTGTGTTTCTTGGTGGATTATGTCACATTCTCGCTCACAGATACCCGGCTGAACAGCGAGACCTTCCAGAGTCATGCACGCATGCCGGCAGTTTTTAATCAGCACCGTCAGATCATTAAGGAGAAGACCGGACAGTTCCAGGATGGACTCAAGGCATGGCAGACCCCACAGTGGGCCATAAAACCCATTTCAATTCTTAACACAAGAAACTTACTGTACAGAATGATTGCTCAAACCAAACATAGGAAACATGCAGACAATGTCATCATGGCAACAAAATAATTTGGCGATGGTTTACAGACAAAACAAACCTTCTTATTGCACAACTCTATTGTTAAGTGCATCTTAAGACCCTGTGAACTGGAAGTTGTGATCGTTTACATTTTTGTATTCTGACGTATTTCCAAATGGAACGAAATGTAGAATGAGAATAAATAGTGGGCGCGGCTTTTTTATTTCACTTCGATTTGAATGGCTGTCTAAAAACAGGCGTTGCACTTTGAAAGGGAACTGGCAGCAGTCTGACAGTTGAAAGGGAGGAGTTAACAGATGCTCCGCCTTAGCTATCTAACTTGAGATGGATAGTCACTAGAGAGTATTTTCAGATTTGTACTAGGGATGGGCGATATGGACAAAAAATTAAATCTAGATATTTTTGACGATTATAACGATAACGATAATTAGACGATATCCATTAAAAATGTGTTTTTAAAAGTCTGAGTTGCTTAATCACTGATGATAATAATGGGCACATTGTTGAATGAAAAGAGTGCTTATTTATTTTCTTTAACATGTAAGTATTCAAGAAAAAACATTTCAAAGACATACAAAATAATTGAACTAGTGTAAGAACATCGAACTCTGAGTAAACATTCAGTTGTACACCTCTGCTGTAGTGTAAATTGTGCAGCATACAAGCAAGATGAAATTATAATATATGATATAAATTGGCCACCTTTGGTAACATCTCTGAGATCAGCAAATACCTGAAGAAAGCCCAGGCCCTCATTTCTAAACTGGACTCTCATATAGAAAAGGTACTGAACTTTGGACAACGTAATACGTCCAGACTTTGGACAAAATTTTGGTGGCTTTTGATGCATATGAAACCATATAGTCCTTGAAAGTTTGCAGTGGGTTATTTTTAGCACATTTGTTAGTGATGCGTTAGAGTGCTGCTGACAATAGCAGCTATCATCACTCCATCTTCACTTTCTTATCCATCAGATCAGAGGCTTCAACCAGGAAGAGGAGGCCTTTGGCTGGACTGTCTCTCAGTACCCACAGCTCAAGACGGTTCAGGACCGTCTGGGTCCGTACCTGCGGCTATATGAGATGGCGGCTGAGTTTCAAAAGCAGCACCATGAATGGGTGGACGGCCCACTCGCAGCTGTCAATCCAGACAAAGTAGAAGCTGATGTCGGGAACTACAGCCGTTCTTTGTACAAGCTTGAGAAAAGCTTCCAGGACTCACACAACACTCTTCAGATCGCAACCTCTGTGAAGGCAGTAGAGGCCTTTAAGGAGCACATTCCTTTAATGCAGGTACCTTGATGAGGATTTTCATTTTGGTGACTAAACTTTTTATGGAATATTTGATCAGTATGTGTATAGACTACTTATTGGGAATAATTGAGTTGAAAACAGAGCTGACAATACTACGCTCTTACTGGAGGCTAAAGCATTACATAATAATAAATATAAATAAAAAATGGTTTACTGATTGATGATAATTTGTTTCGGCAGGTGTTGTGTAACCCCGGTCTCCGTGACCGCCATTGGGATGCCATGTCTGCAGTAGTGGGCTTCCCCCTCAGGCCGTCAGAAGAGGACGTCTGTGTGGGCAAGTTTGTTGCTCTCAATCTGGAGACTCATCTCGCCGCCTTTGAAACCATCAGTGAATCAGCCAGCAAGGAACACGGTCTCGAAAAGGCCATGGAGCGCATGGCCGGTGAATGGGCCGGGATGGAGTTTACCCTCCTGCCATATCGTGAAACCGGGACCTCCATTCTGTCCTCATTGGATGAGGTACAGATGCAGCTGGATGACCATATTGTCAAGACCCAGACCATGAGAGGCTCATGTAGCGCGTGTGAGGTCTGATACTTGCATAAGGTTCAATATTGTTCGATATGGGCCACTGATCAGAAGGTAAGGAACGACTACTGGAGAGAGGGAGGCAACACAGCAGGTAGGTGAAAACTCAGAACTTTCTTTACTGGTTGAAATCTTGCGTTCATTGAATTTCCCAGTAGCAGTTTGTCTGAAGCATTTAAATTTCAACACTCATTCAGAACATACAATGTATGACAATGCTTATGATCAACTCTCTTTGTTTTGTATTTCAGGAAGTTATTCTCAAGACTCAGACAAATCAGATCAATTGAAAACAACTGTCAAATACTTTGTATAAAATGAAATAATAAAATAAACTTGTTGAAAACTAAACAGACTCAGTTTCTGTAACCCAACAAAATTGAGAGAAAAAATAAACAAGGTTCTCAAAACATTATCATAAATTCAAAACTCCAAATGTGAAAGTCTTTTCAGCAAAATGAATCAAATATTCAAGATTCACTGAATTGATTCAGTTATTTTCAGTTCAGATTGAAATGACTCAGATCAAAAGATTTGTTGACTCCTCAGAATCAATTAGTTCAGATCCAATGTCTCTCTTGTCCAAAACTCAAGGAAAAAATATGGAAAAAACAAAGTTTCAGTCCTATTTGTCCAAAAACAAAAGATTTCTCATACCAGTTTGATTAATTCAAGATCAAAGCGCAACAATCAAATTGTCTCCGTGGGTGGCTCGCCTTTTACATACGCTCATACGCGTCTCACGTGTCCAGGATGGTGATCACAATTTCTCAGAAGAACACCTACATGAAAAAAGGAAGAAACAAAAAAAACCAGCCTTGTAAAAACAAGGCAAAACAATAATTAATCTTCCATTCGAACATTTTCATCAACAAACATCATATATACATTTTAAACAACATATTGACTCAATATCTTGACACTTCTACATGACATTATCACTCGTCATTGACTCATTTGCATCTTCACATGCGGTTAGCTTTAGCCCAGCGTGCAAATTAGCACTAGCTCACACGCTATGCATAAGCGCCTATATGAACGCTAACATCACATTACTAATTTTTCAACTAAGTCTGCAACAGTTTTCTTTTGAAAAGTCAAGCCAATATATGAAAAAACAACTCACCAAGGCAAAAATGTCATATCTCGTTCAATAAGATAATTCCCGGTGATTTTGGTGCTCCGTGCATCTACATCAGTTTTTTATTCTCAATTCTCTGTTCCGTCTCCTCACTTCGTCGTCAGCTCTTCAAAGTTATCACTTTCACTCATAAACAAAATCTTTTGATTGCATTCAAGTTACTTTTTCAATATCTATCCTCTGACTCGCTCTCTCTCAACGTCTCTGACCGCCGCGGGCGCAATGAATCTCAGTGCGCTGCTACCATTGGCTCGTTGGAGTGTCAATCAATGCAGCACGATCAATGATTGGATGAAACACTTTCTCTTCTAAAACACTCGTTTTTCTCTCTCTTATTCTTTTTCCTTACTTTTCCCATGTTTTTACACATCCTAAACACTTTTACTCGTAGCCTGGATTATCTGGGTTACACTCACCCTTCATCAAGCCATTCGAGGCTGAGATACGGTAAGCAATGGCAATTCACGAGTTCGCCCTCGCCAATAAACAGCTCCTTGTTGGGATAGATGGTAAAGCATGGGAATGAAGGTTATGCGTATTTGGCGTGTTGTGCAGGGAGTGCGCTCCGAGCTCGCCGGATCTATCCGAACCCGGAGCACTCTACCCTGCTCAGAGCAAGTGCTCCGGGCTCGGAACCGGCTCGAGCCCAGAACACACCCCCCAAATGCAAAATAGAGCTGGACAACCGCCGAAGTACGCATACACCCCCCAAAAATGCCATGCTTTGCGGTACGGAGGTGCAACCTGAATTTTAGTAAACGAAAGGATGAGGGCCTGTTAGGGCTATCGCTGCTGCGATACTGACCTCATGGCTAGTAGTGTCTGCTGCTACCGAGCACTAGTTGGAAGCTCGGGCCCCTGCGGGGGCAGTTGCTGCTGTGATACTAACCTCATTGCTAGTAGTGACTGCTGCTACGGAGCACTTGTTGGAAGCTCGGGCCCCTGCGGGGGCGGTCGCTGCTGCGATACTAACCTCATTGCTAGTAGTGTCTGCTGCTACAGAGCCCTTGTTGGAAGCTCGGGCCCCTGCGGGGGCGGTCGCTGCTGCGATACTAACCTCATTGCTAGTAGTGTCTGCTGCTACAGAGCACTTGTTGGAAGCTCGGGCCCCTGCGGGGGCGGTCGCTGCTGCGATACTAACCTCATTGCTGGTGGTGCCTGCTGCTACAGAGCACTTGTTGGAAGCTCGGGCCCCTGCGGGGGCGGTCGCTGCTGCGATACTGGCTTCATTGTTGGTGGTGCCTGCTGCTACAGAACACTTGTTGGAAGCTCATGCCCCTGCGGGGGCGGTCGCTGCTGCGATACTAACCTCATTGCTGGTGGTGCCTGCTGCTACAGAGCACTTGTTGGAAGCTCGGGCCCCTGCGGGGGCGGTCGCTGCTGCGATACTGGCTTCATTGCTGGTGGTTCCTGCTGCTACAGAGCACTTGTTGGAAGCTCGGGCCCCTGCGGGGGCGGTCGCTGCTGCGATACTGGCTTCATTGCTTGTGGTGCCTGCTGCTACAGAGCACTTGTTGGAAGCTCGGGCCCCTGCGGGGGCGGTCCCTGCTGCGATACTGGCTTAATTGCTGGTGGTGCCTGCTGCTACAGAGCACTTGTTGGAAGCTCGGGCCCCTGCGGGGGCGGTCGCTGCTGCGACACTGCCTTCAATGCTGGTGGTTCCTGCTGCTACAGACCACTTGTTGGAAGCTCGGGCCCCTGCGGGGGCGGTCGCTGCTGCGATACTGGCTTCATTGCTGGTGGTTCCTGCTGCTACAGGCCACTTGTTGGAAGCTCGGGCCCCTGCGGGGTCGGTCGCTACTGCGGTACTGGCTTCATTGCTGGTGGTTCCTGCTGCTACAGAGCACTTGTTGGAAGCTCGGGCCCCTGCGGGGGCGGTCGCTGCTGTGATACTGGCTTCATTGCTGGTGGTTCCTGCTGCTACAGACCACTTGTTGGAGGCTCAGACCCCTGCGGGGCAGGTCGCTGCTGCAATACTGTCTCCATGGCAAGTTGTGGCTGGTGCTGCAGAGTACTGGTTGGAAGATCGTGCCCATGCGGGGGTGGTTGCTGCTGCGATACTGTCTCCATGGCGAGTGGTGCAGTCTTCGAGACTTTTAGAACAACGTCGTGAGATGGAAGCGCTGGCTACCTTGTTAACAAACTGTATGGTGGTGCCACCTTCAGCAATGAAGACTGGCTCAGCTGAGCCCCAGATGAGAGAACCATCTCCTCCGGAGGCTTTCCCGGGTGACAAAGCTGGACAACTGGTAACTGTGAATGCGACACCTGCTTGAGTCGATTGGTCCTAAGGTGATGCGATCTTCAGGTAGTCATGCGTCAAAGTGGCTGAGGTTTGAACTAACATCCGAGACTATCAGATGATACGGGAAAGGAGTGTTCGATGGGCTTCCCTGAGGAGCGACAGGTCCGTCCGGATGTAGCTTCTAAAAGCCTCTGATGACCATCGGCCTAGGGACACAGCAAATTTCTAAGTGTTAAATTCTCACCTGCAGTGTGAAAATCAACACTTTTTCGGGGTTTATATAGGTCCACACTAAATTGAGTTAAATATACACTTTTAAAAGTGTTATAATTTTAATACTTACACAGTGAAATAAAAACTCTCGGAGTGTTCAAATTTAACACCACTAGTGTAATTTGTACTTTCTCAAAAGGCAAATTTTACACCAAAATAGTGCTGAAATTGAAATCTTAGTGTCAATAGTTTAACACTGTGTTAGGTAATTGTACACTAATTTAGTGTTTAAAAATGTCCTGATTAAGGTAATTTACATCTAGATCGAATTTATCTATAATTAAGATACATACATGTACAAAAAGAAAAGCAAACATAGTTTCAGTTTGATCTTTTATTTTTAACAAATGACATCTCAAACTAACAGAAATGAAGGTACAATATATTCACCATCTGACCCATATGGACACTGTAGATCAAAAGACCTTTAGAACCTCAGAGCATTTGCTTTAATAAATTCACTCATAGTTTCTATGTACTTTAAATGCATGATGATGCTCTGAGAGTAGAATTTCTCGATTCTGCCCTTGAATCTTCCTAATCCAAGTAGGTATGGCTGGCAGCCCTCCCTTTCACTGAGATGGCCTTCAATACTGGTGCAAGTCTGAAAAGACAAATATTGTATTTTAACAAAATAACATAAAAAGAAACTTCACTAATTCACAAAGTTTGTTAATAAAAAAAACAGTATAAAAAGTTCAAACCTCTTTAATTTATTGTAAAAAGTAAACATTTGATCACCCACCATTTCACCCCAAAAATGTGCTGACACCCCAAGGCTACCCAAGATACATATGACTTACATCATCAGAAAACAACTATCCAAGCTTACATGGCAAATTTACCATTTGGAAATACATACCGGTTTTGCCTTTTCAGCATTCAAGGCTTCTTTACTGCTGGTCCATGTGCACTGTTGGTTCTCTCTCCTCATAGTCAGTGCAAGTGCTTTGGGTTGAGGATCTTGTTGGCGAAATCACTGAAACAAAAAGTAAAAACTAATTTCCAAACACAATAACAACGGTAAAATTAAGAAAACCACATGTGACATTGTGTCTCTATAGTTTTGTGTATTGTTAAAATTGACAAAAAAGCTTTCTCATTCTCTTAGGGCTTAGTCAGCGCCTCACTGTGATGACGCTAGGGCGCCGCCCCCCTTAAGCCACAAAAAAAAAAAAAAATTAAAAAATTAAAACAAAAATAGTAATAATAATGAGAAAAACATCAGTATGTCATTATTTGTGTGTTTTAAATATGGAATGCACCCAGTAATACATGTAAAATATGATACAAAATCATATTTGCAACCTTTCCTCTGCCTGTCTGACCGCTTCATCAGCTCTGGGGCGATAGAGAAAGTGCCCAAAGGAGGCGGGTCTATGTAGCAGTTAAGCCAATTGCTAATTTAAGATATGAATGTATGACATAAAATTTAGCCAATCAGCGTTCTTAAATAGAATCCAAGAAGGGCGATCATTTTATCGCCCCAAGCCCTGATAGAATAAGGACTGGGCTCTAGGGGCGCCATTTTTACTAAACGACAATGGCGAGCGCGGACGTTACTCCTCCAAGACCCAACCCTAACTCGGTGAAATCTCTCCTCCAAGATCCGTTTGAGAGGAGAACTTTGTCGGAGAAAGTTCGGGTGAAAGAGCTGGGCCCAGATCAACCTGACCTCTCAATCAAACAGCAGGCTAGCGAAAAAGGGAAGCAGTATATGCGCGGCTTCTCCCGTAGCTTCACACACACACACACACACACACACACGTTTCTTTGTATATAGTTGACCTTAGCATAAAAATCATTCAGTTATATATGGTACTCTAAAAAATGTTAATAGTGTGGTTGCTAATATTACTGTATATATGTTTTGTATCAATTAATTGTTGCAGTTCTGGAGCACATTAACAATTAGTTACATTTAGTTTGATCATAAAATACTTTATGCTATTCTTCCAGTCAAAGGTTTGAGTTCAGCCACTTGATATCCATTTCTATATTATACATCCTTTATACAGTGTAAGAATTCCTATAAACTTTATAATAATTTAATGTTATTGTCCACTTTCCACTCTGTTCTGACAGCATGCATATTGTGTTGCCTATTTACTACCAATGGCACCAACAGCCTTTCCAAAAGATGTTACTTATATGTAGAAATAGTCAATTGTTTACAAGTTCAGTTTAAATGCAAATAAAAGGCTTGTGTTTGTGCATCATGATGTTTATGTTTTTGTGTACGAATGCCTCAACTTTTTAATATTGGCATTAAATAATTACTGACTATTTCACTGAGCACTGCTGTCCTGCAGTTTGTGTTAAATTTTATTGCGATGGTTACGGAAACAAAAAAGTATGGCACAGCCCCACCGAGAATATTTTTCACCAGCCGCCACTGCCGCAGTGGCGTAATTGAGTAGCTGCAGTTAACGTCAGATGATACTTTATAAAAGTACAGCAATTGTTCGTTTATAATAAAACGCCTCACAAAGTTTTGTTATTAGATAATTATCTGTCAGGGAAAAGCCTTGAAAGTACATTATACTACCAATCAATTTTTTTAACAACGCGTTTTGTCTTCGCCAATGCACCACAAAAAAGGCTTAAAAGTGCATATCAGCCCTGTACGAAAACATGTTAGGTCTCAGATACACCGTTAATGTGAACGGAAGAACTTGCGCCATAGCAGATCAACTGCGCGCTCGTCAGAACACACGAGAGTTAAATATCATTACAAGGAAATATATAAAATGACAGTGCGCTTTTTCAAAGCTGTTTCCTGTTGTATTAGCTTTTAAAAATAGCACTGTTGGGGAAGGGGCGGGAAACCCGACGATATTCGCGTAAATAACATTAACTAGGACCAACAAAAGTCACGTCATGTGTTTACGGAGTTCGGTATATACAAGTATAGATATCTGTGAAAACGCTGCACGACATATTAGACGTATGCGTTTCTTGGCCATGGCAAAGCACATGAGATCTGGCTAAACGGGTTGCATCTCATTTCATTAAAACGTTTACGTTGATCACAGAAATAAATGCATGATCTCCCACTAACAATTAATAAATATTACTAACCCTAGGTTATGTTGAAACTGATCATGATTAACTTAAAAAAACGTTATTGTTACCTTTGCGCTGCTCTCGGTCGGTTGTCTGCGGATTGAAAATAACGATAGCGAGCTGAAAATGTACATAAGAAATGTTGAGAACACTAAATAAACAAACAAAAAATGAAGTTATTAAAAATGTATTATAGCCTACCTATTTTTGCACTGCCTTCACCTCGTGGTTGTCCGCCATCAGTCAAAAAGGAAGTGATCCGCAATGACCGGAAATTGGATGTACTCGCGCTAAAGTGTAATTTAACATCAACTCACTGTAATTACACTGACTCTTACCTTTTATTTACACCGTGAGTGCTGTTATCATTCAAATTAACACCTAAATCAACACTTTTTAACTCTGGTAAAGTAACACTAAAAAAACAACTCAAAACAACACTGGAAATTTTGCTGTGGATTGGATCTTCGGCTGGGATAGACCCTTTTGGGCGGCTGTGGTAGCTGCGCCTATGCGGAGTGACGGGAAAAGTTGTCTGCTGGGATGCCAGATTGGAGCAGGACGGCTTTGAGGTGCTTCTGAAACCAGAAGCGTGAGGCCGGGCGATTAGAGTCATCGACAAAGAGGGGATCCGATAAGGCCGCTGACTGGGGTTGTCTGTAGCGAAGGTAGGCTAGGAGGGTTCGATACGGCTGAATCGGTGACTGGATGTTGAAAACGTAGACGAAATGGCCTCTCCTGGTCTGGTCCGTCTTACTTTGCTTAATCGAGTAAGAAATCGTCTCCGAATCCAGCACTTGGAGGTCCTTCATGGTGGGGTGAACTGAAGGGTCGAATTTGGATGTGGTGGTGATCTCTGAGCATCGTAGAAAGCCGAAGAACGCCAATGTGAACATGGCGTCGAGTGTGCGAGCAACATGTGAGTGATATCCCTTGCGGAGGGTGGAGATGCATTTGGTGAGAATCTCCAAGGTAATGGGCCTCCTGGCGTCCTGCCGGGCGGGTTGGGATCTTCGTATGCCTTGGATAACCATTGATGTTTGGGAGCTTGCTATGGCCGGTGACGTGGAGTTGAAAATCAATTTATGGAAGAACTGGAGTCCGCTGAGGTAACCTCTGATAGAGCTGGCCTGAAGGTTTTTTGCAGTGTTGAGAAATGAGATGTATGAGGTAATTGTGAGGAGAGAAAATTCTGGGAAGGGAATGCTGAAAGCCTGGTGAAACGATCTGAAGCTTCTCCACGCTGTGAGGTATGATTGCAGGGTCCTGGGGGAAACTGCCTTAGTTATGGAATTGAGAGAGGCATCGAGAAGCGTTTGCAGTGGGTGATTCACTGGAAGATCCACTCCAGATAAGGTGGTACAGGAATAGGCATGGGGTCTGCTTCGGGCTCCAGCAGCCTGGACTTCTGCCAAAATCTGCGCTCTGATGCTGCTGGAGACTGGTGGAGGTTTCATCGCATGCGCGTGTGGAGGCGCTGGCATCGAAGGGGCTATGGCCAATGAAAATGTGGGGCGGGCCTGTTGAAGAGAGAGAATGGCAGCCGTTTGCGCGTTGTGCCGAGACAAGCTCGCGCTAGTGTTGGCAGCGGCTCTGAAGATATGAGGCCCCGGGACCGAGGCCCGTGACTCTAACGGAGGCAGCCTCACGCTAGAAATCAATTCCGGCTCCACGGGCCAAGATCCAGGGGCGGGAAAAGCGAATCTAATGGCGGCCGCTTGTGCGTCTAATGGAGATAGGCTCGTGGTAGCGGAGGCAACAGTGTCAAATAATTGTGGTCCCGAGACCAGCGCTTGTGTCCCCAGCGGAGGCAGCCTCGCGCTGGGGAGCCAAGAGCCCGGGGCGGGAAAAGTGAATCTAACGGTGGCCGCTTGTGCGTCTAACGGAGACATGCTCGCGCTAGCGGTGGCGCCGAAGAATTGTGGTCCAGAGACCAGCGGTTGTGTCCCCAACGGAGGCAGCCTCACGCTGGAGAGGTATGGGTGAGCCAGGGCTCCTGAGATTTGCCGGCCAGCCTGGCCGGGGCGGTCAGCTGCAGTCGCGGTGGTGTCTCTGGATCGTCCACTTGCTGCATGCGGATATCTTGGGGAGCGCAAAAGCGTATGATGATGCCGGTGAATGAGGTGGACATCGTGCCGGTGGAAGCGATGCCGAATTCTTCCTCTTAGATGCACGCCGCTCAGAGCGGCGGGGATGGCAGGGAAGCTTGGGAATAGTCCGTATAATCCGAACCTTATCTGCTTATCTGGCAAGAAGCTTTAGGTAAGACTGTTTGTCTATTTATGATAGAGCTTGCTGGAGCTGATAGGGTAGATACGGTGATTGCTGATGGTGAACCAGCCTAGATAATTAAGTAGAGATTGCATGCTCGGCTGATAGGTGATTACTGTTGATGGAACATCGGGCTGATTTATATCCTTAGGTTCCTCTCAAACTTTGTAATTAAAACATCATTTGAGCGTCTATGATTTTTTGTGGATTTTAAAGAGATTTTATAAGAGTGTATAAATACAAATGTTAAATACTTGGTAGTGGGATGGCCCCAATCACATTGCACAATTTTACAATATTTTTACGATACAAACACATCATCTTCTTAGGATTTAATGTGAATATACATGTGTGTGTATTACAGGGACTGGGAGGGTAAGCTGCTGTTGCTGCAGGAAATTCTGGATGAGTGGTTGAAGGTTCAGGGCACCTGGCTTTACCTTGAGCCCATATTTAGTTCTCCAGACATTGGCTCAGATGCCCACTGAGAGAGATCGCTTTACAGCCGTGGACAAAACCTGGAGGGACACCATGAAACAAGTCAGCTTGGTGAGCCCGATAGCCCCACATCCGCAAACACGATATCTGGTTTGTTTGTGTCTAGAATACAGAGTACTGTAACTCCTTTGAGAAGTTATAAGATGCAGCGTTCATTTTTCTTTTTCTCCTGACGTGTCTTTGGAGATGTTTGCGTGAAAGAAGTGCATTCATGACAAATGAGATAAAGCTGTCAGACGCATAGCCGAAAACAGTCGCTCTTGCAGGCACACTTCGGTGTGTAATTGTCATCCTGAGCCTCTGTGCTATAAGAGACATCAATATCTTTTGTCCTTCTCTAAACGGAAAAAAGTTGCCCAGCTCTGCCATCAAATAGGAATTATAGATTTTGTCTGCAGGGACTCAAATTGGAGAGTGTGCAGAAAATGAGGTTGGCGAGCAGGGTTTTTGTGGGTTCGAACCTCAAGCAAAACCTCGGCAGACTTAAAGGGACAGTTCACCCAAAAATAAAAAATCTGTCAATGTCTTATCTTCGGGTTGTTCTGTACCAAATCTGTTCTGATGAACACAAGATATTTGGAACTACAACTGCAATTGTAAAAGTGCCCCAAAGCTGTTTGCTTTCCTACATTCTTCAAAATATCTCATTTTGTGTTCAACATTACAAATACATTTATGCAGATTTGGAACAACTCCAGCGTGAGGAAAGTTGAGTGAGACAGAATTAAATTTTTGGGTAAACTGTTCCTGTAAAGAGAAAAGCAAATGTCCCAACCCTTGAGGACTAGTTGACCATACATGTCAAATATAAACTTAGTGTATGAAATTAAAAAAGAAAACATTTCAAGCGATTCTGTTGTGTGGTGGTTGAACAAATCGAGCTGTAACGTCAGAAGCCCACTAGGTGTCTCTCTTCATCTGTGGTACCCACATAGCTTCCCTCCTCCTCCCCCCGATTTTATTTACTCTTTCTAATGTATTTCTTACTTTCCTCATTTGACACTAAAAGAGATAAACATTTTGCAATTAAATTCATAGAACGTTTTTTTTCAGGATGTTTTCTTTTTGAATAAGTCCTACACAGCTCCATAATTTCCGTCCCACATCATAAGCCATAAACGTCTCTTCTTTGAAACGCAAATGTATATTTATTATTTCAGCTGGAAGGCAGGTGCTATCGCCTGGTGCTGCCTTGTAGGAAAGTTGGTTTGATCAGCACACGAAGTAAACACTTCAAGACATGCTTGCAATAACAGTGGTGTGTGTGGGAAACATTGGTCGAGATGCATATCAGAGTCCAGTGTTATGCTCAACACGGTAATAGGGAGAGTGATCACATACCTTAGGAAACGATTCCTTTGAAAGATTTATGAGAATACGCCATTTGCTTCGTGTGTGAATCAGTATGTGAATCTGTTCAGTAAACCACCTGCGTGTTTCTGCAGCCTATGAAAGGAAGCAGATGAAGGCAGATGCCTTCTATTCAGGCACATTCAGACAGCACTCACATTCTCACTTTAATGTAATTTAACTCGACAGCAAGAGAGAATAATTACACAGTAACTGGCGTAAGACGTCCCTTCTATCTCTTTCATGACAGTCATCCAATGGTATCTTTTTGAGGGACTATTTTGAGGTGGCTTTGGTTATTAACAACCCCTCATTAGTTCTGCCAGTCTCTGTCAGGAAACTCTGGTCTTTTTGTCATTTAAAAGTGATCGTTAAACTTCAATCTCTCCGTGAGCGCTCCAAGTCAACTCACCGTGGGTAATAGAAAATCAATAGCAATCGGAAAAGGGGAAAAAGCAATTATTATCTCTTTACAGGTGAGCAGCATCTGTGAGTGGAGGAAGGGGAGGGGAGAGTCCGGTTCTTTCCTCCGTCTCTAATGAAGGACAGGGCCTTCAGACAACCTTTGGAGGACTCTTTGAAAATCCGAACGCAAAAGACAGGATGAGTTTTCCTGGTGGGAGACGCCTTTATAAATGAACTCTTTTGTGAAACCGGTGAAATATGACAGTCTGCTGTAGCCCTCTTTTCATTATCGCATTCGTACGGGTGAAGTGACTTGAAAGGACTAGTATGTATGTATTATATCATTGCCCGTGATTTTTAGGTTAAGCCTCCTGAGCTTCTTTGGAGTTCTTTTAGAGATTTGTCTGACATGCAGAGCAATGGTCAAATGTGCATAGGTGTGCCGCCTAAATCAGTGGTGGTGCAAGCTTTAAAGGGATAGTTCTCCCAAAAATGTAAATTCTGTCATCATTTACTTACCCTCTTGTCATTTTAAATCTGAATGACTTTCTTCTTAAGAACACAAAAGAAAATATTTCAAAGAACAGCACCGGCACCCATTCACTTCTATTATATGCAGTAGACAAAACCATTGCATCATTAACAATTAACATCATTCTTCAAAACATCTTATTTTTTGTCCTGCGGAAAAAAGAGTCATACAGGTTTAAAGTGACAAGATCAAGTTAATGATGACAGAATTTTCATTTTTGGGTGAACTATCACTTTAAGGTAAGGTAACTATTGTATTGCTCGGCATACGTCTTGCATCATCTGGGAAGGTGTGCTATTGTTATAAGTCTGGTGAAAAGATTCAGATTTAATTTATATCTTAAATATGGTTTTAAAACAGACTTAAGATGGTTTCCAAACATCATAAAGGTCATCTAGATGTCCCAGGAACCACTTGGAGCTCCGCAACTGCTTCAAGCACCACATTTATCCTACATTTTCCATTATCAAATGTCAATAATAATAAACATTATTATTACATATTAAATATAAAAATAATATTGATTGTTTATATTATTGGTATTGTTTTTTCTAATCTTTTCTTATCCTTAGTAGTAGTAATAATAATAATTAACAACAACAACAATACCAATAATAACAACAAACAATCCATATTATTTATATATTTAATATATTACAATAATAAATATGACTAAGATTATGAATTATTTGAAGCACTTCTGAATTCTTTGTATTGCATTGTGTTTCTTTTTCAGGACAAGCATGTTCTGGCAGTGGTGGCGATTGACAAGATGCTCGACAAGATGAAACACAGTAACGAATTGCTGGAGCTCATTCTGAAGGGTCTCAATGAATACCTGGAGAAGAAAAGACTGTATTTCCCCCGCTTCTTCTTCCTGTCCAACGACGAGCTGCTAGAGATCCTCTCCGAGACTAAAGACCCAACCAGGTACTGTGAAGTCTTGGAAAGAATTCAGACAATGGGAACCGTATTCAGTAGCAAGTGTCAGGAGTTCTTTGGGTTTTGTTCAGGTAGTCCTGACACTGTTGTTAGTGCGCTGTGAGTTCATTTCACACTTTCAACACACGTTCAGGGACAGAGGCTTAGTAGAGACATTTTTGGAAACAATATGATTTATAGGCTTGGGGAAAATTGTTTGTCAGCAGTTAAGGTGAACTGATTTTGAGGGCTTCTGTTTTCTTTAGTCTTGCTGTGTGAGATTGATTCATTATGGGCCAGGCTGAAGGAGAGCCCATGATAGAGCAGTCTGTTCTTTATCAATTATTTATAGAAAAACTCACAGTGCTGTAAGTTTGGGTCAATTTTAGATGTGGTGAGCTGCTAGTTTTGCCACACTTTTTTGGATGTGTGTTCTAACTGCAAGTTATAATAATTTAAAACAACGTAGAGATGTTTTTATGATATTGCTACAAATAAAATAAATTGATTTTAGCTTTCATTAGAATTGAATTGATGTATAGTGTAGACTTCACTAAAACATCAAATAATTTACTTAAGCTTTCCTTGCATACTGTAGTCTAGTTTGACATATTTCATTGGGTATATTCAACAAATGCTATATGTTACACCGTACTTATCCAGTGTGGCCTGTTTAGCATAAGAGGCCTAAAAAGGAACAAGGAAGGACAAACGAAAAGCAATTTCGCTTCACCATGGCCTTGGAAAACTCATTTGAACCTCTTAAAATCCACTATTTACTGAGGGAATTTAATTATAGCGCTTTTTCTTCTCCATATGACACTCTGCCCTACTTTCTCTTGATGTTGCTCCCTTGTGCGGGCTCTTGACGTATAAGCAAATCTTGCCTTATTTCCCCCCAGGTATTTGTGTAATAATGAATACGAGCAAAGAAGTTGGGGGTTTTGGTCTTGCATATCTTGGACTGTTTGTTTTAGCTTGCCTTGGTATTGCTCTCTGAAACTAATGCTGACTGGCGATTGCTTGTGATCTCCTTCTCTTTCCTTACTCTCTCTCCCCCTATATTTCATTGCCACGTCCATCTTTATGGAGCACGTACGAGCGAGCTTCCTAAGAGTTCTTGAAAGAGTGAAATCTAAATTGCATAGGTATGACAGGGCTGACAGGGTTACACATTTTAAACATTCGCAGCGTTTTCTCAAGACCCCAGGCTTAGGCACATATGAGTGTTAGTCATATATAATCATAATGGATTTGGTTCAGAATGCCGCCTCAGATTGAAAGTTAAACCTGCATTAGAAATGGCCAAACTGTTATAGACCGTTTCATCGGACGTGCACGCCTGGACTGCCATTAACTTTCAGTCTACAGTATGTTAGTTTATCAGTCTGGCTAGGGCCAAATAATACAACGATTTACTGTATATCTTATTTAATTGATGTTAATATTAATTCATACTATTGCAGAATAATTGTATTAAATAAACAATTTGCTGAATTTTGTTGTATGTTCATTTTATTAAATAAACAATTTGTTGAATGGGTCCTGTGGTTTGGTCCCATTTAAATAAACCGTATGGTACATTGACATTTAGCCGTATCGAAGTCTAAACACAAAATATTGGAGAGGTAAGTTTAGCAAAGTAACGGTTCTTCTCGGTTTCTTTTGCTTGTTATCAGAAATAATCTACAGGCAATCTATTGTTTGTGAATGTATACCTGAAGTTAAGGGCAGTCTATGAACGTGCGCATGCGCAGTAACGTTTGTTTATGTTGTTGCTTTGAAACTGTATATTGACTTTGTTTTTCAGAGTGCAGCCCCACCTGAAGAAGTGTTTTGAGGGCATTGCTAGCGTTGTGTTCACTGACGCTTTGGACATCACTCATATGAGGAGTAGTGAAGGGGAGGAGGTGGAGCTGGTTGAGGTCATCTCTACCTCTAAAGCTCGTGGACAGGTGGAACAGTGGCTTCTGGAGTTGGAGAGTGGCATGCTTCTTTCCATACACAAGGTACAGAAATGACTGCTTCAGAGTGAAACATACTGTAGTTCAGAAATAAAACATTGTTATGTATACAAAAATGCTGTAGAGTGGATTATGTGTTTTTGAAAAGTGTAAAATAATATCTCGACTCTTGGCTGTCAGGTGATTGGAGAAGCATTTGAAGCATATCCCAAAGATCTAAGGATCAACTGGGTGCGGGCCTGGCCGGGTCAGACGGTGCTCTGCGTCTCCCAGGTTTACTGGACGAAGGACATTCATGAAGCCATTGCAAAGGGTCCAAAGGTCTGTACCATACATTACAATCTGGAACGTTTCATTTTGATTTATTTATTATGATTACTGAACGTTTGCGCGTTTTTCCCTTACAACTTTCCTACACAGCTCTGCTACTTCCATGCATCTTGGTCCCTCGTGCAATATCTCATTATATGACTGAATGATTGCTTTGCTCTACATCAGGCTCTGCAGGGCTATCTGGAACAAAACAATTCTCAGATAGATGATATCGTGACCCTGGTTCGTGGCAAACTGTCTAAACAGAACCGGGTAACGCTGGGAGCGCTCGTGGTGCTTGACGTCCACGCCCGGGACGTGCTGGCCTCTCTGGTCCAGAAAGGTGTGGATGATGAGACCAACTTTGAGTGGCTGAGCCAGCTGCGCTACTACTGGATCGTAAGTCATTTTGAGAGGCTGTAATTGAAATGTTTCTGTGTGTGATCAATCCAGAATTAATGAGGAACACGCAAGGCACTCGGTCTCCAATGGTGACAAACGTTACTTTAGGCAAAATCACATTGAAAGCCATTGTGTATAAGTTGAAGAAATGCATTTGTAAGAGTGTACAAAGATGTTTGTGCGTGCTTGTGACTTGATGTTTACATTCACGGTGTGTATATTGTCTGGCCAAGACAATACTCTGAACCAACTTCACACAAAGATGATCAATGCAGGCTTGGCCTACGGCTATGAATATCTTGGAAACACACCACGCCTGGTCATCACCCCTCTGACTGATCGCTGCTACAGGTCAGAATACATTACATTATGAATAATGCTCAGCTGTAAGGCATTTTCTTTTCTTTTGAGCTGCATCTTTAATAAATGTCTTCTATACCAGAACTTTATTTGGAGCTCTTCATTTACACTTGGGTGGAGCCCCAGAAGGCCCTGCAGGTACAGGAAAGACTGAAACGACCAAAGACCTGGCTAAAGCTATAGCTAAGCAGTGTGTGGTCTTTAACTGCTCTGATGGCCTGCACTATATTGCTCTGGGAAAGTTCTTTAAGGTAGATTCACACTAGTCTACAATTATGAAGTCTTGAAGTTATTTAAAACTGTCAGTGATTCTGTAGCAATAGGATGCTGCGGCCCACAGCAAAAGAATATAAAATGATAATGTATTGAAAAATGTTTTGAATATGGTGGTTGGGTCAGTGTTAGACATTGATACTGAATAACATACATGGTAAAAACTTTTTACTGTTATTTTTTTATTTTGACAGATTTTTCACATTATATGTCCAAAACACAGTTTTTCACATATTTTGAAATATGGTCAAAACCCGTCAAATCACTGAAGAATTTACAAAAAAAATCAGGGGAAAGTGCAATTTTACAGGAATTAAGCTCCCAGAAAATGTACGTTTTTTTCACAATGAAGGTCAAATATTAATGGTAAAGGAATATAGATTTTAAAAGCAAATTGTTGTGGTAAAGGTACGGTATAATGGGGTTATAAACTAGACTCCATGAAAATATTTGTTTTCAAAACAAATTGTATACTTAAGATAATATAAAAAAAGTTTCAATGTATACTGGATGGGGCACACACCAAACATGAATAAACTGAATAATATAGTAGTAGTAGGCCTAATATTAAAAAACTCTTACTCATACTTTTGTTAACAAACTGATTAAATTAGGAATGATGCAAAAAAAACATTTTGACTAGTGGTCTCATACTTCTGGACCTCACTCTGTCTAGCATTTTAATACAGACATGACAATTCTCCTTTCAGTTTGCTGTGCTTGCAAAGATTGCCGTTTTTTGCATCATAGCCTCAGCGCTATCAGCGAGCTACAGCTGTATCTTAATCAGAGAGTTTACAATTGCACAGACTTACGATGTCAATGTCATCTTGCTCACCTCTTGTCAGTTTCCTGATATCTGGCAGCACAGGAATGCTCAGACTGCGTGTGCTGTGTGAGTCACGTTGCAGTTGCTTGGTCTCTTGCAGGGCCTGTTGTCGTCTGGTGCCTGGGCCTGCTTTGATGAGTTCAACCGCATTGATCTGGAGGTGCTTTCAGTGGTGGCTCAGCAAATTTTGACCATTCAGAGAGGTGCGTGTTTGCGTGCACAATGAGAACGCTAACTGCTGAGCAGACGTATTTGAGAAATCAATCAATGAATTTCAAATCATCTAGTTTGTTATACAACTTAATAGAGGTCTACATCAGAACCTGTTGAGTTGAGTTCAGTCAGGTCAAGCATTCGATGAAGTAAATGGAGTTAAATGAGTTTGTATGTAAATGCTTTTTTTCTCTATAGGTATTTCTGCCCATGTTGAGATGCTGCAGTTTGAGGGGACAGAGCTAAAGCTGAACCCAACCTGTGCTGTCTTTATCACCATGAACCCTGGATACGCAGGACGCTCTGAACTACCCGATAACTTAAAGGCATGTAGAATATGACAGTACAAACTCATATACGCATTGCGTAATTTATAAATTGAGCATGTCATACTGTATGCTTCAACTAACCTAGCAAAACAGTGTATTAGGCCGTGGGGGTCTAATGTTATGTTTAATGAACATGAAATGATTAATGCAACACTATTAAAGCAACAGTTCACCAAAAAAATTACAATTCTGTCATCGTACATTTCTTTGTTCTGTTGAACACAAAATAATATATCTTGAAGAATGTAGGAAAGCAGTTTTTGAGGCACTTTTGACAACCAATATATTTTTCCTACTATGATAGTCAACGTTGGCCAAGAACTGTTTCGTTACAAACATTCTTCCAAATATCTTTCTCTGTTTTCATCAGAACATTAAATGATGATGCAATTTAAATGTTTTGGTGAACTGTTCACTGTCAGATGACATAATCACTGTCACTGTCAAAAAAAACAGTTTAGTATTATAACAAGAATCAACCAAACACGAAAATATTTGATCACACTTTACATCAGGTTTCTTGTTCTAACTGATGTTTTGTCTAGAAATATATTAAAATATCTTTAGTTTCCAAAAAATATTACACTCCTGTTTGTTTCAGTAGATTGTCCATTTTGCTGCTTCTGTGATTGTGAGAGTTGTGTAATTGTCTGCCGCAGGCTCTGTTCCGGACAGTAGCTATGATGGTGCCAGACTATGCTCTAATAGCTGAGATTGTGCTCTATTCTTGTGGATTTGTCAGAGCACGACCGCTCTCAGTGAAGATTGTAGCTACGTATAGACTGTGCTCAGAGCAGCTCTCCTCCCAGCATCACTATGATTACGGCATGAGAGCTGTGAAATCTGTTCTGACCGCCGCAGGGAACCTAAAGGTAGGCACTGTATCCCCTGTAAACATTTCTGTAAACATTTCTAATGTTGCGGTTTTCTTACGGTGTACCTTGCATTCAGTTTTTACGCATCTTTTGTTTCTGAGCCTCAATGAATGTGTTTAAGCAAATGACTACCAACTCCAACTGATTCAGTAGGTCTCCACCTGCCACTGTTATCAGTAAAGAGTTACCACCAAGAGTCAAACGAATGAGGCATTTCCACTTCATCTCAATTCTCATTGCACGCTTCGTCTCCTCTTTCACTCGCTTGTGGATCAAAGTCTGATGAATCTGAAATTGACTATAAATAACGTTCACGCTCAATTTACAGTAGGAACCACGTGATATACAGATCTTTGAAAAAATTAAAGTATTGAAATCCAGTGTGCTTCATGAATTCTCAGTGCAATGCTTTCATGAGGCTCATCCTCAGTCTCATGTCCTTAAAGTGATAGTTCAGCCCAAAATTCATGAAATCATTTACTCACCCTCTTGTCATTACAAATTTGCATAAACTTTCTTTTTTTCCGCAGAACACAATATTTTGAAGAAAGTTGATAACCGAACAGCGGCACTTATTCACTTCTACTGTATAGACTCTAAACCAATGCAAGTTAATGAGAACCGTCGCTGTTGGGTTAACAATATTCTTCAAAATATCTTATTTTGTGTTCTGCAAAAGAAAGACAGTCATACAGATTTGAAATGAAAAGAGGGTGAGTAAATAAATACCGAATGTTCTTTCATGGGTGAACTATCCCTTTAATGCTCACATGCAGAGTTTTAGGAGGAACAGATGCATTTCTTGAATACAGCGTAGTGAAGCGTAGAGATTCTGTTGCTGAGTAAAAGTGATCTTACATTCACAGTTTCTGTCTAAAGGAACATCAAAAGTGATTTTTCATCCAGTACATGAGCCAGCTATACTTGCATAAATGACCCAACTTTGTATGTATAGATTGTGGGCTTGTGTGCTCAGAATAAAGCCCTTTTTATACGGAGATCCTGGGAAATACACGTAAAATGTGTCCCGGGATCGTTAGATTGACATCTGTATTGTGCTGCAGTGTGGATGTATCTCTTGGTTGGTAGTGTGCCTGTGGTGCGATCCTGAAATATCAAAGTCACAAAAATCAAATCTGTCACGGCTGAAATAGGCAGAGGAGAAACATGCACTGACCTTGACAGCTCCGGCTCGCTTTTCTCCTTCTCCCAAATTTGAATAGCGGCTGCTTGTGTCATCTCTTCTGTTCTGTGAAATGAATACGTCTGTGTCATTTTCACAGCAATCTCTGCACCATCACACCCGAGACTGCACTCTTTTGCCATCTTGAAATTACTTCTGGAGACAAAGGCATGCTCGAAACCCCTCGGGTGTCTGTTGCAAATGACTGTGATGGTAAAGAATGAACAAAGACAATGTGGCTGAATGCCATTCTCCCCCCGGAGACTTCCAAAAGTGACAGCACAAGCAAATGTGTTATTAAGTGTCAAACCTTTTTCTCTCCCTGTGTTTAACATGTCACAGCTGAAGTTTCCAGAAGAGAATGAGGATATTCTGCTGCTCCGATCTATTATCGACGTTAACCTTCCAAAATTTCTGTCTCATGATTTGCCATTATTTGAGGTACACCCCCATCCACACATCATTCAATACATTGTGAACCAGAGATGTTTTATGTCGTTCTCCAATTTTTCTCGAACTATTTTAAATGCAGGGCATCACCTCTGATCTATTTCCTGGGGTCAAACTTCCCAAACCAGACTACAGTGTGCTGCTCGAGGCCATTTAGGAAAACAGCGCCAAGATGAATCTACAGGTCACAGATTTCTTTGTCGAGAAGATCTTGCAGATCTATGAAATGATGATTGTGCGTCACGGCTTCATGTTGGTGGGAGAGCCTTTCGGCGGGAAGACGTCTGCCTACCGCGTGCTTGCCGCAGCCCTGCATGACATCTGCGAGAAGGTGCTGTAATTGGATGACATTTCACCAAAAACAATTTCATGCCTAGATAGTCGCAGTGGGAGTAGAGTTATTTGCATGCAACACTGTACTTTGAAGATACAATAGAAACTTTTGTTTTTCGTTTTTTATTGACTGTTATGTACTTTTTGGTACGCAGAGATTGTGAACTCCCCTCCCACATTTCTCAACCAATTGTGGATGTGAATCACATACACTTAAAAACAAATATTTGTTGGATTTACATAAAAAAAGTACTGTCAAGTGGTACCACGCAAATATGTTGATTCGTTTCTACAATGAACAATTTAGTTGTATAAACAAAATAAAATTCAGGTAAAGTTGACGAAACTTTTTTAAGTAAATCCAAACCATTGAGATGTTACCTGTAGTGTGACGAGTCACCTCTTGCGCAATCAGCGTCGCCATGGAGACTGAGGAAATCAGAACGGCACAGCTGCCGATCATTACCGTGGGAAGCGACTTCGGCTATAAAAGCCGCTGTGACAAGACAGAAGGTGAGCAGCGTCTCCCCAGACACGAAGGTACTAAGATACACTCTCTTATGTCAACAGGGACAGGCGAGTAACGACCGGCACGATCGCTCCCGCTCAAACCCGGAAGTACGTGGCCGTAAGGATCGCTCCCGCTCAAACCCGGAAGTACGTGGCCGGAAGGACCGCTCTCGCACGAACCCGGAAGTGCACGACCAGGACGTCTCACGGCCCTTCGGAAGCGGCTACAGCGAGTGAGACAAGTCACCTCTACCTGTCGCCACTGGAAGTTGACGCCTACCTCCTTTTTCCTCTGGTCTCCACTGAGACATTCAATAAAGATTGCCCTACGGGGTGGTTTATTGCACTCTCACGTACGTGTTGTTACTTCGCCGGTCACAACTGGTGGAGAATCGTTGCTGGCGCGTCACCACCTCAGCCAGTCGATGGATGATTTCCTCCATTGTAGCCCAGAGAGAGAGAGAGAGAGCAGATATGCGTCCTGAAAAACAGAAGATTTGAGCTGTTATTGTCTCGGTACGTGTCGTAGCTTCGTCGTACGTGCCCGCATTCTCCACCAGTTGTTCTGAGAATGCGGGCACGTACGACGAAGCTACGACACGTACCGAGACAATAACAGCTCAAATCTTCTGTTTTTCAGGACGCATATCTGCTCTCTCTCTCTCTCTGGGCTACAATGGAGGAAATCATCCATCGACTGCCCGCATTCTCCACCAGTTGTGACCGGCGAAGTAACAACACGTACGTGAGAGTGCAATAAACCACCCCGTAGGGCAATCTTTATTGAATGTCTCAGTGGAGACCAGAGGAAAAAGGAGGTAGGCGTCAACTTCCAGTGGCGACAGGTAGAGGTGACTTGTCTCACTCGCTGTAGCCGCTTCCGAAGGGCCGTGAGACGTCCTGGTCGTGCACTTCCGGGTTCGTGCGAGAGCGGTCCTTCCGGCCACGTACTTCCGGGTTTGAGCGGGAGCGATCCTTACGGCCACGTACTTCCGGGTTTGAGCGGGAGCGATCGTGCTGGTCGTTACTCGTCTGTCCCTGTTGACATAAGAGAGTGTATCTTAGTACCTTCGTGTCTGGGGAGACGCTGCTCACCTTCTGTCTTGTCACAGCGGCTTTTATAGCCGAAGTCACTTCCCACGGTAACGATCGGCAGCTGTGCCGTTCTGATTTCCTCAGTCTCCATGGCGACGCTGATTGCGCAAGAGGTGACTCGTCACAGTAGTTTTAAGTTAATCAAACTCAGTATTTATTCTTCTAAATGGTACTTTTTGTTATCATACATAAATCAAATATAGACTTACTTCATGCAAGTCAAAACACTACGAGCAAATCAAATAAGAGAAAACTCATTACTCAAGTCTTTCGCACTTGTTTATTCTTTTTCTGTGGTGAGTTAACTTACAAAACTCTTACAAAAATGATTTGTACTCTCAGAGATACAAACGTATCCATCATTGGGGAACAAAGACACAGACGTTTCAGCTAATGTCTTATTCGGTGTGGTTGTATGAGACAACTCATTACTGGCATGAACACGGTTCATGCTCATTGAATGATCTCAAAGATATATGAACATTAAATACCAGCAAGTCTTTATCTTTACTGAAAAACACTTAAAATAACACTAGTTTTCCAAATTTACTGCCTAAATGCAGTCTTATGCAAAGCATGCTGGGAACTGGAAATCCCACTCAACCAGTCACCAGTCTGAATTAACCAAATTTTATATTAAGTAAACCGAACAATAGGTCCAATATTATAGGGTTTCGCGTTTTACTCAGCATTGTTAAGTTGACCAATCAAACACTTTGTTAAGTAAAGCTGCCAGTACAATATTTTGTGTATGAATGACATTTCCGTTAATGTAGTTACTTGCATTCTTTTTGTACTGTGAACAAGGTACTGCTATAAATCACTACGTTGCTTTGTTGATTTCGTGCTATTATAAAACATTTCGCAGAAATCTATTATAACTGTTATGAGAGCAACTTCAATGGTTTTTAAGGACGAGTAATAAAAGTGTTTTGAATGCAGGATCTGATGGATGAGAATAAGGTTCAGATCACTGTTATCAACCCAAAGTCGATCACCATGGGCCAGCTGTACGGTCAGTTCGATCCTGTATCCCATGAATGGTCAGATGGCATCCTGGCTGTCAGCTATAGGGGATTTGCTACATCTCAGGTACAGTATTCATTCATTTTATTTGTCCATTACATTTCTTACCATGTACTGCTTATCGTGTTTAAGCTACCGCTAGATACATAAATGATGGCAATTGCTGTTAAATCCTCTGCCAACAAATTAAAGGCAATTTCTAGAGTGCTGTCGCCTGAGACATGCAGCTGTGATGTTACGCTCACCATGGTAACACAAAGTCTGAATATGTGTCATCTTTTAAGCTGATATTGTCCGCGGTGCTGTCGTAGTGCAGTCATACCCTCAATCCATAGGATTACAGTTTAAAGCCTTGTTTCTGCGGCTTACAAAATAAACGCTTATGTTTAAGCAGCTGCTGGCAGAGATGATTTTACCAAAGTCTTTGTGAATATGAGGAATCCTCTAATAGTTGAAATTGAAGAATAAAAAGCAATAAGAGCAGACAGGTGTCAAGAGTCTGCTTCATACATCGTTTCCTATTTGACTGCCACTTCTTTGCTCAAGGCAATGAAGGAATGCTTCAGAATCATTACTTTTGTATCGGGAAAAACCTCGTTCTGTTTTAATGAAAAGCTGAACTAGGCCGGAAGAAAACGATGCTTTTCAAGCGATGTGTTTAAACCCAAGCACAACATTCATGGGAACCATTTTTAACTCATAATTGTAAAGAGTAGTGGGAGGTACAGCAACACAGATAACACAGTTAAACAACCTTTAGAAAACATTAGCAAAAAACATGTATAAGACACGTAAATGTCCTTGCATATCTATTTTAAAAACTATTCGCAGCTCACACTGCACATTTGGTTTAAGTGTCTGTCCATCCTCTACTCCAGAGTCCAGACAGAAAATGGCTGATCTTCGATGGGCCGGTGGACGCGGTGTGGATTGAGAACATGAACACTGTGCTGGATGACAACAAGAAGCTTTGTCTTATGAGTGGGGAGATCATCCAGATGTCCCCGCAGATGAGCCTCATCTTTGAACCCATGGACCTGGAGGTGGCTTCACCAGCCACGGTGAGATGAACAATCACCTTTTAACCAATAAACCTAAACATTTGAAACAATAACTGGATGTCAGGAGAAAAATCTGAAGAAAAAATATGACCTATTACATTAGAATTCTAATGTTCTAAAACCCCATTGGCACGCAAAAGGAACAACAGCACTGATTGCTGTGGTCCGGTGCTCTACTCTACTGTGATTTTGCTGTCATGTTCAATATAATTTCCTGCTTCCTCCATCCATCAATAACAGCTTCTTTGCATTACATTGGAACTGAAAGACAATCAGTGCTGAAATTTGCCAGTCGAACAGTTACATTCAAAGTAAAATGATCATGTTAAAATAACTGGGATCCAATCGGAAGGATTTGCAGAGGAGTAAGCGCCCCACACGGCAGCATTTTATTCACCTGACAGTGACTAGGGCAACGTTTATGATCTTCTAATAGGCATTGCTGATGTATTAATGTAAGTGGCATGTGTTGATTCATATTGTCTGTCTTTTTGAACAGAGGAGAAAGTTTTGATTTATGTAGTTTTAGTATGTTTTCCTAACACGCTGCACGTTTTTGTATCTCAAAAGAAAAAAATATTTCTGATAATGTAGATACTTTAAAGCAGTGGTTCTCAAACTGGGGGCAACCGAAATGTTTTTTTATGAAATATAGAAATGTATGATTTATCATTATTTTGTGCAATCAAACACCAACCAAAAGAACAGATTTTTCAGCATTGTATAACTGAATATATTTTTGGATTAATTAAAATGTAAGATATAGATTAGAAGTCTTTATTTGGGGGCCGCAAAGCTATGCACTCTAAACAAGGGGGGTCTTACAACAAAAGTCAGTTTGAGAACCACTGCTTTAAAGCGAATGGATCTTACATACGGTATAATCCTACATACGTTATACCTATATCATGTACATTTACAAATTTCATGACTCCTAGAGGAGGATCAGCAGGCATTTGTTATATCTGTATAATATATTCCTATAATTTATTCCACCTACAAAGGCAAGCCAACATTGCACATATTTGTTTCCATTAGAAGCTAAAAGAATGATGAAATCGGATGAAAATATGTCATCACATTTCCCAAGCTGATATAGTCTTATCAGAGAAGACATCTCTCAGAATTTGGCATCGAATTCAAGACAGGCTCTCTCTTTGATGTTTGGCGTTGCAATAAAAGTAGGCCGTCAAATAGAATTGTCACTGTCATTCGCCATACGAGAACCTTTTCCAGCAAACCAGTCAGAAGATGCCTAACCAAATCGCTGGCAGCGGCACAATGATACACCCACGCTG
Source organism: Barbatula barbatula (assembly GCF_947034865.1). NCBI lineage: Eukaryota > Metazoa > Chordata > Actinopteri > Cypriniformes > Nemacheilidae > Barbatula > Barbatula barbatula. The sequence continues at coordinate 11,516,032 of NC_136772.1, forward strand.
CTCATCCCCCTCTCATATCCTGCCCGTGAATGGCATAATGGCATGTTGCTTCAGGATTCTGGTTTCAGAAACACCAACGCGATTTCCTCTCCGTCTTTATCTCGGCTTCTTCTGCTAGGATGGCTTTGTATTCGACGGAGCTTCTGCCTGGCACGTCCCAGCCCGAGGAAAGGCTCTTATAGTTACGGATGCTGGCTTTATCTGACCCAGCGTGGGCACAAGACTGATTCAAAAGAATGGGTGATGATGACGGAGATTTAACAAGCGCGTTATAGAAAAGGGAAGCGTGTGAGAGCGATATCAAAGTGTGTGTGTGTGTTTTTCTGTTGTTTGTAACTGCCACCGGATCAGATCAAAGCAGACGCTGGAGATGGAGCCGGGGGAAACATTGAGAAGAGATCAAATCTGTGTGCATCTCTTGCCTCACTTTGTCAGAAAAATATTTGCTTTGGCTGCAGCACGAACGTAAACCGTTTCTTTTCGTCTCTATTTCTCTCTCTCTCGCTTCACATTTCTCATGTTTCTTTAAATAGGGAGGCTTGAATCATAAGGAAGGCCTGCTGCAAACTAGACCAAAGTTCAGTGAGAATTCAAGGTTGCTTTTTCTCAGGGGTCACACAAGGCCTGCATGTCTCCCGTGGTTTAACAACTGTGCTCAGGTGCCCTGTTCACTTACACCTCTACAATTCTCACGTTCCTTCCACGGAAGCCAGATTCACACAGCTGGTTCCACCACGTAACTTTGAGGGTGTGCTATTCATCACACCATGTACAAGACCTTTGTCCTTATGAGTAACCCAGAACAGCTGCTGTTGCAGGGAAATAACATTTAATTTCCAGATATATAATAACACAAAAGTTTTGGACCTTTTTCAGTTGAATGTCCACAACCTTTGATATTTACATTTACATTTAGGCATTTGGCAGACGCTTTTATCCAAAGTGACTTACATTGCATTATCCTATACATTTTACATAGGTATCTGCAATCCCCTGGGATCGAACCCACAACCTTGCGTTGTTAACGTAATGCTCTTACTCTTATCATCTTTTATTTGCGTACAACTATGTTTTATTTCACGGCTGCATTTATTCACCTGTACAGACAATTCTGTACACTCAAGCTTATACGTTTTTGTTTTCTGTGCAGGTATCTCGGTGTGGTATGATCTACATGGAGCCTCACATGTTGGGATGGCGGCCTCTGATGCTGTCCTGGCTCAACACTTTGCCGTCCACTATAGGATCCATACACAAAGACCTCATCACGGGCCTCTTCGACCGCATGTTGCCCGCGTGTCTGCAGCTCATCCGCAGGGGCACGAAGGTACAACTGTAACTGTACTGCTCACAATAAAGGAGTGCTTTCCACATTAATTAAAGCAGATCTCTTATATACACTAAAGCACTTTACAAATACTTATTAGGCTGATATCCTAATATATTTATTCATTTGAAATAAAACCTGAAATAAAAAATAAACTTTAATATTTAACAATAAATAAAAACGACAATTACAAAATTGCTAAGAAAAATAACCTTCAAATAACACGAAAACTAAACTTACAAAATTCAATCTATTCTGAAATATTAAAACTACAGTAAACCAAAAAAAGAAGAAATAATGAAACAAATAAAAGAGTATTACTTGTTACCTCCTCGTCTGTTTTTGCCTGGTTCTAGAAAGTTAGGTGTTGAGTGGGAAACAGACCTACAGAAGTATAATTGCTGAGAACAGAGTGACTAACTTGAGATTTCCTCTCCTGCAAGTTGTTAATAATGAACTGAGGCTGGAGAAAATACACCTATTATTTTTAATATAAACCTGAATTTTCACTCTAATAAATTCTTAAAGGAATAGCGGTCTAAATTAAGCACAGACAGAATTTTCATATTTCACATATGTGCGATGCATTTTAAATAGAATAAAACCTAACAATGTGATTTAGATTGTTTTATGACGGCCCACTTTTGGATGTATTATGTAGTACATTTTGGTCAATCCATTTCTTATAAGGATAGTTATGAATTTGATAAATTGTTTACAGTCATCTTGCGTTTATCATTTATTAAATGCGTGCTATTTATTCTCAAATCTTGCCTAATATCCCAAGCTGCCCAATATGATGGCACACGAGTCAGTTCTAGAGATCTAGTTACAGTTTCCAGGTCCAGACTAATGGAGTGTGTTTTGTGTGAACGTTCAGGAATTATCTCCCACATCCAACACGAGCCTGGTGAAGTCTCTGATGAATCTGATGGACTGCATGATGGACGAGTTCAGAGAGGAGAGCCAGATGAAGGAGATGAATGAGCGAGACATCTGCTCCTGGCTGGAGGTAAGGAGATGAAAACCAGCTCCCTAGCAACCACCTCTTAGCAACACAAACCAGCCAAAACACCCTTGCATCTTGACAGGATGCAGGATTTCATTTTTGTTTCACCTGACCTATCGATATAGAATCAGTGTAGAAATATATAGACATTAGATGGCTGGCAGAATACATTGTTTTCCAGCAAACACCTCGGCTTTTCAGCCCTGAAAGGTCATCTCTTTAGCCAATGGCAACTTTTTTTTGTGTTGTCTGAAGTATTGCTGAAATCAGTCAATACTGTCTGCATTTCTCCTCTGAAGGTAATAATCTTTCTTCAACTGCTCCTCAGAGACAGAGATCATATCAGTAAATCAAAAAGTGCCAACCCCGACGTTGAGTCTCATCGATTAGCTGGTACAGGATCAATGCCTAAAAAAGCTTCCCCCTCCAGATAGGAATGACTTTATTTGCCTTCCCTCAGCTGGTCATCAGAGAATTGCACATTCCTAAAGCCTTTTTTACTCTCAAAGCACACAAATCATTTTGTCCTAAATCAATGGCTGCAGTGTTAGTATCGATTGTCATTTTTGCAGAAAGATTGAGGTTCAGTTGAGTTGCTAAAGAAATATGAATAATTGACAACGGTTGTGGGAAGGTCATCAGCGGACGGCAGTGATTTAACAGTGCAGTGAATGAAATAATGATTAAGATCCTTTATTTTAAGCTCATATGATACATAAAAAGAAAAATGTGAGAATTAAGCAATCGAAACATTACAAAAGCGAAGTAAAAATCAAGCATACTGTATATAATGTAAATACCAAAACATACTGGTTTTTAGGCAAAGTATCACTTCAGATCGAGTCACATCAGGGAATAATATCTGAGTTTTCCCTTTTTCTGCATTAAAGGATGAATAGACTAAAGACCTGAGCAACATACTTGTGATGTGTTATTCTGATTAATATCAATATTAATATTTCTGTAATTCAATCTTAGATCTCAGTTATAACCCCATGAAGTGATACACATTTCGCATTTTAGGAACCGACTGTTTACCAGCCCGCTTTGTGTCTGTTGCATAGGGAATCTTTGTTTTCTGCCTCATGTGGTCAGTCGGGGCCAGCTGCACCGAGGTTGGACGTGTAAAGTTTGATGGTCTGGTGAAAGAGATGCTGGCAGGTGGCCTCAGCGAAGAGACACGCACACGCCATGGGATCCTTGAGCACGTGGAACCCCCCGCCAAGCAGCTGACAGTGCATTTACCCACCGAGGGCACCCTCTATGAATACCGCTTCCTAAGAGAGGTCAGATTGTTCATTCAACACGACTGAGGGGTTGAGAGCCCAAATTGGGCTCTCTTGGGGTTTTATACAGATGTATTCACTTTAACCGAAGATGTTGATATTGATATAAATCCAAGGGCATGTTTGTCTTCAACTACCCAATTAGATTGCTAACACAGTTCAATGATGTTGTTTATTTGCGTAAGTTAGGTGCTGTCTTATGAAGCTTCGAAATTGCAGAATGACAAAGAACCTGTATGGGAACAGAATATGAAATCCTGTCCTATAGGGCCTCTTCATAAATAAACTATAAATGGCAAATAATGATTATTTGAAAATGTTATTATATTTTTTACTCCCCTTGAAAGGGATACATCACCCAAAAATGAAAATGCATGAATCCTGAATTACTCACCCTCTATTCTTTCCAAACCTGTATACATTTCTTACTACTACCATAGCAGGAAATAATATTTTATGTTTTTGTTCTGTTGAACACAAAGAAAGATATTTGGAAAACTTCAGTTCTGGGACATTATTGAATACCATAGTAGAGAAAATTTAAATGGTAGCCAAAAGTGCCCCAGAATTGTTTGCTTTCCTAAATTCTTCAAAATATCAAATTTTGTGTTCAACAGAACAAAAAAATATACAATGTTGTTTTCCTACCATGGTAGTCAGTGGTTCCCCAGAACTGTCAGTTGCTAACATAAATATTTTCTTTGTGTTCAACCGAACAATAAAATGTATACATGTTTGGAAGAAGGAACAACTTCCAGGTGAGTAAACAATGACAACATTTTCAATTTTGGTATCCCTTTATTAATGCAAACAATATAGCTTTAATAATAGCATTTTTTGTATTGAGTCAAGAAATCTGAGACAGTTAGATTTTTACTTTGTAAATCGTTATTGGTAAATTGCGAATTGGTGTTACTTAAAATTGGTATTTCTTTGGTAAATTCATAGATCAGAGTTCACCGAACTCACCAAAGAAGCTAAACCTTTATGCAAATTCTTGCCTGAACACTAAATGTGTTTACATGCATATGAATGGAAGTGAATTACAATGTCTGGTCTGGTAGCGATGCTTTATGACATTAGAAACATCTCAATTCATCTCAGAGTTCTTTATGCCATCTGGACTAGACTCTGTATTTAGAAGACACACAAAGTGAACAGTGAACCCCTAAATTTAGGGGCCTGAAGCAGGGGAATCTGATTATTTAATTTTATCCTGATATACAAGCAAGCTGCTCAAGGAGCACACCCTCCACATCCCGAATGAGGTAATCTGTCTTATTATTTGTTATAAATCACAAGCCTCATCCCCATGTAATAAAACTTCAGGCATAACCTGGACTAATTTGCCAATTTCATGCCTCATTAAATGCTGAAAATGTCATTTATTAGAAAAAAATTGATTATCCATCGCTTACATTTTTCTGCTGTGGATAAAAGCCATTTCGAAAAATGAATAGGCTAATAAAAGCCTATAAGGGTTCTACAAAGAATTCACAGTTACGAGGTTGTGATGGCAAAACTTGCAAACAATGCACCGCTAACGCGCAAACAACATTTGAAATAAATCAGAACAAACCGCGAAGCGAACGAAAAGACACTAACCTTGTCTAAATGACTCACATGAGTACTGATGCTCTCACAGGGTCCAGGCAGATGGGAGTTGTGGACTGAGCAGCTGAAACCTGTGGCCCCCATCCCCAAAGATGTGCAGTTCAACGAAATAATTGTGCCTACGGAGAACACTGTACGCTACACTGCCCTCATGGAGCTGCTCATCACTCATCAGAAGCCCACTGTCTTTGTTGGGCCCACGGGGACCGGCAAGAGCATCTACATTCTAGTGAGTGTTTCAATGCACCTTTACCACAAAGAATAAAAGTCTATGTCCAAGTAACTAAGAAGATGTACTATTTATAAAATATGATGCATTTAGTGATATATTGGATAGTTATAGTTTTATAATAATGAGAAAATTAATTGTGCCACTTAATAAGGTTATACAGATGTTATTTGTATTTTTGTTCAATATCTCTGGAACCACTGCATTCTTTGCAACATGGATGAAAACCATTAGTCCTATACAAAGGTGTAGTCTGGTACCTGGTGCAGAACTAAGCCTCTCTCTACACATGTTGGCCACCTGAGCATGAAACCATTTAGATGCTCTAGACGTGCTCATTCTAAGGTGCCCCCACACACACCTGCGCATGTTTGTGTGTGCTGAGGAATGGCATGTCAGCAGATCGTGATTAATGAATTTAGGGTTCGAGACCAACTGTGGCCCACTCCGCACACCTGCTCTCTTCTCTCTTGCTACGTAGAGGAACACGCACAACACTGTTTTAGTCGGTGGTACACAGTTAGAAACACTCGCTGGTTACCTTCTTTAAGGTGCTTTCTTTGTACATACACACACACACACACACACACACGTCATCTTACTATGTGTGCCAGATCATAATGGATGCTCTTTTAAGGGATAGGTCGCCAAAGAATAAAAATTCTGTCATCATCTACTCACCATCAGATTGTCCCAAACAAAAAGGAAGATAAGAAGATTGTCAGTAACCAAACAGATCTTATCCCCCATTGACTCGTATTTGTTTTCCCTAATATGGCAGTAAATGGGGGAAGATATATTTTTGGTAACTGACAGTCTTCCAAATATATAATATATTCCTTTGTGCTCTTTTTTATGTTTCTATGTTTTTCTCTAAGTTTCCAGGCCCTCTGTCACCTCCTCCCGTTTTATTTTTCCGCTTTATATTTTTAATTAGTTTACCTCATGAATCTTTGGCAGAAATGTGAAAAGTGCTTGATGAACTCGAAAACGAAAATGTGAAATACCTGCAGACGCTGGATAACAGTACCACATGGCTCTTTGCTGAGTTTTGAGGGATGGAAGAGATTATGTGTGTAAAGCACAAGTGGAACAACGCACAGGCTCCTCAAAATGTCTTGCTGATATGTGCATATATTCACATTCTTTAGTAGAGACAAAACTGATCCTTAACAAATGTTGTTTATTCATTTTATTGGATTTCATTGTTTGGGATAAGAATATAACATTTAAGGGATTTAGAGTTATTTTGTGCATTTAATCTCTTTATTGAAAGTACACTAGTTTTGGACAAATACATAGTATATACTGTAAGAAGAGTTTTGTAAAAAAATGTGATAACTCCATTTTGTGTTATGTTACCATGTTTTTATTGTGTTTTGTTGTTTAAGTTATATGTTTATATATATAGCGATATGGATGGATGGGTGGATTAATAACATGTATAAATACATTAACATCAAAACTGAATATTAAGATAAATACTACTGCAATTTCAGGCTTTGAGTCTCTTTTTTTAATACTTGTAGGCTAAATAATAACGCAAATGTTAATTTTTAACTAACACTAATCAGGTGTCTCCAAATCCACCACAGGACTTCTTACTGAATCGTCTGCAGAAGGATGTGTACAGTCCTCTTTTGATCAACTTTTCAGCCCAAACGACAGCTGCACAGACTCAAAACATTATTATGTCCAAACTTGATAAAAGACGGAAAGGAGTGTTTGGGCCTCCACTGGGAAAGAAAATGGTAAATAGTCAAAAGATGCTTTTTTCTTACTGTATGCTTTTTGATGGTGTGAGTCTTGATTTTATTCAGCAATTCTTCTCAGCACTTTCAGATTCATTTACGACCATAAATTTTGCCTTCAAAGTGAACTTTCATATAATGAGAGCAAATGTATATCGCCTGTAACTTTATTGGGCAAATGATGTTTGTGATTCCCAAGTTGACTTATTTAATCACCATTTAAACTAACTTTAAACACATTAATAATTGTCATGAAACTATGCTAAGATGCTTTATACTGTGTAACATGTATTGCATTAGTTTAAATGACAAAAATGGAGTTCTTGATTTTGACTCTTTTGATCAGGTGGTGTTTGTGGATGATGTAAACATGCCAGCAAGAGAAACCTATGGAGCCCAGCCTCCAATAGAGCTCCTGCGACAATGGCTTGACCACTGGAACTGGTATGATACGAAGGACTGCTCCATGATCAGCTTAGTAGACATCCAGATCATGTGTGCCATGGGCCCACCCGGTGAGTTCATCAGAATTGTTTCTGACAATATAAACAAATCTGAAATTGCAGAATGGATCAAGCAACATTGTTGTTTCTGCACTGCTTTTCTATGTGCAGGTGGAGGCAGGAACCCTGTGACCCCCCGCTTTTTACGTCACTTCAACACAGTGAACATTAATGAATTTGATGACAAAACCATGTTCACCATCTTCTCAATAATTTTGGACTGGCACCTTACCATACGGTATTAACACTTTATACAAATGTGGTCAATGTAAAAAAATGTATTTCCTTTTTTTAAATTCATGTTTTTGCTGCCCGCTAGATTTCCATTTCCCAAGCCCTTTGCCAGCGTCATCTCTCAGATTGTCAGCGCCACCATGTTGGTGTACCAGGAAGCCACAAAGAACCTTCTACCCACCCCAACCAAGTCTCACTACCTTTTCAACCTTCGAGATTTTTCCCGTGTTATCCAGGGGATCTGCCTATCCCGTCCCGAAACTGCAGATGACCCTACCACCCTCAAACGATTGTGGGTGCATGAGGTAACTGCACTGTCCATATCAAAACTGTTCTCTCCATAAACATGAACTCACACTTTAAGATGTCTAAATCCTGTCATGCAGGTCTTAAGGGTGTATTATGACCGTTTGGTTCACCCGTCTGATTGTGCCTGGATGGTAGACTTCCTGCAGAACGTCACCAAATCTCACCTGCAAGAAGACTTTCATCAGCTCTTCAAGCATCTAGACAGCAATGCAGACGGGCATGTAACCGAAGATGACCTCCGGAGCCTCATGTTCTGTGATTTCCACGACCCCAAAGGCGAAGACAAAAACTACCGTGAAGTGGGCAACCCCGAGCACCTCCGTCAGGTGGTGGAAGCCCATCTCGATGAGTACAACAACATCAGCAAGGCTCCTATGAATCTCGTTCTATTCCGCTTCGCTATCGAGCACGTCTGTCGAATCTCCCGCATTCTCAAACAGCCCCGTGGTCACGCTCTCTTGGTGGGAGTTGGAGGGAGCGGGCGTCAGTCGCTGACACGCTTGGCCGCTCACATGGCCGAGGCGGAACTCTTCCAGGTGGAGATCTCCAAGAGTTACGGAGTGGAAGAATGGCGAGATGATCTCAAACTCATCATGCAGAAGTCCACATCTGGTGAAACTCACGGAGTCTTCCTTTTTACTGATACTCAGATTAAAATGGAGTCATTTTTGGAGGACGTGAGCAACTTGTTGAATACTGGCGAGGTTCCCAATCTCTTTGCTGTAGATGAGAAGCAGGAGATTTGTGAGCGCATGCTGGTCTTGGACCGTCAGCGTGAGCGTAGTAAACAGACGGACGGTAGTCCGTTGGCACTGTTTAACATGTTTTTGGAGCGCTGTCGTAGTCAGCTGCATGTTGTTCTGGCCATGAGTCCCATTGGCGACACTTTCAGGAGTCGTCTGAGACGCTTTCCTGCTCTCATTAACTGCTGCACGATCGACTGGTTTCAGGTCAGTTCTGTACTACTGTTTGTCCTATGGTTTCCACCTAATCATGACTGCAAGTTGTGTTTTAGTTCTGGGCTTTAAAGCCAGTCTATAATCAAAATAGACACTGTTTACATTTTAATAACACATTACTGGTCTTATTGTGCCTGATTTATAACTAACTCATTTAATAAATTGCTCTTGTTTGTGAATATTTTAATTGAAATGCAATATTTAAGTTTTTACATTATATTTTATATACAATATAACATATTTAATTTTATTATTAAAAAACGATAACATTTTTAATGTAATTGTTTAAAATATATTTTTATTTGATCTTTTTTAACTTCCCAGTGAAATAAAAAAATCATGAAATCTTGCAGCGTTTATCGTAAAAAACGAGTTTTTTTAAATCATGTGACTGTTTCTCAGAATTGTTTTGTTCTTGTCAAAGATTTAAAGTGTGATCAACCGTTGTTTCAACTTTCTTAAAGAGCTGGCCGGAAGACGCACTGCAGGCTGTAGCTACACGGTTCCTAGAAGATGTTGAGATGACGGACAGCACTCGTGCTGGCTGCATCAGCATGTGCAAAAGCTTCCACACCTCCACCATCGATCTCTCTGCACGTTTCCTCTCAGAGCTGCAGCGCTACAACTACGTCACACCGACCTCTTACCTGGAGCTCATATCCATGTTCAAGCACCTGCTTCAGCGCAGAAGAGCGTAAGGCATCTCTCTCCCCTTTAACATGTTGTGTCATTTGACTGTATTTTGACTTGGTAAACAGAAAGTACATTTAATTTCTGTTGTGCATAATTGATGATGCTAAAGTTGATCGTGTTAATATTAATAACACCTTTAAATTCTCTTTTGTCACAGTGAGGTCATGAAGTTGAAGAGTCGATATGAGATCGGTCTCCAGAAGCTGCAATCGGCTGCAGATCAGGTGTCCACAATGCAGGGGGAGCTGGAAGCCCTTCAGCCTCAGCTGCGTGTGGCCACTAAAGAGGTGGATGAGATGATGGTGGTCATCCAGAGGGAGTCTGTGGAGGTGGCCAAGACTGAGAAGGTGGTTCGTATGGATGAAGCAATAGCTAATGAGCAGGCAATGGCTGCCAAGGCCATCAAAGATGAATGTGACACAGACCTGGCTGTAGCTTTGCCCATTCTGAAAACTGCCTTGGATGCACTGGATACGCTCACTGCACAGGTCAGAAGAACAAGTGACAAAAAATACAATCATCACCTTGGCAAACAGATGCACATCAGAAACGTTCTTGTGGTTAAAACAGTTTTAATATACTCTTTTCATACCACCAATATAAGCATTGAATTGATGTGTACCATCTCCTGTAGGACATAACTGTGGTTAAGACCATGAAGACTCCTCCAGCTGGTGTCAAGCTGGTGATGGAAGCCATCTGCATACTCAAAGGCATAAAACCAGACCGCATTCCAGATCCCTCGGGCTCCGGCAAAAAGGTCGAAGACTTTTGGGGTCCAGCGAAGAAGCTGCTTGGAGATATGAGATTCCTCCAGAGCCTCCACGAGTACGACAAAGACAGCATCCCACCCAACTACATGAGCATTATTCGCAACAAATACATCACTAACCCAGACTTTGTGCCGGAGAAGATCCGTATGGCCTCCACGGCCGCCGAGGGCCTCTGTAAATGGGTTTGTGCCATGGACTCGTATGATAAGTAAGTTAGACTGATACAAATTCATAATAAAAGCCATAAACAGTTTTTACAGTCCTTTAACTTATATAAATTAACAATGGCTGTACGTACTAGTGACATTTTACAGCTCATAGAATGAATCAGTGATGCAGTAATGTATCCCTTTAGTTTCATCCACACAAATTGTCTTCACAGTTTCTTTAGCTTAGGCAAGTCAACGATTAATCGCGATAAAGTTTTTGTTTACATAATATATGTCTGTGTACTGTGCATGTTAATTTTGTATTATAAACACATACATATACATACATATATTAATAAAAAACATAGAATATAAAATAATCATAAAAGTTTATTTATAATTTATATTTTTGGTAAATATCAAAAACACATTGAAATATTTCATATATGTGTTTGTTATTGTGTTTATAAATACAAAATTAATGTGCACAGTACACAGAGATATGTTATTTAAACACAAACCTTTATTCTAGATGTGATTAGTTGCGTAATCACAAAGTTCGTTTAAGGAAGTTTACTCATTGCATTCCTCGCCATTCATTGTAACGGCAGTGGCGCACCTTGTTAGTATTAGTATCTTTGGTAATTGTTTGACAGCCCCCCCAAAAAGGCCCATAAATATTGGCATATAAACATGGTGTATTTGTAAAAAAATAACTTTTTAATCTTGCAAGCTTTTGAAATTTTGCTTTTCCTTTCCAGAGTAGCAAAGATAGTGACTCCAAAGAAAGCGAAGCTGGCACAGGCAGAACAGGAGCTGAAGGTGGCCATGGCGAGCCTTCAAAAGAAACAGGCTGCTTTGAAGGAAGTCCAGGACAAACTGTTTAAACTGCAGGAGACCCTGGAAGCCAACAAGAACAAAAAAGTTGACCTAGAGAATCAGGTAAGCAGAAAGTCTGATCATGCAGCACAAAATAAGCTGTGTGCCAGATATTCACAATCAATAAACGGTGGTTACTGTTACATCAGGCTTTATCACACCATGTTCAAATATATATCAGGTTTTATTTTTTAAAACCTGTTTTCCAGTACAGCCCTTTGACTCTCTCTCATCTTTACTGGAAGTTTGTTTACATAACTTCCCCTTCAAAGGAATTTTGTTTGTATTTCCACATCAAGAAAAGTTAAGAGAATGTTTTTTCTTTCCTTTTTTGTTTACTTTCCTTCAGATCATTTTTATGTTGCAACTTTAATGCCGTAAGAGTGAAGCTTTTGTTTCCAAACCCACGTGAAAATCACAGGGGCACACACACACACACACACACACACGCATGCTCTGTTCTTATTTGTCTATTGAGACTGGCTGTCAGTTTTTGCGATGTTCGGGTAAACCAAGCTCCCGCTGCTGTTTTCTGCCCTATTTCACTTCCTTTCATGTTCCTCGTTCTTTCCCCCCTTTCCTTCCATGTTTGTAATTCAGGTTGTCTGTTTTCCCAATTGGAGGGTAGAAGTTGTTTATGCTGTGCTCATTCAAGCATGTCCAGAATCAAGGCCCTCGGATATGCAGAGATAACCTGTTACGCTGAACCTTTAAGTCCACTGGAAGTCTTTTTTAAATATGAGAAAATGAATGAATGAGAATGATGGAGGAATTCGTTTCATTTGTTGTCTCGAGAATCCCACAGCTAAATGGCTCCAGATGCGATGGTGTCACAAAGAATTACCGGCATATCATCACAGGGAGTAAATTAGATGTGTTGGATTGTTGCGAGTGAAGCTGTTGGTGCCTTGTGCTGTCAGCTCAGCATCTAACCGCTGAGTTCCCATCATTCTTTGCTTTGCAGGCTTACTTTGTTATCTCAAACAAAGACAGTGTTCTTTTGATGCCGAACTGCTTTAACAGATCAGACAGTCGATTAGATGCTTTATTTGGAGAGATGTTAGTGTAGTAAACATTCATTTATAATGACAAATTCTTCTAAAGTGTATTATGTCAACGTCTGACCTGCTGTTAATGTCCTTTAAGCCAACACCGTTTCTTCATTTGTAAATGTCAAATTGTACATGCAGACTCTCAGAAATGTTTGTATTGCATAAATAACCACATTGGCAATATCAATAAATGTAGCACATACCAGAAAATAAAATGTTCAGAATGTGATCTGTGTACTTCTTAAACATTAATTTGATATATCTATGGAACGATCAGTGCATCCTCTTCCTTTCTTTGTGTGTATAGTGTTTACTATATGTGTTCATTGGTTGTATCTGTTTTTTTCTGTAGGTGGACTTGTGTAGTAAGAAGCTGAAACGAGCAGAGCAGCTCATTGGTGGGTTGGGGGGAGAGAAGACCCGCTGGAGCGAGACTGCCTTTAATTTAGGGCAACTCTACAACAACCTGACGGGAGATATTCTGATCTCTGCCGCTATAGTGGCTTACCTCGGTGCATTCACCTCCAGCTTCAGACAGGTGTGCTATCTTACAACAATACAGACCTGCTTTCAGGTTTTTGCTCCCAAGCCTACGTTGTTTATATCGCAACAGATTTGAGAAATAAAAAGGTTATGGGAACATTCATCGGACACATACGCATGGCCCAAAATTGACTTCCGGTCTGTATTTGTTGATCCTTCTATATTTCTATTTTTTTATTTATACTCATTTATATTACTTTTTTATTATATATAATATTTGTGTTAAAAACATTTTGTTTAATTTTACTGTATATTCATTTTTTTAAATAAACAATTTGTTGAATGGGTCAAGTAACTTTGTCACATTTAAGTTTAGCCAAGTAACGATTCTTCTATTGGTGACCTATAATAGTACTGGCTAGACATACTATTAACTTATGCAATTACACAATTGTTATTTATTTTGCTTATCAGAAATGACTATTTGCGAATTTGTACCGGAAGTTAAGTTTGGGCCACAAAAGCATGCATGAGCAGGAACGTTTGTTTATTCTGTTGCTCTGAAACATATGCTGTAGAATAAAGAAGCCACACAGTATATACTGTATACTCAATATGTCAAAACATTTAAACTCTAAACAGTTACTTGTATTGAACGAAGTCAAATGTATAATTCTTTCATCAATGCTGTGTACATGCTGTAGGTACTGATGCAAGTCAAACAAAAGAAAAAAAAAGAAAAAATTATAGCAAAGGAAAAATTCATCCAAATGAATTGGATTCCAAAGAAAACACCACTGTATATAACAAAATAACATTAATTATACAAAACAAAGTTAAAAAGGCAGTTTTTATTTACTGTTTAATTTACTGTGTTTCAAACTAAATTATCGGAATGTCTAAGAATTTGATTTTACAATATAATTTTGTAAATGTTGTAGTAGAACATTATTACTACATATTGTAAAATCTTGGCAATATTTCACAAGATAAATGGCCAATTTAATATTGAAAGATGTCTGAGGAAAATGTTTTTTTTTTTTATATGACATTGAACCTTGTTAATTTGTCTATTGAGTTTCAGTCGAAGCGCTGTCTTGACTGAAACACATTCCTTTACTCTTTGATATTCATCGGTGGACATTATTTGTATACATTCCCTCGATCTACTTCTTACATTTACCAACAGAACAGCTTTCATAAAAAATGAATGAAGTCAGTGAAAATGCATTGTAGGGCACGAGGAGATGTTGTGGTGAGCTTGAAATAGCACTCGGGGAACAGGGAGTAGTTTAACTTTAATATTTCCCCTCTGTGAAAGCAATATCTTTTCTCCCAACAGAGAGCTGTTTTCTATAAGCTTTTGTGCAGGTACAAACCGCACGCTGCTTATTACCTTTGTGAGTACTAAGTCTTTATTAGATTTAAACCAAAATAAAGCTGTCAGAATGACAATAGTGCTGTCCACGATACCATTATTATGTTTCAACACACTTATAATGAAAAATAGATGGATGTGTTTACGGTAAAATAATTACAGCTTTTTGCATGTATCAGTGGATGCATCTGAAGCAGGCTGTACTGTACTATACTGTATGTGTGTTTGTGTAACCCTTACAGCGAGCAACAGAGGAGTGGATTGATATGTGCAAGACCAGAGGTATTCCCTGCTCCCCATGAACATGTCCCTGATGAACTCATTGGGTGAGCCGGTGAAAATCCGCAGCTGGACTATTGCAGGCCTTCCATCAGACAGCTTCTCCATTGACAACGCTATCATTATCTCGTAAGAGGCTTTTTTGCCAGAAATGTACCTTTTGGACACATTTAAATAACCTACCATTTTTACATCTAGCCACACTCTGTTAATAAATATTGCAAAAGAAAAAGTCAGAAATTGTCTTGGAAAAACTTATTTGATATTCTCGAATTTGTAACCTTGAAAGCAATTACTAGTGAACTTTTAGGGAACTGTTTTCTGCAATTGGAAATTACAATAGAGAGCACTTATCCTGAAAGAGTGCTTGATTTCTGTAGTGCACAAGATGAAAAAGATTTGTTGTGGGCAGAAGGTTTTTGAGATGTTATTTCTCTGCAGTAATGCGAGGAGGTGGCCCTTGATGATTGATCCTCAGGGCCAGGCAAACAAGTGGCTGAAGAACATGGAGAAATCCAACAGCCTGCACGTCATAAAACTCAGTGACTCTGACTTTGTGCGCACATTAGAAAACTGTATTCAGTTTGGCACACCAGGTGAGAAATACAGACACTGAATCATACTGATGTGCTGTATTTTTATTTTACATAGCAATTGATCACATATCATGAATCTGGCTACAGTACAGTACAGTTGATGACCTTGGCATTGCTGTGGAACCACCTCCACAGGAAAGCTGGTAATAATAATAATAATAACAATAATACAAAATCTTACAAATATAACAAATATTATTAACATGAATTTATTAAAATACAAATATAACCACAGAAAGATGATTCACATTAATTATAATATTATTAATAATAATAATACAAATATTACCAATGTAATATAAGTTAACTAAAAGTCATTCTTATTATTATAATTATTATTAATAAAAGTTTTACCAACGTAATAAAACAATATTAACATTCATAATAATAATGATACTAAAAATAAGAATAATTTACTTTTGGCCGATAAAAAAAAAACAAATTTGGACAGATGATTTGTTTTGATCAAATAAACCTGGGGGTAAAACGATTTAGCCCAGGTGTAATTCCAGTGTTTCTCCACAGGGGTCCCCCTCCACCATAAAAACAAGTACACATCATGATTCAAACCAGTGAATGTTCCTTTTTTATAAATATGCACGCTATAGCCCAGGGCAACACTGTTACCTCTTGCACGTAACACACATGGCCTGAAAGCACAATTTCTGTCAATCTTTACACTCTTGAATGGAAGAATAGAAGGCTCCGGGGTGGATGCAAAACACAGCGTGAGATACACAAGGGACTGATATTCTTGCTTTGAGTTCCTCTGCCTTCTATCCTCATCTGCTGTTCATCAGCATCTCTCAAAGATGAAAGGCAGACAGTGGGCTTGCGTGGGCAGGCCGGTGTTTTGCTTTCTTCTGTGGTTTGTTGTTTTGGTACTGTTCTCCTCTAGGGGGTTGCATTGAGTTTATTTCTTTATGAATTTATTTTGTTTGTAGCTGATGCACTGTAGTTCCCAATTCCACCACCTGAATTCGACTTGGGGTCATTGGGGTGACTGGAAGCCGATATGATTTTTATGCACATTAATAAAATAACAGCTGGTTATGATTTTGTGAATCTTGATTCATTTGATGGAATGATTTATTCATGATGTATTTCAGTGTTGTTGGAGTATGTTGGTGAAGAGCTGGACCCCATACTTGAACCCCTATTGCTAAAGCAGACATTTAAACAGGGGGGCAGTATTTGTATCCGGCTAGGTGATTCCACTATCGAATATGCTCCAGACTTCCGATTTTACATTACAACCAAGCTGCGAAATCCACATTATCTGCCCGAGATCTCAGTCAAGGTGAGTCTCCACGTGTACAGTATACACTGAAAACACTACACAAACTCTTGAACAAAATATAAGTTTGGCCTTCAAACAAGGTCACCTAAACATTTTCTTCCATATTAATCCGTCACGGTGAGTAACATGGATAATCTAACACACAGAAACGCATGCTTATCGTGTCCATTATAGCACGGATGAAAGAATCCAGGTGGCTGATGTTCACTGGATTGATATACATCCAAGGGCTTTAGTATCATTTCGGTGTTGTTCTGAAACAGTCTGATAGAGTCAACTTTAATGTATGAATGGGGACCAAGTCAGTTATATGGGGGGTATAATCTTCATATACAGCATATAAGTAAAATGTTTAAGGGATATTCACCCAAAAATAAAAAGTCTGTCATCATTTATTCACCCTATAACCTGTATATGACTGTGGAACACAGATGAACATTTTTGTCTTGTGTCATTACAATGGAAGTAAATAGGGGCCAGACAGAAACTATGGAAGTTGAGAACTTTTTACAATGATATTTCAAAACACATCTAATGATTATGCTGGGACATTACCACTTCTACCCTCTGTTTGCCTAAAACATTGTAAACCCATAAACATACACAAACATTTTATAGTTGTACTTTGTATAGAAATATCTAGTTTGACATTTGGTGCACAAGTCACAGAGTGTCTCCTGTGTGTCTGCCTGGTCTTCCTAATGAACCCGCAACATCATTTCCACTTTAGAATGAGCATGTGGCGTTCACAACAGGACTAAACAAATGATACTGTTGTGGATGGTAAGGCCCCCATCATTCATCTGAAAATATGTCCCACCACGGGCCAAGGTGCAGCATCGCAGTTCATCAAAAATGATAATGGGGGATGTTAGCAAGCACAAAAGCACAGAATCTTGGCAAAGAGGGATATGAACAGATTTTAAACTGCAAGCAACTGAGGACTATAGTTTGTTTCTGGAAAACGGCAATGAGTTCTGGGATGAGTAATGCCGGGTCCTAGAATTGAAGCTTTGATGAGAGCCTTCTGGGTCTCTTACAGATTTTAACTAGGAGTCGGTGTCATTAAAAAAAAATCTTGTTTTTCTCCTGTGATGCTCAGGTGACTTTGCTGAACTTCATGATAACTCCTGAAGGGATGCAGGACCAGCTGCTGGGTATTGTGGTGGCCAAAGAAAGGCCTGACCTGGAGAAAGAGAAACAGGACCTCATCGTGCAAGGAGCTGAGAACAAGAGGTACACAGCCCAACCTTAGAAACGGTAGTGGAGACCAAATGTAGAAAAACAAAAACAGTTAAGAAACTTAACCATAAACTGTCTTTTTATTATCATCTCTGTAGACTGCTGAAGGTTATAGAAGATAAAATTCTCGAAGTGCTCTCTGCATCGGAGGGGAACATTTTAGAAGATGAGATGGCAGTTCAGGTCCTCTCATCTTTTAAAGATCTGGCCAATGACATATCTAGTAAACAGGCCATCGCTGAGGCCACGGAGCTGAAGATCGATGAGACCCGCCTCGGCTACACCCCCATCGCCGTCCACTCTTCCATTTTGTTTTTTTCCATCGCTGACCTGGCCAACATCGAGCCCATGTACCAGTATTCTTTGAACTGGTTCATCAACCTGTTCATATCTTCTATTGAGAATTCTCAGAAAAGTGACCTTCTTGAGCAGAGGTATTCTGTCAGTCTCTCACTGCACAAAATTTTATTTAGATAATCACGAGTTTGAAAGGCTAATGTTAAATCTTTGAAGCACTTTAAATATCTTGACAGTTAAAGTAATAGTTCACCCAAAAATCGAATTTGAAGAATGTTTTTAACTGGCCCCCATTCACTTCCATTGGTTTTGTGTCCATACAATAGAAGTGAACGGGGGCCAGTGCTATTCGCCTACCAACTTTCTTCAAAATATCTTGTTTTATGTTCCTCGGAGGAAAGTCATAAAGGTTTGAAATCACAAAAGGAGGAGTAAATGATGACAGAATTTTCATTTTTGGGTGAACTATCAAATATATTTAAATATATTGACACCTAAATGTACAGTGAAACAATTTGGTGATTTTGTGATACTGTGAAGTTTAGTGTACAGATGATTTTCTAAACATGGTCTAAAAAATTTCTCATTGGTCTGTCTATTAAAGCTCTCTTTCTCTGTATATTTAGACTGCAGATCCTGAAGGACCATTTTACATACTCCCTTTACATCAATGTGTGCCGGTCACTCTTCGAGAAGGACAAACTCCTCTTCTCCTTTTGTCTGAGCATAAACCTGATGAAACACAACAAGCTGGTGAGTAACTCTGCCTGTACACGGTTGTGAATTATTGGAATAATATCCCAGTCAAGACATCAGTTCAGCCAACAAATACCAGACTAGCAAGAATGAAGAGTTTACTTCCACACAAGTCATCTTAAGGTTAATGGCTTATTTGTACGGTCGTCGACTTTGTCTTGCCTGCGTGTCTGTATGCTGTGTTTATATCTTCACTGTTTCAAATAATCTTATGTTGATTTATGTTCATCACACTGACTCTCAGTGCCTGAGCTGTGACTCCAGTTTCAACTGTCTATCATCAGTTTATTGTGCTGTCAGTAATTCTGTCAGCTCGTGAATCAAGCTGCGTGCCAGTTTGTTTATTTCAGAGCGACCGCAGTCGAGCTTCAGGACTCATTCACTGTTTTATGGAGTTTTATTCAGAATCAAAAGTCTTATCTAAACTGTTTGTTTTCATTAAATCCAAAATTCTCAAAGCAGTATCATTTATTCTAACATATGAGGTTATGCAAGTGACTTTTCTATTTGCTTTTCTCTTATTCCAGGTGGATGAGAAGGAATGGCGTTTTCTCCTGACAGGTGGAGTAGGTTTGGATAATCCACATTCGAACCCCTGCTCCTGGCTGCCCAAAACATCCTGGGATGAAATTTGTCGACTTGATCAAATGGAGTGCTTTAAAGGTCTGCCGAAAGACCTGGACTATCTGCAGGAGGATTGGAAAAGGGTCTACGACAGCAAGGTGCCATGGAAAGCAATTTTTTTCTCGCTCTGTGGTATGAAATGGGCAGATTTGTCATTTCATGCTGTGTGTGTGTTCTCCAGGACCCCCATCACAGTCCTTTCCCATCTGAGTGGCAGGAAAAGTTGGGACAGTTCCAGCGGATGCTGGTGATACGGTGCTTGCGGCCAGATAAGGTATGGTATACTCTTAAAACCACAGGTAGCGTTTAAGGTATCATAGGCGTATTAAAACTGTTACAACGTTTTATGCTGAATTTATAGGAAACTTGTTTTCACAAAAATCTAAGGCAAAGCAAGAGATTGTAAATATAATTATTAATGAATATAAAAACAAACTCACTGTTTTGTTCTAAACGTGCTATTGCGCTGTTCCCTTTCTGTCGGTCTCTCGACGTTGTGTCGAAGCCGACAGATGGGGTTCGCCCTTGAGAACCAGTCATCTCTGACTATTTTGAAAAGGCCAATGAAATTTGGCGAATGAAATTTGCATGCCGGGCTCCGCCCCCGGAAATCCGGGTATAAAAGGGGAGCCGGCGTGCTCATTCATTCACCTTTTGTTCTTCGGAGCCTTCGCATCGAATGACGACTACTACAGCTGAATTCTTGACGTGGTGCAGCGGATTGTCCCTTCCGAGCGATCATCCCCCACGGCGTTTCAGCAGTTCCAGAGGTGTTTTCTGAAAGAGATATTTTCCTGAAAGAGCAAATTTCTCAGCGTGGCATGTCCCGCTGTTCTCGTGGTTGCGGTTCCCTCATTGAGGAGGGGGACGGACACGATGCTTGCGTCAGGTGTTTGGGGGTCCAACACGCTGAGGCAGCGTTCGTGGAGTCATCCTGCCCGCACTGCGGGCAGATGGCGATACAGACGTTGCGGTCACGGGTGGCTGCGCTCTTTCGAGAGCCAGCCACCACCTCGTCTGCTTCCCGCTCTGCGACCGTGGTGGCCACGGCCCCGCCGTCAGCAGCGGCGAGCAGCTTGGGTGGCATGGGGATTTCCGTGAGCGTCAATCCGTCAGCCGATGGCTCGCGGACCGTTCACGCCCCGATTCGCTCGTCTGGCCGTTCCCAGGAAGGCGGTTCCACACCGTCTTACTCCTCCGTCACCGTCACGACGATGAGATGTCCCTCGCAGCATCGGAGGGCGACCTTCTGGCATCCGACCCTGACGATTCCTTCGAGCCGTCTCCGTCAGGAGATAGAGTTCAGGAAAAGGCAGACGTCGAGATGTCGGCCATGCTCTATTGGGCCGCCGCGAGTATCGGGCTGCAGTGCACCGCACCGCCCACGCCCCAGCGCTCACGGCTGGATAAATGGTACATCGGGTCCGAGCACGGCTCCAAGCCGCGCACGCCCCCTGTACCTTTTTTCCCCGAGGTGCATGAGGAGCTCAGCAAGACCTGGAGCGCCCCCTTTTCGGCTTGTTCCCGTCATGCTGACTCTGTCGCCCTCTCTTCCCTCGATGGCGGGGCAGCTAGAGGCTACGTTGATGTCCCCCAGGCTGAACGTGCAGTCGCGGTGCACCTGTGCCCGCAGACGGCGGCCACCTGGAGGTCTCGACCTAGACTCCCGTCTAAGCCGTGTAGGGTTTCGGCATCGCTGGTGTCGAAATCCTATAACGCTGCTGGACAAGCTGCCTCAGCTCTTCATGCCATGGCCATCCTGCAGGTCCACCAGGCCAAGGCACTGAAAGAGCTCCACGAGGGTAAGACCGACCCGAAGATTATGCAGGAGCTCCGCGCTGCCACCGACCTTGCCCTCCGGGCGACGAAGGTGACAGCGCGAGCTTTGGGTCGGACGATGTCCACGATGGTGGTCCACGAGAGACACCTCTGGCTAAACCTTGCGCAGATGCGTGAAGCCGAGAAAGTTCGCTTCCTCGATGCTCCCATCTCGCAAGGAGGGCTGTTTGGTGACACTGTCGAGGATTTCTCCCAGCAGTTCTCGGCAGTGCAGAAGCAGACGGAGGCAATCAAGCACATCCTGCCCCGCCGCGACCCGACCGCCTTTCGGCCGTCGAGGTCCTGTGGAACGTCTGCCTCCCAGCAGCCCCGGCCTTCTTCATCGTCAGCTCCGGCTACGGTGCCCCCTCCTCAGGCGGCCCCCCGGAAGAGGACGGAGAAGAAGCGACCACCGTCTCGTCAGCAGCCGCCGCGGAAGCAGAAGCGTTCCTGACGAGCCGGACCCGGGGAGATCGGGCCCGACCCCAGCCATTCCATCGCTGACGGGTCGGAAAGGGACGGTCCCTGCCCCGTCCCAACATCTGCTAGGCCCTTTTCAGGGCCTAGCGCCCACTTCCTCACAAAAAGAGCAGTCTCTCTCTCTGGGTCCCCCTTCCAGCCGCACTCACCCTCCGCAGGACGGTGTTCGGCAACTCGACGTTGCGTTGTGGCGACATGCAAGGCCGAGTATAAAATCGCGCAGCCCTCAGCACTCTCACCTCGACGGTGCGTTGAGCTGCGCCGCCGCCAGGCAGGCAAATCAGCGGAGCCAGTCCCCCCACGAGGTGGGGCCGGCACCGCTAGCCAGCGAACCGCCCTCCCCAGGGGCGATGAAGCAGATCGTACCTCTAGTGCCCCTGTCGCAGTCTTTGAGTGCTTGGTTAGCACTCACCAGACCGTCAAGGTGGCTGGAGAACACGATCTGTCTCGGCTACTCGATCCAGTTTGCCAGACCTCCACCCAAGTTTCGGGGCATCCTCTTTACCTCGGTCAGAGGCAGGGATGCTCCCGTGCTGCGGGAGGAGGTGGCAACCCTTCTGGTGAAGGGAGCGATCGAGCCCGTCCCCTCGGCCGAGATGTCCAGCGGGTTCTACAGCCCGTACTTCATCGTCCCCAAGAAGGGTGGAGGGTTGCGCCCCATTCTAGATCTGCGTGCCCTGAACAAGCACCTCCAGAAGCTGCCGTTCAGGATGCTCACGCAGAGGCGCATCTTGACGTGCGTCAGGCGTCAAGATTGGTTCATGGCTATCGACCTGAAGGACGCGTGCTTTCATGTCTCGATTCTCCCTCGTCACCGGCCGTACCTACGGTTCGCTTTCGAGGGGCGAGCATATCAGTACAGGGTCCTCCCATTCGGTCTGTCCCTGTCCCCACGTGCCTTTACGAAGGTCGTGGAAGCCGCCCTCACTCCCCTCAGGGAGAGAGGTGTGCGGGTACTCAACTATCTCGACGACTGGCTTATCTTAGCACACTCGCGAGAACTGTTGTGCGCACACAGGGATCTGGTGCTCCGGCACCTAGACCGTTTGGGGTTACGGGTCAACCGAGAGAAGAGCCAACTCTCCCCTGCGCAGAGTTCCTTTTTTCTCGGTATGGAACTCGACTCTGTCTCCATGACGGCGCGGCTCACGACAGAGCGCGCACCGTCAGTGCTGAACTGCCTGAAACTCCTCAAGCAGCGACCAGCGGTCCCCCTGAAACTTTTTCAGAGGCTCCTGGGCCACATGTCGTCCTCGGCGGGGGTAATTCCCCTCGGGTTGATGCACATGAGACCGCTGCAGCACTGGCTACAGAGACGAGTTCCCTGGAGAGCGTGGCACGCAGGCAGGAGGTTGATCGTCATTACACCTCTCTGCCGTCGTATCCTAACCCCGTGGTCATCAGTGACCTTTCTACGGACTGGCGTCCCCATGGGGCAGGTCCCGAGGCGCGCCGTGGTAACGACCGACGCCTCCTTACGGGGTTGGGGTGCGGTGTGCAAAGGGCACACAGTGTCGGGTCTCTGGACGGAGTCCCAGCTGTGTTGGCATATCAACCGCCTAGAGTTGTTGGCTGTTCTGTTGGCACTGAGGGGACTACGGTCCCTCGTGCAGGGCCAGCACGTACTGGTCCGATCAGACAGCACGACTGCCGTAGCGTATATCAACCACCAGGGGGGTATACGCTCACGACAGTTAACGCAACTTGCCCGACGCCTCCTCCTGTGGAGTCAGCAGGTGATGAAGTCTCTGCATGCCACTCACATACCGGGCGACCTGAACCAGACAGCCGATGCGCTCTCTCGTCAGTCGACGCCCCGTGGAGAGTGGCGACTCCACCCCCGTGCGGTCCAGCTTATTTGGGTGCAGTTCGGGCGGGCACAGGTGGACCTGTTTGCCTCCCTGGACACCACCCATTACCCACTTTGGTACTCCCTGACCGAGGGCCCCCTCGGCACGGATGCCCTAGCGCACAGCTGGCCACGGGACAAGTGGAAGTACGCCTTCCCCCAGTGAGCCTCATTGCACAGGTCCTGTGCAAGGTCAGGGAAGAGGAGCATCAAGTGGTACTAGTTGCGCCGTACTGGCCCAACCGGACTTGGTTCTCGGAGCTAATGCTCCTGACGACAACTCCCCCCTGGCCAATTCCCCTGACGAAGGACCTTCTCTCGCAGGGGAAGGGCATGTTGCGGCACCCGAGACCAGACCTCTGGAACCTCCACGTCTGGCTCCTGGATGGGACGAGGAGATCCTGAGTGGTCTACCCCCCGCGGTGGTGGAGACCATCACTCAGGCTAGGGCACCTGCCACGAGGCGGCTGTACGCCTTTAAGTGGCGCCTCTTCTCGTCTTGGTGTTCTTCTCGCAGAGAAGACCCACGGATTTGCTCGGTCAGGCACGTGCTGTCCTTCCTGCAGGAGAGGTTGGAGAGTAAGCTCTCTCCGTCCACGCTGAAAGTGTATGTAGCCGCTATCGCCGCTCATCACGAACCAGTTGCTGGAAAACCTCTAGGGCAGCATGACCTGATCATCAGGTTCCTCAGGGGCGCGAGGAGGCTTAACCCACCTCAACCGCGCTCCGTACCCTCTTGGGACCTCAATGTGGTCCTGGCGGGCCTTCAGAGGCCTCCCTTCGAGCCCCTCGGAGAGACCTATCTTTCTCATCTCACGATGAAGACGGCTCTCCTGACGGCGCTCGCCTCCATCAAGAGGGTGGGGGATCTGCAAGCATTTTCCGTGTCCACAGAGTGCCTAAATTTCGGGCCCGGTGATTCTCACGTGATCCTGAGACCTCGGCCCGGCTACGTGCCCAAGGTCCCCACCACTCCCTTCCGGGACCAGGTGGTGACCTTGCAGGCGCTCCCCACCGGGGAGGAAGACCCAACCCCGTCCGTGTTGTGTCCAGTACGCGCCTTGCGCCTCTACGTGGACCGCACGCAGAGCTTCAGAGGCTCTGAGCAGCTCTTTGTTTGTTTTGGAGGTCAGCAGAAGGGGAAAGCTGTCTCCAAACAGAGGCTGGCGCACTGGATCGTGGACGCCGTCACGACTGCGTACCGATCTCAAGATTGCCCGTGCCCGCTGGCAGTGAGGGCACACTCCACCAGGGGTGTTGCCTCCTCGTGGGCACTGGCTCGGGGTGCCTCTCTGGCAGACATATGCAGAGCTGCGGGTTGGGCTACGCCCCACACCTTCGCGAGGTTCTACAACCTCCGCGTGGATCCGGTGTCAGCTCGAGTCTTGCAGGATAACACCAGGTGAGACCAGCGGCCGGCAGGGCGTACGCCTGCGACGAGCGCCACCCCACCTCTTTAGGTGGGTCAGTGCGCAATCATCTGCATCCCTTCTTTCCCCTCGGGCGAAGAATAGGCATTCCATCCATCACTAAGCACTCAAGGCAGCGGGCTGGGCGGAGCAGCCTGCCACCTTTGGCGGGCACAAGTTGAGTTATCTACGTGTGACTCTAACCGACCTCAGTGCTCCAGACGTGGTAACCCCCCGGCAGGGTGGTTCCGTCTGAGATTCCGTCATGAGTTGTTCCCCCCGGAACCCGTGACCTTCCCCGGGTGGGCATCCACCCTGCGGATTCTCGCACATACCTCCCATGAGTTCTTCCCTACCGGTAAGACCATGCTGTTTCTCCACTGTATTCCCCCCGAGGGTGGGAAGTGGTCTCCGTAGCGCACCTCCCCCTTGAGGGAATAGCGCTTACCCAGTGGTCCTATGGCCGGACGGCTCTCGCCATTGGGGCCGTCTGAGTTGACAGAGGGCAGGGGCTACCCACCTTTTCTGAAAGCTCTGGGTCCCCCGTCTACCTACTGGAAGGTTACAATCTCGCGAGAGCGCTACGTCTGACTCGCCTAGGCTGGCCAACGTCGCTTCGCTGGAGATTGTGACGCGGCTATTGCCGTGGCGTTTTCAATAGGAACCCCATCTGTCGGCTTCGACACAACGTCGAGAAACCGACAGAAAGGGAACGTCTCGGTTACGTATGTAACCTCTGTTCCCTGATGGAGGGAACAAGACGTTGTGTCCTTCTTGCCACGACAATAGCCGTCCGCTGCAGCAGTCACGAGATGCTTTCAGGCTCCTCAGCACAAAAGGTGAATGAATGAGCACGCCGGCTCCCCTTTTATACCCGGATTTCCGGGGGCGGAGCCCGGCATGCAAATTTCATTCGCCAAATTTCATTGGCCTTTTCAAAATAGTCAGAGATGACTGGTTCTCAAGGGCGAACCCCATCTGTCGGCTTCGACACAACGTCTTGTTCCCTCCATCAGGGAACAGAGGTTACATACGTAACCGAGACGTTTCTCTCTGTCTCTTTCCATGTCAGGTTGTTCCCATGGTACAGGAATTTGTGTCAGACATCCTTGGGCAGCAATTTATCGAGGTTCCACCCTTTAATCTGGCCGCAGCATTTGGAGACAGTCACTGCTGTGCTCCACTGATCTTCATCCTTTCCCCAGGATCAGACCCCATGGCTGCTCTTCTAAAGTTTGGCGAGGAGCAGGTGCTCACTATATTAGCTGCACATTTCACGCACATCATTTTCAAATTATGGCTTAAAGGTCCAGTGTGTAGTTTTTTGGAGGATCTATTGAGAGAAATGCATAGGTGTATTAAGACCTTATATAATGAAGCGCTATGTTTTTATTACCTTAGATTGAGCTATGTCTATCTACATACACCACGGGTCCCCTTCACTCCGTTGTTTCTACAGTAGCCCTAAACAGACAAACTGCTCTACCGAGCGCATTTCCTAAATATGTTATCTCCTTCTGCAAAGAACGAAAACGTGGCGATATCTTAGTCCTGTGTCAGCCTCTGTTGTGCTTCAAAAGGGAGGGGTGGAGTGAGCTGTTGGTTGCAATTCGTAACCTAACCAATAGATGCTGCTAAAATCTCCACGTTGCTATCATTATTCGAGAGCTTAAACTACACGTTTTTGTTTAGGTTTGGTGGATGACCTCTTGTTTTTCTTGTTTATAATGATTTCTGAACTGTTGTTATTAACACATGCTGTCTGGGTCATTGTTCAGGGCTTCACAGGAAACAGGCTGACCTCTCTGGGTCAGGGTCAGGGTCCAATCGCCATGAGCATGATCAAGACCGGTGTTAAAGAGGGGACATGGGTGGTCTTACAAAACTGCCACCTCCTGGATGCCCACACTTGAGCGTGTCTGTGAGGTAGCATACAAACACTTGACTGTGACGGGTCATTGCATTATTCTTCAGAAATTATTTGCTAATTTGTATTTATGTAATATGTGTCATTTAAGCGCACAAATAAACACCATTTATTTATACTGTTTGCATACTTGAACACACTGCTTGAGCACAACTGTTCTCTTAGTCTGGTTATATTAAGGGATAGTTCACACACACACAAAATCTGTCATTATGTTTCGCCTTCATGTTGTTTAAATCCTGTATACAACGTTTTCTTCTATGAAACACAAAAGAAGATATTTTGAGAAATGTCTCAGTGGTTTTGTGTCCATACATGGGTAGTTTAGCTACCAACATTCTTATAGTGTCAGAAGAAAGTCATACAGGTTCGAAATGACATGAGGGTGAGTATATGAAGAAAGAATTGTCTTTTTTTGTGAGCTGTCCTTTTTATTTTCTAGTACGTTTATCATTGAAAACATTTTGAAGCTGCATTTTGACTTTCCTCAGGAGCTGAATCCAGACACCACTCACCAAGACTTCCGTCTATGGCTGACCAGTTACCCCTCTCCTAACTTCCCTGTGGCTGTACTGCAAAACGGAGTCAAAATGACCAATGAGGCACCCAAGGGCCTGCGCTCCAACATCATCCGCTCCTTCTGCATGGACCCGATATCTGACCCTGAGTTCTTTGACAGCAGCTCAAAGTCGGTAGGTGCTGCACACAGACAGAGACATATTATCATCTATCATAGAAAGTGCTTGTTAATTCTTTTATATGGGGCAAAAACAAATCGTTGTGTGTTTCAGGCTGTCTTTAAGAAGCTTCTGTATAGCCTGTGCTTCTTCCACGGCCTGACCCAAGAGAGGAGAAAATTCGGTCCTCTCGGATGGAACATTCCCTACGAGTTTAACGAAACAGACCTGCGGATCTCTGTCCAGCAGCTACACATGTTTTTAGACCAGTATGAGGTGAGATAACAAACACATTTTCATCACACACACTATCTTCGCATCACCCTTTTGCTTTTCACGCTTTTCTGCGTGCCCTTAAAAAAAGACCGTTCTTGACATTTCCCCAACTTCAGAGAAGCGCTTCTCGAACTTCCCGTCTTCCTTTCAAAACAAGCAGACTGCATAAGCTGATCAAGAGCTCTCTGAATGCTCTGACATTTCCCCGGTAGTACGTAGTGCCACCCACTGCATTAGCAAGGGAAATTTCAACAGGAAATGTCACAATCCCGCCACTCTGTCCGTCTTTTCATACCCGCACAAAGATCGGTATATCGAATCCACTAGGCTGACACGCACCTCCACTTCATAAAAAAAGAGCCTTTGTTGAGCTGCCACACTTTCAAGACTGGCAGAAAGGTTGTTGCTTTTTGAAGCGATTTCAACAATGGGGTGGAAGAGTTATAGAGGCGCAGCCCTCGTCTGAGACGTCATGTTCAAAGAGAACCACTTATATGAGACTTTTTTATAAAACTTTAATTCTGTTTTGCATTGTAGTGGGGCTCGGAGGTTTTGTCCTCTGTTCATTGCAAGACACCAAAGAGCAGTTTGTCCGTTTAGGGCTACTGTAGAAACAACACGGCGAATTCCATGTAAGTGGACTCGTGGCGTATCTAGATAGAAATAGCTCAATCTAAGGTTATAAAATCATAATGTGTCACTACGTAAGGTCTTTATACACCTGTAACACAGTTGGTGGCTGTCATGGGTTGTGCACTCCACCTTTTTTCCATAGACAACAGCACACCATGGTCACATTATCACAGTGGGATCAGAGAAAATTGCTAGCAAACATGAAGAAAAACGTTACTTTTGTTGGCCACGTTATTGGGACCTGTTCACTTGTTTCCGGAAAGCTTGTAAACCTTAAGAATATTACAATTGAAGAACAGCGGAAATTCTGGATAGATAGATAGGTAGATAGATAGATAGGCAGGCAGGCAGGCAGGCAGGCAGGCAGGCACGCAGGCAGGCAGGCAGGCAGGCAGGCAGGCAGGCAGGCAGGCAGGCAGGCAGGCAGGCAGGCAGGCAGGCAGGCAGGCAGGCAGGCAGGCAGGCAGGCAGGCAGGCAGGCAGGCAGGCAGGCAGGCAGGCAGGCAGGCAGGCAGGCAGGCAGGCAGACAGACAGACAGACAGACAGACAGACAGACAGACAGACAGACAGACAGACAGACAGACAGACAGACAGACAGACAGACAGACAGACAGACAGACAGACAGACAGACAGACAGACAGACAGACAGACAGACAGACAGACAGATAGAAGGATCAACCAGTACACTTTCTCATTATTTGTTCAAGATGAAAGAATTGTCATTTTAAATGGCATCATGACGAAGTGAACATGGCATCATGTTGCATCATGTTCTTTATTCATTAAAGGTCCAGTGTGTCATATTTAGGAGGATCTGTTGACAGAAATGTAACATTATACACCTCTGAAGACAGTTATGTACTGTATATTAAGACCTTACGTAATGACACGTTATGATTTTATAACCTCAGATTGAGCTATTTCTATCTAGATACGCCACGAGTCCACTTACATGGAATTCGCCGTGTTGTTTCTACAGTAGCCCTAAACGGACAAACTGCTCTACAGAGCGCATTTTGTACACATTATCTCCTTCGACAAAGAAGTGAAAACGTGACGACATTATTGTCAGCCTCCGTAGTGCTTAAAACGGGAGGGTTGAAGTGAGCCTTTGGTTGCAATTCACCACTCACCACTAGATGCCGATTCATTTCATACACTGGACCTTTTCAAGAATGAACTGTATTTTATTTGATTTTCCAATAATTCAATCTTAGTTAACACAACTATCTATGTTCTAAAATGTATTAATGTTGATACTGTACATATGGACACAAATACTGTTTTGTACAGTTACAACACAATCTTGTGTGTCCTTTCCAGGAAATCCCCTTCGATGCCATTCGCTACATGACAGGTGAATGTAACTATGGAGGTCGTGTTACAGACGACTGGGATCGCAGGACGTTGCGCACCATACTTTCCATCTTCTACACACCTGAGATCACTGATAACCCCGATTACAAGTTTGACCCCAGTGGCCTCTACTACTCACCCCCTGAAGGAGATGTAAGGGACTGTACTCGAAGGACTTTATTTGTTCACCCTCATGTCGTTCAAAACCTGGATGACTCTTTCTTCTGTGGAACACATAAAATATGTATTTCCAGAAATGTCTCAGTGGTTTTGTGTCCATGCAATGGATGTCAAAATATCTTCTTTTGTGTTCTGCAGAAGATAGAAAGTCACAGGTTTAGAATGACATGAGGGTGCATCAATGATGACTGAACTATCACTGACAAAAGTGATGGACACATATTTAGTTTAACTTATTAACATGAAGGTAAATGTTATTTTTCAACATAAACATTTGAAGGCACTGCTGTATGTGGATCAGTGAAAAGCATCAAAATTGCAGCACTGTTTTCCGAGAAAGAATGTTCCTGTCATCCTGTCACACAGTTGGTGGCTGTCATGGGTTGTGCACTCTACCTTTTTTCCGTAGACAACAGCACACCATGGTCACATTATCACAGTGGGATCAGAGAAAATTGCTAGCAAACACGAAGAAAAACGTTACTTTTGTTGGCCACGTTATTGGGACCTGTTCACTTGTTTCCGGAAAGCTTGTAAACCTTAAGAATATTACAATTGAAGAACAGCGGAAATTCTGGAAAGCTGGGTTCTGATGTGCTCTATTGTCGATAGATGGATGGATGGATGGATGGATGGATGGATGGATGGATGGATGGATGGATGGATGGATGGATGGATGGATGGATGGATGGATTGATTGATGGATGGATAGACGATAGGAAAGCAGTGACAAGAGAAAACAAAAGTTTTGTGTGCATCAGGGTCTCTGTGAGCTCATTACTCCTCATGCTTTATACAGCTCGCTTTAATGCTACAGATATGATTGATTTGGCTAGAATAAAGAACATACATCTTTGGAATGAATGTTCTGAAAAGGATTATGAGCTATAAGTGCAATAACTAAGTACAGCAGGTCGCTGCCAGTGGTGATGTCTGATTTATTTGCTAGCGAATGTATAATCTATGCCCAATTTTATTTGGCATTTCCTCTGGAAATCTTTTATTCATGAATGTCATTTGCATAGCCATTATTATAAATGTCAGCAATCTCAAGGGTAGCCTGTTTTAAGTGCGTGCCATTATTTAGCGTCACCGTCCCGGGTTCGGTGTTGCATTAAGAAGCCCATTGTTTCTTTTGCAGTATAACAGTTACATCGAGTACACCAAAGCACTTCCGCTAAATCCCTCACCTGAAATTTTCGGAATGAACGCCAATGCTGATATTACGAAGGACCAAGTGGAAACCCAGCTGCTTTTCGACAGCATTCTTCTCACGCAGGTGTGTCTTTATATTTTGTTTTTTTGCACATCATTTTCCACAAAGTCGATATTTAGTTTTTGATTTACTTCACGGGGTCACCAGTTTAAACCAAATTTCTCTCCTAGTCCCATTCCTCTGGTGGCAGCGCCACATCTACAGATGAGATGGTGTATGAGGTGGCTGCGGATATCCTGAATAAACTCCCCCCCGATTTTGACATAGACGCTGCCATGCGCAGGTTTCCGACCAGCTACAACCAAAGCATGAACACCGTGCTGGTGCAAGAGATGGGGCGATTTAACAAACTCCTTCAGACCATCCGGGATTCTTGCACGAACATCCAGAAAGCCATCAAGGTCAGAACAAGAAGGTTTAGAACTCTAGCCTATAGGAGTTTTCAAATTCTCAATAGTTTTGGTCTGGTGAAATTAAGTAGGAATTTAGAGTCTGATGGAAGCACTGCTGTCAGAATAGTCTATTAATATATTAAAATTAGAGATTCACCGATACTAAATTTATCCTCCGATACCGATAGCTGATTATTTCAGAATATCTGCTGATACCAATTCTTTTAATTGAAAAGATAAATCAGTCCTGATCATCGCCTGCTTTTAAACTATTGGCTGATCCCTATTATTGGCCGATATATCGGTGCATCTCTTACTAAAATATTTCAGTTACACTTTATATTAAGGTACACAAATTAATTATTAACTAGTTTCTTATTAACATGCTTATTGGTTGTAAATTGTACGTATAAAGTACATTAATGTCTAACCTCATTCTACAGTCATAATGAATAGTTAGTTAATAGTGAGGAAACCCCAATCTAAAGTCTTAATATATTTCTTGAAAGCTCAAAGCGTGTCAGCTCATATTTCCATGCATCTTTACAGGTTGCATTTGTTAACATTAAGCATTAGCTATCATGAACTAACATTGAACAATAAATGTTTTCAGCATTTAGTAATTTTTTATGAAATTTTTTTTATTTTTATGGTGAATTTAACTAATGTTAACAGTGACATCTTTTGATTTGTAAAATACATTAGTAAATGCTGAAATAACCATAATTTAGATTATTAATCAAATAGAAACTGTGGAAGTATTCTTCAGTTGTAACATTTGTTCATACGTTAGCTAACATGAACTAACAAATACAACCTTGTTATTAAATGAAAACCGATAAAAATACATAATTGAAGTCATTTTCTAAAGCTTTTCTTAGAAAGCTACTGTAACCAATAAAATGTGGCCTAGCAGATAAGGTTTGGAGTTGACCCCTCTACTGTTTATGTCTTTTGTTGAAAAGTACTGTATACTATTACTTCTATGTGTTTTTCTGAAAGTCTTTGAACATTCACTCCCTGATGAAAGAGACCAGGAAAATGTATACCACCACAGGGCAGGTCCTAATGCTGTGCTATCAGCTGAGACTCTTTCCCCTGTTGTTTTGAATGACAGCTCCAAATCCCAGTTAGCATTACTGTCCCGCCGGGTGAGAGAGATGCATCTGTGAGTTTTGATCACACCCACCGGCCTTCATTTTACACACCTTGAACCCTAAAATACTGTTACTCACTGACTGGAGCTTGAGTTCTGCCCAGAGTCATCTCTGTCTCCCTTTCCATTATCATTCGTGATCATTCACCTCTATATCACAGCAAATACGTGAGGAAACATGACAACGGGAAAACAAACAAACAAATATATGAAATAATATAACAAATATAACAGGCATCAGTGAGATATGACGTCTATGAGACATGTATATTCAAACACATTCATTTCTTTGCAATAAAAGAAATCTGCATCTTTAATGTTCTGTGTTTTAAACGTTCTGACCTTCATCAAATCTTTTGTTCATTCACTATGGAAAGACATTACAGTTCTATGTTTGTCTCTCTGGCTCAGGGTCTGGTGGTGATGTCTGCTGAGCTGGAAGAAGTTGTTAGTAGCATTCTGAAGGGCCGGATTCCCGCTATGTGGATGAAGAAATCATATCCTAGTCTCAAACCCCTTGGAAGCTACATTAATGACTTTCTTCAACGACTCAAGTTTTTACACGTAAGTCATGAAGCTGACACTCATTTCACCATAGTTTGCACACCTTTCACGGTAATGTGGACTATTTTATGTAGTTATCTATCCATAGTTATCTATTTATACTCATCTGTCATTCTGTACATTGTGATGTTGTTGTGATGCCCAAATTTACATTGAGGTGGTTTCTCTGACATGGATTAGCTTAAAACAAGTCAAGACTAAGCCTTAGTTTAGTTATGACATTTAAGTAGTTTTACAAACATGCTTTACAGAAACACACACATCAATGCCACTCATATATATTTTCAGTGTCAGTGGAAGCTGGTTTCAGTTTGGACAGCGCTAACATTTATTTTAGTCTGGGACTAGGCTTAAAACCTGTCAGGGAAGATGACTCATTGTGTTTTATTCCCTTTTTGTAGTTTTGCAATTGTACTTAATAACATACAAATGCAAATGAGCAGATTTCGGGTAGCCAACATTTTTGTATCAACGCAACCATACTGTCATGATATCAGATATCCACTATGATTATTGTGGCCAAAATAATTTGTGATGATAAATGATATTACCGCAATATCTAATAACTAATATTTGTGTCTAAAAACATTTTAGTCAAATTCATATTTAATTTTGTAGTTTTCCATTTTTTTGGGCCATCATGGTCACCATGAATGTACCACACATGAACACAAGTGCCTTTCCATCCAATAAAAGAAAACACAATTAAATTCCAAAGCTTTATTGTGGACTGTGATACAATATCGTGATTCTTCTGATTTGTTGGTTTTGATTGGTCTTTCACTGTGGTTTTGTCTCTTTCATCCACAAAGCAATGGTACAAGGAAGGCACACCTGCAGTGTTCTGGATGTCTGGGTTTTTCTTCACTCAGGCCTTCCTCACGGGAAGCCAGCAGAATTATGCCAGAAAGTACACCATTCCCATTGACCTGCTCAGCTTCGACTTTGAAGTCATGGAGGACGAGGAGTACAAAAGCTCCCCAGAGGACGGTGAGAAAGAAAAAGAGGGGGAAAAGAACGCATTGACAAGCGTGAAATGTAAAATATATGAGAGGGAAATGGGTAACAAGGGACAAAGGAAAGAGAGATGCGCTGTTTCATTAACCTCTTGCTGTGGTTGAGTGGCATCAATCAGAGTCAACATTTCAGTGCAATGACATCAGACCCCTGCTGCTCTTTCATCAGTACATGATGAGTCTCTCCAGAGGAAATCCATCACAACTGCATGTGTTGCTGTTTATGTGTATGCTTTATCAGATGCATCCTGGTGCCCTTCTCAGTTTTATGTAGAGTTCAGTCGCTTGCTTTCTTTCCAAACGTAGCGTTGTATAAAAAAGTGCACTCTTGGAAAGGTAGGTGGCATCATTTTGCTCCCTTTAACAAGGTAGCTTT
Organism: Barbatula barbatula; assembly: GCF_947034865.1. Lineage (NCBI taxonomy): Eukaryota > Metazoa > Chordata > Actinopteri > Cypriniformes > Nemacheilidae > Barbatula > Barbatula barbatula. The sequence continues at coordinate 11,551,081 of NC_136772.1, forward strand.
ATTAGCCTCATTTTCTTTGGGGAGAAACATCCCAGCATGCTTTGCTATCAGTAATGAAAATTTTGGATATAGTTCAGCACTCAATGCCCAATGCTTTGTATCACGCTGTTGTGGAGAGTTTTATGTTAGTTTGTGTATGTATTCCCATCAGGCATTTACATCCGTGGCTTGTTTTTGGATGGTGCACGCTGGGATCGCAAGACAAAGCTGTTGGCTGAGTCTTTCCCCAAAATCCTTCACGACACCATGCCTGTGGTGAGAAACTTTAAATTCCCTCTTCACACATCACTTTATACCATTTCAATTGACTTTCTGCCATTTCAAAGCCACGTATCACTCGGTCAGATAAGGCTTATAAGATCATTCATTTTATGAAACCTGCAAATACACACATTGCAAGCAAAACTTTAGTAACTTTGGACACAAAAGTTTCATTTTATGGAACACCACAAAATAGAAAATCTGTCCTCATTTACTCACACTCAAGTGGTTCCAAATCTGTATACAATTCTCAGTTCTGATGACCAAAGAGAGAGATATTTGGAAGAATGCTGGTAACCAAACAGTTCTTGTCCACCATCGACTACCATAATAGGTAAAATTTCAATGGTTGTCAAAAGTGCTTCAAAATATCTTAATTGTTCAACAGAACAAAGAAATATTCCTACTATGGTGGTCAAAGGTGGCCAAGAACTGTTTGGTTACAAGCATTCTTCCAAATATCTTTCTCTTTGTTCATAACAAACCACTACACTGAGACTGCACTGCTTGGACTGCTGTTTTTCTACACTACATCCTTGGGACCCATCATACAGGCACACGGCTTCTCGCATCACTGTTATGCTGACTACCCCCAGATCTATATCACGTTTCACCCAGACGATACCACTGTAGCAGCTCGCATTACAGCCTGCCTAGAAGACATCTCAGCTTGGATGAAAGACCATCACCCCCAGCTGAACTATGCATTTGGCAGACGCTTTTATCCAAAGCGATTTACAAAGCATTAGCATATACATTTTGTTTCGAAGTATGAGCAATCCCCTGGGATCGAACCCACTACCTTGTCGTTATTAACGCAATGCTCTTACAAGTGAGCTACAGGATAACTGATGACATTGGAAAGACAACTCGATCATATCGATATGCCTCGAAGATTCAATATTAGAAAGGTTAGACCCTGATCTCACTGAGCATGCGGCACAACTCCTTGTCCAGGCCCTGGTAATCTCAAAGTTGGACTAATGCAATGCTCTCTTTGCTGACCTTTCTGCAAAGGCTATCAAATCCCTCCAGCTGGTTCAAAAGGCAGCAACACGCCTCGTCTTCCAACAGCCCAAAAGGGCTCATAATGACTCGCTGCTCATGCAGCTATTTTCAACACTATATAGTACAAGAAGTCAATCTAGGGACTTTTGAAAGTCTAGAGTTGGAGAAGAAAACTGTACAAAACCAAATCAGTTTGTATTTAATACAATATGGGAAGGGTGCGCGAATTATGCCCGTATACAACATGCACACCATATTACGAGATATTCAAATAAGTTGTTTGGTAAGAATATTTAACAAAGTTCTTTCATTAATCCTCCAACACAAATTCTGTCTGTTTCACAATGTATGTTGCCATTATAAAAAAATGCATTCGCTGAGATTTAATATTCAGACATTCCAGGACGGCTTATACCAAAATAGGTTCTTGACAAGCGGATGCAACTTTATTAAGCATGCATTTGTTACTTACGGTAAAAACACTTTGACATGCTAATTTCTCAGAAAGCCATTAATTTAATCTGAATGAATAAACACACACAGACCAGAGTCTTATTAAAACTGACAATGTCTAATAAACATTGTTTTGTTTTCTGAGGTCTGATAAAGGTCTCCTCAGGCTTTGCGTGGGTTTATGGTGACACTGTTTTCAGCTTTAAAATTACCAAACCAAATGGAAAATGGGTTTTTAGCAAGGGAATCCCGGATCAGTTATATATTTTTATTCGTATCAGTGACTTCTCATAGATTTACATAAATGTTTTTTAATTCCCTGTTAGAATAATGAATTGTATTAAACAAACATTTTGCTTTGATTTGAAATCTGGTCAAATCAGTCAGACTAGAGTATTGAAGCGCTAACTACTCTCTATGCTGTCTGTAGATTTGGCTAAAACCCATGAGGAAGCAGGACATTCCAGAACGGCAGTGCTACATTTCTCCAGTCTACAAGACCAGTGAAAGACGTGGCACCCTCTCTACCACAGGACATTCTACTAACTATGTTATTGCTATGACCCTAAATTCAGATGTGCCTCCAGAGCACTGGATTCGCCGCGGGGTGGCCTTACTGTGCCAGCTTAACTCATAGATCTGCAGCTTGATATGATCGCATTCTCTTCTGTTCGTTTAAAGAAAAAATATACCTTTTTATTTATCTATCTGTCCATCTCTACAGGCTGTTGTGTTTCTTATAATAAAATATATGGATTTTTAATTACCTCAAAATTTAAAAAGCGGTCTTTAAACTTTATTTTTCAATTTTGACAAAGAAAGCACAGCCGAAGAAATGTTTAGCCTTTATTGACATTACTGTAATGTAAGTAATGAATGTCTTTGATTTTCGAATGGTCCTTCTTCAAATAAACTTTAGTTAAAGCATGGAGAACAAGTGTGTCAAGTTATTTTTCAGTTTATTTATCCAGTCCAAGGTGTTTACGCTCTCTCACAGATTTTAACATAATTTAAGTCCTAACAATACATACAATTTCACATAAAAGGATTTAGACCGAATCTCTGAAGACTGGATTTAGATTTGTTCACTTGACCCCCAAACTCATTGGCTTTACACTCAAGTTGTAAAAAATGAAGTACTTCAGAGGAAGAGAGTCAACAACACTACGTGTTCTCATCTCTCTATTTCATAGCAGAAATGAAATGGACAAAAACAAGTCTGCTTTTTCATTTGTCTCATGCATGTCTCCATCCAATCAGGTACATTTGATTTATTTAATTACACAACCTCACAATAACAAATAATGAACGTCACATGGTGACAGGTTAATAACCATGAATCACATAACAAGCCCCGCTTACTCATGACGGCAGAGGATTCAAGCAGCGGACATAGCAAATGGAATGTGTGGAGGCGACTGCGGGCACATGCAGTGTTTGTGAGCAAAATCAGAACCACAGCCCGTACATGGCAAAATCAAAACAATCAATAACAAAAACTAAATCCATCAATGGGCACCAATTCAGAGATGGTTTGATTGTAGTCAGATTTTACAAGTGCAAATAGGTCAATAAATGTAAAACGATGAGCTGGAATTTAATAATGAGAATGTTTAGATTGTCAAAATCAAATTTGTAATGTTCAGATTTTAGATTTAAAAAGAAAAAAAGATGGTTCTCCCAAAATGTGCATTTGCACAAAAAGTTTAAATAACTTGCTAGCATTTTAGTTTTTTGTAATCATCCAGTTATTCCAAACATGTAATATAATTTAAATAAAAAGTAACTTAAGTTTGGAAAATCCCTGTATGTTTAACCCAAATAAGAATCTTTAGTAGCAAATTTCCTTTTGGGAACATGATTTCAACATCACCAAACTGTAACCTGGATGTACAATAAAAGCATTTTTTCTTTTTTGAACACTGTCAATAGCTATGACAACACTTGGATATGAAGTAAATGTGTAGTTAAAGGAACAGTTCGCCCAAAAATAAATCCAAATTATGTCTTCATTTACTCCATTGTTGCAAATCTCCACTAATTACTTTGTTCTGTTGAACACAGAGAAATATATTTTCAAGAATTTAGGAAAGCAAACAGATCTAGGGGAATTGTGACTATACCATTGGCATTTTTCACACTTTCATGGTGGTCATAAAACTGTTTGTTTATAAGCATGCTTCCAAATATATTTCTCTGTGTTCAACAGAACAAATACATTTATACAGCTTTGAAACAACTTGTGGGTGAGTAAATGATGACAGAATTGTTATATTTTTGGGTGAACTGTCCTTTTAAATTCAGAAAGAAGGTCAACATAATTACAAATGCAAATTGTTAACGAATAAGTAGACTTAGAAAAAAACTTTCTTCCTTGATGAACTGCTTAGCTAGTTCTTCATTTAAACGTAAAATGCAACAGGAAACATTAATGTACAACAATAAACAAACTCAAAGTATACAGTGGCCTTAGAAAGACGAAAATAGTTAATACTCAATGTTTTTCTTTACGTACGAGTTGTGAGAAATTGATAAACAAGACCAGGGTTTTAGAGTTACAAAAATGGTGTGGTGGTGGTTGTGTGGCCTGTCAGCCTGACAGATGCACGCACAGCTGGCTAACGTCTCTATGCTGCCTCCTGCTAGTTTCTAAATAGATTTGAGAGGAGCGTTCACATCCATCAATACTTGAGCGAGCCTTCAGTCCTTTCTACACTTCAGTGTGGACCTTCACACAATTAAAACCATCATCAACGGCTATTAAATGCACTGTGGGGTGCTACACAACTCTTTATCTTCCACCAGTCATAACATGAAGTCCAGACTCTCAAGAGCTCTGCTTCATCACACCTTAACAGTGAACAAATTAAAACATCAATCAGCAAATGGAAAAGATCAATTTGTACATCAAAGTAATCCTCTTAATTCCAGTCTGACATTGTGATGTCTAGTGGAGGTTTAAACAAAACAAAAATGATAATAATAAAGAGTGGCGTTATAAGAAAGAAAAAACAGAGCACAAGACAGCAGGAGCTCTCCGCCTTCATTTGAACTAATGTCAATTGATAATGTAGAAACGACACATGATGATAGATGAAAAGTCACTGCAGTACAAGAAGCAGCTTTTATCATAAACCAGCTCAGTTTCTAGACTGTTTGTACAGGGTCGGTAACAAACTGGTGCGGGTATAGTAAAGAGTGGATGCATACATTCTTTTAAATAAATGATATTATAAAAAGAAAATTATAGAAAAAAAAAAGTAATTTCACACAATGAGCATGAAACATGTGCAGAATTAATTTTTGTGTAAATTGTTCGTAGACTCATTCTGAAAAAAAGTGTTCCTGTGGCTTAGTGGTTAGCGCATGGCGCTAGCAACGCCAATGTCCTAGATTCGATCCGAGTGGGATTGCACATAGTCTGAAACAAATGTATAGTACAATGCAATGCAAGTCGCTTTTGACAAAAGCGTCTGCCAAATGCATAAATGTAAACTTAAACCTTTTTTCAAAATGTTAGCTGGTACAAAAAATATTTACACTACATATTAATGGTGCGTAAAACATTCAAATGTTCTGTGTTCTTTTTGAAAACTGATGACACCGCATTTTGATGCACTGTGTATCCTAATAATATATATAGTGTTCCTTTGCCCTGGCTTTTTTTATGATTTTTTACTCTTTAACTTTAAAACGCAGACCTAGTAACTGTCCCTTTTAACACAGCTGTCCAATCACAGTGGAGGAGAGGTTGGGACAAACAGTATACTGACCAACCATCACACTTGTACAACACAACAATGGAGAAGTTAACATGCTAGTTATTGCATTTTTATATTCATTAATAATCTTCAGAATTAGATACTCGTAACATGTTACTGCCGTGGATTTTCCTAATCGTAGCAAACAACGTGACTCCGGAAAAACGTACCAAGTATTGATATCTGCCCGATGCTATGGTGGTTATATTAACTTGTTTTTATTGCATTTTCCTGTTCTGTTTTGATTGACAGGACATATCCACCCTGATCATTGGATGTTTCTAAAATTACAAAGATTTTTTGCTGATAAATAGATGCATCTTTAGTTTTTATATTATTAAACATTTCTTTGCAATATAACTTTTGAAAACACTGATCTATTTAATCTACATCTATATTAAAATTCATCAATATTTCTCAGGGCATACAATGTGAGATTTAGATTAGAAACTAATTTGTAAGATTTCAAGGCATGTTAGCTTCATTTTAGCTTTATTTGCTTTAGTTAAGTGAGAGAGAGGACAGGAAGCAAAGTGGGAGAGAGAAGGGGCTGGGTTTGGGAAAGGACCACGAGACAGGAATCGAACCTGGGTCGCCTGATGTGGAACCGCATCACATGTCGGAGCACTGCCCATGAGGCTATCGGCTCTGACAATTTGAAACTATTTTTAGGGCGTATAACTCTTTTGAGTCAGGCCAAATTTTTAGCTTGTTTGTCATCCAGTGTACAGAGGGATATGAGAGGCGATTAACCTCCCCTGACAAGCAACGGGGGGTGGGATGAACTTCATACATGACAAATGACGCCCCTGGTGGGGGTATTGCACAGCTGAAGCAGTTCCGTCACAGCTTCCTAAACGGACTGTATCACGTGAGGCCATAAATTGTGAGCTTTGGCTTTTTTTTACTTTCTACAGTGAGAGACCTCCATGTCCATGTTTTTTCTACAGAAATTTTTTTGCCAGGTTCCAAGATGAAAAGTATCTCATTCAAACATTTTAAGACACTTACCCAGTTCATGGGGCAGTTCATGACAGAAAACCGCGACTGATGTACTGATTCCGCCTGTTATATTAGCACTAAAAGCAGCACCTGCAGAAGAGAAACCCTTCTGTCAAACAGACAAATTCATCTAAATTAATGTGGTTATGGATTCATTGATCAATGTACACAAACTGACCTATAGCAAGTCCATCACTGAAGTTATGCATGCCGTCACCCATGATGACCATCCATGCTATGCTGGCGATCCCAGCATCCTTCATCTCCTGGTCAGAATGGCAGTGTCCGTGGTGTGAATGACCGTGGCCGTGTTCATGCTTTTTTGTCTTGCCCTTTGGTCCACTGTCTTCCTCAGTTTTTCCTGCTGCCTTGTAGGGGGGATCAGAATCTGAGATGTCTATCTGCATCTTGTTGGGAGAGTCTAGAGGCTGTAACTCTGTCAGCTGTGTATCATTGTGTCCGGCTTCACATGTTGAACCCTCTCCTGCAAAATGGAAATGTTGCTCCTAAATATTATTAGATGCAGTATAGCATCACCGCTTAGGGTTCCCACAGCCAGCGCCACCAGGAAGGTCAATAGAAATTTAAAGCAGGAATGGTTGAGGATTGTCAGGAATCACAGAGAAAGAACCCAAGCGCAGGCAGCGGGGATAAGGGGTAACAGGATTTTAATAAATAATAAAACAGGAACAAAACAAAAACCCACGAGGGAGTAACAAAACAGTACACAATAACAAATATGATAAACTGATTACTAAACACTCAACAAGAACTCAATATAAAACACTAAGACTAGACTATACTTGACTTGACTTTACAAGGCTTCAAGGACACAGTAAGGCGTACAAGCAAGGGATCATGTACAACCAACGAGCACAAGACAATAGACAAGAGGGTATTATATAGGGAGACTAACAAAGGAGATAACGATGGGCAGGAGTGGGTAATGAGACTAAGGAGGAAAGCTATACTAGGAACGAGAGGGGCGGGGCCAAATGACGAGACAGGAGAGAACGCATATTATGTCCTGATTGACAATAATATCTCTCCACATAAAACACGTGGGTCTGTCATGACTCTGCCCCTAGACCAGAAAATCAAGACAAGAGCAGGCAGAATCATGACAGAACCCCCCCCTTAATGAACGCCCCCTGGCGTTCACCAAGGGAGCAGACTAACGAGACAAGACCGACTGGGAAACAGACAACATCCAACAAAACATAGTACAAAATAACAAGGGCAGACAGGCAAGAATAATTAATGGGTTGGGGTGACATAATAAAAACAACAAACAGGGGAACACAGAGTTCATGGGGGGAACACAAGAGTCCAGGGGAGGAAGTCCCAAGGGGTTGGGACAGGGAGGGGCAGTCTTAGTCCCTGGACAAGCTCGATAGCAGGGGGTACCCTGGAGGGAGGCGTGCAAGAGCGCGGAGTTGCCGGCTGGAAGGCCGGCAGGGCAGGACTTGACGCCGGCTGGAAGGCCGGCAGGGCAGGACTTGACGGGACCACCGGGACCACCGGACTTGACGGGACCAGTTGACTGGATGCCTGGGCAGGATTGGACACGGCATTGTACACGGGCTGCAGCGCCATCTGGGCCTGCTTCCGTGCCCTCATCTTTTGCCTCTTCCTTCTCAATCGAGCCACCCGCCCGGTGGTTGGCTGAAGGAAGGAGACGAAGGGCAGGTCTGGCTCCGGATTGGAGGCCTCCGAAGAGGACCCCCAGGATTCACGCCTTCCCCGTTTGCCACCCAGGCTGACTGCGGGTGGGGAGGCTGAAGGTGGTGGAGCGGAGGGTGTGGGGACGCCCAAAACCCCAACCTGCAGGACACGACCCTCCGGGCCGGTAGATGTCTGCCTTGGAGTAGTGGAGCCCAGGAGAGGATCAGTGCCCGAGGAGTCAGCGGACATCGTCCCCGAATCTCCCCTCCCCCACTCGCCGCGGATGCAGCAAAGCGGAACATGAGCCGCGGAGCTCGAATCGGGCGGAGCTGAGTCCCCCGGGGCGGCGACAGTCAGGACGCAATCCTCCGGGACGCTAGCCAATGGGGCGGGTACCCCGACTGGCACTCTGGCCTCGTCCCGGTTGATCACGAACCTGACCATATCGTCGAACCCCAGGGGCTTAAGCATCGTCTTCTCCGATGGCGTGAGACGGTTGGTGAGGCAGCCATCAAAGATCACCTTTAATTCTGCATCACCGAACTCCATATCCCTCGCCACCGAAGAAAATGCCCTGGCGAACTCCCGCGTCCCATGATCCCCCTGACGGAACCCAAACAGCAAGTGGGCAAGGCGAGATCGCAGGAACGATGCTAAGCTGTCCATGTTGGCTGCCTGCTGGGTTCGGTTCTGGCTCGTTCGTACTGTCCCCTTGGTGAACGCCAGGGGGCGTTCATTAAGGCTGGTTGGTTCTGTCAGGAATCACAGAGAAAGAACCCAAGCGCAGGCAGCGGGGATAAGGGGTAACAGGATTTTAATAAATAATAAAACAGGAACAAAACAAAAACCCACGAGGGAGTAACAAAACAGTACACAATAACAAATATGATAAACTGATTACTAAACACTCAACAAGAACTCAATATAAAACACTAAGACTAGACTATACTTGACTTGACTTTACAAGGCTTCAAGGACACAGTAAGGCGTACAAGCAAGGGATCATGTTCAACCAACGAGCACAAGACAATAGACAAGAGGGTATTATATAGGGAGACTAACAAAGGAGATAACGATGGGCAGGAGTGGGTAATGAGACACAGGAGGAAAGCTATACTAGGAACGAGAGGGGCGGGGCCAAATGACGAGACAGGAGAGAACGCATATTATGTCCTGATTGACAATAACATGTTTCTCTCCACATAAAACACGTGGGTCTGTCATGACTCTGCCCCTAGACCAGAAAATCAAGACAAGAGCAGGCAGAATCATGACAAGGATAGGCACCAGAATCACACCCACCAGAGACAGCAGACTGATGATGGTGATGGACACGAAACCCCACATCCACACTGCAAAAACATAAACAACACTTACTACACACAAAGATCATTCTAAAATAGATTTTAAAAGAGATTCATAGCTGAGCGAACAAACTATCGACAGAATTATTAAAGTCACCTGAAGATGCAGCTTCCTCTACTGTATTGGTCTCAACTTGATGGTAGTGAAGGATGCAGAAGCGTCTGTCGATCTGATAGAGGAGTGCTGGACATAAATACGTGAACTGCTCCGGGGAGATGAGAAACTCGGAGTTCAGTCCGTACTGGTTCAACAACTCTGTTAAATTCAAACACTGACAAAAAGAAAGAAATTATGCTTTGTCCTCATTTCATACAGTATTTGTACATTCAGGTTTAGGTATACCTCCTCGTGTTGGGGATGCACACCATGTGATTTATCCGAAGGATCCATCATCCCTCCCGGCACCTCTCTCTTTCCTCTGGGTGGCTCATCGAGGCTGTGTTCCCGACTGTTGTGTTCATGCTCATCTCCGCTGCTCTCGGACTCTGGTGAGCTGACGGCATGAGTAACACTGGAGGTCTTATTCCGTCCCCGGTGGTTTCTGGCTTTAGGTGGCCGTCTGTTTCTTCGGAGTTGAGTGTTGGGTGGCTCAGTCGTTGTTGAAGGCGTTACCGTAGTGTGCTGGAGATGAGGGTGAGGGTGCTTGTGATGATGGTGGTCATGGTGATGATGCTCATGCTTGTGGTCTTCACTGAGGTCATTGTTTTCTTGTGATGGTTCATGATGATGGTCGTAGTCATGATCCAGCTGGTCACTGTGATGTCCGTGACTGTATGTATGCGTGTGTGTGTGTGTGTGCTCATGGTCATGCTTTTAAGGATCATGTCTGTGGATGTGTTCATGATCAGTGTCGTTTTCATGGTCATGATCCTCAGTTGTGTCGAGTCCATGCTCATGATCACCGTCTTTCTCATGATCGTGTTTCTCAAGTCCGTTCCTCGTGGTTCCTGTATCAGCGCATGGTGTCTCCTCAACTGATGTGTGCTCTTCATTTTCGCCATGTGAGTGTTCGTGGTTCTTATGGGGCTTCTGGTGATGATGCGGATGCCCGGCCGAATGCGAGTGCCGGCCTTCCTGAACTTCTACAATATCCAAATGGGCCATGTGATCGTGTCCTAGTTCTTCATGCTCGAGGCCCACAACTCGCACCTCTCCCAATCCCAAACTCAGCAGCAGACTCCGGAAGGCTTTAAAATCCAGACGGTCTTTCTTGCCGTACAGACAGAACAACCGCTGGATGTAGTAATGCTGCTCGTTCTCCGCAGACTCTCCGTGGTGCAACAACCGGTCCGATAAGCCATCGCAGGACGTCTCGGAAATCTGCAGGTCATTGTGGATGTGGTCATGGTCTTCGTGGCTGTGTCCGTGGTGATGGTGGGATCCTCCTTCGTGACAGTGACTGCAGTGATGGAACAGGAGGGTCAACACGCAGAGAAAGCAAAACCTGGTATGTGTGTGAACTCTCATCGTCTCCTCGCTTTGAAACCTCTACAAGAAACACAAATGAACAATGAGGCATTTAATTGTATTAATAATGAAAATTCTCTATCGGTTGCGTATTCCCTGGGAATTTAACACATGAATTTGCCATTGAAAGGCCATGCTCTACCCCACTACCACTACACTATAGTTCTTTGTAGGACTCAGATAATCGCTTCTTTATTAAATTAATTTAAAAACGTGTGTTTTTATCCTTGGAGGCTTCTTACTGGAGGAAAAGCACTATGAATAGTCCCCAAACAAGAGCTACTGTGAGCCTGAAGGTGAAAATGTGATCACCCTGTTGCTAAATGTAATAAGAGATTTGAACATTGAAGTCTTTAAAGATTTGCATACAAATATATAAAAGTCATTTTTAATGGATTAACATTTGTTGTCTTTAACTTTAACAGTTTGCTGAACTTTTGCTGACAGAAATTTTGTCTGACAGTACCAGAAACATTTAATCTGAATAAAATCAGATACACTGAATGGAAAAGCGTCTGAAATCTATATTTTTATAAGGATATTTTGGAAAAATACATATTCTGTGAATTATGGTTTAAAGGCATTTATATGCGGTAGCGTGTAAACGTGAGGACTATATTGCAGTCATATAATCACTTATTAAACTTAACTTCCCTTTTGGAAAAGATCACAAACCAAACAGTTGCAAGATTGAAAGTACATAAATGTGCCCTTGTGAGCTACAAGAGACGCTAAAATACCCGTTTTCGCAAAAGTCGACTTGAATTCGCTCTTTGAAACGTTATATTAAGCTCAATTTAGCCCAGTCCATAAAAAAGACTTCATACGGTTCATCTAACACATAATAATCTTTTTTATCCACATGCTTCTGTAGTGAAAATATCCTGCGAGCAGTACTTACGGCAGGCTGTGCTCCTTCAGCGTATTAAAGTGTGTGAAATTTAACTGAAGCGTGAAGGCGGTCAAAACACACTTTAATTATGATCCCTCCTTTCCACAAGACGCTGTTTGTAAACATGTGAATGAAGTGACCTTTGAACCTTACAGGAGATAGGGATGAGGCAGGAACTCAAAATCTTGCTTGAGCTGCTTCAATACGTTCTTTGTTGCTTAAATGACATCCAAAAAATGCCCAATCACCCTCTAAAAAAATCCTCAAAACTGGCAGTCATGTGCTGCAGGTGTCATGATTCTCGTGGTGAGACAAGGACAGAGGACCCAGGTGCAAACAGCAGTTAAGGGGTTAACATATTTAATAAATAATAAAACAAAGACCCACGAGGGGGTAACAGAACAAAACATGGATACATAACATGACAAGACTAAGACTAACTACACTGAAACAAAACTTAAATTAACTCTTTGACATAAACTACACATGACTAAACTAACATAACACAGGAACTCACCACACAAACCACAATGAACCAGCAAAAGACAGAAGACACAAGGGCATAAAATAAGGGAGAAAATGAAGAGGGAAACAGGTGTAGGCATTAATCAATAACGAGGTAACAAGAGGATGGGAACAATGACGAGACCGGAGAGAGTATGGAAGGCCATAAGAACAATAATTGTCTCTCTCCACATTTAACATGAGGTTATGTCATGATCCTGCCACAGCAAAGTGATGATACTCATTTCACAAGACTAGAGGCCATTTAAAGGTGGGGTGTCTGATTTCTCTTAGCCGTTGTTGATGTTCAGATCACCAGAACAAGCACACCCTATGCGATTACATGATGGCAAAATGTTGCGATTATATTAAAGAAAAAAGTGCATTCGTGGACGTGACAAAACATCCATTCTAAGAGATATATGGCCATTTTCGATGCAATAAAAAAAAACGAGTCATCTTGTGTGGCGGTGGCGCGTGTTTGGTCACGTGACATGCGGGGAGCAGTGTGGAGACGGGAGAAATGGATGCAGAGCTTGCCGACATTGAACTAGTGCTCAAAAAACTACTACCTCTGTTATTTGGCGATATTTGCAAAACTAAAGTTCTAAATAAAGAATGTTTTAGAAAGAGGATTCAACCAGTTGAGTACCAACCATTTAAAGTAACAACAAAGATTATAGAGGTTTAAATTTTACAGAGTGAACCACACATTTATATCCAGTTTCTTTTTCAAGAGAGTTCATACAAGTATAAATTACATCCTGCTTAAATGTCTGTTTGTTGGGATTATTTTCCTAAAATTTGTACATCCATATTTATGTTCCATTTTTTTCATTTACCTGTACTTTTGAGAATATATATACATTTAAGTTAATTTAATTCAGTAATGCAAAGATGTTACTGTTATTTAATTTTATGACATTTTATTTTTATTTGAAAACCTCTTAATTCTAGTTGTTGTTGCTAGTTTGATCTCAGTTGAGAAATACAAATTTCATAATTTTCAGTTATCTGTGTTTGCATTTTCCTTGATATCAACTCATCAAGTTAACTCATTATACCCAGTTTATCGTAATCACACATCACAATTTTTACCTCAATAATCGCACTGTGACATTTTCCTCAAATCGTGCAGCCCTACACCCCCATCTTTCGCGTTCGTCAGTGCTCGGCTAGACTAATGTCCGTCCTGTGCACTGTGCACCTTACTGCTGATTGGCTACAAGTTTGTTTTGGTACTCGGCCCGACTTTGTCTAAACAAGCGTAATTCGGAAATCGGACACCCTGCCTTTAAGGTAAACCAGGCAAACAAAAAACCTTTTAGATGCAGAATAATGGTAGGTGAAATAGTTATGCATAACTACAATATGACTGTAATAACACGTAACCATAAATAAAAAAAGCAATTTTCAATCAGGGCAGCACAATTTATAAAAAATCTAAATATTGCAACAATTTGCAATAACTCAATTACTTTAAATAAGTTCATTCAAAGTTTCCAGTCAATGCAGATAGCAGGGAAACTGACATGCAAATCATAGTGCCCGTGTGTATGGTGGTTATTCAGAACCTAAACTCGTGGGCATGAGAACCACACCCGCGTGATTTAAGCATGCAGAGCATCCACAAGTGTAAACACATTTATGCCCCGCGAGCACGCAGAACAGTATCCACGCAGTCCGTGAGCAGAGGCTTTGACAAGCACGCAATTCTCTCTTTGCTCTCGCAACTAATCAACACTTGCTCGCTGGTCGAGTTGACCTTTGAGACTTTGGAGGCGGAAAAATGGCAGATGTCTTGGCACATTTGATTGGTCACCTTTAACATCCAGTCACCTACCGAACTGTCTTACCTAATGATTAGTGTATTACTTTACCTTAGCTATGTGTTAGTAAGTGACATTTTGATTTCTTTAATCTGTCAACAAAATGTATGATTTATAATACAGTTAAACTTACATTTCATGTGTAATCTATTAAAAAAAAGTTATTAAAAAAAGGGGCTTTAAGTCTCAGACAGATGCACAGAAGTAAAACCTGAACACTAAAGCTGTATGTTAACAGAGCTTGAACAGCAAAGCTTCACATGCATATCAATGGAACTCCATTATCTACTCCATTACTGTCTGTAATGATCTTAGATTAACTTAAACCCTTTAACGGAGGCAAACATAGACTACTCCATATGCAAATATCTGTGTTTTTAATTATTCATATCTCTAATACTGTAGCTCTGTATGCTATTACAGTGTTGCCATCTTTGCTCCCTGATCTGATATTTCTTTGGTTATTCTAAACTACAGAAATCTGGACTGAAAAATTACAACATTTACAATAATAAAAGTGTACCATGGCTGTTTGCCAAATGGTACATAAATCATATTTGCACTGATGGACGATGCATCCGATATTGACTCAATATTACAGTATTATTGCAACAAGAGAGAACTAAAGTAGAGAACTAAAGAAAGAAAACGAAAGGAAGGAAGAAAGAAAGAACTAAGAAAGAAAGAAGAAAGAAAAGGATGAAGGGAGAAAGAAAAGAAGGAATGAAAAAGAAAATGAAGGAAGAAAGAAATTAGTGTCATTTACATTCATACAGTGGTAAATAATACAATGCCTGCTATGAACTCTAAATGCCATGAGTGTCAATGTTTATTTAATGGTTTTATGTAACGCTTTATAGAGGTACAAATAAAGTCTTATTCATCATTATACATTATACAACTAAACCTCTGACAGAGAGGGAGAGAAAGAGCAAGCGCCCTTAAGATGCCTCATATGACTCTCACAAGACGTCTGCCTAAGCTGTGCATCTCTTGTAAGTCACGCATGAGTCCACCGCCGGTGAATTCCTCTGCTTACAACTGTGTGGTTATCCCAATAATCCTCTCCAATTCATTCTGTGGTCAATGTGGATTTTTATCACATCTAAAGACCAACAATATAATCTGGAGCTTGTTTAAGGCCCAGGTTGCAAAACCCCTTTAACTAATAAAAAAAGACACATCTCAACATTTTAAATTTCACTTTTTTCAAGTTGACATCTAACCTAGGAGTATAGGTCAATGTGCAGTGATCTGATCAGTAATGACACTCAAACTGTTAACTGTTATGAGAATAACATAAGAATTTCTCTGCACAAGCCTTTCTAGCTTTATTTAAGAAATTGGATTACTGCAACAGATTGTAGCATATACAGTATTCACACAAATGGCAATGCTAATCCGTTGGCGAAGTGTTTAATAACATTAAGAGTCAAGCTTTATAAATAAAGACAATCCTACAAACATACTGATTTCTTTCTATACGTGTATACAGTATGTATGTCAGGACAGGCCTTGAGGCATGAGAAATGAGCAGATGCTACACACCAGATGGAAACTACACATTCGTAAAGAAATGGGAAAGAAAGCAGGAGATTCAGTGCAGTGGGTGAAGATTCCTTAACCAAATTGTGTAAACCTTTCTAAATGGTTCATCAATAAATTATCAATAAAGTCCCTGTGAAAATAAGATGGTCCAGCTGTATAGGCTTTGCTGAAATGGGTGGGGTATGAAAAAATAAGGATCAAAGGCCTGATAAGCAGGACCTTCTTAACTCCAAACACACACACCTTCAAAATAAATAGACACTCCGAAGGTCCGGAACAGCAAGTCATTCGGTTCATGTTTATGAACAGTACCCTGAAGCACGGTACAAACGTGGTAAATGCTCACACTCAGAAAGTAGAAATGTAAGGTTGTACGCCATCATATCAAACAAACCTGAATGTTTTTTCACACAAAACCAAGATGATTAACCTGTAACCTGACCATAACATTTTATTTACATTTGTGTTTTGGTCATAAACTGGCCTTCATCTTCTAAACAACAAGTGAAACTGCTTTGATCACATGAAGCAAATAAACAGCACAGTGAATCGTTTATGTGACCTGTAATAACCTAGAACTATGTTTTTTGGTTTTAAAAGAATCAACAAATGTATGCACATTAAACACCCAAGCAAAACAATGACAACTTAAACCAGTTCATTGAACACCCAAAACCCAAACAATGCAAGCAAAATCAGGCAACTAAAGCCAGTTCCAAAAGTACCAGCCCCAAAACAATCTGGTCATCCCCAAGTCTAGCCGTTCCTTGTTCGCTGCTCTCGCTCAAAAGTCTGATCTTCACACAATAAGGATAAGCTTTCAACAGTCTATACACTCTCTAATCTCACAGTAAAGTTCAGTCTAGTATATGTGGCTCTGCCTGCAGGTGCATCCGACAGCTTACCTCTTCTGTCCGAACAGGTCAAAAAGCAAATGCTCTTCTACATTATTATGAATCAAGGTCTGATGTTTTGAACCCCTTCAAGTCTGGTGATTTAGTGTAGGAGGGAGGGTGGACTGGTCTACTGGACCAGTGTGTGTTTGTAGGTGGGTGTGGGTGGGTGGGTGTTGAGATCGGAGTTAATCAGCTCCTCAAATATCCATCAAATACAGAAAAAACTGCTTAAGCTTTATTTGCCTAGTATGAGCATAAGGATGCATCAAAGAAAAACTGTTTTTGAGTTTGACTTCTGTGAACAGTGGACTACAGATCCAGGATATTAACTTTTGTGCAAAACAGATATTTTCTTTTCTACTCACTAATCTTTCAGAAAGCAAGAAAACCCATACACTATTTTACACCAGACACATACCATGTGCTACCACTGTGCCTTACTACAGCCAACTTAGTGTAATTTAGCACAACACCTCTTCAAATTGGTTTCAAAGGTCAGACGCAGGGTTTAAGAATCAGTAAGAGAATCTGGCACTATATAAGTAATCGTTGGGCATTTTCCTTTTGTTGTGGGAGGAAAATACTTTGATGGTTGTAATTCAGGTTTTACCAGTAAGACTTTAGTCTGTAAAGTCTATCAGACTTGAGAGCTGTTATCCAGACGACCTACAGAGATAGAGCTGAGCCTTGTTCACATAGACACAAATGCGATAATGTATTTTAATGAGAAGCCATTAAGCATTCAGTAATATTTTTGATGACAGAAACTATGAACTGAAACTATGAACTGTCCTTTTAAAACTTTCTAATACCAGCTTTAACAAATATTCAACATTTCTTAATTATTTTGAGACCACCACCGCAAGCTTGCGGAAAGTCCATCCATCCATCCATCCATCCAGGGCTGGACTGGTAATCTGGCATACCGGGCAAATGCCCGGTGGGCCGACGCACTTGGGGGCCGGTTGATATAAAAAAAAAAATTATTTGCCAACGACCGGCCCATAAAGCAGGGACAGCGGCCCATTGGTTCATTATCCATACTGACACTGGGCTGGCCCAATCATCTCTTGGGGTTAGGGCTCCAACCCTCCCCCTCGGTTTCTTGTGTCAAATGCAGTCAGTGGGTCAGAGCCAGAAATCTGTGGATTAAGGATGGAGAAACAAAAGCGCAAGGGGGGTGCGGAGAAGTTGCGGGCCAAACAAATACAAATTCTAGAGGTTGATGCCTCAACATGTGCAAAAATAACCGACATGTTAAGTGCTGTAGCTTCAGTTTCCAAGCAGTGTTGGGCGCTACAAGCAGTGACACTACTAGCTTAACTACATTTTTCAGTAGCGTGGTGGTAACGTCGCTGTTTTCTGAATCAAATAGCTTTTCCGTAGCGAAGCTCTTTTGTTGATCAAGTAGTGCGGTAGCGTCCACACAAGCTAACGTTACATATTACCAAACATTTCTGAAGACAAGCTCATATCGGAAAAACAAACGGCTAAGGATCACCTATCCTGGTCCAGTAAGTGACTCCACCACCATACAGGGTGACTTCTTCGTGTTTTACGGTAAACAGCTTTTTGGTGCATTACTGCCACCTTCTGCTCCGGACGGTGACATCACAGTGTGTGGGCCTGGTTGGGCCACGACGAAGATGATGATTTACCTAAATTAATGAATATTATAGTAAGACAACATAATCGTGGTCGCTATTATAATGTCTGTCAGATTGTCACCTACTGCACTAGCCACTCAGTAAGCTAAAGTCAATTAACACAGCATAAGCTATTTTGCATTGTTTTTGTAGCTAGGTTAGCAGAGTTAACTTATTCAATTGCAACTTCGGCTGATTATTCTAATGTTAACTAGCTTTTATAACATGGAGCACATTGTAATTGACAGAGTTGCAGAGAAGAGCAAGCTACTGAGGAAACTGCTGTTATTGTAAGGTGAGTTGAGATTATTGATATTATAAAAATATTCATAATATTGTAGACTGAAATGTGACTCGTTATTCTCTCTCTCTCTCTCTCTCTCTCTCTCTCTCTCTCTCTATCTCAGGATGCCCTCACGTTTGTAGTTCGTTGTCTTTGATGTTCAGAGCACCATGGAGCCATTTCCACTAAGTAAGTATAAAATATGTGCAACCATCTCTCTACATTGTTATATATTAAAGATACTTGTATGGGGATCATTTTGCTCATTCAGTTATCATTCTCGTCTCTCTCTTTCTCTCTCTCTCTCTCTCTCTCTCTCTCTCTCTCTCTCTCTCTCTCTCTCTCTCTCTCTCAGGCTGCCCTCATTTTGTGTAGGCCCTACTCCACTGCCACCTTTGGTCACCACGGAGTCAGTCAAGAGAGAGTGAGTACACTGGTCCATGGCACTTAGTTCTCAGCTTTGTAGGGGTTTTTGGGAATGGAAAAGTAGATATGCATATCTACAGGGACCGCAAGGATGGTGTACTGGTTGGTTGTGTCCGACCGATTGTGGTGGGCCGGTCTGAGCAAAAATGCCAGGGCCCTTTTTTTATCCCAGTCCAGCCCTGCATCCATCCATCCATTTTCTACTTGTGATACATAAAACATCATCTCAGACCTCGTAATTCAGTGTATTATAAATACTTGTGAGTTTAACCTTTCCCTCAGATACATCCACTGCGGGTAACTCAACAGCTGTGAGTAAACAGCTTGACTTTTCTTAAACATCTGCAAATGGAATCTTTATATAATATATTTAAGTTTTTAATATCATTTTTGCATTGCATAAAAGCTGGGATCATCATGTCAGCATGTGACTGACCATTTTAAACAATATAAAAAAACAGAGGTGAAAATGTGTTGCCTAGAAGCATTGTGTCAGTTTTACTCACCATATATTGGTTACATACAGCTGGCATGACGTTGGCACGTTTAAATGTTAACATGCAACAGTTGACATATTTAACTATTAAGTAACAACACTGCACATCAGCTTAACTTGCCCCGTTCTTCTTCCTTTTCGCTCAGTGTGTAAAACACGACGTGCCATCTGTTGTTATTCTCTTGCAGCTCTTATCACTGTGGCCTGTTTTGTTGAAGTTTTTTCAAAGTGACCACACCTCAAACACGATATGAATCCATCAGCTCCCACAATAACAGAACATTCTCATACTACAACCATGAACTCATGCAATATCATGCAATCTTAAAAGATTTAAATGTTTCAATAAAAACTCTTTCATCATTCACTCATCCTGTTTCAAAAGCTCTAAGGCATTTTTTTCTTCTCCAGAAGACAAAAGGAAATGATGTCATCAATACATCATTGGGTAAATGTAATGGGTAAATTTACCACAAATGACAGTACATTATGACTCAATTTATTGCTTATTAAAGCACCCATAACTGTCAAAATCCATATAAGGTGAATATTAATGAAACTAAAGAAAAAAAATATTTTGAGTCACACAGGTTACAAACACAGACAGAATTTCCATTTTAGGTGAACTTCTACTTTAGCTAGACAAGTCAGGAATTTTATTTTACTGTAATATTTGTATTATTTTCTATATATCTTGGCACAGCCGTGAGTAAAGTTAATGATTCCAGCATACATGTCATGCCACGTCCCTGATTACTGCCATCAGTTCTGCCTCTTTGTGAAATCTGTAATCATGACATGAAAGAATTGTCACATTGCTTTCCAGACAAAGACCCACAACGTGCCTTCTCTGTGCTTTTCTTTCTCATTCATTTGATCCATCCAGCCATCATCCATCTCTCTATAAATACTATTTTTTTATTTGTTATTGGCCCCCTAATTTTTTTGATGCTTGTAATGCAGTTACTAGTGCCTCTCCATCACTTTTTCAATAATTTCACAATCTATTAATTAGTGTCATAGCTCAGTATAGTAATTCACAGCCAAAATCCTAATGCATTACCCACATCGATTTTACACCTGCTACAGCTTGAGGCAGCATCCAATAGAACAGACACCTCTCATGCGCCGAGCTTCACCATATCAATGGGAGAAAAACACAAATCCACAGCAGCCACAGAATTACCTTTGCTCATAATTAAGCCTGCTTGTCTCGCCGTGCATCACGTGTGGGGTTATCCTTAGTTCAGAACCTTTCCCCTGGTTCTTCTGGGAATCAAGCGGCCCCCGCCACGCCGACACGCTCCCTAGCTTGATGGATACAGATTCTATTACCCGGAATCATTACCATAATTTTCTTCTGCTATCCATGCCATTTGTTATCAAACTATCAGACTATTGTATATCAGACTATTGCGAGGCATTTCTCACGCCTGCCAAATCTGTTTTGCCACATGTAGTCAAGATCCATCAATGTAATTTGAAAGAGCACAAAGTGCGCTTTGCTATGAGCGACAGGCGGTTATTGAATTAAAAGAGCATGGCTCATCTTCACCTGTCAACACGGCTGCTAATGGCCACAAAGCCGAATGCAGCCATGCCAACTTTTCCATCGAGTCTATGTAGCATGGCTTTGACACTTGTAAGGGAATATACACAAATTAGAGAAAAAAGTACGCGTATAGATCATGTCATGAATCTGCCTTCATGTCATGTCTATTCCTGGTCTTGAGGCAGATTCATGACAAAGTCTTATGTTTTATGTGAGAGAGAGAGATGTTGGTTCGATTGGCTTTCTTGCTCTCTCTCTGGTCCGCGTCTTTGTTCCTGCCATCTCGTTTCCTCGTTAACCTTCCCTGAGTGTTTCAGTACCCGCACCTGACCCTTGTTAATTATCCTCTGTCTGTCTCCCTTTAAAACATCCTCGTGTTCATTGTCCTGTGCTCGTTCGTTGTATATGTTACCTTGTCAATGATCACCGAGGAGAACCCAAGTGCAGGCAGACACGGCTGATGAAGGGGTTAACAAGGCTTTAATAAATAATACAACAGGAAACAAACCAAAAACCCCCGAGGGGAAAAAGCAGGGCACACAATAACTGATAACTAAACACTGAACAAGAACTCAACTATAAAACACTAAGACTGAAACTAACACAGACTAGAATATACTTGAAAGTATTTCCCACGACTAGGATTCATAACAGATCATACATAGGATGAGATTTAAGCTAAAATAAACTTTACAGGTTTTTTCTGTTTCGTATATATAAGACTTTTGAAAAGATCAATGTGCAATTTACTTGACTTCCAGAGTCAATATATCCATAAAAAAAACCCCGACAGTTCAGAACACTGGAGCTTTGTCTGTTGTTGGCTTTTTAGATTCCTTTGATCGTACAGACAAATCACTTCTCAGATGTAGCCCTCCTCAGACATGCACTCACAATGCTCCGGAGTGTGTTTATGCTTTTATGTACCTGTATTCCCTCGGCCTCACAAGCTGTTATTTGTCTATGCCATAGTGGAGGTTTGTCCTGTCAGGAGGCATGTTGGGCAGATTGCAGTCGACAGGATAAGTGGCTGGTCTGCGGTGCAGCACTCCTTCAGCATCCTCCTTCAGCATCCACTCCTTGGTGTTTAATAGTCCAAAGTAGAAGTTCCATAATTACAATCCCGTCCATGTCTCAGGCCTGTCATCGATATTTATTTAGAGATAAATGGGGTCCTAGTTTATATGCCAAACATGGAGTCACAAATGAATTTGCACATCTCCCAAGCCGAAGACACTAATGTCTTGCTGTATACTAATGAATGATACATTTAACCATGAGAGAGAGAGAGAGAGAACATCTACTTCTGTAAAGAAAGAGATCCCATGACCTTTCTGGAATTTGAAGCAAATTATAAAACACTATTATAAAAAAGCATAACTCTCTCATCCTCTCTCTCTCAATTTGTCAATTTCAAGGTACTTTATTGGCTGATTGCGTGTTCTTACAATATGGCAGAGGCATTGAACATATAACAAAATACATACAACAATATAATACATACAAGCATTAGAGTAAAAATAAAATAAGGTGCTAAGGGATAAATGTAGAATGAAATATAAAATAACGTATATGTAAGTAATCAAATAAAATATGTAAAAAATATCTATATCTGTATGTACATGTACATTTTAGACACAAAAATTAGAATTTAATAAATGTCTCTCACTCTCTCTATCTCGCTCTGTTTCATGCTGGTAGTGAGCGTGGTGCATGTGAGGCACATGTGAGGTATCTTAACTTTTTTTCATGGTTAAAAAAAGTTTTATTCTAAATCTATTTTCTTCTTTTTCTTACTCTTTACTAAAATCACTATTGTTTTTCTCGATTATTTAAATTAGTGTGTTGTTTTTAACAGTACGGGATGGCGTCTACCCTGCAGGGGCAGAGTTGCATATTTCACTTCGGAATGGCTTCAGGTGTGTTCCGGCAGCAGGTTCAGCGATTGAGGTGGTTCTGTAAGCAACAAGAGAATAGGAAGGACACGATAATATTGCTTATGCATCGAGTATGAACAAAGCAGTTGTCTTTTTTTAAGCGAGCATGTCAGTACTCGGGTCTGATCTGCACTGGTGGTGTTCGTTTGTCTTTGTTTTTGTCGATCGCATGGGAGAGCTGTCAGCTCACCATGTGTTTGGAGTCCGTGTCTGCCCCGCCCCCGTGTTTTCCTCCGTCTCCCTAACACACCTGGTACTCTTCTCCACTCATCTCGCACACCTGCTTCCACTCTACGAATTAATTCCCCTACTATTTAGTCCCCGCCAAGATTCTCACTCACTGTCAGATCGTTCGTTTTTCGACCCGTGGCTGTAAGTCACAGCACTCCCTTGAATTATAACTCTTGTCTAGGAAATCTCGTTTTAAGATATCAGTCTTGTCTAGAAGTTACTAACTATTTTTCGTGACCCGTCATCCTGTTAGATCGCTATCTAGTATTTTGTATTACTACCCGTGTACTGGCTGCCCAGACGCATCTTCTCTACGCATTAACTGGACTCTGCCTTTCAGACATCTAGCCCATGCGAGTGGAGACCGCCTGCCCTATCTGTGTAGTTGGGCTGCTTTATTATCCGGGTTTTCACCTCTCTATCTGACCAGTCTCCAGCGCCGCTTTTTCCTACACGGTGTTACCACTTCTTTCACAACCATCGCGATCCCCACCTCACCTTGCCCAGTTCGCTGACTGCCTCGGTCGGATCTCCGCTGCTGACAGCTGCCGCCCCACTCGGACGGGTGTCACTGATCTTCATCTCTCGTTCTACGGAGGCGACGACTTCTATTCCCCTCTGCACGGGACTTGCGTTGCTGACGGCTGAAGAGACCTGAGCCTTCCTTGGATTTGCGCGTTTCGCGTTCTATGGATTATCCCTCTCAGGCACATTCGAGAGGCTGAACTATCACGTTGCTCCGGGGACTACATTTCCCAGACTCTTTGCGCGAACTCTTTCCCGTGTGTTTATACGGTGGATTATTTACGAGTCAGGTGTGTCCGGTGCTGCTGACAGACTGGAAGTTTTATTGACTGAGCGCTCAGCCATTGTGATCATTACTGTGGGATCCCCTTTTGATTATTATTTTATTGACTGCCTACATTGTCGGATTACTGTTCTGTGATTATTGCACCTGATCTAATTGGAATTAAAGAAACCCTTGACTCCTGCATCTGACTCCAGTCCTTGTCGTAACAGAGCAACTGGTTTTCAGGGTAATCGAAGCAGCATTTGGGTGAAAGAAGCTTTTGTTCCCATTACTCCACTGTTTGCAACAGCTTCAAAAGTGATCATTTCAAATGTCCCCCCTTTTGTTAAAGATGATGTGATTTTACGAGAATTAACCCATTTTGTTACATTTATGTTATGTATTCATGAAGCAGACAACCAAATGCTATCGAACATGCTTTACTGGTGATACAAACACACGCAGATCACATCACATTTTCCCCAGGTGCAAATCACATCACGTGACTTAAATACCCTCTCCCAAGCATAGGAATGAATGCATATCTACATTATGTCAATACACCACATTACCTCCCCCGTTAAAGATAATACACCACATGATTAATGAAGTTCAAATTCTAATTCATTAGTTTAAATTATCAATGTCTAAACCGCTGTGGTAATTTAATAGTCCGTTTAGAGCGACGCAGATCCGCTGGACTTGGTACCAAGGGTTCTGTTAGTTCAGGAGGTACCTCAAAGTCAAATGTACCTACTGAAGTTCCAGCCAATCCAGACTCTTGATCAATTTGTTCAGCATATTGAGCTTGATCACTGGGTTCAGCACATTGAGCAGTCTCCTTTTCATTCTGTGGCATTGGAAACTCTGAGGACGAAGTGTGTGGTCTCAGTTGATCACCATGCCGTCTATACACAGTATCAGATATCGGATCACGTACTTTGTACGAAACAGGTCCTGTCTGTTGTGTAATCACTCCAGATAGCCACTTTGGACCTTCTCCCACTGTACTTCGCAGAAAAACAGGATCATCCACAGCAAAGGATCTCTCTCTCGCCCGATAGTCATGTTGATTTTTCTGCAAGTACTGTTTTCTGCGAACCACTTCATGAATGTTTGGTTTCAGAAAATCCAACCTGGTACGAATGTGTCTCTTTAAAAATAAATCAGATGGTGACTGACCTGTGGTACAATTAGGAGTTGTACGATATCGCAACAAAAACAAAGATAGTCTATCATCAATGCATAATTGTTCATAAGTCAATTTCTTCATACCCCTCTTAAACGTCTGGACATATCTTTCTGCCAATCCATTGGTTGCTGGGTGTTTTGGTGCACTCCTGGTATGCATTATACCATTCTGCTTCACAAATGTTTGGAATTCATCAGAAGTAAAGGTAGTTGCATTGTCAGTCACAATTTGTTCAGGTAATCCATATGCAGAAAACAATCTCTTCAATCTGGTAATTGTAGCTTGAGATGTAATCTGTGACATACGAAAAACTTCCAACCACTTAGAATGAGCATCGACAACGATCATAAACATGTTGTTCAGGAAAGGACCTGCGAAATCGACATGCAACCTTTTCCAACACTCACCCGGGAATTCCCATGGATGAAGAGGGACGTGACTGGGCATTCTTTGTTCTTGTTGACAGATTTGGCACTCCTTGCACACTCTTTCTATATCCGTATCAATTTTTTTCCACCACACATATTTACGAGTCAGAGCTTTCATTTTAACAATGCCAGGGTGTCCAGAGTGAATTTCATGTAACACTGATTTTTGAAATTTAAATGGTACAATCACTCGTGTGCCCCATAAAAGACATCCCTGTTCCACTGACAGTTCATCTCTTTTTGCATAGAAGGCTTTCAAATCATCTGACACTTCAATTGGCCAACCTTCCATGACATAACGAAAAACTTTAGAAAGTTCTTGATCTGTCCTTGTCATTCTGGCAATCTGTGCTGCATTTAGGGGAGCTTCTTGGAGATGGGTTGTCAAAAAAGTGTTGATATTTGCTGACATAGATTCTGTTCCCACATCCGTAATCTCAGGTAGTGGAATTCGTGACAACCCGTCTGCATTTCCATGACTTTCTGCCTTGCGATAAATGATATAATAATTATATGCCGACAAAATTATAGCCCATCGCTGAATGCGAGCGGCAGCCATCATTGGGAAGTGCTTATGTTCACCAAACAGAGTCACTAATGGTTTATGATCAGTTATCAAATTAAAGGTTCTTCCCCAAAGATATTGATGGAATTTTTTAACTCCATAGATCACACTCAAAGCTTCCTTCTCAATCTGTGAATATTTCTTTTCAGCAGGGGACAAAGTCCGTGACGCATATGCAATGGGATGTTCTTCACCATTTGGCATGATGTGCTGAAGCACTGCACCAATTCCATACGCTGAAGCATCACATGCTAAAGTCAAAGGCAGTTGTGGATCATAATGTACTAGCACATTATCACTGGTGAGCAGTTCTTTACACCTGTTGAAAACACTTTGTTCCTTTTTCCCCCAGCACCAAGCAATTTGTTCTTTCAACAGTCTATACAGTGGTGCTAACAGTGTGCTTTGATGTGGTATAAAACGTCCATAATAATTTACCAGGCCCAAAAAGGCTCGCAATTCCTTCACATTTGAAGGTGCTGGTGCATCTTGAATGGCTTTTACCTTTTCTTTTGTTGGATACACCCCTTTTCTATCGATCATATGGCCCAGGTATTCAATTCGTGTTTGTCCCCACGCACATTTACCTTTCTTTACTCTTAAACCTGAGTCTTGAAGACGTTGTAAGACTTTACAAAGGTTTGTTAGATGTTCCTGCTCATTTTGACCTGTGATCAACAAATCGTCCAAATACACAATCACCTTCAGATCTTTCATCAAATTTTCCATTATGCGTTGAAAAATGGAAGGGGCTGAACTGATGCCAAAAGCAAGACGATTGTACACATATAATCCCTTGTGGGTGTTAATTGTCGTATACTTCTTAGAATCATTATCCAGTAAGACCTGTTGATATGCCTGTGCCAAATCAATCTTGGAAAACAACTTCCCTCCACTCAACGTGGCTAACACCTCCTCAATCCGTGGCAAGGGATACACTTCAGTATTGGCAGCTTGATTAACAGTCACTTTGTAGTCTCCGCATAAACGAATTGTGGAATCTTTTTTTATAACAGGAACAACAGGGGCAGCCCACTCACTGTATTTTACTGGAGATATCACATTGGCTTTTTCCAGTCTTTC
Organism: Barbatula barbatula; assembly: GCF_947034865.1. NCBI lineage: Eukaryota > Metazoa > Chordata > Actinopteri > Cypriniformes > Nemacheilidae > Barbatula > Barbatula barbatula. Next base: position 11,578,361 of record NC_136772.1, read on the forward strand.
AATTTCCTTCTCCACACGTTCTTTCATAGCAAAAGGAAGAGGACGATTTTTAAAAAACTTGGGTGGAACATCTGGTTTCACTGAAATAGTAGCTTTAATGTCCTTTAGAGTACCCAGCTCATCCTTAAAGACTTCACTATACTTGTCCAGCACTTCTTGAATCGACCCTGGCTGCTTAGCTTGACTCACATATCGAATTATTTTCCAATTCAATTTTACTTTCTGGAGCCAGTTCCTCCCACACAGGTTTGGACCATTCCCTTTTACTACAATTAGTGGTAACTCATTCACTTGATCCTCATATTGTACAGTAGTTGTGAATTGACCCAATACTGGAATACCTTCACCAGTGTAGGTCTTTAACTTTACTCTAGCTCCCTCTAGTGGCAAATGGGCAAACGATTGATTATACACTTGTTGTGAAATGATGCTTACCGCCGCTCCTGTATCAATTTCCATCAATAAATCCTGCTGGTTCACAGTAAAATTCACTCGGAAAGGTTGTTTTTCAGCATCACTTAACAAGGAAAACATTTCCAGCTCTGGCTCTTCAGCATACATATACGCTGTTACTTTGTGCTTGTTCCGTTGTTCAGCAGATTTATTGTTGAGATATAACTTTCCTTTAACTTTACAAGCTCTCTTTATATGCCCAATCTGTCCACAATTGTGACATTTAGAGTTTTTAAAGTAACATTCCGTAGCATTATGGTTCTTCCCTTTGCAACGATAGCATAATTGTCTCTGATTATAAACAGTGTTTGCATTTACCTTATGCACTGTTGTCGCTGAATCCTCTGTTTTCCTCAGTTGCTGCGTATCTCGATCTGCGGTTTCCATGCTATGAGCAACTTCCAGTGCTCGTGCAAAAGTGTGTCTTCTGAAAGTAATCTTCGTTGACATGCTTCACTCTGGATTCCGCTAACAAAACGATCACGTAGAGACTCATCCAAACTTGCACCAAAGTCACACTTAGATGCACATTGTTTCAGTTCAGCAACATACTGGGACACAGTTTCGTGGGGCCTTTGAACACAGCGCTGAAATCTGAAACGTTCAGCTATTATTAACGGCTTTGGTTCAAAATGAGCTTTAAGGATATCCACAACTTCTTCAAATGTTTTATCCTTTGGCTTTGCAGGCTGAACCAAATTCCGTAGTAATCCATATGTGGACGCTCCCACCGCACTAAGCATAGTCGCTACTTGCTTCGTATCATCCACGTCATTTGCAATCATGAACAGTTCCACTCGTTCAATATACGCAGACCAGGACTCATTTTCTGGTTTATACTCATCCAATCTTCCGATTTGCGCCATGTCCTCTCAGATACTTTATCCTCGTCGCCAATTTATGTTATGTATTCATGAAGCAGACAACCAAATGCTATCGAACATGCTTTACTGGTGATACAAACACACGCAGATCACATCACATTTTCCCCAGGTGCAAATCACATCACGTGACTTAAATACCCTCTCCCAAGCATAGGAATGAATGCATATCTACATTATGTCAATACACCACAATTTACATTTATGCATTTGGCAGATGCTTTTATCCAAAGCGACCTACATTATACTATATTGTTTCCGAGTATGTGCAATCCCCTGGGATCGAACCCATGACCTTGGCATTACAAGTGTTGTGTTCCACACTGTAGTGTGTTGTGAAGATGTGCCATGCGTAAGACATGGAATGTTTATGTCTGTTGCTGTAACTGTTGCAAACAGAAAGTAAAGTATTGAAGTTAACTATTCATGTAGTAGTCTGATTTATATGGAAGATACTACACCACTTGAGGATCATGATCGTGACCGTATATATTTTTTGGGATCATTTTTGCCTGTTTTCTCAGTGGATACTATTTTGGATTGTATTACTTGGATGTTTCCTATTTCAACCTGAACACTTTTTGTCTGGACTCATTGAAACCACTTGTTCACTTCCATGTCTTACGCATGGCACATCTTCTTCACAACACACTACAGTGTGGAACACAACACTTGTAATACAATGACACCTAGTGGTTACTCCATGATACTACATCCCCTCCTCAAGCAAAATACCCATAACCTTACTTACAGAATATAACACTGTAACAATCACATTCTCAATATTTTAATGATTAGTATTTTCTTTTAGAAAAAGAACTCTTCAACAACTAACTCAATTATATTATTGATTGTCTTTTACTGACTTGACTTATGTAACATAGTCTTTCAAGTGAGCTGGAGAACATATCTCTTGCAGACCTTCTCAGATTTGCAGGTTGCCATTTTGTATTAATTTTTTTATCAAATTGCTACTAAAACTGGTAGTTTCTTGAATTTCAACAAATAAATCGCAAGAATGACAAAAAGACATCTGACAGCAATAATGTGAAAGACTAATACTGTATCTAAACCCATTATGAACAAGGTTACAGCATACATATTAGGACATCATCAGACCTCAGCGTCAGTACTCGGTTATCAGATAAAACGGCATCGCGCCTCAGACAAAAAGGCGTCGGGGCTAAGGTCTCGAACAAAAAGGCATCAGTTCTCCGTTCAACGAGGTCTCAAACTAAAAGGCATCAGCTCTCGTGCAACAAGGTATCGGGCAAAACGGCCCCAAACTAAAAGGCATCAGATGACTCTAGAAATGGCCACGCCCCCGCGTGACGTCAATGCCGCAAACCGTTTCGAAAAGCACTTTTATGGCAGACAGACAGGTACACGCGTAAGGTAGGATGTCCATCCAAGAATTTTTTAATTAATCGAAAGACCTTGTTGGTACAGTTTTAGCGAGTTTAATTGGAGGTTAACAGCTGTTAACAATAGATTTTTAACTATCTAGCAGAAATGTTGGCGGGGTATTGCAATTAAAAACATTATTCGATTTTCTTGTATTGTCTTAAAAGTTACAAATGTTTGATTGCTTAACGTTTATACGTTATTGAATTCTATGAATAAACTTTATGACTTGATGAAAACGTTAAAATAAACTATATAAGTATAAACTGGTCTTCTGCAAATCAAACTGAAATGTGAAAACGTCTTTTTCTTTGAAGAGATGGATAAGATAAAAGCATACGACGAATTGAGAAAACAACTGGAAAATGGTATGTAATGCAAACAGTAATAGTTAATTAAATTACATTATAATAGCTTTGCTTGTGACTGGATGCATACTACACGTTTTAATTTGCTTGAAATGTATTTATTACTAAATTAGATTTTTAGAAGAACTTACACAAAAGGGCTTTGATGCCAGGGTAAAACATTTACTGTCTGGAGAAGAGGCACATAGTGGAGGAAGTCAAGCAACATTGGGTATTCGTACACATCGGGACGTAGAGAAATGGGTATTGTATTATAGATTTTGGAAGAAGATGTTTAATGTCTGAGTTATGATCCCTTGGTGCTTATATTTTTTTAGTGTCTACAGATATTATCTGCCTCGGTGAAAACAGTTCAGCATTAGGTATGTTTTTAATTCCAGTGACAAAATTATGCATTTTGGTAATATTATTTTATTGTTGCTAATGATTTGAAATGTAATTTATGTATCTATTAAATGCTCCTTTTTTTCAAGGAAATGATGAAATGGAAGACTCGGACATGGTAGGACAACATTAATTAGTTCATTTTGTCAATATTGTCTGTATAAACAATGTCTTAAGAAGTTGTTTAATTAGGCCCTGATACTTTTGACGGTAGGATTTACAACCTAAGGGATCTAGATGTGTAGGAAGATCATCACAGCCAAGTGTAGAAAGATATACGATAGAGGTTCAGGGAGAATCCTTAAGTTTAGTAAAAAGTTCTAGGAGAAACACAAGTGCTGTTGCTAGTCCAGATCCACATTCAGAGAGCTCTTTGAATGGAGGCACAGGAACATCAGCAAATTCAGATCCAGGTGCAGCAAGATCCACTAGTGCTGATTTGGGTTCAGGTAAATCCTTAAAGAAATACTTCACCGAGAAATTAGGCATTGTCAGCATGTTGTTCAAAGTGGCATTCTGTTCTTTTAAGAGTGGAACACTAAAAGGCGTTTGAAACCCTTTTAATGCATCTAAATGAAGTTGTGAACAGGTCATTAATGATTGGCTGACATTACATTATTGATTGATACTCAGGTTCTTACAAATAAATAAATAGACATTAAATATTGTTTTGTAATAATATATATATAGTATAACGTATATGTTTGAAATCACATTAGAGTAAATAATGAAACCATTTTCATTTTAATATTTTCTTAATTCTAGATCAGGGTGCAAGGGAGGCCTCAGTTCTAGAGATTCAAATTGCAACTCCTAATCCAGAGAGGCCCATGGAAGAAGGTGCTTGCCCACAAAATTAGGTGTTTTATGTGTCATCTAATGTTGTCACCATTTTACCGTCATGTAAGTAATACACCTAGTCAAGTTATACGCGTAGTTAAAAAAAGATGCTAAAACTGGAATCATGGATGGTTTTAAAAATACAAAAATGGTAAAATGTTGATGTAGATTGTGTCTTTGTTATTTGATATCTTGCAGTGTATTCTCAACGCCTGCCATTAGTGGACGCATCACTAATCAGCTACAGTGAACAGAACCTGTTGGGTGAAGGAACATTTGGGAAAGTATATCGTGGTTCTTTTCAGGGAACCCCAGCTGCCATAAAGAGGATTCCATATGGCATAGCTGGACTCCAAGATCAGGACATACAGCATGAGATTCTCGTCTCAATGTAAGATGATCATTAACATTTTAAGTAAATATTACTCTGACATATGTTTTGGAATAAAGGCAGTAATTGCATACAGTACACTGCATTAATAAAGCGAGTGATATGTGTATTAATAAACACATGTATACGGTAAACATTACATAAGAAATAATTAACACTTAAATGGACAGAGCTGTTTTTGTGTCTGTATATACTGTATGTGTGACTGTTAAAGTTATAGTTTACCCAAAAATGAAAATCGACTTACCCTCTTGTCATTTCAGAAGGGAGAGTAAATGTTGACAGGCATTTTTGGGTGAACTATCACTTAATGATCACAACTTCATCGAGAAAACAATGTTTATACTTCGTTTTGTTATTATGTCCCTGTGTGAGCATACTAAAATGCAAATACTTACATAATGTAGGCAAATTGGAAATCTATTGTTCCTGTGTGCTGATAATGACCATTATACATGTATAATATGACAATTTTACATATATGTAATTTCTAGGCGATTGAGCCATCCCAATATTGTTCGTCTTATGGCAGCAGCTCACACTGAAAACACGTTCTTGCTGGCCAATGAATACATTCATGGTACAACTCTGGCTAGTGTGCTACACAGTGACAATGCTTGTGTTAAGGTGAGTGTATTCCTTGCATGTGACATTTGTGAAGGTTACATTTGTAACTAATTTGTTTATATTTATAGCATACTAGTTGTCCTCTTTAAACTGAAATGAAAAAAAGGTCAGTTACTTAGCAAGTATATGAAAAATGTTTAAAACGATGCAATGGTTAGCTTAATAACATTAACAGTAAGTCGAGCCAAGTTGTGTTCATGTAACGGGTTCGTTATGGCCCGCGTAGTAGGGGAAATTAATACGTTACTTTGGAAGACTTACAGTGGAAAGGATCTTAGTCCCCCACCCCAGTACTTTGAGTCTCGGTTTATTTTAGTTGTACGTTTTATCTTACCCTGTTGTATCATATACTAAAGGAACCAAAGAGTGTGGCTTCAGGTAAGTTAAATAACACGGCGGCTGTCTGAAGTACAAGTATGTAAGACAGTATCAGAGTAACTGTCGTTCCACAGCGAAACATATCGTCCGAACTAAACATCACACTTAAGGAAGAAGTTCTGTCAGATATGGTTAAAAGAAAGTGGATTTCTGACAAAACAAGGATAATGTGTCTTGCTAGAAAGCAAAAAGCAGAGTCTGAGTGCTGCCCACTAAGTAAAGAGGTCTCAATTGGCAATGGAACATCAAAAATATATTTGTCAGTCCTTGAACCCTGCACCTCTTATTATTCTCATTTAGGGAGAGTAATTGTTTGTTTTGATAAAAAAAGAAATACCTGGCACTGCCCCTGCTCTAAGCCAAGGAATTCATGTCCTCATAAGTCGGTTGCCAAATGGCATTTGAACCAGACCCGACCTGAACTTTTTCTAAAAGTCAGATGTACAGACGGTGATGTGTTTGACACCTTTGCAGAATCTGGTCATGAAGATGTGCATACCACTGAGGAAAATCTTATTTATCCACCTGATGGAAAGGCTTTGGTTGCAATGGTCCTTTACTTGCTTAACAACAAGAAACTGCCATCTGTTCTGCCAAAAGATGTTTGTGCATCACAGAACATGGAGACGCTGCCCAAGCATCTCATTCCAATGGAGACTTTTTGCACTGTATGCCAAGGAAAGATCCCTCTTTCGGATCCTACTGTAATTACACAAAAGGCAAAGATTGTTACCTTCACTGGCATATTGGAAGGTATGTACAGTTTCTAAATATTTACATGGTCTAATTTAATTATTTTTCCTTTTTTAATTTAGGTTTATTTTATAAGCACAGTACATTTATGTAGTTAAATTAATTTAAATGACGATCTATGTCGATTCCATGACTACTGCAGTACTATTTTCCTTTCTTATAGATGTGACTACATGCTGTAAATGGTGTGGGGTGTGTGGACATTTCTACAGATACCAGGAATGGTCAGAGGGGCTACACAATTTTGATGACCACACTATATTAACACTGCATCTCTGCTTGTTCTTAAGGCAATCTGTACAGGTACTTTGTACTCAAGCATTCATGCAATTTTGATGTACACATAATATTTTAATGAACATATGACTTACATGTTTTATCATATACAGTTATAACCATTATTTAAAAGTGACTAATGTAGGTATTTGGATAGTTCTGAAGTTTTCATAACCAAGCTTATAGTGTATGTCAACAGAAAAGCAAACATGACTGATCTTAGTTGATGTAATTTGATATACTATTACAGAATCACACTGCAGTTGGCAGGGCCTTGGACATCTTGGAACAGACAAACCATAAAAAGTATCCAAACCATGACTCCCTTCTTCATGGTTATCTTCACTTTGAGGCATTGACAACACATGATTAAAAGTTTTCATGTGTACACTGTGGGCTCCATCCACCTGTCGTGATAATGGACTTGCACAAAAAGGGAGTTTTTAGCATGCCAAGTAGGTAGTGCTCTCTTCTCGTAACATAACTAATATAACCCAATAACTGATTTTGTGCAAAATTTTTTAAAGTGAGTGATATTAAGGATCCCCCACCACAGTTTGAAAGTCATGTTGATATTGAAGAATTTTGGCAATCTGTTGAGAAAGAAATGATTTGCAGGGGCTTTTTACAAAGTAAGTTATAGATATAAATGTTCTTTAAGGAAATATTCCAAAAGATTTATCTCTGTCTAAAAATGCCTGGTAATTATGTATGTGCATGCTGTTCTAGTTTGATTGTACAACTTAATTTCCAATAAGCTGTATTAAGTGCAATTAAAATAAAATAAAAACGTTTTTTAAACTATAAAGGTAACCGTGAGAATCCATTTAAAGTTTCTCCTTCCTATGTAAAATGGGCACCCTGGATTGGGCCTTGGACCAGAGCTAGCAAAAAAGTACTCAATACAGAGTATGCTAAACTCACTGGAAAAAAGTCTGTTGCAGAACAGGCAGACCTAGACATCACAGAAGAACGGCTGTCAAGTGAACTAATGAACCTAAAGGTGAATATTAACATTTAATGTAAATGTGATATCAATGCACTTACTTGAAATTATTAGAAATTCAGCATGTTGTGGACTTTGATTATCAACTAAATACCAAGGATTATTATAATGTATCCTGCTTTAAATTGATGGCTGTTCTTGCATCTGTATTTATTTACACAGGTTGATGCCTTGAGGAAACTTGTAAAAGAATGTGGTGTTGATTCAAAGGGCTCCACAATGGATCTTCTGCTCCGTTTAAGGGGGGAAATGAAAACAAGGAGCACTTATGACAAAGTGTTTAAAAAAAATTGGGGAGCATCTGGTAACTGTACAACATATAGCTGTAGAAAAATGAGGAGAACACTCTAAAATGATGTACATGTTTGAGTAAAATTATCATTTGTTTCATTCTGTGAACTAGTAATAACAAAATTCCTAATGAAAATATTGTTTTAGTTGCATTTATGTGCAGACAATTGAACTACAAACTCATGAAAATAATAATAATTTGCAGATCCTGGAATATACTCCTCATACAGTGTAATAAACCTTTCACTAGAAGTCTGTATGTGTACCAAGTTTAATGACCTTGCTAATTATGTGTATTTCTATTTCAAGGTGGTTGGGCAGTGATCATGTGTCCTTGTGGCATTGTGAACTCAGTCAAATTTAACATAAGAGCTGAAAGCCCACGTGATTATTCCGATATGTTGCTCTCATTCCAACATTTCCCAAACATTGTCATCTATGACTTTGCACGGGAATTAGCAACTCATACCAACCTACGGGAACCAGAGAGACTGCCCTTCAGTCCATATGAAGGAAGACTGGCTGCAGCTAACCCAGAGAATATTGCATCTGCCAAAAAAGGGGAACTTCAAAAGAATTTGCCATGGTTGCAGTTAAAAAAAGACCCACCTGATCTTAATGGTCATCCTGCAACTGGTTCTGCTGAGCACTATGCATTGTATGATACTTTTCATCAGTACAGCACAAAAGATGAAAAGGTTGCATTGAGAGTTATTGGACTTGTGCCTGAGCTATGTGGGTGGGTCAACTCCCAGGCTGCAGAGCAGCTTTTCTCTGGCATGAGAAAAAATAACTATTTCATGAACTGTCTCTCACCAGCAAGCCACATCTTCCTTATGCGTAACATTTTGCATCACCGCAATGAAAGAGTTAACCAGCAGGCACTGGAGGACTTTAAAAAAAGCTCTCATGGAGCCATCACTCTTGACGTGCATGGAAAAGCCATTTTGGGTATTTATACTTTAATTTATTCTTTAAGATCTATTCTAATATATTTTTTTATGTTTTATCACTCAAATTCTTACAACTGTAATTGTCTTGCAGCGCATGGGAATGCCTCCACAGATCTAGATATGGATGACCACTGTGATGAGCAGTGTGAGGCTTTGACTAAGATAGCTAACCTTAGGCCCTGTCATACCTCATGGATGCGAGGACTAAATCATCCCCTTCAAGAGCAGTTGGTATGTGGCTGCATTTCTTTGTCACAAAAAATCCACATTCCTGATAGTGTGTTGTCTTATTTTTTGGTATTGTTGTTTAAAGGTATGTCACCATGCCTGATTTAAGGCAAAGAGCAGAAGAGTTTTAAATGAATAGATAGTAATACTTAATTCAATACATAATTCCAAGACAACTTTCTAGGGCAAACAAATGTTTTGTGAATTTTTTGTTTGACACTGCTTTTATTTCTTTGTAATATGTGTAGGTGAATTATGTACTGGATGAGAACAGGCCTATGAATGAAATTATCATAAAGGATGGTCAAACGTGCCTCACAAGAGAGAACTTGGTAACCCTGGGACTAAGAGGGGAGATGGATTCAATGGTGGGGAACCTTTTAATTTTAATTTAGAAAGTAATTGCTCTTTTTCTGGAATTGGGATTAAAAGTGTTGTATTTATAGGTGGGAAATGCTTGCTTTCGGCTTCTAAAGGAAGTAATTCAGCATCAGGTGTGTGTGTCTTTATATTATGTACAGATATATGTGACACATTTCATTGAAAACCTGTCTGTATATATTGAAAGAGATATCTTCTACAGGGGAAAGATATCCATGTTGTAGACCTTCATATTCCACCAACTTGGCTCTCACCCTCATTATGTGACCCTCTTTTCTCTGTCTTCCAGTAAGAACCCACAATGCATTCAACTAAAAGGGTTAACCCTTTTGTCTTGTAAAACAATTTTCAAATCAAAGTTGAAACACACAATAAGATAACATAAAAAGTTTGACATAAAAATATAAAAACATGGAGAAAACTGAGCTTCAAATTTTAATAAAATCATATATTTCATAGATAATGGATACAAAAATGTGTGTTAAGTAGTGACTTCAAAGATGGAAAAAGTGTTGCTAGCATTCTTGTGCAGTTATAAAAGGCCTCAATACTTATTTGTAATTTCTTTCTTTAAGTTGGACTCCAAAAATAAAGATGCCTTGGTTTTCCCCCTATGGACCACAGGGCACTTTCAGCTGTGTGTAAGTGAATATTTCATATTTATTTTTGCAGAGAGGATGTTTTTTGTTTAAAAACAATCACATTTAAGGTGTAGGTCTCCTTTTTTAATCCTGCCATTAATTTGATCAATTGTGTGTCATGATCCTGCCTCTCTTTGTCTTGGTTTTCGAGTCTTGTGGCAGGATCATGTCAGTCCCATGTGTTTTGTGTGGAGAAAGAGCATTGTTTTGGTTTGTCACGCCATGCTCTCTCTCCGGTGTCGCGTCCTTTAGCCCCAACCCCTTGTTTCCCTGTTAGTGGCCCATTAGTGTTAGTCTTGTCACCAGCCCTGGTCCATCTTTCCCTTAGTGTTTTCATTCCCCTCACCTGCCTCGTGCAATCCTCCTGTTAGCTTTCCCTTAGTGTTTAATTCCTGTCACCTGCCGCCACTCTCCCTGTCTCATCAGTCCTCGTCAGTGTTTCCCTTTATCAAGTCCCAGTTTCCCTCTGTCTCTTGTCGATTCATTGCCAATATTTGTTATCGTCATCCCTGTTGGAGTCACTTTATTGGATTACCTGTTTGTGGATTATCTTGTTCCTGTTCTAAGTTTGTGGACTTCTAGTTTATTTATTATTCTTAGTACCCTGTTATTTTGTTCCCCTTGTGGGAAGTTTTAGTTTACGGTCTTGTTTTAATTAATGTTTTCCCCATCGAGGGTCTTTGTTTTAATAAAGCTTTCTTATTGAGCAAACAGCTGCCTGCGCTTGGGTTCTGTCCTACCTCATGACATTGTGTTTTGATAAAGACTTGTTGACTCATTTCCAAGACTATTTTCCCAGGTTATAAAGCCACTTAAAAGAGAGATTCTGTTTCTGTATTCCCTTTATTCAGCCAGAGGACAAGGTTTTACACATGGGCCTTATCGAAGCATCTTAAGGTTTAAAAGAAAGATGTTTGTTTCAACTACTGCTGTTCGCCAGTCGTGTTCCTAAGACTGACATGTTCTGCAGCTCAAAAACAATTGTGTTCCTCAACAGAACTCTTTTCTGTGTGCTTCAGTACTTCTAGACGTTACTGATGCCATTTTTGCTTTTTTCAGGTCTGTTGCACAGCACATTGTCTCAGGACCATTGACTGAATTAACAGGCCTGGATGTTGAGGTGTTTTTTTCAGTTTGTCTCAGAACTTGGGCTATTACTACACTAACTGTCTCTATTTACCCTTACATTACATCCTCCAAACCACCAATGTTAAATATAAACATGCATCTCTAATTCTTTCATTTTGAAAGGGGCTCCCTCAAAAGCATTACGGCATTGACTGTGGAATCTTCATGTTAATGGTGAGCAGTTTAAGTCAAATAAAGAACACACTTTGTCAATTCATAATACTTCACAGAATGTCAGTTAACAGTGTCTATAGCCCTTTTCCCACATGCAGCTTTTTTTCTACAATTAACTGGCATTTTGCTTGTGTAATTAGTGCCAAATAATACCAGTGCTCTACGATGGCTTTAGTTCTTTCTCTTTTCAGTTCCACAAAAGAGTTCTGTGAATTTAATGGGAGTCATTGTTGCAGGATTCACTCCTCTTTTATTTCGCTTGCTGACTTCACATGCGCACAAAAATAAAAAGTACTAACTTTTCTATATTTACAGTACTCATGGTATGTTGTCAGGGGAGGCTCCATTTGATTTCACAATTGTAAGTATAAATTCAATGCTTATAGATATGGTTAAAATATATCTGTTTGGTATTTGATCCTGGCAAGGTCCTTAGTGGTCCTTTTTGAGAGTTCTTCCTTTTTAGTTTTGGGAAATATTTTTTTTAGCTATGAGGGTTTAAGTCGGGGTGTTGTGGTCCTATTTTGCTTGATATAAATGTATTAAGCCTGTTAAGCCCTTTCACACTTAAAATTACCTTGCAAATGAGAAACTACATTTATTGTACTCATGTCTTCTTTAGAAGGTGGTGGTGCACAGTGTTGGTGGAGAATTTTGAAATTGAAGGGTACCAGTGTCTTTAAAAAATCAACACAAATTTAAGTTATTATTAGCAGTAATCTGAGGCAGCAAGTTTAATTTAAATTTTTACTTCTACAGCCATGGCCGGAGGTTTGCACACTTTTCCAAACAGGGATTACTGATGGCTAAGGGAAGTCTGGACCCAATTTTCCGTATCCCTACAAAGAGAAAATATGGGGTCACCCCGGTAAGAATTATGGCTAAATTTATTACAAAAAGTTTGGTCTAGAGTAATTGTAATTTGAGCATGTGCTATGCTATCATGTAATATGCATCTTACTCCCTTGATGTAAAGGAACATGTCCTCTCAAAAGCGAACGATGAGAAGCCATGCATAGTCGAGCCTTCTTCGACAGGACATGGCATTTTGCAGGCATTAACCTGCATTTGATTTCTTTGTTTTTAGATATGAAGCACATCTGAGCCATAGGTTATACTCAATTACAGGATTGCAGTTATTTATACTTGAAATCCATGTACACATGCCAGCTTTCCACTTACATATTGTTTTGTTTTCCAAGAAACAACAATAACTGCATATATGCCAAATGCAGGACAGAAATGTAAAGGCTTAAAAAGATGCAAATTATGAGTACACCTGACACTTTTTGCTGGTCCATAATGAGAAGACGTGATATTTTATATTTTGAGTTTATTGCATTCTATTCACAGCTGCTGGAAAAAAAATTGCACAATTTTCTGTCTTATGAAATATTTTGTTTTTATTCTAATGCCCAATTGCAGTTATTAACTTGCAGTCCTTATTAAGAAAATAAGTTTAAATGGTTGAAAGTTACACTATTTCTGAGATAAGTTGAATTAGCTGGATCAAGTTTGCATTTGTTAACTAAAGTACATTTTAAAATGCATTACATTTATTCATTTGACAGACACTTATATACAAAGCAACTTGCAGTGATTATATTATGTGTTTGTAAGTATGTGCAATCCCTGAGATCGATCCCATGACCTTGGCGTTGATGGCACTATGCTCTAACCAATGAGCTACAGGAAAACCGCAATACATATAACTTGCATCTTGACTTCACCAGGAGGAGCAGCCTACCATTATTAAGGACCTACTTACAGTATGGGACTGGGTGAAGGGTCACAAAGAGCTGTTCCTTGGTGAAGTAACAAAACCGGCCTTTTTGGGGATGAAGAGCGCAGATAAAGAAAATGCACTCCGGAAGGTCTCCGTGGACAAGAATGCCTTTGTGTTGATGTTTTACTTCCAAGAAGACATGGAAACATTTTTATCGTACTGTATTGATGAACATGGCTTAAAAGTCAATGCCATGTTAAACGTGAGCGGGGGAGTGGAGTGGAGTGGGGTGAGGGAGGGAGGTGAGTGAATTCAATAAATAAACTTAATGAATGAATAAATGTCTTCTGTGTTTTTTAAATGAATCAATTTGTAAAATGTGTGCTTAAATATGAAGAGCTATTTAATGGCACACAATCAAGGGTCAAGATTTCTATAAGTCACATACACGGCTATATAGAGGATACACAACCAGTAGTATTTTATAAAATACTAAATTTAAACAAAATGTGAATAATATAAAGCTTAAGGTGGACTTTCCATGAAATTTTAAACATAACGCAAATATGGCTATATTTCACAAATAGTATCTAACAAATCAAATCACCTTTGTCATAACCAGGAGTGGTGAGTGAAAGTATTGGATGCATGCTCCATAGAAGGCAGAATGCAGTTTGACAACCTTGTCTTGCAAGTGACAGGCAAACAGCGCAAACTATAAACCAATATTCTGATACAGAAAAGACAATATACATTTTGCTATATGCACATTATACATCCCCCAGTAGGATGACGGAGTCCCCAGTCGGAGTACTTTCCAGCACCCCTCCCAGAGACTCCAAGAAGGTCGGGTACTCTACACTGCTGTTCGGCCCGTAGGCACAAACAACAGTGAGAGACCTAACCCCGACCCGTAGGCGAAGGGAAACGACCCTCTCGTTCACCGGGGTAAACTCCAACACATGGTGGGAGAGCTGGGGGGCTATAAGCAGACCCACACCAGCCCGCCGCCTCTCCCCATGGGCAACTCCAGAGTGATGAAGTGTCCATCCTCTCTCGAGGAGTGTGGTTCCAGAGCCCAAGCCATGCGTAGAGGTGATCCCGACTATCTCTAGTCAGAACCTCTCGACCTCACGCACCATCTCAGGCTCCTTCCCCGCCAGCGAGGTGACGTTCCACGTCCCTAGAGCTAGCTTCCGTGTCCAGGGATCGGGCTGTCGAGGCACTCTCCTCCGACTGCCGCCCGATCCACTACGCACCGACCCCCTGTGGTCCCTCCCGCACGTGGTGAGCCCACGGGAAGGCGGCCCCACGTCGCTCCTTCGGGCTGAGCCTGGCCGGACCCCGTTGGGAAAGGCCCGGCCAACAGACGCTCGCATACGAGCACCGACCCGGGCCTGGCTCCAGGGTGGTGCCCCGGTTGCGCCATACCGGGCGACGTCACGGTCCTTGTTATATTTAACATCATAGGGGTTTTTTAAACCACTCTTAGTCTGACCCGTCGCCTAGGACCTGTTTGCCTTGGGAGACCCTACCAGGGGCATATAGCCCCCGACAACATAGCTCCTAGGGTCACTCGGGTACTCAAACCCCTCCACCACGTTAAGGTGGCGGTTCAAGGAAGATGTGCTAATACTTGTTAATTTACGTCAACACGTGAAAGATGTTCGGCGCGTGAAGCCACACGTGCCAACAGACATTTCGCTGAGAACGCAAAATGAAGCGAGCGAAATAAAGTAATGTGTGAGAGCATCTCGACAGAAATGTGCATCTTTGGCAATGGCCACTATAGAAGATGAACAAGCGGTGTCGGATGATGCGGCTGCGCAAGCGCGGGCATAACAGTTAACAGGCTGCGGTTCAGATTATGCTCCTTTTTTAAAAATATTTTAAAATCTTAATTTGTTAACTATTTAATTGATGTGATATTTTTTTTCAGTTTAGGTTTATTTAGAGTTTATTTATTTTCGAAATTTTGAAATTCTTCATTTATATTGTGAATAATATTATGTTTGTTCGTTGTTATCAAGGTTCTCTTATGATCGTTGTTGATCCGTTTTGTACGCTACTGTTTGCACTTTCATAATAAACCCATAAAAAGGAGTTTTTACTGGGTCACAGACAATCGGCAACTGTATTTTTTTTCAACGTCCGATTTATATAAAAATCTCAGTTAACCGTTAATGTTTGGTTAACTAGCGTCGGTTGTCGATTAAGAAAATTATCCGAAATGAACATCCCTAATCCTAACATAATATGAATTGGTATGGATTTCACATTAG
Organism: Barbatula barbatula; assembly: GCF_947034865.1. NCBI lineage: Eukaryota > Metazoa > Chordata > Actinopteri > Cypriniformes > Nemacheilidae > Barbatula > Barbatula barbatula. The sequence continues at coordinate 11,593,926 of NC_136772.1, forward strand.
CGCGCACATGTTTTTCATATGTGTTTTCTTGAACATCCAATACTATACATGTATATGTGAGCAATGTATATGTGTGTATACATGCTTTTATATATGTATTCATCAGTGGTGTGCGGTGGACTTAAAAAATGAGGAGGCAGATTTCTACCCATGTAATTTTTGTTCATCTCTGTACTATTAACAAGTGCGTTTGTCAGTCATTTCAGTGTTTATGTGTGAAAAATTCCCTTTAATTACTACAAGTTCATTACAGTATGTACTTCTGATTTTTGTAGTTTTATATTTTCCCTGCTTTGGGAAAAGGTACATCAACACCACCTTCATCTTCCTCTGGTACTATATTTCCTATATAAGAATTACATCATTACCAGGGCCAGACGGAATCTGCTGACTTTTTTTGTTAATTCTGCTCAGAATTTTTTTCTTAATCTGCCGAATAGTTTTTATATTGTTTGAAATATGTTATAAGTTGAAAAAAGGTTTTAAAATAAATTTGTTAAAAGATTTGAGAGAATGGGCCTTTAAACTTTACAAAATAAAAGCATTTACAAATCAGCTGTCAAAATTGCAATTTAACCTAAATAAAAATGTTATCAACATGTTTTATAAACACCATTATTGAATATAGACCTACTTGTTTATTTACATTTACATTTACATGTATTCATTTGGCAGACCCTTTTATCCAAAGCGACTTACAAGTAGTTTTTTACAGTGACACATTACCGCAGAGCAATCAGGGGTAAGGTGTCTTGCTCAAGGGCCCTTCAGTCATGACCTGCTGGCACTGAGATTAGAACCAGCAACCACAGCTGACCCCCTTTTTTAATATAAAAAAAAGGCTTTAAACTATGACGATCTCAGTCGTGTTTTTGACTACTTTAATGGATCTTTCAGTGTTACTGTCTCAGCACATGAGATGAAGAAGAAAGGAATTTATGTGGAAAAAAACATAAGCGCTTTAACAAACTTGTTCGCTCATTGCATTATTGTGTGTGAGTTTGCTGCGTCTGATTACGCAGCGCTTCTTAAACCCAAGTTTTATGTGTAGGCTAAGCTTGCTTTTATCAACAAAAACATGTGATGCAATACGAACACGACAACCATATCGTGTGGACATTTATATAGACAGGCTGCTTCATTTAAGAGATCAAATCAAATAGATGTGACTTACTTTAAACTTGCTCTTATCCTGAGCAAGCCTGATCACAAGCAAACGTTTTTGAACAAATCTGAACCACGTAATATTCTGTCAACAATCGATAACTTCTCTGCCTCTGCCATCTGCGAAACGAATCCTAAACTCTGATTAATACAACTAATAAAACTATTTAATTAACGTTCAATCTAATTTAGCGCCCGCAGTTTAAAATGAATGACGAAGACGAGCAGGAAGGCGGGATCTCGCTGATGAGTTAATCCAATCATAGCCCGTTGGAGGCATTGCCTCCTCTCACGTGACTTTTCTCCATTCTTTTCAATGACCCCCACTCAAACTCACGGCACGCTTTAGCCGGTATATGTAAAGTCAATGAGCTTAGAGGAGGCAAGAGAAACGCTGTCTCCCTTTGGAATTCTTTCGAGCGGGGTCGCTGTTTCACACTGTTTTATACGCTGATTGATCTCATATTTCGCTTAATACATTCTATCAGCTGTCCTATTTTATTTCTGAACTGTTAATAATATTCTCATTCGATTATTTTCGAGGGGGAGGGGAGGCATCGCCTCCCTTGCCTCCTCGGAGGAAACGCCCCTGGTATTCATAATCGCAGTTTGATTTAAACCCTATACGGCGCCTCATATCCTCGCTCAAGCCACTCACTCACTCCGTTTGTTTCATTACAGTGTGCTCCTTAGCACTGGGAGCTCCCTCTGCTGTCCATAAGGTGTCTCTGTGCACCAGCCATTTCAAACCCATCCTCTAGTATTTGGGCCACGCCTTCTAATTTGCATACACTCCTCAATCCTCAAATGCCCAAATCCTCAAACCTAAATGGCTAAACGATTAAATGCCCAATCCTATATACCAGATTCATTTTCGACTTGGATTTTTAATTTCAAATTTAGACTTTTAGTTTACAATCTAACTCAATAATCCCTCCATACGAATATAGCAGCAGCTGCAGTGCTTCAAAGGGGAGGGGGGAGTGAGCCATTGGTTGTAAATCAGACCGCTAGATGCCGCTAGATTTTACTTATTTTTAACTGCTTTTCAATGATACAAAATGGTAAAGGGCACAACAGAAGTCAATTTGAATTGTTTTGAATTTAATTCATAACTAAATGACAACATCACTAGCTATACATCAATAAATAAATGTGCAAATTGTAGTCAAATTCAATTGCAAGGCTGTTCTTAAGAAATGGCCAGATCATGCAGCCACGACTCGGACGGTCTTGCTCTTTAGGGGGAAAAGGGAGAAGAAGTAAGAAAACCACTCCAGTGGAATATGCAGTGGCGGTTTTAGGCACGGGTGAACCGGGCAGTCGCCGGGGGCAGCATTTTTTCATGTCACGTGGGGGGCGGCACCGGCACGAGCAGTAAAAAAACTCTGGGCCGCCGCAAATCGGTTATCTATTATCTATTCATTCATTCATTCATTGTGTGGGGAATTGGCAAATTGGCGCCCCTGCATGCTGAAAAGATAAAGGTATGCAACTATAATGTTCTCTCTGTGTTATGATTACTGTATCCATGTTGTCATCTGAAGGGCTAATTTTCGTTTATCGTAATAACCGTTTATTAGCCTTTTTGCAGTGTGAAAAGACGCTGCGGTGTTTAGCCTAGTCGTTAGAGCGCCCGACTCTCATTCGGACAGACGCTGATTCGAGGCCCGTGCAGGGCAGGTAGAACCGACAACAATTATACAACAAATTTGGTTTTAAGTCAACAAACACGAGATCTAATTTCACCATAATATTGTGCTTTGCAACAAAACTGTTACAAGTTGAGTTATTATGATTTATTTCCATCAGTTGGGTTAACGTAAGGTCCCGTAATGAGCAAACAGAATTTTCCAATCTGTAGCTAGTTTCTAAGACGAACATAACCTTTGCTATTTATTTGCTACATCACACATGTCATGAATATGAAGGTTTTATGCATGTTTATGACAACTGTCATTAAGTGTCATTCGCTCAATTATGACATTTTTAATGCAAATATTGTTTGTTTGAGGTCTTTGTTGACAACTTTACATTAACCAATACATCTTAACCTGTCATAATTGTCATAAAAACATGACATAGCAGATTAATAATTGAATGTAAGACACTACTTAGCTGGTGTTTTGGCATCTAACCATATTGCCTTAGAGACACTTCTGTACGCGTCACAGTTGTTTTATTTGACAGAACAAACATTTTACTTGTACGGTCAACAGAAAGTTGGCCATCCCATCGCTCACCCCCTACCAACCACGACAAACAATATAACACACCGGATATAAAGGAAACGGAAGTGAACACAACAAAACACGTGATTACAAATAACCAATAAGAAGATAAATGAATTAAGGCCACTACAGCTGGGTTAACTGTCATATTGGTTTTGACATTGGCTGTCATGAGGCCTTTATAACTGTCATGAATCTTTTTCTGACCACCTTTTTTCCAGTGGTACAAATTGAATGTCAGTAAAATATCATTAAGTGTTAATACTCTGTCAAATTGTTATATAACAATGTCATGTATACTTTTCTTGACCTCAACTACAGTGGTACAATTACATTTTAATGACAAATTCAATTTGTACCACTGTAGTTTAGGTCAAGAAAAATATGACATAATTTAGTTTTTTCGAGGGGGGGGCGCGCTCAAAGATGTTCTTGCCCGGGGTGCAATTCAACGTAGAACCGCCACTGGGAATATGCATTAAAGCATTTAAGGATCATTCAAGATGGGCCATATCTCCTTTCTGTCCTTCTTATTTTAAATGTAAATATAAAGGCAAAAACATTTATTGGTTCAAGTAGGGCTGCGTGATATGAGGAAAAGCTGCAATGTGCGATAAAATTTTTTAATATTGTGATGACGATATGACTTGAGATAAATATTGAAATGTGAATGTTATCTATACTGTTCCCATGTCTTAGTGCTTTAATAGTTTCTTTGCAAACCTAAACATTGAATCGCCTATTCCCACTGAATCAAGTATATAGTATACTACAGTATTTTTATGAAGACACAAATATTACTTATCCATCAAAAACTTCTTACTTTAGTTTTATTATGTACCCAACACTTTACAGGGTGCTTAACATTATGTGAAGTCATGATTCTGAGCTGGTTGTGTTCAGGTGCTTTGTTGTTGAATAAAAATGGAGGACGCCAGATTCATGTTTGCATATGTCTTGGGAAAATGTTATAGCCTATATATAGACTATGGTAATAGTTTAACCGTACATCCTACTGTCAGCCTGCTGACTATTCTAGAATATTGGTGAATGCTGTTTTCGCAGTTTATAAAACATGCAGTATGCTTCAAATGGTTATACATATATGTACTAATTTAATGACAAGACATACTGTAAGGCATTACGCCCATCTTGGGAACCAAAATGATTTCCCAACTTCCCAGAGGGGAACGCGACATCAACAGGCTATGTGCTATTTGTACCCAACACCAATTAAATTAAATAAACGTCATTTATTATTGTTCATTGTGTAACCAGCGTCGAACTGTTTAGATTGTTATGTCATATGTTATGGAAATTTTCTAGTCTAGCTTCTTGATGTGTCTGTCTATATGTTTACGAAGTGTTTATCTATGTTTTCTTTTATATTGTTATCATGTTTTTCTCTATACGCGTCATACCACTCTGCCTTTGCCCTCGAGCAGAGGCCAAGATTTTCTGTTTGGAATAACGGGCATCACTTCTCGTAAACCAGCTCGGGATTCTTGCTAGGGGGCAAAGGGAGGGGTGTCATGTTTTAATATATACTCGGGGTGCAGGAGGAAAGAGGGCCTTCTCTCTGCACCATGCTTATGATGCAGACTGAATGTCAATAAAATATAAAATACCTTGCAAGGTAACTCATGCGCTCTGTGTGTTGAATTTGTCTAAAGTGTATCAAACTCACCTTGATTAAGGAATAAGAAAATTCCACAACACATAGTATGTGCTTTTGCGTTCCTGCATGTGCTTTTGCGGATGACAGATTCACAGGAAATCTGTGGCTGATGTTTCACACGACATTTTAAAGCTCATGAACCTCAGTGTACAAAGTAAAACATTTACAAATACCCACAGGTATGGCATGAATGTATGTGCAGTGTTTGAGTGCTATAATCTCACATATAGAACCAAACCATCTGGAGACTTTTGTTGTAGAGGTTGTGTTACCACATCCCCTGTCGGTAGATTCTCACCAGAAGACCTCGAGATCATTCACAGGAGAGCAAGAGTTTGTGATACTGCTGTTCTCATCATGAAGATTTAACAAACCAGGATTCTTCATCTGAATCTCTGCATCTTTCTTACTCTACTGACTCATGCAGGATCATTTGAATGTGATTCACTTTATTATATTCTTCAGATTTGGTGATAAATACATGTGCTGTTTAACTTGTGTTATCGGTTCTTATAAAACATTCAGTGACTGAGGTCTTGTGTGTCTTTTCATCAGATTCTGAATCCAGCGCTCCAAAGATTCAGCATCATGTCTACACAAGCGTCTTTATTGAAGAAACAGTGACACTTCACTGCAACACAACTCCTCATAATGAAGATTTCACATGGAAAATAAACAACAGTGTTATTTTTAGTTACGACTCATTTCATAACAGAACTATGACAAACTTCACTTCAGATAGGATGTATATCAGTTCAGCAGCTCCAATGACACTGAAAATAAGTCAAATACAAACATCTGATGCTGGAAACTATTCCTGTTATAATACTAGAACAGCAATGAGATGGATATTAACAGTAGCAGGTTACTCCAGGATATCTTTGACTGTATTTATATATTTTTGTGTACAAGTAGTGAGGGCTGGTTTACTGATAAGATGTAACTTGGTTCTTTTGTGTCTCACAGAAAACACATCAGAATCACCAATAACATCCGGTCTGGAGCTATTACGGTCTGTCTGATGATCGGCTTCATCGTCTGTGTTCACTGGTGAGACATCAACACATGATGGACACATGAGAGTGTTAACAAATATATATATTAGTTTTTGGTTAATGAATGTCAGAATCTTTTGTACTCAAAAGCAGTCAACAGTACCACAGTGGTCTACGGTTTCACAGCATAAAGCACCTTAACCATCTTCCTCTCACATTTTACAGCTTTAAAATATGGATTTTACAATATTTTTAGTAGAAGTACTTTTAAGTGGTGTAGAGGTTGCACTAGACTTTCTCATAAGGCTTGTAAAACATTACGTGCTTATCAGCATGTTCTCGAAGTCATCGCAAAGTACATGCGTTTACTCTCTGAACTTACTGTATTTCAATCCAACCGAGTAGCCTACCCGATAAGGCCGAAGTCGTTTACATATTTAATGTTTCTGTTGTCAGACACTAAAATAATAATAACAGACAAATGTTTATCCTCATATGTCCAGTCAATAACAATGAAACGCTTTTGTAATCATTCGTTCACTTACGAGTGCTGCTGTCTGGTCATGAACGGAGAAGACACAGAGAGACATGAACGCGTTTAATCTATAGGGTAATTGTGACACCAAAGGCTTGCCATAATCCTGCATGGGTTTTCCTGAATGGAAACATTCGGATGAAAGAAAATTATTGGATACTACCAACACGACAAAATGGAGATCTTACAAACGGAAGGACATGGGCCAGTAAACGTGCGTCTCATAATTCATCAAAGCATCACCGAGAGCTAAAATCTGATAAAACTGAGAATGAAAGATACTAAAGAACAAAGAGTTTGTTGTTTATTCTTCATTATCTTTTCACTCATGATTTAAAACATGAAGAAGAAACTTTTATGTTAAGATTCAAGCACTTCATCACATTTAGATAACCAGTTAAAATTGTTGTTTGTAAGGTTTGAGAAATGTTCATATTGATTGGGAAGATCGGGTCAAAAAAAACTATTCAAGGTTAAAATTTTGCAACCAACATTTTTCAAAATAGTTACCAAACTTTAAATAAACTTGTCAGAATGACTAACAGGGTTGAAGCATAACTTTAGTCTAAGTTAAGTTATAGTTATAAAGCCGAGTGAATTAGATGTTCAAGACATAAATACAATGAAAATAACACAGAAAAAACGATTTGAATGCTTTACATTCATTTTTAAAACAAAAATAACGTAATAAATACAAACATTTATTTATTGAAAATGAAGAAAAACGTGTTGTGACATGTTATTGTAATCATACTACGGACAAATGTGACCACGAATAACGGGCCGTCCAGTTAGTTAGATCTGCTCCCTTACCGCTGCTGTTACACAAAGTATCCACGCGGTGGCGACAAAGCTCTGAAAAACACATCAGTAAAGAGATGCATTAGATTACTATTAATATATGTAGAGTACATTCCTCTGTTGCATATATTTCTTGATTGTTGTTTTTCCAGAGAATTGTCAGATTGTTTGCACATAGTAATGTTTACATAAAACGCTTGTGTTAAGTCTTCAATGTGCTGCAATTCTTCCCGACTTACCTGTCTTTAAAAATGATGATTGAGATATAATAGACATCCATACAAAGAGCTTTATAGGTCCAGTTAAAAACATGACATTTAAAAGTGAAATGTCACACGTGTGAACTCATGTTTATAAACTGCGTGACTACTTTCTAACCAGAGGTTTTGGGAAAGAAATATACCTGACTAACAGATATATAGACATATTTGACTTATATCTGTTAAACATTTATCTTGTGTTTTACTGTTTGACAGTTGATAAGGGTTTAAGTTTGTCATACGCACCTCTCGAGAAAGAGCCATTCGTCAGAAGTTTGTTCGTTGGTGTTCTCGGCAGTCTGAGGCTTTTTGAGATTGTTTCTATCATAATGAAATTAAGAAATATATTATGATCCAGCACTGTTTAAACTGGACAGAAGGGAACTTCTGGGTTTTTGTCCTTCACTTCATAGTTCTCTTTGGATGATTTTGATGTACTGGAAACAGAATTAAATGTTTTAAATGTATACTTTGAATATGTTTATATATGCAAAATGTATAAATGTGTGCATACAAATATAGGAATATAAGGGGTTAGAATGATACATTCAGTTAGTAATAGTTTTAATGTCTTCCTCAGATATAATACAGGCTATGGGCCTCAACTCTATATGGGTTTGAGCACCAGGCACCTGCACGTACACCACACACACTTTTGTAGACATTAGTTTGTTCATTATTTAATTTAATGCACAAAGTCATGAACACTGGTTTGTCCGTTATTACTTTTTCTAAATAAACTCACAGGCGCTGGGTTGCACAGTATTACACTTAATCATAAACCCTGTACCGGAGTAAAACTGTAGTAAGTCATATATCGTCCGATAAGGTCCAAAACGGTGTCTGGTAAAGAGGATAACATCATCATCTCCCTGCTAAAAGGTTTTTGAAGGTTACATCATGATATACATGTTTTTCTTTCTATAGCGAGCGCATGCCGGCCCGATTGAAATATAATTGTGGCAACTGGCTAATGAAAAGCGCATAGCTGAGTGGCAGAAACATGACATTTCTGTATAAAGTATGGAGTCAGATGAACTCTGTGTTTGTCACTTTGCTTGCTCGAGCAAATAAAGATTTAACCTCTTGAAACCTGGCTCCTTGGTTTTTGAGATTTCTTTCTGCATTGGACAACTGATTCCGCCAAAACAAAACATAATACCATGTGCTGATTGTAACATTAAGTCATTAAAACATCTTCATAAGTCATTCGTATACAATCATCTTTGGATAAATGTGGTTTCAGATAATATTGCTAATACTCCTATTCTAATGTACCTATGAATACTTCTTAATACTGCTTACATATATCATAACTGTGGTAAATAATAGTGCACATTGCATGTGAAATCAGCATCAAATCATCTCAAAACAACCCAGAAATGACACAATACATACGCTACAGAAATATAAAATCCAGCTGTGTCTGTGAGACCTAGAAGCATATGCCTGAGAAGTTCAGAAGTTGAGACATGGAAAACCTTGGTACTTTCCACTGACCATTGTAACTAAGTTGTAACATTGTATACAATTATTTAAAAACACTTGGTAATAGCGAGCCAACCACCATTCATAACGTATCCTGTTGCCTGGGATCTGTTGGTGGCAGAAGAACAGCAGTTGGTTCATAAAAATAAGAGATAACAGGGACTTAACCTTCAGAAGTTTCACTATAACACTGTATTTTCAGATGCTTTGGGAAGATCTCACTTTGTTTGGCTTGAACAAGTAAAGTTAACCCTTTGACACCTGGACCTTCTTCGTCTGAGGAATTTTTTGAACTACAAGATCCACTTCATACCATATATAAGAGGTCCGGTGCGGTCAACCACATCTCTCACAACCTTCAAAACACTACTTCAAACCTCTTCTGTGAATACTTTAGCGTTTGCTAAATGACTAAATGTAAATGTGAAGAGTTGATGTTTGTAAACTAAATGAGTTCAAAAGCTCGATACGTCTCTGTGTCTCCCAAATCTGCACAGAAAGAAACTTGATGAAGTTTTACAGTCATGTTTATCCAGACGATGTCCTCATCACCCTTAAATTCAAAGCCAAACCTGAAAGGCTCTTTGGCCCTCATTCATTTCTGCCTGTGAAAGCTGCAGAAGGGCTTTTCCATCACATTCCTTAAGTCTCACTGGTCACTACACTGGTCACTGCACTGGTCACTACACTGGTCATGTTGTTGAAAGTTGTTCTTGTAGTTTCAAAGAATTGCTCAGACGAAGAGGGTCCAGGTGTCAAAAAGTTAACTTTATTTGCGCATGCCAAACAAAGTGAGATCTTCCCAAAGCATCTAAAGTTACAGTGTTTTCAAGCCCATAGTTATAGTAGTATTTCTGACAGGGGGGCTTCTTTTGAACCAATCAAATACCTTACTGTTATCTTTACATGACATGACTTTCCACCAATAGATTTCCAGCAGTCAAGTATGTTTTTACTTGTGGTTAGCCAATCATCGATCCCTTTTTTTAAAACACATAGCCCATTGTATACATCGTTTCAATGTTCATAAGGCATGTTTGTTAAAAATGCAACTCGTGCAAAAACTGTAAAAAGCCGTTTAACATATACTGCCGAAGAAATGGATTTCCAACAGGACAAGACTTATAGTGAGAGCCCAATATCTCATGTGCCCTTATTTGGACACTTTTCCGGGGTCTTCCGACTAAACATGATTTATCATTGGCTTTTATAAAAATGAGCTCATGTTTGAGCACCCTAGTGAACTCATGTTCAGCTGGCGTCCTTGGCTGCTTGCGATAAGTTAAATTTAATTAAATTTGTCCACAAAAGTGTGTGTGGTGAATGTGCAGGTGTTCAAGTGTTCAAAAAGTGTGGATCATGCGTTTTTAGACAACCCTGAATTTTTAAAATGCTGTGCTATGCTGTGCTCTTAAACCATAAGTGTAAGTATAAATGTTTGATAAATGTAAATAAATGATACTTGATTATGGCTAAATATACTGATCCTAGGCCTTAAATCATTGCATAATCAACTGCTTAGTCTTATTCATTCTTCTTGGGTTAAATGTGGTTTCAGATCCTCCAGATTATCTTACTCCTACATATCTATTCTAGTTATATGTGTACTTTTAAAATATATGTGGGTAACAGTAACATTGTGTAGAACTATTGAATATATATATATATATATAGGAGGTTACCAACAGTGTATAACGCCCACCGACAGTGTATGACAATACTGAAAAGTGCCAGGAAATTACACAATAGTCACTACACTAGTCACTACACTAACGTAACATGGATGTGCGCATGCCTGGTAGGATAATCTGACAGGCAGGTTATTTTATTTTTATTAATAGAAATATTAGAAAATTACAATATTATACAGATAGGATATCAGACAATAAACCATACAAAGAAAGAAAAGAGAAAGAAACATGTATTTCTCTTCCTTCCTATGGACAAATTATAAATAAAAAATGGAAAAAACTAAAAGAGCATCCATAAAAACACTGCACGGTAAAAAACAGGCGGGATATTAAGTTGAAAAAAAGTCTCCATACATTTTAACAACTTGACCTTTTTTGGTTGTTTAAAAGCAATAGAGATTTTTTTTAACAAAAATTAATTGCAGCTATAGTATATGAACATATGACATCTTTAAGAGATAACATATGTCGTGGAAAGTTGTTCTTGTAGTTTGAAAAAATTGCTCAGACAAGAGGGCCCAGGTGTCAAAAAGTTAACTTTATTTTCTCTTGCCAAACAAAGTGAAATCTTCCCAAAGCATCTAAAGCAGTGTTGCCAACTCCTCAGTAAGGAAATTAGCTATTGGCTGTCCTAAAAGTCGCCAAATGATGTTATCACATACTTTGCATAATTGACCATGTGCATTGTGCATGTAATTGTGATGGACGCTGTAGGAGAGAGGAATTTTCATTTCAGTCACGATTCCAACCCTCCTACTTTATTCGGGCTTGGGACCGGCAAAAAGTGACACAAAAGATTTTGGCTTGGTTTTTAACCTACAACAAGACATAGTAAAACATGAACATTTTTAACTGAATTCAGCCAGCGGCGGCTTTCTGCACATGTGCGCGATCATTTGCAGTCTGGACGCGGAGGGGTGAACATCTGCTCTGACTGCAGCGGGGGGGGGGGCTGCTTCGCGAGGACTGAGCCGCCTGTGAGTGCTTTGGTGCGGGCGTGCGGCTCTCGGCAGCACCGCTGCTCGTTGTGTAGAGTAAGAACGATATGTGCTTTCACGTCAGAGAGTGTCCGAAAGTCTCCAATAACATCAGAAAAAGTCGTTAGATTTGTCTCTAGTCGCTTTTTTGAAAATGTGTCGCTAGAGGGGCCTGAATACTCGCTAAATATAGCGACAAAGGCGCTAAGTTGGCAACACTGCACCTAAGCATCGTTGGTTCGCATTATTGGTTCCGGACATACCATTTGCAGGAATTGCCCGGTGAGGGAGGAAGGAATGTTAATGTATTTATTAATTGATTCATTTAATTGTACATTTATGATATTTGATTATATTCTGCTTTCCTTATCTTTATTTATAATATGTCTTTGTTTGATTTTGATGTATGTAAGGTTATATTTGGTATGTAAAGTTAAATTGTTTCCCCTCTTAATTTGTAATGGGCCCATCCTTTCCTTTATAAACTGTTGCTTTGTTCATTTAAGGAGGTCAGTTCTAGTTTGTTTGGTTGGTTTTGTCTAACTGTTTTGATCTCATTTTCTGTTTGGATTATTTTATTTTTGTTGAAAGAAATGTATGAGTATGGAAAGTAAATTTTTTCTTGGGTTCAAATAAAGACCCGTTTTCTTTTGAAAAAAGCTTGTGTTCCTTGTTCTTGGCTTCTCGGTCCCTCACACTTACCCATCCAGAACCATAGCTGAAAACGCATCATAAAAGCCATTCGTCCATTTACAGTAGATCAGGAGCTTATTTTGCCATCTGTAAATTAAGCAGAAGAGTTACTCTTACCTGCTTCTGTTCTTCTGTCTGTGTCAAACCCTCATCACTCTCACCGCTAGCCTTCCTTCGATCGCTCGCTCTCGTGAAAACAGACGCTAGCTCTCGAGGCAAACTCTGAAACAACTTCTCACCAGGTCCGGTCCATGGTCTGTCTGACATGTTTGTATGGTCCGGTCACATAACTTAATCTCATACACAACAGCAGCTGCATTCTCTTCAGATTCAATGACACACTAAGTGACTTTATTCAACTGGTTTCCTTTTTATTTATCAAATAGGTTAAAAAAATCTAGATATTTTTCTTTACATGTTTACCGTGGTACATGCCTTATCTAGAGTCTACTCTCAATGTTTTATCATATTTTTCAGGATTAACAACACATGTATCGTATACACACTAAAAATAGCTGGGTTAAAAAAATAACCCAACCTTAACCCAGCTGCTGGGTTACTATGGGACAGAACTCGTGCTAGGTTATTTTGACCCAGGTGCTGGGTTTAACCATTTTACCCAGAATCCTGGGTTGTTTATTTGACCCAACCAGTGGGTCAGGTTAACTGTGTTCCTGGGTTAAACATAACCTAAACATTGGGTTATACGTTGTCTCATTGCATTGCTACCTTTATATTTACCAATTATTATAAATAATCACAAAGTTTATTATTAAAAAGATTATTATTATTTTTCCGTAATTCAAATTACACAACACAAAAACAATTTTAAATATCAATTTAATGAGTTTTTAAATTTTTTTTTATAACCATTGAATGGGTGCAATTACCATGCATTTCATCCAACAGAGACACAGATAAAACAAGTTTTTTAGATTCTTTAAAAACACAAAATTGTGTGAACTAGACACTGTAGATTTCAATTCAAGATGTCAACATCGCACATAGAATCAGTGAGAAACATTCAAAACATTGTGCCAATAAAACTAGGCCGAACAAAGACTCCAAACAACAGACAAAACATGTGACAACTTAAAACAAGTGCCCAGAAGAAACTGTTGCTCTCAAAAATTTAACACATGAAGACTCATGACCATCCAAACGATACACTGCATGCTGTAGAAATTCCCAGGTAGGAAGAAACTGCTTACTACAGTTGACATCAAGCACAAAAAAGGACTTGAAACACAGATCAACTGCCTCAAGCAAGTAGTCAGTTTCGATGGCATGGCCCGAAACAATGACGAAGGTCTGAGATGTCGTTGCCTCGTCCCCAAGACAAAATGTGCAGGAATACCTCACTGGTCTCTGCATTTTGTAAATACTCCACCATGTTGAATAACCAGTTGTGTTCTCTGAGCCTCTGATGCAGTCATGTTTCTGCCTGGATATCTTGTGAAACATCAATCCGGACCTGACACGAGACATCCCTTGTGGAAACACCTCTAGGTTGGGAACAAACTCTTCTAGGAAAGCTCAGCTGAGGATATGAGGACGACCTTAAAATAACCTAAAACTCAATTCATTATCACAACGTTCATAAATATATTGTGTGTGTGTGTGTTATACATTACTTTGACAACTATAGTCAGCTGTGGCCTAATGGTTAGAGTGTTGGGCTTGTGATCAGAAGGTTGCTGGTTCTAATCTCAGTGTCAGCAGGTCATGACTGAAGGGCCCTTGAGCAAGACACCTTACCCCTGATTGCTCTGCAGTAATGTGACACTGTAAATAACTACTTGTAAGTTGCTTTGGATAAAAGCGTCTGCCAAATGAATAAATGTAATGTAAATGTAATATATCAAACAAAGCACATTCATATGAAAAGACTCATATCAGCGAAGGACAGTCATATCATTGGCATTCTAGATATGGCAATTATAGTTGAAATAGCTGTTTTGGAATTTGACAGTGTTAATGATGTTATCTGTTAATCTATATAAAATGTATCTTGTTGAAAGTGTCCCAATCGTGCAGAATAATCTAAATGAAACTTGGGTCGGCCTTCCGAAGTCCACACCTGGCAGTATTTCCGCACTGTGCGTAAAAGTCCGCTCGTGAGTCTTTAGAAGATCAAAGCTGCATGTCCCAACCAGAACCAGCAGACGAATGAAAACCATTATTTCATTGAAACAAATAAACTACTTGACAGCTTGCCTAGGCTGCACTTTACTTCCTTTGTGGGTGTTCACAGAATACCCGTACTTGCGTTTAAACAAAGCTACGGAGCGCAACAGAATGGAACAAAACGCAGGTGTCTACAGACGTGACGCTTTGCGTTTAACACCCAGAGGTGTTTGTGCAATTAAAGTTAGACTCGTCAAAACTGCCAAGAAGCGGATGTTTGCACAGAATCTCGCTGTGTAAAGACCATGTTATGATCATCTCTGTAGGTGTGTTCGATCAGAGACATAAAGTACATGCACGCTGCATTCAGCGCTTTGGCCATATTCTGCCATACGTCAACGGGTCAACCATATTGTAAAGGGCGAGACTACCTTGTTACACATAGGCTACAAGTAAACAGGTGAAATGCAGGTTTTCTGGTTCAAAAGCACACAAAGTTCCCTATCGATACTCCACTCGTACTGCGTAGCAGGACGCTATGGGGAAAACTCCTTTTCTCCGATGACTGAAGCAATTCAATAGCGCAGTGAAAACTGCACGGTGATTGGTTGGAAAAAAGTAAAACTTTAAACCAATCGTAGCGGAGCTGCCGGACCAATGGCGATGGCACCCGCCAAAATGGGCGGGCCTTATGGCTATATAAGCAGACGCATCGCCGTAGAGTCCTCATATCTCTTCTCCTTCAGCGACGACCTGATCTTCGCTTCCCGAGACTGACTGCTTCGCCGTCGAGAGAGCACCTGCAGCCGATTCGACCTCCTGCTCAGCGGCTTCGTTCAGCGTCTTCCCCTCCGGCGGATTCTGTTGGCGGCTTCGCTAGCGAACGGTTCGCTACTCAGCAACGGTCTTTTCCCTGCCGCTATCCGGCGACGCTAAAAGAGAAATTTCTAAGAGCAAATTTCCGCGGTGTTTTGCGTGCAGTTTTCACTGCGCTACAAATGCCGCGTCGTCCCTGTCGCTCGTGTGGGGTCTTCCTGCACGCCGCTGACGGGCACGACGAGTGCATCTCATGCCTGGGTCTCTCCCACGCCGAGAACGCGCTCAAAGAGACGGAATGCTCTCACTGCGAGAGTATGAGTCTCTCCTCTCTGCGCTCGCGGATAGCTTTCTTTTCAGAGAGTAACTCCGCCCCTCGATCCCCCCCGCCTCTGCCCGCACAGGCCACTGTGCGAATGAAGCAGCGGGGTAGAGGAACTAAGCGCTCGGGGAAGCGCGAGCTCACGCTGGCTCGGCTTCTCCAGAGAGAGAGCTTTCCCCGGTTTGCTTCACCCGGACAGATCAGCGTCCACTGGCGGCCGCCTGTGACATGATCTCGTTCAATGGAAACGAACTCGAGGAGGACGACACCATGTCGTTAGCGACTTCAGACGGGGAGGAGTTAGCGGGCTCGGTAGATGACCCCGCCCCCTCGCCGTCTCCAGAACCCAGCGGACGCGGCCCAAGTGCGGACTCCGAGCTCTTCCGGGTCCTCACAAAGGCAGTCAACGAACTGGGTTTAGAGTGGTCTCCCCCAGAGGAACCCACTCGCAGCCGCCTGGACGAATGGTTCTTGCCAGGGCGCCGTCAGGCCCCTCGTCAAAGAACTTCACCGTTCTTTCCGGAAGTTCACGGCGAACACAAGAAGTCATGGCGCGCCCCCTACTAGGCCTGTCTTCGACCTTCTTCCTCCTCCGCTCTCACCTCCGTGGACGGCGCAGAGGAAAAAGGGTATGAGAAACTGCCCCCCCTCGATGAGTCAGTGGCCGCACATCTGTGTCCGCCCACCGCCATTGGATGGAAGGCAAAGGCATCTCATCCCTCCAAGCCGTGCAGAACCACCTCGGCCCTCGCTGGACGCGCATACTCGTACTCAGGCCAGGCGGCTTCAGCGCTACACTCCATGGCAGTGCTCCAGGTATACCAGGCCAAGCTCCTCCAAGGAATGGATGAGTCCGACCCTGACCCTGTGCTCTTCAGAGAACTACGGAGCGCAACGGATCTTGCTCTACGCGCCACCAAGGCCACGGCCCAGGCGATAGGAAGATCCATGGCCAGCTTAGTAGTGCTCGAGCGTCATCTGTGGCTGACGCTTACGGAGATCAAGGAGGCAGACAAAGTCCCCTTTCTAGACGCTCCAATTTCCACTACCGGCCTCTTCGGACCGGCAGTGGAGGGTTTCGCGGAACGCTTCACGGCTGCGCAGAAGTCTTCGCAGGCCATGAAACACTTTCTGCCGAAGAGACCTGGATCTAGACCGGTGGCGACCCACCCCAAGCCAGCTCCGACGCAACAGCCGATGAGAACCCCTGCTGCTCAGAAGGCTGACAGCCGTCAACGCTCCCGATGTGGACGGCGCTACCCGCATCCTCCACGACAGGGTCCCCGGCCTAAGATCACGCTGGACCTTGCGCCTCAGGCCCCATCCTGAGACCGATACGAGGAAGAGGAAGGCTACAGGGCCCGCTCCAGCTGGCCCTCCTTCAAAGACCACTCTCATGTCTGCCCGGTCCCCCCGTTCAGTTCCGGGTGCCGGCAAAATGTTGATAATGTGCAAAGTTGTAAGTGCGGGGCCTTTTCTAATGCCCACACCACATACTGCAAAATGTTTAATAAAACACAAACATTGTCAAAAAAAGAGCAATCTTCCTCTTCCACATTCCTCTTGCCCCCAAAAGGCGGCGTACCTCCCCATTGCACCCAACCCCTTGCCACCCGGGCCAAGGCCTGGCGAGCCATCCCCGGTGTGTCAGATTGGGTTCTGGATATAATATCCCGAGGATATTCACTACAGTTTGCTCGTCGACCCCCGCGCTTCCGCGGGGTCGTCCCCATCCGAGTACAGAACTCAAATTCACACGTTCTGCGCACGGAGTTGAGGAATTTACTGGGCAAAGGAGCCATAGAAATGGTTCCTCCAGACCAAATCGAGTCAGGCTTCTACAGCCGATACTTTCTCGTACCAAAGAAGGACGGCGGCCTCCGCCCCATCCTCGATCTCAGACATCTGAATCGCGCCCTTATGAAACGGCGCTTCAGAATGCTCACGATGAAGCAGATCCTCTCGCAAATACGCCCAGAGGACTGGTTCTTCTCTCTGGACCTGGAAGATGCATACTTCCACATTCAGATAGCCCCCCGTCACAGACGATTCTTGAGATTCGCCTACGAGGGAGTTGCATATCAGTACATGGTCCTTTCATTCGGACTCTCTCTAGCTCCCCGCACTTTCACGAAGTGCATGGATGCGGCTCTTTCCCCTCTCAGACAGAAGGGAATCCGCATTCTGAACTACCTCGACGACTGGCTTGTTCTAGCCCAGTCAGAGGACGAGCTAAGGTCCCACAGATCCCTCCTCCTCAGCCACCTGGAGTGCCTGGGACTCAGGATCAATCTTGCCAAGAGTGCACTGTCCCCCAGCCAACGTATATCGTTCCTGGGGGCAGTCTTCGACTCAAAACGCATGACTGCCAGAATATCGCCAGAACGAGCTCTGGCTATTCGACGGCTTGCGGCCTCATTCACACCCCGGGTTTCACGACCCCTCAGGGTTTTTCAGAAAATGCTGGGCCTTATGGCCTCTGCATCTCATGTGCTGAGTCTGGGCATCCTCCGGATGCGCCCCCTCCAGTACTGGCTGAAGCCCAGAGTTCCTTCACACGCTTGGCGTCTTGGACGTCTACGTGTTCTGGTGAACCAAGCCTGCGTAACCGCCCTAGCCTCGTGGAAAGATCCCCTTTGGCTAGAGCAGGGTATGCCCCTGGGCTCCACATCCAGCCGGAAAGTGGTCACGACAGACACCTCCAACACGGGTTGGGGGGCTCTGTGCGATGGCGAACCGGCCTTCGGTCTCTGGTCGAACCAGGAAAGAAGCCTCCACATCAACTACCTGGAAATGCAGGCAGTATGGTTGGCTCTTCGCTACTTCCTACCGGTGCTAAAGGATCGCCACGTCTTAGTCCGATAAGACAGCATGACGGTGGTATCTTACATAAATCACCAGGGAGGCCTCTCCTCAAGACGCCTTTTTTCCCTAGTATTACGCCTCTTGGAATGGGCCCAGTCCAATCTGCGCTCACTGAGGGCAACTCATGTTCCAGGCAAACTGAACCGGGGGGCAGATATGCTATCTCGGAGCAACGTTCCTTCGGACGAATGGACGCTCCACCCTATGTCGGTTCAGCAAATCTGGCAAATCTTCGGCAAGGCAGAAGTCGACCTTTTCGCCTCAGAAGACAATACTCATTGCCCAACGTACTTCTCGAAGGACTTGGCCCAACCGGCTCCTCTATGCTTTTCCCCCGATCGCGCTCTTACAGCAGACGATCAGGAGAATCAGGGATCAAGCGCACCGAGTGCTATTGGTAGCCCCTCTATGGACAAACCAGCCTTGGGTCGCAGATCTCTCCCAGCTGCTAGTAGCAGCCCCGTGGCCTATTCTCCTGAGGCGGGACCTCCTCTCTCAGGCAGGGAACACGATATGGCACCCCCAGCCAGAGCTGTGGGCTCTGCACCTTTGGCCTCTCGACGGGAGCCTACGGACCTCCCCGAGAGCGTACTGAACACCATATCCCAGGCTAGAGCCCCATCCACTAGACGTCTCTATGCCCTCAAATGGTCTGTCTTCGCCTCCTGGTGTACACCACGCGGCGCTGATCCGGTGTCCTGTGACATATCGCTGATACTATCATTCTTGCAAGAGTTGTTGGATAACGGCCGTGCCCCTTCCACGCTCAAAGTCTATGTGGCAGCTATTTCAGCCTCACATACCCACATCGGAGGAAAAGGAGTGGGCAAGAACGACCTTATCGTTCGTTTCTTGAAGGGCTCCAGGCGGCTACACCCCCCTCGCTCTCTTACAGTTCCCACTTGGGATCTGCCCACGGTCCTGAGGGCTCTAAAGAGCCCTCCCTTTGAGCCTTTGCTATCTGTGGACCTCCGTTCCTTAACGCTCAAGACCGCTCTGCTTCTCGCTTTAGCATCAGTGAAGCGTGTGAGTGACCTACAGGCTCTCTCTGTGAGCCCATCATGTCTTGAATTTGGGCCTAACGACGCCAGGGTCATCCTCAAACCAAGGCATGGCTATGTACCTAAAGTGCTCTCTACTCCGTTCAGAGCACAGGTTATTACGCTCTCTGCTCTCCCCTCCTCCGAGCGGGACCCAGAGCTTAACCTGCTCTGCCCAGTCAGAGCATTAAAAATCTACATTGAGCGCTCCGCCCCATTCAGACGGTCGGAACAGATCTTCGTGTGCTTCGGTGACCGCACCAGAGGGTCTTCGGTCTCGAAACATAGACTATCAAAGTGGGTAGTTGAGGCTATATCGCTGGCGTACTCTTCCTTGGGCCTTCAATGTCCCACGAGAGTAAGAGCCCATTCCACTAGAGGCATTGCCTCTTCCTGGGCATGGTATAGCGGTGTCTCTATAGAAGATATCTGTGCGGCGGCCTGCTGGGCTTCGCCGTCCACTTTTACAAGATTTTACAATCTGGACGTTCCGGCCCTTCAGGCCCGGGTCCTTTCTGCTTTGAATTAGGCCGCTGAGCCCTGGCTCTATAGCCATGCCAGCGCCTAATAACTTTGGGACGATTAACCGGACTAGGCCACCTACTAGCTTGGCCTTCTCCGCCTTCTCAGGGATTCCCTGTTTTACCCCGTCTCCGAGCCAAGGCTCCGAGACTATCTGTGTTTTTCGTTCCATCTGTAGCACGGCGTGATTATACTGGTTCCCCATAGCGTCCTGCTACGCAGTACGAGTGGAGTATCGATTGGGAACGTACTCGGTTACTTACGTAACCTCGGTTCCCTGAGATACGGGAACGAGTACTGCGTTCCTTGCCGTGCTACGAGCTGCATTGTCGTCGCTTCAGTTGAAGTAACCTGAGGACTCTACGGCGATGCGTCTGCTTATATAGCCATAAGCCCCGCCCATTTTGGCGGGTGCCATCGCCATTGGTCCGGCAGCTCCGCTATGATTGGTTTAAAGTTTTACTTTTTTTCAACCAATCACCGTGCAGTTTTCACTGCGCTATTGAATTGCTTCAGTCATCGGAGAAAAGGACTTTTCCCCATAGCGTCCTGCTACGCAGTACTCGTTCCCGTATCTCAGGGAACCGAGGTTACGTTAGTAACCGAGTACGTTTACATTTATTTTCAGATTTCAATAGTGAATACAGTCAATCCTAGATTATGTAATCCTAATATTTAAACTTGTTGACCATATTCACCATAGGAACATTTATAAACTCTGGATGTGTTTTTTGAGCTATGTATGCAATCTGCATTCCATATTTTAAAACACACATTATTTGTGTACTTGTTCGGTCACATGACAAGGAAATTATGGCTCATGTGGTATGTCTGTAATGTATGTATACAAATGAAAATAAATTAATTCCTTTTCAGATTTCATCTCATGTAGGTGTTTGGCTTAGATATGCGTTACCTGCACAATGACTGTATCATTTCTTGAATGTATGGAAAATTGAAAAGCAATGCGAACAATGCATCTGTCATTTAATACTGTATTGTTATTTATGTTTCAGCTTTCTTGTATCTGCGCACTAGCAAAGGAAAGGTCATTGGAGTAAGCTTCAGCAAAAGCATAAACGGATTGGATGTGCATTGAGTCTCTTTAGATAAAAGCATTTGACAAATGCATGAATGTAAATGAACGTTCGCTTATGTCAGTCGTGATGTAAGCTACGACCACATCTTTATCAAGACATTTAACGCATCTGTGAGTCTTTATCAAAACATTTACTGATTAGTGCCCAACACATGAGGAATGTTCACAAATTAATAATTAGATTCCAGTTGAGACTGAAGCCTTTTCCAAACATCTGTTCCAATCTTGGCCTCGCAGTCAAAGTAAATTAATCTTCTTGTATCTCAGGTGATCGTGGTAGCGTATCGAGACGCCGACGTCTCGCTGTGTCATTTGCCTACAGATAATGAAAACAAATTTAATATACTCCTTGAGGAAAGTTATAGCAAGAAGTAACAAGAGCCTTCGGTAACTTGTTTTGCATCGGAAGTCTTCAGGGTTCATGATTTTAATTTACTAATTTTACGCCCCAGATTTACAGAGATTTTCCTTGTATCACAAGTCATAAACTGCAATGCAAATAAAGTGTCATGCTATAAATAGCATTGATTTTATTCGTATTACAGAATGGCTCCTCCTCACATGACCACAATTCGATGCTTTTCTTTGCAATAGTTTATATTATAAGAAACAAAAGTTATTATGATGGAATGTAAAGCTATTACCGAAATTAAATTCCCTCCCTGTTCTCTTAAGGGCTCCATATTGTCATGTGCAATAACAAGTTTATGTTTTATTGACAACATTTCACATTACAAGCATTATTGCAAATTACAAACTACAGCCTTTTGCAAGTGAGCATGGCAAGTAATGATGCCCTTTGCAACCATGTACTTACATGAGGCAACGTTATTCTCCAGTGATATTGAGGAAAACCAAACACAGACAAATACTAGCCACCCAGAATGATTTCAAAAATGTAAATTATAACTTAGCAACTAGTACTCCAAATTATGAAGATATGCGTGTGATCTCACTAAAAGAAAGAAGGCAACTAAACTAAAAGATCTAATTAAAATGTCTACACACTGAAAAAAATTCAACTTAAAAGAAGAGTTCACCCAGAAATGAAAATTCTGTCATCATGTATGCACCCTCCAAATCTGTATATATTACTTTGTTCTGATGAACATGGGGAAAGACGACATTTGGAAGAATGATTACTACCAAGTCACTTAAACGTATAATAAACTTGACCTAAAATAGATGCATTTTATATATCTAAACAAATCTAGTCTAACAGGGTTTTAGGTTAATTTCATAAATCAGTTTAATATCATTTAAATTCAAATTTATAAGAAAGCCAATTTGATTGAACACATTAGTTCAAAAGCTGCCTTAAATATTTAAGGTGAAATATGTGACATTTTTTTACAGTGCACAGTGATAATTTGTGTTAAATTATTGCTGTTTATAATGTTGGTTGATGGCATGGTGGGGGTGTTTGGCAACTGTTAAACACTTGGGCCGTTTTTTTGTTTAATGCTTAAGCCTTGTCTCTGAAACCGGGCCTTGAAAGTGGTCTGAAAGTTTATTCTACCCGACTGTAGACTTTTACTGAAACATCTGTAACTTCCTTTTTCTATCGAAAATAAGTCACTGATCCTTCATAATTTTTGTAGTTTTGTGTGCCTCAAAATCCTTTCATTATGTCTCCTAGATATTTGCTCCCTTCTGTATTCCAGCCCTTCAGTTATTGTTCGTCTGTTTATTAGTGCATCTTTGTTTGCAATCACCTCATTTTTTCCCAACCCTGCATACCGTTGCAAAAGGGAATAGAGAGATGTCTTTGAGGATGAATATATGCCACAGTCTGCTTACTAATGGAAGACACAAATGCAATAACGCAGTGCCGTGATAAATATGCGCTCTAATGTTTTTCTGTGTAATCTGTAAAAAAATGCCTCCCTCCCTGCCGTTTCTTTCCATATATTATTGCAGCCAAATGACATTTTGAGGCAAAAAAGTGTTTCTCTGTCTTGTTGTAATTATAATGGGACTGTGGCACAGCACAGTTCAATATCTGTGATTGACAGAAGGAGTAAAGAGGTTTTGTGCTAAAACGCAGAGTGAAAACGTAGAAGTTTATCTGGGACGATGCAAAGAGCATTCTTCCCCAGAGATGTCTTGTGGCTCAGTCAAAGCTTTGATCGTAACACCCTTCGTAGCCTCTTGTGCTGACCTTTGTGCACTCTGTATCTATGTCTTTTCCCATTTGCCTCTTTCAACAAATCTCTCTTTAACTGGGTTTCTTCTGAATTGGGGTCAAGGCCACTTTCACTTGCTTGATGTTTGCAGGTCTGTAAAATTGAACTGACAGTCTGGACAGTTTGAAGAGAGTTAGTAAAAAGCCCTTGAGAGTTTGTGTTTTCAGCTACCAACAGCTAGCCATCCTTTTGAATCTTTTGTTATGTTTTGTAATAATGTTTGTAATGCGTATAATGTTTAGTATAGTATGTTGTAATCTTTTAAATGATAATAAAATCAGGCCGATAAGACCTGTTAGGCTTGTGGCTATTGAAAAAACTTTTTTGGTTTGCACTACCAGAACATCTTTAATTTGCTTATAAAATAAACATCAGCAGATAGTGTTTATAATAAAAGCAGTTGTCCACATTTTGTCTTTTGTTTCAGGCTCAGAAAAATCTGTATTAATACTATATACTGCATAT
Organism: Barbatula barbatula; assembly: GCF_947034865.1. Lineage (NCBI taxonomy): Eukaryota > Metazoa > Chordata > Actinopteri > Cypriniformes > Nemacheilidae > Barbatula > Barbatula barbatula. The sequence continues at coordinate 11,617,881 of NC_136772.1, forward strand.
TGGCTATTATATCAGTTATCGGCTTCCAATGTTAAAGAATTATCAGTCATCGTTATCGGCTAAGAATGTACATATTGATGCATCCCCAATAAAAATGAAATATTTCACTGAACCTTTTCACCGCAATTTTCTCTTTCAACAGCAAAAAATTGTATCTGTTTTTATTGTTTTACCAAGGACTGTTTTATTGTTTTTGTCTAACATTGCACTCTTTTAGTAAATTGACATGCCTTAAATAGTACATAACATGATCATGTACAGTACATTACATATTCGTACAGTGTCTAATATTGCCGTGTGTGAATGTAAGCAGTCTGCCAAGTTGTAAATACGAAGGTGAATGATCAACAAAGTGATTGGCTTGGAAAAAACGAGTTGTCCCTAGTCTGATTCGTGAAATGCTGCAGATTTATGTCACTACACATAGTCCCCGCCTACGTTTTGCTCGGACTGCCCGCGAAAACTAATTTGAGAGTCAGTCGAGAAGTTAGGTCAGAATAACTGCCGAAAATATACATTTATTAAATTTACTATTATTACGAAAATATGGTGTTTTTACACCTTCTATGTACATAAATGTGTTATTGGTAACTCCATAAACCAAAGTAAGACCTTAAAAATCCCTACTTATGTACTCTTTAAAGAACATTACCTGAGTTTGCATCTGTCGAGCAGGATTTTTTTAAACAGTAAATAGCAGGTACCTGACACACACCAGACATCGCAAGTATGGATAAGTGTGACATGTTATTCAGTTTAATTAGTCATTGCTTTCAGTTTCCAGAGCTCGGTCTGTTGTTGAAATGACAGTAAAAACAGCATTAGCTAAATGATCAGACTAATCCTTATAATATGCATTCATGATATTCAGCTCATGAATATTTATATCCTAACTGTGTAGTGTAGTGAAAAGCACCATGAGCGCTCAATGGCCACTTAGCTGCTTTCATTTCAGTTAAAGCATTTAAAAGCGCTGAATGCCGTGTTGTTCCACACAGCAATGTTTTGTGCGCAATACAGGTGTTTTCGCTGCACCTGATTTTCACCCACTGATCTTAATTGTTATGGACTTTGTAATTGCATAATGAAGCTGGACAGAGAAGGAAAAATCACAGCTGTTATTATGAGTCGGGTTGCCAGCCACTGGGTGCCACCCAATGCGTGATGTTTTTTGTGCATGTATGTGTTTTTGACAGATGGGTCATCTGGCTTCATGCCTGCTGAAAAAACAACCAACAGTTTTGGCTGTAACTCTGCATGTTGTCACTACTGACTTCTCGAAATTTTCTTCATTTCAGAATGGTAGCATTTGAAATGACCCATGATGCTTTTCTAGTAGAGGAAGATCCTCTGGTGTCCTGTTGTGGAGGGATGCAGAGAAATAACTCTTCGATGTAGTCATGCACCATTGAACCATGAGACCAGTTTCTGTGCTCGCCCAAAGCTGACAGTGACCCATGCGGCAGGCTGGGATCTCAACGGTTCCCAGGTGAGGGGCTGCGAAAAATATGAAGGCATTCTTCTAAACCTCAGACTCATGTTTATCTTGTTGTGCACGTGTGACAGCTGCCACTTGTCAAATATTTTAGATGTTGGTGGACTATGGGAATGGTTTCATCTCTATATGGGGACACAAAAAAAGCTAATTTAGGTGTATGGATGGAGTGAAGCTGTAGTAAACAACTTCCAGTAAAGTATCGCCTTAGTTTGCTGCACCCTCCATAATCTACAACTGAGAAATATAGAAGTGTATATATATACTGTATATATTTATATATACATATATTTTGCAGTACCGGGAGTTACGCTGTGCAAATTGCTTTTCGTGCTACATTTCTGTATGTATTGCGCTAAAGCGGTGCGGACAGCATATGTAAATTACAATTGCTATTATTGGGCACAATTCATTCCAGTGTGTGAAATCCTCATTAGAGAGTCCGTCCAACTCTCCAGTCACCAATACATCAAATTGACTCCAAATAATGTCAGACCCTTACAGCAATGAGCATCTTATGAGTCATAAAAACAGGTTTAAACAAAGAGTTTAACTTTCAGCCAGGAACACACATTTTTTGCTACTATCATAAATGCCTAAAGATTTTTTAGAGCATCTTAACAAAGAAAGTGAGATGGCAGGTGTCCTTATAAATTCACAGTCCTGCAAATGTTGCTTGAGCAGAACTCCAAGCCTTCTGTCACTCACGTTCAGGTCGTAACAGAGTCTCACCGCGTTTCCTTCAATGAAACGACGGCAGTTATTACATGCACTGCTGCACGACCCTGAATTCCTCAGACATCGGGATTAATTATAATGAAGGACAAAGAGAAGCTTATCTCTGCTACTGTGTGCTCCCTCATGTCAATGCATGAGTGTAACTGAAAAAGTCAAAAGAAATAGCTCTGTAGGAGTTTGCGAACTGCAAAACGGTGTAGTATGTTTAATATACAAAACACTGCGAACGGTGTAGTATGTGGGGTAAGACAAACATCAGCTGTGCTAGTTTAAAGTATAATGACCTACATACCACAATGTTTACTAGATGCCACCTCTTTACTATAGTTGCATGTGTAGTTTTATTTATACTTGAGTTAAAAGGATCATGGAACACACACATTGATTTACATCCGTGCCAGAAATTCATCTGCACTTCAGTCGAACGGAAGATCACACAGATCCAGATAAACTGCATTACGATTTGGTTCCAGCTTTCTGTTGGGTTCTGCAAACTGAAAGTCCCCTGCTGGTTACGCAATGCATAAATATTTCATTGGCAAAGTTTGGGCTTGAACAGAGGGATAGGAAAGCAGAAGCTGCTCTGTCTTGTCACTGGATTGTAATGTGTACATTCTTTTTGCATGAAAGATTTAAGCGGTGGCGTAGGTTTCATTTGAACATCACTGCAAGAACTGTCTGCCTACAAAGGAAAGATCTGTCTAGTCAACATGTAAAGCACCCAACCACAGTCTGTTTTGTTTTTACTTGCCATGCATGGGCGTGTTTATCTGTGATAAATTATACTACAATAAAAGTAGCATAGATGGTTTATAAGGACAATACTAGAACGTTCCTATAACATTATAAATCAACAAAGTTATAAGAGTAAGTATAGTTCTAGACCCTTGCAAAGGCTTCTGTTATAAATCAACAAAGCTGTCTACACCATGTAATACACACTGCAATCTAGTTTTGTTGCATTGCTCCATTGTGGAGTATTCAACTTTCAAGAAACTGGTATCTAGCGAATCAAAATGATTTAAAATCAGTAATGCTTTTCGCTTTGATTCTAAAACGTATTTTGTTTGTCACGTCGATGTCAGTGCTTGTTTTTATGACGTGAAACATAAAACATGCATCTATGAATTAGACATCTTTATTTGTCAAACTCACTTAATAGGAACCTTTGTCATTAATGAAGACTTAATGTTTCTAATTAGGTTTTATGCATCATGGAATGTCTGTGATTGGTTTACTTCTATAGTAATATAGTTGGTAATACGTCATATGTGACCCTGGACCACAAAACCATAAGCCATTGGTAGCACGGGTATAATTGAAAAGTTTGGTTCCACAATGAGAAAACATGATAACAAAATACAAAACATGATTTTGACAAAAAGTGATCTCATTTTGAAACCAAACTCTTCATTTGTAGCAATAGCCAACAAAAATATTGTATGGGTTAAAATTATACATTTTTCTGGTGTGCCAAAAATCATTAGGATATTATTCATGTTCCATGAAGATATTTAGCACATTTCCAACTGTAAACATATCAAAATGTTTTTTTTTGAAGCATCAAAATCGTGAACAAAAATTTATGGAAACACGGCTACAGACATCACTCAGTGCTGCCCGCTCTTTGTGAATTATCCATTCAAGTGTGGTCTCTGTGTACAACTTAGATTTCTGCTTTCAGGTTGATCTACTCTACACAATGTTATTACAGCGTTAAACCATTAAAGAGCATTGGCACAAACCTGTTTCTTCAGAGATACAGCCTGCTTTAGCCTCTGATGGACAACTTTAAATGTGATATTCTCAATATTTAGATTTTTTGCACCTTCAGATTTTCATGTATCTCAGCCAAATATGTTCCTGTCCTTACAAACTATGTATCAATAGAAAACTTATTTATTCAGCTTTCAGATGATGTATAAATCTCAATTTTAAAAAATAATTTTCGGCAGCCTTTCAGTTATTTATTTGATAAATTGTACAAGATTTCTGTATAGTAAATTATTTTTTTCTGTGTGGTGTGATAAAGTGCAGCTGAGGCACTCTGTGATATCATATTGACACGTATTAATTCATTTCATAATACGTATTTATTTGTGTCCAGTAATTTTTCAATGAGCAATCATTAAAACATTTGTGAGTCTAACCATAGACTGGCCAATGTCTAAAATTCAATTAAAAAAAATATTCAGGTCATGTGAACATAGAGTGTTACTATATCTGAAATAATGATAAAATTTGCTCAAATTCAATTTTTTTTTAAGTAAAAATATTTTTGAATGGGAGCGCTTCAGGTGTACTGTCTTGACAGATGTCATATTGTGTAAAAACACGCTCTCACGCTCTTATTTCAAGATAAAAGAGTTATTTCAGTCTACAAGGAAGCAAGTCTCTTGTTGAATATCAGCACCAGTAGGCAGAAGTTAAGCTCTGAACAACACATCCATTAGCGCATTAGAGGAGAAACTGTGTGTGTTTCTTTCACCAAGAAAATGAACTGCAGTACTCATTAGCATTTCAAATCGTCTGCATCTCAACAAATTAGTTCATTGCTTTAACATCATTTTACGTCCTGATCTATGACTACATGCTCATTCGCTTACCTAAACCTTAAATATCTCATGTGAAAAAGCTAGACACGATAAAACGAAAGATATTGCTGAAACAATCAATTATATTTCCTGAATATATATATGTATAGTCACTGCTGAGGATGTATTGACACAAAATCTCTTTCTTCTGGTTGGCCTTTAATATAGGGATTATGGCAGCAAGCAAGCTCGGCCCCCTTTGTGTCATCTCAGGTCTCCTTCATCTCACAGCTGGGAGATCGAGCTCTTCTATTTGCTGCCATCCGTTGACCTCCAAAGGTCTTGCCGATGTGAGGCATGTGTGAAAAAATCAGCCCTTCGGTACCTTGACAGCCTTGGCTGTATGCTGGCTGGTGACCGTTGACTTTTCTATATGAAAATATAGTGAAAGGCAGGTGGCGGATTGACGCTTTGAATATCGTAAAATCTTCTCTTTGACGTTGCAGTCCCTCCTTTACTTTTAATTGAATTAGGTTCATGGGGCTGTGGAGCTCATCACAGAAAAAACAGATCATGATATTCAGCAAAAGTAGAAGTGAAAAAGTTCAAAATGATAAGGTGGTGAAAGAGGTGATGCGGGTATCATTAAACCAATAAAGCAAAAACTTTATAGAAGTGCAGAGTTTCAGAAGTTTCTAAATAAGGTTTAGAAATAGAAACCTTTGAAAGTCATTAGACAGGTCATATCAGTCGCAAGCCATGGGCTATATTGGGCTCCAAATATACACAGTGCATGTTATACAAGTTGTTCAGTTCTACATCTTTTAGCAAGAGAAACTTACAGCAAGAGAAGAGATAATCTTACCCTCATGCCATTCCAAACCTGTAAGGGTTATATCCATGTGAATGCTGCACATGGGTGGTGCTTGAGGAGATTCCCCCTTCCAGAAAAACACTATATAAATGTAACGAATATAAGGGGTCAAGCTCTGAAGGGCAGAGACACCTATTGTATCCGTTAGTTTTCTTATTATTATTATTCCGCCATGGAAGTCTATGGCAGCCCATAGAACCGTACACAGGAAAGTTAACGCACAGATAACTGACAGTGTCAACATTACCCGGAACACATTTGGAGTCTCCTAACTCAAACCAACTCACACCACCAACAGTCCAAAATTTCACACACATTTTCACTCATAACTTTTGAACCGTAAAGCGTAGAAACAAAGTTCCTGAGCCCATGACAAACATTCTATATGACGCAATTTTTCCGTCATGATTTATTCGAAAAACAGACTTTTTCAAACTTGTCCTAGATTTTTTTATCGATTTGTAAAAAAAAATGTATATAGCATCTAAAGACAATGCTGACAAAAAGGATTTTCGATTGGTCAATCCGTTCTCGTACAGCATGTGAACGAATTCGACGGACAGCTCACCAAAATGGATTTGAAAATGGTTTTGCCTTACGGTTTGGCCTGTAGTGTGATTTTTAGCAAAAAAAAAATCTTGAAAAACTTTGCAACCGTTATCGAGACAAAACCATTGTAGGAAACACAGAACATTTACTACTAGTTTACTAAATGTCACAGGCTGTATGTCAAAATAAAAATACTTTTTTGCTTTTCTAAATGGAGAAACCCACTGTAAATCCTGCACTATTATCCTGTGATAACTACACACTGGTATCTCCCCTTCACTGCCAAAACTCTTGAGCGTGTTGTCACAAGCTCTCCTCCTTTCTCACGCAGAACAACAAGAGCGACTTCGTTCTGACTTCTTTTTCTTTTCTACTCTTGCTAGAGTGTTCTTAAACTTGGGTTTCAAAATATGATAATCTGACATATATATATTTCCTCGGTCTGTCATTCTGGGCATCGCACATTTGGAATTTTGTCGTAAAATGCAGTCTTTTTCAAATGCAATGGCGAGTCACTACAAAACTTGGTATGGTTCATTATGGTCAAGAGGACCTGTAAAATTATAGGCCAGTAAATTATACGCCCCCTAGTGGTCAAGAGATATAACGAAATGTATACAAATGTTTGTAACAAATGAGGAAATCGACTTAATGTTATTCGATTCAAAATAGTATATTTGTTGGCTCAAGCCGAGTTCATAGATATCATATTCCAACATACTTCATGTCTGCCACATTTAATTTTATAAAGGACACACTTTTTCGAACTCCTCATACAAAAGCTGTCTGGTTTGCATTGAATTTTGTATAGGCCTATAGTTTCTAGAGACACCCCTTAATAAAAGTTATCAAAAGCTCTTTGATTGATCAAAATAAAAGGGACATGTGACTGTATCTTCGCGACACTTTTGTGTATTGACACAGAACTTGGTATGCATCATCACTGTCAGATCTTTTTCATCGCACACAAGTTTGGTGACAGTGTTACCTAGTGGTCAAATGTTAGAAGCAATTATATTGAGCTCTTAATGTTTTTATTTATCTTCTTTGCAGAAACTAAACAGAAATGTCCACATGTATTTCCATTTGTGCCATTGTAGTGCTTGACCCTGCACTTGCTGCTTGCAGCAATATTTTGTATTATTATTATTATTATTTAATCTTGAATGATTTTAATACCACATATGTGCTTTCAAAATTATTTATTTCAAAAAGGTTTTTAGGTGATTTAAGTGATCTATTAAAACAAAACTATTTAAAAATTTATAGCAAATGTGACATCCTCCTGGTAATGCTTCTCAATGAGGGAATTTGTAAAAAATTCAAAATCAATGCAACTATACCTTAAAATCACTGGTAATGCCAATAGATTTGGCACACACCATTTCAAAACAAATATATACTGGAAAATGTACATTTTTAACTTTTTTTCTTTTTTAATTGATTGATATTGAGACAAACAGTTTTAAAGATCTAATATGATGAACTAGAAAATCTGGATAAAACTCACTGGGCATTTTTAAGATACAATTTCAACACAAAGACGCAAAGAAATAGTTTGGCAACCCCTGTTGTAGTGTAATTTACTGGTTAAGTCTCTATTCAAATTAAGTATATGGATGGATATACAGTGTATTGCTTATACTCCGTCTGACAACTTTGTGTGATTGTTTTGCATACAGGTTATTTAATCTTGTGAACAACCGAAACCCATCCGTCAATTAAAATGTTAAATTAAAGCATCAATATTCATTGACTATATCTAGATTAAAAAGCCCTGATTTGAGTTTAACAAGCACTCTCCTAGCGCTGATATTTTTTTTGTTATACACAAGAGCATGAGGGCTGAATTGTTTTCATATTCAAATGTATTTTAAATAAGTAAGCAGGCGTCTGAATAGCAGCCTCTTATTGATGTGAGCGACCTTCAGAATTGCATTATCTCAGTCAGTCTTACACATGGATGTGTGAAGTGAGCAGAGCCCTGCCCTCTGCAACTTAATTAATAGAATGTCACAATGATGGGAGAATTTGGTCAAGGGTTGAATCTTCTGCACCATTTAACCGTATAATGGGATGGTTTCTTCTGTGTCTTCCCGAAAGCCGACCTTGCCAGCATCTTTGAAGGTACTGAGTGCATTTGTTTATGAAAGGAAGAAGTAATGATGGAAACAGAAATGTCAACAGGACCTCGACATATTTACCATTTCTGTTATCAAATTAAAGCTAAACTCAAGAACTATAGTGTTTAACATTTGTCATCAGGTGAGTACATTTTTACGCGAACTATAATTTAAGTGCTCTCTGTAATCTTCTGTAGAGATGAATTACATAGGAAGAGACAGAAAAGGGGGCAGTGTGAAGAGCTTATGCAACATTATTGATTCCATATCGATGAATGTATACATTCAATCGCACATTCTGAAACCATATCATTCGATTCCTCCCCAGTGATTTTGGGCAGACAGATCCATGCTAACGAAATACATTGTTTGGGATTAAGCCTGTGCTGATGTAAAGAGAGAATGAAGACAAGATGCCAGGCTATCCATGCATATTAAAAAGGAGAGTGTGGATGAGCGGGCATGTGTTTGTGTGTGGCAGGCAAGACCTAGTCACTGGCCAAAAGTGTGATGCAGTATATAATACTCAGAACACTCTTATTAACGGCCTGCCCAGATGCTTCAGTGGGCTCTATCTCTTGAGTAATTCTGACAGTCTGTCGCTGAAGTCAGCTGTTCTTAAAGCACCCGAAAATCAATTGCACAAACTGAGACTGTGTTTCTCTCTCTGACATAATAGGTAAGGAAGTCCTGTTGTGTTTTGTGCCTTCTTAGGATACTCTTTTTTCAGGACGAGTTGTAGTTAAAAGAATTGTTCATCTAGAAAATACAACAAATTCTGCTCTGTGATTTACTGTATTGTCAGGAACCGTGACAGAGAACCCAAGTGCAGGCAGCAAAACGGAGATGAAGGGGTTGAACAAGGACTTTAATATATACAGAAAACAGGAACAAAACAAAAACCCACGAGGGGGTGACAAAACAGGGTACACAATAAACTGAACTAACTAAAGACTAAACACTTGACAAGAATTACAACTACAAAACACCTAGACTAACAGAACACTCACACTGACTAGACTAGACTAACAACTCAAAGACATGGCATAGCATTAAGCAAGAAACAGTAAAGCATACCAGTAAAGCAAGGTAACACGTACAACGAACGAGCACAGGACAATGAACACGAGGGCATTAAATAGGGGAACAAACACAGGATAACTACTAAGGGGCAGGTGAAGGTAATGAAACACTAATGGGAAGGCTAACGAGACAAAAGGGCGGGAAACACTGACGAGACACGAGAAAGCACATGGCTCTCTCACACAAAACCTAAGGCTATGCCATGACTCCGCTGCAAGACCAAGAATAAACATGACATGATAGCGGAATCATGACATAAGCCCCCCCTTAAATGAACACCACCAGGTGTTCATCAAGGGGTAGGTTGACAAGACAGGGCAGACTGGGACAACGACAAGACAAGGCAAAACATGGAAAACAAGATTAAGGGCAGACAAGCATAAATTACAAAGGGGTTGGGATGACATAATAAAAATAACAAACAAGGGAGGGGGGGAGGGGGAACAGCAGAGTTCATGGGGGAACAAAAGAGTCCATGGGAGGAAGTCCAAAGGGTTTGGGACATGGGGGAACAGTTTTTGTCCCTGGCGCTCGGAAGCGCGGAGTCCCAGGGGACACCCTGGGGGGCGGCGCTCGAGAGCGCGAAGTCCCCCAGGGGCAGGACTTAACGCCGGCTGGAAGGCCGGCAGGGCAGGACTTGACGCCGGACTGGGTGCAGGTGGGACCACCGGACTTGGGACCACCGGACTTGGGACCACCGGACTTGGGACCACCGGACTTGACGGGACCAGTTGACTGGACGCCTGGGCAGAACTGGACACGGCACTGTACACGGGCTGCAGCGCCATCTGGGCCTGCTTCCGTGCCCTCATCTTTTGCCTCTTCCTTCTCAATCGAGCCACCCGCCAGGTGGTTGGCTGAAGGAAGGAGACGAAGGGCAGGTCTCGCTCCGGATTGGAGGCCTCCGAAGAGGACCCCCAGGATTCACGCCTTCCCCGTTTGCCATCCAGGCTGACTGCGGGTGGGGAGGCAGAAGGTGGTGGAGCGGAGGGCGTGGCGATGCCGAAAACCCCGACCTGCAGGACACGACCCTCCAGGCGGGTTGACATCTGTCCCGGAGTAGTGGAGCCCGGGCAAAGATCAGTGCCCAAGGTGTCAGCAGACATCGTCCCCGAATCCCCCCTTCCCCACTCACCGCGAATGGCGCCAAGCGGAACAGGAGCCGTGGAGCTCGAGCCGGGCGGAGCTGAGTCCCCCGGGGCGGCGACAGTCAGGACGCAATCCTCCGGGACGCTAGCCAATGGGGCGGGTACCCCGACTGGAACTCTGGCCTCGTCCCGGTTGATCATGAACCTGACCATATCGTCGAACCCCAGGGGCTTAAGCATCCTCTTCTCCGATGGCGTGAGACGGTTGGTGAGGCAGCCATCAAAGATCACCTTTAACTCTGCATCACCGAACTCAGTATCCCTCGCCACCGAAGAAAATGCCCTGGCGAACTCCCGCGTCCCATGATCCCCCTGACGGAACCCAAACAGCAAGTGGGCAAGGCGAGATCGCAGGAACGATGCTGAACGGTCCATGTTGGCTGCCTGCTGGGTTCGGTTCTGGCTCGTTCGTTCTGTCAGGAACCGTGACAGAGAACCCAAGTGCAGGCAGCAAAACGGAGATGAAGGGGTTGAACAAGGACTTTAATATATACAGAAAACAGGAACAAAACAAAAACCCACGAGGGGGTGACAAAACAGGGTACACAATAAACTGAACTAACTAAAGACTATAGCTAAAGAGGGGGTTTGTCAGCCTCATGTGGATAATGTACTGTGGGCATTCAAAAGTCTGTTCCCTTTCTGTCGGTCTCTCGACGTTGTGTCGAACCGACAGATGGGGTTCGCCCCTGAGAACCTATCATCTTCTGACTATTTCGAAAAGGCCAATGAAATTGGCGAATGAAATTTGTATGCCGGGCTCCGCCCATGCTCATTCATTCACCTTTTGTTCTTCGGAGCCTTCGCATCTGATGACATTCTTCGAATTGCCGAATTCTACGACGTGGTGCAGCGGAGATTCCCCTGGGCGTCCTGGCAGTTCCAGAGGTATTTTTCTAAAAGAGCAATTTCCTCAGCGTGGCATTGCCCGCTGATCTCTTGGGTGCAGTACACTCATCGAGGATGGGGACGGACACGGTGGTTGCCGCAGGTGTTCGGGGGTCCGACCACTGTGGCAGCCTCGTGGATTCATCCTGCCCGCGGGCGGATGGCTATTCCGACGTTGCGTCACGGTGGCTGTGTTCTGTAAGATCCAGCCGCCACCTCGTTTGCTTCCCGTTCTGTGACCGCAGCGGCTATGGCCCTGCCGTCAGCGGCGGCGAGCAGCGGGGGTGATGTGGGGATTATCGTGAGCGTTAATCCGTCAGCTGGACTGCTCGCAGACTGCTCGCGCCCCGTCTCGCTTGTTTAGCAGTTCCCCAAAGATGGTCCTAAGCCGTCTTATTCCTCAGCCACGCGCTCGGACACGAGTCGTGGAGATGAGGTGTCTCTTGCAACATCGGAGCGCGACCTGCTGGCATCAGGCTCTGCCGATTCCCTGAAGCTCCCTCCCTCGGGAGGTCGAGCACAGGTGAGAGCAGACGTCAAGATGTCAGCCATGCTCGCTCGGACCGCCGTGGGTGTCGGATTGCGGTGCGCCGCAAGACTCCAAGCCGCCCGGCTCAAGTGCTGAGTTTTACAGAGCTGCATAAGGAGTTCAGTAGGACCTGGAGCGCCCCCTTCGGCGCGCTTCCGGCTAGCTGACTCTATCGCCCTCTCTTCCCTCTGGGCGGGGAGGCAGCTAGGGACTATGTCAATGCACCCTGGGTGGAGCATGCAGTCACGGGTATCCGCAGACGGCGGCCACCTGGGGAGCTTGACCTAGACTCACCGTCCAGGGCATGTAAGGTCTCAACATCTCTGGTGTTGAGGCTGGCAGTGCCGTGGGCCAAGCTGCCACCACTCTTACGCCATGGCCATCCTGCAGGCCAGGGCGCTAAAGAGAGCCCCATGGGGTAAGACCGACCCAAGTAGTGCCGCCGCCGACTGGCCCTCCGGGGACCACGGTGGCACAAAGGCTGGGTCGGACGATGTCCACATCAGTGGCCCGGAAAGATGCCTAAGACTCAATCTTGTGCAGGTGGGCGATGTCGAGAAAGGCCACTTTCCCGACTCCCCTCTCGCAAGGTCGGCTGATTGGTGACGCTGTCAAGGACTGCTCCAGCAGCTTTTGGACAGTGTAGAAACAGACCGGCCTGCTGTGACCCGGCCGCCTTTCGGCCGTCAAGGTCTCGCACGTGGTCTGCCCCCCAGCAGCCCCGGCCTTCTCCACCGTCGACTCCGGTTCTGGTGCTCCGCAGGTGGCCCCCCGGAGGAAGACGTCTAGAGAAGGACCACCTGGAGAGATTGAACCATCGGGCCCGACCCAGCCTTGGTCGCTGGGTGGTCGGACTGGGGCGGTCCCTGCCGCGTCCCAACACCTTCTGGGCCCCTCCGGGGGCCTAGTGCCCGCCTTCTCACAAGGAGAGGTCTCTCTCTGGGTCTCACTTTGCAGCCGCTCTCACCCTCTGAAAGATGGTGTTCGGCAACTCGACGTTGCGTCGTGGCGGCACGCAATGGCAAGTATAAAGCAGCCCTCAGCACTCTCGCTTCGACGGTGCGTTGAGCTGCGCCATCGCCTGGCAGGTGATTTAGCGGAGCTGTCCCCCCTGGGTGGGACCAGCACTGCTAGTCATTGAACCAACCCCCGCGGGTTGATGAAGCAGATCGTAACCCCCCCTGTGAGGTCCCTGGGTGCTTGGTTAGCATTTCAAACCATCACGGTGGCTGGGAGTGCGGTCCGTCTCGGCATTCGATCCAGTTCGCCAGACCTCCGCCGGGCTTCGGGCATCTTCTTACCTCAGCAGAGGCAGGGATGTTCCCGTGCTCCAGGCCGGGGCTGCCACCCCTCTGGCAAAGGCGATCGAACCGTCCCCTCGGCCGAGAAGTCCAGTGGCTTCTACAGCCGCACTTCTTCATCCCCAAACCAGGGGACGCTGCATACCTTGAGCAGCACCTTGCAAGGCACTGTCGAGGGGCTGGCATGTCAGTAGTGGGTCAGCCGGGAAAAAGAGCAGCTCTCCCTGGCGCAGAGCACCCCTTTTTCCTGGTAGGGAACTCAACACTGTCTCCATGACGGCGTGCTCGCTCTCTAGCACGCACAGTTAGTGCTGAGCTGCTTGTACTTTCAGGCAGCAGCCAGCGGTCCCCTGAAATCAGTTTCAGAGGCTCCTGGGCATGGTGTCCTCGGGGGTGGCCTGTCCCCCTCGGGTTGATGCACATGGGACCTCTACAGCACTGACTACAGAGACGAGTTCCCTGGAGAGCGTGGCGCACTGGCAGCTGGCGTGCTGCTGGCATCGCATCCTAAACCCCGCGCAGATCCTGAGGCTGGTCGTGGTAACGACAGACGCCTCCCTACGGGGTGCGGTGTGCAACGGGCGCGCAGTGTCGGGTCGCTGGACGGGCCCCCGCCTGCGTTGGCAGATCACTGCCTGAAGTTGCTAGCTGTCCTGCCCTAGTGCACAGCTGGCCGCGGGACAAGCGGAAGTACGCCTTCCTCCCAGTGAGCCTCATTGCGCAGGTCCTGTGCAAGGTCTGGGAAGGGAGTATCAAGTGCTGCTAGTTGCGCCTTACGGGCCCAACTTCACTTGGTCCTCGGAGCTAATACTCCTGACGACAACTCCCCCTGGCCAAATCCCCTGGCGAAGGGCCCTACTCGCAGGGGATGGGCACGTTGTGGCATTCGAGCCGGACCTTTGGGTCTGGCTCCTGGACGGGACAAGGAGCTCCTGAATGATCTACCCCCCACAGTGGTGGAGACTATCACTCAGGCAAGGGCCATGCCCACAAGGCTGGATACCTTTAAGTTGCGCCCCTTCTCGTCCTGGTGCTCTTCTCCAGGAGAAGACCCGCGGAATTGCTCGCTCAGGAACGTGCTGTCCTATTGCAGGAGAGGCTGGGGAGTAATCTTTCCTTCCACATTGGAGCGTGGGTACCCGCTGTCGCGGTTATCACGTACCAGTTGCTGGTGAGCCTCTGGGGCGGCATGACCTGATTATTACGTTCCTCTAGGGCGCGAGGGGCTAAAGCCTCCTCCGCGCCCCGTACCCTCTTGGGGCCTCAAGGTGGACCTTTGGGTTCCCTTTTTTCGGGCCCTGCGGAGAGCCCCCTTCCTCGTTCTGCGAGGGGGGTTGGCTCTCCTGCTGGGGCTCGAGTCCATCCAGAGGGTGAGGCACCTGCAAGCACTCCGTGTCCACCGATTGCCAAATCCAGGCCCGGTGACTCTCACGTGATCCTGAGACCCCGGCCGACTTACGTCCCCAAAGTTCCCGCCGCTCCCCTTCGGGAACTAGGTGGTGAACTTGCAGGCGCTCCCACACCGGGAGATAGACCCAACCTGTACGTGGGGTGTCTAGTAAGCGCATTGCGCCTCTACTCGAACCACATGGAGGGCTTCAAGGCCCTGAGCAGCTCTTTGTCTGTTATGGAGGTCAGCAACGGGAGTGCTGTCTCCGAGGAGAGTTGTCGCGCTGGATCGCACACGTCGTCACTTCGGCGTGCCGATCCTAGCCCGTGCCCATTTGAGTGACGGTACACTCCGCTCGGGGTGTGGCCTCCTTGTGGGCACCGGCTCAGTGCGCCTCTCTGGCAGACATCTGTAGAGTTGCGGGTTGGGCTACGCTATACCTCGCAGAGGCTTGCAACTTCCATGGGGGACCGGCAGCTCGAGTCTTGCCAACAGGTGAGACCAGGGGTCTCAGAGCGTACGCCTGCGCATAGCGCCATTCCCCTTCTTAGGTGGATCAGTGCGCTATGGGCTGCCTGCCTTCT
The DNA here is from genome assembly GCF_947034865.1 of Barbatula barbatula. NCBI lineage: Eukaryota > Metazoa > Chordata > Actinopteri > Cypriniformes > Nemacheilidae > Barbatula > Barbatula barbatula. The sequence goes on from NC_136772.1 coordinate 11,633,117, forward strand.
CTCCCCAAGGGTGAAGAATAGGCAGTCCGTCCTTCCATCAATAAGCACTCAGGGCGGCGGGCTCGGCGGAGCAGCCCTGCCGCCTATGGACGGGTATCAAGCTGAGTTATTACATATAGCTCTAACCAGACCTAGTGCCCCACACGTAGTAACCCCCCACTAGGGTGGTTCCGTCTGAGATGTCGTCATGAGATGGTTCCCCTCGTGGCAACCCATGACCTCCCCCAGGTGGACATCCACCTTGCGGCATTCCGCTGAGTTGTCTCAAAGCCACTTGCCTGCAACATTTAGCCAAAAAAGCATAACGGCTAATGCTAACACCTTCATGGAAGGAAGGAAAGGTGACCAGAGGCTAGTATTTTTTTTTAGGAAATTTTAAGTGTTGCAGACCGTTCTATCTCCCTTCTATAGTAACTCTGCTTGACTTTTGGACCATGTTTTGACGGAATACGTGATGTGATAATGTGACATGGCGCATCTTCGGCGAAATTATGTAGAAAACCTTTTACAATCCAAAAATTTAGCGAGTTACCACAAATTTTGTGAATTTGTTTGATTAAGCGTTAAATTATGCAATTTAAGTATAGCCAAGTAACACTTTATCGTTGTCAATATGGATATTTCTCTTCAACAAATGCATCTATTTTCTTCAGAAAACTTTCTTTAAAGACCAGCCGGAATTCTTTGATCGATGGATGCACTTTTTGTTTGAATAAATCAACACCCCTTCACTCCCATTCTATGCATTATTCTTCAAGATGATAACCATATTCAGTTAGGATGCATTAAGGGTTGGTACAATTTGGGGAAGTTTTGGTTTGTAAGTCAAATATCACTTAAAAGGAGTAGTTCACCTAAAATGTTTTTGTCATAATTTAGTCACCCTCTCGTCATTTCAAACCTGTATGACTTTCTTCCACATAACACAAAAGATATTTTGAAGAATTTTGATAATAGCCCCAATTCACTTGCATTGGTTTTGTGTCCATGCATAGAAGTGAATGGGTGTAGTCGCTCTTCGGTTACCAATTTCAAAAAATCTTCTTTTGTTTTCTGCAGAAGAAAGTCATGCAGGTTTGAAATGATGAGGGTGAATAAATGATGATTTTTGGGTGAACTTTCACTTTAATGGATATGCCCATTTAATTATGTGATCATATTTGATCAAAATAAAAATTTAAATTGTATTTTGCAATTTGTAATGAAGTAACTTAATTTCAGGTTCATATTTTTTTTCTTCTCGTTGTCATATTTCAAAGCTGCTCACCCGTTGCTTGGTGAAGTGAAACCCACCGTAGCTTGCGTCTCGGGTAATTAAGTGCGTCTGACGAAGAATTTCACCGGCTCACTCGTTAGTCCCCGACACTAAACAAAATCTCAGCAGACTGTTTCCTCAATACTGTCACCGAGACAACTGTAACTTGGTTGTACAGCTGAAAAAATGTGCAAACTATCGTTAATCACCCAAAAACATTAAATAACAAAGCAACACATTCCTTTTGAAAGTTAAAGTAGCAGTGTTGTGCGTAAATCACAATTGATTTTTGAATGCCATTTAAAATTCGATTTTGATATGTACATTTGAATTTACATTTACATTTACATTTAGTCATTTAGCAGAAGCTTTTATCCAAAGCGACTTACAGATGAGGAAACATTGGAAGCAATTATAACAACATAGGCAACAAAATACATAAGTGCATCAAACTAGTCCATTAAAGCCTAGCACAGTATAAAAAGCTAAGAATAGTGAGGTTAGTAAGTTTTTTTTTTTAATTTCAATTCATGAAGCCAATATGATTCAGAATTCCCCTGTGTGTTGAAGGATGTATTGACAGAAATGCAATAATATACATAACAATGTCTTCAAAGGTGACCTTACATAATGAAGCGTTATGTTATGCTTCCTTAGAATTAGCTATTTCTATCTACATACACCGTGGGTCCCCTTAGGGAATTCGCCAAGTGGTTTCTACTGTAGCCCTAAACGAATAAACTGCTGTACAGAGCACATTTCGTAAATACGTTATCTCCTTCGGTAAAAAATCATTTGCTCAACCTTGTTTAGTATTTAACATTAAATATTGTTTATCAATTGTATTCCTAGTTTAGAAAAAGCGCAGAATACAATAGCAGACATGATCTCTGTGTAGCTGACTTCTGAAATGCATGCTAAAGTCTTTTTCAGGACCACGGACAGCTCCCCAAACAGCAATTCACTTTTATTGCACGTTAACACCATTGACATGTCACAGGAAGACAAAAACACGATCTTTGGAGATCACAAAGAATCAAAGAAGTAAAGATATATATGATAACAACAACCTTTTTTGGATCGTCCTCATTTAATTGAAGCTAAAACCTCTTTCTCTCTCATCTGGTTGAACTCTATTTGCACGTTTTTCTCCTCTTTAAAATGAATTCCGGGCAGGGCTCAACCCAAAGCGCTGGTAATTTAGCACTTTGGGAAGGTGTTTTCCCCTGTGCTCTCTTCCCCTGTGAGAGGGTGTCATTCACCTCGGGCGTTTTCTGTGCTGACCTCCCACCGAACAAACCATTGGTGGTACGGCTGTTTTGCTATTCCAGACAGTACTCGTGCTGTGGGCCTGGATGCCTTCAGAATGTGTTAGTTTTCACAAATTGCTCGAGGGTGATAAAAATGTAATCAAGAATTCCCTATCCTCATAAGCCCTCTACAGCTTGTATTATTTTCCCAGTCTTTAGCTTTGTTTTAACCCTTATAAATTGAGAGTGATTAACTGGTGAATGGTGATTTTGTCTTAAAGGTATAGTTTGTCATAATTTACTCACGCACTTGTCATTTCAAATCACTATGTCTTTCCTTCTTCTGGAGAATACAAACGAAGATATTTGAAGAATGTTGGTAACTGAACAACAAAGGTACTTTGTGTCTGTACAATAGAAGGCGTACAGGTTTGAAATGACAAGAGGTTGACTAAATGATGACAGAATTTTCATTTTTGGGCTAATTTTCCCTTTAATGTAACTCAAATGTTGTCATCTGGTCCATCGTGTATTATGATCGCTGCCATTAATACATTGGTTTGGAAAGATTTATGTTGTAGAAAGATCTAATACGATTTCCTTAAAAAAATCAGCATTGTAGTTTGGCTCATCGAGCCTCTGAATCCACTGGAACCCCTTGAACAATGTTCTGCACGCTGCATGGCTAATTTCACCTTTATGTTAATATGGCTGGCTGCTAACCAGTGACATTTTGTTAGCACTCTGTCCTTCCTGTCTCGAGCTTTCTAGCTCCCTGGGCAGAGTCATGACATTGCCACGTCTTTCGGGTTTCTGTTGTGTTATGTGTGGAGACATGTGGCTTTATGTTGTTACTTGATGCCACGTGTCTTCCTGTCATGTCTCTCAGCCCCACCCTCCTATCTCCTGTAATTTCATTAGGGTTTCATCCCCATCGTCTGTTTTGTGTTTCACCTTCGTTAGGATTTTATTCCCATCACCTGGTTAGTTGTTTCACTCTCGTTATGGTTTCATTCCAATCACCTGTCACCACTCTCCCCATGTAATCGCTCCTCGTTAGTGTCTCCCTTTATATAGTCTCAGTTTCTCTCTGTTCAGTGTCGGTGCATTATCGATTGTCTAATGTTTGTGATCACTGGATGTCTTGCTGTTCTTTGGACGTCGTGTTTTGGATTACCTGTTTCTAAGTTTGTGGATTTATATAGTTTTTCCCTGTAGAGGGAAGTGTTTGTTTTTCTAGTTTTGTTCACATTTAAATAAAATTTGTTTTATCTAACTCCTCGTCTGCCTGCATCTGGGTTCTGTCCAAGCCATTTCGTGACAGAATGCACCGACCCAGTTTGAACCCAGCAGGAATTACGGACATGACGGCCCGTGCAAGTGAGGCGTACCTCCTCTTTGGCCTCCGCCAAGGAGACTGGTACATTTGGGACTTCGCTGACAAGTTCTTGGCAACTGCAAAGCGAGGCTGCTTTACGGAGGAGGAGTTGAAGGTGATCTTCAACAGCTGCCTTGCAGAGCCGCTCTCCCAGGAGGAGATGAAGTTGCTGAGACACCTGGGCTTCACGGATCTTGTTCAGCGGATTAGTGATCGGGATCTGCCCAGGGTCTCTGCACGCCTCAGCTCTACGACATCGTTGGGCCCCATCTCTGAGGATCACACCCTGGAGCTTGGGGTCGTGACCACCATCGCACCATCAGCCTCGGACCCTGCAGCCTCTCCACCACCTACCAGTCTTCAGGGCAAGCGTGGGAGGAGAGAGTCCTGGGGGTCCTCTTCGGAGGCCTCCAACGCGGAGCCAGCCCCGTCCTTTACCTCCTTCCTCCAGCCGACTACCAGGCAATTGGCTCGGCAGAAGAGGAAGAGGCAACGGAGGGGGGCACGTAAACCAGCCCAGCCGGCTCTCCTGCCGGTTTCACAGCCAGCCTTCCAGTGGTCGATCCAGCAGGCTTCCAGACCTGCCCATCCGCAGGCGGCCGGACCTGCCCTTCCTCAGGCTGCCAGACCTGCCCTTCCGCAGGCATCGGGACCTGCCCTTCCGCAGGCGGCCGGACCTGATTTTCAGCAGGCGGCCGGACCTGCCCTTCCGCAGGCGGCCGGACCTGCCCTTCCGCAGGCGGCCTGACCTGCCCTTCAGCAGGCGGCCGGACCTGCCCTTCCGCAGGCATCCAGACCTTCCCTTCCACAGGCGGCCTTCCAGCCAGTGCCTCAGCCAGTTCTCCGGCCGGCATCACCTCAAGCTTTTTTTCCCCTTGGACACACACCTCTCCCTAACCCTTTCAAGTCCCTGCCGGTCTCGTCCGGTTGTTTCAAGTCCCTGCCGGTCTCGTCCGGTTGTTTCAAGTCCCCGCCGGTCTCATCCGGTTGTTTCAAGTCCCTGCCGGTCTCGTCCGGTTGTTTCAAGTCTCCTCAACCTGTCCCACCCTTTTCTGGTGTCCCCAAGGTTTGGTCTCCCATTCCCCCACCCCCCCTCCCATGTTTGTTGTTTTTGTTGACCCACCCGAACCCCTTCAATGCCTCCCTTATGTTCTCTTTAGTTTGTTCTGTGTTGTGTTTGTGGTGTTTGTCTTTGTGCTTTTGTGTTGTGGCCCGCTGAAGTTTCTCCCTTGAGACGCCATGGGGCGTTTCTGGGGGCGGGGGAAATGTTAGGACTCTGTCCTTCCTGTCTCGAGCTTTCTAGCTCCATGGGCAGAGTCATGACATTGCCACGTCTTTCGGGTTTCTGTTGTGTTATGTGTGGAGACATGTGGCTTTATGTTTTTACTTGATGCCACGTGTCTTCCTGTCATGTCTCTCAGCCCCACCCTCCTATCTCCTGTAATTTCATTAGGGTGTCATTCCCATCGTCTGTTTTGTGTTTCACCTTCGTTAGGATTTTATTCCCATCACCTGGTTAGTTGTTTCACTCTCGTTATGGTTTCATTCCAATCACCTGTCACCACTCTCCCCATGTAATCGCTCCTCGTTAGTGTCTCCCTTTATATAGTCTCAGTTTCTCTCTGTTCAGTGTCGGTGCATTATCGATTGTCTAATGTTTGTGATCACTGGATGTCTTGCTGTTCTTTGGACGTCGTGTTTTGGATTACCTGTTTCTAAGTTTGTGGATTTATATAGTTTTTCCCTGTAGACCACGTTTTGTCCCCATCGAGGGAAGTGTTTGTTTTTCTAGTTTTGTTAACATTTAAATAAAATTAATTTTTATCTAACTCCTCGTCTGCCTGCATCTGGGTTCTGTCCAAGCCATTTCGTGACACATTTGGCAAGCTAATATGCTGTTTATTTGTCCTTACTGAGAAATTATCCGCCTGTTTACTTTCCCTTAATTCTAGATTTCAATATTGTGAGATACATACAGACTCTTGTCCTGTATAATCAATATGTCAAGTTGTTGCAGTGGATGATGGTGTAATGTTGTCTTCATATATAATTTGAACGCAGTTATGGGTACAAAAACTTTGTGTCTAGATGCTTTGGCATGATCGTTGTCATATCACAGATTCATAACTTTACTGGCCTCTCCTGTTTAATAGGCTGTTTTACTAAGGCAACTGGAAAGATAAGCGCCTCAAACCTTTCAATAAGTGTACAGATATAACCTCTGTAATAATCGCATTTTTCATCGTATAATCTCTGCCATCAACACAGGCTTAGGCCTGTCAAAGAAGATCAGTGCCTTAATTCTGTTCTATATATAGCATTTAACCAAAACCTAACATGTACAGAGAAGAATCATATCCCTAATCCATAGCTCAAGATTCTTCCTTATGACAGAGTGCCATAATCTAATTGCTTTAATCTGGATTGTGATGCACCTTGGGTCAATCCCTATCAAAAAGAGATGGGTGATGATAGAGGGAACATAAACCTGTTGCAGGCTGATCTTGAGCTCTCGTGAGTCTAAAAGGATTTAATAGAAGTGTACTGGTGACTAGTACTGGTGACACCGTGGGTGGTTTGCTGTGGGTGGTCGAAGATGCAGTCGTGTGCATGACAAATTTTACTTTGAGTTTTGAATTAGTGGCACTTCAGGAACGGCAATTGCTTGATGTTATGGTTGTGGACAGAACCCAAGCGCAGGCAGACATGTGTCGAACAACAAGACTTTAATCCAAAACAAAGACCCTCGATGGGGAAAACATGAACACAAACAAGACTGAAAACTAAAACTTCCCACAAGGGGAACAAAACAAACAAGGTTTTAAGAAAAACAAACAAAGTCCACAAACTTGAGTCCAGGGAACAGGAACACAGGTAATCCAGACAGACGAAGGGTAAGTGTGCAAAATGCAAAATGAACCGACAAGAGACAGAGGGAAACCGGGGCTTGATACAGGGAAACACTAACAAGGACTGATGATACAGGGAGAGTGGCGGCAGGTGACATGGATGAAACACTAAGGGAAAGCTAACAGGAGGATTGCACGAGGCAGGTGAGGGGACTGAAACACTAAGGGAAAGATGGACCAGGGCTGGAGACAAGACTAACACTAATGGACCGCTAACCGGGGAAACAAGGGGGCGGGACTAAAGGACGTGACACCGGAGAGAGAGCATGGCTTCTCAAACCAAAACAATGCTCTTTCTCCACACAAAACACATGGGACTGACATGATCCTGCCACAAGACTCGAAAACCAAGACAAGGAGAGGCAGGATCATGACACTTGAATCAATAGTGGGTTCAAGATCTTTCTAAATGAAAACACACAAACTACAAAAGTATAATGACATTTGCTTATATTAAACAATATCATTTGAATACTTATCACAGTTATTAAATGTAGGCAATGATAAGGAAAATTAAAGCCATTGTCTGCTTAAAGAGAACTGATGTGTTTTCTTCCCCTTATAGTGAATGTAAAAATATTTTGGTGCGCAGGATAAGTTGCTGATAGGCTATTAACAAAAACGAATAATCACGGCACACATTGTGTAATAAATAAAGAAACGAAGGTAATGATACGAACAAAGTTTGTTAAATAAGGAATACGAACGAAAAACGTCATGGTGGTGAGAGACAGAAAGAGGACCCAGGTGCAGACAGCGGGTAAGTGGTTAAATGATATTTAATATAAATGACAAAACAAAGACCCACGAGGGGGTAACATAATAAAACAGGGATGGATACAATAGCATGAATAACTAGACTAAAAATAAACTCATTACAACAACTATTACCATCACGACTAGACTAGACTAGACACAGGAACTCACCCAACAACCACAATGTACCAGCACAAGACAGAAGACACAAGGGCATTAAGTAAGGGACCAAATCAAGAGGGGAACAGGTGTAGGGCATGACCTAATTAACAAGCAATAGATTTAACAAGAGGACAGGAACAGAGACGAGACCGGAGAGAGAGCATATGGCAAGCCAAATAAACAATAATTGCCTCTCTCCACATTAAACATGAGGTTGTGTCATGATCGTGCCACTGGACCAAGATAAACATGACATGACGTGGCAGAATCATGACATATGTTAAATAAATGGCAAAGCACAGACTTTGGAAATTAGAACAAAAATACATTTTAAACTTTACTGGCCTTTGATGACAGTGCTTAGGTTCTACTGCATGTTCTTGGACAAAAAAGCCTCCATTATCTTGTCAGTCAGCACTTTACTCTCCTCACATGACGAATAAAATCGGACTCTTTGCAGCAACACTTGTTCGGCTTACGCTGAATGCAGCAGCTGAGTTCAGACGCGCAACTGTAGTTTGGTCTTTAACTAAGTTAAATAAGTTAAAATAATTCACGAGTTCACCTGCGCAGATAACAGTGATGTTGATAGGGATAATAAAGCAAGAGCTTGGTTATGAAGGTTATGCATATGTGGCGTCGGGGTGATGTCACCGCCTTGTGGGGGTTATAATAAACACTTATTAAAGGAAGACTGAGTGAGCAACAGGAGCTGGGTCCCCCCACCCAATGCTTTTTAGTCTTTTAATACAGTTCAAAAATAATCAGTTCAATGAATTCAAATATCAATTCGCATCAACATTGAGAATAATGAACAAAAAGTAATATTCCTCTTTTTAAACGTGAGCTCTCAAAGACAGTTCACCACCATGCGTGAGTCGGAACGTATTTGAATCCTCTTGTCACAAGTTTGCTCACGGTCCAATGAATTGTGATATACTCAGTCCAGTTCACGAGAGGAAAAAGGAATTCTGCTTACCGAAGTGTAGCACAAAATGTAAATAGTGTACATCACCACTTTAATTCCAGGATGAGGCGCTGAATGATGTCCCACAGATGGCAGGGTATCTTAGCTCAATTTTCCTCCCCAGCGATTGCCCTCGAGATCCTGACGACGTCAGCTCGATCCTACAAGGCCACAATCCGAGCTGGCTCAGACCGCACTTCAACGACGAACGCACCATCGGAGACTCACACTCGCTTCATCGGACATTATCGCGCGTCCCTAGTATTTTAAGTTCGTTTGAAACAATAAAACAAAAACTGGACAAAACAAAATGAAACACGGGAGTAGCCTTAGCAATATCAAGCTAATAAGCGCTTTTCTCGGTCTCGCTCACAAAGACACAAAACTCACTCAATCACGTCTACTAATTCTCAAAGTTACCATCTCGCGGGTCTAAACTTATGTTTTTAACCGAAAACTACCCGAACATCACAGACGTCTTCAGCGAGCACGTTTGTCGTACGCCATTCTTCACCTTCTTTTTTGTGCACACCCCATGGCAGCGCCCACGTCAAAAATCAAAATAAAAGTCTCGTATAAACGATTATTGTTGATACCCCTACACGTATTTGGCGTGCTGTCCGGGAAGCGGGCTCCGAGCTCGCCAGATCTATCCAAACCCGAAACACTACACCTTGGTCAGGCTGAGTGCGCCGAGCTCGGAACCGGTTTGAGCCCAGAGCACACCCCCCGGGGCTCTTGCAAAAGAAAAGTGAGTTTGGGAGAGGAGCCGGGGTGGAGGAGGGATGCTTAATCTTAGGAGATCGAGCAGGTAAGATGGTTTCTCTATTTATGAGCGAGCTCGCTATGGCTAATTGTGTATGAGCGGTGATTGCTGATTGTGGACCAGCCGGCTGATTATATGCTACGGCTCCTCCCGAACTTTGTTAATTAAACATCATTTATGTTAAAAGTTTAAAGTACAGCAGCTTTGCTCTTGAGACATTTTAAAACAATTTTACAGTCCATCTTGGGTTACTTAGAAATGCTTCATTTAGCAGGCAGTGTAAGATGATAACAGAGTAAGTTGATCTTTTGGCCATTCATTTATTGCATAAAATGACGGTTGTCCTGTACATTGTGGTTTGTAGACTGCAGAGCCTGTTTCCACATCTCCTGTTTCCGTGATGAAGCATGTCCCAAATGTGCCAGACTACAGAATCGAAAGAAGCTCCGGGAAGCCGTAAATACATGAAACCTCTAATCAGTTCTCAAATTAAAGGCGGGCTGGGGGATCAGGGACCCCATAAGGCATTAGGGACCCCATAAGATGTCAAATTTAGACTTAGGCTCATATATTTTTTATCGTCAATTCATTATTTACAATAATTTATATTAAAGGAGTAGTTCACTTTCAAAATTATTTTTCATGGTAATTTGCTCACCCCCATGTCATCCAAGATGTTTATGTTTTTATTTCTTATTCCAAACGGTTGAAGGTCAAAATTACAGTTTCAGTGCAGCTTCAAAGGGCTTTAAACGATTCAACCATTGAATAATTTTGACCTTCAACCATTTGGAGTCCATTGAAGTCCATTATATGGAGAAAAATCCTGGAACGTTTTCATCAAAAACTTTAATTTCTTTTCGACTAAAGAAACAAATACCTAAACATCTTGGATGACATGGGGATGGTAAATTATCATGAAAATGTATTTTGAAAGTGAACCACTTCTTAAAGCTTGTTTATGGGCTCGATGTCATGTCTCTTTACATTTTAAACGCCCCACCCACTTCTAAGGACAGCTAAGCGGAGTAGGACATTGTTGACATGACTGCTTGATTGGTGTCCCTCCGGTGAGGCTAACTTCAGCTAAAAAATGGAAAATAATAAACATCCACTCGCAGTTCGGGAAGAGGAAGCTTTTCTCTTTTTTTTTGAGGGGTCATATTCTCTATATATCTTTCCATTATATTTATCAACTCCAAGTCGGGGCTTTTGTATTCCTTGCGTAAATTATTATTAGGCCTAGTTCTGGGGTGCTAGAGATCTCGATGAAGATGATTGACAGCTTTAAAGTAATTATAAGGGGAGTGCTCGTTGGACTGTTTCTTTGCTTATATAATCCATTCAGAATTGTATAAAACTTGTTTTTCATGCTGCTAAAGCCAACGGCCACACACACGCCGCTAAGTTTCGGGAAACACACCAGCAAATAAATGCGGGATTCACTTTTGAAATAGCTATGATTGACATATTGATAGCCATAGTTAGTTCCTAAAATCCTTGTCACAATTTATATTTTTAATATCTAATAAACTAGTTTCTTGCATTCTTTTGGAACAAACATTGTTATGACAAAGTGTCAATCATATTTGTAAATACTACATTGGTAAATAATGCTAGAATTATTCCTTTGGATGTACTATGGTTCAAAAGTAATTTCTGTTCACCAAGCCTGCATTGATTTAATCCAAAATACAGTAAAAAAAGGAGCCTGTTCTTTTAATAAATAGTGTATAGTTTTGCATATTATGATTAAATATATTGTGTATTTTGTATAAATTGTATATTGCGAGGCCCCCACCAAAAAAAGAAATTCCGGTGGCGAACCCCCAGATGTTCGTAGCTTCATAACTGTTAAATTACTTACAGTGGTAGACTTCTGACTTGTTACTGTGTAGGCTACTATGTATTATTTATTTTGTTAACCACATATGAATGTAGGATTTGTAATCAAAGCTGTGTATTTTCAATAAATACATAATTACCAGTTATTAAAATAAGTTTTACTATTTCGTCAGAGAATCACTGATTTGAAAACATACATTTCACTTTTTAGCTTAAAGATCTTAGGAAAAAATATACAGTTTTTATATCGTCCAACCTCAAAACTATTAACAGTACCTTTTTTTTTTAGCGTTTAGACATTCAGAGTTTCTTCTAATTTCACGAATTCGACAACTTTTCTTTTGTCACAGGCTTACTACTAATGAAGTAAAATTTGAACCAACTCGATAGATCTAGAGGATAAAGTACTGTCAGAAGTGGGATTCGAAACCAGACCTCCGTTCGGAGACCAGAACTCCCGATTCACAGGAAGGTCTGAAACCTTGAGTCTGGCGCCTTAGACCGCTCGGCCATACAAATGTTGTGATTATTACTAACTATTATTTAATAACAGTCAACAGATAAGACAGTAGGATTGCTATGTATAGAAACAAACTTCACACATGCACCTTAAACGAACGTTATCAGACTAACGTAACGTTAGATTTTTGTGCGGTAAACCGCCCATAGAGGGCGCTGGGGCGCCGACCTCCCTGCCAGTTTTTTATTTGTATTTGTATTTAAAAAAAAAAATTTTTAATAATCTCTCATTTTGAAAACTAATCTGTTTTAATTACATGATATTAATGGTTTTACTCTAGAATGTGTTTAGAACTCTCCAGAATGATATTTGGATGTTGGTGTAGTAGTAGTAGCCAATAGGCTGTCTTCCCTGGGCTCCAGTTCGCTCAGCCCTACAGTGCTGGAATTTAAGCCAATGGTTCCCCGGTTGCTACGCAAAAAAGTTTATATTTCGCCAATCATCGTTGTCTAATTTGAAGGTTTAGGGGCTCTGAAAATATCGCCCGTAGTACCAAGATTAGAGCAGTGCACCACGGGACATTTACCTCAGAGCGGAGTGCGAGTGCAGTATGGCTGCGCCGGCGACGTTGAATAGCATTAATGTAGTCGTGGGAGTTAATCTTGCCCCAAATTCAGTTAAATCGCTACACCTGTATCAATTCGAAAGAAGCACATTAGCGGAAAAACTAATTGTAAAAGAACTCGGACCAGACAAGCCAGAAGTGAATATAACCCAACAGGCGCGAGAAAAGGAGAAAACCTACAAGAGAACCTTTTCCCGAGGTTGGTTCGATCGAAAGGTTTGGCTTACTAGCTGTGGTTACGCCAATGCAATCTTTTGATTCCCTTGCTTACTGTTTAAAACAAGTGCTTGCGATAGCTCGTGGACACAGACAGGGGTGACAGACCTGAAACATATGTCAGAACGCATTAAGAAACATGAACGGGCAAGAGTGCATATGGACAACTCTGTGAAGCTAGCCATGCTAGGCCGAATTAGCATAGCCACACAGCTAGATGAGGGACACCGCATTGCCATAAGAAGGCACAACGAGGAGGTGGACAGGAATCGGCATATTTTGTCAAAGATCATTGATGCCGTGAAATTTTGTGGTGCCTTTGAACTTTCCTTGCGTGGTCACGATGAGAGTGACGCATCAGAAACCCTGTCATTTTCCTGGGTCTAATTGATCTTATGGCCTCAATCGACCTTGAGCTGGAGGTGCACCTGGAGAACGCCACTGTTTTTAAAGGCACTTCACTCACCACCATCGGCAGCAGTTGGTGAGAGTGAGTGAAGCTGTGTGGTGACTATTATTTGGCTCGTAAAAACACAGATACAATTTAGGCTTTTATTCATATAAAATAGTTTGTCAGAGTACAAAAGTTGCCCGGGCCGTGGCCCCCCTGGTCCCCCCAGTTCCGCGGTCTATGCTCACCCTCCATCTATCTCTCCAACTCACTCACTTTGAAACACACACACACACACACTCGCTGTCATTCTCTTACTCACTCAGTCACACACACCCATTTCACACACATTTGCTATTAAAATATTGATCTCAATAGTAATGTAACTATGCTTGCTTAGTTTTTTTTGTTCACTCTTTCCTATCTGGACACTGAGCAATGTAACTTGTTCATTATCATTACCTGTGAGACTTGATTTCTACATGGCAGTTCAATTAATATTGTCTTTTTAGACTATTGGTATTGACTGGTTTGAGTTCTTTTATTGGTATAGGCAAGGGACATGGACTAAAATGCTCCAGAATGCAGGAAATCACATCTATGAAATTAAACAAATTCTGGGGGAGGATCCCCCCAGATGCCCACACACACACAAACAGCCCCACCTAAAATATTTTTCACCAGCCGCCACTGTACACAACACTTTTTAGTATCACAACACATATTCCCTACTGTAAAAAAACGCAATAACATAAAAGGTAAAGCAATAAGTAAAGAAAGAAGAGAAATTAAGATAAATCGGTTTAGAAATAAAGTGACTATAAGAGTTGATCAGAATTATCTTCCTGTGAACGAGTCAGTTGTGAAAGCCCTCCACCTAGTGGAAAGACTATGCATTGCAGTCACCTCCACACGAAAAAAATATACAGTTTGTAATTTAGGGTAATAAAGTATCGGTCTATGGAAAATAAATAGAGAGGGGAGACAGAAAGATGATCAACAACATGTCAATTAGGCCTACTGTGTGGGTTCTTAGCATCAAAATTATTTCTTGCTGACAAATTATACCTGTCACAGATCATAACTAAAAAGAGCAATATGATTTCAGAAACCACGAAATTCCCACCGTGAAGCTTTCCATTCACTTCATTCATTGAGTAAACTTTATTTCAATGGTTATATTCCTTGTATGTCCTCTTCTTTATCACAGGCTTGCTTAAAAGTTTAGAGTTTAAAATAAAATTGTAAATATTCTAATATAGCTCCACACTACAGATAGTTCACAAAACCATGATACTAAAAGATAACATCGTCACTATAAACATTCATGCTTCATATGTTGTAAATTTCACATCCATACTGTTTAATCAACCAGATGTGATAAAACTCCAGCACACAAATAAAAAGCAGCACATGCACCGTGTGATGTTCTCAGAGAGATGGATTTCCTCTGGAGAGACTCATCATGGTCTGATGAAAGAGCAGCAGGGGTCTGATGTCAGTGCACTGTAATGTTGACTCTGATTGATGCTACTCAACCACGGCAAGAGGTTAATGAAACTGCACTTCTCTTTCTCATTTTTCCTTCATTACAAACATTCCATGCTTGTCTATCTCAATATGTCATCTTTCTTATCATACTCTAATGTTTTGTTTTTGCTCTCCATATCTTAAAGGGGCAGATCACCCAAATATTAAAATGCTGGCATTACACTGTACAAACTCTATCTTTCTTTCTTCCATAGAACACCACATTTGTAAAGTGTTTCTCTGTTTATGTCTACACAAGGAAAGTAAATTGCAACCAAGGAAGTTGAAGCTGTCGCTTTAAAAGAATATTTACAAACAATCGTTTTTAATTTGACACAGGTAAGGCTTTAACTCTGAATTTACACAAACATTCTGTTTGAGATGTGTTGTGTGTAGGTGTGTAGCGATGGTTCAGAAACAGAAAACTGAACACATTAAAGCACAAGTCAATTTTAATTGAATTTATCTATATTCCTGCATTTTAAGTCGCACTGAGAAATATTCAATGGAATAAAAAGTGCTCTAATTTTGGCTTGAATTCTGGCTGTGAAATATCTGCACACAACCACTAGAGGTCCCTATTCTCTTCTCTATGCAATGATATGTAAAATAATTTAATCAGAAAAATAAAATAATAAATGGTTATCAAATGTTAAATAGTTGAGATTTACTTGATATCTTACTCTCGGTTTTATACATTTAATAAATAAATAGGCATTGAAAACGTTATGTAGACACCCATGATTCTATAGGCTACTGTCTAGTAAGATATGCTGTAATTGTTTATTTGACATCTACTGTATAGTAAGAGTATTCTATATATTATACAGTATGTAAAGATCTTTACATGTAGATAAACTACTGTATGGCTGTGTCAAAATATACTTTTTAAATTCCTTTAAGGACACATACAAGGAGCAGGTGTGCAATGGCGTCAGACTCATCATCAAGGTCCAAAGCACACTAGGACCAAAGTTGTAAGGACCGCAGGAGTATCTTCTTGGCGCCATGGCAGTTTCCATCCCACCACGGAGCGTGAGAAGTTCCGCAGTGCTCTTGTCAGCATTATTATGTGGGTTTGATTTGCAGAAAGCTGATTTTTAGATGCAATATAGTCCCCGTTACAGATCATCACTAACTGGAGAATATCATTTCAGGCAGCGTGACGATGCCTCCACTTCGTCCATCACACAAGAAAGCCTCCCATCCATCTCTGGTTCACCTACTGCTGCTGAGAAAGACATTTTGGTAAGGGACTGTCTTTTAGCTATATCATCCACAAATGCCTTTTCACACTGTACAGCACAGGCTGATAGAATGGGATGTCATCTGATTGTTGTGGTTGTTTGGTTTGTCAATTGTTTGTTACCAGACATGGGGGACTCGAGTCACATGACTTGACTCGAGTTAGACTCGAGTCGCAAATTTTAGGACTTGAGACTTGCTTGATGAACATTCATAAAAGACTCGACTTGACTTTGACTTGATATTCATGACTTGAGACTTGACTTAGACTTGAGTCAAATGACTTGAAATGACTTGATTTTCTGTTTATTTCTGATATTGAGGGGGAGTTAACTTTACGATTTTAGAAAATCCATATACAGATGAGAAAATCTGACTGGGTGCTGTTGCATGCGCGGGAACCCGTTGATTACCAAGTGATGCGACAGACAGCTGCAGTAAACGAGACTGGCTACGGCTAAATGCCATGGATCCCTTTGGCTCTCCACCGAAAATAATAAAGTTTGGCTATAAGGATTACACATCTGACCAGGCAAAGAAGAAACGAACAGCAGTTTGTAAGGTCTGCAGCGCAAACATTTCTGACACAACCACCACCACGTCGAATTTCATCAGACACTTCAAATCCCACAAGGAAAGGTAAATTATGAAGTCAGCCTAATCTTTTTAGCTAGCTAAACCATAGTGGCTAGTCAGAAGTAACGTTGAAGTCAGACAGAGTCAATTATACTTTTAAGTTAACAGGAAGGAAATTTGACTAAAATACGTTAAATGGCAACGTGAAACATGTTCTTGTCTAGCTAGCTAAGTATTATATTATTATGCTAGCAAAAACGTTGACAACGGCACCGGCACGAGCAGTAAAAAAACTCTGGGCCGCCGCAAACCGGTGATCTATTATCTATCATTCATTCATTGTGTGGGGAATTGGCAAATTGTCTCTGTGTTATGATTACTAGATAGACACTTCTGTTTAGTCTAGTGGTTAGAGCGCCCGACTCTCGTTCGGACAGGCGCCGGTTCGAGGCCCGCGCAGGGCAGGTAGAACCGACAACTCTTATACAACAAATTTGGTTTTAAGTCAACAAACACGAGATCTAATTTCACCATAATATTGTGCTTTGCAACAAAACTGTTACAAGTTCAGTTATTATTATTTATTTCCATCAGTTGGGTTAACGTAAGGTCCCGTAATGAGCAAACAGAATTTTCCAATCTGTAGCTAGTTTCTATGACGAACATAACCGTTGCTATTTATTTGCTACATCACACATGTCATGAGTATGAAGGTTTTATGCATGTTTATGACAACTGTCATTAAGTGTCATTCGCTCAATTATGACATTTTTAATGCTAAAAGATGTTCTCGCCCGGGGTGCAGTTCATAACCACTGTCTATAGCTTGTTTAAAAATGGAAACTTTTGTATGACTTGACTTGACTTGCTTGACCAAAGCTATGACTTGACTTGACTTGCTTGATTGTCACACAAAATGACTTGGACTTGCTTGAGACTTGAAGGTAAAGACTTGAGACTTGCTTGTGACTTGCCCATGTGTGACTTACTCCCATCTCTGTTTGTTACACGTTTTTATTACCATTTGTCTTCCAGATCGAATTACTGTTGAGTTTTTGACAAAAATGTGTGTACTTCTAATTTGTTTTCCCTCTAGCAGAGATATCAGTATTACATCCACTATGGAATAGGCACTGAGGACGTGGCACCCATGGAGGACTCCTGGCTGGAGCATGTTCTTGATTTAGTCCCAGAGAATCTGAAACATTTGAGTGGAACCATTGAGGCTCTTTCAGATGAGATTAGAGAGGACTACCTGCTCAGTGTCAAAAAGGATATTGGTACTCTCTTCTTTTTTCTTTTGCTGATATGTCTGCTTTCAAATAAATATGCATTGTAAGTGGTCTAATGCATTAAGATGTTTGGGCCAAATATAAATAATGTTATTTTGATCTTGTTGCCCTCAATAACTATAAAAATAAACTTTGATAAATGTTGTTTACTGTAGTTGTTTGTTATTACAAGATACATCATAATAAAAACACTATACTTTCTTGCTGTCTTCCTGCTCATTACAGTTCACATGTCAAAGTACAAAAATTGCATGTGTTGTTGATATCTGTTAAGTCATATCAGTTAAAGCCCCTGCTGTCTTTGCAGTGGATTTTGTGCTACGGGACCCCAGAAAGAAAGAAGATGATAAAGCCAAAGATCTTCCCCCGCATAGACAGGAGTGAGTCATGCTAAATATCTATAAGTGGTATAATTCACAAGCCATCATACGGTTTTAATGATAGCATAAAGCATTGTAAGTAATTGTACATATTTGTCAAAATTGTACAAGGATTTACTGAACATACAAATTCGTTTTCTTGTTTTATTGTCTTGCAGAATGGAAGTGATTCCAAAGCCATGGAAAATATTGTTTCTTCAAGTCCAGAAAAGCATGGGAAAGAAGCTTCACTCATTCAATCCCACCATGCTCTCAGTATTGAATCTGTGGCATATTTCTTACAAGTAAGTGCCAAATAAATCTTACAGTGATATTCACAGTTTACCTTCAGCAAACTTCAGGTGATGTTCGCAGTTGGTTGAAAAATCCTCTTTATATTTACAGTTTAACTAGAAAAATGTCATATTTATTCTCACGGTTAAACAACAGTAATATCACTGTGGTTTTTAGCTTTGAAATACAGTATGTAATATCAAAGTGTTGTTTACAATAAACTACATCATATTTAAAGTGAGATTTTCAGTTTTATCACTGTGGTTCCCTTTCTGCATTCCTTCTTTTCCTTGTCCCTTCTCTAGAAAGTTGCGTCTTGTTAATGTGGAGGACTTCCACAATGAGTCCCTGGAGCTTTCTGCCTTTCAGCAGCAAGTCAATGAACAGATTAAATGTGCCAATGAAGTCCTTCTCGGAAGGTAAACACATAAAACTCTTTTCACATGCTTACTGCCTTTTGCTTAGACAATCAAGATCAGCAAACTGCATCCTGCAAAAACAATGTTACTATGTCTCTTTTCAATGAAACAGGTGGATACCAGAAGTGCAGCAAATTTATAATCTTGGTATCAAGCGCAAACTGGTCCCCAGCAACACCAGTGTCACTCGGCTCCGGTCTTTTTACAACTGTGTTGCCACACTCATGACCTCCCAGCTTCAAAGCCTGGCACTTGAATCCATTCAGAATTTCACACAACTCATTGCTGAAGACCCTGTAAGATCTGCTCTATCGTTGCATGCTATTATCTTTTACAGGCTAACACCCTCATAAATCCTTAAGACTTGGAAGGTAACATGCTTTTTCCGTACTGAAGCTTTCTGTGAGAACCTGTGATCATCTGGGTTTTGTCATAAAGCTGTTGCTGGATCTGGACGATAATACTATTAAATTTGTACCTGATTTTGAAGACTTTGAAGTTGCCCTGGTAAATGTCTATAACATGATGCTAAAATCCATAAGTCTGATTCCTCGGGTGGAGCCGCAGCTGCTGCATTCAGAAACGGTAAACATATTTTTTACATTTTGTGTGACATCTTGCCAATATTGTGTGTGTTTCATAGGTGCTATTTTCACAATCCTATTATGAGGGATAACATTTATCTGAAATATATAAAACTATTCGGTGTACTATGAAAATATAACTTTCAGAATTTTCTGCCCAGTTTGAATAGACTTTTTAGTATATTAGAATTTCTTGTTTCTGATGTTAAGACAAAGCATAATACTTCATGACACTTCTGGGACAAAAATGTTACCTCCAGCTGTTTAATATCAGCTAAATACTGAAATGAGCTCTTATGACATAATTCAACATGAACGTTATATCTTAAAGGAGCTGTGTGTCATTTTTTAGAGGATCTAATAACAGAATTGTAATATAATATACATAACTATGTCTTCAGAGGTGTACAAAGACCTTAAATAATGAAGCGTTATGTTTTTATTACCTTAGAAAAAGCTGTTTCTGTCTTTGCATGGAATTTGCCATGTTGTTTCTACAGTAGCCCTAAACAGACAAGCTGCTTTACAGAGCGAGTTTCATAAATATGTTATCTCCTTTGGCAAAGAAATGAAAATGTGACAACATCTTAGTCTGTGGCAACCATCTTAGTGCTTTAAAAGGGATGGATGGGTGAGCCGTTAGTTGCAATTCTCAACCTCACCACTAGATTCTGCAAAATTTCAAACACTAGACCTTTAAATCAAGCAGCCTTTAAACATTGGTTATTAAAGGTCTCGTTGAACACGCAATTTCTGCCAATCTCATACTTCTCAAGTATTGCATACTTTGTGTCTTCGAAGAGTATTTAGAGTATTAACAAACACACCTCAACTTCGTCACCTCATCGCAAGAGTAACAAGCTACAGTTGCAGGCCCAAGGTGCAACCAATCTTTACGCAGTGCTGCCAATCTTGATGATAAGCAGGGTTTCCTTTTGTCTGTCAATTGACGCGTGGACGGGTAATTTCATTCGCCTTGTCATGGGCATGCTTTTCTGGGAGAATTGCCCAATAAGGGACTAAGAGAAGTTGTTTTATGTCAGGGTCTTTCATGTTCGGAAACAAACTTTCCGAAACCTACATGAACCTTGGGGGAGTGTATCAAGCACAGAAATACTAGGTAATGCGTCCAACTAGTTTTTGACCATGTGAAGCTTGAGAAGCCAGCACGTTTAACATGGTAAAGAAGTCAGCGTTAAATTATACCTTTAAAATACCATTTGTGCTTCTGTACTTACACAATTTATACTCTCTCATTCCAGCCTGACCCAAAAACACACAGTACCCTTAAACCCATTGTCCTGCCAGAGATCCTGAAGGCCCAGCAGCAGAAGGTCAGGCAGGTAATCCGTACAGAAAGTACCAGACCCTCAGTGAACATTCGTCTCTATGATAAGTATGCCCCGCTGGTGTCCCAGCAAGCTGACGACGATGTGACCCAGTTCCTCCAAGAGCAGCACTCATTCCATGAGCTGATGATGGAGGTGACCCGTTACCAGCAGTTAGCTCATGAGATCCGGTACAGCACCGTCAAGGTTCGTTGTTCTTTACATCAGTTGTACTCATTCACAAAGCCCTTCCTTAAAAGACTAATAAAGACTTAAATGAATGAGACACATTAACTTTGTTTCAGGTGGTGCGTTTGGGTATGTTCGAAGTTCACTCTCATGAGCTGGTCCAGGCTCTTGTTAAGCGAACGGAGGGTCTTTTGGAGAGAATGGTCAATCACATGTTACAGAATCATCGAGAGTTCAATAAGAAGTAAGGCTTAGAACATTTAAAAAACATTTAGTAACCTGTTGTTCCAGGCAGGTAATGTGTGTTGTTATTGATCTCTAGGTTGTGTGAGGAATATGATAAAATATCAAAGAAAGCCCTAAGAACTCCATCAAACACACAGGAACTTGTGGAGCTTAAGGTAAAACTGATCCGCTGTATTTATGAACCTTCTTTGTTTAGTTCCTATGACAATTTTGAGTATAGTGATTATATGTCACTTTGTCATTTGTTTTGTAGTTATATGTGGAGAAGGTGGAAACAAAGGAGATGCCTCTGCTGGAATTGAAGCTTCAGGAGTCAAATAGCCGGTTGTGTTTCTTGGTGGATTATGTCACATTCTCGCTCACAGATACCCGGCTGAACAGCGAGACCTTCAAGAGTCATGCACGCATGCCGGCAGTTTTTAATCAGCACCGTCAGATCATTAAGGAGAAGACCGGACAGTTCCAGGATGGACTCAAGGCATGGCAGACCCCACAGTGGGCCATAAAACCCACTTTCTTATCCATCAGATCAGGGGCTTCAACCAGGAAGAGGAGGCCTTTGGCTGGACTGTCTCTCAGTACCCACAGCTCAAGACGGTTCAGGACCGTCTGGTTCCGTACCTGCGGCTATATGAGATGGCGGCTGAGTTTCAAAAGCAGCACCATGAATGGGTGGACGGCCCACTCGCAGCTGTCAATCCAGACAAAGTAGAAGCTGATGTCGGGAACTACAGCCGTTCTTTGTACAAGCTTGAGAAAAGCTTCCAGGACTCACCCAACACTCTTCAGATCGCAACCTCTGTGAAGGCAGAAGTAGAGGCCTTTAAGGAGCACATTCCTTTAATGCAGGTACCTTGATGAGATATGAGGATTTTCATTTTGGTGACTAAACTTTTTATGGAATATTTGATCAGTATGTGTATAGACTACTTATTGGGAATAATTGAGTTGAAAACAGAGCTGACAATACTACGCTCTTACTGGAGGCTAAAGCATTACATAATAATAAATATAAATAAAAAATAGTTTACTGATTGATGATAATTTGTTTCGGCAGGTGTTGTGTAACCCCGGTCTCCGTGACCGCCATTGGGATGCCATGTCTGCAGTAGTGGTTTCCCCCCTCAGGCCGTCAGAAGAGGACGCCTGTGTGGGCAAGTTTGTTCCTCTCAATCTGGAGACTCATCTCGCCGCCTTTGAAACCATCAGTGAATCAGCCAGCAAGGAACACGGTCTCAAAAAGTCTCGTGAAACCGGGACCTCCATTCTGTCCTCATTTGATGAGATACAGATGCTGCTGGATGACCATATTGTCGAGACCCAGACCATGAGGCTCATGTAGCGCGTGTCAGGTGTGAGGTCTGATACTTGCATAAGGTTCAATATTGTTCGATATGGGCCACTGATCAGAAGGTAAGGAACGACTACTGGAGAGAGGGAGGCAACACAGCAGGTAGGTGAAAACTCAGAACTTTCTTTACTGGTTGAAATCTTGCGTTCATTGAATTTCCCAGTAGCAGTTTGTCTGAAGCATTTAAATTTCAACACTCATTCAGAACATACAATGTATGACAATGCTTATGATCAACTCTCTTTGTTTTGTATTTCAGGAAGTTATTCTCAAGACTCAGACAAATCAGATCAATTGAAAACAACTGTCAAATACTTTGTATAAAATGAAATAATAAAATAAACTTGTTGAAAACTAAACAGACTCAGTTTCTGTAACCCAACAAAATTGAGAGAAAAAATAAACAAGGTTCTCAAAACATTATCATAAATTCAAAACTCAAAATGTGACAGTCTTTTCAGCAAAATGAATCAAATATTCAAGATTCACTGAATTGATTCAGTTATTTTCAGTTCAGATTGAAATGACTCCGATCAAAAGATTTGTTGACTCCTCAGAATCAATTAGTTCAGATCCAATGTCTCTCTTGTCCAAAACCATGCGCGGAGATTGCGGGGGGCAGGGGGAGCATTGCCCCCCCTGGCGGCTGAAACGGGTAATTGCATTGTTTCAACAAAAAAAATAATTGCATTCTTTAAAAAAATTATAGATTATAAATATCTTAAATAAAACAAAACAACTAAATGGTGGTAGGTAATACATCTGATTTCATATACTCCTTTAGTAAAAAAAAAATTCAGGGCTCTGGGTCATGTGACAAGTAACGTAAGTCCAGCGATTCTCAGCTAGCTATGGACAAAAATATGGACATAAGGAGATTTTTAAAACATCGAGCTCCAAATGACACAGATATTCAGTCTTCTGGATCTAACAAAGATACAACACAAACAACAGTAACCGATGATAACGACAGGCAAACAGACACCGCTGTGAACTTGGAGGATACACCGAGCAGCTCTGGATCAGCAGCAACCGCTAGCAGTCCTGACGTTCACCCCACGGCCACAGATGCACTAGCTGCACTAGGTAACACAAACACAGATTATCTTGGAGAAAAACACGGCTGTCCCAAGCAACCTGCTCTGCCCCAATCTATGCATACTGTAGCCTCTCACATGGCGTCTTTTTTATTTTTTCCCCTTGTCTCAAAATGTTTTAAATGATTCATTAAGTACAACAAAATGCGAAATATAACTTGTTTTTTAATCGCTCTCATTGCCACAATCTGTTTTGAAAAAAGGAAAGAAAAACTTTAAAAATCTTTTCGTTTTGGTTGAAGATAATATTTTAACAAAAGTGGTCCGCATTTTATTGCGTTGATCCTAATTGTGTCCGAAGATGCGATGCAAAGTCAAGTGGCTTACCTGTTTACTAATAGAATGATTGTATTGTTGTACTGTTTTTTCTTCTTCTTTGGGTTAAAAATAAATATATGTGTTTATTTAGCATGTTTGTTGTGTCCATATGTGTTAGTGCTGTGTTCCCCAATTGATAGCCCAGGTCCCAGCTGCTACAATGATTTTTTTTGTCCCCCCTGGCTCGAATGTCAAACTCCGCCTATGTCCAAAACTCAAGGAAAAAATATGGAAAAAACAAGGTTTCAGTCCTATTTGTCCAAAAACAAAAGGAAAAGATTTCTCATACCAGTTTGATGAATTCAAGATCAAAGCGCAACAATCAAATTGTCTCCGTGGGTGGCTCGCCTTTTACATACGCTCATACGCGTCTCACGTGTCCAGGATGGTGATCACAATTTCTCAGAAGAACACATACATGAAAAAAAGGAAGAAACAAAAAAAAACAGCCTTGTAAAAACAAGGCAAAACAATAATTAATCTTCCATTCGAACATTTTCACCAACAAACATCATATATACATTTTAAACAACATATTGACTCAATATCTTG
Source organism: Barbatula barbatula (assembly GCF_947034865.1). Classification (NCBI taxonomy): domain Eukaryota; kingdom Metazoa; phylum Chordata; class Actinopteri; order Cypriniformes; family Nemacheilidae; genus Barbatula; species Barbatula barbatula. The sequence goes on from NC_136772.1 coordinate 11,657,477, forward strand.
ACACTTCTACATCACATTATCACTCGTCATTGACTCATTTGCATCTTCACATGCGGTTAGCTTTAGCCCAGCGTGCAAACTAGCACTAGCTCACACGCTATGCATAAGCGCCTATATGAACGCTAACATCACATAACTAATTTTTCAACTAAGTCTGCAACAGTTTTCTTGTGAAAAGTCAAGCCAATATATGAAAAAACAACTCACCAAGGCAAAAATGTCATATCTCGTTCAATAAGATAATTCGCGGTGATTTTGGTGCTCCGTGCATCTACATCAGTTTTTTATTCTCAATTCTCTGTTCCGTCTCCTTCTCACTTCGTCGTCAGCTCTTCAAAGTTATCACTTTCACTCATAAACAAAATCTTTTGATTGCATTCAAGTTACTTTTTCAATATCTATCCTCTGACTCGCTCTCTCTCAACGTCTCTGACCGCCGCAACGTCGCGGGCGCAATGAATCTCAGTGCGCTGCTACCATTGGCTCGTTGGAGTGTCAATCAGTGTCAAGTTTCATATTTATGCTCACGGTTAAACAACAGTAATATCACTGTGATTTTTAGCTTTGAAATACATTATGTAATATCAAAGTGTTGTTTACAATAAACTACATCATATTTAAAGTGAGATTTTCAGTTTTATCACTGTGGTTCCCTTTCTGCATTCCTTCTTTTCCTTGTCCCTTCTCTAGAAAGTTGCGTCTTGTTAATGTGGAGGACTTCCACAATGAGTCCCTGGAGCTTTCTGCCTTTCAGCAGCAAGTCAATGAACAGATTAAATGTGCCAATGAAGTCCTTCTCGGAAGGTAAACACATAAAACTCTTTTCACATGCTTACTGCCTTTTGCTTAGACAATCAAGATCAGCAAACTGCATCTTGCAAAAACAATGTAATTTTGTCTCTTTTCAATGAAACAGGTGGATACCAGAAGTGCAGCAAATTTATAATCTTGGTATCAAGCGCAAACTGGTCCCCAGCAACACCAGTGTCACTCGGCTCCGGTCTTTTTACAACTGCGTTGCCACACTCATGACCTCCCAGCTTCAAAGCCTGGCACTTGAATCCATTCAGAATTTCACACAACTCATTGCTGAAGACCCTGTAAGATCTGCTCTATCGTTGCATGCTATTATCTTTTACAGGCTAACAACCTCATAAATCCTTAAGACTTGGAAGGTAACATGCTTTTTCCGTACTGAAGCTTTCTGTGAGAACCTGTGATCATCTGGGTTTTGTCATAAAGCTGGTGCTGGATCTGGACGATAATACTATTAAATTTGTACCTGATTTTGAAGACTTTGAAGTTGCCCTGGTAAATGTCTATAACATGATGCTAAAATCCATAAGTCTGATTCCTCGGGTGGAGCCGCAGCTGCTGCATTCAGAAACGGTAAACATATTTTTTACATTTTTTGTGACATCTTGCCAATATTGTGTGTGTTTCATAGGTGCTATTTTCACAATCCTATTATGAGGGATAACATTTATCTGAAATATATAAAACTATTCGGTGTACTATGAAAATATAACTTTCAGAATTTTCTGCCCAGTTTGAATAGACTTTTTAGTATATTAGAATTTCTTGTTTCTGATGTTAAGACAAAGCATTAGGGATGAGCGAGTACAGCATTATCTGTATCTGTATCTGTTAACCATATGAATTATCTGTATCTGTACTCGGACTGGGCGGGGTTTAACCAGGAAGTGGTCGGGTTGTCTTGAAAGGGGCGGGGCTTTAACCAGTATGTTATTTTTAATCATGCAATTGCTATGGGTTGATCAGAAATTGTTATATTTATTGCTGATTAGAAAACTATTTACATGACAGCATCAGCATTGAGCTTCAGATCAATGGTTTTGATCACGATAACAAACGAACTATATACAGAACAAGTTATGCAACAATTAATACAACACATGTGGTTGCAATTGTGAAGAAAAATGTAATGAACAAGAGTTTTCATCTAAACATAACTTTCTTTTTTTAACTTTAAATTTTTTTATGATCAGTGATTTTTTTTTTGGTTCTTTTTTTTTTCACACCAGGTGTGTGTGTGTGTAGCTAATTAATTTGTAATAGCCTATAGTTTTTATACCACTAACTTACTTTATTTTTTTGCTTGAAGTCAAAAAACTGGTTAGAGTCAGCAGACGGTTAAAAAAAGAAAAAAAATGGTTCGCGTTCTACCAAGCACCACGTCTGAACAAACCCAACGTTTACCAGAACTCTACTGGTTAATAAGTACTGCAAAAAAAAACAAAATAAAAAACAAACCTGAAGCTCAAGAAACCCTAAACGTTAACGGAAAAGACCCGCGAACCTGAGTGACTGAGGGAGAGACAGAGAGAGAAAGAGAGCTGTTCTCTTCTCAGCGTTCTGTGTGTGAGTGAGTGGGCAGAGCGGGACACAGCAAATCTGTATGTGTAAGGGAGGGGCGCTGTGACTAGCCTATCACAGAACGCAGACACAGTCAGCTACCCAATGAGGATTTTTATTCCATCCGAGCAAAGATATTAACTCGCATTACTCGTATAATACTTGTACTCGGCAAATATGCTTTATCCGTACCGGATACTCGTTTCAGCCGAGTATCCGGCTCAACTCTACAAAGCATAATACTTCATGACACTTTTGGGACAAAAATGTTACCTCCAGCTGTTTAATATCAGCTAAATATTGAAATGAGCTCTTATGACATAATTCAACATGAATGTTATATCTTAAAGGTGCTGTGTGTCATTTTTTAGAGGATCTAATAACAGAATTGTAATATAATATAAATAACTATGTCTTCAGAGGTGTACAAAGACCTTAAATAATGAAGCGTTATGTTTTTATTACCTTAGAAAAAGCTGTTTCTGTCTTTGCATGGAATTTGCCATGTTGTTTCTACAGTAGCCCTAAACAGACAAGCTGCTTTACAGAGCGAGTTTCATAAATATGTTATCTCCTTTGGCAAAGAAATGAAAATGTGACAACATCTTAGTGCTTTAAAAGGGATGGATGGGTGAGCCGTTAGTTGCAATTCGCAACCTCACCACTAGATTCTGCAAAATTTCAAACACTAGACCTTTAAATCAAGCAGCCTTTAAACATTGGTTATTAAAGGTCTCGTTGAACACGCAATTTCTGCCAATCTCATACTTCTCAAGTATTGCATACTTTGTGTCTTCGAAGAGTATTTAGAGTATTAACAAACACACCTCAACTTCGTCACCTCATCGCAAGAGTAACAAGCTACAGTTGCAGGCCCAAGGTGCAACCAATCTTTACGCAGTGCTGCCAATCTTGATGATAAGCAGGGTTTCCTTTTGTCTGTCAATTGACGCGTGGACGGGTAATTTCATTCGCCTTGTCATGGGCATGCTTTTCTGGGAGAATTGCCCAATAAGGGACTAAGAGAAGTTGTTTTATGTAAGGGTCTTTCATGTTCGGAAACAAACTTTCTGAAACCTACACGAACCTTGGGGGAGTGTATCAAGCACAGAAATACTAGGTAATGCGTCCAACTAGTTTTTGACCATGTGAAGCTTGAGAAGCCAGCACGTTTAACATGGTAAAGAAGTCAGCGTTAAATTATACCTTTAAAATACCATTTGTGCTTCTGTACTTACACAATTTATACTCTCTCATTCCAGCCTGACCCAAAAACACACAGTACCCTTAAACCCATTGTCCTGCCAGAGATCCTGAAGGCCCAGCAGCAGAAGGTCAGGCAGGTAATCCGTACAGAAAGTACCAGACCCTCAGTGAACATTCGTCTGTATGATAAGTATGCCCCGCTGGTGTCCCAGCAAGCTGACGAGAATGTGACCCAGTTCCTCCAAGAGCATCACTCATTCCATGAGCTGATGATGGAGGTGACCCGTTACCAGCAGTTAGCTCATGAGATCCGGCACAGCACTGTCAAGGTTCGTTGTTCTTTACATCAGTTGTACTCATTCACAAAGCCCTTCCTTAAAAGACTAATAAAGACTTAAATGAATGAGACACATTAACTTTGTTTCAGGTGGTGCGTTTGGGTATGTTCGAAGTTCACTCTCATGAGCTGGTCCGGGCTCTTGTTAAGCGAGCGGAGGGTCTTATGGAGAGAATGGTCAATCACATGTTACAGAATCATCGAGAGTTCAATAAGAAGTAAGGCTTAGAACATTTAAAAAACATTTAGTAACCTGTTGTTCCAGGCAGGTAATGTGTGGTGTTATTGATCTCTAGGTTGTGTGAGGAATATGATAAAATATCAAAGAAAGCCCTAAGAACTCCATCAAACACACAGGAACTTGTGGAGCTTAAGGTAAAACTGATCCGCTGTATTTATGAACCTTCTTTGTTTAGTTCCTATGACAATTTTGAGTATAGTGATTATATGTCACTTTGTCATTTGTTTTGTAGTTATATGTGGAGAAGGTGGAAACAAAGGAGATGCCTCTGCTGGAATTGAAGCTTCAGGAGTCAAATAGCCGGTTGTGTTTCTTGGTGGATTATGTCACATTCTCGCTCACAGATACCCGGCTGAACAGCGAGACCTTCAAGAGTCATGCACGCATGCCGGCAGTTTTTAATCAGCACCGTCAGATCATTAAGGAGAAGACCGGACAGTTCCAGGATGGACTCAAGGCATGGCAGACCCCACAGTGGGCCATAAAACCCATTTCAATTCTTAACACAAGAAACTTAGTGTACAGAATGATTGCTCAAACCAAACATAGGAAACATGCAGACAATGTCATCATGGCAACAAAATAATTTGGCGATGGTTTACAGACAAAACAAACCTTCTTATTACACAACTCTATTGTTAAGTGCATCTTAAGTCCCTGTGAACTGGAAGTTGCGATCGTTTACATTTTTGTATTCTGACGTATTTCCAAATGGAACGAAAAGTAGAATGAGAATAAATAGTGGGCGCGGCTTTTTTATTTCACTTCGATTTGAATGGCTGTCTAAAAACAGGCGTTGCACTTTGAAAGGGAACTGGCAGCAGTCTGACAGTTGAAAGGGAGGAGTTAACAGATGCTCCGCCTTAGCTATCTAACTTGAGATGGATAGTCACTAGAGAGTATTTTCAGATTTGTACTAGGGATGGGCGATATGGACAAAAAATTAAATCTAGATATTTTTGACGATTATAACGATAACGATAATTAGACGATATCCATTAAAAATGTGTTTTTAAAAGTCTGAGTTGCTTAATCACTGATGATAATAATGGGCACATTGTTGAATGAAAAGAGTGCTTATTTATTTTCTTTAACATGTAAGTATTCAAGAAAAAACATTTCAAAGACATACAAAATAATTGAACTAGTGTAAGAACATCGAACTCTGAGTAAACTTTCAGTTGTACACCTCTTCTGTAGTGTAAATTGTGCAGCATACAAGCAAGATGAAATTATAATATATGATATAAATTGGCCACCTTTGGTAACATCTCTGAGCTCAGCAAATACCTGAAGAAAGCCCAGGCCCTCAATTCTAAACTGGACTCTCTTATAGAAAAGGTACTGAACTTTGGACAACGTAATACGTCCAGACTTTGGACAAAATTTTGGTGGCTTTTGATGCATATGAAACCATATAGTCCTTGAAAGTTTGCAGTGGGTTATTTTTAGCACATTTGTTAGTGATGCGTTAGAGTGCTGCTGACAATAGCAGCTATCATCACTCCATCTTCACTTTCTTATCCATCAGATCAGAGCCTTCAACCAGGAAGAGGAGGCCTTTGGCTGGACTGTCTCTCAGTACCCACAGCTCAAGACGGTTCAGGACCGTCTGGTTCCGTACCTGCGGCTATATGAGATGGCGGCTGAGTTTCAAAAGCAGCACCATGAGTGGGTGGACGGCCCACTCGCAGCTGTCAATCCAGACAAAGTAGAAGCTGATGTCGGGAACTACCGTTCTTTGTACAAGCTTGAGAAAAGCTTCCAGGACTCACACAACACTCTTCAGATCGCAACCTCTGTGAAGGCAGAAGTAGAGGCCTTTAAGGAGCACATTCCTTTAATGCAGGTACCTTGATGAGGATTTTCATTTTGGTGACTAAACTTTTTATGGAATATTTGATCAGTATGTGTATAGACTACTTATTGGGAATAATTGAGTTGAAAACAGAGCTGACAATACTACGCTCTTCCTGGAGGCTAAAGCATTTCATAATAATAAATATAAATAAAAAATGGTTTACTGATTGATGATAATTTGTTTCGGCAGGTGTTGTGTAACCCCGGTCTCCGTGACCGCCATTGGGATGCCATGTCTGCAGTAGTGGGCTTCCCCCTCAGGCCGTCAGAAGAGGACGCCTGTGTGGGCAAGTTTGTTCCTCTCAATCTGGAGACTCATCTCACCGCCTTTGAAACCATCAGTGAATCAGCCAGCAAGGAACACGGTCTCGAAAAGGCCATGGAGCGCATGGCCGGTGAATGGGCCGGGATGGAGTTTACCCTCCTGCCCTATCGTGAAACCGGGACCTCCATTCTGTCCTCATTGGATGAGGTACAGATGCAGCTGGATGACCATATTGTCAAGACCCAGACCATGAGAGGTTCATGTAGCGCGTGTGAGGTCTGATACTTGCATAAGGTTCAATATTGTTCGATATGGGCCACTGATCAGAAGGTAAGGAACGACTACTGGAGAGAGGGAGGCAACACAGCAGGTAGGTGAAAACTCAGAACTTTCTTTACTGGTTGAAATCTTGCGTTCATTGAATTTCCCAGTAGCAGTTTGTCTGAAGCATTTAAATTTCAACACTCATTCAGAACATAAAATGTATGACAATGCTTATGATCAACTGTCTTTGTTTTGTATTTCAGGAAGTTATTCTCAAGACTCAGACAAATCAGATCAATTGAAAACAACTGTCAAATACTTTGTATAAAATGAAATAATAAAATAAACTTGTTGAAAACTAAACAGACTCAGTTTCTGTAACCCAACAAAATTGAGAGAAAAAATAAACAAGGTTCTCAAAACATTATCATAAATTCAAAACTCAAAATGTGACAGTCTTTTCAGCAAAATGAATCAAATATTCAAGATTCACTGAATTGATTCAGTTATTTTCAGTTCAGATTGAAATGACTCAGATCAAAAGATTTGTTGACTCCTCAGAATCAATTAGTTCAGATCCAATGTCTCTCTTGTCCAAAACTCAAGGAAAACATATGGAAAAAACAAGGTTTCAGTCCTATTTGTCCAAAAACAAAAGGAAAAGATTTCTCATACCAGTTTGATGAATTCAAGATCAAAGCGCAACAATCAAATTGTCTCCGTGGGTGGCTCGCCTTTTACATACGCTCATACGCGTCTCACGTGTCCAGGATGGTGATCACAATTTCTCCGAAGAACACATACATGAAAAAAAAGAAACAAAAAAAAAACAGCCTTGTAAAAACAAGGCAAAACAATAATTAATCTTCCATTCGAACATTTTCATCAACAAACATCATATATACATTTTAAACAACATATTGACTCAATATCTTGACACTTCTACATGACATTATCACTCGTCATTGACTCATTTGCATCTTCACATGCGGTTAGCTTTAGCCCAGCGTGCAAATTAGCACTAGCTCACACGCTATGCATAAGCGCCTATATGAACACTAACATCACATTACTAATTTTTCAACTAAGTCTGCAACAGTTTTCTTTTGAAAAGTCAAGCCAATATATGAAAAAACAACTCACCAAGGCAAAAATGTCATATCTCGTTCAATAAGATAATTCGCGGTGATTTTGGTGCTCCGTGCATCTACATCAGTTTTTTATTCTCAATTCTCTGTTCCGTCTCCTTCTCACTTCGTCGTCAGCTCTTCAAAGTTATCACTTTCACTCATAAACAAAATCTTTTGATTGCATTCAAGTTACTTTTTCAATATCTATCCTCTGACTCGCTCTCTCTCAACGTCTCTGACCGCCGCAACGTCGCGGGCGCAATGAATCTCAGTGCGCTGCTACCATTGGCTCGTTGGAGTGTCAATCAGTGTCAAGTTTCATATTTATGCTCACGGTTAAACAACAGTAATATCACTGTGATTTTTAGCTTTGAAATACATTATGTAATATCAAAGTGTTGTTTACAATAAACTACATCATATTTAAAGTGAGATTTTCATTTTTATCACTGTGGTTCCCTTTCTGCATTCCTTCTTTTCCTTGTCCCTTCTCTAGAAAGTTGCGTCTTGTTAATGTGGAGGACTTCCACAATGAGTCGCTGGAGCTTTCTGCCTTTCATCAGCAAGTCAATGAACAGATTAAATGTGCCAATGAAGTCCTTCTCGGAAGGTAAACACATAAAACTCTTTTCACATGCTTACTGCCTTTTGCTTAGACAATCAAGATCAGCAAACTGCATCCTACAAAAACAATGTTACTATGTCTCTTTTCAATGAAACAGGTGGATACCAGAAGTGCAGCAAATTTATAATCTTGGTATCAAGCGCAAACTGGTCTCCAGCAAAACCAGTGTCACTCGGCTCCGGTCTTTTTACAACTGCGTTGCCACACTCATGACCTCCCAGCTTCAAAGCCTGGCACTTGAATCCATTCAGGATTACACACAACTCATTGCCGAAGACCCTGTGAGATCTGCTCTATCGTTGCATGCTATTATCTTTTACAGGCTAACACCCTCATAAATCCTTAAAACTTGGAAGGTAACATGCTTTTTTCCTTACTGAAGTTTTCTGTGAGAACCTGTGATCATCTGGGTTTTGTCATAAAGCTGGTGCTGGATCTGGACGATAATACTATTAAATTTGTACCTGATTTTGAAGACTTTGAAGTTGCCCTGGTAAATGTCTATAACATGATGCTAAAATCCATAAGTCTGATTCCTCGGGTGGAGCCGCAGCTGCTGCATTCAGAAACGGTAAACATATTTTTTACATTTTTTGTGACATCTTGCCAATATTGTGTGTGTTTCATAGGTGCTATTTTCACAATCCTATTATGAGGGATAACATTTATCTGAAATATATAAAACTATTCGGTGTACTATGAAAATATAACTTTCAGAATTTTCTGCCCAGTTTGAATAGACTTTTTAGTATATTAGAATTTCTTGTTTCTGATGTTAAGACAAAGCATTAGGGATGAGCGAGTACAGCATTATCTGTATCTGTATCTGTTAACCATATGAATTATCTGTATCTGTACTCGGACTGGGCGGGGTTTAACCAGGAAGTGGTCGGGTTGTCTTGAAAGGGGCGGGGCTTTAACCAGTATGTTATTTTTAATCATGCAATTGCTATGGGTTGATCAGAAATTGTTATATTTATTGCTGATTAGAAAACTATTTACATGACAGCATCAGCATTGAGCTTCAGATCAATGGTTTTGATCACGATAACAAACGAACTATATACAGAACAAGTTTTGCAACAATTAATACAACACATGTGGTTGCAATTATGAAGAAAAATGTAATGAACAAGAGTTTTCATCTAAACATAACTTTCTTTTTTTAACTTAAAATTTTTTTATGATCAGTGATTTTTTTTTTGGTTCTTTTTTTTTCACACCAGGTGTGTGTGTGTGTGTGTGTGTAGCTAATTAATTTGTAATAGCCTATAGTTTTTAAACCACTAACTTACTTACTTTATTTTTTTGCTTGAAGTCAAAAAACTGGTTAGAGTCAGCAGACGGTTAAAAAAAGAAAAAAAAATCTCAGACAGGCAGAGACGCAACGCTAGTCGCGTTCTACCAAGCACCACGTCTGAACAAACCCAACGTTTACCAGAACTCTACTGGTTAATAAGTACTGCAAAAAAAAAACGAAATAAAAAACAAACCTGAAGCTCAAGAAAACCTAAACGTTAACGGAAAAGACCCGCGAACCTGAGTGACTGAGGGAGAGACAGAGAGAGAAAGAGAGCTGTTCTCTTCTCAGCGTTCTGTGTGTGAGTGAGTGGGCAGAGCGGGACACAGCAAATCTGTATGTGTAAGGGAGGGGCGCTGTGACTAGCCTATCACAGAACGCAGACACAGTCAGCTACCCAATGAGGATTTTTATTCCATCCGAGCAAAGATATTAACTCGCATTACTCGTATAATACTTGTACTCGGCAAATATGCTTTATCCGTACCGGATACTCGTTTCAGCCGAGTATCCGGCTCAACTCTACAAAGCATAATACTTCATGACACTTTTGGGACAAAAATGTTACCTCCAGCTGTTTAATATCAGCTAAATATTGAAATGAGCTCTTATGACATAATTCAACATGAATGTTATATCTTAAAGGTGCTGTGTGTCATTTTTTAGAGGATCTAAAAACAGAATTGTAATATAATATACATAACTATGTCTTCAGAGGTGTACAAAGACCTTAAATAATGAAGCGTTATGTTTTTATTACCTTAGAAAAAGCTATTTCTGTCTTTGCATGGAATTTGCCATGTTGTTTCTACAGTAGCCCTAAACAGACAAGCTGCTTTACAGAGCGAGTTCCATAAATATGTTATCTCCTTCGGCAAAGAAATTAAAATGTGACAACATCTTTGTCTGTGGCAACCATCTTAGTGCTTTAAAAGGGATGGATGGGTGAGCCGTTAGTTGCAATTCGCAACCTCACCACTAGATTCTGCAAAATTTCAAACACTAGACCTTTGAATCAAGCAGCCTTTAAACATTGGTTATTAAAGGTCTGGTTGAACACGCAATTTCTGCCAATCTCATACTTCTCAAGTATTGCATACTTTGTTTCTTCGAAGAGTATTTAGAGTATTAACAAACACATCTCAACTTCGTCACCTCATCGCAAGAGTAACAAGCTACAGTTGCAGGCCCAAGGTGCAACCAATCTTTACGCAGTGCTGCCAATCTTGATGATAAGCAGGGTTTCCTTTTGTCTGTCAATTGACGCGTGGACGGGTAATTTCATTCGCCTTGTCATGGGCATGCTTTTCTGGGAGAATTGCCCAATAAGGGACTAAGAGAAGTTGTTTTATGTAAGGGTCGTTCATGTTCGGAAACAAACTTTCTGAAACCTACACGAACCTTGGGGGAGTGTATCAAGCACAGAAATACTAGGTAATGCGTCCAACTAGTTTTTGACCATGTGAAGCTTGAGAAGCCAGCAAGTTTAACATGGTAAAGAAGTCAGCGTTAAATTATACCTTTAAAATACCATTTGTGCTTCTGTACTTACACAATTTATACTCTCTCATTCCAGCCTGACCCAAAAACACACAGTACCCTTAAACCCATTGTCCTGCCAGAGATCCTGAAGGCCCAGCAGCAGAAGGTCAGGCAGGTAATCCGTACAGAAAGTACCAGACCCTCAGAGCACATTCGTCTCTATGATAAGTATGCCCCGCTGGTGTCCCAGCAAGCTGACGAGAATGTGACCCAGTTCCTCCAAGAGTAGCACTCATTCCATGAGCTGATGATGGAGGTGACCCGTTACCAGCAGTTAGCTCATGAGATCCGGTACAGCACCGTCAAGGTTCGTTGTTCTTTACATCAGCTGTACTCATTCACAAAGCCCTTCCTTAAAAGACTAATAAAGACTTAAATGAATGAGACACATTAACTTTCCTTTGTTTCAGGTGGTGCGTTTGGGTATGTTCGAAGTTCACTCTCATGAGCTGGTCCGGGCTCTTGTTAAGCGAGCGGAGGGTCTTATGGAGAGAATGGTCAATCACATGTTACAGAATCATCGAGAGTTCAATAAGAAGTAAGGCTTAGAACATTTAAAAAACATTTAGTAACCTGATGTTCCAGGCAGGTAATGTGTGGTGTTATTGATCTCTAGGTTGTGTGAGGAATATGATAAAATATCAAAGAAAGCCCTAAGAACTCCATCAAACACACAGGATCTTGTGGAGCTTAAGGTAAAACTGATCCGCTGTATTTATGAACCTTCTTTGTTTAGTTCCTATGACAATTTTGAGTATAGTGATTATATGTCACTTTGTCTTTTGTTTTGTAGGTATATGTGGAGAAGGTGGAAACAAAGGAGATGCCTCTGCTGGAATTGAAGCTTCAGGAGTCAAATAGCCGGTTGTGTTTCTTGGTGGATTATGTCACATTCTCGCTCACAGATACCCGGCTGAACAGCGAGACCTTCCAGAGTCATGCACGCATGCCGGCAGTTTTTAATCAGCACCGTCAGATCATTAAGGAGAAGACCGGACAGTTCCAGGATGGACTCAAGGCATGGCAGACCCCACAGTGGGCCATAAAACCCATTTCAATTCTTAACACAAGAAACTTACTGTACAGAATGATTGCTCAAACCAAACATAGGAAACATGCAGACAATGTCATCATGGCAACAAAATAATTTGGCGATGGTTTACAGACAAAACAAACCTTCTTATTGCACAACTCTATTGTTAAGTGCATCTTAAGACCCTGTGAACTGGAAGTTGTGATCGTTTACATTTTTGTATTCTGACGTATTTCCAAATGGAACGAAATGTAGAATGAGAATAAATAGTGGGCGCGGCTTTTTTATTTCACTTCGATTTGAATGGCTGTCTAAAAACAGGCGTTGCACTTTGAAAGGGAACTGGCAGCAGTCTGACAGTTGAAAGGGAGGAGTTAACAGATGCTCCGCCTTAGCTATCTAACTTGAGATGGATAGTCACTAGAGAGTATTTTCAGATTTGTACTAGGGATGGGCGATATGGACAAAAAATTAAATCTAGATATTTTTGACGATTATAACGATAACGATAATTAGACGATATCCATTAAAAATGTGTTTTTAAAAGTCTGAGTTGCTTAATCACTGATGATAATAATGGGCACATTGTTGAATGAAAAGAGTGCTTATTTATTTTCTTTAACATGTAAGTATTCAAGAAAAAACATTTCAAAGACATACAAAATAATTGAACTAGTGTAAGAACATCGAACTCTGAGTAAACATTCAGTTGTACACCTCTGCTGTAGTGTAAATTGTGCAGCATACAAGCAAGATGAAATTATAATATATGATATAAATTGGCCACCTTTGGTAACATCTCTGAGATCAGCAAATACCTGAAGAAAGCCCAGGCCCTCATTTCTAAACTGGACTCTCATATAGAAAAGGTACTGAACTTTGGACAACGTAATACGTCCAGACTTTGGACAAAATTTTGGTGGCTTTTGATGCATATGAAACCATATAGTCCTTGAAAGTTTGCAGTGGGTTATTTTTAGCACATTTGTTAGTGATGCGTTAGAGTGCTGCTGACAATAGCAGCTATCATCACTCCATCTTCACTTTCTTATCCATCAGATCAGAGGCTTCAACCAGGAAGAGGAGGCCTTTGGCTGGACTGTCTCTCAGTACCCACAGCTCAAGACGGTTCAGGACCGTCTGGGTCCGTACCTGCGGCTATATGAGATGGCGGCTGAGTTTCAAAAGCAGCACCATGAATGGGTGGACGGCCCACTCGCAGCTGTCAATCCAGACAAAGTAGAAGCTGATGTCGGGAACTACAGCCGTTCTTTGTACAAGCTTGAGAAAAGCTTCCAGGACTCACACAACACTCTTCAGATCGCAACCTCTGTGAAGGCAGTAGAGGCCTTTAAGGAGCACATTCCTTTAATGCAGGTACCTTGATGAGGATTTTCATTTTGGTGACTAAACTTTTTATGGAATATTTGATCAGTATGTGTATAGACTACTTATTGGGAATAATTGAGTTGAAAACAGAGCTGACAATACTACGCTCTTACTGGAGGCTAAAGCATTACATAATAATAAATATAAATAAAAAATGGTTTACTGATTGATGATAATTTGTTTCGGCAGGTGTTGTGTAACCCCGGTCTCCGTGACCGCCATTGGGATGCCATGTCTGCAGTAGTGGGCTTCCCCCTCAGGCCGTCAGAAGAGGACGTCTGTGTGGGCAAGTTTGTTGCTCTCAATCTGGAGACTCATCTCGCCGCCTTTGAAACCATCAGTGAATCAGCCAGCAAGGAACACGGTCTCGAAAAGGCCATGGAGCGCATGGCCGGTGAATGGGCCGGGATGGAGTTTACCCTCCTGCCATATCGTGAAACCGGGACCTCCATTCTGTCCTCATTGGATGAGGTACAGATGCAGCTGGATGACCATATTGTCAAGACCCAGACCATGAGAGGCTCATGTAGCGCGTGTGAGGTCTGATACTTGCATAAGGTTCAATATTGTTCGATATGGGCCACTGATCAGAAGGTAAGGAACGACTACTGGAGAGAGGGAGGCAACACAGCAGGTAGGTGAAAACTCAGAACTTTCTTTACTGGTTGAAATCTTGCGTTCATTGAATTTCCCAGTAGCAGTTTGTCTGAAGCATTTAAATTTCAACACTCATTCAGAACATACAATGTATGACAATGCTTATGATCAACTCTCTTTGTTTTGTATTTCAGGAAGTTATTCTCAAGACTCAGACAAATCAGATCAATTGAAAACAACTGTCAAATACTTTGTATAAAATGAAATAATAAAATAAACTTGTTGAAAACTAAACAGACTCAGTTTCTGTAACCCAACAAAATTGAGAGAAAAAATAAACAAGGTTCTCAAAACATTATCATAAATTCAAAACTCCAAATGTGAAAGTCTTTTCAGCAAAATGAATCAAATATTCAAGATTCACTGAATTGATTCAGTTATTTTCAGTTCAGATTGAAATGACTCAGATCAAAAGATTTGTTGACTCCTCAGAATCAATTAGTTCAGATCCAATGTCTCTCTTGTCCAAAACTCAAGGAAAAAATATGGAAAAAACAAAGTTTCAGTCCTATTTGTCCAAAAACAAAAGATTTCTCATACCAGTTTGATTAATTCAAGATCAAAGCGCAACAATCAAATTGTCTCCGTGGGTGGCTCGCCTTTTACATACGCTCATACGCGTCTCACGTGTCCAGGATGGTGATCACAATTTCTCAGAAGAACACCTACATGAAAAAAGGAAGAAACAAAAAAAACCAGCCTTGTAAAAACAAGGCAAAACAATAATTAATCTTCCATTCGAACATTTTCATCAACAAACATCATATATACATTTTAAACAACATATTGACTCAATATCTTGACACTTCTACATGACATTATCACTCGTCATTGACTCATTTGCATCTTCACATGCGGTTAGCTTTAGCCCAGCGTGCAAATTAGCACTAGCTCACACGCTATGCATAAGCGCCTATATGAACGCTAACATCACATTACTAATTTTTCAACTAAGTCTGCAACAGTTTTCTTGTGAAAAGTCAAGCCAATATATGAAAAAACAACTCACCAAGGCAAAAATGTCATATCTCGTTCAATAAGATAATTCCCGGTGATTTTGGTGCTCCGTGCATCTACATCAGTTTTTTATTCTCAATTCTCTGTTCCGTCTCCTCACTTCGTCGTCAGCTCTTCAAAGTTATCACTTTCACTCATAAACAAAATCTTTTGATTGCATTCAAGTTACTTTTTCAATATCTATCCTCTGACTCGCTCTCTCTCAACGTCTCTGACCGCCGCGGGCGCAATGAATCTCAGTGCGCTGCTACCATTGGCTCGTTGGAGTGTCAATCAATGCAGCACGATCAATGATTGGATGAAACACTTTCTCTTCTAAAACACTCGTTTTTCTCTCTCTTATTCTTTTTCCTTACTTTTCCCATGTTTTTACACATCCTAAACACTTTTACTCGTAGCCTGGATTATCTGGGTTACACTCACCCTTCATCAAGCCATTCGAGGCTGAGATACGGTAAGCAATGGCAATTCACGAGTTCGCCCTCGCCAATAAACAGCTCCTCGTTGGGATAGATGGTAAAGCATGGGAATGAAGGTTATGCGTATTTGGCGTGTTGTGCAGGGAGTGCGCTCCGAGCTCGCCGGATCTATCCGAACCCGGAGCACTCTACCCTGCTCAGAGCAAGTGCTCCGGGCTCGGAACCGGCTCGAGCCCAGAACACACCCCCCAAATGCAAAATAGAGCTGGACAACCGCCGAAGTACGCATACACCCCCCAAAAATGCCATGCTTTGCGGTACGGAGGTGCAACCTGAATTTTAGTAAACGAAAGGATGAGGGCCTGTTAGGGCTATCGCTGCTGCGATACTGACCTCATGGCTAGTAGTGTCTGCTGCTACCGAGCACTAGTTGGAAGCTCGGGCCCCTGCGGGGGCAGTTGCTGCTGTGATACTAACCTCATTGCTAGTAGTGACTGCTGCTACGGAGCACTTGTTGGAAGCTCGGGCCCCTGCGGGGGCGGTCGCTGCTGCGATACTAACCTCATTGCTAGTAGTGTCTGCTGCTACAGAGCCCTTGTTGGAAGCTCGGGCCCCTGCGGGGGCGGTCGCTGCTGCGATACTAACCTCATTGCTAGTAGTGTCTGCTGCTACAGAGCACTTGTTGGAAGCTCGGGCCCCTGCGGGGGCGGTCGCTGCTGCGATACTAACCTCATTGCTGGTGGTGCCTGCTGCTACAGAGCACTTGTTGGAAGCTCGGGCCCCTGCGGGGGCGGTCGCTGCTGCGATACTGGCTTCATTGTTGGTGGTGCCTGCTGCTACAGAACACTTGTTGGAAGCTCATGCCCCTGCGGGGGCGGTCGCTGCTGCGATACTAACCTCATTGCTGGTGGTGCCTGCTGCTACAGAGCACTTGTTGGAAGCTCGGGCCCCTGCGGGGGCGGTCGCTGCTGCGATACTGGCTTCATTGCTGGTGGTTCCTGCTGCTACAGAGCACTTGTTGGAAGCTCGGGCCCCTGCGGGGGCGGTCGCTGCTGCGATACTGGCTTCATTGCTTGTGGTGCCTGCTGCTACAGAGCACTTGTTGGAAGCTCGGGCCCCTGCGGGGGCGGTCCCTGCTGCGATACTGGCTTAATTGCTGGTGGTGCCTGCTGCTACAGAGCACTTGTTGGAAGCTCGGGCCCCTGCGGGGGCGGTCGCTGCTGCGACACTGCCTTCAATGCTGGTGGTTCCTGCTGCTACAGACCACTTGTTGGAAGCTCGGGCCCCTGCGGGGGCGGTCGCTGCTGCGATACTGGCTTCATTGCTGGTGGTTCCTGCTGCTACAGGCCACTTGTTGGAAGCTCGGGCCCCTGCGGGGTCGGTCGCTACTGCGGTACTGGCTTCATTGCTGGTGGTTCCTGCTGCTACAGAGCACTTGTTGGAAGCTCGGGCCCCTGCGGGGGCGGTCGCTGCTGTGATACTGGCTTCATTGCTGGTGGTTCCTGCTGCTACAGACCACTTGTTGGAGGCTCAGACCCCTGCGGGGCAGGTCGCTGCTGCAATACTGTCTCCATGGCAAGTTGTGGCTGGTGCTGCAGAGTACTGGTTGGAAGATCGTGCCCATGCGGGGGTGGTTGCTGCTGCGATACTGTCTCCATGGCGAGTGGTGCAGTCTTCGAGACTTTTAGAACAACGTCGTGAGATGGAAGCGCTGGCTACCTTGTTAACAAACTGTATGGTGGTGCCACCTTCAGCAATGAAGACTGGCTCAGCTGAGCCCCAGATGAGAGAACCATCTCCTCCGGAGGCTTTCCCGGGTGACAAAGCTGGACAACTGGTAACTGTGAATGCGACACCTGCTTGAGTCGATTGGTCCTAAGGTGATGCGATCTTCAGGTAGTCATGCGTCAAAGTGGCTGAGGTTTGAACTAACATCCGAGACTATCAGATGATACGGGAAAGGAGTGTTCGATGGGCTTCCCTGAGGAGCGACAGGTCCGTCCGGATGTAGCTTCTAAAAGCCTCTGATGACCATCGGCCTAGGGACACAGCAAATTTCTAAGTGTTAAATTCTCACCTGCAGTGTGAAAATCAACACTTTTTCGGGGTTTATATAGGTCCACACTAAATTGAGTTAAATATACACTTTTAAAAGTGTTATAATTTTAATACTTACACAGTGAAATAAAAACTCTCGGAGTGTTCAAATTTAACACCACTAGTGTAATTTGTACTTTCTCAAAAGGCAAATTTTACACCAAAATAGTGCTGAAATTGAAATCTTAGTGTCAATAGTTTAACACTGTGTTAGGTAATTGTACACTAATTTAGTGTTTAAAAATGTCCTGATTAAGGTAATTTACATCTAGATCGAATTTATCTATAATTAAGATACATACATGTACAAAAAGAAAAGCAAACATAGTTTCAGTTTGATCTTTTATTTTTAACAAATGACATCTCAAACTAACAGAAATGAAGGTACAATATATTCACCATCTGACCCATATGGACACTGTAGATCAAAAGACCTTTAGAACCTCAGAGCATTTGCTTTAATAAATTCACTCATAGTTTCTATGTACTTTAAATGCATGATGATGCTCTGAGAGTAGAATTTCTCGATTCTGCCCTTGAATCTTCCTAATCCAAGTAGGTATGGCTGGCAGCCCTCCCTTTCACTGAGATGGCCTTCAATACTGGTGCAAGTCTGAAAAGACAAATATTGTATTTTAACAAAATAACATAAAAAGAAACTTCACTAATTCACAAAGTTTGTTAATAAAAAAAACAGTATAAAAAGTTCAAACCTCTTTAATTTATTGTAAAAAGTAAACATTTGATCACCCACCATTTCACCCCAAAAATGTGCTGACACCCCAAGGCTACCCAAGATACATATGACTTACATCATCAGAAAACAACTATCCAAGCTTACATGGCAAATTTACCATTTGGAAATACATACCGGTTTTGCCTTTTCAGCATTCAAGGCTTCTTTACTGCTGGTCCATGTGCACTGTTGGTTCTCTCTCCTCATAGTCAGTGCAAGTGCTTTGGGTTGAGGATCTTGTTGGCGAAATCACTGAAACAAAAAGTAAAAACTAATTTCCAAACACAATAACAACGGTAAAATTAAGAAAACCACATGTGACATTGTGTCTCTATAGTTTTGTGTATTGTTAAAATTGACAAAAAAGCTTTCTCATTCTCTTAGGGCTTAGTCAGCGCCTCACTGTGATGACGCTAGGGCGCCGCCCCCCTTAAGCCACAAAAAAAAAAAAAAATTAAAAAATTAAAACAAAAATAGTAATAATAATGAGAAAAACATCAGTATGTCATTATTTGTGTGTTTTAAATATGGAATGCACCCAGTAATACATGTAAAATATGATACAAAATCATATTTGCAACCTTTCCTCTGCCTGTCTGACCGCTTCATCAGCTCTGGGGCGATAGAGAAAGTGCCCAAAGGAGGCGGGTCTATGTAGCAGTTAAGCCAATTGCTAATTTAAGATATGAATGTATGACATAAAATTTAGCCAATCAGCGTTCTTAAATAGAATCCAAGAAGGGCGATCATTTTATCGCCCCAAGCCCTGATAGAATAAGGACTGGGCTCTAGGGGCGCCATTTTTACTAAACGACAATGGCGAGCGCGGACGTTACTCCTCCAAGACCCAACCCTAACTCGGTGAAATCTCTCCTCCAAGATCCGTTTGAGAGGAGAACTTTGTCGGAGAAAGTTCGGGTGAAAGAGCTGGGCCCAGATCAACCTGACCTCTCAATCAAACAGCAGGCTAGCGAAAAAGGGAAGCAGTATATGCGCGGCTTCTCCCGTAGCTTCACACACACACACACACACACACACACGTTTCTTTGTATATAGTTGACCTTAGCATAAAAATCATTCAGTTATATATGGTACTCTAAAAAATGTTAATAGTGTGGTTGCTAATATTACTGTATATATGTTTTGTATCAATTAATTGTTGCAGTTCTGGAGCACATTAACAATTAGTTACATTTAGTTTGATTATAAAATACTTTATGCTATTCTTCCAGTCAAAGGTTTGAGTTCAGCCACTTGATATCCATTTCTATATTATACATCCTTTATACAGTGTAAGAATTCCTATAAACTTTATAATAATTTAATGTTATTGTCCACTTTCCACTCTGTTCTGACAGCATGCATATTGTGTTGCCTATTTACTACCAATGGCACCAACAGCCTTTCCAAAAGATGTTACTTATATGTAGAAATAGTCAATTGTTTACAAGTTCAGTTTAAATGCAAATAAAAGGCTTGTGTTTGTGCATCATGATGTTTATGTTTTTGTGTACGAATGCCTCAACTTTTTAATATTGGCATTAAATAATTACTGACTATTTCACTGAGCACTGCTGTCCTGCAGTTTGTGTTAAATTTTATTGCGATGGTTACGGAAACAAAAAAGTATGGCACAGCCCCACCGAGAATATTTTTCACCAGCCGCCACTGCCGCAGTGGCGTAATTGAGTAGCTGCAGTTAACGTCAGATGATACTTTATAAAAGTACAGCAATTGTTCGTTTATAATAAAACGCCTCACAAAGTTTTGTTATTAGATAATTATCTGTCAGGGAAAAGCCTTGAAAGTACATTATACTACCAATCAATTTTTTTAACAACGCGTTTTGTCTTCGCCAATGCACCACAAAAAAGGCTTAAAAGTGCATATCAGCCCTGTACGAAAACATGTTAGGTCTCAGATACACCGTTAATGTGAACGGAAGAACTTGCGCCATAGCAGATCAACTGCGCGCTCGTCAGAACACACGAGAGTTAAATATCATTACAAGGAAATATATAAAATGACAGTGCGCTTTTTCAAAGCTGTTTCCTGTTGTATTAGCTTTTAAAAATAGCACTGTTGGGGAAGGGGCGGGAAACCCGACGATATTCGCGTAAATAACATTAACTAGGACCAACAAAAGTCACGTCATGTGTTTACGGAGTTCGGTATATACAAGTATAGATATCTGTGAAAACGCTGCACGACATATTAGACGTATGCGTTTCTTGGCCATGGCAAAGCACATGAGATCTGGCTAAACGGGTTGCATCTCATTTCATTAAAACGTTTACGTTGATCACAGAAATAAATGCATGATCTCCCACTAACAATTAATAAATATTACTAACCCTAGGTTATGTTGAAACTGATCATGATTAACTTAAAAAAACGTTATTGTTACCTTTGCGCTGCTCTCGGTCGGTTGTCTGCGGATTGAAAATAACGATAGCGAGCTGAAAATGTACATAAGAAATGTTGAGAACACTAAATAAACAAACAAAAAATGAAGTTATTAAAAATGTATTATAGCCTACCTATTTTTGCACTGCCTTCACCTCGTGGTTGTCCGCCATCAGTCAAAAAGGAAGTGATCCGCAATGACCGGAAATTGGATGTACTCGCGCTAAAGTGTAATTTAACATCAACTCACTGTAATTACACTGACTCTTACCTTTTATTTACACCGTGAGTGCTGTTATCATTCAAATTAACACCTAAATCAACACTTTTTAACTCTGGTAAAGTAACACTAAAAAAACAACTCAAAACAACACTGGAAATTTTGCTGTGGATTGGATCTTCGGCTGGGATAGACCCTTTTGGGCGGCTGTGGTAGCTGCGCCTATGCGGAGTGACGGGAAAAGTTGTCTGCTGGGATGCCAGATTGGAGCAGGACGGCTTTGAGGTGCTTCTGAAACCAGAAGCGTGAGGCCGGGCGATTAGAGTCATCGACAAAGAGGGGATCCGATAAGGCCGCTGACTGGGGTTGTCTGTAGCGAAGGTAGGCTAGGAGGGTTCGATACGGCTGAATCGGTGACTGGATGTTGAAAACGTAGACGAAATGGCCTCTCCTGGTCTGGTCCGTCTTACTTTGCTTAATCGAGTAAGAAATCGTCTCCGAATCCAGCACTTGGAGGTCCTTCATGGTGGGGTGAACTGAAGGGTCGAATTTGGATGTGGTGGTGATCTCTGAGCATCGTAGAAAGCCGAAGAACGCCAATGTGAACATGGCGTCGAGTGTGCGAGCAACATGTGAGTGATATCCCTTGCGGAGGGTGGAGATGCATTTGGTGAGAATCTCCAAGGTAATGGGCCTCCTGGCGTCCTGCCGGGCGGGTTGGGATCTTCGTATGCCTTGGATAACCATTGATGTTTGGGAGCTTGCTATGGCCGGTGACGTGGAGTTGAAAATCAATTTATGGAAGAACTGGAGTCCGCTGAGGTAACCTCTGATAGAGCTGGCCTGAAGGTTTTTTGCAGTGTTGAGAAATGAGATGTATGAGGTAATTGTGAGGAGAGAAAATTCTGGGAAGGGAATGCTGAAAGCCTGGTGAAACGATCTGAAGCTTCTCCACGCTGTGAGGTATGATTGCAGGGTCCTGGGGGAAACTGCCTTAGTTATGGAATTGAGAGAGGCATCGAGAAGCGTTTGCAGTGGGTGATTCACTGGAAGATCCACTCCAGATAAGGTGGTACAGGAATAGGCATGGGGTCTGCTTCGGGCTCCAGCAGCCTGGACTTCTGCCAAAATCTGCGCTCTGATGCTGCTGGAGACTGGTGGAGGTTTCATCGCATGCGCGTGTGGAGGCGCTGGCATCGAAGGGGCTATGGCCAATGAAAATGTGGGGCGGGCCTGTTGAAGAGAGAGAATGGCAGCCGTTTGCGCGTTGTGCCGAGACAAGCTCGCGCTAGTGTTGGCAGCGGCTCTGAAGATATGAGGCCCCGGGACCGAGGCCCGTGACTCTAACGGAGGCAGCCTCACGCTAGAAATCAATTCCGGCTCCACGGGCCAAGATCCAGGGGCGGGAAAAGCGAATCTAATGGCGGCCGCTTGTGCGTCTAATGGAGATAGGCTCGTGGTAGCGGAGGCAACAGTGTCAAATAATTGTGGTCCCGAGACCAGCGCTTGTGTCCCCAGCGGAGGCAGCCTCGCGCTGGGGAGCCAAGAGCCCGGGGCGGGAAAAGTGAATCTAACGGTGGCCGCTTGTGCGTCTAACGGAGACATGCTCGCGCTAGCGGTGGCGCCGAAGAATTGTGGTCCAGAGACCAGCGGTTGTGTCCCCAACGGAGGCAGCCTCACGCTGGAGAGGTATGGGTGAGCCAGGGCTCCTGAGATTTGCCGGCCAGCCTGGCCGGGGCGGTCAGCTGCAGTCGCGGTGGTGTCTCTGGATCGTCCACTTGCTGCATGCGGATATCTTGGGGAGCGCAAAAGCGTATGATGATGCCGGTGAATGAGGTGGACATCGTGCCGGTGGAAGCGATGCCGAATTCTTCCTCTTAGATGCACGCCGCTCAGAGCGGCGGGGATGGCAGGGAAGCTTGGGAATAGTCCGTATAATCCGAACCTTATCTGCTTATCTGGCAAGAAGCTTTAGGTAAGACTGTTTGTCTATTTATGATAGAGCTTGCTGGAGCTGATAGGGTAGATACGGTGATTGCTGATGGTGAACCAGCCTAGATAATTAAGTAGAGATTGCATGCTCGGCTGATAGGTGATTACTGTTGATGGAACATCGGGCTGATTTATATCCTTAGGTTCCTCTCAAACTTTGTAATTAAAACATCATTTGAGCGTCTATGATTTTTTGTGGATTTTAAAGAGATTTTATAAGAGTGTATAAATACAAATGTTAAATACTTGGTAGTGGGATGGCCCCAATCACATTGCACAATTTTACAATATTTTTACGATACAAACACATCATCTTCTTAGGATTTAATGTGAATATACATGTGTGTGTATTACAGGGACTGGGAGGGTAAGCTGCTGTTGCTGCAGGAAATTCTGGATGAGTGGTTGAAGGTTCAGGGCACCTGGCTTTACCTTGAGCCCATATTTAGTTCTCCAGACATTGGCTCAGATGCCCACTGAGAGAGATCGCTTTACAGCCGTGGACAAAACCTGGAGGGACACCATGAAACAAGTCAGCTTGGTGAGCCCGATAGCCCCACATCCGCAAACACGATATCTGGTTTGTTTGTGTCTAGAATACAGAGTACTGTAACTCCTTTGAGAAGTTATAAGATGCAGCGTTCATTTTTCTTTTTCTCCTGACGTGTCTTTGGAGATGTTTGCGTGAAAGAAGTGCATTCATGACAAATGAGATAAAGCTGTCAGACGCATAGCCGAAAACAGTCGCTCTTGCAGGCACACTTCGGTGTGTAATTGTCATCCTGAGCCTCTGTGCTATAAGAGACATCAATATCTTTTGTCCTTCTCTAAACGGAAAAAAGTTGCCCAGCTCTGCCATCAAATAGGAATTATAGATTTTGTCTGCAGGGACTCAAATTGGAGAGTGTGCAGAAAATGAGGTTGGCGAGCAGGGTTTTTGTGGGTTCGAACCTCAAGCAAAACCTCGGCAGACTTAAAGGGACAGTTCACCCAAAAATAAAAAATCTGTCAATGTCTTATCTTCGGGTTGTTCTGTACCAAATCTGTTCTGATGAACACAAGATATTTGGAACTACAACTGCAATTGTAAAAGTGCCCCAAAGCTGTTTGCTTTCCTACATTCTTCAAAATATCTCATTTTGTGTTCAACATTACAAATACATTTATGCAGATTTGGAACAACTCCAGCGTGAGGAAAGTTGAGTGAGACAGAATTAAATTTTTGGGTAAACTGTTCCTGTAAAGAGAAAAGCAAATGTCCCAACCCTTGAGGACTAGTTGACCATACATGTCAAATATAAACTTAGTGTATGAAATTAAAAAAGAAAACATTTCAAGCGATTCTGTTGTGTGGTGGTTGAACAAATCGAGCTGTAACGTCAGAAGCCCACTAGGTGTCTCTCTTCATCTGTGGTACCCACATAGCTTCCCTCCTCCTCCCCCCGATTTTATTTACTCTTTCTAATGTATTTCTTACTTTCCTCATTTGACACTAAAAGAGATAAACATTTTGCAATTAAATTCATAGAACGTTTTTTTTCAGGATGTTTTCTTTTTGAATAAGTCCTACACAGCTCCATAATTTCCGTCCCACATCATAAGCCATAAACGTCTCTTCTTTGAAACGCAAATGTATATTTATTATTTCAGCTGGAAGGCAGGTGCTATCGCCTGGTGCTGCCTTGTAGGAAAGTTGGTTTGATCAGCACACGAAGTAAACACTTCAAGACATGCTTGCAATAACAGTGGTGTGTGTGGGAAACATTGGTCGAGATGCATATCAGAGTCCAGTGTTATGCTCAACACGGTAATAGGGAGAGTGATCACATACCTTAGGAAACGATTCCTTTGAAAGATTTATGAGAATACGCCATTTGCTTCGTGTGTGAATCAGT
Organism: Barbatula barbatula; assembly: GCF_947034865.1. Lineage (NCBI taxonomy): Eukaryota > Metazoa > Chordata > Actinopteri > Cypriniformes > Nemacheilidae > Barbatula > Barbatula barbatula. The sequence goes on from NC_136772.1 coordinate 11,682,484, forward strand.
ATGTGAATCTGTTCAGTAAACCACCTGCGTGTTTCTGCAGCCTATGAAAGGAAGCAGATGAAGGCAGATGCCTTCTATTCAGGCACATTCAGACAGCACTCACATTCTCACTTTAATGTAATTTAACTCGACAGCAAGAGAGAATAATTACACAGTAACTGGCGTAAGACGTCCCTTCTATCTCTTTCATGACAGTCATCCAATGGTATCTTTTTGAGGGACTATTTTGAGGTGGCTTTGGTTATTAACAACCCCTCATTAGTTCTGCCAGTCTCTGTCAGGAAACTCTGGTCTTTTTGTCATTTAAAAGTGATCGTTAAACTTCAATCTCTCCGTGAGCGCTCCAAGTCAACTCACCGTGGGTAATAGAAAATCAATAGCAATCGGAAAAGGGGAAAAAGCAATTATTATCTCTTTACAGGTGAGCAGCATCTGTGAGTGGAGGAAGGGGAGGGGAGAGTCCGGTTCTTTCCTCCGTCTCTAATGAAGGACAGGGCCTTCAGACAACCTTTGGAGGACTCTTTGAAAATCCGAACGCAAAAGACAGGATGAGTTTTCCTGGTGGGAGACGCCTTTATAAATGAACTCTTTTGTGAAACCGGTGAAATATGACAGTCTGCTGTAGCCCTCTTTTCATTATCGCATTCGTACGGGTGAAGTGACTTGAAAGGACTAGTATGTATGTATTATATCATTGCCCGTGATTTTTAGGTTAAGCCTCCTGAGCTTCTTTGGAGTTCTTTTAGAGATTTGTCTGACATGCAGAGCAATGGTCAAATGTGCATAGGTGTGCCGCCTAAATCAGTGGTGGTGCAAGCTTTAAAGGGATAGTTCTCCCAAAAATGTAAATTCTGTCATCATTTACTTACCCTCTTGTCATTTTAAATCTGAATGACTTTCTTCTTAAGAACACAAAAGAAAATATTTCAAAGAACAGCACCGGCACCCATTCACTTCTATTATATGCAGTAGACAAAACCATTGCATCATTAACAATTAACATCATTCTTCAAAACATCTTATTTTTTGTCCTGCGGAAAAAAGAGTCATACAGGTTTAAAGTGACAAGATCAAGTTAATGATGACAGAATTTTCATTTTTGGGTGAACTATCACTTTAAGGTAAGGTAACTATTGTATTGCTCGGCATACGTCTTGCATCATCTGGGAAGGTGTGCTATTGTTATAAGTCTGGTGAAAAGATTCAGATTTAATTTATATCTTAAATATGGTTTTAAAACAGACTTAAGATGGTTTCCAAACATCATAAAGGTCATCTAGATGTCCCAGGAACCACTTGGAGCTCCGCAACTGCTTCAAGCACCACATTTATCCTACATTTTCCATTATCAAATGTCAATAATAATAAACATTATTATTACATATTAAATATAAAAATAATATTGATTGTTTATATTATTGGTATTGTTTTTTCTAATCTTTTCTTATCCTTAGTAGTAGTAATAATAATAATTAACAACAACAACAATACCAATAATAACAACAAACAATCCATATTATTTATATATTTAATATATTACAATAATAAATATGACTAAGATTATGAATTATTTGAAGCACTTCTGAATTCTTTGTATTGCATTGTGTTTCTTTTTCAGGACAAGCATGTTCTGGCAGTGGTGGCGATTGACAAGATGCTCGACAAGATGAAACACAGTAACGAATTGCTGGAGCTCATTCTGAAGGGTCTCAATGAATACCTGGAGAAGAAAAGACTGTATTTCCCCCGCTTCTTCTTCCTGTCCAACGACGAGCTGCTAGAGATCCTCTCCGAGACTAAAGACCCAACCAGGTACTGTGAAGTCTTGGAAAGAATTCAGACAATGGGAACCGTATTCAGTAGCAAGTGTCAGGAGTTCTTTGGGTTTTGTTCAGGTAGTCCTGACACTGTTGTTAGTGCGCTGTGAGTTCATTTCACACTTTCAACACACGTTCAGGGACAGAGGCTTAGTAGAGACATTTTTGGAAACAATATGATTTATAGGCTTGGGGAAAATTGTTTGTCAGCAGTTAAGGTGAACTGATTTTGAGGGCTTCTGTTTTCTTTAGTCTTGCTGTGTGAGATTGATTCATTATGGGCCAGGCTGAAGGAGAGCCCATGATAGAGCAGTCTGTTCTTTATCAATTATTTATAGAAAAACTCACAGTGCTGTAAGTTTGGGTCAATTTTAGATGTGGTGAGCTGCTAGTTTTGCCACACTTTTTTGGATGTGTGTTCTAACTGCAAGTTATAATAATTTAAAACAACGTAGAGATGTTTTTATGATATTGCTACAAATAAAATAAATTGATTTTAGCTTTCATTAGAATTGAATTGATGTATAGTGTAGACTTCACTAAAACATCAAATAATTTACTTAAGCTTTCCTTGCATACTGTAGTCTAGTTTGACATATTTCATTGGGTATATTCAACAAATGCTATATGTTACACCGTACTTATCCAGTGTGGCCTGTTTAGCATAAGAGGCCTAAAAAGGAACAAGGAAGGACAAACGAAAAGCAATTTCGCTTCACCATGGCCTTGGAAAACTCATTTGAACCTCTTAAAATCCACTATTTACTGAGGGAATTTAATTATAGCGCTTTTTCTTCTCCATATGACACTCTGCCCTACTTTCTCTTGATGTTGCTCCCTTGTGCGGGCTCTTGACGTATAAGCAAATCTTGCCTTATTTCCCCCCAGGTATTTGTGTAATAATGAATACGAGCAAAGAAGTTGGGGGTTTTGGTCTTGCATATCTTGGACTGTTTGTTTTAGCTTGCCTTGGTATTGCTCTCTGAAACTAATGCTGACTGGCGATTGCTTGTGATCTCCTTCTCTTTCCTTACTCTCTCTCCCCCTATATTTCATTGCCACGTCCATCTTTATGGAGCACGTACGAGCGAGCTTCCTAAGAGTTCTTGAAAGAGTGAAATCTAAATTGCATAGGTATGACAGGGCTGACAGGGTTACACATTTTAAACATTCGCAGCGTTTTCTCAAGACCCCAGGCTTAGGCACATATGAGTGTTAGTCATATATAATCATAATGGATTTGGTTCAGAATGCCGCCTCAGATTGAAAGTTAAACCTGCATTAGAAATGGCCAAACTGTTATAGACCGTTTCATCGGACGTGCACGCCTGGACTGCCATTAACTTTCAGTCTACAGTATGTTAGTTTATCAGTCTGGCTAGGGCCAAATAATACAACGATTTACTGTATATCTTATTTAATTGATGTTAATATTAATTCATACTATTGCAGAATAATTGTATTAAATAAACAATTTGCTGAATTTTGTTGTATGTTCATTTTATTAAATAAACAATTTGTTGAATGGGTCCTGTGGTTTGGTCCCATTTAAATAAACCGTATGGTACATTGACATTTAGCCGTATCGAAGTCTAAACACAAAATATTGGAGAGGTAAGTTTAGCAAAGTAACGGTTCTTCTCGGTTTCTTTTGCTTGTTATCAGAAATAATCTACAGGCAATCTATTGTTTGTGAATGTATACCTGAAGTTAAGGGCAGTCTATGAACGTGCGCATGCGCAGTAACGTTTGTTTATGTTGTTGCTTTGAAACTGTATATTGACTTTGTTTTTCAGAGTGCAGCCCCACCTGAAGAAGTGTTTTGAGGGCATTGCTAGCGTTGTGTTCACTGACGCTTTGGACATCACTCATATGAGGAGTAGTGAAGGGGAGGAGGTGGAGCTGGTTGAGGTCATCTCTACCTCTAAAGCTCGTGGACAGGTGGAACAGTGGCTTCTGGAGTTGGAGAGTGGCATGCTTCTTTCCATACACAAGGTACAGAAATGACTGCTTCAGAGTGAAACATACTGTAGTTCAGAAATAAAACATTGTTATGTATACAAAAATGCTGTAGAGTGGATTATGTGTTTTTGAAAAGTGTAAAATAATATCTCGACTCTTGGCTGTCAGGTGATTGGAGAAGCATTTGAAGCATATCCCAAAGATCTAAGGATCAACTGGGTGCGGGCCTGGCCGGGTCAGACGGTGCTCTGCGTCTCCCAGGTTTACTGGACGAAGGACATTCATGAAGCCATTGCAAAGGGTCCAAAGGTCTGTACCATACATTACAATCTGGAACGTTTCATTTTGATTTATTTATTATGATTACTGAACGTTTGCGCGTTTTTCCCTTACAACTTTCCTACACAGCTCTGCTACTTCCATGCATCTTGGTCCCTCGTGCAATATCTCATTATATGACTGAATGATTGCTTTGCTCTACATCAGGCTCTGCAGGGCTATCTGGAACAAAACAATTCTCAGATAGATGATATCGTGACCCTGGTTCGTGGCAAACTGTCTAAACAGAACCGGGTAACGCTGGGAGCGCTCGTGGTGCTTGACGTCCACGCCCGGGACGTGCTGGCCTCTCTGGTCCAGAAAGGTGTGGATGATGAGACCAACTTTGAGTGGCTGAGCCAGCTGCGCTACTACTGGATCGTAAGTCATTTTGAGAGGCTGTAATTGAAATGTTTCTGTGTGTGATCAATCCAGAATTAATGAGGAACACGCAAGGCACTCGGTCTCCAATGGTGACAAACGTTACTTTAGGCAAAATCACATTGAAAGCCATTGTGTATAAGTTGAAGAAATGCATTTGTAAGAGTGTACAAAGATGTTTGTGCGTGCTTGTGACTTGATGTTTACATTCACGGTGTGTATATTGTCTGGCCAAGACAATACTCTGAACCAACTTCACACAAAGATGATCAATGCAGGCTTGGCCTACGGCTATGAATATCTTGGAAACACACCACGCCTGGTCATCACCCCTCTGACTGATCGCTGCTACAGGTCAGAATACATTACATTATGAATAATGCTCAGCTGTAAGGCATTTTCTTTTCTTTTGAGCTGCATCTTTAATAAATGTCTTCTATACCAGAACTTTATTTGGAGCTCTTCATTTACACTTGGGTGGAGCCCCAGAAGGCCCTGCAGGTACAGGAAAGACTGAAACGACCAAAGACCTGGCTAAAGCTATAGCTAAGCAGTGTGTGGTCTTTAACTGCTCTGATGGCCTGCACTATATTGCTCTGGGAAAGTTCTTTAAGGTAGATTCACACTAGTCTACAATTATGAAGTCTTGAAGTTATTTAAAACTGTCAGTGATTCTGTAGCAATAGGATGCTGCGGCCCACAGCAAAAGAATATAAAATGATAATGTATTGAAAAATGTTTTGAATATGGTGGTTGGGTCAGTGTTAGACATTGATACTGAATAACATACATGGTAAAAACTTTTTACTGTTATTTTTTTATTTTGACAGATTTTTCACATTATATGTCCAAAACACAGTTTTTCACATATTTTGAAATATGGTCAAAACCCGTCAAATCACTGAAGAATTTACAAAAAAAATCAGGGGAAAGTGCAATTTTACAGGAATTAAGCTCCCAGAAAATGTACGTTTTTTTCACAATGAAGGTCAAATATTAATGGTAAAGGAATATAGATTTTAAAAGCAAATTGTTGTGGTAAAGGTACGGTATAATGGGGTTATAAACTAGACTCCATGAAAATATTTGTTTTCAAAACAAATTGTATACTTAAGATAATATAAAAAAAGTTTCAATGTATACTGGATGGGGCACACACCAAACATGAATAAACTGAATAATATAGTAGTAGTAGGCCTAATATTAAAAAACTCTTACTCATACTTTTGTTAACAAACTGATTAAATTAGGAATGATGCAAAAAAAACATTTTGACTAGTGGTCTCATACTTCTGGACCTCACTCTGTCTAGCATTTTAATACAGACATGACAATTCTCCTTTCAGTTTGCTGTGCTTGCAAAGATTGCCGTTTTTTGCATCATAGCCTCAGCGCTATCAGCGAGCTACAGCTGTATCTTAATCAGAGAGTTTACAATTGCACAGACTTACGATGTCAATGTCATCTTGCTCACCTCTTGTCAGTTTCCTGATATCTGGCAGCACAGGAATGCTCAGACTGCGTGTGCTGTGTGAGTCACGTTGCAGTTGCTTGGTCTCTTGCAGGGCCTGTTGTCGTCTGGTGCCTGGGCCTGCTTTGATGAGTTCAACCGCATTGATCTGGAGGTGCTTTCAGTGGTGGCTCAGCAAATTTTGACCATTCAGAGAGGTGCGTGTTTGCGTGCACAATGAGAACGCTAACTGCTGAGCAGACGTATTTGAGAAATCAATCAATGAATTTCAAATCATCTAGTTTGTTATACAACTTAATAGAGGTCTACATCAGAACCTGTTGAGTTGAGTTCAGTCAGGTCAAGCATTCGATGAAGTAAATGGAGTTAAATGAGTTTGTATGTAAATGCTTTTTTTCTCTATAGGTATTTCTGCCCATGTTGAGATGCTGCAGTTTGAGGGGACAGAGCTAAAGCTGAACCCAACCTGTGCTGTCTTTATCACCATGAACCCTGGATACGCAGGACGCTCTGAACTACCCGATAACTTAAAGGCATGTAGAATATGACAGTACAAACTCATATACGCATTGCGTAATTTATAAATTGAGCATGTCATACTGTATGCTTCAACTAACCTAGCAAAACAGTGTATTAGGCCGTGGGGGTCTAATGTTATGTTTAATGAACATGAAATGATTAATGCAACACTATTAAAGCAACAGTTCACCAAAAAAATTACAATTCTGTCATCGTACATTTCTTTGTTCTGTTGAACACAAAATAATATATCTTGAAGAATGTAGGAAAGCAGTTTTTGAGGCACTTTTGACAACCAATATATTTTTCCTACTATGATAGTCAACGTTGGCCAAGAACTGTTTCGTTACAAACATTCTTCCAAATATCTTTCTCTGTTTTCATCAGAACATTAAATGATGATGCAATTTAAATGTTTTGGTGAACTGTTCACTGTCAGATGACATAATCACTGTCACTGTCAAAAAAAACAGTTTAGTATTATAACAAGAATCAACCAAACACGAAAATATTTGATCACACTTTACATCAGGTTTCTTGTTCTAACTGATGTTTTGTCTAGAAATATATTAAAATATCTTTAGTTTCCAAAAAATATTACACTCCTGTTTGTTTCAGTAGATTGTCCATTTTGCTGCTTCTGTGATTGTGAGAGTTGTGTAATTGTCTGCCGCAGGCTCTGTTCCGGACAGTAGCTATGATGGTGCCAGACTATGCTCTAATAGCTGAGATTGTGCTCTATTCTTGTGGATTTGTCAGAGCACGACCGCTCTCAGTGAAGATTGTAGCTACGTATAGACTGTGCTCAGAGCAGCTCTCCTCCCAGCATCACTATGATTACGGCATGAGAGCTGTGAAATCTGTTCTGACCGCCGCAGGGAACCTAAAGGTAGGCACTGTATCCCCTGTAAACATTTCTGTAAACATTTCTAATGTTGCGGTTTTCTTACGGTGTACCTTGCATTCAGTTTTTACGCATCTTTTGTTTCTGAGCCTCAATGAATGTGTTTAAGCAAATGACTACCAACTCCAACTGATTCAGTAGGTCTCCACCTGCCACTGTTATCAGTAAAGAGTTACCACCAAGAGTCAAACGAATGAGGCATTTCCACTTCATCTCAATTCTCATTGCACGCTTCGTCTCCTCTTTCACTCGCTTGTGGATCAAAGTCTGATGAATCTGAAATTGACTATAAATAACGTTCACGCTCAATTTACAGTAGGAACCACGTGATATACAGATCTTTGAAAAAATTAAAGTATTGAAATCCAGTGTGCTTCATGAATTCTCAGTGCAATGCTTTCATGAGGCTCATCCTCAGTCTCATGTCCTTAAAGTGATAGTTCAGCCCAAAATTCATGAAATCATTTACTCACCCTCTTGTCATTACAAATTTGCATAAACTTTCTTTTTTTCCGCAGAACACAATATTTTGAAGAAAGTTGATAACCGAACAGCGGCACTTATTCACTTCTACTGTATAGACTCTAAACCAATGCAAGTTAATGAGAACCGTCGCTGTTGGGTTAACAATATTCTTCAAAATATCTTATTTTGTGTTCTGCAAAAGAAAGACAGTCATACAGATTTGAAATGAAAAGAGGGTGAGTAAATAAATACCGAATGTTCTTTCATGGGTGAACTATCCCTTTAATGCTCACATGCAGAGTTTTAGGAGGAACAGATGCATTTCTTGAATACAGCGTAGTGAAGCGTAGAGATTCTGTTGCTGAGTAAAAGTGATCTTACATTCACAGTTTCTGTCTAAAGGAACATCAAAAGTGATTTTTCATCCAGTACATGAGCCAGCTATACTTGCATAAATGACCCAACTTTGTATGTATAGATTGTGGGCTTGTGTGCTCAGAATAAAGCCCTTTTTATACGGAGATCCTGGGAAATACACGTAAAATGTGTCCCGGGATCGTTAGATTGACATCTGTATTGTGCTGCAGTGTGGATGTATCTCTTGGTTGGTAGTGTGCCTGTGGTGCGATCCTGAAATATCAAAGTCACAAAAATCAAATCTGTCACGGCTGAAATAGGCAGAGGAGAAACATGCACTGACCTTGACAGCTCCGGCTCGCTTTTCTCCTTCTCCCAAATTTGAATAGCGGCTGCTTGTGTCATCTCTTCTGTTCTGTGAAATGAATACGTCTGTGTCATTTTCACAGCAATCTCTGCACCATCACACCCGAGACTGCACTCTTTTGCCATCTTGAAATTACTTCTGGAGACAAAGGCATGCTCGAAACCCCTCGGGTGTCTGTTGCAAATGACTGTGATGGTAAAGAATGAACAAAGACAATGTGGCTGAATGCCATTCTCCCCCCGGAGACTTCCAAAAGTGACAGCACAAGCAAATGTGTTATTAAGTGTCAAACCTTTTTCTCTCCCTGTGTTTAACATGTCACAGCTGAAGTTTCCAGAAGAGAATGAGGATATTCTGCTGCTCCGATCTATTATCGACGTTAACCTTCCAAAATTTCTGTCTCATGATTTGCCATTATTTGAGGTACACCCCCATCCACACATCATTCAATACATTGTGAACCAGAGATGTTTTATGTCGTTCTCCAATTTTTCTCGAACTATTTTAAATGCAGGGCATCACCTCTGATCTATTTCCTGGGGTCAAACTTCCCAAACCAGACTACAGTGTGCTGCTCGAGGCCATTTAGGAAAACAGCGCCAAGATGAATCTACAGGTCACAGATTTCTTTGTCGAGAAGATCTTGCAGATCTATGAAATGATGATTGTGCGTCACGGCTTCATGTTGGTGGGAGAGCCTTTCGGCGGGAAGACGTCTGCCTACCGCGTGCTTGCCGCAGCCCTGCATGACATCTGCGAGAAGGTGCTGTAATTGGATGACATTTCACCAAAAACAATTTCATGCCTAGATAGTCGCAGTGGGAGTAGAGTTATTTGCATGCAACACTGTACTTTGAAGATACAATAGAAACTTTTGTTTTTCGTTTTTTATTGACTGTTATGTACTTTTTGGTACGCAGAGATTGTGAACTCCCCTCCCACATTTCTCAACCAATTGTGGATGTGAATCACATACACTTAAAAACAAATATTTGTTGGATTTACATAAAAAAAGTACTGTCAAGTGGTACCACGCAAATATGTTGATTCGTTTCTACAATGAACAATTTAGTTGTATAAACAAAATAAAATTCAGGTAAAGTTGACGAAACTTTTTTAAGTAAATCCAAACCATTGAGATGTTACCTGTAGTGTGACGAGTCACCTCTTGCGCAATCAGCGTCGCCATGGAGACTGAGGAAATCAGAACGGCACAGCTGCCGATCATTACCGTGGGAAGCGACTTCGGCTATAAAAGCCGCTGTGACAAGACAGAAGGTGAGCAGCGTCTCCCCAGACACGAAGGTACTAAGATACACTCTCTTATGTCAACAGGGACAGGCGAGTAACGACCGGCACGATCGCTCCCGCTCAAACCCGGAAGTACGTGGCCGTAAGGATCGCTCCCGCTCAAACCCGGAAGTACGTGGCCGGAAGGACCGCTCTCGCACGAACCCGGAAGTGCACGACCAGGACGTCTCACGGCCCTTCGGAAGCGGCTACAGCGAGTGAGACAAGTCACCTCTACCTGTCGCCACTGGAAGTTGACGCCTACCTCCTTTTTCCTCTGGTCTCCACTGAGACATTCAATAAAGATTGCCCTACGGGGTGGTTTATTGCACTCTCACGTACGTGTTGTTACTTCGCCGGTCACAACTGGTGGAGAATCGTTGCTGGCGCGTCACCACCTCAGCCAGTCGATGGATGATTTCCTCCATTGTAGCCCAGAGAGAGAGAGAGAGAGCAGATATGCGTCCTGAAAAACAGAAGATTTGAGCTGTTATTGTCTCGGTACGTGTCGTAGCTTCGTCGTACGTGCCCGCATTCTCCACCAGTTGTTCTGAGAATGCGGGCACGTACGACGAAGCTACGACACGTACCGAGACAATAACAGCTCAAATCTTCTGTTTTTCAGGACGCATATCTGCTCTCTCTCTCTCTCTGGGCTACAATGGAGGAAATCATCCATCGACTGCCCGCATTCTCCACCAGTTGTGACCGGCGAAGTAACAACACGTACGTGAGAGTGCAATAAACCACCCCGTAGGGCAATCTTTATTGAATGTCTCAGTGGAGACCAGAGGAAAAAGGAGGTAGGCGTCAACTTCCAGTGGCGACAGGTAGAGGTGACTTGTCTCACTCGCTGTAGCCGCTTCCGAAGGGCCGTGAGACGTCCTGGTCGTGCACTTCCGGGTTCGTGCGAGAGCGGTCCTTCCGGCCACGTACTTCCGGGTTTGAGCGGGAGCGATCCTTACGGCCACGTACTTCCGGGTTTGAGCGGGAGCGATCGTGCTGGTCGTTACTCGTCTGTCCCTGTTGACATAAGAGAGTGTATCTTAGTACCTTCGTGTCTGGGGAGACGCTGCTCACCTTCTGTCTTGTCACAGCGGCTTTTATAGCCGAAGTCACTTCCCACGGTAACGATCGGCAGCTGTGCCGTTCTGATTTCCTCAGTCTCCATGGCGACGCTGATTGCGCAAGAGGTGACTCGTCACAGTAGTTTTAAGTTAATCAAACTCAGTATTTATTCTTCTAAATGGTACTTTTTGTTATCATACATAAATCAAATATAGACTTACTTCATGCAAGTCAAAACACTACGAGCAAATCAAATAAGAGAAAACTCATTACTCAAGTCTTTCGCACTTGTTTATTCTTTTTCTGTGGTGAGTTAACTTACAAAACTCTTACAAAAATGATTTGTACTCTCAGAGATACAAACGTATCCATCATTGGGGAACAAAGACACAGACGTTTCAGCTAATGTCTTATTCGGTGTGGTTGTATGAGACAACTCATTACTGGCATGAACACGGTTCATGCTCATTGAATGATCTCAAAGATATATGAACATTAAATACCAGCAAGTCTTTATCTTTACTGAAAAACACTTAAAATAACACTAGTTTTCCAAATTTACTGCCTAAATGCAGTCTTATGCAAAGCATGCTGGGAACTGGAAATCCCACTCAACCAGTCACCAGTCTGAATTAACCAAATTTTATATTAAGTAAACCGAACAATAGGTCCAATATTATAGGGTTTCGCGTTTTACTCAGCATTGTTAAGTTGACCAATCAAACACTTTGTTAAGTAAAGCTGCCAGTACAATATTTTGTGTATGAATGACATTTCCGTTAATGTAGTTACTTGCATTCTTTTTGTACTGTGAACAAGGTACTGCTATAAATCACTACGTTGCTTTGTTGATTTCGTGCTATTATAAAACATTTCGCAGAAATCTATTATAACTGTTATGAGAGCAACTTCAATGGTTTTTAAGGACGAGTAATAAAAGTGTTTTGAATGCAGGATCTGATGGATGAGAATAAGGTTCAGATCACTGTTATCAACCCAAAGTCGATCACCATGGGCCAGCTGTACGGTCAGTTCGATCCTGTATCCCATGAATGGTCAGATGGCATCCTGGCTGTCAGCTATAGGGGATTTGCTACATCTCAGGTACAGTATTCATTCATTTTATTTGTCCATTACATTTCTTACCATGTACTGCTTATCGTGTTTAAGCTACCGCTAGATACATAAATGATGGCAATTGCTGTTAAATCCTCTGCCAACAAATTAAAGGCAATTTCTAGAGTGCTGTCGCCTGAGACATGCAGCTGTGATGTTACGCTCACCATGGTAACACAAAGTCTGAATATGTGTCATCTTTTAAGCTGATATTGTCCGCGGTGCTGTCGTAGTGCAGTCATACCCTCAATCCATAGGATTACAGTTTAAAGCCTTGTTTCTGCGGCTTACAAAATAAACGCTTATGTTTAAGCAGCTGCTGGCAGAGATGATTTTACCAAAGTCTTTGTGAATATGAGGAATCCTCTAATAGTTGAAATTGAAGAATAAAAAGCAATAAGAGCAGACAGGTGTCAAGAGTCTGCTTCATACATCGTTTCCTATTTGACTGCCACTTCTTTGCTCAAGGCAATGAAGGAATGCTTCAGAATCATTACTTTTGTATCGGGAAAAACCTCGTTCTGTTTTAATGAAAAGCTGAACTAGGCCGGAAGAAAACGATGCTTTTCAAGCGATGTGTTTAAACCCAAGCACAACATTCATGGGAACCATTTTTAACTCATAATTGTAAAGAGTAGTGGGAGGTACAGCAACACAGATAACACAGTTAAACAACCTTTAGAAAACATTAGCAAAAAACATGTATAAGACACGTAAATGTCCTTGCATATCTATTTTAAAAACTATTCGCAGCTCACACTGCACATTTGGTTTAAGTGTCTGTCCATCCTCTACTCCAGAGTCCAGACAGAAAATGGCTGATCTTCGATGGGCCGGTGGACGCGGTGTGGATTGAGAACATGAACACTGTGCTGGATGACAACAAGAAGCTTTGTCTTATGAGTGGGGAGATCATCCAGATGTCCCCGCAGATGAGCCTCATCTTTGAACCCATGGACCTGGAGGTGGCTTCACCAGCCACGGTGAGATGAACAATCACCTTTTAACCAATAAACCTAAACATTTGAAACAATAACTGGATGTCAGGAGAAAAATCTGAAGAAAAAATATGACCTATTACATTAGAATTCTAATGTTCTAAAACCCCATTGGCACGCAAAAGGAACAACAGCACTGATTGCTGTGGTCCGGTGCTCTACTCTACTGTGATTTTGCTGTCATGTTCAATATAATTTCCTGCTTCCTCCATCCATCAATAACAGCTTCTTTGCATTACATTGGAACTGAAAGACAATCAGTGCTGAAATTTGCCAGTCGAACAGTTACATTCAAAGTAAAATGATCATGTTAAAATAACTGGGATCCAATCGGAAGGATTTGCAGAGGAGTAAGCGCCCCACACGGCAGCATTTTATTCACCTGACAGTGACTAGGGCAACGTTTATGATCTTCTAATAGGCATTGCTGATGTATTAATGTAAGTGGCATGTGTTGATTCATATTGTCTGTCTTTTTGAACAGGGGAGAAAGTTTTGATTTATGAAGTTTTAGTATGTTTTCCTAACACGCTGCACGTTTTTGTATCTCAAAAGAAAAAAATATTTCTGATAATGTAGATACTTTAAAGCAGTGGTTCTCAAACTGGGGGCAACCGAAATGTTTTTTTATGAAATATAGAAATGTATGATTTATCATTATTTTGTGCAATCAAACACCAACCAAAAGAACAGATTTTTCAGCATTGTATAACTGAATATATTTTTGGATTAATTAAAATGTAAGATATAGATTAGAAGTCTTTATTTGGGGGCCGCAAAGCTATGCACTCTAAACAAGGGGGGTCTTACAACAAAAGTCAGTTTGAGAACCACTGCTTTAAAGCGAATGGATCTTACATACGGTATAATCCTACATACGTTATACCTATATCATGTACATTTACAAATTTCATGACTCCTAGAGGAGGATCAGCAGGCATTTGTTATATCTGTATAATATATTCCTATAATTTATTCCACCTACAAAGGCAAGCCAACATTGCACATATTTGTTTCCATTAGAAGCTAAAAGAATGATGAAATCGGATGAAAATATGTCATCACATTTCCCAAGCTGATATAGTCTTATCAGAGAAGACATCTCTCAGAATTTGGCATCGAATTCAAGACAGGCTCTCTCTTTGATGTTTGGCGTTGCAATAAAAGTAGGCCGTCAAATAGAATTGTCACTGTCATTCGCCATACGAGAACCTTTTCCAGCAAACCAGTCAGAAGATGCCTAACCAAATCGCTGGCAGCGGCACAATGATACACCCACGCTGCTCATCCCCCTCTCATATCCTGCCCGTGAATGGCATAATGGCATGTTGCTTCAGGATTCTGGTTTCAGAAACACCAACGCGATTTCCTCTCCGTCTTTATCTCGGCTTCTTCTGCTAGGATGGCTTTGTATTCGACGGAGCTTCTGCCTGGCACGTCCCAGCCCGAGGAAAGGCTCTTATAGTTACGGATGCTGGCTTTATCTGACCCAGCGTGGGCACAAGACTGATTCAAAAGAATGGGTGATGATGACGGAGATTTAACAAGCGCGTTATAGAAAAGGGAAGCGTGTGAGAGCGATATCAAAGTGTGTGTGTGTGTTTTTCTGTTGTTTGTAACTGCCACCGGATCAGATCAAAGCAGACGCTGGAGATGGAGCCGGGGGAAACATTGAGAAGAGATCAAATCTGTGTGCATCTCTTGCCTCACTTTGTCAGAAAAATATTTGCTTTGGCTGCAGCACGAACGTAAACCGTTTCTTTTCGTCTCTATTTCTCTCTCTCTCGCTTCACATTTCTCATGTTTCTTTAAATAGGGAGGCTTGAATCATAAGGAAGGCCTGCTGCAAACTAGACCAAAGTTCAGTGAGAATTCAAGGTTGCTTTTTCTCAGGGGTCACACAAGGCCTGCATGTCTCCCGTGGTTTAACAACTGTGCTCAGGTGCCCTGTTCACTTACACCTCTACAATTCTCACGTTCCTTCCACGGAAGCCAGATTCACACAGCTGGTTCCACCACGTAACTTTGAGGGTGTGCTATTCATCACACCATGTACAAGACCTTTGTCCTTATGAGTAACCCAGAACAGCTGCTGTTGCAGGGAAATAACATTTAATTTCCAGATATATAATAACACAAAAGTTTTGGACCTTTTTCAGTTGAATGTCCACAACCTTTGATATTTACATTTACATTTAGGCATTTGGCAGACGCTTTTATCCAAAGTGACTTACATTGCATTATCCTATACATTTTACATAGGTATCTGCAATCCCCTGGGATCGAACCCACAACCTTGCGTTGTTAACGTAATGCTCTTACTCTTATCATCTTTTATTTGCGTACAACTATGTTTTATTTCACGGCTGCATTTATTCACCTGTACAGACAATTCTGTACACTCAAGCTTATACGTTTTTGTTTTCTGTGCAGGTATCTCGGTGTGGTATGATCTACATGGAGCCTCACATGTTGGGATGGCGGCCTCTGATGCTGTCCTGGCTCAACACTTTGCCGTCCACTATAGGATCCATACACAAAGACCTCATCACGGGCCTCTTCGACCGCATGTTGCCCGCGTGTCTGCAGCTCATCCGCAGGGGCACGAAGGTACAACTGTAACTGTACTGCTCACAATAAAGGAGTGCTTTCCACATTAATTAAAGCAGATCTCTTATATACACTAAAGCACTTTACAAATACTTATTAGGCTGATATCCTAATATATTTATTCATTTGAAATAAAACCTGAAATAAAAAATAAACTTTAATATTTAACAATAAATAAAAACGACAATTACAAAATTGCTAAGAAAAATAACCTTCAAATAACACGAAAACTAAACTTACAAAATTCAATCTATTCTGAAATATTAAAACTACAGTAAACCAAAAAAAGAAGAAATAATGAAACAAATAAAAGAGTATTACTTGTTACCTCCTCGTCTGTTTTTGCCTGGTTCTAGAAAGTTAGGTGTTGAGTGGGAAACAGACCTACAGAAGTATAATTGCTGAGAACAGAGTGACTAACTTGAGATTTCCTCTCCTGCAAGTTGTTAATAATGAACTGAGGCTGGAGAAAATACACCTATTATTTTTAATATAAACCTGAATTTTCACTCTAATAAATTCTTAAAGGAATAGCGGTCTAAATTAAGCACAGACAGAATTTTCATATTTCACATATGTGCGATGCATTTTAAATAGAATAAAACCTAACAATGTGATTTAGATTGTTTTATGACGGCCCACTTTTGGATGTATTATGTAGTACATTTTGGTCAATCCATTTCTTATAAGGATAGTTATGAATTTGATAAATTGTTTACAGTCATCTTGCGTTTATCATTTATTAAATGCGTGCTATTTATTCTCAAATCTTGCCTAATATCCCAAGCTGCCCAATATGATGGCACACGAGTCAGTTCTAGAGATCTAGTTACAGTTTCCAGGTCCAGACTAATGGAGTGTGTTTTGTGTGAACGTTCAGGAATTATCTCCCACATCCAACACGAGCCTGGTGAAGTCTCTGATGAATCTGATGGACTGCATGATGGACGAGTTCAGAGAGGAGAGCCAGATGAAGGAGATGAATGAGCGAGACATCTGCTCCTGGCTGGAGGTAAGGAGATGAAAACCAGCTCCCTAGCAACCACCTCTTAGCAACACAAACCAGCCAAAACACCCTTGCATCTTGACAGGATGCAGGATTTCATTTTTGTTTCACCTGACCTATCGATATAGAATCAGTGTAGAAATATATAGACATTAGATGGCTGGCAGAATACATTGTTTTCCAGCAAACACCTCGGCTTTTCAGCCCTGAAAGGTCATCTCTTTAGCCAATGGCAACTTTTTTTTGTGTTGTCTGAAGTATTGCTGAAATCAGTCAATACTGTCTGCATTTCTCCTCTGAAGGTAATAATCTTTCTTCAACTGCTCCTCAGAGACAGAGATCATATCAGTAAATCAAAAAGTGCCAACCCCGACGTTGAGTCTCATCGATTAGCTGGTACAGGATCAATGCCTAAAAAAGCTTCCCCCTCCAGATAGGAATGACTTTATTTGCCTTCCCTCAGCTGGTCATCAGAGAATTGCACATTCCTAAAGCCTTTTTTACTCTCAAAGCACACAAATCATTTTGTCCTAAATCAATGGCTGCAGTGTTAGTATCGATTGTCATTTTTGCAGAAAGATTGAGGTTCAGTTGAGTTGCTAAAGAAATATGAATAATTGACAACGGTTGTGGGAAGGTCATCAGCGGACGGCAGTGATTTAACAGTGCAGTGAATGAAATAATGATTAAGATCCTTTATTTTAAGCTCATATGATACATAAAAAGAAAAATGTGAGAATTAAGCAATCGAAACATTACAAAAGCGAAGTAAAAATCAAGCATACTGTATATAATGTAAATACCAAAACATACTGGTTTTTAGGCAAAGTATCACTTCAGATCGAGTCACATCAGGGAATAATATCTGAGTTTTCCCTTTTTCTGCATTAAAGGATGAATAGACTAAAGACCTGAGCAACATACTTGTGATGTGTTATTCTGATTAATATCAATATTAATATTTCTGTAATTCAATCTTAGATCTCAGTTATAACCCCATGAAGTGATACACATTTCGCATTTTAGGAACCGACTGTTTACCAGCCCGCTTTGTGTCTGTTGCATAGGGAATCTTTGTTTTCTGCCTCATGTGGTCAGTCGGGGCCAGCTGCACCGAGGTTGGACGTGTAAAGTTTGATGGTCTGGTGAAAGAGATGCTGGCAGGTGGCCTCAGCGAAGAGACACGCACACGCCATGGGATCCTTGAGCACGTGGAACCCCCCGCCAAGCAGCTGACAGTGCATTTACCCACCGAGGGCACCCTCTATGAATACCGCTTCCTAAGAGAGGTCAGATTGTTCATTCAACACGACTGAGGGGTTGAGAGCCCAAATTGGGCTCTCTTGGGGTTTTATACAGATGTATTCACTTTAACCGAAGATGTTGATATTGATATAAATCCAAGGGCATGTTTGTCTTCAACTACCCAATTAGATTGCTAACACAGTTCAATGATGTTGTTTATTTGCGTAAGTTAGGTGCTGTCTTATGAAGCTTCGAAATTGCAGAATGACAAAGAACCTGTATGGGAACAGAATATGAAATCCTGTCCTATAGGGCCTCTTCATAAATAAACTATAAATGGCAAATAATGATTATTTGAAAATGTTATTATATTTTTTACTCCCCTTGAAAGGGATACATCACCCAAAAATGAAAATGCATGAATCCTGAATTACTCACCCTCTATTCTTTCCAAACCTGTATACATTTCTTACTACTACCATAGCAGGAAATAATATTTTATGTTTTTGTTCTGTTGAACACAAAGAAAGATATTTGGAAAACTTCAGTTCTGGGACATTATTGAATACCATAGTAGAGAAAATTTAAATGGTAGCCAAAAGTGCCCCAGAATTGTTTGCTTTCCTAAATTCTTCAAAATATCAAATTTTGTGTTCAACAGAACAAAAAAATATACAATGTTGTTTTCCTACCATGGTAGTCAGTGGTTCCCCAGAACTGTCAGTTGCTAACATAAATATTTTCTTTGTGTTCAACCGAACAATAAAATGTATACATGTTTGGAAGAAGGAACAACTTCCAGGTGAGTAAACAATGACAACATTTTCAATTTTGGTATCCCTTTATTAATGCAAACAATATAGCTTTAATAATAGCATTTTTTGTATTGAGTCAAGAAATCTGAGACAGTTAGATTTTTACTTTGTAAATCGTTATTGGTAAATTGCGAATTGGTGTTACTTAAAATTGGTATTTCTTTGGTAAATTCATAGATCAGAGTTCACCGAACTCACCAAAGAAGCTAAACCTTTATGCAAATTCTTGCCTGAACACTAAATGTGTTTACATGCATATGAATGGAAGTGAATTACAATGTCTGGTCTGGTAGCGATGCTTTATGACATTAGAAACATCTCAATTCATCTCAGAGTTCTTTATGCCATCTGGACTAGACTCTGTATTTAGAAGACACACAAAGTGAACAGTGAACCCCTAAATTTAGGGGCCTGAAGCAGGGGAATCTGATTATTTAATTTTATCCTGATATACAAGCAAGCTGCTCAAGGAGCACACCCTCCACATCCCGAATGAGGTAATCTGTCTTATTATTTGTTATAAATCACAAGCCTCATCCCCATGTAATAAAACTTCAGGCATAACCTGGACTAATTTGCCAATTTCATGCCTCATTAAATGCTGAAAATGTCATTTATTAGAAAAAAATTGATTATCCATCGCTTACATTTTTCTGCTGTGGATAAAAGCCATTTCGAAAAATGAATAGGCTAATAAAAGCCTATAAGGGTTCTACAAAGAATTCACAGTTACGAGGTTGTGATGGCAAAACTTGCAAACAATGCACCGCTAACGCGCAAACAACATTTGAAATAAATCAGAACAAACCGCGAAGCGAACGAAAAGACACTAACCTTGTCTAAATGACTCACATGAGTACTGATGCTCTCACAGGGTCCAGGCAGATGGGAGTTGTGGACTGAGCAGCTGAAACCTGTGGCCCCCATCCCCAAAGATGTGCAGTTCAACGAAATAATTGTGCCTACGGAGAACACTGTACGCTACACTGCCCTCATGGAGCTGCTCATCACTCATCAGAAGCCCACTGTCTTTGTTGGGCCCACGGGGACCGGCAAGAGCATCTACATTCTAGTGAGTGTTTCAATGCACCTTTACCACAAAGAATAAAAGTCTATGTCCAAGTAACTAAGAAGATGTACTATTTATAAAATATGATGCATTTAGTGATATATTGGATAGTTATAGTTTTATAATAATGAGAAAATTAATTGTGCCACTTAATAAGGTTATACAGATGTTATTTGTATTTTTGTTCAATATCTCTGGAACCACTGCATTCTTTGCAACATGGATGAAAACCATTAGTCCTATACAAAGGTGTAGTCTGGTACCTGGTGCAGAACTAAGCCTCTCTCTACACATGTTGGCCACCTGAGCATGAAACCATTTAGATGCTCTAGACGTGCTCATTCTAAGGTGCCCCCACACACACCTGCGCATGTTTGTGTGTGCTGAGGAATGGCATGTCAGCAGATCGTGATTAATGAATTTAGGGTTCGAGACCAACTGTGGCCCACTCCGCACACCTGCTCTCTTCTCTCTTGCTACGTAGAGGAACACGCACAACACTGTTTTAGTCGGTGGTACACAGTTAGAAACACTCGCTGGTTACCTTCTTTAAGGTGCTTTCTTTGTACATACACACACACACACACACACACACACGTCATCTTACTATGTGTGCCAGATCATAATGGATGCTCTTTTAAGGGATAGGTCGCCAAAGAATAAAAATTCTGTCATCATCTACTCACCATCAGATTGTCCCAAACAAAAAGGAAGATAAGAAGATTGTCAGTAACCAAACAGATCTTATCCCCCATTGACTCATATTTGTTTTCCCTAATATGGCAGTAAATGGGGGAAGATATATTTTTGGTAACTGACAGTCTTCCAAATATATAATATATTCCTTTGTGCTCTTTTTTATGTTTCTATGTTTTTCTCTAAGTTTCCAGGCCCTCTGTCACCTCCTCCCGTTTTATTTTTCCGCTTTATATTTTTAATTAGTTTACCTCATGAATCTTTGGCAGAAATGTGAAAAGTGCTTGATGAACTCGAAAACGAAAATGTGAAATACCTGCAGACGCTGGATAACAGTACCACATGGCTCTTTGCTGAGTTTTGAGGGATGGAAGAGATTATGTGTGTAAAGCACAAGTGGAACAACGCACAGGCTCCTCAAAATGTCTTGCTGATATGTGCATATATTCACATTCTTTAGTAGAGACAAAACTGATCCTTAACAAATGTTGTTTATTCATTTTATTGGATTTCATTGTTTGGGATAAGAATATAACATTTAAGGGATTTAGAGTTATTTTGTGCATTTAATCTCTTTATTGAAAGTACACTAGTTTTGGACAAATACATAGTATATACTGTAAGAAGAGTTTTGTAAAAAAATGTGATAACTCCATTTTGTGTTATGTTACCATGTTTTTATTGTGTTTTGTTGTTTAAGTTATATGTTTATATATATAGCGATATGGATGGATGGGTGGATTAATAACATGTATAAATACATTAACATCAAAACTGAATATTAAGATAAATACTACTGCAATTTCAGGCTTTGAGTCTCTTTTTTTAATACTTGTAGGCTAAATAATAACGCAAATGTTAATTTTTAACTAACACTAATCAGGTGTCTCCAAATCCACCACAGGACTTCTTACTGAATCGTCTGCAGAAGGATGTGTACAGTCCTCTTTTGATCAACTTTTCAGCCCAAACGACAGCTGCACAGACTCAAAACATTATTATGTCCAAACTTGATAAAAGACGGAAAGGAGTGTTTGGGCCTCCACTGGGAAAGAAAATGGTAAATAGTCAAAAGATGCTTTTTTCTTACTGTATGCTTTTTGATGGTGTGAGTCTTGATTTTATTCAGCAATTCTTCTCAGCACTTTCAGATTCATTTACGACCATAAATTTTGCCTTCAAAGTGAACTTTCATATAATGAGAGCAAATGTATATCGCCTGTAACTTTATTGGGCAAATGATGTTTGTGATTCCCAAGTTGACTTATTTAATCACCATTTAAACTAACTTTAAACACATTAATAATTGTCATGAAACTATGCTAAGATGCTTTATACTGTGTAACATGTATTGCATTAGTTTAAATGACAAAAATGGAGTTCTTGATTTTGACTCTTTTGATCAGGTGGTGTTTGTGGATGATGTAAACATGCCAGCAAGAGAAACCTATGGAGCCCAGCCTCCAATAGAGCTCCTGCGACAATGGCTTGACCACTGGAACTGGTATGATACGAAGGACTGCTCCATGATCAGCTTAGTAGACATCCAGATCATGTGTGCCATGGGCCCACCCGGTGAGTTCATCAGAATTGTTTCTGACAATATAAACAAATCTGAAATTGCAGAATGGATCAAGCAACATTGTTGTTTCTGCACTGCTTTTCTATGTGCAGGTGGAGGCAGGAACCCTGTGACCCCCCGCTTTTTACGTCACTTCAACACAGTGAACATTAATGAATTTGATGACAAAACCATGTTCACCATCTTCTCAATAATTTTGGACTGGCACCTTACCATACGGTATTAACACTTTATACAAATGTGGTCAATGTAAAAAAATGTATTTCCTTTTTTTAAATTCATGTTTTTGCTGCCCGCTAGATTTCCATTTCCCAAGCCCTTTGCCAGCGTCACCTCTCAGATTGTCAGCGCCACCATGTTGGTGTACCAGGAAGCCACAAAGAACCTTCTACCCACCCCAACCAAGTCTCACTACCTTTTCAACCTTCGAGATTTTTCCCGTGTTATCCAGGGGATCTGCCTATCCCGTCCCGAAACTGCAGATGACCCTACCACCCACAAACGATTGTGGGTGCATGAGGTAACTGCACTGTCCATATCAAAACTGTTCTCTCCATAAACATGAACTCACACTTTAAGATGTCTAAATCCTGTCATGCAGGTCTTAAGGGTGTATTATGACCGTTTGGTTCACCCGTCTGATTGTGCCTGGATGGTAGACTTCCTGCAGAACGTCACCAAATCTCACCTGCAAGAAGACTTTCATCAGCTCTTCAAGCATCTAGACAGCAATGCAGACGGGCATGTAACCGAAGATGACCTCCGGAGCCTCATGTTCTGTGATTTCCACGACCCCAAAGGCGAAGACAAAAACTACCGTGAAGTGGGCAACCCCGAGCACCTCCGTCAGGTGGTGGAAGCCCATCTCGATGAGTACAACAACATCAGCAAGGCTCCTATGAATCTCGTTCTATTCCGCTTCGCTATCGAGCACGTCTGTCGAATCTCCCGCATTCTCAAACAGCCCCGTGGTCACGCTCTCTTGGTGGGAGTTGGAGGGAGCGGGCGTCAGTCGCTGACACGCTTGGCCGCTCACATGGCTGAGGCGGAACTCTTCCAGGTGGAGATCTCCAAGAGTTACGGAGTGGCAGAATGGCGAGATGATCTCAAACTCATCATGCAGAAGTCCACATCTGGTGAAACTCACGGAGTCTTCCTTTTTACTGATACTCAGATTAAAATGGAGTCATTTTTGGAGGACGTGAGCAACTTGTTGAATACTGGCGAGGTTCCCAATCTCTTTGCTGTAGATGAGAAGCAGGAGATTTGTGAGCGCATGCTGGTCTTGGACCGTCAGCGTGAGCGTAGTAAACAGACGGACGGTAGTCCGTTGGCACTGTTTAACATGTTTTTGGAGCGCTGTCGTAGTCAGCTGCATGTTGTTCTGGCCATGAGTCCCATTGGCGACACTTTCAGGAGTCGTCTGAGACGCTTTCCTGCTCTCATTAACTGCTGCACGATCGACTGGTTTCAGGTCAGTTCTGTACTACTGTTTGTCCTATGGTTTCCACCTAATCATGACTGCAAGTTGTGTTTTAGTTCTGGGCTTTAAAGCCAGTCTATAATCAAAATAGACACTGTTTACATTTTAATAACACATTACTGGTCTTATTGTGCCTGATTTATAACTAACTAATTTAATAAATTGCTCTTGTTTGTGAATATTTTAATTGAAATGCAATATTTAAGTTTTTACATTATATTTTATATACAATATAACATATTTAATTTTATTATTAAAAAACGAAAACATTTTTAATGTAATTTTTTAAAATATATTTTTATTTGATCTTTTTTAACTTCCCAGTGAAATAAAAAAATCATGAAATCTTGCAGCGTTTATCGTAAAAAACGAGTTTTTTTAAATCATGTGACTGTTTCTCAGAATTGTTTTGTTCTTGTCAAAGATTTAAAGTGTGATCAACCGTTGTTTCAACTTTCTTAAAGAGCTGGCCGGAAGACGCACTGCAGGCTGTAGCTACACGGTTCCTAGAAGATGTTGAGATGACGGACAGCACTCGTGCTGGCTGCATCAGCATGTGCAAAAGCTTCCACACCTCCACCATCGATCTCTCTGCACGTTTCCTCTCAGAGCTGCAGCGCTACAACTACGTCACACCGACCTCTTACCTGGAGCTCATATCTATGTTCAAGCACCTGCTTCAGCGCAGAAGAGCGTAAGGCATCTCTCTCCCCTTTAACATGTTGTGTCATTTGACTGTATTTTGACTTGGTAAACAGAAAGTACATTTAATTTCTGTTGTGCATAATTGATGATGCTAAAGTTGATCGTGTTAATATTAATAGCACCTTTAAATTCTCTTTTGTCACAGTGAGGTCATGAAGTTGAAGAGTCGATATGAGATCGGTCTCCAGAAGCTGCAATCGGCTGCAGATCAGGTGTCCACAATGCAGGGGGAGCTTGAAGCCCTTCAGCCTCAGCTGCGTGTGGCCACTAAAGAGGTGGATGAGATGATGGTGGTCATCCAGAGGGAGTCTGTGGAGGTGGCCAAGACTGAGAAGGTGGTTCGTATGGATGAAGCAATAGCTAATGAGCAGGCAATGGCTGCCAAGGCCATCAAAGATGAATGTGACA
The DNA here is from genome assembly GCF_947034865.1 of Barbatula barbatula. NCBI lineage: Eukaryota > Metazoa > Chordata > Actinopteri > Cypriniformes > Nemacheilidae > Barbatula > Barbatula barbatula. The sequence goes on from NC_136772.1 coordinate 11,707,136, forward strand.
CAGACCTGGCTGTAGCTTTGCCCATTCTGAAAACTGCCTTGGATGCACTGGATACGCTCACTGCACAGGTCAGAAGAACAAGTGACAAAAAATACAATCATCACCTTGGCAAACAGATGCACATCAGAAACGTTCTTGTGGTTAAAACAGTTTTAATATACTCTTTTCATACCACCAATATAAGCATTGAATTGATGTGTACCATCTCCTGTAGGACATAACTGTGGTTAAGACCATGAAGACTCCTCCAGCTGGTGTCAAGCTGGTGATGGAAGCCATCTGCATACTCAAAGGCATAAAACCAGACCGCATTCCAGATCCCTCGGGCTCCGGCAAAAAGGTCGAAGACTTTTGGGGTCCAGCGAAGAAGCTGCTTGGAGATATGAGATTCCTCCAGAGCCTCCACGAGTACGACAAAGACAGCATCCCACCCAACTACATGAGCATTATTCGCAACAAATACATCACTAACCCAGACTTTGTGCCGGAGAAGATCCGTATGGCCTCCACGGCCGCCGAGGGCCTCTGTAAATGGGTTTGTGCCATGGACTCGTATGATAAGTAAGTTAGACTGATACAAATTCATAATAAAAGCCATAAACAGTTTTTACAGTCCTTTAACTTATATAAATTAACAATGGCTGTACGTACTAGTGACATTTTACAGCTCATAGAATGAATCAGTGATGCAGTAATGTATCCCTTTAGTTTCATCCACACAAATTGTCTTCACAGTTTCTTTAGCTTAATCAAGTCAACGATTAATCGCGATAAAGTTTTTGTTTACATAATATATGTCTGTGTACTGTGCATGTTAATTTTGTATTATAAACACATACATATACATACATATATTAATAAAAAACATAGAATATAAAATAATCATAAAAGTTTATTTATAATTTATATTTTTGGTAAATATCAAAAACACATTGAAATATTTCATATATGTGTTTGTTATTGTGTTTATAAATACAAAATTAATGTGCACAGTACACAGAGATATGTTATTTAAACACAAACCTTTATTCTAGATGTGATTAATTGCGTAATCACAAAGTTCGTTTAAGGAAGTTTACTCATTGCATTCCTCGCCATTCATTGTAACGGCAGTGGCGCACCTTGTTAGTATTAGTATCTTTGGTAATTGTTTGACAGCCCCCCCAAAAAGGCCCATAAATATTGGCATAAAAACATGGTGTATTTGTAAAAAAATAACTTTTTAATCTTGCAAGCTTTTGAAATTTTGCTTTTCCTTTCCAGAGTAGCAAAGATAGTGACTCCAAAGAAAGCGAAGCTGGCACAGGCAGAACAGGAGCTGAAGGTGGCCATGGCGAGCCTTCAAAAGAAACAGGCTGCTTTGAAGGAAGTCCAGGACAAACTGTTTAAACTGCAGGAGACCCTGGAAGCCAACAAGAACAAAAAAGTTGACCTAGAGAATCAGGTAAGCAGAAAGTCTGAGCATGCAGCACAAAATAAGCTGTGTGCCAGATATTCACAATCAATAAACGGTGGTTACTGTTACATCAGGCTTTATCACACCATGTTCAAATATATATCAGGTTTTATTTTTTAAAACCTGTTTTCCAGTAAAGCCCTTTGACTCTCTCTCATCTTCACTGGAAGTTTGTTTACATAACTTCCCCTTCAAAGGAATTTTGTTTGTATTTCCACATCAAGAAAAGTTAAGAGAATGTTTTTTCTTTCCTTTTTTGTTTACTTTCCTTCAGATCATTTTTATGTTGCAACTTTAATGCCGTAAGAGTGAAGCTTTTGTTTCCAAACCCACGTGAAAATCACAGGGGCACACACACACACACACACGCGTGCTCTGTTCTTATTTGTCTATTGAGACTGGCTGTCAGTTTTTGCGAGGTTCGGGTAAACCAAGCTCCCGCTGCTGTTTTCTGCCCTATTTCACTTCCTTTCATGTTCCTTGTTCTTTCCCCCCTTTCCTTCCATGTTTGTAATTCAGGTTGTCTGTTTTCCCAATTGGAGGGCAGAAGTTGTTTATGCTGTGCTCATTCAAGCATGTCCAGAATCGAGGCCCTCGGATATTCAGAGATAACCTGTTACGCTGAACCTTTAAGTCCACTGGAAGTCTTTTTTAAATATGAGAAAATGAATGAATGAGAATGATGGAGGAATTCATTTCATTTGTTGTCTCGAGAATCCCACAGCTAAATGGCTCCAGATGCGATGGTGTCACAAAGAATTACCGGCATATCATCACAGGGAGTAAATTAGATGTGTTGGATTGTTGCGAGTGAAGCTGTTGGTGCCTTGTGCTGTCAGCTCAGCATCTAACCGCTGAGTTCCCATCATTCTTTGCTTTGCAGGCTTACTTTGTTATCTCAAACAAAGACAGTGTTCTTTTGATGCCGAACTGCTTTAACAGATCAGACAGTCGATTAGATGCTTTATTTGGAGAGATGTTAGTGTAGTAAACATTCATTTATAATGACAAATTCTTCTAAAGTGTATTATGTCAACGTCTGACCTGCTGTTAATGTCCTTTAAGCCAACACCGTTTCTTCATTTGTAAATGTCAAATTGTACATGCAGACTCTCAGAAATGTTTGTATTGCATAAATAACCACATTGGCAATATCAATAAATGTAGCACATACCAGAAAATAAAATGTTCAGAATGTGATCTGTGTACTTCTTAAACATTAATTTGATATATCTATGGAACGATCAGTGCATCCTCTTCCTTTCTTTGTGTGTATAGTGTTTACTATATGTGTTCATTGGTTGTATCTGTTTTTTTCTGTAGGTGGACTTGTGTAGTAAGAAGCTGAAACGAGCAGAGCAGCTCATTGGTGGGTTGGGGGGAGAGAAGACCCGCTGGAGCGAGACCGCCTTTAATTTAGGGCAACTCTACAACAACCTGACGGGAGATATTCTGATCTCTGCTGCTATAGTGGCTTACCTCGGTGCATTCACCTCCAGCTTCAGACAGGTGTGCTATCTTACAACAATACAGACCTGCTTTCAGGTTTTTGCTCCCAAGCCTACGTTGTTTATATCGCAACAGATTTGAGAAATAAAAAGGTTATGGGAACATTCATCGGACGCATACGCATGGCCCAAAATTGACTTCCGGTCTGTATTTGTTGATCCTTCTATATTTCTATTTTTTTATTTATACTCATTTATATTACTTTTTTATTATATATAATATTTGTGTTAAAAACATTTTGTTTAATTTTACTGTATATTCATTTTTTTAAATAAACAATTTGTTGAATGGGTCAAGTAACTTTGTCACATTTAAGTTTAGCCAAGTAACGATTCTTCTATTGGTGACCTATAATAGTACTGGCTAGACATACTATTAACTTATGCAATTACACAATTGTTATTTATTTTGCTTATCAGAAATGACTATTTGCGAATTTGTACCGGAAGTTAAGTTTGGGCCACAAAAGCACGCATGAGCAGGAACGTTTGTTTATTCTGTTGCTCTGAAACATATGCTGTAGAATAAAGAAGCCACACAGTATATACTGTATACTCAATATGTCAAAACATTTAAACTCTAAACAGTTACTTGTATTGAACGAAGTCAAATGTATAATTCTTTCATCAATGCTGTGTACATGCTGTATGTACTGATGCAAGTCAAACAAAAGAAAAAAAAAGAAAAAATTATAGCAAAGGAAAAATTCATCCAAATGAATTGGATTCCAAAGAAAACACCACTGTATATAACAAAATAACATTAATTATACAAAACAAAGTTAAAAAGGCAGTTTTTATTTACTGTTTAATTTACTGTGTTTCAAACTAAATTATCGGAATGTCTAAGAATTTGATTTTACAATATAATTTTGTAAATGTTATAGTAGAACATTATTACTACATATTGTAAAATCTTGGCAATATTTCACAAGATAAATGGCCAATTTAATATTGAAAGATGTCTGAGGAAAATGTTTTTTTTTTTTATATGACATTGAACCTTGTTAATTTGTCTATTGAGTTTCAGTCGAAGCGCTGTCTTGACTGAAACACATTGCTTTACTCTTTGATATTCATCGGTGGACATTATTTGTATACATTCCCTCGATCTACTTCTTACATTTACCAACAGAACAGCTTTCATAAAAAATGAATGAAGTCAGTGAAAATGCATTGTAGGGCACAAGGAGATGTTGTGGTGAGCTTGAAATAGCACTCGGGGAACAGGGAGTAGTTTAACTTTAATATTTCCCCTCTGTGAAAGCAATATCTTTTCTCCCAACAGAGAGCTGTTTTCTATAAGCTTTTGTGCAGGTACAAACCGCACGCTGCTTATTACCTTTGTGAGTACTAAGTCTTTATTAGATTTAAACCAAAATAAAGCTGTCAGAATGACAATAGTGCTGTCCACGATACCATTATTATGTTTCAACACACTTATAATGAAAAATAGATGGATGTGTTTACGGTAAAATAATTACAGCTTTTTGCATGTATCAGTGGATGCATCTGAAGCAGGCTGTACTGTACTATACTGTATGTGTGTTTGTGTAACCCTTACAGCGAGCAACAGAGGAGTGGATTGATATGTGCAAGACCAGAGGTATTCCCTGCTCCATGAACATGTCCCTGATGAACTCATTGGGTGAGCCGGTGAAAATCCGCAGCTGGACTATTGCAGGCCTTCCATCAGACAGCTTCTCCATTGACAACGCTATCATTATCTCGTAAGAGGCTTTTTTGCCAGAAATGTACCTTTTGGACACATTTAAATAACCTACCATTTTTACATCTAGCCACACTCTGTTAATAAATATTGCAAAAGAAAAAGTCAGAAATTGTCTTGGAAAAACTTATTTGATATTCTCGAATTTGTAACCTTGAAAGCAATTACTAGTGAACTTTTAGGGAACTGTTTTCTGCAATTGGAAATTACAATAGAGAGCACTTATCCTGAAAGAGTGCTTGATTTCTGTAGTGCACAAGATGAAGAAGATTTGTTGTGGGCAGAAGGTTTTTGAGATGTTATTTCTCTGCAGTAATGCGAGGAGGTGGCCCTTGATGATTGATCCTCAGGGCCAGGCAAACAAGTGGCTGAAGAACATGGAGAAATCCAACAGCCTGCACGTCATAAAACTCAGTGACTCTGACTTTGTGCGCACATTAGAAAACTGTATTCAGTTTGGCACACCAGGTGAGAAATACAGACACTGAATCATACTGATGTGCTGTATTTTTATTTTACATAGCAATTGATCACATATCATGAATCTGGCTACAGTACAGTACAGTTGATGACCTTGGCATTGCTGTGGAACCACCTCCACAGGAAAGCTGGTAATAATAATAATAATAACAATAATACAAAATCTTACAAATATAACAAATATTATTAACATGAATTTATTAAAATACAAATATAACCACAGAAAGATGATTCACATTAATTATAATATTATTAATAATAATAATACAAATATTACCAATGTAATATAAGTTAACTAACAGTCATTCTTATTATTATAATTATTATTAATAAAAGTTTTACCAACGTAATAAAACAATATTAACATTCATAATAATAATGATACTAAAAATAAGAATAATTTACTTTTGGCCGATAAAAAAAAAACAAATTTGGACAGATGATTTGTTTTGATCAAATAAACCTGGGGGTAAAACGATTTAGCCCAGGTGTAATTCCAGTGTTTCTCCACAGGGGTCCCCCTCCACCATAAAAACAAGTACACATCATGATTCAAACCAGTGAATGTTCCTTTTTTATAAATATGCACGCTATAGCCCAGGGCAACACTGTTACCTCTTGCACGTAACACACATGGCCTGAAAGCACAATTTCTGTCAATCTTTACACTCTTGAATGGAAGAATAGAAGGCTCCGGGGTGGATGCAAAACACAGCGTGAGATACACAAGGGACTGATATTCTTGCTTTGAGTTCCTCTGCCTTCTATCCTCATCTGCTGTTCATCAGCATCTCTCAAAGATGAAAGGCAGACAGTGGGCTTGCGTGGGCAGGCCGGTGTTTTGCTTTCTTCTGTGGTTTGTTGTTTTGGTACTGTTCTCCTCTAGGGGGTTGCATTGAGTTTATTTCTTTATGAATTTATTTTGTTTGTAGCTGATGCACTGTAGTTCCCAATTCCACCACCTGAATTCGACTTGGGGTCATTGGGGTGACTGGAAGCCGATATGATTTTTATGCACATTAATAAAATAACAGCTGGTTATGATTTTGTGAATCTTGATTCATTTGATGGAATGATTTATTCATGATGTATTTCAGTGTTGTTGGAGAATGTTGGTGAAGAGCTGGACCCCATACTTGAACCCCTATTGCTAAAGCAGACATTTAAACAGGGGGGCAGTATTTGTATCCGGCTAGGTGATTCCACTATCGAATATGCTCCAGACTTCCGATTTTACATTACAACCAAGCTGCGAAATCCATATTATCTGCCCGAGATCTCAGTCAAGGTGAGTCTCCACGTGTACAGTATACACTGAAAACACTACATAAACTCCTGAACAAAATATAAGTTTGGCCTTCAAACAAGGTCACCTAAACATTTTCTTCCATATTAATCCGTCACGGTGAGTAACATGGATAATCTAACACACAGAAACGCATGCTTATCGTGTCCATTATAGCACGGATGAAAGAATCCAGGTGGCTGATGTTCACTGGATTGATATACATCCAAGGGCTTTAGTATCATTTCGGTGTTGTTCTGAAACAGTCTGATAGAGTCAACTTTAATGTATGAATGGGGACCAAGTCAGTTATATGGGGGGTATAATCTTCATATACAGCATATAAGTAAAATGTTTAAGGGATATTCACCCAAAAATAAAAAGTCTGTCATCATTTATTCACCCTATAACCTGTATATGACTGTGGAACACAGATGAACATTTTTGTCTTGTGTCATTACAATGGAAGTAAATAGGGGCCAGACAGAAAGTTGAGAACTTTTTACAATGATATTTCAAAACACATCTAATGATTATGCTGGGACATTACCACTCTACCCTCTGTTTGCCTAAAACATTGTAAACCCATAAACATACACAAACATTTTATAGTTGTACTTTGTATAGAAATATCTAGTTTGACATTTGGTGCACAAGTCACAGAGTGTCTCCTGTGTGTCTGCCTGGTCTTCCTAATGAACCCGCAACATCATTTCCACTTTAGAATGAGCATGTGGCGTTCACAACAGGACTAAACAAATGATACTGTTGTGGATGGTAAGGCCCCCATCATTCATCTGAAAATATGTCCCACCACGGGCCAAGGTGCAGCATCGCAGTTCATCAAAAATGATAATGGGGGATGTTAGCAAGCACAAAAGCACAGAATCTTGGCAAAGAGGGATATGAACAGATTTTAAACTGCAAGCAACTGAGGACTATAGTTTGTTTCTGGAAAACGGCAATGAGTTCTGGGATGAGTAATGCCGGGTCCTAGAATTGAAGCTTTGATGAGAGCCTTCTGGGTCTCTTACAGATTTTAACTAGGAGTCGGTGTCATTAAAAAAAAATCTTGTTTTTCTCCTGTGATGCTCAGGTGACTTTGCTGAACTTCATGATAACTCCTGAAGGGATGCAGGACCAGCTGCTGGGTATTGTGGTGGCCAAAGAAAGGCCTGACCTGGAGAAAGAGAAACAGGACCTCATCGTGCAAGGAGCTGAGAACAAGAGGTACACAGCCCAAGCTTAGAAACGGTAGTGGAGACCAAATGTAGAAAAACAAAAACAGTTAAGAAACTTAACCATAAACTGTCTTTTTATTATCATCTCTGTAGACTGCTGAAGGTTATAGAAGATAAAATTCTCGAAGTGCTCTCTGCATCGGAGGGGAACATTTTAGAAGATGAGATGGCAGTTCAGGTCCTCTCATCTTCTAAAGATCTGGCCAATGACATATCTAGTAAACAAGCCATCGCTGAGGCCACGGAGCGGAAGATCGATGAGACCCGCCTCGGCTACACCCCCATCGCCGTCCACTCTTCCATTTTGTTTTTTTCCATCGCTGACCTGGCCAACATCGAGCCCATGTACCAGTATTCTTTGAACTGGTTCATCAACCTGTTCATATCTTCTATTGAGAATTCTCAGAAAAGTGACCTTCTTGAGCAGAGGTATTCTGTCAGTATCTCACTGCACAAAATTTTATTTAGATAATCACGAGTTTGAAAGGCTAATGTTAAATCTTTGAAGCACTTTAAATATCTTGACAGTTAAAGTAATAGTTCACCCAAAAATCGAATTTGAAGAATGTTTTTAACTGGCCCCCATTCACTTCCATTGGTTTTGTGTCCATACAATAGAAGTGAACGGGGGCCAGTGCTATTCGCCTACCAACTTTCTTCAAAATATCTTGTTTTATGTTCCTCGGAGGAAAGTCATAAAGGTTTGAAATGACAAAGGGAGGAGTAAATGATGACAGAATTTTCATTTTTGGGTGAACTATCAAATATATTTAAATATATTGACACCTAAATGTACAGTGAAACAATTTGGTGATTTTGTGATACTGTGAAGTTTAGTGTACAGACGATTTTCTAAACATGGTCTAAAAAATTTCTCATTGGTCTGTCTATTAAAGCTCTCTTTCTCTGTATATTTAGACTGCAGATCCTGAAGGACCATTTTACATACTCCCTTTACATCAATGTGTGCCGGTCACTCTTCGAGAAGGACAAACTCCTCTTCTCCTTTTGTCTGAGCATAAACCTGATGAAACACAACAAGCTGGTGAGTAACTCTGCCTGTACACGGTTGTGAATTATTGGAATAATATCCCAGTCAAGACATCAGTTCAGCCAACAAATACCAGACTAGCAAGAATGAAGAGTTTACTTCCACACAAGTCATCTTAAGGTTAATGGCTTATTTGTACGGTCGTCGACTTTGTCTTGCCTGCGTGTCTGTATGCTGTGTTTATATCTTCACTGTTTCAAATAATCTTATGTTGATTTATGTTCATCACACTGACTCTCAGTGCCTGAGCTGTGACTCCAGTTTCAACTGTCTATCATCAGTTTATTGTGCTGTCAGTAATTCTGTCAGCTCGTGAATCAAGCTGCGTGCCAGTTTGTTTATTTCAGAGCGACCGCAGTCGAGCTTCAGGACTCATTCACTGTTTTATGGAGTTTTATTCAGAATCAAAAGTCTTATCTAAACTGTTTGTTTTCATTAAATCCAAAATTCTCAAAGCAGTATCATTTATTCTAACATATGAGGTTATGCAAGTGACTTTTCTATTTGCTTTTCTCTTATTCCAGGTGGATGAGAAGGAATGGCGTTTTCTCCTGACAGGTGGAGTAGGTTTGGATAATCCACATTCGAACCCCTGCTCCTGGCTGCCCAAAACATCCTGGGATGAAATTTGTCGACTTGATCAAATGGAGTGCTTTAAAGGTCTGCCGAAAGACCTGGACTATCTGCAGGAGGATTGGAAAAGGGTCTACGACAGCAAGGTGCCATGGAAAGCAATTTTTTTCTCGCTCTGTGGTATGAAATGGGCAGATTTGTCATTTCATGCTGTGTGTGTGTTCTCCAGGACCCCCATCACAGTCCTTTCCCATCTGAGTGGCAGGAAAAGTTGGGACAGTTCCAGCGGATGCTGGTGATACGGTGCTTGCGGCCAGATAAGGTATGGTATACTCTTAAAACCACAGGTAGCGTTTAAGGTATCATAGGCGTATTAAAACTGTTACAACGTTTTATGCTGAATTTATAGGAAACTTGTTTTCACAAAAATCTAAGGCAAAGCAAGAGATTGTAAATATAATTATTAATGAATATAAAAACAAACTCACTGTTTTGTTCTAAACGTGCTATTGCGCTGTTCCCTTTCTGTCGGTCTCTCGACGTTGTGTCGAAGCCGACAGATGGGGTTCGCCCTTGAGAACCAGTCATCTCTGACTATTTTGAAAAGGCCAATGAAATTTGGCGAATGAAATTTGCATGCCGGGCTCCGCCCCCGGAAATCCGGGTATAAAAGGGGAGCCGGCGTGCTCATTCATTCACCTTTTGTTCTTCGGAGCCTTCGCATCGAATGACGACTACTACAGCTGAATTCTTGACGTGGTGCAGCGGATTGTCCCTTCCGAGCGATCATCCCCCACGGCGTTTCAGCAGTTCCAGAGGTGTTTTCTGAAAGAGATATTTTCCTGAAAGAGCAAATTTCTCAGCGTGGCATGTCCCGCTGTTCTCGTGGTTGCGGTTCCCTCATTGAGGAGGGGGACGGACACGATGCTTGCGTCAGGTGTTTGGGGGTCCAACACGCTGAGGCAGCGTTCGTGGAGTCATCCTGCCCGCACTGCGGGCAGATGGCGATACAGACGTTGCGGTCACGGGTGGCTGCGCTCTTTCGAGAGCCAGCCACCACCTCGTCTGCTTCCCGCTCTGCGACCGCGGTGGCCACGGCCCCGCCGTCAGCAGCGGCGAGCAGCTTGGGTGGCATGGGGATTTCCGTGAGCGTCAATCCGTCAGCCGATGGCTCGCGGACCGTTCACGCCCCGATTCGCTCGTCTGGCCGTTCCCAGGAAGGCGGTTCCACACCGTCTTACTCCTCCGTCACCGTCACGACGATGAGATGTCCCTCGCAGCATCGGAGGGCGACCTTCTGGCATCCGACCCTGACGATTCCTTCGAGCCGTCTCCGTCAGGAGATAGAGTTCAGGAAAAGGCAGACGTCGAGATGTCGGCCATGCTCTATTGGGCCGCCGCGAGTATCGGGCTGCAGTGCACGGCACCGCCCACGCCCCAGCGCTCACGGCTGGATAAATGGTACATCGGGTCCGAGCACGGCTCCAAGCCGCGCACGCCCCCTGTACCTTTTTTCCCCGAGGTGCATGAGGAGCTCAGCAAGACCTGGAGCGCCCCCTTTTCGGCTCGTTCCCGTCATGCTGACTCTGTCGCCCTCTCTTCCCTCGATGGCGGGGCAGCTAGAGGCTACGTTGATGTCCCCCAGGCTGAACGTGCAGTCGCGGTGCACCTGTGCCCGCAGACGGCGGCCACCTGGAGGTCTCGACCTAGACTCCCGTCTAAGCCGTGTAGGGTTTCGGCATCGCTGGTGTCGAAATCCTATAACGCTGCTGGACAAGCTGCCTCAGCTCTTCATGCCATGGCCATCCTGCAGGTCCACCAGGCCAAGGCACTGAAAGAGCTCCACGAGGGTAAGACCGACCCGAAGATTATGCAGGAGCTCCGCGCTGCCACCGACCTTGCCCTCCGGGCGACGAAGGTGACAGCGCGAGCTTTGGGTCGGACGATGTCCACGATGGTGGTCCACGAGAGACACCTCTGGCTAAACCTTGCGCAGATGCGTGAAGCCGAGAAAGTTCGCTTCCTCGATGCTCCCATCTCGCAAGGAGGGCTGTTTGGTGACACTGTCGAGGATTTCTCCCAGCAGTTCTCGGCAGTGCAGAAGCAGACGGAGGCAATCAAGCACATCCTGCCCCGCCGCGACCCGACCGCCTTTCGGCCGTCGAGGTCCCGTGGAACGTCTGCCTCCCAGCAGCCCCGGCCTTCTTCATCGTCAGCTCCGGCTACGGTGCCCCCTCCTCAGGCGGCCCCCCGGAAGAGGACGGAGAAGAAGCGACCACCGTCTCGTCAGCAGCCGCCGCGGAAGCAGAAGCGTTCCTGACGAGCCGGACCCGGGGAGATCGGGCCCGACCCCAGCCATTCCATCGCTGACGGGTCGGAAAGGGACGGTCCCTTTTCAGGGCCTAGCGCCCACTTCCTCACAAAAAGAGCAGTCTCTCTCTCTGGGTCCCCCTTCCAGCCGCACTCACCCTCCGCAGGACGGTGTTCGGCAACTCGACGTTGCGTTGTGGCGACATGCAAGGCCGAGTATAAAATCGCGCAGCCCTCAGCACTCTCACCTCGACGGTGCGTTGAGCTGCGCCGCCGCCAGGCAGGCAAATCAGCGGAGCCAGTCCCCCCACGAGGTGGGGCCGGCACCGCTAGCCAGCGAACCGCCCTCCCCAGGGGCGATGAAGCAGATCGTACCTCTAGTGCCCCTGTCGCAGTCTTTGAGTGCTTGGTTAGCACTCACCAGACCGTCAAGGTGGCTGGAGAACACGATCTGTCTCGGCTACTCGATCCAGTTTGCCAGACCTCCACCCAAGTTTCGGGGCATCCTCTTTACCTCGGTCAGAGGCAGGGATGCTCCCGTGCTGCGGGAGGAGGTGGCAACCCTTCTGGTGAAGGGAGCGATCGAGCCCGTCCCCTCGGCCGAGATGTCCAGCGGGTTCTACAGCCCGTACTTCATCGTCCCCAAGAAGGGTGGAGGGTTGCGCCCCATTCTAGATCTGCGTGCCCTGAACAAGCACCTCCAGAAGCTGCCGTTCAGGATGCTCACGCAGAGGCGCATCTTGACGTGCGTCAGGCGTCAAGATTGGTTCATGGCTATCGACCTGAAGGACGCGTGCTTTCATGTCTCGATTCTCCCTCGTCACCGGCCGTACCTACGGTTCGCTTTCGAGGGGCGAGCATATCAGTACAGGGTCCTCCCATTCGGTCTGTCCCTGTCCCCACGTGCCTTTACGAAGGTCGTGGAAGCCGCCCTCACTCCCCTCAGGGAGAGAGGTGTGCGGGTACTCAACTATCTCGACGACTGGCTTATCTTAGCACACTCGCGAGAACTGTTGTGTGCACACAGGGATCTGGTGCTCCGGCACCTAGACCGTTTGGGGTTACGGGTCAACCGAGAGAAGAGCCAACTCTCCCCTGCGCAGAGTTCCTTTTTTCTCGGTATGGAACTCGACTCTGTCTCCATGACGGCGCGGCTCACGACAGAGCGCGCACAGTCAGTGCTGAACTGCCTGAAACTCCTCAAGCAGCGACCAGCGGTCCCCCTGAAACTTTTTCAGAGGCTCCTGGGCCACATGTCGTCCTCGGCGGGGGTAATTCCCCTCGGGTTGATGCACATGAGACCGCTGCAGCACTGGCTACAGAGACGAGTTCCCTGGAGAGCGTGGCACGCAGGCAGGAGGTTGATCGTCATTACACCTCTCTGCCGTCGTATCCTAACCCCGTGGTCATCAGTGACCTTTCTACGGACTGGCGTCCCCATGGGGCAGGTCCCGAGGCGCGCCGTGGTAACGACCGACGCCTCCTTACGGGGTTGGGGTGCGGTGTGCAAAGGGCACACAGTGTCGGGTCTCTGGACGGAGTCCCAGCTGTGTTGGCATATCAACCGCCTAGAGTTGTTGGCTGTTCTGTTGGCACTGAGGGGACTACGGTCCCTCGTGCAGGGCCAGCACGTACTGGTCCGATCAGACAGCACGACTGCCGTAGCGTATATCAACCACCAGGGGGGTATACGCTCACGACAGTTAACGCAACTTGCCCGACGCCTCCTCCTGTGGAGTCAGCAGGTGACGAAGTCTCTGCATGCCACTCACATACCGGGCGACCTGAACCAGACAGCCGATGCGCTCTCTCGTCAGTCGACGCCCCGTGGAGAGTGGCGACTCCACCCCCGTGCGGTCCAGCTTATTTGGGTGCAGTTCGGGCGGGCACAGGTGGACCTGTTTGCCTCCCTGGACACCACCCATTACCCACTTTGGTACTCCCTGACCGAGGGCCCCCTCGGCACGGATGCCCTAGCGCACAGCTGGCCACGGGACAAGTGGAAGTACGCCTTCCCCCAGTGAGCCTCATTGCACAGGTCCTGTGCAAGGTCAGGGAAGAGGAGCATCAAGTGGTACTAGTTGCGCCGTACTGGCCCAACCGGACTTGGTTCTCGGAGCTAATGCTCCTGACGACAACTCCCCCCTGGCCAATTCCCCTGACGAAGGACCTTCTCTCGCAGGGGAAGGGCATGTTGCGGCACCCGAGACCAGACCTCTGGAACCTCCACGTCTGGCTCCTGGATGGGACGAGGAGATCATGAGTGGTCTACCCCCCGCGGTGGTGGAGACCATCACTCAGGCTAGGGCACCTGCCACGAGGCGGCTGTACGCCTTTAAGTGGCGCCTCTTCTCGTCTTGGTGTTCTTCTCGCAGAGAAGACCCACGGATTTGCTCGGTCAGGCACGTGCTGTCCTTCCTGCAGGAGAGGTTGGAGAGTAAGCTCTCTCCGTCCACGCTGAAAGTGTATGTAGCCGCTATCGCCGCTCATCACGAACCAGTTGCTGGAAAACCTCTAGGGCAGCATGACCTGATCATCAGATTCCTCAGGGGCGCGAGGAGGCTTAACCCACCTCAACCGCGCTCCGTACCCTCTTGGGACCTCAATGTGGTCCTGGCGGGCCTTCAGAGGCCTCCCTTCGAGCCCCTCGGAGAGACCTATCTTTCTCATCTCACGATGAAGACGGCTCTCCTGACGGCGCTCGCCTCCATCAAGAGGGTGGGGGATCTGCAAGCATTTTCCGTGTCCACAGAGTGCCTAAATTTCGGGCCCGGTGATTCTCACGTGATCCTGAGACCTCGGCCCGGCTACGTGCCCAAGGTCCCCACCACTCCCTTCCGGGACCAGGTGGTGACCTTGCAGGCGCTCCCCACCGGGGAGGAAGACCCAACCCCGTCCGTGTTGTGTCCAGTACGCGCCTTGCGCCTCTACGTGGACCGCACGCAGAGCTTCAGAGGCTCTGAGCAGCTCTTTGTTTGTTTTGGAGGTCAGCAGAAGGGGAAAGCTGTCTCCAAACAGAGGCTGGCGCACTGGATCGTGGACGCCGTCACGACTGCGTACCGATCTCAAGATTGCCCGTGCCCGCTGGCAGTGAGGGCACACTCCACCAGGGGTGTTGCCTCCTCGTGGGCACTGGCTCGGGGTGCCTCTCTGGCAGACATATGCAGAGCTGCGGGTTGGGCTACGCCCCACACCTTCGCGAGGTTCTACAACCTCCGCGTGGATCCGGTGTCAGCTCGAGTCTTGCAGGATAACACCAGGTGAGACCAGCGGCCGGCAGGGCGTACGCCTGCGACGAGCGCCACTCCACCTCTTTAGGTGGGTCAGTGCGCAATCATCTGCCTCCCTTCTTTCCCCTCGGGCGAAGAATAGGCATTCCATCCATCACTAAGCACTCAAGGCAGCGGGCTGGGCGGAGCAGCCTGCCACCTTTGGCGGGCACAAGTTGAGTTATCTACGTGTGACTCTAACCGACCTCAGTGCTCCAGACGTGGTAACCCCCCGGCAGGGTGGTTCCGTCTGAGATTCCGTCATGAGTTGTTCCCCCCGGAACCCGTGACCTTCCCCGGGTGGGCATCCACCCTGCGGATTCTCGCACATACCTCCCATGAGTTCTTCCCTACCGGTAAGACCATGCTGTTTCTCCACTGTATTCCCCCCGAGGGTGGGAAGTGGTCTCCGTAGCGCACCTCCCCCTTGAGGGAATAGCGCTTACCCAGTGGTCCTATGGCCGGACGGCTCTCGCCATTGGGGCCGTCTGAGTTGACAGAGGGCAGGGGCTACCCACCTTTTCTGAAAGCTCTGGGTCCCCCTGTCTACCTACTGGAAGGTTACAATCTCGCGAGAGCGCTACGTCTGACTCGCCTAGGCTGGCCAACGTCGCTTCGCTGGAGATTGTGACGCGGCTATTGCCGTGGCGTTTTCAATAGGAACCCCATCTGTCGGCTTCGACACAACGTCGAGAAACCGACAGAAAGGGAACGTCTCGGTTACGTATGTAACCTCTGTTCCCTGATGGAGGGAACAAGACGTTGTGTCCTTCTTGCCACGACAATAGCCGTCCGCTGCAGCAGTCACGAGATGCTTTCAGGCTCCTCAGCACAAAAGGTGAATGAATGAGCACGCCGGCTCCCCTTTTATACCCGGATTTCCGGGGGCGGAGCCCGGCATGCAAATTTCATTCGCCAAATTTCATTGGCCTTTTCAAAATAGTCAGAGATGACTGGTTCTCAAGGGCGAACCCCATCTGTCGGCTTCGACACAACGTCTTGTTCCCTCCATCAGGGAACAGAGGTTACATACGTAACCGAGACGTTTCTCTCTGTCTCTTTCCATGTCAGGTTGTTCCCATGGTACAGGAATTTGTGTCAGACATCCTTGGGCAGCAATTTATCGAGGTTCCACCCTTTAATCTGGCCGCAGCATTTGGAGACAGTCACTGCTGTGCTCCACTGATCTTCATCCTTTCCCCAGGATCAGACCCCATGGCTGCTCTTCTAAAGTTTGGCGAGGAGCAGGTGCTCACTATATTAGCTGCACATTTCACGCACATCATTTTCAAATTATGGCTTAAAGGTCCAGTGTGTAGTTTTTTGGAGGATCTATTGAGAGAAATGCATAGGTGTATTAAGACCTTATATAATGAAGCGCTATGTTTTTATTACCTTAGATTGAGCTATGTCTATCTACATACACCACGGGTCCCCTTCACTCCGTTGTTTCTACAGTAGCCCTAAACAGACAAACTGCTCTACCGAGCGCTTTTCCTAAATATGTTATCTCCTTCTGCAAAGAACGAAAATGTGGCGATATCTTAGTCCTGTGTCAGCCTCTGTTGTGCTTCAAAAGGGAGGGGTGGAGTGAGCTGTTGGTTGCAATTCGTAACCTAACCAAATAGATGCTGCTAAAATCTCCACGTTGCTATCATTATTCGAGAGCTTAAACTACACGTTTTTGTTTAGGTTTGGTGGATGACCTCTTGTTTTTCTTGTTTATAATGATTTCTGAACTGTTGTTATTAACACATGCTGTCTGGGTCATTGTTCAGGGCTTCACAGGAAACAGGCTGACCTCTCTGTCTCTGGGTCAGGGTCAGGGTCCAATCGCCATGAGCATGATCAAGACCGGTGTTAAAGAGGGGACATGGGTGGTCTTACAAAACTGCCACCTGGCCACCTCCTGGATGCCCACACTTGAGCGTGTCTGTGAGGTAGCATACAAACACTTGACTGTGACGGGTCATTGCATTATTCTTCAGAAATTATTTGCTAATTTGTATTTATGTAATATATGTAATATGTGTCATTTAAGCGCACAAATAAACACCATTTATTTATACTGTTTGCATACTTGAACACACTGCTTGAGCACAACTGTTCTCTTAGTCTGGTTATATTAAGGGATAGTTCACACACACACAAAATCTGTCATTATGTTTCGCCTTCATGTTGTTTAAATCCTGTATACAACGTTTTCTTCTATGAAACACAAAAGAAGATATTTTGAGAAATGTCTCAGTGGTTTTGGGTCTATACATGGGTAGTTTAGCTACCAACATTCTTATAGTGTCAGAAGAAAGTCATACAGGTTCGAAATGACATGAGGGTGAGTATATGAAGAAAGAATTGTCTTTTTTTTGTGAGCTGTCCTTTTTATTTTCTAGTACGTTTATCATTGAAAACATTTTGAAGCTGCATTTTGACTTTCCTCAGGAGCTGAATCCAGACACCACTCACCAAGACTTCCGTCTATGGCTGACCAGTTACCCCTCTCCTAACTTCCCTGTGGCTGTACTGCAAAACGGAGTCAAAATGACCAATGAGGCACCCAAGGGCCTGCGCTCCAACATCATCCGCTCCTTCTGCATGGACCCGATATCTGACCCTGAGTTCTTTGACAGCAGCTCAAAGTCGGTAGGTGCTGCACACAGACAGAGACATATTATCATCTATCATAGAAAGTGCTTGTTAATTCTTTTATATGGGGCAAAAACAAATCGTTGTGTGTTTCAGGCTGTCTTTAAGAAGCTTCTGTATAGCCTGTGCTTCTTCCACGGCCTGACCCAAGAGAGGAGAAAATTCGGTCCTCTCGGATGGAACATTCCCTACGAGTTTAACGAAACAGACCTGCGCATCTCTGTCCAGCAGCTACACATGTTTTTAGACCAGTATGAGGTGAGATAACAAACACATTTTCATCACACACACTATCTTCGCATCACCCTTTTGCTTTTCACGCTTTTCTGCGTGCCCTTAAAAAAAGACCGTTCTTGACATTTCCCCAACTTCAGAGAAGCGCTTCTCGAACTTCCCGTCTTCCTTTCAAAACAAGCAGACTGAATAAGCTGATCAAGAGCTCTCTGAATGCTCTGACATTTCCCCGGTAGTACGTAGTGCCACCCACTGCATTAGCAAGGGAAATTTCAACAGGAAATGTCACAATCCCGCCACTCTGTCCGTCTTTTCATACCCGCACAAAGATCAGTATATCGAATCCACTAGGCTGACACGCACCTCCACTTCATAAAAAAAGAGCCTTTGTTGAGCGGCCACACTTTCAAGACTGGCAGAAAGGTTGTTGCTTTTTGAAGCGATTTCAACAATGGGGTGGAATAGTTATAGAGGGGCGCAGCCCTCGTCTGAGACGTCATGTTCAAAGTGAACCACTTATATGAGACTTTTTTATAAAACTTTAATTCTGTTTTGCATTGTAGTGGGGCTCGGAGGTTTTGTCCTCTGTTCATAGCAAGACACCAAAGAGCAGTTTGTCCGTTTAGGGCTACTGTAGAAACAACACGGCGAATTCCATGTAAGTGGACTCGTGGCGTATCTAGATAGAAATAGCTCAATCTAAGGTTATAAAATCATAATGTGTCACTACGTAAGGTCTTTATACACCTGTAACACAGTTGGTGGCTGTCATGGGTTGTGCATGTAATGGAAATTTTCTAGTCTAGCTTCTTGATGTGTCTATCTATATGTTTATGAAGTTTTTATCCATGTTTTCTTCTCTATGTTATCATGTTTTTCTCTATACACGTCATACCACTCTGCCTTTGCCCTCGAGCAGAGGCCAAGATGTTCTGTTTGGAATAACGGGCATCACTTCTCGGAAACCAGCTCGGGATTCTGGCTAGGGGGCAAAGGGAGGGGGTTTTCACGTTTTAATATATAAACTCTGGGTGCAGAAGGAAAGAGTGCCTTTGCTCTGCACCATGCTCATTGCTTATGATGCAGATTAAATGACAATAAAATACTTTGCAAAGTACCTGATGTCTCTGTATGTTGCGTTTGTCAAAATTGACTCACCTTGATTAAGGAATAAGAAAATTCCACAACAATTTGGCGACGAGGTATGGGATCACAAGGCTGACGGAGAACGGACTAGAGTTGACTGATCATCCTGGACATAGCAAATCCAGCTCTAACCCCATACAGGGACGAGAGAACTCTACTCCGGACTCCAAGCTGACGTGATCCCAAAAGAACTCAGTGCAAGGCACAAAAGTGAAAAACGGTGAGTTGAAAATATTCTGAACAGTCTGAAGGAAAGGGGAGACTACTTAGCGCTAAACAGTCTGGTTAAAGAGAAGTGACTACTCTAAATCGAGATAGATTTTAAAGAGTCTGAAAAGAGAAGTGACTACTCTAAATCGAGATAGATTTTAAAGAGTCTGAAAAGAGAAGTGACTACTCTAAATCGAGATAGATTTTAAAGAGTCTGAAAAGACATACATACAGAGAAATGAGGAAAAGGTGGGGAACGGGAAGTTTACAAGGTGTACCCTATCTGAAAGAAAAAGCAAACTTTCCTGAAAACGGTACATTTAGTACCACAAAATTAGAGAAAATAAGAGAACACATGGGGAAAAAAAACATATTTAAAATGTCCAAAAGAGAAAGGGAAAAATATGATGAAGCGTGTAAATGTTTAGAGTTATGGGAGAGGGAAGCTAATAGACGTGACTATGTTTTTAAAGGAATGGCATTGGAAGAACTGCCACCACCGAAAACTCCATTGTACCCTGTTTTGCTTGAATATAATGATTTAACCCCTCTGTCTTCTTTACCCCCATCTATGACTGAGTACAAACACCAACCGGAGGATGATTGTGTCCCTCCTCACCGACATCTGAACCCGATCGAGGCAGCTCCAGTGCCCCCACCAGTATCTCCACCAGCACCAGTGCCGCACATGCCACAGCCCGCGGTGCGTCAAAAGCAAGAAAGAGTGCATCTAGCACCGGCAGACAAAGAACTTTTGACCTTTTGCAAAGAATTCTCACCCTCAATGAAAGAATTAGAGAGACTGTTGAAAGTCAAACTGAAACCATCTGACCTGAGAAAGTTACAGGGTAAATGGCCTGTGGAGGAAGTATTTAAAGAACATTCTGGACTTCAGCCTGATGCAGACGGACCAGACATTGGTCCGTTCGAAGGACATCTCAGATCCACTTTTCTGCGGAACCTCAGAGAAGAGCTGAGACGAGAAGTGGAAAAATCATGCATCGAGCCAGATCGCGCGAGAATGAGCGAGATCGTCCGTCACGCTGTGCACGCCGAAAGACAAACGGACAAGAAACAGTTTCAAAAGAAAAACACCCAAGATAAAGAACTCCACATGGCTCTAATGAATATCGGAGTACAGCACGGAGGAAGAGGAAACGGGAGGAGAGGAGGTCAGTGGCGTGGACGTGCTCAAGGAAGAGGAGGTTTTAAACCCTCTAGCACCTATGATCCAGAGAAATGTTTCAATTGCGGAAAGACGGGGCACTGGCGCAATGATTGTCCTGAGCCTCGAGGAGCGCGGAGGTCAAGAGAAAAGGTAGATGGAAGTGAGGAGGTGAGGCATCATTCCGAGGGTGGTGAGTATGATTTCCCTTAGCATATGCAATGAAGAAATGCTTTTTCCTACTGTATGCAACGAAGATCTGCTTAGCTCACATTCCATGATGAATGAAAACTGCTTTCTGAACTTTGCTAAAATGCACAATGCTTGTGTGCAACAAACCGCTTGAATTTTTGATAGATTCAGGGGCAACAAATAGCCTACTGTGATTCACAAGAAGTGTTTAAATTTGCCAGAGTCTAAACTAGCTGTGTTTTCCCTAAATGCTAGTGGCTCTAATGTAAAATAATTGATGTCAAAAGGGTGCAATGTGAGTTGGGGAGTGTCAAATTTCAACACAGGTTTCTCATGTCTGACTGCTGCCCGATTCATTTGCTGGGCAGAGTCATAATGTGTATGATGACAGATTGAGCATGATACCAACACGACCCGAGTGCAGCGCTCGTACAGCTGTACGATGTAATATTGAATTACGTAAGTATGATGTAGAAAGTATTGCCTCACAGAGCCTCATGACGTTGATTGTAATGGTGTGGGGAGATGTGGGTGTTTTGCTGACAAATATGCGCACCCCATAGAATGGGTTAAAAGGGATGACGTGCAATATTCAAATTTGTTGCATGCCCATCGTGAGAATCATGCCTGTCTGTCAGCAACAAGGGGACTTGAAGTGTTTTCACACACAAAAAGATTTATGAAGAAATTTTGGGAAAGGTGCCCGTACAACTGTTGATAACAGGAAAATATTATGTTTGGTTGTTTAGGAACTGTGAGCCTGTTGTGATAACGCCGAAGGGTAATTTTCATCCACGCAAACAGCAATACCCCCTCAAAACAGAAGCCTCAAATCAGAAGCCCTCAATGGCATAAGGCCAATTTTTAATGAGTTTAAAAAGATTAAAAAAATAAAGGCATAGTTGTGCCATGTCCAAATTTACCGGTGCGCAGGCCTTTGTTTCCAGTTTAAAAGATAAGAGAAAAGAACACAAAGTAAAATGTCTCCAAAGTCCAGCTGGCAAAAAACAATTTGTTCGTTTTTTGGGTCACGAAATTACTGACCGTGGCAGACAGCTGTCCGCAAAGCGTGTCTGCAATTACAGACATCGCAAGTCCAAAAGCAAAGAAGCAATTGATATAATTTTTAGGGACCATTTCTCTGCTCAGACAGCAGAGCTCATTGCACTCACACACGCATGCAAATTATCAAAGAATAAAAATGTAGACATTCACACAGATAGTAGATATGCATTTGGTGTAACTCATGATTTTGGCACACTTTGGAAACACAGGAACGTTTTGAAAGCTGATGGTAAAAAGATTCTTACACACAGGTTGCTGATATGCTATCTGCCATTCTTCTACCAGCAGCCATTGTTGTGTGTGACTATGCCACACACACTTTTGTATCTGAAACTATTTTTTGCAGGAAGCCGACGAGCTGACCTTGCAGCAAAGCAAGCAACATCAGAGACAGACAGATTGTCTCCAGAAATCACTAACAGAACTCTTTCTCTTGCAGAGATGCAAACATTTTGCAGAACCAGCTGAGCGTGCACTCTGGAAGGAGTGCTCATGTAAATACACATACAATGTTTGGGGGGGCCGAAATGTGCTTCACCTGTTTGCCAAACATTTTTTCTCTGCTTTTGCAATTTTGACGCATGGCCTAGACCACGCGTCAAAAGGGGGGATGTTACAAGGCAATGTGTTTTTGTGTTTTTGCTCTCAAAATTTTTGTGCAGGTCAAAAGAGCAGTAGCAAATGGAGCTGACAAATCATTACACAGCTTCCAGGAAGTCGTGGGAAAGACACACCTCCCACTGCAAAAAGGTCCAAGGAGGGGCAACTCCATCCACAATGGCTCTTCGCAATGGTCGTGCTGACAAAGGGAATCAACTGTTCGAAGTCGGGGATGCATCGAACCCTGAGAAATTCGAGATTATAGAATTTTTTTTGTGCAACACTATATTCCAAGTTTAATAAAATGGTATGGGGAGGGACAGTGTTACCCTAATTCTGCTAGGTACTGGGGAACAAATATGTATTTGTGTAGAGGTACGTGTACCTCAGTTGATGTTCTGGATAAGGCAACAAAATTTGAAAATGTGGGCCATTATGTCCCCTGGGACGGCCAAATAAAAAGGAAAAAGACTAGCTCTTACTCAGAAAAATTTGAATTATGAGGGAACGGGAGCAACTTCCCAAATAAGAGTGGAAATATGGAAAGTGACGAAGGTTAAGCAGTGTGTGTGTAAAATGCTCAGGGTCAGTTGTTGTTTCTACATTCAGGAAGCTGGATGATATGACTGAACAGCCTAAAGTTGGGGAGTGGGGCTGAAGCAGGTGGTGTTACCAATTCTAGTGGGATTTTAAGAACTGTTTAGATAGAAGAATGAAACCTGTAAGAGAAAGGGCGTTGCTCATCTTACATGGTCAAAGTATAAAGATTTTGGTTATCATATATGATAAAAGGGGGGAATGTAATGGAAATTTTCTAGTCTAGCTTCTTGATGTGTCTATCTATATGTTTATGAAGTTTTTATCCATGTTTTCTTCTCTATGTTATCATGTTTTTCTCTATACACGTCATACCACTCTGCCTTTGCCCTCGAGCAGAGGCCAAGATGTTCTGTTTGGAATAACGGGCATCACTTCTCGGAAACCAGCTCGGGATTCTGGCTAGGGGGCAAAGGGAGGGGGTTTTCACGTTTTAATATATAAACTCTGGGTGCAGAAGGAAAGAGTGCCTTTGCTCTGCACCATGCTCATTGCTTATGATGCAGATTAAATGACAATAAAATACTTTGCAAAGTACCTGATGTCTCTGTATGTTGCGTTTGTCAAAATTGACTCACCTTGATTAAGGAATAAGAAAATTCCACAACATGCACTCCACCTTTTTTCCATAGACAACAGCACACCATGGTCACATTATCACAGTGGGATCAGAGAAAATTGCTAGCAAACATGAAGAAAAACGTTACTTTTGTTGGCCACGTTATTGGGACCTGTTCACTTGTTTCCGGAAAGCTTGTAAACCTTAACAATATTACAATTGAAGAACAGCGGAAATTCTGGAAAGGTGGGTTCTGATGTGCTCTATTATCTTTAGATAGATAGATAGGCAGGCAGGCAGGCAGGCAGGCAGGCAGGCAGGCAGACAGACAGACAGACAGACAGACAGACAGACAGACAGAAGGATCAACCAGTACACTTTCTCATTATTTGTTCAAGATGAAAGAATTGTCATTTTAAATGGCATCATGACGAAGTGAACATGGCATCATGTTGCATCATGTTCTTTATTCATTAAAGGTCCAGTGTGTCATATTTAGGAGGATCTGTTGACAGAAATGTAACATTATACACCTCTGAAGACAGTTATGTACTGTATATTAAGACCTTACGTAATGACACGTTATGATTTTATAACCTCAGATTGAGCTATTTCTATCTAGATACGCCACAAGTCCACTTACATGGAATTCGCCGTGTTGTTTCTACAGTAGCCCTAAACGGACAAACTGCTCTACAGAGCGCATTTTGTACACATTATCTCCTTCGACAAAGAAGTGAAAACGTGACGACATTATTGTCAGCCTCCGTAGTGCTTAAAACGGGAGGGTTGAAGTGAGCCTTTGGTTGCAATTCACCACTCACCACTAGATGCCGATTCATTTCATACACTGGACCTTTTCAAGAATGAACTGTATTTTATTTGATTTTCCAATAATTCAATCTTAGTTAACACAACTATCTATGTTCTAAAATGTATTAATGTTGATACTGTACATATGGACACAAATACTGTTTTGTACAGTTACAACACAATCTTGTGTGTCCTTTCCAGGAAATCCCCTTCGATGCCATTCGCTACATGACAGGTGAATGTAACTATGGAGGTCGTGTTACAGACGACTGGGATCGCAGGACGTTGCGCACCATACTTTCCATCTTCTACACACCTGAGATCACCGATGACCCCGATTACAAGTTTGACCCCAGTGGCCTCTACTACTCACCCCCTGAAGGAGATGTAAGGGACTGTACTCAAAGGACTTTATTTGTTCACCCTCATGTCGTTCAAAACCTGGATGACTCTTTCTTCTGTGGAACACATAAAATATGTATTTCCAGAAATGTCTCAGTGGTTTTGTGTCCATGCAATGGATGTCAAAATATCTTCTTTTGTGTTCTGCAGAAGATAGAAAGTCACAGGTTTAGAATGACATGAGGGTGCATCAATGATGACTGAACTATCACTGACAAAAGTGATGGACACATATTTAGTTTAACTTATTAACATGAAGGTAAATGTTATTTTTCAACATAAACATTTGAAGGCACTGCTGTATGTGGATCAGTGAAAAGCATCAAAATTGCAGCACTGTTTTCCGAGAAAGAATGTTCCTGTCATCCTGTCACACAGTTGGTGGCTGTCATGGGTTGTGCACTCTACCTTTTTTCCGTAGACAACAGCACACCATGGTCACATTATCACAGTGGGATCAGAGAAAATTGCTAGCAAACACGAAGAAAAACGTTACTTTTGTTGGCCACGTTATTGGGACCTGTTCACTTGTTTCCGGAAAGCTTGTAAACCTTAAGAATATTACAATTGAAGAACAGCGGAAATTCTGGAAAGCTGGGTTCTGATGTGCTCTACTGTCGATAGATGGATGGATGGATGGATTGATTGATGGATGGATAGACGATAGGAAAGCAGTGACAAGAGAAAACAAAAGTTTTGTGTGCATCAGGGTCTCTGTGAGCTCATTACTCCTCATGCTTTATACAGCTCGCTTTAATGCTACAGATATGATTGATTTGGCTAGAATAAAGAACATACATCTTTGGAAATGCATTGGACCGCCCCTCATGAATGTTCTGAAAAGGATTATGAGCTATAAGTGCAATAACTAAGTACAGCAGGTCGCTGCCAGTGGTGATGTCTGATTTATTTGCTTGCGAATGTATAATCTATGCCCAATTTTATTTGGCATTTCCTCTAGAAATCTTTTATTCATGAATGTCATTTGCATAGCCATTATTATAAATGTCAGCAATCTCAAGGGTAGCCTGTTTTAAGTGCGTGCCATTATTTAGCGTCACCGTCCCGGGTTCGGTGTTGCATTAAGAAGCCCATTGTTTCTTTTGCAGTATAACAGTTACATCGAGTACACCAAAGCACTTCCGCTAAATCCCTCACCTGAAATTTTCGGAATGAACGCCAATGCTGATATTACGAAGGACCAAGTGGAAACCCAGCTGCTTTTCGACAGCATTCTTCTCACGCAGGTGTGTCTTTATATTTTGTTTTTTTGCACATCATTTTCCACAAAGTCGATATTTAGTTTTTGATTTACTTCACGGGGTCACCAGTTTAAACCAAATTTCTCTCCTAGTCCCATTCCTCTGGTGGCAGCGCCACATCTACAGATGAGATGGTGTATGAGGTGGCTGCGGATATCCTGAATAAACTCCCCCCCGATTTTGACATAGACGCTGCCATGCGCAGGTTTCCGACCAGCTACAACCAAAGCATGAACACCGTGCTGGTGCAAGAGATGGGGCGATTTAACAAACTCCTTCAGACCATCCGGGATTCTTGCACGAACATCCAGAAAGCCATCAAGGTCAGAACAAGAAGGTTTAGAACTGTAGCCTATAGGAGTTTTCAAATTCTCAATAGTTTTGGTCTGGTGAAATTAAGTAGGAATTTAGAGTCTGATGGAAGCACTGCTGTCAGAATAGTCTATTAATATATTAAAATTAGAGATTCACCGATACTAAATTTATCCTCCGATACCGATAGCTGATTATTTCAGAATATCTGCTGATACCAATTCTTTTAATTGAAAAGATAAATCAGTCCTGATCATCGCCTGCTTTTAAACTATTGGCTGATCCCTATTATTGGCCGATATATCGGTGCATCTCTTACTAAAATATTTCAGTTACACTTTATATTAAGGTACACAAATTAATTATTAACTAGTTTCTTATTAACATGCTTATTGGTTGTAAATTGTACGTATAAAGTACATTAATGTCTAACCTCATTCTACAGTCATAATGAATAGTTAGTTAATAGTGAGGAAACCCCAATCTAAAGTCTTAATATATTTCTTGAAAGCTCAAAGCGTGTCAGCTCATATTTCCATGCATCTTTACAGGTTGCATTTGTTAACATTAAGCATTAGCTATCATGAACTAACATTGAACAATAAATGTTTTCAGCATTTAGTAATTTTTTATGAACATTTTTTTTATTTTTATGGTGAATTTAACTAATGTTAACAGTGACATCTTTTGATTTGTAAAATACATTAGTAAATGCTGAAATAACCATAATTTAGATTATGAATCAAATAGAAACTGTGGAAGTATTCTTCAGTTGTAACATTTGTTCATACGTTAGCTAACATGAACTAACAAATACAACCTTGTTATTAAATGAAAACCGATAAAAATACATAATTGAAGTCATTTTCTAAAGCTTTTCTTAGAAAGCTACTGTAACCAATAAAATGGGGCCTAGCAGATAAGGTTTGGAGTTGACCCCTCTACTGTTTATGTCTTTTGTTGAAACGTACTGTATACTATTACTTCTAAGTGTTTTTCTGAAAGTCTTTGAACATTCACTCCCTGATGAAAGAGACCAGGAAAATGTATACCACCACAGGGCAGGTCCTAATGCTGTGCTATCAGCTGAGACTCTTTCCCCTGTTGTTTTGAATGACAGCTCCAATCCCAGTTAGCATTACTGTCCCGCCGGGTGAGAGAGATGCATCTGTGAGTTTTGATCACACCCACCGGCCTTCATTTTACACACCTTGAACCCTAAAATACTGTCACTCACTGACTGGAGCTTGAGTTCTGCCCAGAGTCATCTCTGTCTCCCTTTCCATTATCATTCGTGATCATTCACCTCTATATCACAGCAAATACGTGAGGAAACATGACAACGGGAAAACAAACAAACAAATATATGAAATAATATAACAAATATAACAGGCATCAGTGAGATATGACGTCTATGAGACATGTATATTCAAACACATTCATTTCTTTGCAATAAAAGAAATCTGCATCTTTAATGTTCTGTGTTTTAAACGTTCTGACCTTCATCAAATCTTTTGTTCATTCACTATGGAAAGACATTACAGTTCTATGTTTGTCTCTCTGGCTCAGGGTCTGGTGGTGATGTCTGCTGAGCTGGAAGAAGTTGTTAGTAGCATTCTGAAGGGCCGGATTCCCGCTATGTGGATGAAGAAATCATATCCTAGTCTCAAACCCCTTGGAAGCTACATTAATGACTTTCTTCAACGACTCAAGTTTTTACACGTAAGTCATGAAGCTGACACTCATTTCACCATAGTTTGCACACCTTTCACGGTAATGTGGACTATTTTATGTAGTTATCTATCCATAGTTATCTATTTATACTCATCTGTCATTCTGTACATTGTGATGTTGTTGTGATGCCCAAATTTACATTGAGGTGCTTTCTCTGACATGGATTAGCTTAAAACAAGTCAAGACTAAGCCTTAGTTTAGTTATGACATTTAAGTAGTTTTACAAACATGCTTTACAGAAACACACACATCAATGCCACTCATATATATTTTCAGTGTCAGTGGAAGCTGGTTTCAGTTTGGACAGCGCTAACATTTATTTTAGTCTGGGACTAGGCTTAAAACCTGTCAGGGAAGATGACTCATTGTGTTTTATTCCCTTTTTGTAGTTTTGTAATTGTACTTAATAACATACAAATGCAAATGAGCAGATTTCGGGTAGCCAACATTTTTGTATCAACGCAACCATACTGTCATGATATCAGATATCCACTATGATTATTGTGGCCAAAATAATTTGTGATAATGATATTACCGCAATATCTAATAACTGATATTTGTGTCTAAAAACATTTTAGTCAAATTCATATTTAATTTTGTAGTTTTCCATTTTTTTGGGCCATCATGGTCACCATGAATGTACCACACATGAACACAAGTGCCTTTCCATCCAATAAAAGAAAACACAATTAAATTCCAAAGCTTTATTGTGGACTGTGATACAATATCGTGATTTTTCTGATTTGTTGGTTTTGATTGGTCTTTCACTGTGGTTTTGTCTCTTTCATCCACAAAGCAATGGTACAAGGAAGGCACACCTGCAGTGTTCTGGATGTCTGGGTTTTTCTTCACTCAGGCCTTCCTCACGGGAAGCCAGCAGAATTATGCCAGAAAGTACACCATTCCCATTGACCTGCTCAGCTTCGACTTTGAAGTCATGGAGGACGAGGAGTACAAAAGCTCCCCAGAGGACGGTGAGAAAGAAAAAGAGGGGGAAAAGAACGCATTGACAAGCGTGAAATGTAAAATATATGAGAGGGAAATGGGTAACAAGGGACAAAGGAAAGAGAGATGCGCTGTTTCATTAACCTCTTGCTGTGGTTGAGTGGCATCAATCAGAGTCAACATTTCAGTGCAATGACATCAGACCCCTGCTGCTCTTTCATCAGTACATGATGAGTCTCTCCAGAGGAAATCCATCACAACTGCATGTGTTGCTGTTTATGTGTATGCTTTATCAGATGCATCCTGGTGCCCTTCTCAGTTTTATGTAGAGTTCAGTCGCTTGCTTTCTTTCCAAACGTAGCGTTGTATAAAAAAGTGCACTCTTGGAAAGGTAGGTGGCATCATTTTGCTCCCTTTAACAAGGTAGCTTTATTAGCCTCATTTTCTTTGGGGAGAAACATCTCAGCATGCTTTGCTATCAGTAATGAAAATTTTGGATATAGTTCAGCACTCAATGCCCAATGCTTTGTATCACGCTGTTGTGGAGAGTTTTATGTTAGTTTGTGTATGTATTCCCATCAGGCATTTACATCCGTGGCTTGTTTTTGGATGGTGCACGCTGGGATCGCAAGACAAAGCTGTTGGCTGAGTCTTTCCCCAAAATCCTTCATGACACCATGCCTGTGGTGAGAAACTTTAAATTCCCTCTTCACACATCACTTTATACAAAACTTTCTGCCATTTCAATTGACTTTCTGCCATTTCAAAGCCACGTATCACTCGGTCAGATAAGGCTTATAAGATCATTCATTTTATGCATCTGTTAAATATGTATGAAAACTGCAAATACACACATTGCAAGCAAAACTTTAGTAACTTTGGACACAAAAGTTTCATTTTATGGATCACCACAAAATAGAAAATCTGTCCTCATTTACTCCCACTCAAGTGGTTCCAAATCTGTATACAATTCTCAGTTCTGATGAACAAAGAGAGAGATATTTGGAAGAATGCTGGTAACCAAACAGTTCTTGTCCACCATCGACTACCATAATAGGTTAAATTTCAATGGTTGTCAAAAGTGCTTAAAAATATCTTAATTGTTCAACAGAACAAAGAAATATTCCTACTATGGTGGTCAAAGGTGGCCAAGAACTGTTTGGTTACAAGCATTCTTCCAAATATCTTTCTCTTTGTTCATAACAAACCACTACACTGAGACTGCACTGCTTGGACTGCTGTTTTTCTACACTACATCCTTGGGACCCATCATACAGGCACACGGCTTCTCGCATCACTATTATGCTGACTACCCCCAGATCTATATCACGTTTCACCCAGACGATACCACTGTAGCAGCTCGCATTACAGCCTGCCTAGAAGACATCTCAGCTTGGATGAAAGACCATCACCCCAGCTGAACTATGCATTTGGCAGACGCTATCCAAAGCGATTTACAATGCATTAGCATATACATTTTGTTTCGAAGTATGAGCAATCCCCTGGGATCGAACCCACTACCTTGCCGTTATTAACGCCATGCTCTTACCAGTGAGCTACAGAATAACTGATGACATTGGAAAGACAACTCGATCATGTCGATATGCCTTATTCAATATTATTATTATACATGCGGCACAACTCCTTGTCCAGGCCCTGGTAATCTCAAAGTTGGACTAATGCAATGCTCTCTTTGCTGACCTTTCTGCAAAGGCTATCAAATCCCTCCAGCTGGTTCAAAAGGCAGCAACACGCCTCGTCTTCCAACAGCCCAAAAGGGCTCATAATGACTCGCTGCTCATGCAGCTATTTTCAACACTATATAGTATAAGTCAATCTAGGGACTTTTGAAGAGTTGGAGAAGAAAACTGTACAAAACCAAATAAGTTTGTATTTGTTTGTATATGGGAAGAGAGTGCGAATTATGCCCGTATACAACATGCAAACCATATTTCGAGATATTCAAATAAATTGTTTTGCAAGAATTAATTTTGCCTTATTAATCCCCCCACACACATTCTGTCTGTTTCACAATGTATGTTGCCATTATAAAAAAAATGCATTCGCTGAGATTTAATATTCAGACATTCCAGCAAGGCTTATACCAAAATAGGTTCTTGACAAGCGGAGAAGTTTATTACGCATGCATTTGTTACTTACGGTAAAAACACTTTGAAATGCTAATTTCTCAGAAAGCCATTAATTTAATCTGAATGAATAAACACACACAGACCAGAGTCTTATTAAAACTGACAATGTCTAATCAACATTGTTTTGTTTTCTGAGGTCTGATAAAGGTCTCCTCAGGCTTTGCGTGGGTTTATGGTGAGTGTTTTCAGCTTTAGAATTACCAAACCAAATGGAAAATGGATTTTTAGCAAGGGAATCCCGGATCAGTTATATATTTTTATTTGTATCAGTGACTTCTCATAGATTTACATAAATGTTTTTTTATTCTCTGTTAGAATAATGAATTGTATTAACAAACATTTTGCTTTGATTTGAAATCTGGTCAAATCAGTCAGACTAGAGTATTGAAGCGCTAACTACTCTCTATGCTGTCTGTAGATTTGGCTAAAACCCATGAGGAAGCAGGACATTCCAGAACGGCAGTGCTACATTTCTCCAGTCTACAAGACCAGTGAAAGACGTGGCACCCTCTCTACCACAGGACATTCTACTAACTATGTTATTGCTATGACCCTAAATTCAGATGTGCCTCCAGAGCACTGGATTCGCCGCGGGGTGGCCTTACTGTGCCAGCTTAACTCATAGATCTGCAGCTTGATATGATCGCTTTTTATTTATCTATCTGTCAATCTCTACAGGCTGTTATGTTTATTATAATAAAGTATATGGATTTTTAATTACCTCAATTTAAAAAGCGGTCTTTGTAAACTTTATTTTTCAATTTTGACAAAGAAAGCACAGCCGAAGAAATGTTTAGCCTTTATTGACATTACTGTAATGTAAGTAATGAATGTCTTTGATTTTCGAATGGTCCTTCTTCAAATAAACTTTAGTTAAAGCATAGAGAACAAGTGTGTCAAGTTATTTTTCAGTTTATTTATCCAGTCCAAGGTGTTTACGCTCTCTCTCACAGATTTTAACATAATTTAAGTCCTAACAATACATACAATTTCACATAAAAGGATTTAGACCTAATGAAGACTGGGTTTAGATTTGTTCACTTGACCCCCAAACTCATTGGCTTTACATTCAAGTTGTAAAAAATGAAGTACTTCAGAGGAAGAGAGTCAACAACACTACGTGTTCTCATCTCTCTATTTCATAGCAGAAATGAAATGGACAAAAACAAGTCTGCTTTTTCATTTGTCTCATGCATGTCTCCATCCAATCAGGTACATTTGATTTATTTAATTACACAACCTCACAATAACAAATAATGAACGTCACATGGTGACAGGTTAAGCATGAATCACATAACAAGCCCCGCTTACTCATGACGGCAGAGGATTCAAGCAGCGGACATAGCAAATGGAATGTGTGGAGGCGACTGCGGGCACATGCAGTGTTTGTGAGCAAAATCAGAACCACAGCCCGTACTTGGCAAAATCAAAATACTCAATAACAAAAACTAAATCCATCAATGGGCACCAATTCAGAGATGGTTTGATTGTAGTCAGATTTTACAAGTGCAAATAAGGTCAATAAATGTAAAACGATGAGCTGGAATTTAATAATGAAAATGTTTAGATTGTCAAAATCAAATTTGTAATGGCTAACTTTTCAGATTTTAGATTTAAAAAGAAAAAAAGATGGTTCTCCCAAAATGTGCATTTGCACAAAAAGTTCAAATAACTTGCTAGCATTTTAGTTTTTTGTAATCATCCAGTTATTCCAAACATGTAATATAATTTAAATAAAAAGTAACTTAAGTTTGGAAAGTCCCTGTATGTTTAACCCAAATAAGAATCTTTAGTAGCGAATTTCCCTTTGGGAACATGATTTCAACATCACCAAACTGTAACCTGGATGTACAATAAAAGCATTTTTTCTTTTTTGAACACTGTCAATAGCTATGACAACACTTGGATATGAAGTAAATGTGTAGTTAAAGGAACAGTTCGCCCAAAAATAATTCCAAATTATGTCTTCATTTACTCCATTGTTGCAAATCTCCACTAATTACTTTGTTCTGTTGAACACAGAGAAAGATATTTTCAAGAATGTAGGAAAGCAAACAGATCTAGGGGAATTGTGACTATACCATTGGCATTTTTCACACTTTCATGGTGGTCATAAAACTGTTTGTTTATAAGCATGCTTCCAAATATATTTCTCTGTGTTCAACAGAACAAATACATTTATACAGCTTTGAAACAACTTGTGGGTGAGTAAATGATGACAGAATTGTTATATTTTTGGGTGAACTGTCCTTTTAAATTCAGAAAGAAGGTCAACATAACTACAAATGCAAATTGTTAACGAATAAGTAGACTTAGAAAAAAAACTTTCTTCCTTGATGAACTGATATGCTTAGCTAGTTCTTCATTTAAACATCACAGTGCTTCATCAATGGAGTTAATACTGGATTTGTTCAGTTACCACGTTCAGTTGACCTTCTGAATGTGTCCGGTCATTCAGCAGCACTGCATCACACTGCTGCATTCTTCAAATACTTAAACATGGCCTAACCAATAGTACAATCTTAGCCAACAGTAATAAAATAAAAATCAAACAACTGAAATTCTTAGACAGAGGATGCTCCCATCACTGTGAACAGTACATATAGTGTAATAAAGAAACAAATCAATTCTGGTAGCAAAGTGTAAACCAGTAAAGAAGAAAGCTTATAAAGAGCATCAACTTTGTTATATCTTGGCACACGACGCTCACTGTACTTCTTAAACAATAAATTACAAACAAAAAAGTCGGGCTCTGTTGCACCGTTTTAAGCAGATAGTTTTGTGCCTGACATTGCAATTGTGTAAACACTAGACATACACAGCACGACACACCAGACAACGAATGGACTGTGAGCTACAATAAAGACGAATGAAAGAGCCAAACAAGTCACGCTGCTCAACACATTTAAATGAATGGATGACTGATGAATAGCTGCTTCTCTCCAGGACTCGATCCAAAAAAACCCTAGAATATTAAAGGGACAACTCAAATACTGAGAAGTGTTTCTCTTGCAGTGGATATGTCTGGATTTGACAAAGGAACAAGAGAGAAAAGGGCCAAGCAGCTATAGCTACAAGCCAGCTTGAGGAGTTCAAGCGATGAGATTCAGGTTGATGAAATGTAAACATGTTTATCTGCATGTCCACTGTAAGTCACTGATCCTGTCTTCAGAGGACTGTACCATCACAAAACCACTTTAAGGCAAAGCACATGTGTGAATGTAGCTGATGAACAACGCCTCCCCTCGAGCACAGTCTCCGGCTAGAAGCCAAAGTCGAGTACGATGTGATCTTCAAAGATGGCGATCAGCAGCATGAGGCCAAACCCGGTGAGCAAGCCAAAGTTCTGCAGGACGAAGTGACCCAGCTCACAGCGCTTGTGCTCTTCACTGTCACCATGAAGCATCTCTGGCAACTGATGAGAAAAGAAATGTACGCTGGGTTTTTACTTCATAGCATAACAAAACAAAGAAGCGATTGATGAAGGGCAATAAGAAACTACACATACAGCCGCAGTATTACCTCACGCCTTAAAGCTGAATGTTTTAAACTAAGCTGTCATGCTAGGCTAATCACATTTGAGTTCAGGAAACTGGGGTGTTAAATCCCGACACATACCATATCCACTAATGCCACATAGAGGAACATGCCAGCTGTGACCGCGAAGATCCAGCTGGTGACGTTGTGCGTGTACTGGCCCACGGCTGTGCCGATAACCATTCCTACGTAAGCCATGAGGGCGGAGAGGACGTTGTACACAATGGCTTGCTTCACCGACATCCCAGCTTTTAATAGAACCGCAAAGTCACCTGAAATAAACGTAAAATGCAACAGGAAACATTAATGTACAACAATAAACAAACTCAAAGTATACAGTGGCCTTAGAAAGACGAAAATAGTTAATACTCAATGTTTTTCTTTACGTACGAGTTATGAGAAATTGATAAACAAGACCAGGGTTTTAGAGTTACAAAAATGGTGTGGTGGTGGTTGTGTGGCCTGTCAGCCTGACAGATGCACGCACAGCTGGCTAACGTCTCTATGCTGCCTCCTGCTAGTTTCTAAATAGATTTGAGAGGAGCGTTCACATCCATCAATACTTGAGCGAGCCTTCAGTCCTTTCTACACTTCAGTGTGGACCTTCACACAATTAAAACCATCATCAACGGCTATTAAATGCACTGTGGGGTGCTACACAACTCTTTATCTTCCACCAGTCATAACATGAAGTCCAGACTC
The DNA here is from genome assembly GCF_947034865.1 of Barbatula barbatula. Classification (NCBI taxonomy): domain Eukaryota; kingdom Metazoa; phylum Chordata; class Actinopteri; order Cypriniformes; family Nemacheilidae; genus Barbatula; species Barbatula barbatula. The sequence goes on from NC_136772.1 coordinate 11,742,309, forward strand.
TCAAGAGCTCTGCTTCATCACACCTTATCAGTGAACAAATCAAAACATCAATCAGCAAATGGAAAAGATCAATTTGTACATCAAAGTAATCCTATTAATTCCAGTCTGACATTGTGATGTCTAGTGGAGGTGTAAACAAAACAAAAATGATAATAATAAAGAGTGGCGTTATATGAAAGAAAAACTCAAAGCTTTGATTTCTTTCAAAAGCTGTGGTTAGTTCAATGTTTGGTTTTGATCCCTTCATACATTAGAAGCAGAGCACAAGACAGCAGGAACTCTCCGCCTTCATGTGAACTAATGTCAATTGATAATGTAGAAACGACACATGATGATAGATGAAAAGTCACTGCAGTACAAGAAGCAGCTTTTATCATAAACCAGCTCAGTTTCTAGACTGTTTGTACAGGGTCGGTAACATACTGGTGGGGTATAGTAAAGAGTGGATGCATACATTCTTTTAAATAAATGATATTATAAAAAGAAAATTATAGAAATAAAAGCAAGTTCACACAATGAGCATTTTGATGCACTGTGTATCCTAATAATATTTCAAGTGTTCCTTTGCCCTGGCTTTTGTCAGATTTTTTACTCTTTAACTTTAAAACGCAGACCTAGTAACTGTCCCTTTTAACACAGCTGTCCAATCACAGTGGAGGAGAGGTTGGGACAAACAGTATACTGACCAACCATCACACTTGTACAACACAACAATGGAGAAGTTAACATGCTAGTTATTGCATTTTTATATTCATTAATAATCTTCAGAATTAGATACTCGTAACATGTTACCGCCGTGGATATTCCTAATCGTAGCAAACAACGTGACTCCGGAAAAATGCGCTGTGCATCAAAGACGCTCTCAAGCACTGCCAGCTGGTTATTTTCAGAAGAGCACCAGGCATTATTTCAGCTGTCTAAAAAAACACTTTGGTGGAAACATGTTATTTTATTGTTAGGCATAGTCTATTACTATTTTATAAAGTTATGCAACATGACGTGCCAAACCTGACAACGGCACAGCATTCCTAGATACATAATTTGCGTAGCTGTGCTTCATAGGTGGGGATTATGCTAATTATGAATAAGTACATGTTTCAATAATTGAATGGCACATTTGCATGTTTAACTTTCAATGATGCACCGATACTCAATTTCTCCACCGATAGCCAAGTATTGATATCTGCCCGATGCTATGGTGGTTATATTAACTTGTTTTTATTGCATTTTCCTGTTCTGTTTTGATTGACAGGACATATCCACCCTGATCATTGGATGTTTCTAAAATTATAAACGATTTTTTGCTGATAAATAGATGCATCTTTAGTTTTTATATTATTAAACATTTCTTTGCAATATAACTTTTGAAAACACCGATCTATTTAATCTACATCTATATTAAAATTCATCAATATTTCTCAGGGCATACAATGTGAGATTTAGATTAGAAACTAATTTGTAAGATTTCAAGGCATGTTAGCTTCATTTTAGCTTTTATTTGCTTTAGTTAAGTGAGAGAGAGGACAGGAAGCGAAGTGGGAGAGAGAAGGGGCTCGGTTCGGGAAAGGACCACGAGACGGGAATCGAACCTGGGTCGCCCGATGTGGAACCGCATCACATGTCGGAGCACTGCCCATGAGGCTATCGGCTCTGACAATTTGAAACTATTTTTAGGGCGTATAACTCTTTTGAGTCAGGCCAAATTTTTAGCTTGTTTGTCATCCAGTGTACAGGGGGATATGAGAGGCGATTAACCTCTCCTGACAAGCAACGGGGGGTGGGATGAACTTCAGACATGACAAATGACGCCCCTGGTGGGGGTATTGCACAGCTGAAGCAGTTCCGTCACAGCTTCCTAAACGGACTGTATCACGTGAGGCCATAAATTGTGAGCTTTGGCTTTTTTTTACTTTCTACAGTGAGAGACCTCCATGTCCATGTCTTTTCTACAGACATTTTTTTGCCAGGTTCCAAGATGAAAAGTATATCATTCAAACATTTTAAGACACTTACCCAGTTCATGGGGCAGTTCATGACAGAAAACCGCCACTGATGTACTTATACCGCCTGTTATATTAGCACTAAAAGCAGCACCTGCAGAAGAGAAACCCTTCTGTCAAACAGACAAATTCATCTAAATTAATGTGGTTATGGATTCATTGCTCAATGTACACAAACTGACCAATAGCAAGTCCATCACTGAAGTTATGCATGCCGTCACCCATGATGACCATCCATGCTATGCTGGCGATCCCAGCATCCTTCATCTCCTGGTCAGAATGGCAGTGTCCGTGGTGTGAATGACCGTGGCCGTGTTCATGCTTTTTTGTCTTGCCCTTTGGTCCACTGTCTTCCTCAGATTTTCCTGCTGCCTTGTAGGGGGGATCAGAATCTGAGATGTCTATCTGCATCTTGTTGGGAGAGTCTAGAGGCTGTAACTCTGTCAGCTGTGTATCATTGTGTCCGGCTTCACATGTTGAACCCTCTCCTGCAAAATGGAAATGTTGCTCCTAAATATTATTTCTGCATTAAGTATGCTTACAGAGATTCGGATGTTCTTATAGTATTTGGGAATGGGATATAAAGTATATAAGCTGAGACTCTAAATGAGCTCCAAGATATTCACATTTAAAAAAAATTGAAATAAAGGTATGGACTCACCCTCAGCTATAGGTTTCAGATGGAGCCACTCAGCATCCGAACGCCTGTTGAGTTTGTGGTCTGACAATTTCCTGCCAATCTTTGCCTGTTCTCCTTTCTTCTTCCTCTGGCAGATGCTTCCCTGTGAAAACACACGAAGGTGCTTAGAACCCTTAGATTCTGAGAATAAAAAGCTACACTTGTTTGGCAGCGCTGCCTCTAAAACCTCCACCTTCTTCAGCAATTATGAATTACATTTTAGGTGTGTTCAGAACAACCTCTCTGAAACAGCTTCCTTGCCATTTTAGGTTGTTTTGTGAAACTTTTAATACTTCTAATGCACTTTTCCTGTGTTTACAGCGTTGTCTCTTACCCTTTGGTCTCTGTAGTGTTTGAACATGCCAATGCAGTGTTCAATGATGAAAAGGAGGTAGATTCCTGCTAGCGCTGTCAGTCCTTTCCAAACACCGTCAAACTTTATCAGAAAATCCTCCTCATGTTCATGCTCGGTGTTGATTCCGTGACTGTGATCGTGGCCCTCTTGAGACTGTAAGTGTATTGAAATGTTTTAACAAGAAAGCTTAATGTGCAATTGAAAAATACAGCCACAGAGAAAAATAAAGGGAAAGTTAAAAAAAAGTTTTTCTGAATTTACCATTTACTATCTTTGGGTAAAACAAACATTATTGTTTCATGCTGTTAACTACTAACAATATTTCTACCAAATTTCAAGTTAAACTATTGTTTTGATGAAAATGAAAACTGGAGAAACAGGTCAAAATAACCTTTTACACGTATTTATTTTCAGATCTCAATTACTAATAACAAGTTCATATTCACTTTTAAGCAATACACTGTATTATTTCTACACCAATTTAGCAAAACTTCTAAAATGATTTTTGTGTGAAAACCTTGATCTATATCACAGTTTTCATGTGTCTTGTCATGCTGCCATAACATTGCTGTTGGATGACTTTGTCACTCCTGAGATTTGATTTGGTCTCTTAATTTTGTCTGCGTCTATATAGACTCCAGCTATAAAACAAACATCTGAGATGGCATTAAATTTGAGTAAATTATGACACAATTATCATATTGGGAAACTTCCAAAAACCAACAGTAAGCTCCATGATCTCTAGTTTACACTACCAAGCCTGCTATGTTTGCCCCTAAACTTACATGAGGCAGTAGATGCAGTAAAGCATCACCGCTTAGGGTTCCCACAGCCAGCGCCACCAGGAAGGTCAAGAGAAATTTAAAGCAGGACTGGTTGAGGATGGGCACCAGAATCACACCCAGCAGAGACAGCAGACTGATGATGGTGATGGACACGAAACCCCACATCCAGATCCACACTGCAAAAACATAAACAACACTTACTATACACAAAGATCATTCTAAAATAGATTTTAAAAGAGATTCACAGCTGAGCGAACAAACAATCGACAGAATTATTAAAGTCACCTGAAGATGCAGCTTCCTCTACTGTATTGGTCTCAACTTGATGGTAGTGAAGGATGCAGAAGCGTCTGTCGATCTGATAGAGGAGTGCTGGACATAAATACGTGAACTGCTCCGGGGAGATGAGAGACTCAGAGTTCAGTCCGTACTGGTTCAACAACTCTGTTAAATTCAAACACTGACAAAAAGAAAGAAATTATGCTTTGTCCTCATTTCATACAGTATTTGTACATTCAGGTTTAGGTATACCTCCTCGTGTTGGTGATGCACACCATGTGATTTATCCGAAGGATCCATCATCCCTCCCGGCACCTCTCTCTTTCCTCTGGGTGGCTCATCGAGGCTGTGTTCCCGACTGTTGTGTTCATGCTCATCTCCGCTGCTCTCGGACTCTGGTGAGCTGACGGCATGAGTAACACTGGAGGTCTTATTCCGTCCCCGGTGGTTTCTGGCTTTAGGTGGCCGTCTGTTTCTTCGGAGTTGAGTGTTGGGTGGCTCAGTCGTTGTTGAAGGCGTTACCGTAGTGTGCTGGAGATGAGGGTGAGGGTGCTTGTGATGATGGTGGTCATGGTGATGATGCTCATGCTTGTGGTCTTCACTGAGGTCATTGTTTTCTTGTGATGGTTCATGATGATGGTCGTAGTCATGATCCAGCTGGTCACTGTGATGTCCGTGACTGTACGTATGCGTGTGTGTGTGTGTGTGCTCGTGGTCATGCTTTTGAGGATCATGTCTGTGGATGTGTTCATGATCAGTGTCGTTTTCATGGTCATGATCCTCAGTTGTGTCGAGTCCATGCTCATGATCACCGTCTTTCTCATGATCGTGTTTCTCAAGTCCGCTCCTCGTGGTTCCTGTGTCAGCGCATGGTGTCTCCTCGACTAATGTGTGCTCTTCATTTTCGCCATGTGAGTGTTCGTGGTTCTTATGGGGCTTCTGGTGATGATGCGGATGCCCGGCCGAATGCGAGTGCCGGCCTTCCTGAACTTCTAGAATATCCAAATGGGCCATGTGATCGTGTCCTAGTTCTTCATGCTCGAGGCCCACAACTCGCACCTCTCCCAATCCCAAACTCAGCAGCAGACTCCGGAAGGCTTTAAAATCCAGACGGTCTTTCTTGCCGTACAGACAGAACAACCGCTGGATGTAGTAATGCTGCTCGTTCTCCGCAGACTCTCCGTGGTGCAACAACCGGTCCGATAAGCCATCGCAGGACGTCTCGGAAATCTGCAGGTCATTGTGGACGTGGTCATGGTCTTCGTGGCTGTGTCCGTGGTGATGGTGGGATCCTCCTTCGTGACAGTGACTGCAGTGATGGAACAGGAGGGTCAACACGCAGAGAAAGCAAAACCTGGTATGTGTGTGAACTCTCATCGTCTCCTCGCTTTGAAACCTCTACAAGAAACACAAATGAACAATGAGGCATTTAATTGTATTAATAATGAAAATTCTCTATCGGTTGCGTATTAACACATGACTTTGCCATTGAAAGGCCATGCTCTACCCCACTACCACTACACTATAGTTCTTTGTAGGACTCAGATAATCGCTTCTTTATTAAATTAATTTAAAAACGTGTGTTTTTATCCTTGGAGGCTTCTTACTGGAGGAAAAGCACTCAAGAATATGAATAGTCCCCAAACAAAAGCTACTGTGAGCCTGAAGGTGAAAATGTGATCACCCTGTTGCTAAATGTAATAAGAGATTTGAACATTGAAGTCTTTAAAGATTTGCATACAAATATATAAAAGTCATTTTTAATGGATTAACATTTGTTGTCTTTAACTTTAACAGTTTGCTGAACTTTTGCTGACAGAAATCTTGTCTGACAGTACCAGAAACATTTAATCTGAATAAAATCAGATACACTGATTGGAAAAGCGTCTGAAATCTATATTTTTATAAGGATATTTTGGAAAAATACATATTCCGTGAATTGTTTATGGCACAACTCTAAAGGCATTTATATGCGGTAGCGTGTAAACGTGAGGACTATATTGCAGTCATATAATCACTTATTAAACTTAACTTCCCTATTGGAAGAGATCACAAACCAAACAGTTGCAAGATTGAAAGTACATAAATGTGCCCTTGTGAGCAACAATAGACGCTAAAATACCCGTTTTCGCAAAAGTCGACTTGAATTCGCTCTTTGAAATGTTATATTAAGCTCAATTTAGCCCAGTCCATAAAAAAGACTTCATACGGTTCATCTAACACATAATAATCTTTTTTATCCACATGCTTCTGTAGTGAAAATATCCTGCGAGCAGTACTTACGGCAGGCTGTGCTCCTTCAGCGTATTAAAGTGTGTGAAATTTAACTGAAGCGTGAAGGCGGTCAAAACACACTTTAATTATGATCCCTCCTTTCCACAAGACGCTGTTTATAAACATGTGAATGAAGTGACCTTTGAACCTTACAGGAGATAGGGATGAGGCAGGAACTCAAAATCTTGCTTGAGCTGCTTCAATACGTTCTTTGTTGCTTAAATGACATCCAAAAAACGCCCAATCACCCTCTAAAAAAATCCTCAAAACTGGCAGTCATGTGCTGCAGGAATATCATGAGACAAATACTTGAGGGGAAATACTTTTTCCATCGATAAAAGGCATGTGAAATTCAACGTGTAAGTGACACGTTTTATAGTGGATTGTTTTGTCATCCTGTCACAATGTTATGGAGGCTTTATTAAGAGGTTGTAATGGAAGAAAGGGCACAGCGTGAACTGACTTGACCGCAAAACCAACAGCAAAGTGATGTTACTCATTTCACAAGACTAGAGGCCATTTAAAGGTGGGGTGTCTGATTTCTCTTAGCCGTTGTTGATGTTCAGATCGCCAGAACAAGCACACCCCACTTGTGCCGCACGATTAATCATATCGCAATCGCGATGTCAGGCTATGCGATTACATGACGGCAAAATGTTGCGATTATATTAAAGACAAAAAGTGCATTCGTGGACGTGACAAAACATCCATTCTAAGAGATATATGGCCATTTTCTATGCGATAAAAAAACCCGAGTCATCTTGTGTGGCGGTTAGCGCGTGTGTTTGGTCACGTGACATGCGGGGAGCAGTGTGGAGACGGGAGAAATGGATGCAGAGCTTGCCGACATTGAACTAGTGCTCAAAAAACTACTACCTCTGTTATTTGGCGATATTTGCAAAACTAAAGTTCTAAATAAAGAATGTTTTAGAAAGAGGATTCAACCAGTTGAGTACCAACCATTTAAAGTAACAACAAAGATTATAGAGGTTTCAATTTTACAGAGTGAACCACACATTTATATCCAGTTTCTTTTTCAAGAGAGTTCATACAAGTATAAATTACATCCTGCTTAAATGTCTGTTTGTTAGGATTATTTTCCTAAAAATGTGTACATCCATATTTATGTTCCATTTTTTTCATTTACCTGTACTTTTGAGAATATATATATATTTAAATTAATTTAATTCAGTAATACAAAGATGTTACTGTTATTTAATTTTATGACATTTTATTTTAATTTGAAAACTTCTTAATTCTAGTTGTTGTTGCTAGTTTGAACTGTATATCTCAGTTGAGAAATACAAATTTCATCATTTTCAGTTATCTGTGTTTGCATTGTCCTTGATATCAACTCATCAAGTTAACTCATTATACCCAGTTTATCGTAATCGCACATCACAATTTTTACCTCAATAATCGCACTGTGACATTTTCCTCAAATCGTGCAGCCCTACACCCCCATCTTTGAGACTTTGGAGGCGGAAAAATGGCAGATGTCTTGGCACATTTGATTGGTCACTTTTAACATCCAGTCACCTACCGAACTGTCTTACCTAATGATTAGTGTATTACTTTACCTTAGCTATGTGTTAGTAAGTGACATTTTGATTTCTTAAATCTGTCAACAAAATGTATGATTTATAATACAGTTAAACTTACATTTCATGTATAATCTATTAAAAAAAAGTTATTAAAAAAAGTTATGTCAAAAGTTGTCATTTCAGACCTATATGACATACTTTCCTATGCAGAACACATTTTGCAGTATGTTGGTAGCCAAACAGTGGTACCCATTGACTTGCATTGGTTTTGTTAATATATAATAGAAGTGAATGGGTACTGCCATTGCTCCGTTACCAACTTACTCCAAAATGTGTTCTGCATAGGAAAGTAAGTCAAATAGGTCTGAAATGACAAGAGGGTGAGTAAATGATGACAGAATTTAAATTTTTGGGTAACTATCCATTTAACCATAACTGTCTTTCTAACTATCACTTTAAAGCATTACAGCATCACATATAAAGTCTCTCGCATTATTTCACAAGTTTCCCCTTTTGTTTTTAAATTGTGAAGCACTAATATAAAAAATGTATATATCCTTAAAAAACATTATAATTTACATTACAAAAAGGCTGATCTTGCACAATGGACCGGTCATGCCAGCACATTGACATTAAATTTGAAGACGTTCGACAGTAATACATGCTGTACCAAACAGATTATACTCTGTTCTAGAACCTCTTGTCCTCAACTGGAGATTTACCGTCTGGATGGAGCCGTGCTGTGTGCATGCTGGGTTTTGTCTGAACTGTAACAGGTAGAGATGAACTGAAAACTCATGCATCACAGGGCAGCTGCTTCAACTCAACTGAGATTAAAACGCAGTTTGGTGTTTACGGAGTTGTGTTTACCCAGAGCCTTTACACACACAGATAGGCTGAGATCAGTACAGCCTCAGGGGCTTTAAGTCTCAGACAGATGCACAGAAGTAAAACCTGAACACTAAAGCTGTATGTTAACAGAGCTTGAACAGCAAAGCTTCACATGCAAATCAATGGAACTCCATTATCTACTCCATTACTGTCTGTAATGATCTTAGATTAACTTAAACCCTTTAACGGAGGCAAACGTAGACTACTCCATATGCAAATATCTGTTTTTAATTATTCATATCTCTAATACTGTAGCTCTGTATGCTATTACAGTGTTGCCATCTTTGCTCCCTGATCTGATATTTCTTTGGTTATTCTAAACTACAGAAATCTGGACAGAAAAATAAAAACATTTACAATAATAAAAGTGTACCATGGCTGTTTGCCAAATGGTACATAAATCATATATGCACTGATGGACGATGCATCCGATATTGACTCAATATTACATTTATATTTATTCATTTGGCAGACGCTTTTATCCAAAGCGACTTACAAGTAGTTTTTTACAGTGACACATTACTGCAGAGCAATCAGGGGTAAGGACACTTCAGTAATGGCCTGCTGGCACTGAGATTTGAACCGGCAACCTTCTGATCACAAGCCCAACGCTCTAACCCCCAGGCCACAACTGAATATATTATCAATATATAATATCGGATGCATCGTCCAACAGTGCATATTCATGAAATTTTTAACAGAGAAAATCGAAAACATTCGTGACAAAATTGTTAAAAACTCAACCTCCAAATCTGTCCTATGAATAAGCACCAACCATTGCTCCAAAACAAAGGCTCCAGCGTTTTTCACCTATAAAACAGGAAGATTTAATTCAACTTACTACAAGTTACTACAAGACAACCTGTCCTTTCGAAATCACATCTCAAATGTCACAAAAACAGCCTTTTTCCACCTAAGAAATGTTGCCAAGTTACGAAATATTCTGTGTGTTGCTGACGCGGAGAAGCTTATTCATCCATTTATGACCTCAAGACTTGACTACTGTAATGCTCTACTTAGTGGTTGTCCTGCATCATCAATAAACAAACTACAGTTAGTTCAGAATGCAGCTGCCAGAGTTCTAACTAGGGCTGTGCAATATGGAAAAAATAATCACATTGCGATTTTTATAAGCAATATTGCAATTGCGATTTTATTTGCGATTTTGGTAATTGTTTTACTTTTTCAAGCATGTAACATTCTAAATGTACCAGAAGTGCATAACAAAACATTCCACAGTGGAATAACATAGTATTAACAGTAATAGAACTTTAAATAAATGTCTTTAAAACAGACAACATAAAATAAATTCTGGTTAACTTACATACATTCCTAAAATAAACTTGTCACAAAAGTGTGATCTTCTGGAAAGAATGCTGTTTGCAAGCATCGACTTTCCATTTCAAAGTTGTCATTAATATAATGCACCGTTAAGCTCATATACGGCTCCATCGTTCTGCTGGACCACATATCTGTGGTATTGGCATGTTTACCTGCTTAAGTTCGCATTCAACGTCTGCCTTACATTTCTCATACACAATGGCGGTTCTACATTGAATTGCACCCCGGGCGAGAACACCTTTAAGCGCCCCAACACCCCCCCCCCCGAAAATTTAATAAATAAAAATAGAACACACACACAAAATTAAGATAAACCGTCATATTTTTTATAACAACATAGGTGAAAGAGAAAATTATATTTCTCAATTGCACAAATCTATTGTTTTTTTTTGTGCACCTGATGGCTTTGACCTTTTCCTGTCCATCTCTGTTTATTTGGCACTCGACAATCAACAGATTTCCCCCCCGCCCCCCAACACTGTCACTCAGGAAACGAGTCACGGCCATAATCGTTTTGTATTACTTAGTTTTTATTAGCCATTTCACACAATTCAGAAAAACAAAAATGTGCAGGAACTATAGGCCTGTATTCATTGCATTATGGATAAAATGTGCGATATTTGGAAGAAAGTCGAGGTGGTGTGTGACTGACTTTAGCCCACTAATTGAATTCGCGTCATGGGAGGGGCTTCTGCCGCTCGCTAAATCATGATCAATTTCTTCCAAATAACGCACATCTTCGGCGAATACCTGACAGACAAATAAAAATTAAAAAATGTTCTCTCAACAGGTAGTGGTCTAGCTTTTGTTGAAACTAGTAACTTTGTATATGCTCTTTGTATGACATAGGCTATCGCTTATTGCTCCCCGAACTCTTTGTAAGTCGCTTTGGATAAAAGCGTCTGCTAAATGACTAAATGTAAATGTTAATAATCACGGCACTACTAGAGCAAGCTCCTGATTAGCAAATGCTCAGATTTTTCAACTCAATCGCACCGCAAGTAGGTCAACGCGTCTTTGCATTGACTTAACATGTAAATCCCTCGCGCTTAACGCTTGTTCAAAACGCTCCAGAGTTTTCTTTTACTGCTCGTGCCGGTGCCGCCCCCCATGTGACATGGAAGAATTCCGCCCGGGCGATTGCCCGGTTCGCCCGTGCCTAAAACCGCTACTGCTCATACATTTCGGGAATAACAACTCGTGTGAAATGAGGGCAGCTGGTATATTTTGTAGAGTGTTTTTTATTTATCTTCGGAAACCGTCTTTACTGACGATGTACGCAGACATCATGTTTTTGCAAATGTGATAAGTGATCGCTTCGGTTATTTCTTTGTGGCGCTTTGAGCCTTTCTCATAAGGCGTGTCACGGAGAGGCCCGTGACTATACATGAACTATGCATGCACACTGACTCATTTCACACATGTTATATTGTAATGTGATTTTTGTGTTTAAATGTGAATATGTGAAGTTATGGACGTGTATACAGTGTTTATGATTTGGCTTAGTTGTATATTGTTATATTATTATTTGTTAAAGTGTTAAGTTAGTTAATTTAGTATTATTACCAGGGGAATGGTACGTTCCAGAGGGCGTGGCCTAGTAAAATGGCTGCTAAAAGCAGCATGGTTTTTGTCTCAGAAAGGGGTGTTTTTAGCTCAGTGATGGGCCAGTCAAGAGGATGGGAACACAGTGATGGATATATGCTTTGAGTGCATGGTGGGGTTGATTGCCTCCATGGTTACCTACCCAGCCTATATTAAGAGCTAACATTTTTTTGCTTTTGTATCATTTTTTACTTTTGAATCGGATTGCTATGTTTTGCTGCTCCATTAAAACTACCTGGGAATTGGATTACCGTCTATGGACATTTTTTAGGCCTCTCGCCGCTCGAGCAATCGCTCACATATGGTGTCAGAAGTGACGGAAAGAACCCACGAACACCCATCGGGTGTAAGAACTGTTGGAACAAACCCACAAGCATTGCATTGGTGTTCAAAGTGCAAGGGTAAGCCACGTTCACCACGGTTTATGGTTTTGGACTTTAAAATGCCACCTAAGACAAGAGGGCAACAAAAAGTCAATATGGACAGCGATATTGAGCAGAGTGGTCCTTCAGGAGGTGAAAATATGCAACAAGCGATAGAGAATCCCGGAACTACAGAAGGATCAGCGCTAGCTGCATTAGCAAACATGTTCCAGACCTTTCTGCAGCACCAGAAGGAAAGGGATGATCGGCAAGAAAGAGATTGTGGGCGAAGAGAACAACAATTCAAGGTTCTTACACATCAAGTCACGCAATTGCAAATGGATTTAGAAAACACCAGACAAGAATCTACAGGTGCGGAAAGAGTCGTTACTCGAGGCCTGGCTTCGGGACCTCAACTTACAAGACTTCAGGAGGATGATGACATCGAACAGTACTTGACAACATTTGAGAGAATGGCGGATGTCTACCAGTGGCCAAAAACGGACTGGGCCATTCATCTGGTTCCACTTCTCTCAGGTAAAGCAAGAGCTGCATTTGTTGCAATGTCGCCGCTCTATACTGGGGACTATAATAATGTTAAAGAGGCGATCCTGCGGAAATATGAGATTAGCGCCGAAACATATAGACTGAGATTTCGTTCATTGGATACCTTTCCGGGGGAATCACCAATGGAAATATATGTTCGTTTGAAGGACTTATTTTCCAAATGGGTGAACTTTGATACATGCGCTAAAGCAGACTTGAGAGAAACTTTGATTTTGGAACAGTACATGCGGATTCTATATCCAGAAATAAGGACTTGGGTTAAGGAGAGAAATCCTGCGACTGCTGAGGAAGCAGCTGCGTTGGTGGACACCTATATCTCGGCGAGGAACAGTACCACTGGGTCATTTCACTACGCGGGAAAACTGCAGTTTATTAGAGGTAAGTCTGGGGGGACAGGGGGTAGTTCGTACTCTCAAATGCAAACCCAGTTTTTAAAACCCAGCTACCCCAAGCCCACGCCACCTGTAGCAACACGTCAGCCTTTAGAAAAAACTGGTGTTGTTTGTTATAATTGTGCTCAGACAGGTCACATTAGTCCGCAGTGTCCTTTAAATAAGTCTAAGTTAGCTAGACTTTGCTATGTTCCTCCAGCTTTAATGCTACCTAGCGTAGATAAAGAGCCTACAATATCTGTTTTGTTGAATGGTAAGCCTGTGACAGCTTTCATAGATACAGGTTGTGCGCAGACGTTGGTACAGGCAAAGTATGTTCCGAGAGAATTGTGGACTGAAGAAAAAGTCTCAATATGTTGTGTGCACGGAGATAAAACACTGTTGCCTACTGCTGAGGTGTATATTGAAGTTGACGAACAGCCGTATCTCATGAAAGTGGGAATTGTAACAAAGTTGCCATATCCAGTACTGTTAGGTACAGACATGCCGATTTTAGCAGAGTTGGTTCAGAAAACTGCATGGTGTGGTGTTGTTACGAGAGCACAAGCACAGAAGGTACCTCAATGTTTAGAACCCCAAGATGTCACTAATAAATCTTTGCAAGAAATGCCATTTTTCACTGAACAGACAATAGGCGAAACAAACCTTACAAAGACTGAGAGATTAGAGAAGCGAAGAGAATGGGTTGCTAAGCTAATTAATACCTCAGAACAAGGTGATTTTGAACTGGAAGAGCCAGAGTCTGATGATTCCGATGTGAAGATTTCATGTGAGATAGGAAAGTTACAAGAGGATGATGTAACTTTGTTGCCATGTTTTGAGAAAGCTAGGAAAGCAGATGCTGATTTTCTGAGTGCAGATACTTTTTTCACGAAAGAAGGTCTCCTTTATAGACAATCAAAGGAAGATGGTACGCAGTTGGTTGTACCTAAGTGCTATCGCATGCAAGTTTTGGAACTTGGGCATTGTGTCCCATGGTCAGGTCATCTTGGTTTTATGAAAACCTTAATGAGAATTTCGAAAAGGTTTTATTGGCCAGGATTATATACCGAAGTCAATGAGTTTTGTAAAGCTTGTCCTGAGTGTCAGCTTACAGCAAGCAGATCACCTGCTATAGTGCCCCTTATACCTATTCCTGCAGTCACAGTACCCTTTGAAAGGATAGGAATTGATGTGGTTGGACCTGTTGAAAAGAGCCAAAAAGGGAACAGATTTATTCTGGTTATATGTGATTACGCAACCAGATACCCTGAGGCATATCCGTTAAGACAGGTTACAGCTAATCAAGTTGCATCTGCACTATTGCATTTTTTCTCACATGTGGGTATACCTAAAGAAGTTCTTACAGATCAAGCCACTAATTTCATGAGCCACACATTGCAACAGGTCTATCAATTGCTGGGTATTAAGAGAGTTCGTACTACTCCCTATCATCCCCAGACTGACGGGCTGGTGGAACGTTTTAATCAGACTTTGAAAAACATGTTGAGTAAGTTCATTTCAGAGACAGGCAAAGACTGGGACAAATGGCTGCCATATCTGCTATTTGCCTACCGTGAAGTGCCCCAAGCATCCACAGGGTTTTCTCCTTTTGAGTTGTTGTTTGCCCACCAGGTCAGAGGTCCTTTGGATGTATTAAGGGATAGCTGGGAAGCTAAAGACAAAAGCTGTAAGCAGAATATCTTATCCTACATAATCAAGATGAGAGAGGTGCTGCAACGTGTCACTTCCATTGCACATGAGAACCTGCAGCACGCTCAGCGGAAACAGAAATCCTGGTATGACAAGAAGGCCAGAACGAGAACATTTCAACCAGGTGACCAAGTGTTATTGTTGTTGCCAACCACAGAGAACAAGCTCCTGGCAAAATGGCAAGGTCCATTTATGGTAAAGAGGAAGGTCGGTCCAGTAACCTACGAGATCGAGATGCCAGCTAGACAAAAGCCACTCCAGATCTTTCACATTAATATGTTGAAGAAGTGGTATGAAGCTGCCCTACCAGAGTCAACAGCGGATGCTAGGAATCAACTGCTGGTGAGGTCTGTGAGAGAAGAGGATGAGGTGGAAGAGCAGTATCTGCCAGTTCAGCAAAGTGAATCATATTTGGATATACAACACCTCAACGCAGAGCAGAAACAACAGTTGCTAGCTATCATTCCTCCCAATCTGTTCCGTGATATACCCGGTAAAACAGATCTTGTACAGCATCATATCTACTTGAAAGACAAAAAGCCGATACATCAACCTATGTATAGAGTGCCTGAGAAACTTTTAACCACGTTGAAGCATGAGTTGACCACAATGCAGACTTTGGGTGTGATTGAGCCATCATCAAGTGAATGGAATAGCCCCATCGTTTTAGTTCCAAGGAAGGACGGAGCTCTGAGATTCTGCCTCGATTTTAGGAAGCTAAATTCAGTGAGTAAATTTGACCCGTACCCAATGCCTCGTGTAGACGAGCTCATTGAGAAACTTGGTAGCGCAAAGTATCTCACAACTTTGGACTTGTGCAAAGGTTACTGGCAGATCCCATTAAGCCCAGATTGCAAGGACTTAACAGCATTCAAAACACCTTTTGGACATTATCAATTTCAAGTCTTACCTTTCGGATTGCATGGAGCACCCGCAACATTCCAAAGAATGATTGACCAGATTCTCAGAGGTACTGAGCAATATGCAGCGGCGTACCTTGATGACATTGTCATCTTTAGTGTAAACTGGGAAGAGCACTTGTGTCATCTCACAGAAATTCTGAAGAGAATTTAAACAGCAGGACTTACTATCCGTTCGGATAAGTGTGC
This sequence comes from Barbatula barbatula, assembly GCF_947034865.1. Lineage (NCBI taxonomy): Eukaryota > Metazoa > Chordata > Actinopteri > Cypriniformes > Nemacheilidae > Barbatula > Barbatula barbatula. The sequence continues at coordinate 11,758,184 of NC_136772.1, forward strand.
CATTGCCAAGCGGGAAACAACGTACCTAGGTCATATACTCGGATACGGAGTCGTTCGACCACAAGTTGGGAAGTTGGAAGCGATTATGCATGCTGAGCAACCTACCACTAAGAAGCAAGTACAATCATTTCTTGGATTAATTGGATGGTATCGACACTTTGTTCCTCACTTCTCTGCGAGGGCAGTGGCTCTCTCCACCCTCACAAAGAAGGACAAGCCCAATAGGGTCATATGGACTGTGGAGTGTGACACGGCTTTTAAAGACTTGAAAAGTGCTTTATGTTCTGAACCTATCTTGCAAAGCCCAAATTTCGATCTGCCATTTACAGTGCAGACTGATGCTTCGGAGTTCGGTCTAGGAGCCGTTCTTCTACAGAGTAATGCAGGTCACTTGAAACCCGTGGCCTACATCAGTAGAAAGCTTTTGCCTAGAGAGACAAAATACTCTACTGTAGAAAAAGAGTTTTTAGCTGTTAAATGGGCTCTTGACTCTTTAAAGTTTTATCTTTTGGGTCAGAAATTCACTCTTGAAACTGATCACAGGGCTTTAGCATGGCTGGGCCGTATGAAGGACTCTAATGCTCGCATCACTCGCTGGTTTTTGGCAGTACAACCTTTTGACTTTGAGGTCATATATAGGGCTGGTACTGAGAACTGCACAGCTGATTTCCTTTCGAGGACACCACGAAGGGTGTCCAAGAGAAGAGGGAGGAAATGTCACGGAGAGGCCCGTGACTATACATGAACTATGCATGCACACTGACTCATTTCACACATGTTATATTGTAATGTGATTTTTGTGTTTAAATGTGAATATGTGAAGTTATGGACGTGTATACAGTGTTTATGATTTGGCTTAGTTGTATATTGTTATATTATTATTTGTTAAAGTGTTAAGTTAGTTAATTTAGTATTATTACCAGGGGAATGGTACGTTCCAGAGGGCGTGGCCTAGTAAAATGGCTGCTAAAAGCAGCATGGTTTTTGTCTCAGAAAGGGGTGTTTTTAGCTCAGTGATGGGCCAGTCAAGAGGATGGGAACACAGTGATGGATATATGCTTTGAGTGCATGGTGGGGTTGATTGCCTCCATGGTTACCTACCCAGCCTATATTAAGAGCTAACATTTTTTTGCTTTTGTATCATTTTTTACTTTTGAATCGGATTGCTATGTTTTGCTGCTCCATTAAAACTACCTGGGAATTGGATTACCGTCTATGGACATTTTTTAGGCCTCTCGCCGCTCGAGCAATCGCTCACAAGGCGTTACAACTGCAAATGCTTCAACGATGGATACTTGTTCAGCCTGGATTTGGTGTGTGCTTTTGTTAGGTTCGACAGACTTTGTTGACATGCATTGATCATATAGTTTTTTATGCCGCTGTTTTAAGTGTTGGAACAGGTTTGTTGTATTGCCACGTTTCGTTGCAATAATCATTTCACAGGTCTTGCAGATTACCTTGCTCTCTGACACATCTTCTCTCCTAAATCCAAAATACTCCCATAGGACTGATGTTGAATTTCTTTTTGACAGCAAATCATTTTTATTCTGACCTGCATCCATATTTTATATCGATTCCTCCCGTTCGCCTATTCTGTTCTTGTCCCTCTCAGCTTTTTCCGTATTTTGCACAGTTCGCAGAGTGAGCTCTGATAGGTTAACATCTTGAACATGCGCACAACACAGTTTTAGTATTCTGAGTTATAAATTAATTAATAAAATCGCAGCTTTGTGCGGTTTAGAAATCGCATGTGCTCAAATCGCAATTTTTTTGCGATTGCGATTAATTGCACAGCCCTAGTTCTAACCAGGTCCAGAAAATACGATCACATAACCCCAATTTTATCAACCCTTCACTGGCTACGCATCTTTTCAGCCAAGCATTCACTTAATGCAAAATATGCTAAATAAACCACCAGGAGATGCTGACATTAGATATTATTTACTAGAATATATATAATTGAATTTATTATATAAAACACCATGTAGTGTGTTTTACCCTTTCTTGGGTTTTTCTTTTTTTCCTGTAAAGCTGCTTGGGAACAATGCAAATTGTGAAAAGCGCTATATAAATAAAATTGAATATTACAGTATTATTGCAACAAGAGAGAACTAAAGTAGAGAACTAAAGAAAGAAAACGAAAGGAAGGAAGAAAGAAAGAACGAAGAAAGAAAGAAGAAAGAAAAGGACGAAGGGAGAAAGAAAAGAAGGAATGAAAAAGAAAATGAAGGAAGAAAGAAATTAGTGTCATTTACATTCTTACAGCGGTAAATAATACAATGCCTGCTATGTAGGGCTGTAGTCAACCAAAGAAATGCTTAGTCGACCAAAGTCCTGTCCTGCGCAGCGATCAGTCGACTAAAAAAAAAAAAAATAATAAAAAAAAAAAAAAAAAAAAAAAAAAAGACGCGATGTTCCACAGTCTTGTCATCTTGTTTTGTAAAATGCAGCCAGACAAAAGATTTAGATTTCTTGGACATTTTGTCCACTAAAGCCAAAACAACTAGCGTTCTAACTGAATGAATACAGCAAAACTACCTATATTCCTTACTGAGCGCGAAGCAGCAGTGCAGCCATGCAGCCACACGTGGTTCCCGAGTGTTCAACGTGGTGCACTAAACTGTGGCGCTGTTACAAAATAGCCGAAATTAAAGTATTTAAAGTTGGGGATGAAACATAGGCTAATTAAATTTAGAATACAGTAGTATATAACTGCTTATAAAAGGAATAAATATCAAGGAGTAAATCAATGAAAATGTCTTCATTGGTAAAAAAAAAAAAAAAAAAAAAAAATAGGCAACTGGTCGACCAATGAGAATGTCAGTCGACCAAGACGGCATCGACCGATTAGTCGACTAAACGACTAAAGTTGACAGCCCTACTGCTATGAACTCTAAATGCCATGAGTGTCAATGTTTATTTAATGGTTTTATGTAACGCTTTATAGAGGTACAAATAAAGTCTTATTCATCATTATACATTATACAACTAAACCTCTGACAGAGAGGGAGAGAAAGAGCAAGCGCCCTTAAGATGCCTCATATGACTCTCACAAGACGTCTGCCTAGGCTGTGCATCTCTTGTAAGTCACGCATGAGTCCACCGCCGGTGAATTCCTCTGCTTACAACTGTGTGGTTATCCCAATAATCCTCTCCAATTCATTCTGTGGTTAATGTGGATTTTTATCACATCTAAAGACCAACAATATAATCTGGAGCTTGTTTAAGCCCCAGGTTGCAAAACCCCTTTAACTAATAAAAAAAGACACATCTCAACATTTTAAATTTCACTTTTTTCAAGTTGACATCTAACCTAGGAGTATAGGTCAGTGTGCAGTGATCTGCTCAGTAATGACACTCAAACTGTTATGAGAATAACATAAGAATTTCTCTGCACAAGCCTTTCTAGCTTTATTTAAGAAATTGGATTACTGCAACAGATTGTAGCATATACAGTATTCACACAAATGGCAATGCTAATCCGTTGGCGAAGTGTTTAATAACATTAAGAGTCAAGCTTTATAAATAAAGACAATCCTACAAACATACTGATTTCTTTCTATACGTGTATACAGTATGTATGTCAGGACAGGCCTTGAGGCATGAGAAATGAGCAGATGCTAAACACCAGATGGAAACTACACATTTGTAAAGAAATGGGAAAGAAAGCAGGAGATTCAGTGCAGTGGGTGAAGATTCCTTAACCAAATAAAGGTGTAAACCTTTCTAAATGGTTCATCAATAAATTATCAATAAAGTCCCTGTGAAAATAAGATGGTCCAGCTGTATAGGCTTTGCTGAAATGGGTGGGGTATGAAAAAATAAGGAACAAAGGCCTGATAAGCAGGACCTTCTTAACTCCAAACACACACACCTTCAAAATAAATAGACACTCCGAAGGTCCGGAACAGCAAGTCATTCGGTTCATGTTTATGAACAGTACCCTGAAGCACGGTACAAACGTGGTAAATGCTCACACTCAGAAAGTAGAAATGTAAGGTTGTCAGCCATCATATCAAACAAACCTGAATGTTTTTTCACACAAAACCAAGATGATTAACCTGTAACCTGACCATAAAATTGTATTTACATTTGTGTTTTGGTCATAAACTGGCCTTCATCTTCTAAACAACAAGTGAAACTGCTTTGATCACATGAAGCAAATAAACAGCACAGTGAATCGTTTACGTGACCTGTAATAACCTAGAACTATGTTTTTTGGTTTTAAAAGAACCAACAAATGTATGCACATTAAACACCCAAGCAAAACAGTGACAACTAAAACCAGTTCATTGAACACCCAAAACCCAAACAATGCAAGCAAAATCAGGCAACTAAAGCCAGTTCCAAAAGTACCAGCCCCAAAACAATCTGGTAAACCCCAAGTCTAGCCGTTCCTTGTTCGCTGCTCTCGCTCAAAAGTCTGATCTTCACACAATAAGGATAAGCTTTCAACAGTCTATACACTCTCTAATCTCACAGTAAAGTTCAGTCTAGTATATGTGGCTCTGCCTGCAGGTGCATCCGACAGCTTACCTCTTCTGTCCGAACAGGTCAAAAAGCAAATGCTCTTCTACAGCATTATGAATCAAGGTCTGGTGATTTAGTGTAGGAGGGAGGGTGGACTGGTGTACTGGACAAGTGTGTGTTTGTAGGTGGGTGGGGGTGGGTGTTGAGATCGGAGTTAATCAGCTCCTCAAATATCCATCAAATACAGAAACAAAAACTCCTTAAGCTTTGTTTGCCTAGTATGAGCATAAGGATGCATCAAAGAAAATCTGTTTTTGAGTTTGACTTCTGTGAACAGTCTACAGTTTACAGATCCAGGATATTAACTTTTGTGCAAAACAGATATTTTCTTTTCTACTCACTAATCTTTCAGAAAGCAAGAATACCCATACACTATTTTACACCAGACACATACCATGTGCTACCACTGTGCCTTACTACAGCCAACTTAGTGTAATTTAGCACAACACCTCTTTAAATTGGTTTCAAAGGTCAGACGCAGGGTTTAAGAATCAGTAAGAGAATCTGGCACTATATAAGTAATCGTCGGGCATTTTCCTTTTGTTGAGGGAGGAAAATACTTTGATGGTTGTAATTCAGGTTTTACCAGTAAGACTTTAGTCTGTAAAGTCTATCAGACTTGAGAGCTGTTATCCAGACGACCTACAGAGATAGAGCTGAGCCTTGTTCACATAGACACAAATGCGATAATGTATTTTAATGAGAACCCATTAAGCATTCAGTAATATTTTTGCCTACTGTGTGCAATAGTAAATTATAATAGATTGCACAAAACACTTGTCCATGGGCAAAACGATTTTGACTCTTCCCTATACATAGACCAAAGAACAAATAGGTCTCTATTAAGGGACGAGTCAAAACATATTCTGTTATCACGAGACCAGAATTTATCATTTAAAGTTATAATCACTCTTTCAGGTCTGTCTAAAGCCAGCACAACACAACTAATATCTTTGCATCACATGTGCAATGGCACCAGAAAGGGATGCGATAATATATACAAGTACACTGTATAGGTTATGTTTAGATAACATTGGTTGTGCATTATAGGAGGTCTCTACGATGCGATCAGATGTATGAGAACCGAGAAGTCTGTCTGATCACTTTAGTATTTTCAGAATGATGCCCCAGCACTAATAAAGTTCAGCGAATCCTTGAGGCCATATGTATCCCAGCAGAAACAGATATAAATTGAACAAACAAACACTTATATCAAAACAGTCGACGAGCTTCTGTGCCAAAAACGGAATTGACCCAGGGTTTTTTCTAGTCATTTTTTATCTTTATGAATTCTTAATGGTAGTTTAAAGAAGGTTGTTTAAGGAAAAATAAATAAGTAGCTAGAATGGATGCTGTACAGTCAGTCTAACTACCAACATTTAGCTCAGCATAAAACACGTTAAACTTCAATATGAACACTACAATATCTATAGATCTTAGATACGTTTTCATCGTAAAACAACCTAATTAAATTTCCCATAAACATGTACGCTTATGAAACATCAGTTGCACTAAAACCCCAGACTGTAAATATAATAAGTCTTATGCCTAATGAGACTCCACCCAGTGAGACATTGTTCCTTAATCTCTCAGTGTAAAACTGTACGCTTAGCTGCTCAGTACTGTATGTTCAGGCACCTATAGCTAATCATGTGAATAATCTTATGGATTATAAAATAAACTAGAAACTCCTTTATCCAATTCACATGATGAAATGCCAGACAGTATTTGCCAAAATCCTGTGTTATAAACACCAGCACAGAACCTGTGTGAGACGAGCACGAGGAGCCCAGATTGTGGCAGATATTTCCAGAACCTGAAATGCAGCCTTTTCTGGTTAAACCTGGAAGTTATAGTGACACACAGCAGCATCTCTGCTGACATGGCCACATGGTTTTTCTCAATTGCAATGTTTTCAAACGTTCTTGTTGCATGTGCTCTCATGACACCACCAGTTTAATTCATTATATCAATAACACGTAGACTCCTTGTACATGTAGTGTTGACAGATCCACATCTAAACTGTGGCTCATCTGACAACGTAAAACAATACGAAATCCAGCCAATGTATTTATTATTTTAAAGACACCAATATGTATTACTTGTAATTTATTATTGCATTTTCTTTGTGTCAAACATGTGGCCTTGACATTGCCAGGACTATGCACGAGTAACCTGTGCCTTTCTTTCCTAGCAGAGACTCTGGGAGAACATTCATCAGTTACTGTGGTTAACGTGGTTTCTGCAGGTGTGCACTGAACTGGAAGTCAGCATCACACTGCAGAAACGTCCCGCCATGATGGATTTCAGTCTATATGACGCACTTCCGGTACCAAGCTAGGAATCCTTAAACGCACTTGCATTAAACTACGTTCAATTTACTTCACATTTATTTGTAGAAACGTGTCCAATGCCATAACAACATACATAAAACGATAACTAAATAACTTTCTTTATACGAAGCTGTTCGCCTTGGTTTTAGTAATACAGAATGCAGGATGATCCTCAAACATTGACATGTTTGTACGGTCTTAAATTTAATGCATGTTATGCTGAAAAATACATTTAATAAAAAAAACACAAGACAAGTCTTATTGGGCATCAAGTAATTTAGTTCCGCATAAACTGTGCATTTAATAAACAAAAGCTCGCGCACTATACGTCTTTAATAAGTGATACACATGACAGATCTGCAGTATATGGAGAAACCAGCACAACAGGAACATTTGGTTTCCCAAATAATGATCTCAAGCCGAAACCTGCACGAGTTATTCATCTCAGGACTAATGTAACACTCTGAACTTCCTAAATTGACTAACGCTAATCCTGAACCCAGAACAAGCGATTACACCCCAAAGCGTTTCTCAAAAAGCACATGGGATGAACAATATTAATACACGTAAACTGCATCACCACTGTTCGCACATATAAACACATTTATGTCACACATTAAAGCGCAGTTTAACGAGCGGCCGCTATAAACGGCGAAACTGCCGGAAAGATTATAAATCGAGAAAACAGCGGCTAACACGGCTAGCGCCAATGACCAAGAAATCAATAATAACTAAAAAGCTTGCTATGTATTATCCTAACGTTAAACCCCTGCTCTCGTGTGCCCATCTGAAGCAGTTCGGGTCCATGTTGTGGGAGTGTGTGTGAAAACAAAGCCGGTTTTATATAGTTTACCTCACTCGAGTGCCGTGTGCATCTCCTCTCCGCTCGGTACTAAAACACTCACGCTGCGCACTGCACAAAACCCCGACCTCACTGCGGAAGCGCCATTCGTCAAGCTATTTACGTAGAGACACGTTTCGCTGCTTCACCGGGCGCCATGTTTTCAGTGTTGTGTTACGCACTTTACGCAACGTGGGAGAGCTTTGTGACGTGTGCTTCCGCTAGCCGAAAGGCCAGTCTGAGCTCGTGCCGGAGACCTGCGTAGCAGTCTGCCACATGCGTTTCATCACATTACATAAATGTTGGGATTCGGATTTGACTTTGTGGTATGTTATTAATTTACACGGGGTTCCCCTAAAATGTTTTGTTTAATCCACTAAATTATCATCAATATCAATTGTAATATGCAGATATCCTACTTAAAATCGGTACAAACATTAAAACTTGAAAACAAAAAATGGAACCCGTCATAAACCTGTAATTCCATTTTGGCGGCGTCTAGGGGTGATGTTGCGAATTGCGACCAACGGCTCACTCCACCCCTCCAAAATCTTCTTAAAGGGACAGTTCACACCCAAACAAAAAATCTATCATGAATTACACACTCTCTAGTTGTTCCAAACCTGTATACATGTCATTGTTTGGTCCAACACATAGAAAGATATTTGGAAGCATGCTTAACCAAACAGTTCTTGGACAGTTCCCATTGATACAATGGTAATCAAAAGTGCTCCAGAACTGTTTTCTTCAAAAAAAATTATTTTGCGTTCAACAGAACATTATCAAGTAGTTTTTCCTACTATGGTAGTTGATAATGGGGTCCAAGAACTGTTTGGTTACAAGCATTCTTCCAAATATATTTCTCTGTGTTTATACAGATTGGAACAACTAGAAGGTGAGAAAATGATGACAGATTTTCTTTGAAACTATGAACTGTCCTTTTAAAAATTTCTAATACCACCTTTAACAAATATTCAACATTTCTTAATTCCGCAAGCTTGCGGAAAGTGTTAAAAACAAATTCCATTTCACAGCTTTATGAATGAGGATGCAAATCTTGAGAGAGAGCAATACTGCAAATTTACTTAAGTAATATAACATTATTTAAAAATACAAGTTTCCATACATAATAAACTAATAATTATTGACGTGTCTGACCTAAAACGTTGAGACACAATAGTCTTCTTAGCTAGTAAGTTTAGGCCTCCTTTGGCAGCAAAAATATCTTATAATGCAAATATTCTTCCGTCAAAGTGTGGACTAGTGAATCTATACAACAGAAATCACCCCCAAAGGCGCAGTCTTGTCTTTCTGTAATAACATTAACAGGGAAGTGCAATGTGTGCTGAGCCTAAAGATATTCTGAGAATATTAGATTCTACAGTGTTGCGTAATGTTCTTCAGCCTTATGGATAGTTTCAGTTTAAGTTGTTTCTTTTTTATGAGCCAAATGATATTAAAGCAATAAAAATATTCATTTATATTAAGACAATGTTTAATTCATTTTGTGTGTATGCATATTTATTCATGCACAGGGTATAATGGGCTTGTGATCAGAAGGTTGCCGGTTCGAATCTCAGTGCCAGCAGGTCATGACTGAAGGGCCCTTGAGCAAGACACCTTACCCCTGATTGCTCTGCAGTAATGTGCCACTGTAAAAAACTACTTTTAAAGTCGCTTTGGATAAAAGCGTCTGCCAAATGAATAAATGTAAATGTACTGCAGCCGGATCATCATTTTTTATTCTTCTGTTCAATTCAGGTAGCATGGGGATTTTTATCCTTGTGTGTTATGCACAAGTCCCAAAATGTGCCACAGCTTTTGCATCAGTTTGAAGAACAGACAGAATCGTGCGTTTGTGATATTGACTTACTTGTGATACATAAAACATCATCTCAGACCTCGCGATTCAGTGTATTATAAATACTTGTGCGTTTAACCTTTCCCTCAGATACATCCACTGCAGGTAACTCAACAGCTGTGAGTAAACAGCTTGACTTTTCTTAAACATCTGCAAATGGAATCTTTATATAATATATTTAAGTTTTTAATATAATTTTTGCATTGCATAAAAGCTGGGATCATCATGTCAGCATGTGACTGACCATTTTAAACAATATAAAAAAACAGAGGTGAAAATGTGTTATTGCCTAGAAGCATTGTGTCAGTTTTACTCACCATATATTGGTTACATACAGCTGGCATGCCGTTGGCACGTTTAAATGTTAACATGCAACAGTTGACATATTTAACTATTAAGTAACAACACTGCACATCAGCTTAACTTGCCCGTTCTTCTTCCTTTTCGCTCAGTGTGTAAAACACGACGTGCCATCTGTTATTATTCTCTTGCAGCTCTTATCACTGTGGCCTGTTTTGTTGAAGTTGTTTCAAAGTGACCACACCTCAAACACGATATGAATCCATCAGCTCCCACAATAACAGAACATTCTCATACTCCAACCATGAACTCATGCAATATCATGCAATCTTAAAAGATTTAAATGTTTCAATAAAAACTCTTTCATCATTCACTCATCCTGTTTCAAAAGCTCTAAGGCATTTTTTTCTTCTCCAGAAGACAAAAGGAAATGATGTCATCAATACATCATTGGGTAAATGTAATGGGTAAATTTACCACAAATGACAGTACATTATGACTCAATTTATTGCTTATTAAAGCACCCATAACTGTCAAAATCCATATAAGGTGAATATTAATGAATCTAAAGAAAAAAAATCTTTTGAGTCAAACAGGTTACAAACACAGACAGAATTTCCATTTTAGGTGAACTTGTACTTTAGCTAGACAAGGCAGGAATTTTATTTTACTGTAATATTTGTATTATTTTTTTCATACAAAGTTCTATATATCTTGGCACAGCCGTGAGTAAAGTTAATGATTCCAGCATACATGTCATGCCACGTCCCTGATTACTGCCATCAGTTCTGCCTCTTTGTGAAATCTGTAATCATGACATGAAAGAATTGTCACAATGCTTTCCAGACAAAGACCCACAACGTGCCTTCTTGGTGCTTTTCTTCTTTCTCATTCATTTGATCCATCCAGCCATCAATCCATCTCTCTATAAATACTATTATGAATTTCCTACAAATTCAGCGCACCTTCTCAGTCTCTCGTTCCTGGCACAGAGATCAAATAAATATTCTGCAAAGAAGACAGAGGAACATCGAGCCGTTGCTGCTGTAATAAAAAGCAAGTCTATTCTTAACCTCTGTGAATCCCATTCCTATAAATGTGAACCATGGCAGTTAAGATGTCGCTCGCTTTTGATTCCTGACGGTCTTGTCAGCGGTTATATTCTGAGAATACATTATGCTTTATAGATCTTACATTCTGGTCTGAAATAGCCTTCGTCAAATCTTACGTTTCTCATGTGCTTTAGAGAGAAAAAAAAATGTTAAAGAGAAACAGGAGCAACTCACTCAAAGCTGGGGACACTGAAGTTCACGACGCTTAGAAAAGTTTCAAGGTAAAACTTTTTATTTAAAGAAATCTTTCTGGACTGGTGCTGAGAATAAACGCTGGTTTTTCTATCAGTCGTGTAAGAATGTCTTGTCAGCTGGCATTAATCCAGGTCATTCCCTATAGACACAGGTGACATGCCTCCTCACATAGCCCTGCATAGTCGACATCTGGATGACACCCATCATACGAATCTCCTGTCAGTTCCGGATGGCGGTTGACAGGTGAGAGTCATCTGAAAAATATTAAATAGTGTCTTTCCTTCGATTCCCTTTACTGTAAGACACCTGCAATACACTATTCTCCTCCAGAGATCACATGGAATTATTGATGAGCGCTGCCACTCAGCTACAGTGCATGTCCCACATGTCATTTTTCATTTCTTGTCTTGTTTGCTTCACACACGCATTCAACGATAAACCACAGGCCTTAAACAATTTTCACTGAAAAACTCACAATCTTTTATAAAAATTGACTGAATTCCAACTTAATCTTATAGCAATTCATAATATAGAAATAACTATTGTACGAGGTGACTATTTGTATGAATTCGTGTAAACTAATTTGTACTTTAGCGCCAGCGATGCTGGTTTAGGGGAGTTGCTTCAGTTTGGCTGACACAATCTCACAGTAAAAGCAAAACTATTTTACATGGTGGCGAATTTTGGCTAATTCGTATGAATTTGTACGATCTCATTCATACATTTTACTATGATTTGCTTTCGTGCCAGTGATGTTAGGTTTAGGGCCGGGGCCTCAGCATAGCTTTTGTCTAGCAATCGTATGTTTTTGTACGATTCACAACGTACGCATTCATATGAATTAGCCACCTCTTAAGATAGTAACAAATCCCTGTGAAATCAGGCTGGGAATTCTCTTCACCATGAAAGTTTTACAGCTTAAAATGATCTCATATTCAAGCTTTCAAAGGTTAATTTAATCACAAGATGCTGTGCTATTTTTATTTGTTATTGGCCCCCTAATTTTTTTGATGCTTGTAATGCAGTTACAAGTGCCTCTCCATCACTTTTTCAATAATTTCACAATCTATTAATTAGTGTCATAGCTCAGTATAGTAATTCACAGCCAAAATCCTAATGCATTACCCACATCGATTTTACACCTGCTACAGCTTGAGGCAGCATCCAATAGAACAGACACCTCTCATGCGCCGAGCTTCACCACATCAATGGGAGAAAAACACCAATCCACAGCAGCCACAGAATTACCTTTGCTCATAATTAAGCTTGCTTGTCTCGCCGTGCGTCACGTGTGGGGTTATCCTTAGTTCAGAACCTTTCCCCTGGTTCTTCTGGGAATCAAGCGGCCCCCGGCACGCCGACACGCTCCCTAGCTTGATGGATACAGATTCTATTACCCTGAATCATTACCATAATTTTCTCCTGCTATCCATGCCATTTGTTATCAAAACCACATTTCAGACTATTGCGAGGCATTTCTCACGCCTGCCAAATCTGTTTTGCCACATGTAGTCAAGATCCATCAATGTAATTTGAAAGAGCACAAAGTGCGCTTTGCTATGAGCGACAGGCGGTTATTGAATTAAAAGAGCATGGCTCATCTTTACCTGTCAACACGGCTGCTAATGGCCACAAAGCCGAATGCAGCCATGCCAACTTTTCCATCGAGTCAATGTAGCATGGCTTTGACACTTGTAAGGGATTATACACAAAATTAGAGAAAAACGCGTATAGATCATACATAGGATGAGATTTAAGCAAAAATAAACTTTACAGTTTTTTCTGTTTCGTATATATAAGACTTTTGAAAAGATCAATGTGCAATTTACTTGACTTCCAGAGTCAATATATCCATCAAAAACCCGACAGTTCAGAACACTGGAGCTTTGTCTGTTGTTGGCTTTTTAGATTCCTTTGATCGTACAGATGTCGCCCTCCTCAGACATGCACTCACAATGCTCCGGAGTGTGTTTATGCTTTTATGTACCTGTATTCCCTCGGCCTCACAAGCTGTTATTTGTCTATGCCACAGCGGAGGTTTGTCCTGTCAGGAGGCATGTTGGGCAGATTGCAGTCGACAGGATAAGTGGCTGGTCTGCGGTTCAGCACTCCTTCAGCATCCAGTGGGATTACCGGTGTAGGCGTAAGTCAGCACTTGATTCTTCACCTGCATCCGCTTTCTCCACCTTAAGGTGCTACAAGTAGGTCAGAGAAATGAAGACGGATAGTGTTTTTTGGATAGTGTTCAGACTCAGATCACTCTCCATTTATCACTTCCATTGCTGGACTTTGAGTTAAGATCCGTGCCTCGAAGCATTGAAAGTTAAAACATCAGGGAAAATTTGTATTTGATACTTCGACACAACAGGGTTGAAAACATCAGGGCTGCTTTCAAGAGAAAGCGGATATCATACTGCCTCCTAACTTGTTTTAGCCAAATGACCAAAAATGATCACATTTCTTTGTGTATTCATACCAATGTTGAGAGACACAGCACATCCTCAGAAAGCTTACATGGTTAGAAAACAGGTGCACAAATTATGTTGGTGAAAGGTAATATATATTAAATTTACTTCATTTAAAGATCTTTTGTAGCAGTTTTTAAAAGCGAATATCCTGAGGGCTCTTGAATTTATGCAAGCTGTTTAATAGTCCAAAGTAGAAGTTCCATAATTACAATCCCGTCCATGTCTCAGGCCTGTCATCGATATTTATTTAGAGATAAATGGGGTCCTAGTTTATATGCCAAACATGGAGTCACAAATGAATTTGCACATCTCCCAAGCCGAAGACACTAATGGCTTGCTGTATACTAATGAATGATACATTTAACCATGGCACAGCCTCAGAGAGAGAGAGAGAGAGAGAGAGAGAGAGAGAGAGAGAGGGAGGCACCGAGAACATCTACTTCTGTAAAGAAAGAGATAACATGACCTTTCTGGAATTTGAAGCAAATTATAAAACACTATTATAAAAAAGCATAACTCTCTCATCCTCTCTCTCTCAATTTGTCAATTTCAAGGTACTTTATTGGCTGATTGCGTGTTCTTTCAATATGGCAGAGGCATTGAACATATAACAAAAGACATACAACAATATAATACATACAAGCATTAGAGTAAAAATAAAATAAGGTGCTAAGGGATAAATGTAGAATGAATTATAAAATAACGTATATGTAAGTAATCAAATAAAATATATAAAAAATATCTATATGTACATTTTAGACACAAACATGAGAATTTAATAAATGTCTTTCACTCTCTATCTCACTCTGTTTCATGCTGGTAGTGAGCGTGGTGCATGTGAGGCACATGTAAAAGCATGAGGTATCTAAACTTTTTGTCATGGTTAAAAAAAGTTTTATTCTAAATCTATTTTCTTCTTTATCTTACTCTTTACTAAAATCACTATTGTTTTTCTCGATTATTTAAATTAGTGTGTTGTTTTTAACAGTACGGGATGGCGTCTACCCTGCGGGGGCAGAGTTGCATATTTCACTTCGGAATGGCTTCAGGTGTGTTCCGGCAGCAGGTTCAGCGATTGAGGTGGTTCTGTAAGCAACAAGAGAATAGGAAGGACACGATAATATTGCTTATGCATCGCGTACGAACAAAGCAGTTGTCTTTTTTTTAAAGCGAACAACTGGTTTTCAGGGTAATCGAAGCAGCATTTGGGTGAAAGAAGCTTTTGTTCCCATTACTCCGCTGTTTGCAACAGCTACAAAAGTGATAATTTCAAATGTCCCCCCTTTTGTTAAAGATGATGCGATTTTACGAGAATAAACCCATTTTGGTACATTTACATTTATGCATTTGGCAGACGCTTTTATCCAAAGCGACTTACATTATACTATACATTGTTTCCGAGTATGTGCAATCCCCTGGGATCGAACCCATGACCTTAGCATTGCTAGTGCCATGCTCTAATCACTGAGGTACAGGTACAGATGTTATGTCTTTCCAGTGACAAGTTTACATGTTTTTGACATCTCCCACTAAAACACTTGATGTTTCTTTTCGAGTGGTTTGAGGAGAAAGCTCATATATGGTTTATGCTTGCACCGACATTTTACGTTGTTTTGAGTGCAGAGATATGTCATAAAAGGTTTTCCTGCCGTCATAAACAACGTAATAAAGAAAAGGGGGGACATCAGGTCTGTCGGATGCGAATGGTGAGGTTAGTGATGAAAAGCATCGTAATAATGATGTGCAAAGAGAGCTAGAAAATGCGAAAGATGAAAATTAAACTGTTGTAAGTGTTGTGGGGAATGCAAATACTTCTGGAGGGTCTGCGGTTGTGAATAAAGGAAGTTCAGATTATGGCTATATTGTTGCTGGCAATGAAGAAACAGACAAAGAGATGACGATTCGTGTACTGATGTAGACGTCAGCTTATCTGAAGAATTCTTTCATGTTGATCAAAAGAATAACTTTTTGGATGACAATAATGTTAAGAGTACTGATATCGAATATTCCTATTCTGATTTAGAGAAATGTGTTAGGTCTATATCAAAGCTCATAGGGAATGCAGCGTTGAGATTCTATCACAGCAAAAGAGGTTAAGATTAAAGAAATATCTGACAACGGTTAGACAAAGAATTAGGAAGAATAAAGTTAAACGTAGATCTACTAGGAATAATATTACATATGAGCACATGGGGATGTGGGCTTTTCTCTGCTTTATTCTTTTCTTTTTCCCTTCCCTTATTTACCATGGATGGTCTTAGAGTAGGATCTTTAAATGTAAATGGGGCTAGGGAAAGAAACAAATGGTCTTTATTGAAAGAGTGCTTGAGGCCAGAAGATATTCAGATTATGTTTTTACAAGAAACGCAAAACAATGAATTTAATGAAACTGACTGGAAATTGTGGTGGGAGGGGGAAAGCAGGAGTGTC
Organism: Barbatula barbatula; assembly: GCF_947034865.1. Classification (NCBI taxonomy): domain Eukaryota; kingdom Metazoa; phylum Chordata; class Actinopteri; order Cypriniformes; family Nemacheilidae; genus Barbatula; species Barbatula barbatula. The sequence goes on from NC_136772.1 coordinate 11,774,254, forward strand.
AATATGTTAATATTTTATTAAGTCTGATGTAGTGAAAGGGTGCCTACTTGTTTTAAGAGTATAATTTTAATCTAGAATCTTTGTTTTAATTATTGTTTATGCCCCCAAAACCGGTAGAGAGAGAATTGCTTTTTTCATAAATTTATGGATGTGTTTTCTACATATGCTAATTGGAATTTTGTAATAGTTGGGGGTGATTGGAACTGTACCCTAGACTTTACATGTGACAGAAATAATGAAGAACCTCATTATGCATTAGCATTTCTATAAAATAGATTATAACACAGTTTGGGTTTGTTAAAATAGAACAATAAAACAGTGTACATGGATTAAAGTCACAGAAAATAGAATCTGTGCAGCACGGTTAGACAGGTTTATGTTAAGAATACAATGTGCAGTTGAATAGAAGAGACACATATATCCCTCGTGTTTGTTTCAGACCATCATTTGATAACTATGAACTTTCATGAAAAATTTGAAAATTTTTGGAATCAGTGGAGTGAGCAAAAAAGTAATTATGGAAATCATCTTCAATGGTGGGAGGTGGGAAAAGCCCAAATTATTCTTTTCTGTCAACAGTATTCATCTCAAGCTCTGAGTATTAATAAAAGATAAATGGCTAAATTAGAAAATGATATTTCTGCTTTACACAATTTTCTGGTTAATCAAAATTATATAGATGTTCAAGACAATTTATCAAAAAACAGGAGTTAAGCGTTACATTAAAAAGTGAAAGGTGCACTAATTAGAAATTTTTTGTTAGTTTCCCAAAATAAACGATATAGATGCACCTAAAAAAAAATTTTATTTAGAAAAGAAGGTTGTTTACGGACCCCTGATGGCAATAATACTTCAGATCCAATAATGATGACATTTACATTTACATTTATTCATTTGGCAGACACTTTTATCCAAAGCGACTTACAAGTAGTATTTTTACAGTGGCACATTTCTACAGAGCAATCAGGGGTAAGGTGTCTTGCTCAAGGGCCCTAATGATCTACCACATCTGGGAGAAAAAGAAAGACTGGCTTTAGACTCTGATGTTACATTTGAGGAAATTGCTGGTGCAGTTAAACAACTTTCGTCTGGACATGCACCAAGTCTTGATGGACCTCCATTAGAATTTTATAAATCCTTTTGGAAGATAATTGGACAAGATTTTTTTTAAATCATGGAAGCAAGTTATGAAGCGAAGATACTGCCAAGATTCTTATCAATTCTCCAAAAAAAGGAGGTTTATGTTTGTTTAAGAACTGGAGAACTGGAGACCTGTATGTGTTTTAAATTCTGATTATAAGATATTATAAAAATGTTTTGCAAATCGTCTCGAGAAGGTTTTAGCTTTTCTGATTCATAAAGACTAGTCTTATTGTATTCCCAAAAGATACATGTATGAGAAATTATTTCTAATAAGGGATCTTTCAGAACATTCTACAATGTATAATGTGAATGATGGCCTTTTGTCTTTAGACCAAGGAAAGGCATTTGATCGGTTAGATCACCAGTACTTGTTTCATGTGTTGAAATGTTTTGGTTTTGGGGATAAATTAATATCATGGATAAAATTGTCATATAGTGGAGCTGTGAGTTAGATAAAGGTAGAAGGGGGTTGAGTGTGCCAGTTAAGGTACAAAGAAAGTATTAGACAAGGTTGTGCAATGTCCCACCTTGTTCTTGACGTCTCCATGGAGTTGACAGCAAGTAACTTCCTGTCCATGTTAGAGGACATTTCTGTTAATGGTTAAAAATTTTGTTTCTCAAAGAAATCTTGTGGTAAAAGGCTGTCACAACAGCCACAGAAAGCTCAGAAAATTTTATGAATGAGTGTTATCACGTGACACAACAAGAGCGTAAAGTAAATAACATTAAAAGACAGCTCGGTCTTAGTTCTGACTACGGCATTCTACACTCTCAAAAACATCACAACATATTGTTTACTTCGTAATTTAGATAATTGAAATTGCATAGTACATCACTACACATGAAGCATACATCCAGGGCTAAGTGACATTATAATAATTTATTAATTTAGTTTATATTTCAGTGGCACTGTATTCAAACAAATGTATTGACATCGGATGACAAGGGGAATACACACTATATAAAAGTATTTTGTATGTAACGTATGTATTTAAGTGTATGTTTGGCCTAGTCTTTATTGTAGCTCTAGTAATAAAGGTAACTTTAACAACACAGCAGCTGTATTGCTCCAAAATATACCAGAACCAGTCACACTGAAGCATCCAGATGTCTCCAAAACTGCGTTATTTTATAAAAGATCCAACGCGATGTGATCAGGTTTATTTATATTTGGTGTGGGTATCAACATCTTCCCATTAGATTATGACTACCCTGTTAAGAACAGTGCACTCAGCAACTTCCGCTTTAGAAATGTTAACTGTTGATGGTTATGGCAAATAATTTGTCCATGGTTAACGCTGCGTAAAGTGTTTTTATAAATGTAAAGCTCTTTGACAGTATGCTGTTTTAAATGACATAAAGTTATTTTAAAGTCAGTTTAAAAGCTTTGGGGCTAACTTTGTAATGCCCAACTAATGGGATCAAGCGGCAAACCGGAAGTGTTAAGCATTAGCCCTAAGCGCATACGCAAGGCATAATGGGTAATTTCGTGCATTGCGAAAAAGGTGGATAGCTTAGCAATTGAACCTGTATTGTGTTTGTTAAAATGCAAATAAAAAGGATTAACCATAAATGGAAGTTTAAGTAAAGAGCCTATTGTATTGTCAGCATATGCCTAAAAAATGCTTTAGGAATGTATGAGAGCTTCGTCTGCTAGACTTAACTGGAACAAAACAGAAGCTTTGTGGTATAGCTCTTTTTAGGATTTTAATAAGATGCTTTTGCCAAAACCTCCCAATAATATTCAGTGGGGCACAGTTGGGTTTAAGTATTTAGGGGTATACCTTGGTCATGAAGAATACAGAAATAAAATTGGGAGGGGTTATAAAGGTTTGTGCTAGTTTTTCTAGCTAGAAATGGATGCTACCCCAGTTATCATATGGGGAAGAATACTGATTGAAAATAACCTGATTGCTTCCATGCTCTGGCACAAATTAATGTCCGTAGATCCACCGGCATTTTAAAAGACTCTTGCTTATTTATTTTGGTTTGGTCAACATTGGCTGAGAGCTGCTGCTCTTTATCTTCCAGTCTAAGAAGGTGGACAGGGACTTATAGACATTCGTGCTAGAGTGGCACATTTCGTCTGAAGGCTGTTCAACGGCTTTTATTTAATCAACATTCTGGATGGAAGGACTTAATGTGTGCACTTTTACGCAAAGCTGGAAGAATGGGATAAGAGAAATGGTTATTTACCATGAACCTGGAGAAAACAGCTTTACATGGAATCAACATTTATTATCTCAACATGTTGAATGCGTGGCGATTTCTTTCCATCTCAAGTTTATGATCAAAACCAGGTCTATGGTTGTTTATAGAATCTTTATTTTCCAACCCTCTTCTCTCTGTTGATATTCTGAACTCTTCTGAACTGTAAGGACAATTTTGATTTCTGCCGGTATATCAACTCTCCAAGATTTACAGAAATTATCTGGGTGGATTGAGGCTGAATAACTTTCTCTAAAAGTGGGTTTTAGGTCGTCTCATTGTGCGTCTCATTAAACGACTACTAGAGGACCTAGAATCTATACTTCCTTCAGCTAGAGATTTTTTTGAGGAACCCACTATGGGTGTTATTGAAGAGTTAACATTTTTTTGTTAAAATTAGTTTTTGAAGAAGGACTGCCAAGAAGAAGACCCGACTATATTACTCTCGTTGAATATTCTAGAAATGGGACAAATCAATGACCTATCAAAAAAAGACTGTATATATTGTATGGTAATGTTGAATTTTTTAATTATTTTCTTTGTGTATGATGAGCGTTTTTATTTAAATAAATGTATTCATAAATTCATTACAATATATTATTGTATTTTATGGCATTATTGGAATCTTTTTTTTAATTAATAAAAGCTATCAAGTCTGGGTGGGAGGCTCTCTCCCCCTTTCTCTCTCTCTCTGTTTCTTTCTGTTGTGCTTTTCTTTCATTAGTGTTGTGTAATTAGAATTTGTTTACTGATCAGTCTTGCATTATGTGTGACATCACAGTGGTGAATGAAGCTGAAGATTTCATAAACAGCACACAGAATACAGGGGCAAACAAGCCTGAATCTTCTTTGAAAGCTAAGAAAGAGTAAGTGACCTTAGTAGATAGGGTGTATGTGTGTTTGTTACCAGTATTTTAGTGTGCTTTCTCAGAAACACATGCCATAAACTTTAATGATTTTTCATCATGGGAAAATCTTATTGCACACTGAAGTACATTTAAGCACATTCACAAAATAACATTTGTACATAAGTGCATGTGCTCGCACATTTAAAATCTATATGACATCAACCTAAACAAACAAAGCATACTGTATTTACAGCAATTTCTAAACATGTTTTTAATTCCAAGTCATAAGCATAATGTACGGATACAGCCAGATAATGTTTCCCATGCCCTCTTATAGGATTATTATATTCATATGTTCATACATGAAATGTAATATTTGCCTAGCAACTAAGATCATTTTGAAAAGGTGCTCATAATTCCACTCTCTCTCTATATTTCAGCCACTATCAGGTTCGGTGTCGTCAGGTTAATGGCTTCATTAGGCCTCAAATTGCCACCCTGGGCTGTGCAGGCTCTTCAATTACCATATTTCATCATTTGCTAGATAAGCCATTGAAAATATTGCCAATAAGTTCTGCTGAATTGATTATCTTGGCCTCAGTGCAGCTATTTATAAAACAGTTTTTTTTTGTGAGATGATTAAGATTATGCATCTTGCCAATGAAATGAACGATGCCAAATACCATCAAGAGACACAAATAAAGACTCTAAACTCTCTGACAGTAGTAGCCGATTCGATATGAGTTACCTGCAGTGCTGAGGATAAATAGTGTAAATTATGAACTGACAAAAAATTGCTTGTAATTGAAAGTCTAAGAAGGTGTTAGAGTGAACTTTAGAAGAGGTTTATGACATTATTTTAGAAAAGGGTTATTCTCGCTATCAATCATTTTATTGTATGATCCCATGCTGAGACCCTGGGTGAACTTATCTGAACGCGGGGACTCAATTGTTCATCACAATTTTTCTAAGTAAACTTTGGTCAAAACGTTTTTAGGTTTTACTCAAACTGACTGAATTCATTTGTCTTCATCTTTGGTTCATTGACTGACGCCGCCATCAAACACATTAAGATGATGTGTTGATTCCCAAAACAATTTTGCTTGTAAACCTGGTAGAGTGATGTTTTGTTATGAGTGTGCATTACTATAAAATATATATATATATATTTATACAATTCATTGTTAATAGAAAATTATCATATTACATGAATAATACTGGACTTTTATTTAGTAAAAAGGCTTGTGGATGGCTGATGGCATAAATCCTTCATATGCTCATATGTTCAATTACTGTTGCTGCAGTCCATCATTATCATGCATCAGTGGCGATGCTGACTGTATTTTAGGCGGCAGGCGCAAGGAATCCATGAGTGAAACTCTAATGACCAAAGCAAACTTTTATAGCTCAAGCTTTCAATGCATTTCCCCCACAATGAGTTCAGCTGCATTTCCTGAATGAGCTCTATATCATTAGAGCCTCAAACTATATGGAATATAATATTATTGACTTCATCACCATACATCTTCATAAGTGGATTTTATTGCCTTACTGTTCTCTTCTTTTAACGCTGCGCTGGGGTGCCGAGACAGTGCATTGTGGGTAATGACTGGCATCAATATTACTGTAATGTGATTGGGTGATATGTGGAAGTCATTAAAGGGGCGGTCATAGAGGGGTCTTCTTGTGTAACAGGAGACGCCAGGGAAACAAACTTTCTCTCTCTCTCTTTCTGTCTCTTCATTTGCATACACGTCTGTGTGTGCACCTATAGGCCTACCTAATTCTTGATACTTGAATGATACTTCAAATTATGGGGCAACTATGGCAAATTTTAAATACAATGTTAAGCTGTTGTATATGAATTTGCATGGAGGCTGATAAAAAGCATAAACAAAAATTGTGTATACAGTTTACAAAATATTAATATATTAATTAATATTATTAATTAATATTATGTATTAATATTAATACATTTCGTTGCACTGTACTTGTATGTGTGTAATGACAATAAATTGAATCCAATTGAATCCAATTGAATCCAATTGAATCCAAAATCTAATACATAACTACTATCACCATGACAATCAATCAACATAGAAAATAAATAAAAAAACTACATTTCAAAGCAGGAAATTTCACCTGTATAAAAATCCAGTAGACTCTGGAAAATAAGTCTAGTACATAGAGTAGATTTAGCATATATGGCATATTTTCTTATTGTGCAAGTGTTTACATTTAGCTGATTTAGTTTTACCTCGAAAGCGGCGGAATATAATTCTGTGACTGCATGAAGAACAGGAAGTTCATCTTTTACAACATTTTACTTTCAACTCCCCTTATGGCCCAAATCGGTATTAATCCATTGAAGAAGAATTCGTCATATACAGCCAATGTTTCTGAAAACTAGCTGCACTTGCACAGCATACAAGGGCAAGTCAATAACAATAAGTTTTTAAGACGACTCTAAACACTCTGCGACCCATCACCTACGGTTTCTTGTATCCATGACAACACACTTGGAAAGCCCGAAACGAGATTCACATCATTAGGACCCACGTTTCTGAACGTTCCGTCTCTGTGAAACTGCGGTAAACAACTTTCAAGGGCTCTGTGAATTCTGTCACGCTGCGGTCCACTGTCTCCTAATGAGCCACCTGTCAATACAACTACTATCTAATGCACTATTACACTATTAGTCCTGACACAAACAGCAGGCCGAGTGCAAGGAAAGCCATAAAAATGGATACGGGTTTGTTGCGAGTACGTTTGTACTCTGGGTGAAGAGGAAGTGTTAGAAGACATTTGGAAAGCACCTCTGAATGATCTCTCCTGCAGCTGTTTGAAAATCAAGAGCTAAGATTCTCAGCATCTCCATGCCATCATCCCCTCCAGAGGAGCCTGAGGACGGAGAACAGGTGTGCTCTCATTTACCATAATGCAAATGTGAACTTTACAACCGCATTGTGGCTCCTCAGCTACGCTATGTAAAATCAACCTATATTGGCGGCTCTTTGACTCTAATGAGCTGCTCATCATCCTTGAGAGAAATAATGAGGGTTTTTAAAACACTTCCACCTATCTATTTCCATCAAATAAACAGGGCAGGATCTCATTCAATTCAATTTTTTATTTATATAGCGCTTTTCAAAATTTGCATTGTTCCAAAGCAGCTTTACAGGGGAAAAACGAAAAACCCAAGAAAGGGTAAAACACACTACATGGTGTTTTATATAATAAATCCAATTATTCTAGTAAATAATATCTAATGTCAGCATCTCCTGGTGGTTTATTTAGCATATTTTGCATTAAGTGAATGCTTGGCTGAAAAGATGCGTTTTTAATCTAGATTTAAATTGGGCGAGTGTGTCTGATCCTCGAATAATAAACAACTTTTGCTGTGGGCCGGTGCAACACACGGCCATCTCTGCATTTTTTTATTATAAATCGCTCTTGTTGCACAAAGCAGGAACAGGATTATAATAGAGAAGTAGTTGTATGTAAATGGACAGTGTATATTTTTATTTCTGTGCACTTTCATTTGAGAAGTGTTCATACCAACGATATATCCGTGAAATATTCTGCTGTTTCATTTTAAACAGAGTTATATTATAAATGTAATACATTCTTTTATAGTAGTACAGCAGTTTTATTCACATTCTGTGCACAACATGAGTGGGTCTTTAAGATCTTTATATCAAATTAACTTCATGTCTGGGTTAATTCACAATGAACGGGAAATGGAGGGAATTGAATTTTTTGCCAAAGGCAATAATCAGCGTGTTTTCACTTGCAATGATGTTGAACCGCATGTGCAAATATCTCATTAACTTTTCTGAACATTTATCAAATTGTTGTTTTTGTCTTGAGAGACAATTTTGGACTATGATTACAGATTTTCTAGCTGGCAAGTTTCTGACAATCCAAATTGAAGACATTAACCCAATTTCTGAGGAACTACGATATTGCATAGGCCAAATAAATCTGACAACAACCATCATTAAATCCTTCCCTTTTCTGGTTGACTGTATAGTGTTATTGGTGAGATCATTGATTATGTAATTGAGTTCATGGAAATAAAGAAAAACATGGGAAGATCACAGTGAGGGCAACAATAACATAATGTGCTCACGAAGATGAGTGTCAGAGTCAAGTGCAGTTTTAATATTACAACTGAGGAAAAAGACCAGAGCCGGCGATCCTGAGAGGGAAACAAATCAAGCTACAAATTAAAAGTCCCCACTGTCTTACTAGCCTAGTCTTGCATGGCCGGACCTTCAGCTAAATGCCAGAAGGTCTTGGACTCTATATCAGCTTTTATTGACCAAGAAGCCCCAAAGACGCTGTCTGACTGACATGTAAAACAATCAATCACAGTTCGGCTTTGTTTTCAGGTAGACCATTAAAGAACGCAACACACGTGTCTTCTGGAAATCCTGTGGAATTGAACCAATCAGGGGTGCGTTTCCCAAACAATGATATAACTCGCTGGTTAACCACCATAGTATGATGCATCGAAATTAACGATGTAGTTACGACTGCTAATAGTAATGACGTCAACAAATAAATACGTTAAGATCGAATTGTCAAATTATTGCTGTAAATAACATACATTGCATTTAAGGCAATTGTGTTAACAACTCATCCATTACCTGCTGTGGAACGATGCTTCTAACCAAAGCTCTAGACCTGTAGTTCCAACCACGCAACTTTGTGATACTGCTTGCGATTCATCATTGGGACGATGGATTTGGGACACTTAAATAATAATAATAACCTATGCAGGAACGACGGAATTTACGAGCATAGTTGGCTAATGCTGCTTTTGGGAAACGCACTCCTGATCAATTTCAGAACTCCTGAAGAGTTTTCAATGTTTTGTGCCTTATGCATACAACATTAAACCAATGTTTTTTGGGCGTAATCTCAGTGCCGGCGATCAACCAGGTGCCCAGAGTTGAAAAATACTCATCTTGGGTCAGAACCACTGAACAATATAAATGACTGGATTGTGCCTTGAACGCTAAACCAACGGAAGGAGGTGAAGCCACTGGAAGCGATCGCGCCGCCATCTTGGTATGCCCAACTGACAGGGAGCACCATTGACTAAAATAACCAGTTTTTCATCTTATTAGGTGCGCAATAACTTTTTATAGTTCACATGTCTGTTTAGATGAATTGTTATTTCTGGCGTTTATTCCAAAGTTTATGTTTATTTTGGGCAGAATAGCAACATATAGAAATCAATATATAGAAGGTGAATGTTTATTGCACAGTTTTGTAATTGACATATGTCAATTGACATATTTTCTTTCAAAATTAATTTTTGACTCATGACTTAACTAACATATACAGCCTTTATATATCTTTATTTTGATTTCAGAATAAGTATGTTTGTCATATGTTGAGATGTCTTGTTAGTCTGCTGAGCTGATATGTGCGCTACTGTAATAAAAAGGAAAGTAACTCACTCAATATCTAATAAGACGTGAAAAATTCCGACTTTAAAGAAGTAGCCATTTACATGCTTAAGACATATGTGTTGTCTGTGAGTCTTTAGATATAAAAACAGGAACTGGTAAGTTATTGTTTTATCATTAATATGTAATAACTCTGTATTCATTTTATAGAACATACCAACATGGCCGCGTGGTAGCTTCAATGTAAGATGTCATTAGCAATTCAGTCATTTATATATCATATGTGCCTGCAGCGGGCATTTTCGGCAAAGCTCTTGGCGTTTTCTGTAGCGTAAAAGAACCTTGGTGGACACAGCCCCTTAAAGATGGTGATAGATTGCTCCACATTCACTGGAGCTTTTGAAGGTCTTGTCATGAATGTGTTAACAACTCATCCATTACCTGCTGTGGCCTGACTGTATGTAGAAAACTCGAACCTGAGCAGAATGTGGAAACACATGCTTCTCTCATAATAAGGACAGAAACATAATAAAACACCAAACTGGGGTGTGGAGGCCTTCATTCTGCCCTCTCACTGATCAGATGATGACATGAGACAGATGGTGATAAAGAAGAAGAGATGCACAATAAAAGAGTTATTTACTGACCTGCTTCTTATCTTCTGAAAGTAAACAGTGTAAACCGTTCAGAATATTGCCAGGCTATTCATCTTGTGAATTAGATGTGGATGTGATCAATCCTTAAGGATGTATAATACAATCTAAAATGAACAACTAACCAAAAACATCTGACAAAACATACAGTATCTGTTAGATGATTAGATCAGAGACCACAGTGTGTATCAACAACTTGTGTTTTGCGAACCTAATGTTTGTGAAAAACCTGAAGTGGCTTAAATATGGCAAAACCTCCATTATTTGGAGACATTTTCAGTGTTATTTACACTTTAGCTGTAAGATGAATAACAAGGAGTTACAGAAGAAGTTTGGCTATAATATCTTGTCAAGTCACTACCATCATCATTAATGAAGTCAGAGATGAAATGCTCCCCAATAAATCGGACACATTGCTTTGAGCTCCAAAGCCTATGATGCATTTTACTTTCCTAGTCATCTCCTTACATCAAAACGTTCCCCCACTGTGTTCAACCGCAATGCTTGGCAAAGGAACAACCAAGCAGACTGAACTCCCTGTCTGTGCTCTGGAGATGAAAGTGTTCATGGGAAAGGGAAATGACAGAAATAAAGATTTTGCTGAAGTTGGAAATCAGTTCAAATACAGCAGTGAGCATCTGATTGCTTCAAAATCCCTTGTACAAATCTGCTGCACTGCTACTTGTGAAACAGAGACCATCACACTGGCAGTTATGATTGCTGCGTCCCACTTCGCCTACTTATACTATCCCCTTAAAGTATGTACCGTTTTTGTTGTGGAAAATGATAAACATTGTAGTGCGTAGCAAAACTGTATGCACGAACTGGGACATAACAGAGCCGTTGAATATGAGAGCTACTAAACTCGATCTTGCTGCCTTGTGGTCACGTGGTTCATGTTAATAGTTCCAAACAAATTTGTGCTGTCAATCTATTTAAAAGGATTAAACGAGCCAGATAGAAGCAACTATATTTGCACAATTGCGAAATATATTAGCACATTGTGTACACTGAATACTACGTTGACTTATAGCAGCATTTTGTCTGGAGAGTAATTTCATAATATAAGTTCTGTGAATATAAGAATGTCCGCAAATTCGTTAAAATGTATAAACATGCCGTTATTTTACCAACTGTACAGCAAATGCGTTTGGGAGACATGTGCAGTGTTTGGAACTATTTAATGCTCCATGACACGAGTTGGGCATTCCATTCCACGGCTCTGGGACATATTAACGCAAAACGGAAGTGGCCGTTGTTGCCTAGATGACACTGCATGTCCCTGCGTTACAATCCGCATACTATCCGTCCTAAATAGTATTTGAAAGTAGAATTAGTATGTCCCAAATTTTTGTATGTAAAATGAGTATTCCAAAGATTATCGGATGGTATACTACTTCCGTTGGAAATTCGAAGTGCAGAACGATGCACACGCTAACAGCTAATATTACCCACAATTCACAGCGATTAGTTGGAGTTTAATGACGCTCCACTGCATTAATAAATTATATAACTAAATTACATTAACAAATGTAAGTATACAATAAACATTACATAGGAGATAATGAATGTACAGTGCTGTATTTTGATGTGTGTGACAGTTATTGGCCACAGTAGGCAACAACGCCCACTTCTGCTTCCTGTTAGTTATTCTCCAGTGTGCGCAATCTCTTTTGTCATGCAGTCAAAAGTATCTACTATTCCAACACAAAAACACACATAAAAATATAGCTCTTCTTGCATTTTAGTCTTTATTCATTTATTATTTGTATGTTATGTGTACTGTATAAAGGGCTGACACAATTATTAAATAATCATCTCATCGCAATAGTTTGACACGATCATAATTATTTCAGATAACCGCAATTATTGTGAATTCTTAAAAAACAAGGGTGATCTTTGCAGATTTCTTCATGCACCATTCTTGATCTCCATTCACTGTCACATTCATCATTTAAGTTGAATCAGTAAAAAAAATTGTGTTGATGAGTTTTATTAAAGTGACCGACTTGCTGCATCTAGACAGCAAGACTACAACATCCTAATATCTCAGTGGTTTTACTGATGTTAGAATAACTCTATGTGAATGTTATTATTTACAGTATTTAAAGAATTACCATTTTTTCAAAGGATATATTTTCTTCATTGAATAAATTGATTGTAATGAATCATTTTATTTGTCAAAGCCAGTAAAAAGACAATAAATCACCATAATCCTGAATGTTTAATCACCAGCCAAATTTCATAATCGTGACAGCCCTAACTACTTACATATATTAACATTAGCGAAGCATCTTTTCTTTAATTTAAATAAAGCAGTATAGCTTTACTTAACTCTGCTCTCTCGCGGTGAGTCGTGGGTAATATCAGCTGTTAAGTGTCCATGGATTCACACTTTGAATTTTCACTGGAAATATTAGACCATCCGGGTACAAAATATCCTCTTTTTTGTAGTGGGGTGGAATACTACTATTTTGTTCAATAACTTTTACATATTTTCAATGTAGTTGAGCTACAGCAACAGCGTTAAACAAAGAACGTTTTTCCACCATCGCGCCGAACCGCTCTAAGAACGGTCTGGAAGGGTTACACCTACGCGAGCCTGGTTCGACACGCAATGAATCACGATTACAAATTGTTCTATGCTCTGAATTTTCGGCACGGTTGTGTTTACATTGTAAAGATTTCCGTTATCAACCCTGCGGTCAACCCTGCTGGCCTGGATCGGCATGGAGTGGAACGATTAAGTAACAAGAACGATCCGGCTTGATGGTAGAAAAGCGTTCTAGCACACATATTTTAACAGATGCTGTAACATTTATTTACCTGCTCTGGAATTACTCAAATACACCTACTATTAACACTCTTTGAAGCAAGCAAGTCTTTGAAGAATATGACTCTTCTATTCGCTGTGAGCGAACCTTGTCTTCAGTACTGCCTTGAGTGATAATGACTTCCTCTATGATCATACTTGAACAACAAACAGAGTGTTCATTTCTCAATTACTTTTACACATTTGGCGTACATCTTTATCCAAATTGACCTACTTATTCAAGCTATACATTTTTTCACTGTGTTTGTGAATCAAACCAATGACATTACACAATGCTCCACCAATTGAGCTACGGAAACAATCTAGTATGCTATGTCTATTATTTTGCAGAATTCAAATACATGTATATCCTTTAAGCCTAACGTAAAAAATACATTTACATGAAAAACACTGACATCCATGTTACAAATCCCAAGAGCAATCCCGTTGGCATTTTGATAGAGTCAACAGCCTCCTTTTGTCTCTTGTCTCTTTTGATCTCAATCAGATTTATTTCCTCCCTCCATGATCTTAATATCAAAACTCCCTGGCATCCGAGTTGGGGGTCTGTCCTCTGTAACTGCTTCTTTAGTTAAATGCTTGTTGTCTTCTTGCCTGTGGAGGGCGATATTGTACCTTTAAAGCAACGCTTGCTTCCACATTGTCGGCTTCTCTCCCCCCCTGCTCTTCTACCCTCCCTGACATTGACGAACAAATGGTTGCGAGCAGGCACAGTGGGGTAGCATTTTGTACAAGCCACAGTTTTTTGGACAACAGTGAGATTATGTTTGCCATCTGAAGCATATTTCCTACAAAACAAAGTTAATTTGAGGTGGCTCCAAACTGAAAATTAGTACTCAAAGCTCGAGAGACGTGTTCAACGGTGCTGTCACATCAGTTGTTTTCGCTATATTGACTTTTGCTGTTTAAAGTCTCTGGCCACGTCTTAATGCTCCTCACATATAAAATCTTCAGCAAGTAAGCAACTAAGATGCCTTATAGAGCACCAGCACTCAGATTAGTGTCATGCCTGTAGATTACTCATTAAAGATCTGAAAGGCAATATGTGTATGCAGCGGAGCCAAGCGGGGCACCTGTCATGAAGGATAGACATCTCCCCCAGCTTCAACTCAGACTCAGAACAGCAGGCACACGAACCCAGCAGAGATCTGAGGAACTGTGTGCGATTCTGTATTTGTGTGAGATAGAGAGAGATGTAATATAGAAGGATGATAAGCAAGGTTGTTTTTGGTTCAGATTTTGGTCAAATGTGAAATAAACTGAGGTTGGTTCTTATAATACAAATGTGACCCCGGACCATAAAACCAGTCATGAGGATACCTTTTTTAAATTGAGATTTATACATCATCTGAAAGCCTAGCATAGCATAGGACGATATTTGGCCGAGATACAACTATTGCCATCAGAGGCGCTGTAGCAGGCTGTTGCTGAGAAAAAACAGGATTGTCTTAACGCTCTCTATATTGGCTCACCGATGTAATGACGATGTGGAGAGTATATGAACCCGAAAGCTGAAAATCAAAGCTTTACATGGATACCAAACTTGTAATTCCCAAAAGAGCGGGCAGCAGCGAGCGATGTTTGTAGGTGTGTTTCCGGCCTTTTCTGTTAGAAATTTACTTGCATTCCCTCACAAAAGGCAGGAAATTAACAAAATATCGTCATGGAACATAATCTTTACTTAATATCTCAATGATTTTTGGCATAAAAGAAAAATCTATAATTTTGACACATACAATCTTTTGTTGGCTATTGCTACAAGAATACCCGCGCTACTTAAACATTCTCCTCTAAGCCTGGCACCTTTTTGTTATAATTTTTACAAAGATTATATACAGTAGACCTAATGATATAAAAGTAAAGATTTGTGAATATGTGCCTATGGGGGTTAGATTGAGGCCATCTATTCTAAAGATTGAAACCATAAACGTTTAGCAGATTCATACATTTTTTAAAGCAGATCTTTTCATAGGTCTAAAGACCAAACATATTGATGACTCGTGATCTTGCGCTCACAGGAATATGCAAACAAGAACAAACAAATTGATCCCTCTGATATGCCCTGCCCCATCATGTTGGAAATACATCAACAAAAACCCATTTCAAAGCATTTCATGTGGCTTTTAAGTTTAAAAGAAAAAGTTATTTAAAATAATGACTGCATTTGAACATACACTCAATAATCTGTCACTTTTTATAGAATTAATAGAGATTAATAGATGTATGGGCCACACCAGTTATTATAGTTTTGATTTTAGTTTTAATTTCGTTTTTATTCGTAATTTAAATCAGCTTTCCTTTTAATTTTTATGTTTTTATGTTAACTTTTGTTGAATATTTAGCAACTTTGTAATATGCTTTTGTCATTGTATCACTTATTAGTTTTATTATGTTGCTTTATAAGATTAATTATTTTTCAATAAATTTTCCAGAGAATGTTAATTTCAATAAACAAAAGCGCTTTCAATGTTTTAAACATTTTATACAATTTCATTCCCATGTTAAAACTTAATTTACAATCTTGTTCTATGTAATCTTTTTAATAATCTGTTTATTTGTATTTTTTTCACAAACTCGGTGTATAAACACATAAACACATAAATCCATAATTATCAACATTCATACAGATCTGGATATAAAATGACAGTTTAGCAGATTAATAAACCCATTAACTGATTACTTGTCAAGTGCTCATTACAATGTAATGCTGATTAGTAGGCAATCTATGGTTTTTATAAACTTACAAAGAGATAAGAAATATTCTATATTCTTATATTTGCCATGCAAAATTTCAAGATTCTGAAAATTTATAAGGCATCTTTACAGTAGATATGATTTTAAAGTAAAAAAATCTGTAATAACACGTCTTGTTCTATTCCCAAAGGGACAGAAAAAGTACATTTAGTGCTATCACAAACAATCACACCTGACCCTCAGGAATCAGTATAGTCTGAATACATCTGGGCAGTGTCTTAAGAAGCTTTGGAGAAAAATACCTTAAGAATGCTGTTTGTTCTTTCCCATATGAGCAAATAAAGCAGTTAAGATGGAAACACTCTTAAAAGCTATTAAAAAAAATATATAAAATGAGTTCTGCATCAAAACCACCATTAGTCACGAAAGATCAGGAGCATGTCTGGATGTCTGTGCCGTGACATTTTAAGTATAGCCATCATCCAGCAAGAAAACAAAACAAAGCAACACATATAGAAATGATTTATAGCAATGTGGCACATTCAGGGTGCACAGTAGGTCCTCCGGTCTGCCGGTGGATACTAAGAAGGGCAAGTGAAGGTGGCAGAGAAGATTATGGGCCACAGTAGTGGCCCCATGGTGGCCCATAAAGAGGAGTTAATGGCTTAGTGTGAGTAAAAGAACTCCTGTGCCACAAAGGCAGTGAAAAGTGATGACTTTTATAGTGTGCTGACCTGCATGCTCCCGTTCTCTTCCTTGGCAGGGGTTAGCAAGACTTTCGCTTGGATTTATGGCAAATGAACCGCTCTTAATGATGCCACAGAAGTCTTCCTGCATGTGCAGTCGTGCAGTTAGCGCCGCATACTCCGTGTGAAGCCCTCACATGTGGCTTCGGAACGTCACCCGGCAGGTGCAGATCTGTGGCGTGAAGAAACATGGCTCTTCTCGGGCAGAGAGAGACTGCTCAATGTCACTTTGAGGCTGAAAACAAGATGAAAAAAATGATAGTGTTTGTTTGGCTGATTCAAAAACAAAAACCGACATCACACACATATATTCACGCTGAAACTATAATATAACACTATAAACTATGGTGTCGTTCTAGCCGTATCTTATTCACTGAACCCTGTTCTGATGAAAGCGCGTATGACCATCCTTCTGCATTCATCCTCTGATGAATACTCTTATTCACACAGCAACAGTTAAAGTTAATGGTCCATGTAAAATAGGGAATGAGATGGGCTGAAATGATCAAATCAATATGTCTTTGTATTTATTTATTTATTGGGTAAACACAGCTCAGATTGTTTATTAATTTGAAGTGTGTTATTAATAACACTATTTTGTACCAAACCAACTACTGTCCTAACTATGCTACTGCATTTTCCCTATACAGTGGGGCAAAAAAAGTATTTAGTCAGCCACCAACAAAAAAAGCAAGATTTCTGGCTCTCACAGACCTGTAACTTCTTCTTTAAGAGGCTCATCTGTCCTCCACTCTTTACCTGTATTAATGGCATCGGTTATCGGTATAAAACACACCTGTCCACAACCTCAAACAGTCAAACTCCACCATGGCCAAGACCAAAGAGCTGTCAAAGGACACCAGAAACACAATTATAGACCTGCACCAGGCTGGGAAGACTGAATCTGCAATAGGTAAACAGCTTGTTGTGAAGAAATCAACTGTGGGAGCAATTATTAGAAAATGGAAGACAAACAAGACCACTGATAATCTCAGTCGATCTGTGGCTCCACGCAAGATCTCACCCTGTGGGGTCAAAATGATCACAAGAACGGTGAGCAAAAATCCCAGAACCACACTGGGGGGACCTAGTGAATGACCTGCAGAGAGCTGGGACCAAAGTAACCAAGGCTACCATCAGTAACACACTACGCCGCAGGGACTCAAATCCTGCAGTGCCAGACGTGTCCCCCTGCTTAAGCCAGTACATGTCTGGGCCATTCTGAAGTTAGCTAGAGAGCATTTGGATGAAGCAGAAGAGGATTGGGAGAATGTCATATGGTCAGATGAAACCAAAATATAACTTTTTGGTAAAATTGTCGTGCTTTGAGGAGAAAGAATCCAGATTTGTTTTCTCATTCTCTCATAGTTTAAGTGTAACTATGATGAAAATGACAGGCCTCTCATCTTTTTAAGTGGGAGAACTTGCACAATTGGTGGCTGACTAAATACATTTTTGCCTGTTTTCTCAGTGGATACTATTTTGGATTGTATTACTTGGATGTTCCCTATTTCAACCTGAACACTTATCAGTTTGTCTGGACTCATTAAAACCACTTGTTAACTTCAACATCCTGTGTGGCCTGGTTCCTTCTCTGACATAGACAGTTACTGTTTTTCTACTCCTATTTTTTATAAAAAAATGTATCAAATTGCTACTAAAACTGGTAGAGTTTCTTGAATTTCAACAAATAAATCGCAAGAATGACAAAAAGAAATCTGACAGCAATAATGTGAAAGACTAATACTGTATCTAAACCCATTATGAACAAGGCATTTGTCGTGTCACATCGCTTCTAGTCGCGTTGCTTGCGTAACTTGTCGCCAATTTCAATTTTCTGTAAATGCAATTTTCATTTGGAATTTGGAAGAAATGTTGTCACTAGTCCAGGGGATGAAACAACAAATATTATTCTACTTAAACACATTAATAGTAGTTTCAACGGCTGTACATTTCTACTATCAATGTCATATTTATCTTCATAACTGTTTAGTGTTTGCTTAAATCCCATAACATAATCCCATCAATCCAAAGCACTTTTTACATTCTCACTCTGGACGTCTGGTATGCAGATGACACCAAATTTATAATGAAATTACCTGTCTCTAAAACTTTGTAAACCCAGGGTTTCAATTATGAGACCAACCTGGTAAAAGTGAGTCCTCAGATTACTCCAAAAGCCAAAGCTGTGTCCCTGTTGCCTTGCCTGTTGTGCATGGCTACACGGAAAGTATGCAGTGACTTGTGCTTTAACAATGTAAAAGGGACAAAAACAGATGGGCCTTGGTTTAAAAGTTCAGAATTAACCAAAGAATCACAAAAAAACTAACTTTCAGGAAAGATATTTATTGGTGTACAGTTTAGCATGTTTGATATAATTGCAAGCAAATTTCAGTGCTCTAAAAATGAATGGAAGCTCACGGTTACTAAATCATCTTACAGTTGTAATTTTCACACATAACTAGACATTCGCTTTGATGCATCAAAAGGCTATGGGAAATGGTAATGCAGATCAGTCTGGTGGTTTTATATATATTAAATACGAAAAATAGTTAAAAATAATGAATTTTTACATAGTTCACAAACAGCTGAACTTGCTAAAGCAATTATTGTGAAGCTCATTCAGATTTCACTCTTAGTGTCATCTCCATAACCTGATGCCATAACAGCCATCTGTGCTCTACATCAGCACAATGATAAGCCCTTTTTATTTTATGAATAAAGAGTAAATCTTCATTTTAATAAAGCTCAGACAGCATCTGAACATGACCCTACTGATGTTATCAATTCGTTTTGTTCATTTTTATATTATTATTATATTAGATTTGTTTTGCATTCATACATTTTACAGAAGTTATCATCTAAAATCTCATGCAGTGAAAACATACAATGCCTGAAAGCAGGCTCACATGCCTTCTCATGGCCATGAATAAGTCCTAATTTAGTAATTTAGTTTTTATAATAATGATAAAATATCTTATAATGGCATGCTAAATTACTACACAAACCCTCTGTCATCTGTTTTACCGTGTTTAGAAGATAATTTTGTTGATCAATTCACTATTATTGTTATTATACAGACCAGGAAATAAAACATTTCAAATACATTTTGCAGTGTTTCTCTCTAATCTTTATTTTCTGTTCATCATTAACAAAAGTTACTTCTTGAAAGTTACAGAACAAGAAAGCAGGCAAGGTTAGCTCAAGGCTTCTGCAGCTGATGTCTGGATCGACTCATTCTTTATCGCAGCTGAGAAAATGACATTTTTGCATTGGCAGCCACTGGGCTCTTCCCACTTCAGTCAGCCAGTGCATATTTAATATCGCTGATACACATCCACTTTGTTGGCATGCCTTGAAAAGAGAACAAAGTTGTTCAGCTCCCAAATAAAGGGGACAGACACCCTCTTGACATCTGAAAGCTTGGTCACATCAATTCAATAAGAAATTATAGTGTGCTGAAGATCACTTGTGTGGATGAATGCATCACAATGAATCTTCCATATGTTGAGAGCAGTTGGGACATTTAGAAAAAAGAAAAGCAGCCGTTTCAAGCACGTGCCATAATTCATATATTTATCTCAGAGCCCTATAAAAGTACTGTCACATCCTCTTCAATTTTGTTTTCATAGATGTGACATTCTACTATTCTCTTCAGAAACTCTTTGCGCTCAAAGCGAAGCTCTGTTTTCGGTGTGCGTTTGTGCTTGTGCGCCCTCAGGCCGGTGTAATTAACCCTCTATCGATTAGCCGGTGTGAACCCCACGGCGAGGTGCTTCGTGATAACCGTGTGTTGCTTGGCTTCTCTATGTGCTCTCAATTCATATTTAATCGATATTCCATTAAAGCTGTGTTGCTACAAAAGCCCAGAGTGATCTGAGGGAGGGTGTTAAAGTCAGCTCTGTTGCCTTGTTTTTGTTACTAAATTCAGTGTATTTCGGTCTGTCCGGTTGTTGTTGAGGTGGACGAGCAGGCGAGGGGGTGTTTATTCTAGTGTCGAGGTGACAGAGAGGATAGTATTTGCTGGTCAACTTCTAAGGCCATCGATTAGGAGTTTTGCTGTCAGTGCTGTGGCCTTTGTCTGTCAGCGGTGACAAATTAGTTCCCTGTGGCAAACAACGTTTGCAGATATCAGAGGGCGTTTTGCTGTGCTAACTGATTTTCATTCGATATACAGCACACAGGGGTGTGGACAACGCAGTATCATCCGTAGGGGTGATAAGAACAATACGTAAAAAGAGCATTATTTCTAATTGTGTTTGTGCCTCTACTACTGTATATCCTTAATGCCAGAAGATCTTAGTTACCCTTTCATTGACCCTTTTCATTTTTTCCGATCAGTTACATACATCAGGTGTTTCTTTGACAGAATTGCATCCATTTTGCAGGTATAATTGTTGCTGTAATCTATGGCCTATATATGGTAGCTCTCCTGACAGGAGCTGACCAGTTACAGTTGCTCCTGACAGCCCGGCGCAGGGCAGAGATGAGAAGAAGCAGTTTGCTAAATGATTAAATGCCCCTCGCTGCACAGAATACAGAACAGCCTGTTCAAAACAGGAACACTGGTGCCGCACAACACCGCAGATGAATATAAATCAAGCTGTTTTTCAAGCAAAGTGCATTATCAAACAAATAACATGACAAATGTATCAAATTCTGCTTTAAAAATGTTATATTAAAAGGCATGTGAATTTATGCTTTGCGTGAGGAATCTCAAGACAAGATTTAAGTCATGATTCACTGACAATCTTCATCTGAAGTGGGCGGATAACTGCTTGACAAGATAACTGAGTAAGTTGAACTTCAGATCTTAGGCACATGTTTAGTTGTAAAACTGTTTGTTCTGCTCTTTGATTCTGAGTGGTGGTTCTGTGTTTTAAGCCGTTGTAAAATTCCCCAAAACACACTGCTGACCGCATTACATAAGTTTCCAACCTCAGTCTCAAGGCAGTACGTGGCATAGGCATGAAATTTGGAATCTATTGATTCTTGTTCATGGACATGGATTTCCCCCTTTTTTCGTGTCAGTCAGCCCGACGCACCAGCTTAAACCAAGTAAACACCAGCTTGTCCAGCCTTAACCATGCGTCTCCATCTTAGACCAGCTAAATCCAGCTTGACCAGTCTGGCCAAATTGCCTGTCTAGCTAGGCTGGTGTGGGTGCGTTTAAGCATGACCAGATAATACCAGCGTTACTAGCTAAAACCTTGAACAAAACCCCTTTACAACAAGCCTGCTTCACCAACTGAAATTAAGAGGGTGTTAGCTGTCGTTTCAGCTAGTTTGGCTAGTATTAAAATGATGTTGATTAAATACAGACTGAATTTTAATTTCTAAATGCCTAGAATTATTTTGTCCAACTTCTGTTTTAAACATATAAGATCTAGTCAAAAGCCAAGGAGACCTAAGGAGTCAAAGAGTCTTTGGAAGTGTGTGAAGAATTTTGCAGGCACAGAACTTTCCTCAACAAGAGGTCATTTAGAAAGTTGTTAAAGCTGCAATAAGATGTATTGGAGTTCAGGTGGGTCTTCTCAACTTGTGAAATTGAATTTTACAATACGTATGAATTAATAACGACTCATTTATCAAGCATTTACATAGTGGCTTTTTCAATATTAATACCTTCTGAATAAGTCATTTACAGGAACTTGTAAAAATGATTCTGGGAGCTTCACTTCCATTGTTAAATATCAAGGAAAAACACGGAAAAACTTTTGTTGAATGATTTTAATGGTTGTATTACGTCTGTAATATTACAGGTGTCCCCAAAGATAGAAATGAGAGAAAATGCAAGTGAGAGAGAGTACAGAAATAGGAAATAGAGAACAAAATGGAACCATGTACATTATATGAACATTTCCTCAGGCCATTTGTCACACCAATGATACAGCATTACCTCCAACCCCAAAAAAGGCTGCGGGCAAGCAAATGATGTAGCTGCAGCCGATGCTCAAGGCTAGTGACAAAGAGTTCTAGCAGAAACTTTCTCACAGGAGAAAGCAGAGACAGAGAGAAAGTGAGTGCTTGAAGAACATGCTCGCTGGTCTCTCGCTCAGACACCTTATCCACCGCAACTCTCTTCGTAATGCACAGAAGACATTTACTGTACTTGGCCAGATCACGGCTGTCAGGCTGTCTGGAGATTCAAGTCCTTCTCTCCAAGGGGGGCAAGAGGTGGGGATTCGGATTTAATGTGGTTTGGGTTGTCAGTGATGGCATCTCTGGCTTATCGCCCGGACGTCGGCTACAGGTGACGCGGACGACAGTAATGAAAGTCTTACTCTGGCGGAGATGAGGCCATCAGAGCATAGAGTCAGACCTTTATCTGATTGAGAAGAGAGCTAGAATGTGGAAGAAAAACTCACTACGTAAGCTACAGGACACAGGGTACATTCTAGTCAGTATATGAGATTGATGTTTTTACACGGATCCAACAGTGAGTAACAGTTCTTCACACTTGTCGCAGCTGTCAAACTAACTAAGGATTATATATCCACAAGTTCAATTCCTTTCATGTTCCCTTTTAAACAAATTACTTAGAAATATACATTATAACATGTATTTGCATTTATAATGTATAAACACGTCAAATTCACTACACTAAATGTACATGACTAAAATAACATTTACTGTAATGATATTCATTTAATAGTTAACTGATAATCGATCTTTTAAGTTACCTTAAAAAGTGTTTATCCAGTCAGCACTGCTCAAGTTGCAGTGCATTATATATATTTACATTTTAACATTTAGCACACGCTTTTATCCAAAGTGACTTACAGAGAGTTCAGGGAGCAATAAAGCAATATATCATACAGGAGCAATAATACAATAGGCGCTAATACCAAGTTCCTAGTTTCAACAAAAGCCAGAACAATGTTGAGGAAAGAAAGAGGGTTTGACTTTCTTTTTCATTTGTCGGTCAGGTATTCACAGAAGAGATGGGTTTTATGTTGGTTTTTGAATGTTGTGAGAGATGTGATGAACCTTTGATTTTCTAGAATTTAATGAGATTTTTAGTTCCCATCTTTTAGGCTGTCGACCTGAAGGACACGTACTTTCACGTCTCTATTCTCCCTCGACACCGGCCGTTCCTACGGTTCGCGTTCGAGGGCGATTATTTTAACAAAATAAAAGTTTATTATTGTTGTCAATGTTCCTGTTTTATTCCATGGAACTTGAATTCCCTATTGAGAAAATGAATGGACTCTATTGTGTCGTAGGCCCATTACATACAGTACTATTCATCTTACAAACTATACGCAAAAAGTTCAAAAACTAGTCTTCAATAGCTTAATATACCTTTAATTTTCCCTTTGGTGAGATGAGAAAAGCGAATAAATCAGCATGATCAGTCTGTCACAGTTCACGCACACATATTTGTCTTTATTTCACAAAATAATTAAAAGCTCATGTGGACATTACGATACGCCGTTGAGTCATGTTTGACTGAGTAGAAGTAGAGCTAATTAAACCTTTCTGAGAGAGAACACAGACAGAAAAGAAGGTGTATGTGTCAGCCAGTGCTTTCTCTATTCCGGCTCCAATTAGCTTTTGGAGATGGCAGGCTGAGACCGACTCCGGCAGCAGGCAAGCCGGACTGGAGGTGGCTTTGCTGTCCTCACCTTTCTTCCTGTGTGTGGGCAGCCAGCCATCTCATTACCACACACATCCTCAGTTTCTTTCTTCTATTTTTGTCCTTCTCTTGTTTTCTTATACTGCTCTACTATTTCTGCTTCTTCATTCACCTTCACCATTAAGATGCTACCATCAAGTGATCTATAGACGTCTGGGTCTGACCACAGGAGGAATTTTTTTTATTACTTTTATGTATTTGGCAGACGCTTTTATCCAAAGCGACTTACATTGCATCATACTATAAAACAAATAAGTAAGTTATGTAAAAATCCACAAGACAGTTTCACAGTTAGAGCAGAGATGGAACCATCAGTGTCTCTTTGGTAATCGTGTGTTAATCAATATATATATATATATATATATATTGAGATCTTCATAAGATCTTTTCTTATGAATCAGCTGTTTATTTGTAAGACACTCCAGCTAAAGCTCACTTTAAATGAATATGTCACGGCAAACATACATTTGCTGCCAGGCGATCAGTTTAAGTGATGACCTATTTCCACACAAAAGCAGACCGGGAGTCCGCTGTGTTGTGTATTTTGAGCTAATCTAAAGTCTTCCTTTTGTGAAGGGGTTGGTTGGAGTTCTGTATAGAGACGTTTGAATAGTAATGCTAATAACCAGTTGTGTTCTCTGAGCCTCTGATGCAGTCATGTTTCTGCCTGGATATCTTTGTGAAACATCAATCCGGACCTGACACGAGACATCCCTTGTGGAAACAGCTCTAGGTAGGGAACAAACTCTTCTAGGAAAGCTCAGCTGAGGATATGAGGACGACCTTAAAATAACCTAAAACTCATTTCATTATCACAACGTTCATAAATATATTGTGTGTGTGTTATACATTAATAGAAGTTCTGATATGAACAGCACCTTCGACAACTATATCAAACAAAGCACATTCATATGAAAAGACTCATATCAGCGAAGGACAGTCATATCATTGGCATTCTAGACATGGCAATTATAATAGAAATAGTTGAAATAGCTGTTTTGGAATTTGACAGTGTTAATGATGTTATCTGTTAATCTATATAAAATGTATCTTGTTGAAAGTGTCCCAATCGTGCAGAATAATCTAAATGAAACTTGTGTCGGTCTTCGAAGTCCACACCTGCGCAGTATTTGCGCACTGTGCATAAAAGTCCGCTCGTGAGTCTTTAGACGATCAAAGCTGCATGTCCCCGGTAAACCAGAACCAGCAGACGAATGAAAACCATTATTTCATTGAAACGAATAAACTACTTGACAGCTTGCCTAGGCTGCACTTTACTCCCATGGGGGTGTTCACAGAATACCCGTACTTGCGTTTAAACAAGGCTACGGAGCGCAACAGACTGGAACAAAACACAGGTGTCTACAGACGTGACGCTTTGCGTTTAACACCCAGAGGTGTTTGTGCAATTAAAGTTAGACTCGTCAAAACTGTCAAGAAGCGGATGTTTGCACAGAATCTCGCTGTGTAAAGACCATGTTATGATCATCTCTGTAGGTGTGTTCGATCAGAGACATAAAGTACATGCACGCTGCATTCAGCGCTTTGGCCATATTCTGCCATACGTCAAAAGCTTATTGTAAAGGGTGAGACTACCTTGTTACACATGGGCTACGAGTAAACAGGTGAGCTGCAGGTTTTCTGGTTCAAAAGCACACAAAGTTTACATTTATTATCAGATTTCAATAGTGAATAAAGACAATCCTAGATTATGTAATCCTAATATTTAGACTTGTTGACCATATTCACCATAGGAACATTTATAAACTATGGATGTGTTATTTTAAGGCTATATATGCAATCTGCATTCCATATTTTAAAACACACATTATTTGTGTACTTGTTTGGACACATGACAAGGAAATTATGGCTCATGTGGTATGTCTGTAATGTATGTATACAAATGAAAATAAATTAATTCCTTTTCAGATTTCATCTCATGTAGGTGTTTGGCTTAGATATGCGTTACCTGCACAATGACTGTATCATTTCTTGAATGTATGGAAAATTGAAAAGCAATGCGACCAATGCATCTGTTATTTCATACTGTATTGTTATTTATGTTTCAGCTTTCTTGTATCTGCGCACTAGCAAAGGAAAGGTCATTGGAGTAAGCTTCAGCAAAAGCATGTACGGATTGGATGTGCATTGAGTCTCTTTAGATAAAAGCATTTGACAAATGCATGAATGTAAATGAACGTTCGCTTATGTCAGTCGTGATGTAAGCTACGACCACATCTTTATCAAGACATTTAACGCATCTGTGAGTCTTTTTCAAAACATTTACTGATTAGTGCCCAACACATGAGGAATGTTCACAAATTAATAATTAGATTCCAGTTGAGACTGAAGCCTTTTCCAAACATCTGTTCCAAACTTGGCCTCGCAGTTAAAGTAAATTAATCTTCTTGTATCTCAGGTGATCGTGGTAGCGTATCGAGACGCCGACGTCTCGCTGTGTCATTTGCCTACAGATAATGAAAACAAATTTAATATACTCCTTGAGGAAAGTTATAGCAAGAAGTAACAAGAGCCTTTGGTAACTTGTTTTGCATCGGAAGTCTTCAGGGGTTCATGATTTTAATTTACTAATTTTACGCCCCAGATTTACAGAGATTTTCCTTGTATCACAAGTCATAAACTGCAATGCAAATAAAGTGTCATGCTATAAATAGCATTGATTTTATTCGTATTACAGAATGGCTCCTCCTCACATGACCACAATTTGATGCTTTTCTTTGCAATAGTTTATATTATAAGAAACAAAAGTTATTATGATGGAATGTAAAGCTATTACCGAAATTAAATTCCCTCTCTGTTCTCTTAAGGGCTCCATATTGTCATGTGCAATAACAAGTTTATGTTTTATTGACAACATTTCAAATTACAAGCATTATTGCAAATTACAAACTACAGCCTTTTGCAAGTGAGCATGGCAAGTAATGATGCCCTTTGCAACCATATACTTACATGAGGCAACGTTATTCTCCAGTGATATTGAGGAAAACCAAACACAGACAAATACTAGCCACCCAGAATGATTTCAAAAATGTAAATTATAACTTAGCAACTAGTACTCCAAATTATGAAGATATGCGTGTGATCTCACTAAAAGAAAGAAGGCAACTAAACTAAAAGATCTAATTAAAATGTCTACACACTGAAAAAATTCAACTTAAAAGAAGAGTTCAGACCAAAAATGAAAATTCTGTCATCATGTATGCACCCTCGAGTCCAAATCTGTATATATTACTTTGTTCTGATGAACATGGGGAAAGACGACATTTGGAAGAATGATTACTACCAAGTCACTTAAACGTATAATAAACTTGACTTAAAATAGATGCATTTTATATATCTAAACAAATCTAACAAGGTTTTAGGTTAATTTCATAAATCAGTTTAATATCATTTAAATTCAGATTTATAAGAAAGCCAATTTGATTGAACACATTAGTTCAAAAGCTGCCTTAAATATTTAAGGTGAAATATGTGACATTTTTTACAGTGCACAGTGATAATTTGTGTTAAATTATTGCTGTTTAAAATGTTGGTTGATGGCATGGTGGGGGTGTTTGGCAACTGTTAAACACTTGGGCCGTTTTTTTGTTTAATGCTTAAGCCTTGTCTCTGAAACCGGGCCTTGAAAGTGGTCTGAAAGTTTATTCTACCCGACTGTAGACTTTTACTGAAACATCTGTAACTCCCTTTTTATCGAAAATAAGTCATTGATCATTCATAATTTTTGTAGGTTTGTGTGCCTCAAAATCCTTTCATTATGTCTCCTAGATATTTGCTCCCTTCTGTATTCCAGCCCTTCAGTTATTGTTCGTCTGTTTATTAGTGCATCTTTGTTTGCAATCACCTCATTTTTTCCCAACCCTGCATACCGTTGCAAAAGGGAATAGAGAGATGTCTTTGAGGATGAATATATGCCACAGTCTGCTTACTAATGGGAGACACAAATGCAATAACGCAGTGCCGTGATAAATATGCGCTCTAATGTTTTTCTGTGTAATCTGTAAAAAAATGCCTCCCTCCCTGCCGTTTCTTTCCATATATTATTGCAGCCAAATGACATTTTGAGGCAAAAAAGTGTTTCTCTGTCTTGTTGTAATTATAATGGGACTGTGGCACAGCACAGTTCAATATCTGTGATTGACAGAAGGAGTAAAGAGGTTTTGTGCTAAAACGCAGAGTGAAAACGTAGAAGTTTATCTGGGACGATGCAAAGAGCATTCTTCCCCAGAGATGTCTTGTGGCTCAGTCAAAGCTTTGATCGTAACACCCTTCGTAGCCTCTTGTGCTGACCTTTGTGGACTCTGTATCTATGTCTTTTCCCATTTGCCTCTTTCAACAAATCTCTCTTTAACTGGGTTTCTTCTGAATTGGGGTCAGGGCCACTTTCACTTGCTTGATGTTTGCAGGTCTGTAAAATTGAACTGACAGTCTGGACAGTTTGAAGAGAGTTAGTAAAAAGCCCTTGAGAGTTTGTGTTTTCAGCTACCAACAGCTAGCCATCCTTTTGTATCTTTTGTTATGTTTTGTAATAATGTTTGTAATGCGTATAATGTTTAGTATAGTATGTTGTAATCTTTTAAATGATAATAAAATCAGGCCGATTAGACCTGTTAGGCTTGTGGCTATTGAAAAAACTTTTTTGGTTTGCACTACCAGAACATCTTTAATTTGCTTATAAAATAAACATACCAGAAAAGTGTAACAGTTAAAGAAGTTTTATCTAGTCTAAAGATGGTTTGGTATATGATTTTCGAAAACAACAACTAAATGTGACCTTGTTTTCAGCTGTTTTATAATAAATAATAAAAGCTCAGAAAAATCTGTATTAATACTATATACTGTATATACTCTTTATTGGCTATTATATCAGTTATCGGCTTCCAATGTTGAAGAATTATCAGTCATCGTTATCGGCCAAAAATGTACATATTGATGCATCCCTAACAATTTTTTCACTGAACTATTATTCCTTTTCACCACAATATTCTCTTTAAACAGCAAAAATGTTATCTACTTTTATTGTTTTACGAGTTAAAAGACCGTAAGGTTATGTCAGACTGTCAATCATTTTGAGCATTTGGGTTTGCTAGTACCCTATATCTTTAGAGAGCAGGACTGGAAAAACGACGTGCATCATATTGAGTAACTAAATTTGACAATCTGCCTTAATCTAGCAAAATGTCCAACATTGCGTTCTTTTAGTAAATTGACATGCGTTAAAGAGTACATAACATGATCATGTACAGTACATTACATGTTCATACAGTGTCTAATGTTGCCGTGTGTGAATGTAAGCAGTCTGCCAAGTTGTAAATACGAAGGTGAATGATCAACAAAGTGATTGGCTTGGAAAAAACGAGTTGTCCCTAGTCCGATTTGCGAAATGCTGCAGATTTATGTCACTACACATAGTCCCCGCCTACGTTTTGCTCGGACTGCCCGCAAAACTAATTTGAGAGTCAGTCGATAAGTTAGGTAAGAATAACTGCCAAAAATATACATTTATTATATTTACTATTATTACGAAAATATAGTGTTTTTACACCTTCTATGTACATATAACTGTGTTATTGGTAACTCCATAAACCAAAGTAAGACCTTAAAAATCCCTACTTATGTACTCTTTAAAGAACATTACCTGAGTTTGCATCTGTCGAGCAGGATTTTTTTAAACAGTAAACAGCAGGTACCTGACACACACCAGACATCACAATTATGGATAAGTGTGACATGTTATTCAGTTTAATTAGTCATTGCTTTCAGTTTCCAGAGCTCGGTCTGTTGTTGAAATGACAGTAAAAACAGCATTAGCTAAATGATCAGACTAATCCTTATAATATGCATTCATGATATTCAGCTCATGAATATTTATATCCTAACTGTGTAGTGTAGTGAAAAGCACCATGAGCGCTCAATGGCCACTTAGCTGCTTTCATTTCAGTTAAAGCATTTAAAAGCACTGAATGCCGTGTTGTTCCACACAGCAATGTTTTGTGCGCAATACAGGTGTTACATTTACATTTAGTCATTTAGCAGACGCTTTTATCCAAAGCGACTTACAGATGAGGAAACATTGGAAGCAATTATAACAACATAGGCAACAAAATACATAAGTGCATCAAACTAGTCCATTAAAGCCTAGCACAGTATAAAAAGCTAAGAATAGTGAGGTTAGTAAGGTTTTTTTTTTTTTAAAGAAGGAAAGGGAAGAGAATTAGGAAAAATCAATCACCGACGTGTTGACGGAAGAGATGCGTTTTTAGGCGTTTTTTAAAGATGGCAACCGAGTCTGCTGATCTTGTAACAGCTGGTAGATCGTTCCACCAATGTGGAACAGATCCAGAGAAGGTACGGGAGAGTGACTTTTTTCCTTTTTGGGATGGTACCACTAGTCGTTGTTCCTTTGCAGACCGCAGTGATCTGGCAGGAACATAGATCTGCATTAGCGAGTGGAGATACGATGGTGCAGATCCGGTGTTGGTCTTGTAGGCCAGGAGCAAAGCTTTGAACTCTATGCGGGCGGCAACAGGGAGCCAGTGTAACCTGATGAAGAGCGGAGTTACATGCGCTCTCTTCGGTTCATTGAAGACCACTCTTGCCGCCGCATTCTGGATCATCTGGAGAGGTTTGATTGTGCAAGCAGGAAGTCCAGCCAGAAGCGCATTGCAATAATCCAGTTTGGACAGGACAAGAGCCTGGACTAGGACTTGCGTAGAGTGCTCCGATAGGAAAGGTCTAATTTTCCTAATGTTGTAGAGGATGAATCTACAGGACCGGGTGGTGCTGGCAACATGACTTGTGAGGTTAAGCCGATCATCGATTACCACTCCCAGGTTTCTGGCTGTGCTGGACGGTGTAATCGTTGATGAATCTAGTTGAATGGTAAGGTTGTGGTGAATCTTTGGGTTGGCCGGGATCACAGGCAGTTCCGTTTTTGCAAGGTTTAGCTGCAGGTGATGATCCTTCATCCAAAGGTGTTTTCGCTGCACCTGATTTTCACCCACTGCTCTTAATTGTTATGGACTTTGTAATTGCATAATGAAGCTGGACAGAGAAGGAAAAATCACAGCTGTTATTATGAGTCGGGTTGCCAGCCACTGGGTGCCACCCAATGCGTGATGTTTTTTGTGCATGTATGTGTTTTTGACAGATGGGTCATCTGGCTTCATGCCTGCTGAAAAACAACCAACAGTTTTGGCTGTGACTCCGCATGTTGTCACTACTGACTACTCGAAATTTTCTTCATTTCAGAATGGTAGCATTTGAAATGACCCATGATGCTTTTCTCGTAGAGGAAGATCCTCTGGTGTCCTGTTGTGGAGGGATGCAGAGAAATAACTCTTCGATGTAGTCATGCACCATTGAACCATGAGACCAGTTTCTGTGCTCGCCCAAAGCTGACAGTGACCCATGCGGCAGGCTGGGATCTCAACGGTTCCCAGGTGAGGGGCTGCGAAAAATATGAAGGCATTCTTCTAAACCTCAGACTCATGTTTATCTTGTTGTGCACGTGTGACAGCTGCCACTTGTCAAATATTTTAGATGTTGGTGGACTATGGGAAGGGTTTCATCTCTATATGGGGACACAAAAAAAGCTAATTTAGTTGTATGGATGGAGTGAAGGCTGTAGTAAACAACTTCCAGTAAAGTATCGCCTTAGTTTGCTGCACCCTCCATAATCTACAACTGAGAAATATAGAAGTGTATATATATACTGTATATATTTATATATACATATATTTTGCAGTACGGGGCGTTATGCTGTGCAAATTGCTTTTCGTGCTACATTTTTGTATTTGTTGCGCTAAAGCGGTGCGGACAGCATGTGTAAATTACAATTGCTATTATTGGGCACAATTCATTCCATTGTGTGAAATCCTCATTAGAAAGTCCGTCCAACTCTCCAGTCACCAATACAT
Source organism: Barbatula barbatula (assembly GCF_947034865.1). NCBI lineage: Eukaryota > Metazoa > Chordata > Actinopteri > Cypriniformes > Nemacheilidae > Barbatula > Barbatula barbatula. The sequence continues at coordinate 11,806,378 of NC_136772.1, forward strand.
CAAATTGACTCCAAATAATGTCAGACCCTTACAGCAATGAGCATCTTATGAGTCATAAAAACAGGTTTAAACAAAGAGTTTAACTTTCAGCCAGGTACACACTTGACTCATTTTTTGCTCCTATCATAAATGCCTTAAGATTTTTAGAGCATCTTAACAAAGAAATTGAGATGGCAGGTGTGCTAATAAATTCACGGTCCTACAAATGTTGCTTGAGCAGAACTCCGAGCCTTCCGTCACTCACCTTCAGGTCGTAACAGAGTCTCACCGCGTTTCCTTCAATGAAACGACGGCAGTTGTTACATGCACTGCTGCACGACCCTGAATTCCTCAGACAACGGGATTAATTATAATGAAGGACAAAGAGAAGCTTATCTCTGCTACTGTGTGCTCCCTCATGTCAATGCATGAGTGTAACTGAAAAAGTCAAAAGAAATAGCTCTGTAGGAGATTGCGAACTGCAAAACGGTGTAGTATGTTTAATATACAAAACACTGCGAACGGTGTAGTATGTGGGGTAAGACAAACATCAGCTGTGCTAGTTTAAAGTATAATGACCTACATACCACAATGTTTACTAGATGCCACCTCTTTACTATATTTGCATGTGTAGTTTTATTTATACTTGAGTTAAAAGGATCATGGAACACACACATTGATTTACATCCGTGCCAGAAATTCATCTGCACTTCAGTCGAACGGAAGATCACACAGATCCAGATAAACTGCATTACGATTTGGTTCCAGCTTTCTGTTGGGTTCTGCAAACTGAAAGTCCCCTGCTGGTTACGCAATGCATAAATATTTCATTGGCAAAGTTTGGGCTTGAACAGAGGGATAGGAAAGCAGAAGCTGCTCTGTCTTGTCAATGGATTGTAATGTGTACATTCTTTTTGCATGAAAGATTTAAGCGGTGGCGTAGGTTTCATTTGAACATCACTGCAAGAACTGTCTGCCTACAAAGGAAAGATCTGTCTAGTCAACATGTAAAGCACCCAACCACAGTCTCTTTTGTTTTTACTTGCCATGCATGGGCGGGTTTATCTGTGATAAATTATACTACAATAAAAGTAGCATAGATGGTTTATAAGGACAATACTAGAACGTTCCTATAACATTATAAATCAACAAAGTTATAAGAGTAAGTATAGTTCTAGACCCTTGCAAAGGCTTCTGTTATAAATCAACAAAGCTGTCTACACTATGTAATACACACTGCAATCTAGTTTTGTTGCATTGCTCCATTGTGGTGTATATTGAGTATTCAACTTTCAAGAAACTGGTATCTAGCGAATCAAAATGATTTAAAATCAGTAATGCTTTTCGCTTTGATTCTAAAACGTATTTTGTTTGTCACGTCGATGTCAGTGCTTGTTTTTATGACGTGAAACATAAAACATGCATCTATGAATTAGAAATCTTTATTTGTCAAACTCACTTAATAGGAACCGTTGTCATTAATGAAGACTTACTTTACTTCTATAGTAATATAGTTGGTAATACGTCATATGTGACCCTGGACCACAAAACCATAAGCAGCACGGGTATATTTGAAAAGTTTGGTTCCACAATGAGAAAACATGATAACAAAATACAAAACATGATTTTGAAAAAAAGTGATCTCATTTTGAAATCAAACTCTTCATTTGTAGCAATAGCCAACAAAAATATTGTATGGGTTAAAATGATACATTTTTCCGATGTGCCAAAAATCATAAAGGATATTAGTCATGTTCCATGAAGATATTTAGCACATTTCCAACTGTAAACATATCAAAGCGTTATTTTTGAAGCAGCAAAATCGTGAAAAAAAATTGATGGAACCACGGCTACAAACATCACTCGGTGCTGCCCGCTCTTTGTGAATTATCCATTCAAGTGTGGTCTCTGTGTACAACTTAGATTTTTAGACAAACCTGTTTCTTCAGAGATACAGCCTGCTTTAGCCTCTGATGGACAACTTTAAATGTGATATTATTAATATTTAGATTTTTTGCACCTTCAGATTTTCATGTATCTCAGCCAAATATGGTCGTGTCCTTGCAAACCATGTATCAATAGAAAACATATTTATTCAGCTTTCAGATGATGTATAAATCTCAATTTCATTTTTTATCAGTTATTTATTTGATATAAAGATTTCTGTATAGTAAATGTATTTTTTTCTGTGTGGTGTGATAAAGTGCAGTTGAGGCACTCTGTGATATCATATTGACACGTATTCATTCATTTCATAATAAGTATTTATTTGTGTCCAGTAATTTTTCAATGAGCAATCATAGATCATGGAGTCTAACCATAGACTGGCCAATGTCTAAAATTCATATAAAAAAAAATATTCAGGTCATGTGAACATAGAGTGTTACTATATCTGAAATAATGATCAAATTTGCTCAAATTAATTTTTTTTTTAAGTAAAAATATTTTTGAATGGGAGCGCTTCAGGTGTACTGTCCTGACAGATGTCATATTGTGTAAAAACACGCTCTCACGCTCTTATTTCAAGATAAAAGAGTTATTTCAGTCTACAAGGAAGCAAGTCTCTTGTTGAATATCAGCACCAGTAGGCAGAAGTTAAGATCTGAACAACACTTCCATTAGCGCATTAGAGGAGAAACTGTGTGTGTTTCTTTCACCAAGAAAATGAACTGCAGTGCTCATTAGCATTTCAAATCGTCTGCATCTCAACAAATTAGTTCATTGCTTTAACATCACTTACGTCCTGATCTATGACTACATGCTCATTCGCTTACCTAAACCTTAAATATCTCATGTGAAAAAGCTAGACACGATAAAACGAAAGATATTGCTGAAACAATCAATTATATTTCCTGAATATATATTAGTAGTCACTGCTGAGGATGTATTGACACAAAATCTCTTTCTTCTGGTTTGCCTTTAATATAGGGATTATGGCAGCAAGCAAGCTCGGCCCCCTTTGAGTCATCTCAGGTCTCCTTCCTCTCACAACTGGGAGATTGAGCTCTTCTATTTGCTGCCATCCGTTGACCTCCAAAGGTCTTGCCGATGTAAGGCATGTGTGAAAAAATCAGCCCTTCGGTACCTTGACAGCCTTTGCTGTATGCTGGCTGGTGACCGTTGACTTTTCTATATGAAAATATAGTGAAAGGCAGGTGGCGGATTGACGCTTTGAATATCGTAAAATCTTCTCTTTGACGTCGCAGTCCCTCCTTTACTTTTAATTGAATTAGGTTCATGGGGCTGTGGAGCTCATCACAGAAAAAACAGATCATGATATTCAGCAAAAGTAGAAGTGAAAAAGTTCAAAATGATAAGGTGGAGAAAGAGGTGATGCTGGTATCATTAAACCAATAAAGCAAAAACTTTATAGAAGTGCAGAGTTTCAGAAGTTTCTAAATAAGGTTTAGAAAAAGAAACCTTTGAAAGTCATTAAACAGGTAATATCAGTCGCAAGCAATGGGCTATATTGGGCTCCAAATATACACAGTGCATGTTATACAAGTTGTTCAGTTCTACATCTTTTAGCAAGAGAAACTTACAGCAAGAGAAGAGATAATCTTACCCTCATGCCATTCCAAACCTGTAAGGGTTATATCCAGGTGGATGCTGCACATGGGTGGTGCTTGAGGAGATTCCCCCTTCCAGAAAAACACTATATAAATGTAACGAATATAAGGGGTCAAGCTCTGAAGGGCAGAGACACCTATTGTATCCGTTAGTTTTCTTATTATTATTATTCCGCCATCGAAGTCTGTGGCAGCCCATAGAACCGTACACAGGAAAGTTAACGCACAGACTTTTTCAAATTTGTCCTAGATTTTTTTATCGATTTGTAAAAAAAATGTATATAGCATCTAAAGACAATGCTGACAAAAAGGATTTTCAATTGGTCAATCCGTTCTCGTACAGCATGTGAACGAATTCGACGGACAGCTCACCAAAATAGATTTGAAAATGGTTTTGCCTTACGGTTTGGCCTGTAGTGTGATAGCAAAAAAAACAATCTTGAAAAACTTTGCAACCTTTATCGAGACAAAACCATTGTAGGAAACACAGAACATTTACTACTAGTTTACTAAATGTCACAGAACTACACAACGGTATCTCCCCTTCACTGCCAAAACTCTTGAGCGTGTTGTCACAAGCTCTCCTCCTTTCTCACGCAGAACAACAAGAGCGACTTCGTTCTGACTTCTATTTCTTTTCTACTCTTGCTAGAGTGTTCTTAAACTTGGTTTTCAAAATATGATAATCTGACATATATATATTTCCTCGGTCTGTCATTCTGGGCATCGCACATTTGGAATTTTGTCGTAAAATGCAGTCTTTTTCTAACGCAATGGCGAATCACTACAAAACTTGGTATGGTTCAATATGGTTCACATTGGCTATTAAAGTTCTGAGAGGACCTGTAAAATTATAGGCCAGTAAATTATACGCCCCCTAGTGGTCAAGAGATATAATGAAATGCATACAAATGTTTGTAACAAATGAGGAAATCGACTTAATGTCATTCGATTCAAATTAGTATATTTGTTGGCTCAAGCCGAGTTCATTGATATTAATTATATAAAGAACTCCTCCTACAATTATTATTATTATTTAATCTTGAATGATTTTAATACCACATATGTGCTTTCAAAATTATTTATTTCAAAAAGGTTTTTATTTGATTTAAGTGATCTACTAAAACAAACCTATTTAAAAATTTATAGCAAATGTGACATCCTCCTGGTAATGCTTCTCAATGAGGGAATTTGTAAACAATTCAAAATCAATGCAACTATACCTTAAAATCACTGGTAATGCCAATAGATTTGGCACACACAAAGTCAAAACCAATATATACTGGAAAATGTACATTTTTAACTTTTTAACTTTTTAAATTGATTGATATTGAGACAAACAGTTTTAAAGATCTAATATGATGAACTAAAAAATCTGGATAAAACTCACTGGGCATTTTTAAGATACAATTTCAACACAAAGACGCAAAGAAATAGTTTGGCAACCCCTGTTGTAGTGTAATTTACTGGTTAAGTCTCTATTCAAATTAAGTATATGGATGGATATACAGTGTATTGCTTATACTCCGTCTGACAACTTTGTGTGATTGTTTTGCATACAGGTTATTTAATCTTGTGAACAACCGCAACCCATCCGTCAATTAAAATGTTAAATTAAAGCATCAATATTCATTGACTATATCTAGACTAAAACACCCTGATTTGAGTTTAACAAGCACTCTCCTAGCGCTGATATTTTTTTTGTTATACACAAGAGCATGAGGGCTGAATTGTTTTCATATTCAAATGTATTTTAAATAAGTAAGCAGGCGTCTGAATAGCAGCCTCTTATTGATGTGAGCGACCTTCAGAATTGCATTATCTCAGTCAGTCTTACACATGGATGTGTGAAGTGAGCAGAGCCCTGCCCTCTGCAACTTAATTAATAGAATGTCACAATGATGGGAGAATTTGGTCAAGGGTTGAATCTTCTGCACCATTTAACCGTATAATGGGATGGTTTCTTCTGTGTCTTCCTGAAAGCCGACCTTGCCAGCATCTGTGAAGGTACTGAGTGCATTTGTTTATGAAAGGAAGAAGTAATGATGGAAACAGAAATGTCAACAGGACCTCGACATATTTACCATTTCTGTTATCAAATTAAAGCTAAACTCAAGAACTATAGTGTTTAACATCTGTCATCAGGTGAGTACATTTTTACGCGAACTATAATTTAAGTGCTCACTGTAATCTTCTGTAGAGATGAATTACATAGGAAGAGACAGAAAAGGGGGCAGTGTGAAGAGCTCATGCAACACTATTAATTCCATATCGATGAATGTATACGTTCAATCGCACATTCTGAAACCATATCATTCGATTCCTCCCCAGTGATTTTGGGCAGACAGATCCATGCTAACGAAATACATTGTTCGGGATTAAGCCGGTGCTGGTGTAAAGAGAGAATGAAGACAAGATGCCAGGCTATCCATGCATATTAAAAAGGAGAGTGTGGATGAGCGGGCATGTGTTTGTGTGTGGCAGGCAAGCTCAGACAGCAAACGCCTTCGGCTTCTCGCTTCCTCTGAGATTGAACTGACAGCTGAGGGTCCCCGAGGAGCACACTGTGAGGCCTGAGTGAAGTTCTCAAAAACTGGGGCTGAAAGGACAGGAAGCACAAAGACGAGGATGGGAGAGCAAAGGCAGACCTAGAATGCCGTTACTAATGACTTCTGGGTTGAACTTCTTGGTCTCTGTGTTCTCCTCTGGATGGTTCTTGTATAGTGAATTTACAGCCTATTATAACCTTAATAAACTCATATTTTTTTCCAATGAAAGTTTTTTTAAGTTTCGAGCCCTTAAACTGTCTCTGTTTCTGCATTTGGCAGAACGCAGACGCTTTTACCTAGTCACTGGCCAAAAGTGTGATGCAGTATATAATACTCAGAACACTCTTATTAACGGCCTGCCCAGATGCTTCAGTGGGCTCTATCTCTTGAGTAATTCTGACAGTCTGTCGCTGAAGTCAGCTGTTCTTAAAGTACCCGAAAATCAATTGCACAAACTGAGACTGTGTTTTTCTCTCTGACATAATAGGTAAGGAAGTTCTGTTGTGTTTTGTGCCTTCTTAGGATACTCTTTTTTCAGGACGAGTCGTAGTTAAAAGAATTGTTCATCTAGAAAATACAACAAATTCTGCTGTGTGATTTACTGTATATCCTGTATAGAAAATCTTCTGAGGGCATATGATAGTTTTGCAAACAGAAAAGACTTGCATTTAAATTGGGCGAACTATTAATTTTAAATGTTACTAATCCAACTCATTGAACAATGTTAAAAATTGTCGGGTAAAATTCCTATTAGGGATGCACAATATAATCTGCAGGCAGATATTAGCGGCCGATATTGTCTTAGAAATTAAATATCGACATCGGGCCGACGTGAAAAAATATTTGATTTGTTTTGCTGATAAATGAAGATGTTTTGATTATGTGTGGGTGTCCCGACATGAGCATGCACTCTCAAAAACACCAGCTGTCACATAGCCCATCACGATGACATCCGTTTCATCTCATTGGTTGAGTTGTCAACACATGACCAGCATTGTTTATACATTTTGTGAATTTACTGTTTTTAGCATTCTCTCTAATTCCCCTGTTGAGACCACCAGCGACTAGCAGCGGCAGAGCAACGCGATCTCCTTCATTTTAATGGAAGCTCAGCTAGTTCTAGTTATATGACAAAGTTGATAATTGCTCAAATTTATGCAAATGAAGATCCACTTTCGGGAGCGACTACCAATAGAAGCCAAGCAACGGAGAGCGTTATTGATAATAATGAATGTTTTAGAAAGGTCTTTTTCAGTTTCATGTTTGTAAAATTGGTTTAAAATATCAGATTTTTTGGATTGCAATGGGAGTAGAGAGTACTGTGGCACCCTACTCTTATCACGTGTCACCCTGCTGCAACACTCGAGGATGTGAAGGTCGATGCATCATGAAGCAAAAGGTAGAAGGTGAGCTCTATTAGGTATTCACCCAGGCCAGCGTCAGGGGCTTGGCAGGTACCCCTCCATTAGCAGCAGCATTTGGAGCCATTAACATTGATAATTTATAATTAGGATTCAGCAGTGACAGAAAGGCTAATTGGCAGTTCCCCTAAAACACACTGGTAATGGCAGCTCATATTAATTACATGCAAGAGAGCATGTTTTTGGACGGCAACCTCAGCGTAGGAAATAAAGTGGTAAAATGAGAGCATGGGGTGAAATAGCTAAAGAGGGGGTTTGTCAGCCTCATTTGGATAATGTACTGTGGGCATTCAAAAGTCTGTTTACGTACTCTATTCTAAACAAAAATAAATGTTAGCACTAACGTGACATACAGTGTCTCTAAAGTTTAATTCAGTGCGTTGTATATAAAGCTGTAGTAAATGAATCATGCATTTTCATGTTGCTTCCAGAACATCAGAGAACATCATCAAAGCTCAAAGAGAAGTGCAATTAAATCTTAATTAGGGGCAAAGTGGGGTTTTATGTCCGGCTAATAGCTCCATGTCACTTTAGAGTGCCTTAGGCATTGCCTTCAAGATGATAGAGGTATGTGCTCAAACTACAAAGCAAAACACACAACATGGATGACTTTCTAGCCTGATAAGATTACCATTGTGTAGTAGCTGACCTGCAGGTCACAGATCTAATTATTTGATACATTGTGGCTAATGTGATGACATAGTTGAAAGGGCAGGCCATGCTTCATGGCTTTTTTACAGGGCCAACCGATTTACAGTTTGTTTTGCAATAAAACATTATAAATGAGTTCCTTTTACATTATTATTGAATTGTTTGAGGGCATGCAGATGAGAAAAGGCTATGTGTTTTTTCATAATATTCGTATCCAGACATGTATGTTATATATACTGTATAAATACAAATTATATTTGTGAAAAGACATTTTATGATGGTGAGAATTTACAGACTGACAGTGATTGTAGTTAAGTTGGTACGCTTGGTTTATTGTGTATATTTGGGGCATTTCCCTCAGCAATTAAAAGTCTCCACAGGGTTTTCCAGAGATTATTTTGTGATTTCTGCTGCCAAAAAGGCTTATTTTTGCAGCGGCTTTATTAAATTTTTTTACAAAAAAAGTTAAAAACACGACTTGAATTGACAAATAGGGTTCTTCTTTAAAACTATCACCTGTGAAAACATTATTTCCCTTTCTGTCGGTCTCTCGACGTTGTGTCGAACCGACAGATGGGGTTCGCCCTTGAGAACCTATCATCTTCTGACTATTTTGAAAAGGCCAATGAAATTGGCGAATGAAATTTGCATGCCGGGCTCCGCCCCCGGATATCCGGGTATAAAGGGGAGCCGGCGTGCTCATTCATTCACCTTTTGTTCTTCGGAGCCTTCGCATCTGATGACATTCTTCGAATTGCCGAATTCTACGACGCGGTGCAGCGGAGATTCCCCTGGGCGTCCTGGCAGTTCCTGAGGTATTTTCTAAAAGAGCAATTTCCTCAGCGTGGCATTGCCCGCTGATCTCTTGGGTGCAGTACACTCATCGAGGACGGGGACGGACACGGTGGTTGCCGCAAGTGTTCGGGGGTCCGACCACTGTGGCAGCCTCGTGGATTCGTCCTGCCCGCACTGCGCGCGGATGGCTATTCAGACGTTGCGTCACTGCGCGCGGATGGCTAGTCAGACGTTGCGTCACTGCGGGCGGATGGCTATTCAGACGTTGCGTCACGGTGGCTATGTTCTAATCAAGAGCAAGCCACCACCTCGTTTGCTTCCCGTTCTGTGACCGCAGCGGCTACGGCCCTGCCGTCAGCGGCGGCGAGCAGCGAGGGTGATGTGGGGATTATCGTGAGCGTTAATCCGTCAGCCGGCCGGCTCGCGGATCGCTCGCGCCCCGTCTCGCTTGTTTAGCAGTTCCCCAAGGATGGTCCTAAGCCATCTTATTCCTCAGCCATGCGCTCGGACACGAGCCGTGGAGATGAGGTGTCTCTTGCAACATCGGAGCGCGACCTGCTGGCATCAGACTCTGGCGATTCCCTGAAGCTCCCTCCCTCGGGAGGTCGAGCACAGGTGAGAGCAGACGTCAAGATGTCAGCCATGCTCGCTTGGACCGCCGTGAGCGTCGGTTTGCGGTGCGCCGCAGCCCTGGTGCTCGCGGCTGGGTACTTCGCACATTGGGCCCGGGCGCGACTCCAAGCCGTGCACGGCTCAAGTGCCAAGTTTTACCGAGCTGCATAAGGAGTTCAGTAAGACCTGGAGCGTCCCCTTCGGCGTGCTTTCGTCTAGCTGACTCTATCGCCCTCTCTTTCCTCGGGGCGGGGAGGCAGCTAGGGACTATGTCAATGCACCCTGGGTGGAGCATGCAGTCGCGGATATCCGCAGACGGCGGCCACCTGGGGAGCTTGACCTAGACTCACCGTCCAGGGCATGTAAGGTCTCGACATCTCTGGTGTTGAGGCTGGCAGTGCTGTGGGCTAAGCTGCCACCACTCTTACGCCATGGCCATCCTGCAGGCCAGGGCGCTAAAGAGAGCCACACAGGGTAAGACCGACCCAACTAGTGCCGCCGCCGACTGGCCCTCCGGGGACCACGGTGGCAGGGCAGGCTGGGTCGGACGATGTCCACATCAGTGGCCCGGAAAGATGCCCCGGACTCAATCTTGCGCAGGTGGGCGATGTCGAGAAAGGCCACTTTCCCGACTCCCCTCTCGCAAGGTCGGCTGATTGGTGGCGCTGTCAAGGACTGCTCCAGCAGCCTTTTGACAGTGTAGAAACAGACTGGCCTGCTGTGACCCGGCCGCCTTTCGGTCGTCGAGATCTCGCACGTGGTCTGCCCCCCAGCAGCCCCGGCCTTCTCCACCGTCGACTCCGGTTCCGGGGCCCCCGCAGGTGGCCCCCCGGAGGAAGACGTTGAGAGAAGGACCACCTAGAGAGATTGAACCATTGGGCCCGACCCAGCCTTGGTCGCTGGATGGTCGGACTGGGACGGTCCCTGCTCACCTGACGGTCCCTTCTCACAAGGAGAGGTCTCTCTCTGGGTCCCAATGGCAGCCGCTCTCACCCTCTGAAAGATGGTGTTTGGCAACTCGACGTTGCGTCGTGGCGGCACGCAATGGCGAGTATAAAGCAGCCCTCAGCACTCTCGCTTCGACGGTTTGTCGAGCTGCGGCATCGCCTGGCAGGTGATTTAGCGGAGCTGTTTCCGCCCCGGGTGGGACCAGCACTGCTAGTCATTGAACCAAACCCCGCGGGTTGATGAAGCAGATCGTACATCCCCCCCCTGTGAGGTCCCTGGGTGCTTGGTTAGCATTTCAAACCATCACGGTGGCTGGGAGTGTGGTCCGTCTCGCGATTCGATCCAGTTCGCCAGACCTCCGCCGGACTTCGGGCATCCTCTTACCTCAGCAGAGGCAGGGATGTTCCCGTGCTCCAGGCCGGGGCTGCCACCCCTCTGGCGAAGGCGATCGAACCGTCCCCTCGGCCGAGATGTCCAGTGGCTTCTACACCCGCACTTCATCATCCCCAAAACCAGGGGTCGCTGCATACCTTGAGCAGCACCTTGCAAGGGTGCCGTTTAGGAGGCGCAGAAGCGCGTCCTGGTGTCTGTCAGACGCCAGGAGTGGTTCATGACAACTGGCCGCATACTCTCATGTCCGGTCTCCCTCGGCACTGTCGAGGGGCTGGCATGTCAGTAACGGGTCAGCCGGGAAGAAGAGCAGCTCTCCCTGGCGCAGAGCTCCCCTTTTCCTGGTAGAGAACTCAACACTGTCTCCATGACGGCTCTCGAGCACGCACAGTCATTGCTGAGCTGCTTGAACTTTCAGGCAGCAGCCAGCGGTCCCCTGAAATCAGTTTCAGAGGCTCCTGGGCTTGGTGTCCTCGGGGGTGGCCTGTCCCCCTCGGGTTGACGCACACTGGGACCGCGACAGCACTGACTACAGAGACGAGTTCCCTGGAGAGCGTGGCACACTAGCAGTAGGCGTATCGTCATTACGCCTGCGGCCGTCGCATCCTTAACCCCGCGCAGGTTCTGAGGCTGGTCGTCGTAACGACAGACGCCTCCCTACGGGGTGCGGGTGCGGTGTGCAACGGGCGCGCAGTGTCGGGTCGGTGGACGGGCCCCCGCCTGCGTTGGCAGATCACTGCCTGAAGTTGCTAGCTGTCCTGCTTGCACTGACGAGGCTCCGGCCTCTCGTGCAGAGCCAGCATACTGGCCCGGACAGCACGACCGGCGTAGCGTACTAAACCCCAGGCTGGCCTGGGTGTGGTTTGGGCGGGCACAGGGGGACCTGTTGCCTTTTGGGAAGTAGGTGGTGAACTTGAAGGTCTGGAAACCTTGGCTGCTTTAAGTTTAAGGCCATTTTGACTAACAAGTCAAGCAACCAATCAGCGTTCGTTTCATGCCTTCATGTTTATAGTTGTGGAAATGTCTCTGAGTTTATGCCATGAACCTTGCAAACTTTTAAGAAATCAACGTTTAGTTGATTGTGATGAATGTTCATTGAGACCCAAATAAACATGAAAAGTCTTCTCATGGATCAGATGGCTTTATGTTGTTTCCAGTTGTGTTGTTTAAGAAAGTGATACATATATCGGTGAGGCTGACTTGTCTCAAAGCCACTAGCCTGCAACCTTTAGCCAAAAAAGCATAACGGCTAATGCTAACGCCTTTAACGGAAGAAAGGAAAGGTGACCAGAGGCTAGTTTTTTATTTTATTTTGTTAGCAAATTGTAAGTGTTGCAGACCCTTCTATAGTATCTTTGCTTGACTTTTGGAGCATGTTTTGACGGAATACGTGATGTGATGACATCACATGGCGCATCTTCGGCAAAATAATGTAGAAAACCTTTGACAATCAAAAATTTAGCGAGTTGCCACAAATTCTGTAAATTTGTTTGATTAAGCATTAAATTATGTAATTTAAGTATAGCCAAGTAACGCTTTATCGTTGTCAATATGGATATTTCTCTTCAACAAATGCATCTATTTTCTTCAGAAGACCTTCCTTAAAGACCAGCCGGAGTTCTTTGATCGATGGATGCACTTTTTGTTTGAATAAATCAACACCCCTTCACTCCCATTCTACCGCTTGGTAAAATTACAACTCCAACTGCATTATTCTTCAAGATGAAAACCATATTCAGTTAGGATGCCTTGAGGGTGAGTACAATATGGGGAAGTTTTGGTTTGTAAGTGAAATATCACTTAAAAGGAGTAGTTCACCTAAAAATGATTTTTTTTGTCATAATTTAGTCACCCTCTCGTCATTTCAAACCTGTATGACTTTCTTCCACATAAGACAAAAGATATTTTGAAGAATTTTGTTAATAGCCCCCAATTCACTTGCATTGGTTTTGTGTCCATGCATAGTGTCACGAAATGGTGTGGACAGAACCCAGATGCAGGCAGACGAAGGTTTAACAAAAAACTTTATTAAATAAAACACCCGCAATGGGGAAAAACAAGAACAAAAACACACTAGAAAACAAACACTAGAAACAAAACACTTCACAAAACCGAAACAGGAAACAGGGTAGTCCAACAAGATGAGAAACAGGGGATACTACCGTGAGCGTTGATACAAACACCAACATCAGACAAACGATAAAGACAATGCACCAACACTGAACAGAGAGAAAACTGAGACCATATAAAGGGAGACACTAACGAGGAGTGATTACATGGGGAGAGTGGTGACAGCTGATGGGAATGAAACCCTAACGAGGTGAATTACAAAACAGACGATGGGAATGAAACCCTAATGAAATTACAGGAGATAGGGGGGTGGGGCTGAGAGACATAACAGGAAGACACGTGGCATTAAGTAACAACATAAAGCCACATGTCTCCACACATAACACAACAGAAACCCGAAAGACGTGGCAATGTCATGACTCTGCCCAGGGAGCTAGAAAGCTCGAGACAGGAAGGACAGAGTCCTAACAGCATAGAAGTGAATGGGTGTGGTCGCTCTTCGGTTATCAATTTCAAAAATCTTCTTTTGTTTTCTGCAGAAGAAAGTCATGCAGGTTTGAAATGATAAGGGTGAATAAATGATGACAGAATTTGAATTTTTGGGTGAACTTTCACTTTAATGGATATCCCCATTTAATTATGTGATCATATTTGATCGAAACAAAAATTAAAATTTTATTTTGCAATATGTAATGAAGTAACTTAATTTCAGGTTCATTTTTTTTCTTCTCGTTGTCATATTTCAAAGCTGCTCACCCGTTGCTTGGTGAAGTGAAACCCACCGTCGCTTGCGTCTCAGGTAATTAAGTGTGTCTGACGAAGAAGTTCACCGGCTCACTCGTTAGTCCCCGACACTAAACAAAACCTCAGCAGACTGTTTTCTCAATACTGTCACTGAGACAACTGTAACTTGGTTGTACAGCTGAAAAAAATGTGCAAACTATCGTTAATCACCCAAAAACATTAAATAACAAAGCAACACATTCCTTTTGAAAGTTAAAGTAGCAGTGTTGTGCGTAAATCACAATTGATTTTTGAATGCCATTAAAAATTCGATTTTGATTTATACATTTGAATTGAATTTCAATTCATGAAGCCAACATGATTCAGAATTTTTAGATTAGATTAGATTAGATTCAACTTTATTGTCATAACACATATACAAGTACAGTGTAACGAAATGTAGTTTAGGTCTAACCAGAAGTGCAGTTAGCAAGTGCAGGATATACAGTTAGAATAAATACAGAATACAATAGTGAGAATATAATACAGTGGGCATGGACTATAAAAATATTTTGCAGTAGGAATGTTCTATGAAAATATGACAGAAGGTATATACTATGAACAATATATACAGATGACTATATAGTATGAACATTAATGTACAGGTGGATATGAACAGATAATAATTTAGACTAAAATAGTGCAAGTGATTTAAGTATGCATAAATTATTGACATTGGCTATTAAAGTTGCAGTGCAATAGGTGAGTTAATGCAGTTGTTGAAGTTGCAGTTATTAAAGTTACGGTGCAGTATATGAGTTAATGCAGTTATTAAAGTTACGGTGCAGTATATGAGTTAATGCAGTTATTAAAGTTACGGTGCAGTATATGAGTTAATGCAGTTATTAAAGTTACGGTGCAGTATAAGAGTTAATATAGTTAATAGGTTGCAGTCCTGAAGATGAGTTAATGCAGTTAATAAGGTTACAGAGCAGTAGATTAGTTAATGCAGTTACTGAAGTTACAGTGCAATTGATGAGTAGATGCAGTTAATAGAGTTACAGTGCAGTTGATTAGTTAATGCAGTTATTGAAGTTATAGTGCAATTGATGAGTAGATGCAGTTAATAGAGTTACCGTGCAGTTGGTTAGTTAATTCCCCTGTGTGTTGAAGGATGTATTGACAGAAATGCAATAATATACATAACAATGTCTTCAAAGGTGACCTTACATAATGAAGCGTTATGTTATGCTTCCTTAGAATTAGCTATTTCTATCTACATACACCGTGGGTCCCCTTAGGGAATTCGCCAAGTGGTTTCTACTGTAGACCTAAACGAATAAACTGCTGTACAGAGCACATTTCGTAAATACGTTATCTCCTTCGGTAAAAAATCATTTACTCAACCTTGTTTAGTATTTAACATTAAATATTGTTTATCAATTGTGTATTCCTAGTTTAAAAAAAGCTTCTGAACTTCTGAAATGCATGCTAAAGTCTCTTTCAGGACCACGGACAGTTCCCCAAACATCAATTCACTTTAATTGCACGCTAACACCATTGACATGTCACAGGAAGACAAAACCACGATCTTTGGAGATCACAAAGAATCAAAGAATTAAAGATATATCTGATAACATCAACCTTTTTTGGATCGTCCTCATTTAATTGAAGCTGTAACCTCTTTCTCTCTCACCTGGTTGAACTCTATTTGCACGTTTTTCTCCTCTTTAAAATGAATTCCGGGCAGGGCTCAACCCAAAGCGCTGGTAATTTAGCACTTTGGGAAGGTGTTTTCCCCTGTGCTCTCTTCCCCTGTGAGAGGGTGTCATTCACCTCGGGCATTTTTTGTGCTGACCTCCCACCGAACAAACCACTGCTTGTACGGCTGTTTTGCTATTCCAGACAGTACTCGTGCTGTGGGCCTGGATGCCTTCAGAATGTGTTAGTTTTCACAAATTGCTCGAGGGTGATAAAAATGTAATCAAGAATTCCCTATCCTCACAAGCCCTCTACAGCTTGTATTATTTTCCCAGTCTTTAGCTTTGTTTTAACCCTTATAAATTGAGAGTGATTAACTGGTGAATGGTGATTTTGTCTTAAAGGGATAGTTTGTCATAATTTACTCACGCACTTGTCATTTCAAATCACTATGTCTTTCCTTCTTCTGGAGAATACAAACAAAGATATTTGAAGAATGTTGGCAACTGAACAACAAAGGTACTTTGTGTCTGTACAATAGAAGGCGTACAGGTTTGAAATGACAAGAGGTTGACTAAATGATGACAGAATTTTCATTTTTGGGCTAACTATCCCTTTAATGTAACTCAAATGTTGTCATCTGGTCCATCGTGTATTATGATCGCTTCCATTAATACATTGGTTTGGAAAGATTTATGTTATAGAAACAATTTCCTTAAAAAAATTCAGCAATGTAGTTTGGCTCATTGAGCCTCTGAATCCACTGGAACCCCTTGAACAATGTTCTGCACGCTACATGGCTAATTTCACCTTTATGTTAATATGGCTGGCTGCTAACCAGTGACATTTGTTGAGCTAATATGCTGTTTATTTCTCCTTACTGAGAAATTATCCGCCTGTTTACATTCCCTTAATTCTAGATTTCAATATTGTGAGATACATACAGACTCTTGTCCTGTATAAACAATATGTAAAGTTGTTGCAGTGGATGATGGTGTAATGTTGTCTTCATATGTGATTTGAACGCAGTCATGGGTACAAACACTGAGTGTCTAGATGCTTTGGCATGATCGTTGTCATATCACAGATTCTTAACTTTACTGGCCTCTCCTGTTTGATAGGCTGTTTTATTAAGGCAAGTGGAAAGATAAGCGCCTCAAACCTTTCAATAAGTGTACAGATATAACCTCTGTAATAATCGCATTTTTCATCGTATAATCTCTGCCATCAACACAGGCTTAGGCCTGTCAAAGAAGATCAGTGCCTTAATTCTGTTCTATATATAGCCTTTAACCAAAACCTAACATGTACAGAGAAGAATCATATCCCTAATCCATAGCTCAAGATTCTTCCTTATGACAGAGTGCCATAATCTAATTGCTTTAATCTGGATTGTGATGCACCTTGGGTCAATCCCTATCAAAATGAGATGGGTGATGACAGACGGAACACAAACCTGTTGCAGGCTGATCTTGAGCTCTCATGAGTCTAAAAGGATTTAACTGATGTGGAGATGATGAAATTTTCCCACCGGTTAATAGAAGTGTACTGGTGACTAGTACTGATGACACCCTGGGTGGTTTGCTGTGGGGTGGTCGAAGATGCAGTCGTGTGTATGACAAATTTTACTTTGAGTTTTGAATTAGTGGCACTTCAGGAACGGCAATTGCTTGAATCAATAGTGGGTTCAAGATCTTTCTAAATGAAAACACACAACGAAGGTAATGATACGAAAAAAGTTTGTTAAATAAGGAATATGAATGAAAAACGCTCGTTGTCATGATCGCGAGTGGTGAGAGACAGACAGAGGACCCAGGTGCAAACAGCGGGTAAGTGGTTAAATGATATTTAATATAAATGACAAATCAAAGACCCACGAGGGGATAACATAATAAAACAGGGATGGATACAATAGCATGAATAACTAGACTAAAAATAAACTCATTTCAAGAACTATTACCATCACAACTACACTAGACTTAACAAGCCACAGGAACTCACCCAACAACCACAATGCACCAGCACAAGACAGAAGACACAAGGGCATTAAGTAAGGGACCAAATCAAGAGGGGAACAGGTGTAGGGCATGAACTAATTAACAAGCAATAGATTTAACAAGAGGATGGGAACAGAGACGAGACCGGAGAGAGAGCATATGGCAAGCCAAATAAACAATAATTGCCTCTCTCCACATTAAACATGAGGTTGTGTCATGATCGTGCCACTGGACCAAGAGAAACATGACATATGTTAAATAAATGGCAAAGCACAGACTTTGGAAATTAGAACAAAAATACATTTTAAACTTTACTGGCCTTTGATGACAGTGCTTAGGTCCTACTGCATGTTCTTTGACAGAAAAGCCTCCATTATCTTGTCAGTCAGCACTTTACTCTCCTCACATGACGAATAAAATCGGACTCTTTGCAGCAACACTTGTTCCTCTTAAACTGAATGCAGCAGCTGAGTTCAGACGCGCAACTGTAGTTTGGTCTTTAACTAAGTGATTTATTACTATAAAAATTTGAAATGACGGTGGGGGTGCCACAGTGGACAAGTGATGTCATCTGTAGACGGGCGAACACTGTATATCACCGGCATTATGTGGATTCTTTCAACCCTTTGGATTAGAGAATATTTAGTCTGTGCTTTTAAGCTCCTGTTTGAAAAGAGAAATTGCTGAACGTAAGCAAAAAATGGTGGGTTTGTTCAAAAATTGACAAATCAAGCTGTTTGTTAAACTTGAATTTTCTTTATATTTGACCCAACCATGGATTAAAACTTTCCAACATTTTTACCTTTAAAGTATGGGTCATTAAAAGCACATTGGTGTCTCCCATAAAAAATCTAACACTTGACCAATGTTATCTCGATGCTCCCAAATTTCTCAGAAGGGCTAAATTTAGTAAAGCCTTCCCGGGTAAAGCTGGTTATTCATGACAGTGTTGGTGAGTTCAACCTCCCAGCAGGATTTAGTTTAGTGCAGACCGTGTCCCACTGTGACAGACAAACAGTAATGGTGGGTCTCACAGTGAGCAATAAATGCTGGAAAACTGGGTGGGATGAAAGAAGAGATTGAGTAAAGTGTCTGGGTGGATGTGTGTTTGGAGAAAAAAATCATTTTGTTCTTTAAATATAAAAAAATCTGATTGCATCCTTTATCCTTTCATTTAGAGACGCGATTAGAATGACAAGAATAGCTTTGATGTTCATAATGGCCTCCAATTGAAAGGGGACACAGTGTACCACTTCACATCGTGTCAGAAAAATCTCAATGGGTTTGACATTCACACCATCTTGTAAATAAAGAACACAAAAAGCTATTTAGCAGGTGTTTTAAGAGCTGTGTGTCCTAATCTCACCATTCCTGCTGTGAAAAGCTCTATCACCATACGTCGGTTGCCTAAAAACATGACTAACTTGGGTGTCAGGGATGTATTTTTACGTTCCATTGTGATTCTAGATTTTGGAATCAGAATTTAAATGCAAGACTTTCATACACCCAGTTTGCATGTGTACACTCACAGATGCACTCCCACACATTGTTTGCCTGGCATGGAAATGTTTTTTAGATTTGGTGCTGTAACTAAAATTGAATGAGACCTGGACCTTTTCGTAAGATAAGGCCCTGTATGACGCGCACAGTATGTATTCTTTGTTCTTTCCTTGATATATTACTAGGGCTGTCAACCTTAACGTTTCAGATTTACGCATTAAAAATAATTAATGCAATTAACGCAGCATCCCGTTTGATATGTCATCCTTTGTCTTATTCGTGTACAGGCTTTTAAACCACTTAAACGCATTCAGTGAAGATAGACAGATTCTAGCTCTGGGACGCGGTAAAACACAACGCAAAGTCCAGTCTGGTGTTGGTTCTCAAGTCTCACGCATTGGCCATGAGACAGAGGCAAATTCAACCAGTTCACACGCTCACACGCCACATTTTCGTGCCGAAAAGGCAATGCCAATCATGTTGTCCTGCAAGCTTTATATATAATGTTGTATACGAGGCGCAGGCACACAAAGTGAAGTTTCCTGCCACCAGCACGTATCTCGGCCAGATTGTGTTCGTTACTAGCCAACATAGATGCGCTAACACACGGAAGTTGACAAACATTCTCGGCCACCGTACGTTCGTAACTAGGTAACCAACAATATCTCGCAAACACACGTCGTGATGGAGAAGGTAAGTTGGAAGAAAGCTTGTCAAACATTTTAGGCTAGAACATTTAATATATAGCCCATCGTATACATATTGATGCAGTCAAAACATTATTATTATCATGGCATCAAAATCTGCTACAAACACTTACAACACAAAACACATTTCATAAGCTGGAGTGTACTCTTGTGTACACACACACTCCTTAATATTCTAATATGTCAATTTGTTCACAATGTCCCACCACACTAGACACATTCCAAATGGAAAATTATGTTTTTCCAAACTGTTTGGAACAATTTGTTATATTTTTGTAATTTTTTGTATATTTGTAATATAACATTAAAGAATAAATTTGATGTGATGAATTGTTCTGTCATTTATAAGATTCACCAATTGTTATAATTTCAATTTGTGCTGGTTAATTATGAACGATGGGTAAAATTGGGGGGGGGGTGGGACTCCATTAGGGCTCCTCCCCTAACCGCATGTGATCGCACTCCAAGCTTTTAATATAACTTGAGAACCCTGTACAGTAAAAAGTCATGGGCTAAAAGCTGTGTCAATAAATCTCTTCCAGAATCTGTCTGACAGCGCAGAATTAAGTTCTCTTTCGTGCTTGAATTGATAAAACCACACAAGACTATGCCAGAAAGTACGGAAGCCGTAAAGTGCCAAACAAAACAACAAATCGCAAAACAAACAACAAATCTAAAAGCCCAAAAACTTATCACAATTACAAATCTGAAAACGCAACACCAAATCTGAAAACACGTTAACAAACCATAAAAAAACGGGGTAGTTACTGCTAATTGGACGGAACCCCTGTCAATCAAGATAAATAGGAAGTACAGTTCTGTAGCTAGTGGTTCAGAATAATAATAAGAAAGAAGTCACTGGCGGCAGTGTACACAAATATAGAATCTACTGTCCTTATTGTGGGTTCAAATTTTGTGTTTTGCGTCTGCTCTTATAGCATTCCTGACATCGCTTAATAGGGAATCGTTTTTCGTTTGAATAAACCTGCATTCTTCAGGTGTCTTTTAAGAGAGCGCAAGCTGATCTTAATATCATGATATGTTAAAAGCATATCTAGAATCACACCATATGAATGTCCTTCTTGAAAGTAGTGCTGAACAAACTCCATTATTTTCTATGAAAACATACACCTGACTGTTTATCTTGATTGACAGGGGTTCCGTCCAATCAGCAGTAACTACCCCGGTCACACAAAAGACCTACCTTTTCCGGTTTTACAGATTTGTCGTTGTGTTTTCTGACTTGTGATTTTGTTTCCGAAATTGTTGTTGTGCTTTATGGTTTGTTAATGTGTTTTCAGATTTGGTGTTGCGTTTTCAGATTTGTAGTTGTGATTCAGGATTAGTTTTTTGGCTTTTAGATTTGTTGTTTGTTTTGCGATTTGTTGTTTTGTTGGGCACTTTACGGCTTCCGTAAAAAAGCCCCTTTTTCTAGCATTTTCGTAAGCACAGACTTCTACGTGTTAAAAAGAAATTTTAATGAATGCAGAGTTGTGAAAATGGGGAAATCTGTGTAAAGAGATCTTAAACCTTCTGTTGTGACTGCTGTCACTAATGTTAATCAAAGAACAAAGAAAAGAGAAATTCAATGTGTTTTGGCGCTTTAATGAGAATTCTGTATTTAATTTACAATTTTGCATTAAAGGCTGTGTTTAAGAATTTCTTTTCAATATCTGTAAAATTCCTACCTATTAGACATGATAGCTCTCAATTATACTTATTTATGGCGGTAATTAATGCTAAAATAAAGAAAGAATAATACTTTTAATAGAGACTATCAGTTACAGTACTGATATCGGAATGTTGGCTTTCAATCAAAAATTATGCTTTTAAAGAAATCTGTTGTTTCTACAATAATTTGAAGATTAAATGTGAAATGATTAGAATGTAAAAATATATTTTAAAACATTTATGTTGTGTGATTAATCAGATTTGTCTTTAATCGTTTGACAGCGCTATACTGTATATTACACATTATATTGTACTATGTTACATAATACAGTACTTTATATATAGATATACCAATAAAATAATGCAGTTGGCCAGCATAACAAATAGAAGATATATCTAATTCCACGTATCAGGTTCACAAAACGGCCTCCAGCTCACACAGACAGTGCTGACCTGTCTCTGAGTTTTATTCACAGTGTCACATGACCTCCAGGCACTGCCTGGCCTTGACATGGCGATTTCCTCACAGAATGTCACTTTGCAATACTCTGTGATACAAACATCCTGCCAGGTTGTGGCACCTAAAGAGCAGCTTGGTCAACTCACCATGCAGAAAGATGTCAAGTAGTTGTTGTGATAGATGGAAGTTTGGCACTCTGGATTTGATCTTCAGTGTATTCTAAAATAACACATGCTAGATATATATAAATATATGAAGAGTTTGGTGAGATGAGTTTTAATATATATATATATATATATATATATATATATATATATATATATCAGGTCCGTAGCCAGCCAGTTTAAAGGGGAGGTTCTTTTTTTCAAAAAGTGGACCTTTTTGCAGTTTTTCTCCTCCTTTTGTATTTAATTATGAGGTTCAAATACTTCATTTTGGTGACCTTTTATGCACAAATTTCTGCTGGATTACCTTGTCTGCTGGTCTCTTAACCAGCACGCTTTTTGATGCACCTAAAATATTTATTGCATTGTTGTCAAATTGCTTCCTCATGTCACACTTTTGTCAGTCCATAAACAGTTCATAAGTTTAAAGACCACACTAACAACAGAATAGATTTAATGAACTTTACTGAAATATTAATAATAATTCTTCGCATCATAATTTCTTATGATTTGAAATGTATTTATTATGCCTCCCAATGGTATAATAGTTGAGTGCTACTCAAATTCAAAACATTTTCTTATGCATATTAATTAACCTTTCTCTTTCCCAACCGCTTGGCCATTTTGTCATCTCTTTGACATTTTCCGATGGTTCGCGTGTCAGTTCTATCGCAATGGTACGTTATGAATTTAACAAATTATTAGGCTATGTGAGTAACTTAGAGAAATTTGGGTCTGAAAGACAATATTCTGACGCTCGCTCACAGCCCTACTAGAGCAAGCTCCAGATTTGTTAACGCTGCGCGAATTTTCGCCAAAGTTCAGATTTTTCAACTCAACATCAACTCGCGTCATTCGCACGAATCGCGCCACAAGTAGGTCATCGCATCTTTGCATTGACTTAACATGTAAATCACTCGCGCTTAACGCTTTATTCGCGTTTGGTGTGAGCACACTATAAGTCATTGTTCAGAGGGCCGGTCCAAATCTGTGGGCGGGCCACATTCATACATATATATATCCCCTCCCCCCGCATCATTCAGAGACGATGCTTCTTCACGTTGCTTTGAAAAGTGTATTGCGAGAACTCTCTCTGTCTGCGCACGCACACACACGTGTCCTGCGATAATAATCATATTAATTTGAAACAGAAACCCAGAAATTTGTCACAAGCATTGATTAAAACAATGATGACAATAATCACATGAAAAAAAACGACTTAAATTCTGGACCTTTGGCAGTGAGGGGGGGTTTATATATATATATATATATACACACATACACACAGGTGTACACATAGAAACATAATAGAGCTACAAACACTATATGGACAAAACTATTGTGACAAGCCCTTCTAATAAATGTTCATTTATTTCAGTAATTCCAATGGAATACTAACATACCATACAATACCATATTAACAGATTTTCTTTACATCTTCGTCGCAAGATTTTTGGAAATGACTGTAGGCTACCCCTGTGTCAGTGATGGGTTTGTGTGATGAGTGTTGGGCTCAAAGGTGTTCAGCTGAGTTCAGGTCTGGATTTTATGTAGGCCTGGGCTGCATTTCCTAAAGGCATCGTGAGCCTACGATGATCGTGGCTCCCTTGGTGACAATGGTTCTAAGATCAACCTTACGTTACGATGTTGTAAAAATAGTATATTTCAATATGAAAGTAAGTGAACTGTAAAGTTTGAGTTAGACACATGTTTTTGTTCAATGTAATCTTTTTTTGTTTCCTTTAAATAATATTTCCTTAAGTTAAATATTTAACATACTAAATTGTATGTACGAATTACAGACAGAACCGTTTGGGAAGTGGTGTTTTTAGACGGAATATAAAACTTATTGATATGTTACTTACATATTACAAGTCTGAGGAAGCTGGATTGCAAGATATGCTTTGCGTCTCTGTGATGTGATGAGCGCACCTTCAGCCTTCAGAGAGCAAAATTTGCAGTGACATTTTATAGGAAAGCTGTACTGTGTTTGTTGTATTTAACACAAATAAAGATTAAGACAGTGATGGACTGTTATTCTTTTCTGTACTGAACTAATATTGAAAAGTTTACTTTAGTTTTCACAAAGATGGATCACCACTGACCAAAACACTGCTCAAAGTTACACTCTCTCTAAAATTTGTATTACTACAAATTTGTAAATATAAACACTTAATGCACCCCATTTAGGTTAGCTTTACATCCATTTGTGGGACACATTGTGCCAGTTAAGAATTAACGTTATGTTATCATCTGCTGGTGTGGACACAATTATAGGGTATAATTATTGTTACAGTTATCTTAAATCCTGAATATGTTCCTTGAATGCATATTGCAGACCCTTCTTTATAAACTCAGCGTGTCATTTTTCCAGAAATTCTTCACTATTTCCCCAGGGAGAGTACACACTTACACTGGGAGCACATGGCTGATACCGAAAGCTTGTCGGACATAGCAACAGGAACAAAGAGGGGCTGGGTTTTTCACGATTATGACATTTGGCTGACGATTAATTGTACAACAATTATACTATTATTGACAGTTAACTGATCTAATGTAGAAATTATATACTTTAGAAATTTGAAAATATTAATACTGTAGAGTGACCATACAGAGAAGCCTTGAGTCTTAGGCGCTAAAACTAGACACAAGGGTCTTGCTGTGTAGATGCAGCAAGTCTGGAAACAAAACAAATCAACAAAAAAATACAAAGCTAATTCAACTCAAATCAGAGAGAGATGTCTTTTGAACGTAACGGTGAGTGGATGTAAAAAGCAGCAGATACTGCACATCACCCTTGTTTTCTAAGGATTCACAATAATTCTCTGAAATAATTGTAATGAAGTCAAATAATGGCGTTGAAACGATTATTTCAAAATTGTGACAGTCCTAGTCCCAATACTTTTGTACATATAGCATATATAGCCTACACTTCCATATTTCAAGTATTTGTAAAATCAGGCCACCTGCCTTTATGCTGCTGGAGAACAAGAGTAAAAATATGCAGATCTTTCAGATGAATCAGTCTTTCAGAAAAAAGCGAAGCCTTTGAGTATAATCTTTAATATATTTTAATGTGATTTAGAGGCCGTTGCAGGCAGCACTTCAGATCTGGGCTAAATGCTCAGCTGTCAATAGAACAACAGTTTGAGTGGCTCTTCTGCTAGAGGAAAGGCTGCATTAGTACCAAATTAACCTTTTCCCATCAATCAGCACTTAACAACGGCAATTTCTCACTCTTACACACAAACACACATTGATCTCTCAATGTCATTGAACCGTTTCCATCAAGAAACAATTAAATGGAAAACTCATTTGGAGACATGGCCAGCAACACTAGAACATTTTTTGTGTGGTTTATAGCTTCTGACACTGCTGAAATAAATCAATCCTTTCTGTTTACAAACGAAGATTAGGAGTGGGGTACCAGGGAATGCGGGAGATGTACTGAATTGCCCTCACATGGTGATCCAACCCCTACAAGCGGATTACAGATATTTACTTTGTATCTGAGCGTGTTTTTGATGAGCATATGTCAAGGATTATCTGATTCTCGTCTAATGTGTGCTATTGAAGCATTACGTTGAGTAAATAGTTTGCGGAGTGTATTTGATGAAAGATTGTTGACCCCGTCCGTTTTTGTAAATGGATGCTTTTAAGAGATCTCAGAGGGTGTTTGCATGGTTGACATTAGTCCTGTATAATATTTGCTTCCCAAATTCAGTAAGAAAAAGTCTTGTGCTTGGTTAGATGGCCCATTGGGAGAAATATGGACTGCTTTTATTGTAACTAATGCTTGTTTGTGAATGCTTGAGGTGAATGTTTACCTAATTGTTCCATTTGCAAATAAACTGGTTCAAGAGTGAGAAGTAGATTGTTTACTCCCATTATACAGTTTTTTGAGCCTAGTGCCAAATCCTGGGGCACCATGCCATTTCTGTACTGTATTGCCTGTTAATGACAACTTTGTGGTTGCAATTTCTTTTAACTCCTACAAAAATGGTCATAGATGGCCATCATCACTATTGATGGTGGTTATAATTTCTTTTTGGCACATTTTGATACTGTATACATTGGTGCTTTTATGCAGTAAAAGCCTCCACTGTATAGTTTGCTTTAATATTTTTTTAAACTTTGCAGCTCTATTACCCCCCTATGCTGCTACTCAGACTGTTTCTGCTAAATAACATTTAAAATAATTTAATTATGTAGAACATTAGGCCCCATTTAATAATCCAAAGTTACCCAAAGTTCCTGCAATTACTGCGATATACAGTCAGTAGTGGTTTTAGGCAAAGGCGAACCTCTGGGTGTTAACTCTGGGTGTTAACACCGAACGCGAATGAAGCGTTAAGCGCGAGTGATTTACATTTTAAGTCAATGCAAAGACACGATGACCTACATGCGGTGTGATTCGTGCGGGCTAATATTCAATTAGTGGGCTATAGTCAATCAGACACCACCTAGACTTACTTCCAAATAACACAAATTTTATTCATAATGTAATGAATACAGGCCTATAGTTCCTGCACATTCTTTTGGGGGGGGCTCAAAGGTGGTCTCGCCCGGGCGCAATTCAATGTAGAACCGCCACTGTATACAGTAGATGTGTTTGATTAATGAGCCATGTTTCTTTAGCCCTTTTGATACAGAAATCCTGGAAAATACTGGAAATGTGTCCAGGAATTTGTCACACATATCCCGTGAAGATCCCATAAAGACAATTGATGTAAATACTGCAATGTAATGTTATGTGCATTTTTTTGCCGTGAAAATTGGGCTAATCACGGTGAAGGATATTTCCTAGCAGTGTTTTGGGTGGCTAAATAGCACGATTTGTTATTATCTTTAATACCTTAATTTATTCATTGCCAAATAGGCCTAAATAATCTCCTCTTTTGTTTATTATTCTGTAGCATATATCGTTTTTTTAGGAAATGACAAAGACGTCAGTTTTGAAAACAAACTTTTTTTTCTGCCGCATCATGTCTGGTCTTTCTTGTTCTAGTGGCAGGATCATGTCAGAACCTCATGTTTAATGTGGAGAGAGGCATTTTTGGCCCTTATGGCTTGCCATATACTCTCTCCGGTCTTGTCTCGGTTCCTGCTCTCTCGTCTCTTCATTAGTACCTCATGCCCCGCAGCTGTCCCTCTTGATTTGTTCCCTTATTTAATACCCCGTGTTTTCTGTCTTGTGCTGGTTCATTTTGATTCATGTGGTGAGTTCTATGTCAGGGTTGTCTATTCCAGTTAGTTGTATTCCATTCAATTTTATCTTTAGTCCTTAGTTAGTTTGTGTTCCTTTTATCTGTCATGTTTAAATCTCTGTTATTTTACCCCCTCGTGGGTATTTGTTTTGTCTTTTTGTTAATAAATGTCTGTTAAAACCCCTTACCCACTGTCTGGGTCCTCTGTCCTTGTGTCTCACCCTGGGCCGTGACAAAATGAACCAGCCAGTACAGGACCCAGCAGACAGAGGGATCGTTGCGGGAGGCATCGATACCTCCGGGTTCCCCTTCAGGGCCGAGGCTGCTGGGCTCCCTTCTAGGGTCGAGACTGCTGGGGTCCATTCCAGGGTCGAGGCCGCCGGGCTCCCTTCCTGGCTGGAAACCGTGGGAATCCTGCTTCTGCCACAGATCCCAGCCGGCCATCCAGTCCGTGTCAGCCGGCTTCCAGTTCGGGTCAGCCAGTATCTTGTTCCTGTCTGTACAACAAGTCAACCCAAGTGTAAACAGGCCTACATTCAGACATTTATTATCCATTTTTCTAAATCAGCTTTCATATACAGTTGTAAACAGTAAATTGGCAGAAGAGCATCAAAACGGCGGGGACTAGATATGCAACCATCCATATGTATGAGGAGACGGGCTGAAGCATCATTGTAATAATGAAATATTGTAATCTACATCAGGGAACTCACTTCAGCAGAGCTAGATTGCGTAGTATGAATAAATAAAGAGCCAAAGTTACAAACAAGCAAAACACATGAAAAAACCCAAACAGCATGTTCAACGTGAAGCATATAGGACAAAAAAAGATCCTGCAAAGTTCTTCTGGCAGATTGTTGTGTATTGCCAGAAAACAAACTTCAAGATCACCAGTAAGACGTTTAACTTTCTTTATTCACATCTTACATACTTGAAACACTTTTCTTACAGGAACGTAAGCGACACCTACTGTTTAGGCGTCTATCTTAATATACCACATATTCCCTTTTTGTGGAAGAAAGATTTTGAATCTTTACTTTAAGTAAACAGCACAGAACACAACAAAACAGCAGTTCTCTAATGTCAACAACATTCATATAATCATACACAGAATTTTACAACGTGCCAGTGTTTTTCTTTTCTTTTAACTCAAATGTTAAGCATAGTTCCATTCTAAGGAAAAAATTAACAAACATATATATATATACTCAAAACATTTATTTTTCAACTCCTGTCTCTCACTCCTCTGATAACTTATGATGAACATCTCTTTACGTAGCAGTCCTTAGACCAAGATGCAGCACGACACACTCTATGAGGATGTGTGGTACTAGGAGAAGAGACTGAGATGTCTGAGGGGCTTCAAGCCGGAGAACTCATCTCAGATGTGGGAACACAGGAGGAAGCCAGTGCCGGGTGAGTATAATTCAGGTTTAGAATACCAGCCTGCTAGTCCGAGGAAAGAACACAAGGACTGTGCATCACGGGGAGAAGGTGGTTAGAATGTGATCTGGGTTTGGATGCAATCCTGAAACAGAAATAACATGTCCAAGAAACAGTAGCTCAGTTTTCCTGAAGCGGCACTTTTCTACATTAGCTTCAAACCACAGTTTTGCAAACGCTGTAGCGAGGCTTGAAGTCGTTTCTCATGTACCTTTGGATTCTCAGCATAGACAATAATGTCATTGAGATAACATTGCACACCGTCCTGGCCAGCCAAAATTTGGGACATCATCCTTTGAAATGCACTAGGAGCTGATGTTAACCCCTTAAGGGACCCTTATAAAACGAAAAAGTCCATCATGGGTGACGAAAGATGTCAAATCCCTACTATCCTGATGCAGGGTCACTTGGTTGTATGCATTTTGGAGATCTATTGTTGAGAACATGCAATTCCCTAAAAACATCCTCAATACGTGGTAATGGGTAATTGTCTACCACCACGGCTCTGTTTGCCTACAGGACTATAACTGGATCTGCACCGACATACTTTCACACCACCTGAATCATCTTAAGGCACACATTCACTTTACAAAGCCAACAGCCAAGCCCAAAGGCTCTGTGGAATTCACAGCAACATGTCCGATCTCCACAGAAGATGCAACAGATCCATTCCTTATATCGAGATGCAGAGAAGAGATCCATGCCAGGCAGTGGCGGCGCCAGGGGGGGTCTCAAGACCCTTCCAAAAAACGCCTAGACCCCCCATTAGACCCCCCACCCCTTCCTGATTAAAAAATATTTGATATATATTAAAATATATATATCCGGGATAAAGATTAAAAAATCGTTCTCTTCAAACTACGCAGAACAATAATAATTAATAATTTAATCGACATATAAAAAAATATAAACATCAGAAGCAATGCGACGCCCCATGAATGTTGCTGCCGCTGCGTCTTGCGTCATTGCGTTCAAGGCGCTGTAGCGAGACCGCAAGAGCTGCTACGCACTTTTCTTGAAGCTAAAAATGGATCGTTTTGTCAGACCTAAAAAAGGGCGGAAGAGACAGGTGAGCAGATGGAAAGAAATGGCGCCTAATCGAGTGCTACAGCGGGCACTGATGTTGGGAATCCTGACGGCGGAGAGGATTTAACTGGGGATTTAATCCATGAACCAGCCGAGAAACCAAGACAGCCTCAACTTAAATCATACCCGCGTCTTTCTTTTGGATTGCAAATTTGTTTTCTGTCATGGGTGTGGCCAGCGCCGCCGCTACCACGCGCTGTGCGTAAGGCACCAAGTGCTGAGGCGGCACCAAAATAGCGTAATGAAATTTTTTTTTAAATCTAATATTATTTCATTAGGCTATAGAAAAATTATTAGGCAGGCACATTTTAGCCATATATATGTAAAAAAACCCGGCCGAACAATCCCATATCACCACCACCCGCCCACGGCAGCGCCGTTGATCGCGCGTGCGCCTGACGCAGTTTGACAGACGGTAGCCTAGGCAACTTATTTGGGAATGGCCCCGAAAAGACATTAGGAGTCAGGATCAGAGAAAAGAAAGTTGAAGAAACTGCGCGATGATGCCCATGCATCACATGCTGGTATGTCCATGTTTAATTAACTTAAATTCGGGAAATGTGGATGTGCTGCTACTAATTCTGTTTACTGAAGAAAAGTTTGCACTTTCAAATGTGTAGTGTGTGTTGGCTATTCTACATATGTTTACAAAGTCAGCAAAGCTGTGAAGGTTTTACTTTCTCTATTTAGTGTTCCTAGGTTTTATACTGTGATGCTGCTGTTGTGTTATTGGTATTGAGTTATATGTTTGGTAATAAAAAGTTAAACTGACAAATTTCAGGGTGGGGGGGGGGTCATCATAATGGAATTATGCTTAGTGCACCAATATGTCTGCAGCGGCACTGGGTGTGGATATGGCAATTAAAGTTCGAGCATATTGTTTGCAAACTACAATTGATTAATTAATTAAAAACAAAGTAGTTGATATGCTGTGTTGTTTTATTTGTTTAGTAGCATTAATATGCAGTTATTACCCGTGTCCACTGTATTTTCTGTTGGTTTTCATGAGACCCCCTTTAAATTACCAGGACCCCCCATTGTCCCCCCATTCAAAATTGTCTGGATCCGCCACTGATGCCAGGTATTGGTGTTCTGAAGTATCTGAGAAAGTGTTGTCGGTACAGATGCTCTGGGAGGACGGAAACAGACGATCCAGTTTCCACAATCAGTTTAGTGTTTACTGAATTCCTGTACGCAGTATGCAAGAAAACATTGTGTAGTGAGGTAGGCGGGACGAGAGCCGGGATTCGAGGCTGCGAGGATTCGAGGCTGTGAGTGATCCAGCAGGTATATCTCACTGGTCACCCCCAAAGCCAACACCTCCTTTGGCCGCCATTCCTTCCAGTTCGCTGCTGCCTATGATTGGAACGAATTGCAAAAATCATTGAAGTTAGAGATTCCTATCTCCTTCTATAACTTTAAGCGTCAGTTGTCAAAGCTGCTTATCGATCATTGCACCTGTATATAGTCCTTCTGTAAATAGCCCACACTACTACCTCATCCCCATATTTATTTGGGTTTATTTATTTATTTATCTTGCACTCCAGTATCTCTATCTGCACATCAAATTTGGACATTCTTCATTCATGTGTTAATGATGACAATTCTGTAATTTATTTGACCACTATAGTCTATTTATTGCTCTACCTCATAACCTTACTGCATTTTTGCACTACATTTTGCACTTTGTATACAGATTTTCTATTGTGTTTTTTTATTGTTTGTTTAATGTGTAACTCTGTGTTGTTATTTGTTGCACTGCTTTGCTTTGTCTTGGCCAGGTCGCAGTTGTAAATGAGAACTTGTTCTCAACTGACCTACCTGGTTAAATAAAGGTAAAATAAAAAAAAATAAAAAAAAATAACGAGCGTCAGCTGTACGCCACCGGTCTCGTATCACGGAGGAGATTGGGAGCATAAGAGGACGAGCGACCAGACCGTCAGTGAGAGAGGACCAGGTCTGGACTTTATGTTGTGGCTTATTGTTTGTTTATTTAATTAAAAGTATTTTTTGTTCGCCGGTTCCTGCCTCCTTCCTTCCCTTTTATGGTTCTTTGTTACACATTGCATGTAAGGTTTTGTTTCTGCTTCATATGCAGTGGCATCTCAATGCTTAAGACCGTTAACTCTGGTACAACAACTTCTTGTACATCGAGGTGGATGCAGAACTCCGACAAACTCTAGCAAAATGTCCTGTTTTACCACACAGTCTGCATTTTGACTGTTTAGCTGGGCATTTGTGATAGTTTTCTAAATGTGATATAGTACCACAGCGGTAGCATGTTTTTGTATTCATTTTTTCTGTGTTGTATTAGATGGCATCTGATGAGAAGCTGCAGATGTCTGACGCCACCGCTGTTCTGCACCATCACGTGAGCCAGTTTGCACCACTTTAACAGACGTTTCAGTGCACTCCATAGCATTAGCTTCAGCTACTGCAGATCCAATTTGTCCCGCGATAGAAAATTGCCTTCTGCAAAATGAGATCCGTTTCCAACAGCAGACGTTCCTGAATGCACAGGAAGCTGTTGCTTCTGCCAACTCCACCGCCTCGATGACTTTGCGGATGGTGGTGGGGCCCCGCATGCTGACTGACGTCCTATATCGTCGGGGTAGGGAACGAAGCAAACGGTCGACTACCTGGAGTGCCGAGGGTTCCCCGGTTAGCATCCAGAGATGTCCCAGCCGTGTTAGTTGGGCAGCCTGGGCTCTTACCGGTATCTGTTCGTCGTAGGTCCACTGGTGAAACTGTTGGGCGGCGCTGACTGGGGACAGCCCTATCCGGGCGAGGATCTCCTGCTTCAGGGTCTCATAATTCTCGCTGGCCGGGGGTTGTAGGGCGAAGTAAACCCGCTGGGCTTCGCCGGTCAGGACTGGTGCCAATATCCTAGCCCACTCGGCTTTGTCCCACAACTCCCGGGTGGCCACGACCTCAAAAGTATGGAGGTATGCCTCGATGTCATCCTGTGCTGTGAGTTTAGTCAGTAGCTGATGAGCGGTGGTTCTCGCGTCCGGCAATGGCACCCGGGTAGCCGCGGCGTCTCTCATCATCCCTAGAGAATTGTTGCTGGCGCGTCACCACCTTGGCCAGTCGATGGATGATTTCCTCCATGGTAGCCCGGAGAGAGAGAGAGAGCAGATATGCATCGTGAAAAACAGAAGATTTGAGCTGTTATTGTCTCGGTACGTGTCGTAGCTTCGTTATATGTGCTCGCATTCTCCACCATTTGTGACCGGCGAAGTAACAACACGTACGCGAGAGTGCAATAAACCACCCCGAAGGGCAACCTTTATTGAATGTCTCAAGGGAGACGAGAGGAAAAAGGAGGTAGGCGCCAACTTCCAGTGGCGGCAGGTGGGGTGACTTGTCTCACTCGCTGTAGCCGCTTTTGAAGTTCCGGGAGGCGTCCTGGTCGTGCACTTCCGGGTTTGTGCGAGAGCGGTCCTACCGGTCGCATCCTTCCGGGTTTGCGCGGGAGCGGTCCTGCCGGTTGTTACTCGTCTGTCCCTGTCGACACAAGAGAGTGTAGCTTAGTACCTTCATGTCTGGGGAGACGTTGCTCACCTTCTGTCTTGCCACAGCGGCTATAATAGCCGCTGAGAAGTCGCTTCCCACGGTAACGATCGGCAGGTGCGCAGTTCTGATTTCCTCCGTCTCCATGGCGACACTGATTGCGCCAGGAGTGACTCGTCACAGATGTGTATTGCCAGAAAACAGACTTCAAGATCACCAGTAAGCACATTTACTTTCTTTATTTGAACCTTACATAGTTCTTCATCGTGAAACCCTTTTCTAACAGGAACGTTAGCGACAATTAATGTTTAGGCGTGTATCTCAATATTCCACATAGATGTGATTGAAAAATATTGACTCATAGTTTTTAATTTCCCTACTATAGCAGTAAATGATGGGATCTGACATTCTTCCAAATTTCTTTCTGTGTGTTCAGCAAAGCAAAGAAATGTATACAGGTTTCAAACAATCTAAGGGTGAGTAAATGATGACAACATTTTCAATTTCGGGTGAATTATCCCAAACACTTACAATATTCCTGTTTGATTAAATGGTGACTTTAAACTCAGAAGAGGTCAAATATATAGTTTAAAATATATATGAAAAATATAGATATAAATGTGTTTGCAGTTTTGGGCTGGCTTTTTACACGAATGACACAAGCAATGGTCGATTCAAATTTGACCAAAACGAACACTATATATATTTAAAACATTTGAAACATGATTGTATTATCCATTTCTAAAATACACCACACAGCCAAATCATTGCTTTGAATCATATGAGAAAACTCTTTCTTTTTTAAAAAACTGTATAATGGAACTTTAACTCAGTATAGACTTTTATATTTATGTGAGCACTAAAAATAAATGGAAGCATGGTACAGATAGAAACTTAGTTAGAAATGTAATTTTAAAGTTTGATTCAGGTAGGCTAATGCCATTCCAACAATACCCGAATATGAAGCACATCCTAATATTGTCTGTACCTTTACTTTTTTAAAACTGGTTTTAGTAGCCACTGATGCATGAAGCCACTGATGCTTGTATATGACTGTAATATCTGAGAAATGGAGGAAACACAAAAGTACATGCATTTATGATATAGAGATTTTTTTGTTCTTATGAAGTGTAAGAGATGATATTGTAGTGTTTTTTTAAGAGGACGTTTGAACATTACATTTACATTAGTATTTTCAAGTAGATTCTGAATTTAGGGGATAGTAGAGAAAAACAGCAGTGACATGCCTACTAAAAACGTAAACAGTTTTATATACACTACAGTTTAAGTACCATCCACAAAATCTATGACAGAAAGTAATGATATTTAAAGTCACCATAAAATCAAACAAATACACAGAGTTGTATTGATTATCACGAATGATTTATCCATGCACAGCATTATTTTTTTCAAAACTCATTTGCACTTGTTATCTTTAGTCAAAAACATTTAGCTCCTCTCCCCCTCTCAACAATAACTCTTCACCACATGACGTCAGCAACAAACAAGAGGTAGGACTATACTGACTGTCCAATGTCCAGGCAATATTATCCCTCCCCTCCTGGCCCGAACCAATCACAAACGGAAGGGCAAAATGAAGCCCGCCCTTATATTTTAAACATTTTCAGGAGCCGTTTCAGATATACGTCACAATACATAAAGGAAGTCAATCACAACTTCCATCTCATGGTGACAAGACTAAATGGCCATTTTTTTAGAAACCCGCGTTTTTCTTTGCTATCCTTTATGACTTATTGCTAGCATAAATAATGTTTACAATGTCACAATCATGAATAATTTGCAGTCTTATCAGTTTTACAGTAAATAAAACAATAATTCAAGAATATTCAATAATTACATGTAAAGGCGTATTTTTAGTTTTGCATGAGAATAGCGTGCACTAAATATAGCTTAAAAAGTAAACCTACGTGCAAACATTTATCACTTTTATGACAAGTGCCATATGATCTCTGGAGTGGCTTTGTACTGTTGTCTTTTATATTCTTAATGATGCAGTAGTCAATAGTGATTAATGTCAATGCTTCCACCATTTCTCTGTCAACCCTTTGTGTTTCACTTGACCGTGACTCCCCAACTTTCTTCACCTTCACCAGAATTCATTTACTTTTGCGGTTTAATTCATAAGGATCTGACTGAATAATATTCCGTATACAGTAAATCGTGGTTACATATGTTTTCACGAACAAACAGTTACAAAACATACATACTTTTGTATTGTTCAGATGACATACATTGATTATTTGTGCTACGCTTTGAAATGAGTAGAAGCAACTGAAATAACATTACTCATCTCAGATTGACTTTTAGCTTCTTTTAAACAAACCAGACATTAAACCGCAGGATGGTGAATAGATGCCCTGAGAAATTGCGATGAATAATTAAAAACCATCTTTACAAAATCTTTGCAAGAGTTTTAATGATTTTTTATAGGGGCTGTAAATTGTTCCACATTACATTTTATGACCAGCCATCATAACAAACCTCTATTTACAGACTGTTTAA
The DNA here is from genome assembly GCF_947034865.1 of Barbatula barbatula. Classification (NCBI taxonomy): domain Eukaryota; kingdom Metazoa; phylum Chordata; class Actinopteri; order Cypriniformes; family Nemacheilidae; genus Barbatula; species Barbatula barbatula. The sequence continues at coordinate 11,842,057 of NC_136772.1, forward strand.
TTGACCTTTCCATTGAATTCCCAGGAAACGGTCTCCCCCGGCAACAATGACTCATACAAGCGTGCTCAAGGATTCGTCTAATGGCGCGGCACTTACAACTTTAAATGCACAAACAAACACGACAGAGTCGCGGTAGCAGATAACCATCGAGACGGGTGAAGTCAAGCAACCCGAGGCTGTTGTTAAAATGGCCAGTCGCCTGATTCATGTGCTGTGTCCAATTTGCTCTTGTGGGATTAGTCTAGCTGGCCTCTAATAGCGTGGTGTTTGCTATTAGCCCGGGTACCCAAAGGTCTCCGCTCATTTCGGCTCTGGATAAATGAAGCTGATTACGGCTCATATTTATCCCAAACTCCACATCTATTGGCATGTAAATCAAAATGTAAATGAGGTGAGGTGGATTGGTTGGCATGTTGTAAATATTCAAATTGTGAGAGCTCAGGCTGTAATCAGTGCTAAATTGTCAGTGGAGGAGAAGAGAGGAGGTCTACCATTATTAAATTGCATCTCTTAATTCAGAAATTACAAATGCGCGTTGAGGCGTGCCGCACAAAATCTACTTTATTTATCTCTTATCCTATTCACGTTCTAATGAAATCGAAATGAGGGCAGCTGCGACAGTGACAAATTGTGTTAATTAATAACCCTGTTTGTGGGTTTATTCCGTGATGGTTTCTCAGCGAGACGTGACGTGTAACAGGATCTACAAATGATCAGAATAGAAACCAAAATTGTAACATGAGAAACCGTACAATGTGTGCTTAATGCTTGCCTGATAAACAAACAAATAAATAAGACGAATGCAGGTCTGAGCAGATGCTGGAGTCGGTCCGGGCGGTAATACAGGAGAAACCAGCAACACCTGTCACCCATTAATCGCCATCACGAGGGAGAACCAAGGAAACATTAGAAGCCGAGGAAGGTGAAAATGTGCACCATTCAAAGACTTTACGGTCTTCTTGTTATAGTTTATTGTAATTATATGAAAAAGTGTACATGTGTTGTACTGTAGCTCAACTGTAGGGTATTGCGTTATCAGCATGAGTTAATTTTCAAGGTTATGGGGTCAAATATCAATGAAAAACACATTCAATTCATATCCAAAGTCACTTAGGAGAAAAGTGTACCAATGCATAAATGTAAGGTGTTATCTTTAGTAATGACCTTTTTATAATAAGCAACACTTTATGCTATGGCTGCATAATGTAGTATTGTTTCAGTGCAAATGTAGTGGAATATAAAGAAAATCGCCAATTATCAATAATATGTAGACATTACTAGATGAAAACACAAATGCACTTTGGTTTAAATTATGATTATAATCTCAAAAAAATCTGGCAAGGTTGCAAATTGCAACCAACCGCTCGCTCCACCCCTCCCTTTCGAAACACTAGCGGGCAGAACATGGCGAATTACACGCAAGGGTGTGTAGATAGAAATAGCTAATTCTAAGGTAATAAAAACATAATGCTTTATTGTGTAAGCTCTTTATACAACTCTGAAGACAAAGCTATGTACTTATATTATATTTCATTTCTATCAATAGATCATCCCAAAAATAACACACTGGACCTATAAGAGACAATTTCAGCGACAGTGTTTTATTTTTAAATATAGCATTTATAGGTATGGGTTTAGGTAAAATTATAATTTTTTTTGTTTAATTCTGTGGACTACTAGCAATATTTAGACTAAATTTCCGAATAAAAATATTGTTTCTATTTGCATGTATTTGCAGAAAATTTAAACTTGAGAAACGGGTCAAAACAACAGTAATCTTTGTAAATTTATTAAGGAGCTGATAAAAATATATTTTTATGTGATAACATCGGTTATCATGTGTCTTGTCATTCTGTCAGTCTTTTACATTGCTGTTGGATAACTTGTCCAACAGCAGGGGTGTAAAATACACAGATGTATCGATTCATTTTCTAACAATATGATGCATCGATGCCACATGTAAAATATCGATATGAGGTTATTTTGACACTCTCCGTGTCCCCATTCCTCTCGATTGAAATTCATTGAATTTCAACAGACTAAAATTTATTGGAATGGCCACAACACATCTAGAGAATTAGGAATGGACTCTTAATTTTTTTGTGGCTGTATATATTGAATCTTTGTGTAATATTGCATTGCATCTTGAAATGTCTGTCAGAGTTGTGAGAATCCAGAATTCTCTGTGTCCCATCTATTTCAACATTGCAAGTACAGATATATGTTTTGTCTAACCGATCTCTATTATGACGGCGTGCTCAGTACACGTTGACCTAACCAATGTCAGATTTATTGTGTTATCTTGTTATTGTGTGAGATGTTCAGATATAAGTGATATGTTCGTCACTTCCTTACTTATATATATATATATATATATATATATATGCATATGTATATATACTGAACCCATCTTTAGTAAACTTTGACTTTGAGTGAACTACACTTCTTGGTCCCCGAGCTCGGTTCCTCTGATTGCACCGTCGACTAGACCCTTCAACTCATGAAAGCTGTATACCTAGACAAAGTAATAATCTTACAAGAGTCAAGCGCAGTGAAATAAATTGCAATAATGAACATGCAGAATATTGTTTTGTACACAGATGGAAATATCGAGAATAATATAGGACACATTATGATCAGAACTGTTTCAATTCTGAGAAAATGTATTTTCCATCAACCTGTTCACATCTACAACACTGCTTGTGTGCTGTGTAGGGCTGAGTGAAAATGCCTGTTTTCTTGTATAAATTAAACAAACAGCAGCGTGACTACAGTATAATAAAAGAATGGGCTCTGTTTTCCGTTTTGTCACAGATAGGAACGGTTAAAAATACTGATATTTCAAGAAAATAAATAAAAGTTCAAAAGAAAATCAGAGGTTAAATATTTACTTTTTTAATCTGCAGTAAAAATTGCCAGTCCACAAAATATTGGTTGAAAATATTAGTTGTTGTCTTGCATTTGAATCTGTTCAAAACAGTTGTAATGTATACATTGACATTTAAGTCAAAGTTGTTAAATAAAAAAAGTATCTGTCAAAAAGACACTTTTCCACCAAGCATTCAGTTAATGCATAGTAAATAAATAAATATTAATGAACAGCAGCTACACTAATTAGTCCCTTTCTGCCTTCCTCCCCCGCCTCGGGATGCCCAGATGAACGTCATATGCCCATACCTAACTAGAGATTACACCAGCTCCAGCAGAACATCCTGTGCCATCCTCCTGCGAGACCCTGCCGACTGACTGACCATCACAGCTCCAGTTTCAGGCAATTCCATCCACAACCAAGAGCAAAGATGGACTACTTGTCACATTAATACTAAATTTACAATACTAAGTATTCAATGCTAAATTTACATCACATGACATCAGTTTGAAGTTTCATTTTACCATTAAAATTTTTCCTGCTTCTAACATTCCTCTGTTGTCTGATATCGATCACAAAATAAGACAAAATTAGACCCAAACAGCTTCAACAAATGAAATGTCCTAAATCGCAACTAATAAACTCTCTCCATCTTTCCTAAACATTTACTCAGTAACTTTTAATCAAAGTCACCGAGTGCAGCTGTGACACACCAGAGGGGAGTTTTTTTCTCCGTTTATTTATCATTGGAGTTTGGGTTCCTCGCCACAGGGCGGTGTTGGCTTGCTCGCCGGGAGACTGCTTTCATTAGATATAATTTATTTGAATGATCTTGCTTGCTCTATAAACACCATGCGCAATATTTTTACCTTTTCTGTGTTTTTCTCATTTTCTTATTTTCTCCTGTAAAGCTGCTTCGGAACAATGCACATTTTGAAATGCGCTTTATAAATTAAATTGAATTGAATATTACATTTGTCCAGCTGCCATTCTTATTATTAAGCTATATTATGCAAATGTAATTTATTTCAATTTTCATGTTGTTCATATTGGTATAAAAAATTTAATTTAAATGAAAATTCTATTTTTGCAAGGATTAAGTACAAAATATGTTTGCCATTAGATATAAACAAGGTCATAGTCAGGTATATTTAAGAATATTGAGCAAAACAAAAAAAGATTGTGTTGTTGTATTACTTTTGTCCCAAATGTCAGGGTCAAAAGTAACAATGTGCAGCTAATCTTCAAAGTAAAATGATACTGAAGTTGTATACCACCTACTATTGATTGACCACATTTGTGAGTTACTGAACACAGCAAAAATATATGTCTAAAATACATTATTTTCTAATTAAAATTTTCACAAAAATCATCATAGGTAAAAGGAAACGTCTCGGGTTACTTGCTGTAACCCTGTTCCCTGAAAAAGCGGGAACGAGATGCTGCGTTTCAAACGCTATGGGAGAACGTCTTTGTTCGACCGGTTGTGAAGCACGTGTGTCAAACACGCCAAAAATTATTTTGGCTTTAAATAACCTCGGCAGGTAATTTGGTTAATTACACCATCACCTGCAGGTTATAAATACGCGTGGCGCGAACGCGTCTTCAGGTTCCAATTTTGTCTGAAAGGATGTCCGGCACGCCTACAGTGCGGCATTGAGGCGCAGCATCTCGTTCCCGCTTTTTCAGGGAACAGGGTTACAGCAAGTAACCCGAGACGTTCCCTATCAAAAGCTACACTTGATGCTGCGTTTCAAACGCTATGGGAACGAGAATACCAACGCCGCCGCACTGGAAGTGTCTGGACCCCCCAAGGTGTGGTATGTGTGCACAAGCCAAGAGAAGGCATCAGACGTGACTCTGGGATGTAGACTCCAGGACTTGTGAGCCTGGAGTAGCGTGGACATCCAGACTATAAAATCTGACAAATGTGTGCGGAGAGGACCAGCCCGCCGCATCACACACTTGCTGCAAGGGGACACCTCTTGCTAAGGCCATAGAAGATGAAACCCCCCTTGTTGAATGGGCTCTGATACCCAGAGGTGAAGTTTGGCCTCGCGCCTCATAGGCCAGAGCAATAGCATCCCTTACCCAATGTGACATTGTTTGCCTGGTGGCAGCCGCCCCTTTGTTGCGGCTCCCATAACATATGAAAAGCTGCTCCGATTTACGCCACTGGCTAGTGCGGTGGATATAATTCTGAAGAGCACGTACTGGACACAGTAAGTGTAATCGTTCCTGCTCCGACGTCGTGAACGGCGGAGGACAGAAGGCCTCAAGAACAACCGGATGCACGGTGGAGAACGGAACTTTAGGCAGATAACTCGGGTGAGGATGCAGAATAGCTTTGACCATCCCAGGGGCAAATATTAAGCAGGACGGTGAGGTCGAGAGCGCCTGCAAATCTCCAATTCTCTTAAGAGAGGTGATTGCCATTAGAAAAACCATCTTAAAGGTCAGAAGCCTAATAGGTGCTGACTCCATAGGTTCAAAAGGGGCGCTAACCAGACCCTCGAGCACTATTGCTAAGTCCCATGATGGAACAGTCCGTCTAGAAGGAGGCATTAGCCGCCTCGCTCCACGAATAAAGCGGGCGACTAAAGGGTGTTTTCCCACAGAAACCCCATCAATCAGGGCATGGCAAGCTGAAATAGCGGCCACATAAACCCTGAGAGTACCGGGTTTTGTCCCTGAGGACAGTTTCTCTTGCAGAAACTCCAGCACTGAAACAATCTGGCAGTGAATTGGGTCTGCATGGTGTACCATGCACCATCTTTCAAAAACGCTCCATCTAAGGGCGTAGCTCCTTCTAGTGGAGGGAGCCCTAGCACTTAAAATAGTCTCTATTACATCAGGCGGAAGCCCTGAACCTCTCAGCTGGTGCCCTTCAGGGGCCAGACATGGAGGTTCCACAGCTCGGGATGGGGATGAAACACCGTCCCTTGTGCCTGAGACAAAAGATCTCTCCTGACTGGGATCGCCCATGGCGTGTCGTCGAGGAGGGATATTAGGTCCGAAAACCAAATTCTGGTTGGCCAACGGGGAGCTATCAATAAGAGGCGACACCCCTGTTGACGGACCTTCGCTAGGACTCCCGGGAGCAGAGCTATCGGAGGATATGCGTAAAGACGCAGTCTGGGCCACGTGTGGGCCATCGCGTTCAGACCCAGGGGAGCTGGATGACTCAGAGAGAAGAAGAGGGGACATTGTGCTGTCTCCTGTGTAGCAAAGAGGTCCACCTCTGCTTCGTAAAATCTTTCCCAGATTTGTCTCACTATCTCGGGGTGGAGTTTCCATTCCCCGTTCGTCACAGCTTGTCTGGACAGAAAGTCTGCTCCCACATTCATATGCCCCGGGATGTGAATCGCTCTGAGGGACAGGAATTTGCCCTCTGCCCAGGGCAGGATCTGCTGGGCCAATTTGTTCAGGTGGCGCGACCGCAGCCCACCCTGGTGATTTATGTACGAGACTACTGAAGTGTTGTCCACCCGCACTAGGACATGGTAGCCTCGTAACTGCCGGAGGAAGTATTTCAGGGCCAGAAATACAGCCATCATTTCTAGGCAATTTATGTGCCAATCGAGAAGATGACCTCTCCAGATCCCTTGGGCTGGACGGCCATCTAAAACCGCACCCCAACCCGTGAGGGAAGCGTCTGTCGTTAACATCCTGCGACGACAACACGGACCGAGAGTGGGACCTAGAGTCAGAAACCGAGGTCTGAACCACATAGAAAGGGTGCGAAGCCCCTGGCGCGTCACCCTTATTTGCCTCTGGGGGTTGGCCCTTGGATGAAACCCCCTGGCTCTGAGCCACAACTGAAACGGTCTCATGTGCAGGAGGCCCAGAGGTATTACTGTGGAAGCCGCCGCCATGAGACCTAGAACTCTTTGAAAGTGATGATTTGTCACTCTCTGGCCTAACCTGATGCTCCTCAGGGTGTTCTGAATGGATTCGACACGTGCAGGTGACAGTTGTGCCTGCATTGCGATCGAGTCCCATATAACCCCCAGATACGTTGTATTCTGTGTAGGGGAAAGAACGCTCTTCTTGACGTTGAGTCTTAACCCGAGAGTCTCGAGATGAACTAGGACGACATCCCGATGTCGAAGCGCTATCTCCCGAGACTGAGCTAAAATCAGCCAGTCGTCTATGTAATTCAAAATGCGGATGCCCTGGAGTCGCAGAGGAGCCAGAGCTGCATCCATGCACTTTGTGTATGTGCGGGGTGACAAGGCTAGGCCGAATGGAAGAACCCGATACTGGTAAGCTTCGCCCCCGAAAGCGAACCTCAGGAATTTCCTGTGTTGTGGCAAGATCTCTATGTGAAAGTATGCGTCTTTGAGATCGATCGTCACGAACCAGTCGTGACACTGAATTTGAGACACAATCATCTTGATTGTCAACATTTTGAACTTGTGTGTCTTTAGGTAGCGGTTCATTCCGCGAAGATCTAGAATTGGACGCAACCCCCCATCCTTCTTGGGAACTAGAAAATACCGGCTGTAATAGCCTGACATTCTGTCTGATAGGGGAACACGTTCTATGGCCCCTTTGTCCAGCAGAGTTTGTAACTCTTGTGTCAACAGATGTGCTCGCTCCGGTTGGACGGAAGTGGAGACCACTCCGTTGAAACGCGGAGGACGATATGCAAATTGAATTCTGTAGCCTTTGGCAATAGTTCTTTCTACCCATGGAGAGATACCTGGCAGTAGTTTCCACGCTGCCAGCTTCTCTGAAAGGGGTATAAGTGTTGACACTTCCTCTAGTTGGGGGGATGCCAGACGTTCGGCGTCCTGAATCATGGCAGGAGACGACCGAACATTTAGCATTTTTGAGACCGCCAATCCCCGAAACGCCGGTGGCGGCGGAGATTGCACAGCGGCCCTGTGAGGGTGCCGAAGAGGAGCCTCTAATTTCTCTTGGAATTTTAAGCACCCCTCCCTGGGGGGGCACACCCCCACAGTCCCGGGCACACTCATCTCAGGGTCTCTTCTTTTTAGAGGAGATGGACTGCCTCAAGTCCGGCCTCCCCGAGGTGGCCTGAGGGGCACGGTGGGCCGCTCCCCTGCCTCTTTGAGGGGGGGCGCGATTCGCCACACTCTGCCTGACGACCTCACGTCTCAGGTAGACCGGACCCACCCGAGACTGTGTGCCTGGCCGGGACTGGGGAACTGGTCCAGAGTGGGTGGCCGACACTCCAGACGCTTGAGCACGACGGGGGAGATACCTCACGAAAGCCTCCTCGTGTTTTCTCGCCTCCCTGAACCTGGTGACTACGGTATTAACCGCATCACCAAACAGTCCAGAAGGCGAGATCGGGGCATCAAGGAGGAACGCACGGTCCCGGTCCCTGATGCCCGTGAGGTTCAACCACAGGTGTCTCTCCGTGGTTACCAACGCAGCCATTGAACGGCCGATGGCACGGGCCGTCTGCTTGGTCGCACGGAGAGACAAATCTGTGGCCCGGCGTAGTTCTGAGAACGCCGTTTCATCGATCACCCCGTCCGTGCTCACGTCATGCAGCAGGTCAGCCTGATATGCCTGCAGAACCGCCATGGTGTGCAGGGCAGCACCAGCCTGACCGGCTGCCTGAAAAGCCTTCCCCACCAGCGCAGATGTAACCCTGCAAGGCTTGGTAGGGAGAGAAGGCTTTTTCAGGGATGATGATGTCCCAGGGGAGAGATAACTTGCCAGTGTCTCTTCCACACGGGGCACCATCGTGTACCCTCGTGATTTCGCGCCGACAATAGTCGAATAAATCGACGTTGACGGCACGAAAACACGGGAGGAATGAGGTCTCTGCCATGACCGAGAAATCTCGGCGTGGAGATCCTCAAAAAATGGGAGAGCCCGACTTTTGGGCTCCTCCCCTTGGCCACCCGACAGATATCTGTCGTCTAATTTTGAGTGTCTGGGGATCTCTTGTTCCTGCGGCCAGTCGAGCTTTAGACGGTCGACTGCATTTGTCACCGCCCCGAGCAGCTCATCTAACGCTTTTGCGTCACGAGAGGAGCGCCCCGAGGCGGCGCTCTCCAAGCCCGCAGAAACAAGAGATGCCTCGTCCTCAGCCCGATCCGAAGAAGTGCCGAGGCACGCTTCGGAAGCGGACGCGAGGACGTCGCGGCTCGGCGAGTGCATGGGAGAAACGGCTTCCGTCTCCCGTGCCTCGGCTACATTGAACCGCGAACCCCAGCTCGGGGGAGAGACGGCTCGATCGCTCTTAAAGAATGAGCGCCGAGCACGGAGAACCTGGATGTCGAACACATCACAGAGTTCGCACAGTCCCTCCAGTCCCATGGTGGCATGATCAACCCCCAAACACTCAAAACAGAATTCATGTCTATCCAGTCCGTCCAGCTGTCTCTGACACGGAGGCACACATCTCCGTTCTGGAGTAGACATGATCCTTTATTTTATTTTAATTCGTAACTTAAAGAAACCCTTTGGGGCTTATAAGTACAAACTAATATTGCTTTCGCTTTCGCTTTCACTTTGCTTTTGCTTTGCTTTGCTTTTGCTTTGCTTTCGCCTTGCTTTCGCTTTCACACGCACACATGCATACAATGCGGTCCTTGAAGACAAAAGAACCTGAAGACGCGTTCGCGCCACGCGTATTTATAACCTGCAGGTGATGGTGTAATTAACCAAATTACCTGCCGAGGTTATTTAAAGCCAAAAGAATTTTTGGCGTGTTTGACACACGTGCTTCACAACCGGTCGAACAAAGACGTTCTCCCATAGCGTTTGAAACGCAGCATCAAGTGTAGCTTTTGATAGGGAACACAAAGCACAGTATATGGTGTTTATATAACAAGTTAAATTATTCTAGTAATACTATCTAATAAATGCTCTCCCGGTGGTTTACTTAGCATATTTAGCATGAAGTGAATGCTTGGCTGAAAATATGTGTCTTTAATCTAGATTTAAATTGGGCGAGTGCGTCTTATCCTCGAATAGTGTCGGGAAGGCTATTCCAGAGTGAAGGTGCTAGGTATGAGAAAGCTCGACCCCCTTTGGTGGATTTAGTTATTCTAGGTGTAATCAAAAATACTGAGTTTTGAGATTTTAGAGAATGTGATGGGTTGTAGTGTGATAGAAGCTCTGTTATGTAGGTGGGGCTAAACCGTTTAAGGCTTTATAAGTGATTAAAAGAACTTTAAAGTCAATACGATACTTAATGGGTAGCCAGTGAAGGGTTGATAACATTGGGGTTATGTGATCGTATTTTCTGGACCTGGTAAGAACTCTGGCAGCTTCATTTTAAACTAACTGTAGTTTGTTTATTGATGATGCAGGACAACCACTAAGTAGAGCATTACAGTAGTCAAGTCTTGATAAACTTCTCTGCGTCAGCAACAAATAGAAGATTTTCTGATTTGGCAACATTTCTAAGGTGGAAGAAGGCTGTTTTTGTGACATTTGATATGTGATTTCGAAAAGACAGGTTGCTGTCTGATATAACGCCTAGATCTTTAACTGTATTAGTTGGTGTAACAGTACAGCCTTCAACTTGCAGGTAATAATCCCAAATATTTTACTTTAAAAGAAGGAAATTACAAGTCATCCAATGTTTTATATCTTCGATGCACTCTGACAATTTGGATTGCTGGGCAGAATCATTTGGTCTTGATAAGATATAAAGATGGGTATCATAACTACATAACATTGGAAGCTAATTCCATGTTTTCTTATAATGTTTCCAATAGGCAGCATGTATAGGGAGAATAGCAAGGGTCCTAAAGCCGATCCCTGAGGTAATCCATAATTTACTTGTGTCAGATTTGATGATTCTCCATTTACATGGACAAATTGATGTCCGTTTTATAAGTAATATCTGAACCATTGTAGTGCCTGTCCCTAAATACTGGTATAATTGTGTAAGTGATCTAGAAGTATGTTATGGTCTACAGTATCGAATGCAGCACTAGGAGTGAGATTTTATTCATGGACCAGAACTAAATAAAATGTTGTATTTACATTTAATATAATTTACTCTCCCAAAGCCACCTGTAAAGAAAGTAAAGAAAAACATTGCTTTTAATCTATTTGAGACTGCTGTTGCTAAGAAAAGTAAATGAATGTTCTCTTACAGCTGTGCTTTGGGTGTTTGATAATCACAGTTATTTCTATGTTTTCTGGGGCCTAATAAGAGCAAATGATGCTTTTCTAAACATTGTACCATTAATAATCATCTATCGGGAGAGCTCTTTAAATTAAATATGGGACACGATCTTTAAAAATGACTGAACACCTCAATATGCAGGCCCCTAAGAAACCTTTAATGTTATTTGCTCTCACAATGCTTAGAAAAGGTCTGTCTACAAGAATGATGTTTAACTATACCCATCATGGCCTTTCACAGGTTTGTGAAAAACAATGTTCAATTCTCTATTACTTAGAGAAAAAAACATGCTGTTATCATAGTCTCAGGCATTAATTCCATAAATAGGACTTGGATAAACACACAGCATAAAAATAGTCAAAAAAGCTATTCTTTGAAACAAATAAAATCAGTAGCTCCCTAAAACATAGAGAACACAATTGGTATGCCTGTGGCCCACCCGATTTGTCCCAGATTCCTCTGAGAGGACAGAAGGGTGACATAATGCAGACAGGTGTGACCGCCACAGCCAGCTGTGACCTGAAGGTGCTGCTTGGTCCTCCGGGGCTGACAGTAGCCTGGCAGACCACCAGACAATCAGAACAGGAGTAGACCAAGTGACCCCACCCAACCCCACCTGCAGGGGTCTGGAGAGTCCACAGGCCACCCTGAGCTCCTGCCTGCCTGGATTTACTCCAGCCCCTGTCAGGTGCACCAGCTGCTTGGCCCCTTTAAGCTGGGCGGTCCATCTGTGGCCAGGTCTGGATTTGATATATCACTCAGTATTGTTAGATTTAATGCTGTAATTTAGTTTGCGGTGTCACATTTTTCTTTTGCTGTCATGATGTGTGGCAGACCGGGGTAACCATTGCTGTTGCCCTTTGTCTGGTATTTGTATTGCAGCAATAAATTGGAGATCATATGTAGCACTGTCTCACATTTATATGGCTTAAGGCTTCACTAATACAAGCAATAATTTAAAGTACATAAAATGATGATGTGTTGCGGAGTAAATTAAACGAACGTCACAGAAGGTTCTTTGTGGTGATTTTTTTTAATTTAGAATATAAAAAAGGTTCTTTAAAGATCCTTTAACTAAATGGTTCTTCAACCAAAAATGTTTCTTCAATGGCTTCGCTGTGAAGAATCTTTTAAGCCCCTTTATATTTAACAGTGTAGTTTTGTACTTAACTTCTATAAATGGTGTCTCAAAATAGTACGGTTGAGTACATCTAGATTTCTTAATTCTATCTTAAGAAGTGGCTTTATGTTTTTTTGTTGTACAAAATTAGTGTGTGAAAACGACATCTGTCATAATTTACTCACCATGTTCCAAACCTGTATAAATGTCTTTGTTCTGCTGAACAAAAAGGAAGATGTTTGGTAGAATGACAGTAACCAAACAGATTTCATCCCCCATTTACTGCCATAGTAGGGAAATTAAATACTATGGGAATCGATGCTGGATGAGATCTGTTTGGTTACTGACATTCATTAAAATATCTTCCTTTGTGTTTAACAGAACAAAGAAATTTAGACAATTTGAGTGCGAGTAAATGATGACAGAATTTTCATCCCTTTAAGTGTATTATAGCGTAGGTTTTTTGCAATGCTTTGCCGGCTGAAGTATTCTGATGTTCATAATTCAAATCTACAAAATAAACAAAAATGTCCTTAATACACAGATCTAGATAAAAGCATTCTGTATTTACAAGTAACTGTATTATTCTGCAATAAATGATAGTATTACTACACTTATTTTATGTAAATTTCAATATTTTGTAGTATTAACTTTCATAATTAGATAAATCGTAGCAAATACTCACATACGCACAGGAGAAAAAAATGGAAAGACAGTGTCTAGGAATGTTTGTTTAGTATAGTAGCTACTACAGTAGAAGATTCTCACCTAGAAACTAATTCAAATATGCAACAAATTTCATTACAACATTTAGAAAAAGTGAAATGTAAGGCTTACTTTAAAATGTGAAACTAAAACGGGCAGTAGGCGTCGTAGTCAGGGAATCATTCGACCGTTTCATTTAAAATGACCAATTTATTCATGAATGAAGCAAGCGTCTGAATCATTATCTCATCAGAGTCGTTCAGGATTCATTTCCTAGAGAAACCCTGCAAAAAGACAGATGTTAGGGTTCAAATTAAAGTTAATGTGCATATACAACATTTCTTACGGGACTGTACTACAGTTTAAAAAATAGAGCGGCATTGCAGGTATTTTGAAGCTTTACCATTGCGATGCTATAGTAGTACCGATACATTTTTCACCTGGGTTAGATTTTTGTTGGCCTAGATTTTCTGTTTTTTTATTATATATCTTAAATCCAAACTTAAATTTCAACTTTTATGAGGATTTTAGGTGGTCTGTACAAATTGTGAGTACTGGTTTAGAAAAATATATTAAGCCTGCTATGAAAAAAATCAATTGTTCTCACTAATACTATATAATAAAACAAACTTCTGTTTGAAACCCATGCTCCTCCATCGAGGTTATGTGCTTTCCCATGATGCACTGTGATCTTGCCCTCTGTCTCTTTCACTAATGGGCTCACATTCCCGCACTAAAGCCAATTAAAAATTGAGCACAAAGTTTCCCGGAGAGTCAGAAGCTTCCTGAATTGAAGCCAGCGAGCTGAAATCAACAATGCTGATGAACGGAACACTATGACTGCATGCTGTGAGGACGCAGAGTCTTGCTTGCATCTTAGTTTTGACACATATCAAAGAGTCATTTAATCTTAATTACCTGATGCAGAAAGAGAGAAAACCAGACATGATCAGGATATAGTTTTCGTCTTTCATACTGTATTGCAATGTAAATGAAATGGCAAGTATTTGTGTTTTTTTGCTCAAAAGGAAACAATATATTTTATTGAACTTAACCCATCGTGAAAAGATTTCCTCTATATACACTCACCTAAAGGATTATTAGGAACACCATACTAATACTGTATTTGACTCCCTTTTGCCTTAATTCTACGTGGCATTGATTCAACAAGGTGCTGAATGCATACTTTAGAAATGTTGGCCCATATTGATAGGATAGCATCTTGCAGTTGATGGAGATTTGTGGGATGCACATCCAGGGCACGAAGCTCCCGTTCCACCACATCCCAAAGATGCTCTATTGGGTTGAGATCTGGTGACTGTGGGGGCCATTTTAGTACAGTGAACTCATTGTCATGTTCAAGAAACCAATTTGAAATGATTCAAGCTTTGTGACATGGTGCATTATCCTGCTGGAAGTAGCCATCAGAGGATGGGTACATGGTGGTCATAAAGGGATGGACATGGTCAGAAACAAGGCTCAGGAAGGCCGTGGCATTTAAACGATAAAGTGTTTCAAGAAAACATCCCCCACACCATTACACCACCACCACCAGCCTGCACAGTGGTAACAAGGCATGTTGGATCCATGTTCTCATTCTATTTATGCCAAATTCTGAATCTACCATCTGAATGTCTCAACAGAAATCGAGACTCATCAGACAAGGCAACATTTTTCCATCTTCAACTGTCCAATTTTGGCGAGCTCGTGCAAATTGTAGCCTCTTTTTCCTATTTGTAGTGGAGATGAGTGGTACCCGGTGGGGTCCTCTGCTGTTGTAGCCCATCCGCCTCAAGGTGGTGCGTGTTGTGTCTTCAAATGCTTTGCTGCATACCTTGGTTGTAACGAGTGGATATTTCAGTCAAAGTTGCGCTTTTATCAGCTTTAATCAGTCGGCCTATTCTCCTCTGACCTCTAGTATCAACAAGGCATTTCCGCTCACAGGACGGTCGCATACTGGATGTTTTTCCCTCTGTAAATCATAGAAATGGTTGTGCGTGAAAATCCCAGTAACTGAGCAGATTGTGAAATACTCAGACCGGCCCGTCTGGCACCAACAACCATGCCACACTCAAAATTGCTTCGATCACCTTTCTTTCCCATTCTGACATTCAGTTTGGAGTTCAGGAGATTGTCTTGACCAGGACCACACCCCTAAATGCATTGAAGCAACTGCCATGTGATTGGTTGATTACATAATTGCATTAATGAGAAATTGAACAGGTGTTCCTAATAATCCTTTAGGTGAGTGTATACATTATAGATAGGGAATCGTTATGCAAGTGAAACTTTAAAATGCCACTTAGCCCTGTATATTCTTACATACTTCATCTGTCTTTTTGTTTTTCTTCATCATTTGAAAAAACATTAATAAATTAAGGAACACATTTTCCTTAAAAGGCCTCTAGCTCATACGCGGATTAAAAAGAGATCTCTGCATTAGATGGGTCACACTATACCATTATGATTAAAGGCGATGTTCAACATCCTCTCATATATCTGTTTTAACTGATCTACTTTTTGTGCTAGCTTTTTTTGTGTCGATGAAGAACGTCTCCCCTCATCTGACTTAACCTTCCAGAGCAAAGAGACACATCACCTAGCAGCAGGTGCACAATAACCTCCTTATGCCTAAAACTTATTGGAATGCAGGGGAGGATGCAACCTTGGGATAAAATAGAAGGGAGTATCCGAGAGAACCAGTGACTCAGAGAATTGTAAAAGGGCAAACGGCCCAGCTGCCTCAAGGGGGGAAACAGGGAAGCTGATTGTCCGTTCCCACCCTCTGCGGAGGAGGAGCAATGCACACAGATTATTAAGACATCCTTGGTATTGATGGAAGGAAGACCTTGGGAGATGGATGTGGCTTTGTATGTGCGTGTTAGATGTTGACTGCTAGTGCCAGAGATGAAAGTGATTTCACCATCAGTCTGCATAAACAAACACAATAGCCTGGAATAGTCAATATTAAACAGCGGAGAAAAGATTTAGTCTGGTGTGTATTCAGTCAACCTGTTTTGGAAAAAGTCACTGGGGCTATTGACAGAACCTGTAATTTGATGATGAAAAACAAAAAATACACATTTAGAGATTAGTAACTTCCATTTCCTCAAATACAACTGGCTGGCAAATTGCATTGTGACAAAAAAATACAAATCATGGTGTCTAAGAACGTCTTGTATTAGGTGTCAAAAGTATTAAATGTGAAACATTTAGTGAGGAAACTGGATTGGATTTCTACGGTTATCATAAACAGTTTCATTTTTATTAGTCCAGGTACATCAGCTGCATGATGCTACATATAGATAGAGAAAAAAAAGTATAACTTTAATTTCTTAAATGTATTTCTTGAAAGATGAATTGAACGTTTAGAGAGAGAGCTAATAGTCAGCAAAGAGATGTGCCTTTAGGAATTATGAGGTAATTTTCTGAGCATGTCAAACATTCCTGTTTTTTATAAACCGTGTTAAATTTTTGTGTGGAAATATATTCACATACATTAAATCAAAGGTTGCCAGTTAGCTATACCAGTGTTATGAGCTTTGGGTTAATTGTGACTGGTCATGAATCATATGAATTTTGGAAGCAGCGTGAATCTGGCAATGAAAATTTCAGAACTTTGGTTTCTGATCATCTCAGATGTGTGGAAGTTGATGTCAGGCCGCACTGTGCTTATTAAAGCTTAATACGAAACCATAATTTTTACAATCATGTCTTTTTTTTTTAAGGAATATACTATACAACCTGATCTCACAGCAATTGATAACTATGTTTATGAATTTGTACATTTTGTACAACTTACTAATTCATATGAAAAATCTAACATCAATGGCGCCAAAGCAGATCGTAATAAAATGTATGACTGAGACCGTACGAATTCATACGAACATGCCAAAATTAGCCACATTGTAAAATAGTTGTGTTTTTGCTGTGAGATTGTTTTGGGAAAAATCACAGGCATCCAACACATTGTCACTCCAGGCGAGTATCTGTATTCATTCAGTTAACACCAATTTGCTGGTAATGGTGATATTTTATGCATTCTTATCTCTGTGATGAAAGTTATCGCCTACTGACATGAATCATCATGTTTTTGGTCCTCCTCGCTTGTCTAACATTAGCCCGCTAACCCGCAGCATCAGCTTGCATTCAACAGCATTCTTATACATTTCTCAAGGCTACTTTAAACGTTAAAAGGGTGAGGGTTGAGGTTCGGGTCAGGTGGTATAAATATGCAAGTATTTCTATACTTTCACCATTCTCTATTGATAGACTGTAATTGTAGTTTACCAGTTTGAGAACAGGATCATGGAACTGCATATGCATTTTTAGACTGTTTATTACCTCGGCAGGACTGTTAAATCAAGACTTTGATGCAGGACAAACAACCAATCAGGATGCAGCTTCTAAATAACTGATTTAATTTAAACTGAAAATTGGGAATAAAGAACCCTTTCCCAATACTTGACGTCTCCATGGAGGGTGCCATTACTGCGAGTGACTTCCTGTTTGATGCTCCGCACTTCCATTTTGTATTTGTTACTATGTTAAAGGAATTTTTTGTTAATGGTTGCGGTAAAAGGCTGTCACAACAGCCACAGAAAGCTCAGAAAACCTTACGATCGGTTGTTAGCATGTGACACAACAAAACGTAAAGTAAATAACATTTAAAGACATTTAGCTAGGTTACTGCATTCTGCACATCTAAAAAAACATCACAACATATTGTTTACTTCGTTATTTACTTTATTGTTATTGCATGGAACATCACTATCAACACATGAAGCATACATCCAGGGCTAAGTGACATTATAATCATTTATTATTATATCGAATGAAGTTTAAGTTTAATATTACAGTTGCGCTGTATTCAAATATAGGTATTCGCATTGGATGACTCAGGAATTACACACTATTTTAAGTATTTTGAATGTAATTGTGGTGAGGAAGGCGGGACGAGAGCTGTGAGGCGGGGCCGTAAGAGATGATTGTTGCAATCAGCATATCTTACGGAGGAGATCGGGAGCTTAAAAGGACGACCGGCAGGACTGTTGACAAGAGAGGACCGGACCCGGACATGTTACATTTGTGTTTTGTTTTTACTTCCGTGTTTATTGTTTTTCAATTAAAGTTTATTAAATGTTCGCCAGTTCCCGCTTCCTTCCTTCTCTTTTATGGAACTTCATTACAGTAATGTATGTAATGGCCAAGTCAACATTGTAGCTCTATAAATAAAGGCACGTCTAACAACACAGCACCTATATCACTACATGATGTACCAGAACAAGTCACACTGAAGCATCCAGATGGTGTGGGTATCAAAATCTTCCCGTTAGATTATGTTAGACAACCTCCACTTTAGAAATGTGAACTATTGTTGTTAAACGCTGCATAAAGGGTTGTTAAATAAATAAATCTAAAGCTCTTGGCCGTCTTCATACATAAGACGATATATCACATGTGCCTGCTGGCTGGGGTTTAATGGCATCATCCCAGTAGATGTCGCTGTCCAACTTCCTTGATTTTTGCGGTCTGGGTTCAATCTCATGCCCGTATGGCCCCTGTGGGATAATTTAGAGACTGTTCTTTGACATTATGTAGTTTTATAACGTCCGTTTAAAAGTTTTCAAGCTAACTAATGGGATCAAGCGGCAAACCAGAATCGGGTTACCATACCAAAGTGCCACGGTGTTGCGCCGCATCACAATTTCCAGTGGAACGACACTGACCGGCCTGGGTGAGTCAAAAGTGAGCGTCTCTGCGAATCTTCCCATCCAGTGGTGTAGTAATGCATCAATTCATGTGATCACGACGAGAGGCTCTTTCCAACGGCCGTACAGGTGGTGGCCTTGCTACTCTTGAGGCAAGACGGCCGGCTGACAATGTAAGGTGCACTGGAAAGCGCTACCCCATTGCCTAAGGGGGGATGCTACGGAGACCACATCTGCGGAAGGAGAGAGGAAGATTGGAGTCGCCATCTTCCTAAGGAGCGTGACCTGTCGAGAGAGCATGTCGGCTGTCTGATTGAGGTCGTCCGGAATAGCCACACCACCCACTGCTGACCCCAGAAGAGGAGGCCTCCACCTTTCTTGGGGACGACGGAGTAGGAGTTGTCTCCCCTAAAACATTTCATCCAGAGCGACGGGCTTGATTGCCCAGTTCTCCAGAAGGCGTGGTTCCGCTATGGGACAGTCTTGCAACACCCTTGGGGAGACAGGTTTGATGGGCGTGAAGGGGCCTGGATGATCTGCACCAATGGCTAAGACGTATTTACGTCCACGGGATGGCTTGGCACGAGATCGAGCAGGAACCAGACAATGTTTTGGCTGTGTCCAAAGTGAACCCAGCCAACCGTGACCGCAATACCGTGATCGACATGTCCTCACAATGCGGACATGTCGTATCCACGAACACTACCTCAGCATGCTGGGGACCCAGACATGTGATGCAGATATCAAGCCTTTCTGGCTCTAGGCTCATGTTCACGCTGTAGGACTTCTTGCTCCTATAGAAATATGCTCTTTGGAGACACCTCTGACCAACTACCGAAACGCCCAGGGAAAGTCGGAAACACCAGGCCAATTCCCCTGCCCTGCGTCGTAGACCCAGTAGGAAGAATCAAAGATCGCTCAGCATAAGACTTGCAGGTTCAGAAGAACAAAAAGGTGAGTGAATGGACCTCCCCTAGGTGGGCTCCACCTTTCGTGGTACAGCTGCACATTTTTCCCATGAGTTCTCCCCTGTGGGCGAGACCATGCGGATATCTCCACTAAACTCCGCCCTGCAGTAGGAAGTGGTCTCCGTAGCGTGTTTCCTCAGTGATAACAGCTTCCCAGTGCTCCTTACGGTGTCGGACGGTCATCTCGCCTCTAGAGTAACAAGGCCACCACCTGTACGGCCGATAGTAAGAACCTCTCATCGTGATTACACAAATTGATGCCTTACTACACCACTGGATGGTTACGATTCACATGGACACTCACTTTTGACCCGCCTAGGCCGATCAGATTCGTTCCACCTGAAATTCTGACACGGCGCAGCACCGTGGCGTTTTCCATAGGAACCCCATTGTGTCAGTATCGGTTGATGAGGTCACTTAAAAAAGATGAATTGTTTTGAATGACAAGAACATTCCTGTTGATGATGTTGAAGTGACACAGATCCCAGTTCCTGTTCTTTTTGTGAGTTTGTTTATTTATGTTGTATAAAAAAATGTCTGCCATGTTTTGTTAAGGCAGTTAAAGAGGATGGAAGATGATGAATGGTGGATTTTAATGCATGAAACCGACAAACATTTAGGAAGCAGACTGATTCATCTAAAAGATTTAGTCTTGCAAGAGTAGGGAATAGCAGCACATTCTGATAGTCGGTTGGTTTCTATTTCTGTAGCATTGCGTTGGGTGGTCTTGCCCACATGGAAATCAGGCAAACTGAGAAAACTTGTACACAGATTTGTGCATGTTACATCCTATTTTTGCTCACAGTGTGGACAGATTTATAACTGGAATCTTGTGTCACATTTAAATAAAAAGGGTTTTATTAAATAATAATTTGAATAATGCAATAAATCATAAGCTCGAACAGTGTTTAGTGTTGTAGACCCCTTTCATTGTGAACTGGATGTCCTATGTTTAAATTGCTTTTTTAAACTAGTTCTGATCCCTGTAATCCTGCAGTCTTTCTGTTGGTGTAAAAGGCAAACAAACTGATTTATTTTTGGTACAAGATGAAAATAAGAGAAGGAAAGAAAATATGAGAAATCTGAAACAGAGATAATTCAGGTTGATGTGAATCAAGAGAGAAATGCCCTTTATTGGAAGGCATTCATGTAATCCAGTAATTGGTTGCCTCAGAAGAAAGTCATTTTTAAACTGACTGAATTTGAGAAATAAACTGTGGAACATCATCTAGCCACAAAGATATATCATGAACTGACCATGTATTTGCTGTGAGCTTTTCATTATATGGCATCTGTGGAACTTGAAAAAAAAGCTTTTGTAAAACACAAGCTTGTAAATCGGTTCAGAATTTTTGAAATTTGTATAGAATGTTTCATTGACATGACATAAATAGAATTCTGAACTACAGTGTGCTTTAGTTTGTGATGAAAATGTATGTTTTCAATTCTTTTGTTTGTAATGTATTCTGTGGAAACCTCTTTTAAAAAGTGGTTTTACCTTGATTACATGTAATTAAAGAATAGATAATACGGTTTAACTGTGTATTGTATTGTATATTGTTTCTGGAATAATAAGGAATGTGCCTTCAAATTCAGTCCTTGCACTTCAGCCCTGTTACCCTGTGACATTTTCACAAGTGGCTTCGATCTTGGCACAAAGCACAAGAGTATACTGACTGGACTATAAATTATATAGTGATTTTGCCAACTAAGAGGCCATTAACACGAGACCATTTTTAACTAAAAACGAAAACAATCGAATGCGTTTTGGCAAAGGGCAAGTTTTTGAAAACGACGGCATTATCATTTCCGTGAAAACTCTGAAGGTGGCGTATTCCAAAAACGATGATGTCATCCGCATGTGTATTACACGTTCAGTCATATTGCATATTCGAGTATTCCCCAAACAATGAAGCCAGCCTCCATGCTGCATGTTTGTGCTGCGTAACACTTATTATAATTTCTCTAGCAAAAAGCAAAAATTTTATTTACTGCACCACTACAACCAGCGGACACATAGAATTGATATGCACACTACTATGAATACCCATACTAAAAACCCAGCCAACTAAGTGTATGGTTCATCGTTTTTGATTTGTTTCCCGGATCCATGTAAATGCAGATCGGTTTGATAACGCTGTTGAGTCTACTTGAAACCTTTCAAAAACGCAAAGGAAAAACCTTTCAGTTTTTTTATCGTGACATAAAACATATTAGATAAAGATATAAATGCTTAAAATATATAAATGCATGGGTTACGTATTTTTTATATGAAGGATTATGTATTTTTATTAGATTAAAAGTCACAGTACACTTAACTGACACTACCAGAATTAAACTCCAGTGGATGGAAATATAAAGTATAGTGTCTCAAAGGTAGACCTCGGGTTAGTAATAATACACTACAACTTATACCGTAAGGCTTGAAAACAAGGCATATTGCAACTATATGTATCCCTTGTAGTCTTGAGCAATTCAGTATTATGCTGATATGCTTTCCATCAGTGTTTTTTCAATAGCATGAGTGTGAGGAATTAGGACTATCTGGGTCTTTTTTCATCCAGCAGAAGGGCTGCTCACAATGACAAATGATTACAATGAGTGCCTGTTACAGGGGGCAGTTTTTCAGCTACTGTACAGTGTCATCTGTCCCCTGCTGACCAGAAGTTCCCCTTTTGTTCCCCTGAAGACAACTCACAAAAAAACACACAAAAACAAGAAATCTCCTTTGAGATGAATCATGATTTCAGAATTGTTGACTTCTATAGTATAACAGCATTATCAAATAGTCATGTTTGTTATTCTTGTGATGTTTGCAAAGCAGTATAGCCATAGCAAGAGTGATAAAAGGAATATGACCTTAAAACTATAAAATGCAATACTTTCTGTGGAAAAAGTATTTGAGATTATTTTCTGACACTTTATCAGTTTTGTCAGTTCATCAGTGGACAAAATTGTTAATATGATCTGAATAAAGTTAACAGTTTGATGTCCTTGTACTTTGTTCAGCGATGGAATGCCCAGGAATTCTGTCAACGCTTAACAGTGTCCATTCCTGTTGTATTCAGTCAAACAATAGTTCTTACTTTGAAAAAGAGCTAGTCCATCATAGAGTTGACCACTGGCCTATTTTACGTATGAGAGAGAAATAGCGTCTAATCAGAGACAGATGAGAAAAAGACAAATGGTGCCTCACTTGAAACACCTGAGATACAGCATCTAAAATGAGATTGAACTTAAAATACTGGCATCCCCTGAAAACAGAGTCTACTGTGACCATATAGCCACCTTTAAAAATGAAAGCCCAGGGCCAATCCTGCGATGAGACTGAAATTCTGATTCTCGGTTTGAAGAGTAAGGAACGAATAATGATGACTATGACATTCAGACCTGCGCAGTACTTGTTGTGAAGGACATGATTTTAAAAAACATGAACAAGATTGGGCTTAAAAGGGCCAACCTGCTTCTCCAGCAGACTTTGTTTTTTGTTTGTTTTGGCAGAAGTGCAGCCTGATCTTGGTATGATACATATACATTTATACTTCACATGTACTATGCTTAAACCACCAGAAATGCATATAAAACATAATGAAAATCTGGCACCAGGATGAAATTGACCCTTGGTTAAATGTTTTGCTGCAAAGACATTTGTCAATGAAATGCATATGTTGGCTTACATTTCTTCAACAGTCAAGGGTTCTTGTCTCTGTGAGAACAAAATTCTTTAATGAAATATTTTAATGTAGACCAAAGAACAAACTCAACATTCACAGTATAATTCCAACATTTAGAGCTAGTTAACTAACATTTATATTTTCTTGAGTACTGTAAAAATCATTGATATGACATTTCTTATAAAATACCAGGTCAGGGGTTATGTTTCTTTCATTTTTCATCCAGTGCTCTATTTGTCTGCTGTAGGTTTGCTGTCATGTTCAAAGCAGGAATGATTTTTTAGTCATTTACATAACATTTTCCATCGCAGCAGAACATTGCAAGAGTTACAATTATTTTTCTACTCATATCTGTTAACTGTGAAGGCAGAAATGTAATTAATTCAAATTGACAGAATTTTTCTTATTTTTATCCTAAATGCAAGTCCCCTCAGAGAAAGTAATAGATGCATAAACAAGCAGCAATTTACATTAAATTGTGGTTAATTGGGTTAAATTATTGAATGGCATGATAACCCCCTGACGATTTACTGTAATCAGCTGGTGCTTTCAAACAACACTATGCCACAGACCAAAACAAATGACTTTAACTACATTGTCTTGAAATAAATTAGATTTAACAGATCAATCTGATTCGTACAGAGAAGAGTCAAGAGTAACTGAGTTAAGTTTCCAATCATTCCCCACTACATGCTTGATATAACAGGTTCAACTAACATAAACATTTCAAAGAAACAGACTTATGTGAGCAAACACAAAACAGCCAACATTTTGTATGCGACCAAACAGGGACGTGCACAGGAATTTTGAGGGGCAGTTGCTCTGACCTGAAAAAAGGGCAACCCCCCACCCCCAAAAAAACCTCACAGGCTATATGAAGGACTGAGAATAACAGGGTCTTTATTAAAATATATATATAAAGAAGTAAAACACTGAAATACAGCACTCAATCACCTTAACTAGTACTAATAATGACACAGAAAAACATAACTCCCTGAAATATCTCTCCTGAATCCGCCTCTCTTCAGTGGGCATCTTGGCTTCAAACATTATCCAAAATAGTGATAGGATTTAGGCATTTAACCATTTAGAATAAAATAATTAATGTGATGCATAGCTTCCATCATTCATTCTTCTTGCTAAAACGAAATGTGAGAAACTAACTATCAGCAGACATGTAGCTTAGTTTTACCCAATGCCTACCTACCAAAAAATAGTAGCAGGCTGCTTGTCTGCAAGCTATCTGTCTTATTATTTAGGCTAAACGTGGCAAACTCAGCCTGGATTTATGAAGATTTTAATTCATTTCACAAAACTTGATGATGATGATCGTTCGTTTGTTATACATCACAAACTCACCTTTTCTGACAACGTAATAGGGGCCATTTCCATAACACCAAAAAGGAGGACACTTTGCAGCATTAAGTGAGGCAAGAATAACTGCATAGGACTCTGGTGTACTCGCAACTACAATACAATTTTGTGCATCATATCGCCTACTCTGTTTTTTCAAAAATTGTCTGGCAATGAATATTTGACCTAAGCTTAAGGGAAGATGTTCCTGCAGCTCGTCGGTAACTTTTGTTTTTCTGTGCTGGCATGTCGCATGTCCCTTGACTACAAATGTCCACTTCACAGCGACATCCATGAAAAGTGTCTCTACAGCCTTTTTATATAAAGTTGTGCTCTTTTGTCCATTCCAGATTAAATGAGGTTTCAGCAAGTTACCGTTATGATGTGACGAAGCCAGCACGTGGACTCCACTTCCACGTCGTGGAGGCTTGGTTTACGTTTTTAACCAATGATATATCAGATATTTATTTGACACCTCTTTCAGCCAATCATTTGTTTGACTGGAGATCTTACGGCGTCAGACGCAGTGCTGCTGCGTCCCAATAAATGTTCTAAAGCGGGTTTTGTTTAGGCCGATTCAGCACAAAAGAAGGACAAATGAGTGTCTGGTTTGAGGCGGCCACGGACGCGCGGGCTTAAAATCCGGACTGTCCGGCCGAAATCCAGACGTATGGCGTTGAGTCGTATCAGCCGATAACCGCGACAATCTCCTTCTAGGGCCGCTCATGCAGGCTCAGCTCAGGTGCTGGTCACGTGCAGTGCTGAACCCATGTAAACAGAGTTCGCCCTTCCTCTTCTGACTTTCACTTTCGTTGCCCGAATACGGAGGTTCGCGTATTTTTTAGACTTATGTGAAATTCTGCATTCATTGTACATGATTTATTTATTTATTTTCCACCTCGGGAGGGCAACGTGAGTCGAGAAGGGCATATGGGCAGTTGCCAGGGCAACCTGAGCAACCCCCCTGTGCACGTCCCTGCGACCAAATAGTTGCCCTAAATTTACATCAAAATGACCTAACATGTTTAAATGCCCAGTGTACAAAATTTAGCGACATCTAGCTGCGAGGTTGCAAATTGCAACCAACGGCTCACTCCCCCCTCCCTTTCAAAGCACTATGGTTTCCGACACAGAACTAGGATAACCTCACATTTTAGGGTTTTTTTGCCAATGGAGATAACGTATTTATAAAACGCAGTCTGTAGAGAAGTTTGTCCATGTAGGTCTATTGTTGAAACAACATGGCGAATTCCATGCAAGGCGGCCCGTGAGACATACACGTAGATAGAAAAAGCTAATTCTAAGTTAATAAAAACATAGCTTCTTTATGTAAGGTTTTTATACAC
This sequence comes from Barbatula barbatula, assembly GCF_947034865.1. Classification (NCBI taxonomy): domain Eukaryota; kingdom Metazoa; phylum Chordata; class Actinopteri; order Cypriniformes; family Nemacheilidae; genus Barbatula; species Barbatula barbatula. The sequence continues at coordinate 11,867,928 of NC_136772.1, forward strand.
CTCCGAAGACATTTATCATATATATTATATTACATTTCTGTCAATAGATTAACCAAAAACATTGGACCTTTGGGAGTAGCAGAGATAGTAGGCTGTAAGTAAACTGTTTAAGGTCCAGGTTAGTGGTCATTTGCAAGAACTCACTTTTGAGAAAAGAATAAGTATAGCAAATAAAAGCAGAAGAGTTGCAACCTGAATTAATGATTGAATGATTGAATGATGAAATATATATTTTAATATATAACATACGTAGAATAAAAAACACTACAAATATTTGTTTTAACGTACAGCTGTTAATAGAGAAGGGCTCTATAAATAAATAGTGTGAATTAAATCAAGGGAGTACATCACAGATGACAAATGTTGGTCAGTTGCACTGTTCTCTTGGCCTGATTAAGTACTGTGGAAAGTTTGTGACCCAGCTTGCAACACGTCTGAGACTCTCAAAGGCAAAAAAGGCCAGTAAATGGGTCACCAAATTACCAGGCAGTGTTCAGGAAGGCAAAGAAGTAAATCAATGTGAACCTTATTATATATGATGCATCCCCCATGATAAGAAAGGTAGGGTCACACCTGTAGTTTGGCTCTCTTGGCTCTTTTGGTACAGAAAAAAATAAAATGAAACATTTAGTTCTGGTTTGTGTGGTGTACGCAGTGGCACTTTATCACCTGTTCGGGCAGCTTTTATGACATATATTTTGTAATGAAACTTGCCGAACCTCAAAACGCCAAATGCTCTCATTGTATTGTACAACATTCTGTGTTTCGCTGACCATCAAGATCTGATGTGAATGTTTCATTCCACCTTTGGCAGCCAGTGAGATGCAGTGATAGGTCCTGGTGTTTGGGGCTCACATATACATGGTTTAGGAAGGGGTCTCTGGCTCTCAGTTCTGAGAGTTCTGTCACTTATAGTGCTGGAGTCACACAAATGCAGTCAGACTCCACCTGTCGGGTTTCTTGACATCCTAAAATCTACAACTGAAACGATAACAACCTTTTTGTTGCTGCATACTTCCCTGGGTTGTCTGTCTTTTGGTAAGAAACTGGAATCCAGGGTTCGGTGCTCACAGACTTTTTTTGAATAACAATTTTGTTGTATTTCTTTTATGATGGTTTTAATGAAGATCTAAATGAGAATGACGTTTTTTCTTGCACAAATGTCCCATTTGATCCGAGCCAATTTCCTGTGTAAATCAGTACGTAAGGGTCATAAGTATAGTACGATGTCTGAAAACATGCGTGCCTGGAGGAAAATCGTATCTAAACACACCACCTGTCTTTCTAAAAAAATGTTGATTCAAGTGTGCTATTAATACTTTTAATACTAAAAATAGAGTATGCTTTATTTTATTTTTGTTTTTAGGAAATATGCTTAAAATTAAACTTGGGAATATTTGAGTTATAGTGTCAGAATTATACGTTTATTTATAATTAATTGTACTCGATTATACTGTTAAGAATATCTTGATCAAAACATTAAGCAACTCTTACTTCACATTTAGTCCCAAGAAGTATTGAAATAGTTCATTTACAAGTATACTACTGATACATAAGGTGAACTTGAACTTTACTTATACCTAATACACATCAATATATTTTAAGTGCACTAATTTTTGTTATATGAACAAATACAAAGGAAATGCAATTTCAAGCATAGTTTCAAACATTCACTGCTGTTTGATTTTCACCTAGATAGAGGAAGCAAATATCAGGGAGCTGAGAGAGAGAGAGAGAGAGTGAGAGTTTGTTCCCTAATGGTAAAGCCACTATAGAGTGAACAATAGATCACTCATTTGGGGTCTAAATGATAGTTTCATTCACCAGCATCATTGACTGGTTGATTGTCCTGGTTGTAAAGCCATGTATTTGGGATTCTTGGCAGGAGAACTGTGATCTTCTGTGGTTTTGTTTGGAGCCACAATTGGGATGTGATGGTGCAAATGCAGCTTGAAGACAATACAACAATACATTTTACTTTTAGGCAATATTGACATTCTACTATTAAAGCTTTAAATGTAATAATGCAACAAATATCCCTGCACATCATGTAACATTCTGCAGTTCAAAACATTTATATCTGTACATGATTCGTGGTTCAAACAGAAAAGCACTAGCAGAAATATTTTACAATAGAAAGATTCCATAATAACTCTTCAAATAAGAGCTGTGATAGGTGCTTTATTTAGCAGCTACTATGAAAGGCTGGTTTTGACACACATGAACATCAGCAGTAGCGTCCAGTGCAGCTTCCTCAGGTGTCACACACACACGCACACACAGACACACACCGGGGGGTGTCTGAGGGAGAAGGGTGTCGAGACAGGGGACTCTAATTAGTGAGCGTGGAGAGGAAGAGCAGAGAGGATGAAGGCTGACAGCAAATGCAGGCACCCTGTTTTTAATGGCCATCATATACCTGACAGCCAGTCAGCCTCTTTCACTTTTGACTCTCTCCATCATTCCTGGTGAAAATAAGGTGAAGTTCTGCCTTCCACCTCCAACTCTCCCAGATTTTCATGTGTTTTCTCCAAATCTCTTAGAGTATCGTTTACTTACATAATCATTAATACAGTGATGTGAAGAAGTACATTTCATGAAAATTTTACAGAACATTTTTAACAGAGTAGATGTTTGACTTCTGTTTCAACAATAGTGATATGTAAACTGACAGTAAAGATTATTTGTTGTTTTTTGTTGGTTGAACTAAAAAATGTTGTCTCGATTAAATTCTCGTTGAGTAAACTCATTGAGTTTGACAACATTTTTAAGTTGAATTAACTAAAAATGTTAAGGCAACCTGGTAACTTATTTTAAAAGTTTTACATTTAGTCATTTAGCAGACGCTTTTATCCAAAGCGACTAACAAAGAGTTTGAGGAGCGATAATCGATATATCATAAAAGAGCAATATAGGTGCTAATACAAAGTTACTAGTTTCAACAAAAGCTACCTGTTGAGAGAATAGGGTTAGTGTGTTTTCTTTTTCATTTGTCTGTCAAGTGTTCACCGAAGAGGTGTGTTTTAAGTAGTTTTTGGAAAGTTGTGAGAGATGTGGTTGACCAGACCACATTAGGAAGAATGTTCCACCAGGCAGGAGTTGTGAAGGAGAATAAGCGAGAAAGGGATTTAGTGCCCTTATGAGAAGGCATTACAAGGTGCCGCTCGTTTGCTGAACGCAGGGTTCTTGATGGGGTGTTGAACCGACATTTTTTTTTACAGTGGATGAACAAATAAATAAATGTTCTTCATGTGCACTGATGAATGAGCAAATGTTATAAAAATCTCCTACTCAATGTAGAGAGGTGCTTATTTTTATTTCAGGATGAATAACTTTCTTGTTACATCATCAGTTTTCAATACAAAAATGATGAAAAAACTTTGGTGTACTTACTATTTCCACATTGTTGCCGATAATGAATTTGACACAATTCGTATTGTACGGTCTTCACAAGAAAATTATTTCTCAAGGGCATTTTGTCTGTTCAGCTATACATAGTCATTTTGATATTCCTGCTGTCTTCACGGCAATTGTCTGACAAATCCTTTCAATTGAGGTAGATTGTTTGCTGATTGCATTCACTCACTCTGCAAGAATCCATTATGATCTACAGTTTGCAAAAGTCTGTTTCTGCACACTCAGCAAGACTGAACAGTTGCTGAAGGCCATCATTTCCCAAAATGATGCCGGGGTGGGAAGTTCTAGCTCAAATATTTGATCCAGTTAGTAACTGTGAAAATGAGGATGTGTCTGGCGATAATGCAAAAGGCAAAATCATTTGGATAAGGTCATAAAGATTTATTTATAAAAATGTATTCTGCTTAGCCTTGTTCACTTTTTGTGACTTCACATTTATTAATGTTTAGTGTCCGTTTTTCTCCTATTTTGGGTCACATTTACAATTATTGTGTCCGACTGCATGGCTTTCCTGTGGGATAGCTTAGTCCATTTCTCAGGATCATGTCTCTTGATACTATTGTCTAGACGTTCTGGGTTACTCTAATAGAACTTTATCATGCGGAATGCAATATTTTATTTATGGCAGGAATACACTTAAACTAGTCTTTCTCAAAGGATTTTTTAAGAACCTGGATGTTATGTACTAGCTTCTGTGCATATGCCCTGTTGTAAAGTGTAACCATGCATGTGGGTTATTTTTAAATAGAAAGATGTGAACAACTGTTAGATGTATCTGACTTTGTGTTTTGAAATGCACACAAGGTAAATAAGCATTTTTCTCCATTCTGCTCTGGGTGCTATTTTCTGCTTTAATAAACAAGAAAACTCACTGGTTTTGCATTTCATATATTAAATATACAACACATGCTGTGTGATGTCTCTTGCATTTAAGTATCTGGGGCCCAGTGAAGTAAACTACACCCAATGTCATTGCTGGTCATCAGAAAAGACAGCCAATCTCTTTATTTCTCTATAAATATCCTGCACATGCAAAAGAACATCGATGCACCTGCAATATCTTGAGAGAGTGCAAAAATATTTGAGTGTGCAGCTTTACACAGGTCTCCATGTCATAAATTGTAAGAAATCAATGACAATGATCCATTGATGCTTTTTTGACCTATAAACATGAAATGTGCTTCACTCCGAGCTTTGCCCTGAAAACTTGTTTAGCTGTTCATCTTACACGAAGCTGCTACCATAAATTGCTGGAATGTAGCTGTTTACCTGACCTGGTTCTGATGCACGCCAGATAATGTTTGCATACTTTTTTGTACACAGCAGACTATTAGCTCCTGTTCCACACAAGACAACACAGACTGGTAACACCGTTGATTCAATTAGTATGAAATATGAAAGATTCGCAAACCCAAACAAGGTTCTCCATGAAGCACTTAAAATGAGAACTATATACAGTATTTCTAGTAACAGTCGCCAAAAAAAAGCCGGTTTTGCCAAAGTCACAAAAATAAGAACTCATCAAATGGCCAATTACAGCTACTTTTGCCTTCAACGTGTCAAGTTGTTTGTTGGCTCAAATGTAAATACTATAATTGTTATTCATGTAATAAAGAGCAATGTACCAGTTGTTTTATGAATGAAACAATGTCTAGACATTTATTAAAATGTTCCTATTCATCAAACTTGCCAAAATTATCAAACTAGAATTCCTTGTGGAATGTTTTTAGTTCAAAGAATTCTGTGTATCAATATTCTTTTGCTACACAATTTCATTAATTTTTCATTAGTTTACACGCTTTGTACAATATCTCCAAAGCAAAGCGTGATCAAAAGACCATTGGGCCTGCGAGCACACATCACAAGGAGGGGCAAAAAGGTTGATCCCAAAACAAGTGAAGAATTATATCAGGGCCATATACTGTATACGTAAATTTACTGAAATATATAAATATGAGGGAATGGTGCTCTCTGTTTATCGAGAAGGTTTGTTTATGACAATGTGTAGATTGCACGGTGTGTTTCGATCCGTATTATAGTGACTATTGGAGATGCACCGATACTAAATTTATACACAGATACAGAAAGCCTATTATTCAGAGTGATATCTGCCGATTGAGTTTATATTTCTTAACTTTCTGAATGTTATTAATTCATATAATGACTATGATATTGAACATCAAACTGGCAATGTGTCTTAACATTTTCTATAGAGAGCACAAATTAATTTATTTTTCCGGTCCTCTTTTGATTGACAGCATATATCAGCCCTGATCATCAGCTCTTTTTAAACTATCGGCCGACAGTGGACAAAATTGCTATTATTGACCGATACATCGGGGAACTGCACTGACAACATAGTTGTGATTATAATCACTGCAGGAAAAGCCTGACGCTCACTGGGGGTTGGTTTTGTTATTTTATACTGTAAAAACCATAGACGCAGAACATTACTATATGAATGTTGTGTCTAGCGTTTGGAAACTATTGAATGGATAAAAATAGATCCTCTGCCCCCCTTTGTAATTCACTCCCTGGACTCCTCACAATCCCCCCATTCTCCCTCCAATTTCCAGTGCTGATTATACAGTGTCATAAGTTATCAAGTCTATTTAAATTGATCACAAAGATTATTAGGAATCCAGTTAATAGATATCATTAATAAATATGGTAATAAAGTTTTTCAATCAATATTCATTAACGCATCAGCTTCTCGTGTAAAATCAGGTGTGTCTGATAAGAGTTAGAAGTGTCCTCTTCTGCTCCCTGTGTCAGAAGGCGTGCCCTGAAACACAAGCACATCCAGCCACGTACAAACTGAAGCTAAATGTGGTTGTCACATTTTATTCTGAACACACTCAGAATGTTAATAGGTGACTCACTCCTGCATTTAAATGCAGTCTCTTTGGAAACATTTTAATGTGTATACGTGTCCTGTGAGTGTGTGGCTCAAACGAAAGTGTTTGTACCTAAAGGTGCCTTCTAAAGCCTACATAGTCACTTATTTTCTCCTTCCACTTTCTTCGTGTAATACAATACTTAAAATAATAAATAATAGTAGGTGACAATAACTGCAATTCCTAAAAGAATGCACAAAATACACGGATATATAGACAATGTTTTATGGAAAACAAGTCCATACACCTGACATTTGAAAGTCTTTCAAATGATGAGAAACTGCTGTATCTGTAAGGTGAACACCAGGACTGATGTGTGATAGCTGCATTATTTGTGTCTGCCTGTCACAACAAAGGAGAAAACAATGCATCTGCCCTGATGCTTCCAATATATGCACATAACATTATATGACTGTTTTTTACTTTATTCTGCTACTGAAATGTATATTTTGCTTTTGCAAATCTTTGTTTAAACTATACTTTAAGTTGCACTACACACATCACACTTTATTTACTTTGATTACAATAATTATCTTTCTTTTCATTTGTTTACATACCTGCACTATTTGTCCAGCCTAGCTGCAAATGCTTTGGTGATTCAAATGTTCATTTTGTCATGCCAATAAAGCACACGTAAATTGCAAATGAATGGCAAGAGAGAGAGAGAGAGAGAGACACAAGCTTACAGTCTAGCCATGATCCATCTATGTCACTATATCTAATCATGCCATTGGTATCCAGGTCTTGTTCCGATTTTGTTCCAGCTGCTGGACATCTATTGTTGACATATTTTAACATTTAATGGCCGAACAAGTTTTGTCTATGGCTACAGGTGCATCAAATCAACAGAGTCCAGTAGTCTGAAAGTTATTATTATTATCAGAACAGATGATCAGCTTTAGCAGTGCTCCTGCTGTGTTGAACACCAGTTTCTGTTTATCCGTCTCAGAATTCAGTTTTTGTGGATTTGAATTTGTTTGAAATGTTACAGCAAAAAAGATGTTCACATAAAACATAAGAAATGATGTAACACTTAAATGTACATTCTTGTTTTTCCCAGAAAGAGATTGCAAAACATAAAAAGCATGTCCAACTTAATGTGGTAGACTTGGGGCAACTTTTTAGGATTTGTTTGTATGTGCCACTTGGTTTGGTAAGGATTTCATTCATTTTTGTGTGTTTCTTAAGTGCTATTTACTTAAATACTGTATGTTATGTTCTACGTGGGTGGGTACATATTGTTTTAGTTTTATTGTCTCCTGCTCTCTCGCCGCTCTTGTGCTTGTGTCTAGGTTCTTGTTTATTGGCTGGCTCAACTGTCACTCATCGTTATGACAGCATGACGTCTGGCCAATCCGCTGATGCGCTGGAGGGATTTAAAGGCCATTCGTAGTCGGCATCGAGTAGTTCAGTCGGCTTATTCGGGTGGTCTGCAGTTATGTGGTCAGTGTTTACGTTTGTGTATATGAAACACCTGTGAGGTGTTTCATTTGTACTGGGGCCGTTTCAAAAGGTTCAACCAACTCTAGGTTATACCTTGAACTCAGAGTTGGAAACTTTTAGTTTTTGGTTTCAGAACAGCTGATTTGAGTTAGTTCTATCAACTCTGGGTAGGGTTACCTTACGTTAAGCGCTTGCGCCACAACTACGATGAGCCATGATCAATGGAGCTCCAATATTACAATTCACCATGGCAACAGCACCAAAAAAAAGGCAAAATGGCAGTAGAAAGCACTTGAGAGCGAGGCACATAAGTTACCTCTCCTTTAGAAACGGGCTTAAGTTACCCCGCTTTCTTAGGTTTGACACACCTCACATTCTGAATCGGAAAACCCAGAGTTTCCCTCAGTTCAGGGTTAATATACTAAGAGTTTTCTTTTTATCTTTTAGTTTGATAAACTTAACAAAATGTTTTAAGAAAAATGTACTTTAAAATCTATGCTAAACTTGTTCAAATTAAGAATTTTTTTTGTATAAGGCAGTGTAGTTTTTGTGACCAAAAGTATCCCAATATGCATCTCTGTACATTCACACTAAACAATTAATGCGTAAGCTAAACATGAACGAACAATGACCAATACTACTACTAAAGCATGTATAAGTCAGTTACAGTGGGGCAAAAAAGTATTTAGTCAAGTATTTTAGTTCTCCCACTTTAAAAGATGAGAGAGGCCTGTAATTTTCATCATAGGTACACTTCAACTATGAGACACAGAATGAGAAAAAAATCCTGAAAATCAAATTTTTAAGAATTTATTTGCAAATTTTGGTGGAAAATAAGTATTTGGTCAATAACAAAAGTTAATCTCAATACTTTGTTATATACCCTTTGTTGGCGATGTCAGAGGTCAAACGTTTTCTAAGACTCCACAAGGTTTTTACGAGGGAAAAAACCTAGAGGGAGATTATCAGTTGTCTTGTTTGTCTTCCATTTCTAATAATTGCTCCCACAGTTGATTTCTTCACAGCAAGCTGTTTACCTATTGCAGATTCAGTCTTGCCAGCCTGGTGCAGGTCTACAATTTTGTTTCTGGTGTCCTTTGACCGCTCTTTGGTCTTGGCCATGGTGGAGTTTGGAGTCTGACTGTTTGAGGTTGTGGACTGGTGTCTTTTATACTGATAACAAGTTCAAACAGGTGGAGGACAGAGGAGCCTCTTAAAGAAGTTACAGGTCTGTGAGAGCCAGAATTTGCAAATAAATTCTTTAAAAATCAGACAATGTGATTTTCTAGATTTTCTTCTCATTTTGTCTCTCATAGTTAAAATGTACCTACAATGAAAATTACAGGCCTCTCTCATTTTTAATTGGGAGAACTAGCACAATTGGTGGCTGACTAAATACTTTTTAATAATAATATCAACATTTAGTAATACATTTTTACTAATTTAATGATAAACAATCAAAAGATTTTAACTGTTAACAGATAATGAATGAATGAATGAATGAATGAATGAATGAATGAATGAATGAATGAATGAATGAATGAATGAATGAATGAATGAATGAATGAATGAATGAATGAATGAATGAATGAATGAATGAATGAATGAATGAAAGAACATAAATAATTGACTCTAACATTATGGAGGATTAATACAACCTATATTTTTCATTGTAAGTTAATGCATTTACTAATGTTAACAAATAAAACCTTATTATAAAGTGTTACCAAAATACTGTTACATTTACATTTAGTCATATTGCATTTTATCCAAAGCGACTTACAAAGAGTTCATGGAGCAATAAGCGATATGTCATAAAAGAGCAATAGTACAATATGTGCTAATTCTCTTAATTTACTGGCATTTACATTCCAACAGGCCATTGCCTACAAATGTCTACAAGAAAGCAAAAGACAAATCTTTACGACAAAACCAATATGTTGCATAAATTTGTTCATAAAAGAAACGTCTGCTCATGCATTAGTCACATACACCACAAACAATTGCCTCTGAAGTCTCTCTGGGAAAATAACACTGTAAGATGATTGTGGAACTGAGAATTGATCTGAAAGTGCATTTATATGAGGCCGCTATGATTAATAGTAATATAGTATTTTTTTCACTCGCATCTTTTCATAAATGTCAAGCTGTTATGACGCCTCAAATCCAAATCACGGAAAACACACCTCCCCTCTCTCCCCACCCCCCGCCAAGAGTGTATCTCTCTGGATGAAACTACGATAATTAGATAACTCTCAGTCACAGTCATAATTCTAGTCCTGATACGGACATCAATCTTGGTTTTCCTTCAGCCGACCCTCAAAGTATGTCACACTTAGTTTGTCATGATTGTGACAGTGCATGCATATTTGTTCTACGCTGTCTGAAACAATTGTTGTTTACTAATTTATGTGTATAGATGTGTGTGAATTTTTTTAAGAATTTATTTGCAACTTTTGGTGGAAAATAAGTATTTGGTCAATAACAAAAGTTAATCTCAATACTTTGTTATATACCCTTTGCTGGCAATGTCAGAGGTCAAACGTTTTCTAAGACTCCACAAGGTTTTTACACACTATTGCAGGTAGTTTGGCCCATTACTCCATGCAGATCTCCTCTAGGGCAGTGATATTTTGGGGCAAAACTGATTTTCAATTCCCTAAAAAGATTTTCCATGGGGTTAAGATCTGGAGGCTGGCTAGGCCACTCCTTCGTTGCCCAGGCAGTGTGTTTGGGATCATTGTCATGTTGAAAGACCCAGCCACGTTTCATCTTCACTGCCCTTGCTGATTGAAGGAGGTTTTTACTCAAAATATCACGACACATGGCCTCATTCACTCTATCCTTTACACGGATCAGTCGTCCTGGTCCCTTTGCAGAAAAAACAGCCCCAAAGCATGATGTTTCCATCCCCATGCTTCACAGTAGGTATGGTGCAACTCAGCATTCTTTCTCCTCCAAACACGACAAGTTGAGTTAACCAAAAAGTTATATTTGGTATTATATGCTCTCTAGCAAACTTCAGACGGGCCCGGACATATACTGGCTTAAGCAGGGGGACACGTCTGGATTTGAGTCCCTGGCGGCGTAGTGTGTTACTGATGTTAGACTTTGTTACTTTGGTCCCAGCTCTTTGCCGGTCTTCCACTACGCCCCCCTGTGTGGTTCTGGGATTTTTGCTCACCGTTCCTGTGATCAGTTTGACCCCATGGGGTGAGATCTTGCGTGGAGCCCCAGATCGAGGGAGATTATCAGTTGTCTTGTTTGTCTTCCATTTCTAATAATTGCTCCCACAGTTGATTTCTTCACAGCAAGCTGTTTACCTTTTGCAGATTCAGTCTTCCCAGCCTGGTGCATGTCTACAATTTTGTTTCTGGTGTCCTTTGACAGCTCTTTGGTCTGGGCCATGGTGGAGTTTGGAGTCTGACTGTTTGAGGTTGTGGACAGGTGTCTTTTATACTGATAACAAGTTCAAACAGGTGCCATTAATACAGGTAATGAGTGGAGGACAGAGGAGCCTCTTAAAGAAGTTACAGGTCTGTTAGAGCCAGAATTCTTGCTTTTTTGTAGGTGACAAAATACCACCATAATTTGCAAATAAAATCTTTAAAAATCAGACAATGTGATTTTCTGCACAATTGGTGGCTGACTAAATACTTTTTAATAATAATATCAGCATTTAGTAATACATTTTTACTAATTTAATGATAAACAATCAAAAGATTTTAACTGTTAACAAATGAATGAATGAATGAATGAATGAATGAATGAATGAATGAATGAATGAATGAATGAATGACTGAATGAATGAATGAATGAATGAATGAATGAATGAAAGAACATAAATAATTGACTCTAACATTATGGAGGATTAATACAACCTATATTTTTCATTGTAAGTTAATGCATTTACTAATGTTAACAAATAAAACCTTATTATAAAGTGTTACCAAAATACTGTTACATTTACATTTAGTCATATAGCATTTTATCCAAAGCGACTTACAAAGAGTTCATGGAGCAATAAGCGATATGTCATAAAAGAGCAATAGTACAATATGTGCTAATTCTCTTAATTTACTGGCATTTACATTCCAACAGGCCTTTGCTTACAAATGTCTACAAGAAAGCAAAAGACAAATCTTTACGACAAAACCAATATGTTGCATAAATTTGTTCATAAAAGAAACGTCTGCTCATGCATTAGTCACATACACCACAAACAATTGCCTCTGAAGTCTCTCTTGGAAAATAACACTGTAAGATGATTGTGGAACTGAGAATTGATCTGAAAGTGCATTTATATGAGGCCGCTATGATTAATAGTAATATAGTATTTTTTTCGCTCGCATCTTTTCATAAATGTCAATCTGTTATGACGCCTCAAATCCAAATCACGGAAAACACACCTCCCCTCTCTCCCCACCCCCCGCCAAGAGTGTATCTCTCTGGATGAAACTACAATAATTAGATAACTCTCAGTCACAGTCATAATTCTAGTCCTGATACGGACATCAATCTTGGTTTTCCTTCAGCCGACCCTCCAAGTATGTCACACTTAGTTTGTCATGATTGTGACAGTGCATGCATATTTGTTCTACGCTGTCTGAAACAATTGTTGTTTACTAATTTATGTGTATAGATGTGTGTGAAAACTGAGGAAACAATCATGCGCTGCAGTGTGACTCAAATGCTGTGAATTCTTGAACATCTTTAAAGATGTCTTTTATAAATCCAAAAACCATAAGTTCCCTATCGATACTTCACTCGTACTGCGTAGCAGGACGCTATGGGGAAAACTCCTTTTTCTCCGATGACTGAAGCAATTCAATAGCGCAGTGAAAACTGCACAGTGATTGGTTGGAAAAAAGTAAAACTTTAAACCAATCGCAGCGGAGCTGCCGGACCAATGGCGATGGCACCCGCCAGAATGGGCGGGGCTTATGGCTATATAAGCAGATGCATCGCCGTAGAGTCCTCAGATCTCTTCTCCTTCAGCGACGACTTGATCTTCGCTTCCCAGAGACTGACTGCTTCGCCGTCGAGAGAGGACCTGCAGCGGATTCGACCTCCTGCTTAGCGGCTTCGCTTCCGGCGGATTTTGTTGGCGGCTTCACTAGCGAGCGGTTCGCTACTCAGCAACGGTCTTTTCCCTGCCGCTATCCGGCGACGCTAAAAGAGCAATTTCTCTCGCAAATACGCCCAGAGGACTGGTTCTTCTCTCTGGACCTGGAAGACGCATACTTCCACATCCAGATAGCCCCCCGTCACAGACGATTCTTGAGATTCGCCTACGAGGGGGTTGCATATCAGTACATGGTTCTTCCATTCGGACTCTCTCTAGCTCCCCGCACTTTCACAAAGTGCATGGATGCGGCTCTTTCCCCTCTCAGACAGAAGGGAATCCGCATTCTGAACTACCTCGACAACTGGCTTGTTCTAGCCCAGTCCCACAGATCCCTCCTCCTCAGCCATCTAGAGTGCCTGGGACTCAGGATCAATCTTGCCAATAGTGCACTGTCCCCCAGCCAACGTATATCGTTCCTGCGGGCAGTCTTCGACTCAAATCGCATGATTGCCAGAATATCGCCAGAACGAGCTCTGGCTATTCGACGGCTTGCAGCCTCATTCACACCCGGGGTTTCACGCCCCTTCAGGGTTTTTTTAGAAAATGCTGCGCCTTATGGCCTCTGCATCTCAGGTGCTGAGTCTGGGCTTCCACCGGATGTGCCCCGTCCAGTACTGGCTGAAGCCCAGAGTTCCTCCACATGCTTGGCGTCTTGGACGTCTACTTGTTTTGGTGTACCAAGTCTGCGTAACCGCCCTAGCCTCGTGGAAAGATCCCCTTTGGCTAGAACAGGGTATGCCCCTGGGCTCCACGTGCAGCCGGAAAGTGGTCACGACAGACGCCTCCAACATGGGTTGGGGGGCTCTGTGCGACGGCGAACCTGCCTTCGGCCTCTGGTCGAACCAGGAAAGAAGCCTCCACATCAACTACCTGGAAATGCAGGCAGTATGGTTGGCTCTTCGCTACTTCTTGCCGGTGCTAAAGGATCGCCACGTCTTAGTCCGATCAGACAGCATGACGGTGGTTATCTTACATAAATCACCAGGGAGGCCTCTCCTCAAGACGCCTTTTTTCCCTGGTATTACGCCTCTTGGAATGGGCCCAGTCCAATCTGCGCTCACTGAGGGCAACTCACGTTCCAGGCAGACTGAACCGCGGGGCAGATATGCTATCTCGGAGCAACGTTCCTTCGGACGAATGGATGCTCCACCCCATGTCGGTTCAGCGAATCTGGCAAATCTTCGGCAAGGCAGAAGTCGACCTTTTCGCCTCAGAAGACAACACTCATTGCCCAACGTACTTTTCGAAGGGCAGGGACGCCTTGGCCCACACTTGGCCCAACCGGCTCCTCTATGCTTTTCCCCCAATCGCGCTCTTACAGCAGACGATCAGGAGGATCAGGGATCAAGCGCACCGAGTGCTATTGGTAGCCCCTCTGTGGACAAACCAGCCTTGGGTCGCAGACCTCTCTCAGCTGCTAGTAGCAGCCCCGTGGCCCATTCCCCTGAGGCAGGACCTCCTCTCTCAGGCAGGGAACACAATATGGCACCCCCAGCCAGAGCTGTGGGCTCTACACCTTTGGCCTCTCGACGGGAGCCTACGGACCTCCCTGAGGGCGTCCTGAACACCATATCCCAGGCTAGAGCCCCGTCCACTAGACGTCTCTATGCCCTCAAATGGTCTGTCTTCGCCTCCTGGTGTACACCACGCCGCGCTGACCCGGTGTCCTGTGACATATCGCTGATACTGTCATTCTTGCAAGAGTTGTTGGATAACGGCCGTGCCCCTTCCACGCTGAAAGTCTATGTGGCAGCTATTTTAGCCTCACATACCCACATCAAAGGAAAAGGAGTGGGCAAAAACGACCTCATCGTTCGTTTCTTGAAGGGCTCCAGGCGGCTACACCCCCCTCGCCCTCTTACAGTTCCCACTTGGGATCTGCCCACGGTCCTGAGGGCTCTAAAGAGCCCTCCCTTTGAGCCTCTGTTATCTGTGGACCTCCGTTCCTTAACGCTCAAGACCGCTCTGCTTCTCGCTTTAGCATCGGTGAAGCGTGTGGGCGACCTACTCTCTCTGTGAGCCCATCCTGTCTTGAATTTGACACCAAGGTCGTCCTCAAACCAAGGCATGGCTATGTACCTAAGGTGCTCTCTACTCCGTTCAGAGCACAGGTTATTACGCTCTCTGCTCTCCCCTCCTCCGAGCGGGACCCAGAGCCTAACCTGCTCTGCCCAGTCAGAGCATTAAAAATCTACATTGAGTGCTCCGCCCCATTCAGACGGTCGGAACAGCTCTTTGGCTCTTTGTGTGCTTCGGTGACCGCACCAGAGGGTCTTCGGTCTCGAAACATAGACTGTCAAAATGGATAGTCGAGGCTATATCGCCAGCGTACTCTTCCTTGGGCCTTCAATGTCCCACGAGAGTTAGAGCCCATTCTACTAGAGGCATTGCCTCTTCCTGGGCATGGTCTAGCGGTGTTTCTATAGAGGATATCTGTGCGGCGGCCTGCTGGGCTTCGCCGTCCACTTTTACAAGATTCTACAGTCTGGACGTCCCGGCCCTTCAGGCCCGGGTCCTTTCTGCTTTGGATTAGGCCGCTGAGCCCTGGCTCTACAGCCACGCCAGCACCTAATATTTTTGGGACGATTAACCGGACTAGTCCACCTACTAGCTTGGCCTTCTCCGCCTTCTCAGGGATTCCCTGTTCTACCCCGTCTCCGAGCCAAGGCTCCGAGACTATCTGTGTTTTCGTTCCATCTGTAGCACGCCGTGATTATACTGGTTCCCCATAGCGTCCTGTACGCAGTACGAGTGAAGTATCGATAGGGAACGTACTCGGTTATAACGTAACCTCGGTTCCCTGAGACACGGGAACGAGTACTGCGTTCCTTGCCGTGCTACGAGCTGCATTGTCGTAGCTTCAGTCGAAGTAACCTGAGGACTCTACGGCGATGCGTCTGCTTATATAGCCATAAGCCCCGCCCATTCTGGCGGGTGCCATCGCCATTGGTCCGGCAGCTCCGCTACGATTGGTTTAAAGTTTTACTTTTTTCCAACCAATCACCGTGCAGTTTTCACTGCGCTATTGAATTGCTTCAGTCATCGGAGAAAAAGGAGTTTTCCCCATAGCGTCCTGCTACGCAGTACTCGTTCCCGTATCTCAGGGAACTGAGGTTACGTTAGTAACAGAGTATGTTTATATTAAAAGTTTTATAGTTATTGTTTAAAGTCTGTGCATCAATGATCCAGTGTGCAATTCCCAAAGCTATGTTCCATTCCGGTTGAATGTCCAGATAACAAGAACAAAATAAGATGTTTTGCAAACATGCATCATTCATTTACACACTATGGGCCTCATTCATGAAACACGAGCAGATCGCTTGTAAAGTGGTTTTGACGTAAATGCTCGGATTTTCAAAATTTTTGTTGGTACTTAAGTAATGTTCATCTGCTTCTTACCATGTGTGAAATATTAGAATGTTTTGTTATTTTAGACAAACTGGTGACACTGCATTTTGATTTTCTGTCTATCACAATGATAATTAATGAGTTCTTTTGCCCCGTCTTTTTTCATTTTTTACTCTTTAACTTTAGGTAAACGCACAGCTGTCCAACCTCAGAGGAGGAGAGATGGGACAAAAACTACATTGACCAATTCAATTCAATTTTATTTATATAGCGCTTTTCACAATGTGCATTGTTCCAAAGCGACTTTACAGGAGAAAATAAGAAAAACACAAAAAAGGTAAAACACAGCACTGCGAATTGTGTTTATAGAACAAGCAAGATTATTCAAGTAAATAATATCTAATAAATGCAGTCTCCCGGTGGTTTATTTAGCATATTATGCATTAAGTGAATGCTTGGCTGAAAAGATGTGTCTTTAATCTAGATTAACATTGGGAGAGTGTGTCTGAACCTCGAATAGTGGCACGAAGGCTATTCCAGAGTTTAGGTGCTACGCATGAGAAAACTCTACCGTCTTTGGTGGATTAAGTTATTCTAGGTGTTATCAAAAGTCCGGAGATTTGAGATTTTAGAGAGCGTGATTGGTTGTGATAATAGCTCTGTTATGTAGGTGGGGCTAAGCCGTTTAAGGCGTTAAAAGTCATTTAAATAACTTTAAAGTCAATACGACACTTAGCCAGTGAAGGGTTGATAACATGGGGGTTATGTGCCCAACTATCATACATATTATTGGTTGGTTACGGCATTTTTATAACAGTCTATTCAGTAATGTTCTTTAAAATAAGACACTAGTAACATGCAACTTTCATGGATATTCCAAATCACTGCAACTATACGTCTCCGGAGAAACGCCCAGCGCTACCAGGTAGTATTATTTTAGATGGCTAAAAACACTCCGGAGGACACAGTTTAATTTTTTGGAAAGCATAGCCTATTAGTCTCGTTTGCATTTATAAAATATAATGTAGCCAAACCAGAGAATGAAGTCCAGAGGATTTAAACGTTCCTATATTTAATTTGCATAGCTGTTATTCATGGGCGGGGATTATGCTAATTATGACTGAGCGTGCAAGCGCGCCCTGTTTACGAATTATTGGAATTCATTAACATACACACATTTTACTATGATATCTGACGTTTACAAAGTATTTGTGAATCCGGAGGGAAGTTTTCGGGAAGCTCTGTTTTATGTGCAAATTACAACTGATGTATATGCCAATGTTTCATGAATCAGGCCCATTTTGAGCTTCACCAAAGGGCGTATATTACTTATTGTCACCTTTGCACTTGTTCAGAATGGCTTCACATTGGGACTTCAGGGTCAGGGAGCTGAATGAGACGATTTCTGGCAGATGGAGTCCGTTGAAAATAAACACCTTGAGGTGCGTGTTCAAAAAGCACTCTTCCTCACAGCTGTATCACCCACACTGCAGCTGCATTAGCACTGAAGCCCCAGAGGACACCTGGACTATCACAGACTCTGAGGGCCTTTTAGGAAGCACTTTGCTTCGATTCAGATTTGGATGCTGATGCAGCAGATCTCTGTGCTACATCAGCTGCTGCTGTGTCTTGGGGATGCTGCAGGGATGCTTTAGAGATGCAGTGAGGAGGAAGGAACAGGAAAGTTAGTCTGTTCTAGGCTGAATTTGAAATTATGCTTGTTTGTTTATTTATTCATTTATTGTTTGTTCTTTTTCCTCTGATGGGCTGTTTGGATTGGGTGGTCAGACAGAAAATGTTGTAGTGCTTTGGATCAACGTTATTATTGTCGACTAAAAATAAAACTGTTCAAACATTTCTGTTGGCATAAATATGTTTTGAAAGGTAAATAAGAAAAAACACTATATTGTCTAAAGATTAATAACTGTAATTTTTAATTGCACTTAATCATATACAGTATAGACACGCTAGGATATAAAAAATAAAGAGAATTTCTAATTTCTCTGATTTCAGAAGAAAACGAAACTGACCTCTTTCTCCAGTTTTCATTTCCTGCAAATAAATGCAAATAGAAACAATATTTGTATTTGAAATTTGGGAGAAATATTGTTAGGAGAATTAAACAGACTACAGAACTAAATTGAAATCTCCCTTTAGAAACAAATGGAATTTTGGAAGTCAAACAGCTGTTCCAGGAGAGATGCCAAAGGCACAGATTGGTAATTTACTCCAAGGGTAGAAAATCGTATTAAAATGTAATCTATGCTGTCCTTTAAATACATACCTAAACGTCTCTAGCTCATGGGTCTCAGATGCATTGATTCCTTCTCTTTTAAAGCAGCATGTCAGTCATGGGCCGTCTGACCGCAGTCTGCTATTTTGGCAGCTTGGTGAAATGTCATTTCCAAGACTAGGCCTGTCAACCTGAGACACCCACACAGAATTCACTTAATTGCTTTATTCACTTAACTGCTCCTGTATGGGGTCAGAAGTGAAGTTTCCCGAAGCCAAAAGAAATAATTATTAAACAGAAGAAAAAATTCAATTTGTGTCAGCGCTTGTCAGAGGCATTTATCTTCTTGTCGACAATTTGTTTTCACCTATTTAGCCTCAAAAACTTTACCAGGAAGCTGAGGAGTAAAATAAACTTTTAGTTTTTCAATAGGTTAATTATGTTTGATTTTACAGAGCGCTTGGTCAGAATTGCAAATATGCAAACTGTTTAAGAGTGCAAACCTTTAAACACAAGAGCACATGACTTTGGCACTTTTTTAAGCATGGTCTACTCCATTATAGTTTGAAAATGAAGCAAATTTGCAGTTTTAACTGAAGACAAGATATGAAAATTATTCAAGTTGAAAGTTGTATCTGTTCAAAATTAACATTGTTGTATCCTATAGTGTATTTGTTAATATTTAAACATTAGTTTAATCCACACAGAACATGTGAATAATTGTGTTTGCCAACATACATTAACAGTGAACAATGATTTTTTAAAGACTTACAGTATACAGCCATGGAAAAAATAAAAGACCATTTCAAAAGTTGTATTTAATCACCCTTTCTAGATTGTTCTACATTGTGGCCATTCCAGTCCATTGGAGTGACAAAGTCATCCAACAGCAATGTGAAAGACTGACAGCATGACAAGACACATGACAACTGTCATAGAAATCAAGGTTATCACATAAAAACAACTTTACTTTAATACATACAGGTGCTTTGGAACGTTACTTTAAATACATGTACAAGTATTACTGCTGTATTGGTTAAAAATAAAAATGAACTGTTTTTTTGCAGTTTTTTAAGGTATATTTAAGGTCTGAAGAAATACAGAGCATCTTTAAATAAATGCAAATAGACACAACTTTTTTATTTGAAATTTTAGAAAAATATTATTTGTAGTTTACAGGATGAAAGTACAATTATAATTTTACCTTAACACATGCCTATAAATAGTAAATAAAGAAAACATTTAAATATCAGTATAAGACTTATTATTTTCGTTTCTAGACAATTTTGTGCTTACTTGTGAAGGTAGTTCAGACCCTTAGGTCATTTATTCAGTTCTTACCTGCTTTTGAAAGAGGATTTATCGAAACAGCTGAAAGCAATCCTCAAGAGAGGCTGTTAATAGCCCTAAGATAACAGAAATCCCCACTGAGGAGATGGTGTGACTTTCTAAATGACACAGACTTGTTTACAGCCCAGGCAATTAAGTGATTATTATCTCAAAGATATGGTTTACCCGTATTATTGTATTTGTGCATGGTTTAAGCACTATTGACCAATCCTGTGCTATATGTCGTGCTAGCTCTAATTAAAAAGTTTACCCTGGCAGATGCAAGTGGTGAACTTTGTATTAGTAATAATCTTTTGCTTCATCTGGGACATGTATGGGTGATATTCATATTCAGAACAAAACTGGGAAATGTAAATATTAGAAACTGTAGATGTATAAATTGTGCAGTGTTGGTGATCATCTTTACCTTTCTCCAAAGCGACTTACATTGCATTGTACTATACATTAATTAAGTATGTGTTTCTAAGTAACTTTAGATACAAAGGTTAATTATATTTTGGGGTGTTGAGATCTGTTTGGTTATAATAAGCATTTTTCCAAATATATTTCTCTGTTTTCATCAGAACAAAGTAATGTTAACACCTTTGGAACAACTCGAAGGAAAGTAAATGATGTAGGAATTTAAATTTTTAGGTGAAGTATCCCTTGAAGAGATTTTGATTTGAGATTTTTGATTACTTTTATTTTCTGTGATATCAGTACTGAAAGTTTGTGAGTCATGCTTGGTCAAAGACTGACTTTTCCCTGGTGTTTCCATGGTTACAAATGAAATCCTCTATAAAGCTCAGCATCCATCCCACTGGATCTTATGCTGTGCATTTTCTATTTCATACTCGACGTAATCGTTTATGACTGACATTACAAAATCATTTCTGCTTATTTGCATCATTAATAACTGATGATGGTTTTCAGTCTTTTAGGCCATTTAGT
The DNA here is from genome assembly GCF_947034865.1 of Barbatula barbatula. Classification (NCBI taxonomy): domain Eukaryota; kingdom Metazoa; phylum Chordata; class Actinopteri; order Cypriniformes; family Nemacheilidae; genus Barbatula; species Barbatula barbatula. Next base: position 11,888,674 of record NC_136772.1, read on the forward strand.
TTCTTAGCACAAAAAAACGACACTTATGTTCCAGCTGGCTTTTTAATCGTTCCTGCTTGATGAAAACTGATAAATGAACAAATAAATGTAACATTGTTTGGCAGTAAGGATTGCTTTTCTGTATTTGTTCTGGATTTAGCCAGAGCTCAGATGAAGTCCTTACTAAATCCTCATGGCTCTGCTGAAGTCTCATATGGATGTTGGCAGTGTATACAGAAGGTCCTCCATACATGGAAAGCTCTAGTGACTGAGATAATTTTTTTCATAACCTGGTGAGGTTTTAAAACAATGACAAGGAAATAAAAAGAATAGTGATTTAAGTAATTGGAGGCAACTTAAAATAATAAGGCAACCTATCACAAGCACGTTTTGGAGGTAACTCAATAAACAGAGACTGAAGTTCACCCAACTTAAAAACTGATGTTTAAGTCATTAGTTGTCACAACATAGTCAAGTTTACCTACTGAAAAACAGAACAAAAAAATAGTTTTTCTGCTTCAAAGAGTAAAAAAAGTCTGTGTTGAGTGCATGCATATTGGTTTTGCCATTGGGTCATGCACTTACACCTCAACATTGAACACAAACCTCAACCATGGTAACAATAAAAAAACATCATCCATTAAAAAAACTAAACACAACATATAACTAACAGTAACAACAATATTAAAGCATGAATTAAGCCTACAAAAACACTAATCTCTAAAAGAAAAACAAATAAGAGACAGAATTGAACATGCTGCAATGCATCTTGGGAATTTCAAACTCTTGTGATATTGTTTGTTCAGAATACACTGTTTTGTAAGTTGGGCAAACTTCCTGATGCATTTTGTTCCATCACTATTAGAAACATGTTTAGGCTAATTTTGTTCAGTATATGCAAAACACTAATTTGAATGAGAACATTGTGCAGGTTGGATTTTTTACAGTGAAAGATCCACTACAGGAACAGAATATGACCAAAGCATGCAACAGGGGTTTACACCTAATAATCTTTCTCAAGACCCACCAGTTTTTCTGAAATTACATTTTGTGTTATGTAAAATGCTCTTGTTTTTGTTTAATTCTGTGAACTACTAACAATATGTTAAATGTTGAAATTCAACAGACACTGGACTGGAATGGTCACCATACATATAGAAATGCTGATTAAATGAAGATTTGTAATGGTCCCTCAATTTTTTTCTGGGGCTGTATGAGTGAGACATCAAAACCATTGTCATTGCTACTCATTCATTTGACTAAACAGCCTACACCCTGTATGCCCAAATGTAATAACATTTTGACTCTTTTATTTTAGATTTTAACTCTGAAAGCCTCTTTCTATCATTAAAACAGCATTGTATAAAATTCACACTTGATTTAAATTCAAAGAGACCATTTGTGGTTATAGAAACGGTATTTCCAGGTAAATATTTAAAGTGCTCTCTGTATCTGTAATGTACAGTACTTTTTCCAAACCCTGCATCAATATACTAGTAGGTCATTCAATTTTAAAACGAAAGACAAGAATAGAATTACAGTTGCTCATCCTGAACACCTTCTTCTCTTCTGAGAAGTCTTTTTACTATTGAAGCGTGACTGCAGTGATATGCCCCAGTTCCTTTACTATAGGATCAGAAAGATCAGACATTAATGTTGACCAAAGGGAACCGGCTTGCAAGAGGCATTTCAGTTCATCCTCAATGTGTTCAGAGGGTTCAAGTCCTGGCTTTGCACGGCTCAGTAAATTGTCCTCTCCAAACTGTTGCCACAATGGTAGACATGCACCATTTTTATAATCGAATATAGATTCTAAACAATGCCATAAAATCATTTAACTGCATGTTTCCAGAAATAACCTAGTACATAACAAAAACTCTTCTTATATGGCATTGCTTTAGAACCTTTTAAAGACGTTTTGAAGATGATAATAAGTGAAAGTAGAAATACTGTATAAAATCAATCATGACATTAGCGAATGCCCACCATCACACATTTGACAAGATCATTCTATCACCAGCACCCTTTTGTGTGAGGGCCCTACTTCTGCCTTATTTCCTCTTTCTTCTCTCACTACCCTGACTCTGTCGCATTTGATCATCGCAAGGCTCTTCCTGGCAGTTGCTGGGCCTCAAGGATTTTGGCTGAGTCTGGCACTGAGGGTGGCAGGAGCAGAGAAGCTCATCTGCAGCCGGTCGCTTCTTTAATTAGAGATGCTCTCAGCAAGTGTTCCTCAGCCTGATGCAACAGGATTTCAATAGAAGGTTTTGCTAAGGAAGCGGAAAAGCTAATTGCAGTCACGCTCTCACTGTCGGAACTGCCTGCATGAAAAGTAGGGAGAGAGAAGCCCAATTCATCTCTTTTATGTATGACAGTCATAAGACAGGGAAAAATGAGGCGAACAGATGCTAAGAGCTTTGTTAGGCATGTTGGCTTTGAGATTCCTCCTACCAGGAGGAACCTACACTGCTAATTTGTAGAAGTTTCCAAAAAATGAAAAGTCACATATCTTTGGAGATATCGGAGTTGACTAAACATACAAATGTTCTACTTGGGTTAAAAATAGATAATCCATGACTGGATTAAAAGTATATATACTTCTAGAAATGTTTCTTAAAGTACAAAAGTACTTGTGTAACTGTAAATACACTAGCGTTACAAAAAGATTTTTTTTGGTTTTGACAGTTCAATATGAGAGAAGAACACAAATATGCTGTCTGTGTTTCTCTCCTCTCTATGAATGAAACATAGAATAAACAAGCATCAAAACTGGCCTTGTACTGTATACTGAATGGCAATATATGGTTGTATGCAATGTCTTAACCAGGAGTGATACATTTCCAGCATTAAGCAATGGCACAATTACAGAATATACAGTTGTATGGAAAATGAACCAATGGCACTGATCTGTGTGCAGGGCTATCCAAAACAACGGTAAAACATAAAAGCAAGCAACAAAATGTCGAAATCAGATATGTCTTGAACGTGGTGGAGGAAGAACCCAGATGCAGGCAGCGGGGAGGGTGAACAATACTTTAACAAGGCATAAAAAACCTAGTACAAAGAACTCTAGTTCTTGACAAACAAGAACACTAGTTCTCGACAAACTAGTACAAAGAACATTAGTTCTCGACAAACTAGTACAAAGAACATTAGTTCTCGACAGAGAACACTAGTTCTCAACAAACTAATACAAAGAACACTAGTTCTCGACAAACTAATACAAAGAACATTAGTTCTCGACAAACTAGTACAAAGAACACTAGTTCTTGACAAACTAGTACAAATAACACTCGTTCTCGACTGAGAACACTAGTTGTCGACAAACTAATACAAAGAACACTAGTTCTGGACAAACTAATACAAAGAACATTAGTTCTCGACAAACTAATACAAAGAACACTAGTTCTCGACAGAGAACACTAGTTGTCGACAAACTAATACAAAGAACACTAGTTCTGGACAAACTAATACAAAGAACACTAGTTCTGGACAAACTAATACAAAGAACACTAGTTCTCGACAAACTAGTACAAAGAACACTCGTTCTCGACTGAGAACACTAGTTCTCGACAAACTAGTACAAAGAACACTCGTTCTTGACAGAGAACACTAGTTCTCGACAAACTAGTACAAAGAACACTCGTTCTCGACTGAGCACACTAGTTCTCGACAAACTAGTACAAAGAACACTCGTTCTCGACTGAGAACACTAGTTCTCGACAAACTAGTACAAAGAGCACTAGTTCTCGACAGAGAACACTAGTTCTCGACAAACTAGTACGAAGAACACTAGTTTTCGACAAACTAGTACAAAGACCACGGTAACTAGTACAAAGAACAAGTTATCTTTGAACAACGAACGAGCACCAGACAATAGACATGAGGGCATTATATAGGGAGATAAGAATGGGCAGGTTTGGGTAATGTGACACAGGTGGAAAGCGAGAATAGGAACGAGTGGGGCGGAGCCAAAGACGAGACTGGAGAGCACCCATATTATGTCCTGATCGACAATAATATGTTTCTCTCCACACAAAACACGTGGCTCTGTCACGATTCTGCCACTAGACCAGAAAATCAAGACAAGAGAGGGCAGAATCATGACACAGATAAACATGGAAAATATTTTATTGTCACATCTCATTTGAACACAGTGTTTGAGAAAAAGAGTGGATAAACGAGGATGTTTGAGGATAAATCAAAGAACAGTCTCTCTTTTTTTGTTAGTGGAATCAAGCTGTGAGCATTAATCTGTTGTAGAAGATTACAGAGCGGATGCCACTGGCCCATTAAGTAAATACAAACAGAAACTGCAAACCATTAAAGCATGGCCCAGGATACAATGAAGCCTCTCTCAGTGGTAATTGGAAACAAACTGATCAAACAATAAGGAGTGTGGCTCATTTTTCCTTTCTCTTAGGCTGGAACTGAATCGATTAAGATGCAGTTACTGTTAGCCCTCAATAGCAAAGTTTCCATAGCAGGGAAATGTATAGATTTGTGAGCGTTTGTCTGTATGCTCAAATAAATACACTAATAGTAATTAATAGTACTGAACAAAACAGCTCTATAGTGGCTTGACTCAACTTTTTTGACTTTTTAAAGGTCGATATTTTGTGTAAATTTGGCAAGTGACCATTTTCTAACACATGGGGCAGAAAACTTGCTAATTGTATATGTGCTGATGTTCCAAAAAAGTTATTTTCACATCACTGCCACTCTTTTAAATTAATCCTTGCATTTGGTAAATAAATCCTTTTAATAGCTTCGAAAATTGCAATCAGAATTCACTCAAAATTCACAATCTGTTCAAAAAAAATATTTTTGCATGTGATTCTAAATTAATTTTTTATTATTCGAAACATTGACATTCAATTTTTTTTCTAGATATGCCTCAATATGCCTTGAGGATACACAGGTTTATCCTTTGCGCAAAAGTTTTATCGACTACACCAGACACGATTATAAATTCTCCTCCACCTGCACAGTGTCACATCTTCACATCATATTCAAACATGTATAAATGTGTTAATGAAGCATTATATTATTGTAATTGTATAAACTTGTTTAAAAAATAGCCTATAGTTAATACTTATAGCTCATGTATTAGTATAGAGAATATCTATATGTGTAACATATATTTGCCATTATTCATATACATTTCTGAGTAGTTTTAAGCATGTATTTTTAATGACTCTTTTCAGTGTGCTGTGTGTACAGTTCGTTAACTGAAGCGTCTTTTCCTTGCTTCCTTCGCTTGCACCCTAAAGGGGTGGAGCTAAGATGTGAGGAAAGGAAACAAGGATGCACAAATAAGAATCAATATGCACCCAAAATTATTGAACATCTAGTTTAGACTGTCTACACTAATGCGTTTCCTTTTCAAAACAGAGTTTTAGTTTTTTTAAACGCTCTATCATGGTGCCCATCCACACTGAAACGTACATCCGTGTAATGCGCATGACTAATATGTAAGACACATCAGCCTTTCATTTCTGTCAGGCATTTATTCACTTTCTGCCATATTATGTCATGGCACTGTGAAGAAAAGACAGATTTTTTTAAAGACGGATCACAATCCTGAAAGTTATATTATCAAACTAGAGAGCAACCAATACAACTGCGTCACATTACGCGTCACTGTTTTGAAACCCTTCCGTTTTTCTCATCCACACTACAACGCAAAAACACAGTTTTCAAATGGATCCACTTTCGACTGCATTTTCGAAAAGCTTGAATAGAGCCTCTGCAGACTGAAGACATACCTTTAAAAGAAAAAAATGTTGTATCTACCTGAACATGCACAGGGCCCATGGGAAGGGCATTTTTTTAAGCATGTCATTTTGACTACATCAAATATCAAAAACTGTGCATCATTTGAAGCTAAAACACCCAACACTCAGGTTCTGAACTTGTTTCTGCAAATATTACAATTCTTATTAAAAGGGTTAGCAATTATTTTACTCTTTTAAGAAAAATGGAGGATAATAATATAATTGACAAAATAAAATGTACGTACAGTGTACAGCAGGGCTCCTGGACTTTAAATTTAATCCAACACACCTGTCTGTTATTTTTATTTATTTTTTATTTTTAAACTGTTTGATTTTTTAAGTTGCTTTACAAATTATGACCTACCATTAAAGTATTTTCTCTGTGCAGTAGAACGACAAAAAAAAAGAATGTTAAATTGGTGCATCGAAAACTCGATTGTTGCTTGCAGTGGTGAGGTCTGTCCATAACCTGAGATTCTCTAGCAAGTATATATTGTCTATGTTAAATGTCAGCGTGCGATGGAAAAGCATGTCTTGGAGTAATTTGTAGCAGATCAATTTGTACCAGACAAATTACTGCTCGATAACATATGTCTGTGTTCCCTGACCTTACACTAAAACCCAAACTGAACAGATTTTATTTGAACGTCATGCTATGAGCAGGTCCAGGAGGCATAAACACAGACGTTTGTACATTCTATCCTTGCTGGTGAATCAGTGGATGTTTTCTAGCTGCTGGTATAATGGAGAGGAAATCAGAGCTGACAAGGCTTGATGTTGTGAGCAGAAGAACTAAATAAAGTACAGGGTGTCTATTCATTCTGCCGTTGCCGCCCATGGCACTTCACAGAGTCTTTTCGCTGCAAGTCGCTTTGCTTCTTCAAATCATTATTACTAATGCTTGGAGTTATCACATTCAATGTGTTTCACCTTGTGCATATAGACGATACTGTTGAAAAATTGCTTGAGGAATTTAAAGAAATGTTGCAGCGGGTCTGACTAGTGATTATAAAAGATTATGTTGAACTGGAAGTATTTACGTGGGGAAATTTCTCCCATTTAAATTTTTATTTACAAACAGACCTGATTGAAGAGATCATCTTGAGCTACTACTAGCTGTACTATTAACAGTACTATTGTTTTTGTGACATCAACATTTAAACGATGACTCGTCACAAAGTATTTATATTCTTAACAAATCCACTAGAGCAGTTTATCATGTCTTGGCTTAATTTTCTTAGTCATGCTAATGGCAAACGGAACAAAAATAAGTCTATATTAATTATTATGCAGAAAAAAATATAGTGTGGATTAATCTCCATTAATGTTGAGCGATCTATGTGTGTGCATGCATCTATACCATAGTCAACCTTTAAAGGCATAGCTCACCCAAAAATGTGTATGTATCCTCATGTTGTTCAAAACCTGTTTATGATCATGTGATATTTTGAGAAATGTCTCAAGGTCCATAGCATTGAAGTAAATAGGGTTAAGAGTTGTTTGGTTACTATCCCTTTAATGTGCGTCATCTGTGTGTTCAATAAAGCTTTTTTTCTGAGCTTCCAAATCCTTGGCTAGTGTTCACACAGGTTCTTCTCTTTGTGCCGTATTTCTTTATGCATTGTTTATATGGTAAGAATAAAATTAAATCCTTTCCCACAGTTGTGGAGTTCAAGTGGTTTTTAGCTAAGCTTTGCAAATGATCCAGCGTTTTAATTAGGTAAACCCAGGGGTGCAGGAATGATGTGAAAAGTAGGAGCACACATTAAAAACCTTATCAACCTGCTGCATGAATATTCATTAGGTGATGTAATGTTTGCCTAGCATTAAACACACAAAAATATGTTTCAAAAGGTTCTTCAATGCATTAGAAGAACCGTTTGATTCCATAAAGAACCTTTAACATCTGAAGAACCTTTCTGCTTCACAAAAGGTTCTTTGTGGAGAAAAAAGGTTATAAAAAAATGAGAAAGAGATGGTTCTATAAAGAACCTTTGGCTGAATGGTTCTTTGTGGAACCGAAAATGGTTCTTCTGTGGCTACGCTGTGACAAACCTTTTAAGCAACTTTATTTTTAAGAGTGAAGGATGGGAAGTTAACTCTGTTCACGTGTCCATTTTTTACCAGATAACAAGTTTGTAACAGTCCAGATTCTTGCACAATACTGTTTGGATTGGGATTCTTTCACTGTTTAAATCAATGGGCACGATCTAAAGAGAGACGATGGACCCCAAAACAGTGTTTTTGATAAATTCTGAAAGACTCTCTACCCCAGAACCAGAAAATGCATTTGATGACAAAAAGGTGTCATTTGCTTGAGAAAATAACTGGTGTGTTGTTTTGTTTGTGCATCTTGACAATTTGAGTGCATTCAGTGTCGTGACACCCAATCCGTTCAGCTGGGCTCTGTCAGTTGACCTTCATCCGGGCAGAAAAGGGTGTGCTGTGGGTTCACAAGCAATGGCCAACGACTGTGACAGCCCTGGTTTTGTACCGGCTCATATAGCCGTGAAATCACTTTGCCATTTCTTCTCTCTTTTTTTTCTTCACCCCCCTTCAATTTTCCTCGTTTTATTATATCTAACTTTCTAAATTCCACCAAGCTGACATACCAGAACTAAAAAGGGCTAGTTCGCAGAAAGCTTTCTCTCTGTATGTGTCTGTTTTTCTTTCATTCTTCCCTTACACTCTCTTCGTATTTTCTTTTGAGCTGTAAAAAGTCAGCCTCCAGACTTTGTGTTTGTTCTGGGGTGTTATTTTTGCTTCAGTATCTCATTTGGAAGAATCACCCCTGCCGTGTAATGAGAACGAGGTGAGAGGATCTGGGATTGTAATTATTTTCATTTGAGGGCGCCGGTGAGGGGCAGCCACGCATTTGTCTCCCCCTCTTGTGACAGCATCACTAGGTCCTTGTACCAGTTTCTCCTGCAATGATAATGAGCAAACATCTCTTGTTATCTCCACCTGTTTCTGAACAGAAAAATACAGTGAGTTTTTAAACAAATTATTTTTAATAGAAGCCAAAGGAGCTGCTAATGTGGTAGAAATGTTGCTGCTTTGACATTTGAAGGCATACTAAATAAAGGAACAATAGTAGAGCACACGCTTGACTTTGAGACTTTTGTATCACTTATTGTTAGGATTCAAAAAAACTTCTTAACTTTCGTTTATCAGAAGTGTTATTTATCTTTTTGTTAATAAGTCAATGGACTACTTGCAAGTAGTCTTGTGACATACTTGCTACTTGAAATTGTACGGCTCACAAGGTTCTGGTTATATGTTTTTACATTGGGGCGTTGCTCCCTGTGAAACCTAAACGGTTAAAAGTACGATTTTTACGTAAAAACATTATCAGCGACATAAGAAGATTATTTGTTTAGAATATTCTAAAAATAACTAAGTACATAATCTTCATATGTGAGAGAGCAAGGACCTGTCGAACACATGCAACATGTTTGTCATGATTCCGCTATCATGTCATGCTTATGCTTGGTATTGCAGCGGAGTCATGGCATAGCCTTAGGTTTTGTGTGAGAAAGACATGGCGTTGATTTGATTTTGACTTGCCATGTGCTTTCTCGTGTCTCGTCGGTGTTTCCCGCCCTTTTGTCTCGTTAGCCTTTCCATTAGTGTTTCATTACCTACACCTGCCCCTTGTTAATTATCCTGTGTTTCCCCTTTAAAACATCCTCGTGTTCATTGTCCTGTGCTTGTTCGTTGTACTTGTTACCCCGTCCTAGAAGCCTTTTCCTGTCAAATACGTTTAAGTATATCTAGTCTGTGCGTGAGCGTTAGTTCTAGTCTGTGCGTGAGCGTTAGTTCTAGTCTGTGCGTGAGCGTTAGTTCTAGTCTGTGCGTGAGCGTTAGTTCTAGTCTGTGCGTGAGCGTTAGTTCTAGTCTGTGCGTGAGCGTTAGTTCTAGTCTGTGCGTGAGCGTTAGTTCTAGTCTTTGAGTGAGCGTTAGTTCTAGTCTGTGCGTGAGCGTTAGTGCTAGTCTGTGAGTGAGCGTTAGTTCTAGTCTGTGCGTGAGCGTTAGTGCTAGTCTGTGCGTGAGCGTTAGTGCTAGTCTGTGCGTGAGCGTGAGCGTTAGTTCTAGTCTTTGAGTGAGCGTTAGTTCTAGTCTGTGCGTGAGCGTTAGTGCTAGTCTGTGAGTGAGCGTTAGTGCTAGTCTGTGCGTGAGCGTGAGCGTTAGTTCTAGTCTGTGCGTGAGCGTTAGTGCTAGTCTGTGAGTGAGCGTTAGTTCTAGTCTGTGCGTGAGCGTTAGTTCTAGTTTGTGCGTGAGCGTGAGCTTTAGTTCTAGTCTGTGCGTGAGCGTTAGTCCTAGTCTGTGCGTGAGCGTTAGTTCTAGTCTGTGCGTGAGCGTTAGTTCTAGTCTGTGAGTGAGTGTGAGCGTTAGTTCTAGTCTGTGCGTGAGCGTGAGTGTGACTGTTAGTTCTAGTCTGTGCGTGAGCATGAGCGTTAGTTCTAGTCTGTGCGTGAGCGTTAGTTCTAGTTTGTGCGTGAGCGTGAGCTTTAGTTCTAGTCTGTGCGTGAGCGTTAGTCCTAGTCTGTGCGTGAGCGTTAGTTCTAGTCTGTGCGTGAGCGTGAGCGTTAGTTCTAGTTTGTGCGTGAGCGTGAGCTTTAGTTCTAGTCTGTGCGTGAGCGTTAGTTCTAGTTTGTGCGTGAGCGTGAGCTTTAGTTCTAGTCTGTGCGTGAGCGTTAGTTCTAGTCTGCGCATGAGCATGAGTTCTAGTCTGCGCGTGAGCGTTAGTTCTAGTCTGCGCGTGAGCGTTAGTTCTAGTCTGCGCGTGAGCGTTAGTTCTAGTCTGCGCGTGAGCGTCAGTTCTAGTCTGTGCGTGAGCGTGAGCGTTAGTTCTAGTCTGTGAGTGAGTGTGAGCGTTAGTTCTAGTCTGTGCGTGAGCGTTAGTTCTAGTCTGTGCGTGAGCGTGAGTGTGACTGTTAGTTCTAGTCTGTGCGTGAGCGTTAGTTCTAGTCTGTGAGTGAGTGTGAGCGTTAGTTCTAGTCTGTGCGTGAGCGTGAGTGTGACTGTTAGTTCTAGTCTGTGCGTGAGCATGAGCGTTAGTTCTAGTCTGCGCGTGAGCGTTAGTTCTAGTCTGCGCGTGTGCGTTCGTTCTAGTCTGCGCGTGAGCGTTAGTTCTAGTCTGCGCGTGAGCGTCAGTTCTAGTCTGTGCGTGAGCGTGAGCGTTAGTTCTAGTCTGTGAGTGAGTGTGAGCGTTAGTTCTAGTCTGTGCGTGAGCGTTAGTTCTAGTCTGTGCGTGAGCGTGAGTGTGACTGTTAGTTCTAGTCTGTGCGTGAGCGTGAGCGTTAGTTCTAGTCTGTGCGTGAGCGTGAGCGTTAGTTCTAGTCTGTGCGTGAGCGTGAGTTCTAGTCTGTGCTTGAGCGTGAGTTCTAGTCTGTGCGTGAGCGTTAGTTCTAGTCTGTGCGTGAGCGTGAGCGTTAGTTCTAGTCTGTGCGTGAGCGTGAGCATTAGTTCTAGTCTGTGCGTGAGCGTGAGCGTTAGTTCTAGTCTGTGCGTGAGCATGAGCGTGAGTTCTAGTCTGTGCGGGAGCGTGAGTTGTAGTCTGTGCGTGAGCGTGAGTTCTAGTCTGTGCGTGAGCTTGAGTTCTAGTCTGTACGTGAGCGTGAGCGTTAGTTCTAGTCTGTGCGTGAGCGTTAGTTCTAGTCTGTGCGTGAGCGTGAGCGTTAGTTCTAGTCTGTGCGTGAGCGTTAGTTCTAGTCTGTGCGTGAGCGTGAGCGTTAGTTCTAGTCTGTGCGTGAGTTCTAGTCTGTGCGTGAGTTCTAGTCTGTGCGTGAGCGTGAGTTCTAGTCTGTGCGTGAGTTCTAGTCTGTGCGTGAGCGTGAGCATTAGTTCTATTCTGTGCGTGAGCGTTAGTTCTAGTCTGTGCGTGAGCGTTATTTCTAGTCTGTGCGTGAGCGTGAGTTCTAGTCTGTGCGTGAGCGTGAGCGTTAGTTCTAGTCTGTGCGTGAGTTCTAGTCTGTGCGTGAGCGTTAGTTCTAGTCTGTGCGGGAGCGTGAGCGTTAGTTCTAGTCTGTGCATAAGCGTGAGCGTCAGCGTGAGCTTTAGTTCTAGTCTGTGCGTGAGCGTGAGCATTAGTTCTAGTCTGAGCGTTAGTTCTAGTCTGTGCGTGAGCGTGAGTTCTAGTCTGTGCGTGAGTTCTAGTCTTTGCGTGAGCGTGAGTTCTAGTCTGTGCGTGAGTTCTAGTCTTTGCGTGAGCGTGAGTTCTAGTCTGTGCGTGAGCGTGAGCGTTAGTTCTAGTCTGTGCGTGAGCGTGAGCGTGAGTTCTAGTCTGTGCGTGAGCGTGAGCGTGAGTTCTAGTCTGTGCGTGAGCGTGAGCGTGAGTTCTAGTCTGTGCGTGAGCGTGAGCGTTAGTTCTAGTCTGTGCATGAGTTCTAGTCTGTGCGTGAGCATTAGTTCTAGTCTGTGCGTGAGCGTTAGTTCTAGTCTGTGCGTGAGCGTGAGCGTGAGCGTTAGTTCTAGTCTGTGCGTGAGCGTGAGCATTAGTTCTAGTCTGTGCATGAGCGTGAGCGTTAGTTCTAGTCTGTGCGTGTGTTCTAGTCTGTGCGTGTGTTCTAGTCTGTGCGTGAGCGTGAGCGTTAGTTCAAGTCTGTGTTTTATACTTAAGTCTTCCTTCAGTTCTTGTATGTTCTTTTACCCCATTGTGGGCTTTTGTTTTGTATTTATTAAAAGTCCTGGTGTTAACAAAAGACTTTAATAATAACAACAAAACAAAAACCCACGAGGGTGTAACATAACAGAACAAGGGGAAAATAATGACAAGACAGGACTAAAGCTAACTACACTTAAACAAGACTTAAATTAACTTTTGACATGAACTACAAATAACTAAACTAGACTACAAGAAACAAGAACTCGCCACACAACCAAAATGAACCAGCACACGACAGAAGACACAAGGGCATTAAATAAGGGACCAAATCAAGAGACCAGACCGGAGAGAGCGAATGGAACGCCATAAGGGCCATAAAAACCTCTCTCCACACAAAACATGAGATTCTGTCATGATCCTGCCACTAAACCAAGAGAAACATGACATGATGTGGCAGAATCATGACATAAGTAGTGGCGGATAGGCCTTAATTATTCGCCATCACTGCTTCAGAATAAGGTCGGCCATCGTTGTTTAGGTTCTCTGTGCTCTGCTCTCAGTGTGCTGCTACTGCCGGCCTGCTATGACTCCTGACCCCACCCCGGGGGTCCTATGAGGAGCTGCTCGCTGTCTCAATTGCTCGCTGACTTAAAAAAATGGACTGCATAACCCTCAAATAGAGGCAACGAAGAGACCAATAACAATCCCCTCGTTTTTCAAAAGCAAAGCAATGTAAGTATTTATGCCTGTTGACTTTTCCCAGATGTGGCAGATTAGTTTTGATATTTATTTGTAAACATGGACTATGCCATAAAAATTAACACTAAAGGAATGGGTTGGATAAATTAAACAATTTATCGGTAGGAAATATTTTATCTCGACTTGCAAGACTAAATGAGGGTCATGGCATAACATTATCATCTAACCCAATGCGCTGTGTAAGTTGACTGAGGAGAATTTACTGATTTATTTTTTAATAAAAAAAATTTGCAGACAAAATTGCTAGTGTTTATCAGGTAGACATTTGACATTGTTATTTATCCATGATTTCAAATAAGAATCCTCCAATGGCTTTTTAGTGCAAACCATTAGCGAAGTAACTTGAGCACAAGTCAAAGCCCAAATTACACAAAATAACTGACTGAGTTGAAATCATTTGCTGAAAGCTTGGTCGGAAGGAATTTGGGCTTTGACTAGTGCTCAAGTAAAAAAACAACCCATCTGTGCCCCTGCAAAAGACCGCATACGGACATAAGGTGTAAACGAGTGAAATCATCAAGTCAGGATTTAAACTTTGGCTGAAGACCTAAAAGTTTGGTTAGAAAACGAAAAACGTACTAAGCAGGTAGAATTTTTTCTTTCCTATTCAGATTCCTAACAGTGTTCAGCGTGTCTCGTGGGTGTCAGAGCAGAAATAAAAACGCTTCTCTCTGTATGATTATTTACCCCAGTCACGTTCATATGTAAATTGTGTGCACTTATTTTGTCCATTTGATAGAAATATAGACCAAAACGCATCTTAATACAAAGTATAAACAGGTTCCGACCTACAGACAAATTAAAGCAGGAAAGTTAATTTGCACGTTTTAGCCAGAAGTTTAATCTTTTAACAAGGGGTGGCTGCAGATGCAGATGCAAGAGGCAGCGTCGCGTGTTCCACAACAATGCTTAGCTGCTCACAGATGCGGCCCACAGTAAATCGTTCAATCGGTCGACCTCTAAGACTAACATCGTTAAATAAAGCAATGGACTGCTGCAGGGTGCATACAATGGCTTTATTATCCATGAGTTCAGTATACATTTATCAAATATAGAAGGTGAACTTCTGCTAATTTAAGACATAAAAACCCACATTAGAGCATTTTAACATCATAAACAGGATTTATTGTTTTTAATTAAGTGACTAATCTGCAATGATCTCTGCATGTAAATACACTGAAAAATGTTAGCGGAAATGACTGAGCCACATCGAAGAGAACGGAGAAGCAAGTAGTACATTGTTATAATCTGACTTGAACAAAACTGATAGTTTACCCAAACTGAAAATGATGACTTTCTGGGCAGAACACAAAAGATGATATTTTGAAGAATGTTGGTAACTGAACAATACTGGCCACAATTGACTTCTGCTGTATGAACACAAAACCACTGAGACATTTCTCAAGATTCTTGTGCTCCACAGAAGAAAGTTATACACAGATTTGAATGATTTTGGTAACACTTTACAATGAGGTGGTATTTGTAAATTGTTAACTAACACTTTACCTAACATAAACTAACAATGCACAATATTCTACAGCATTTATTAACATGAAGAGGGTGGGGACATAGATGAGACCCGAGAGAGTGCGTGGTACGCCATAGCAAGCAATACCACGTCTCTCTCTAAACGCGAGGGTCATGACAAAATAGGTCCATATATCATCGTCAAAAACGTATGTTCCATAATGTTCGTTTTGTTCCATAAAGTTTGTTTAGCATGAATGCGGAAGTTTCACATTTTAAATGCATGAGCCCATTACAATCGAATGGATTTTGATTGGCTGTTAATATTTTCATCAGCTGGAATAAGTGATCTCATTGTTATGACACCTCTCCATTATTACATAAATACAGTATTTGTTACAGTTTTGGTGTGGACTCTATTCTCTTAAATTTAGAACAACTTTAAGAACTTTATCTTCCTAGTTATTGTTATCATCCTTGGTTTGACCAGGCTCATAGTCACATCTAATCCAGAAGGGTCAAACTGTAGTCCTGTAAGGGCACTGTCCTACAAAGTTACGGTCAGCCTATGATTCACCTCACTTCATGTCTTTAAGACCTTTAATAACTGGTTCACGTGTGTTTCATCAGGGTTGGTGCTAAACTCGGCAGGACAGTGGCCCTGCAGGACTAGAGTTTGACACATGTGATCTCAACTATTTTTATCTGTCTGCACCTGAGCGGCAATTGTTTTTTTTTCAGGCCTTTTCTTTTCCACTTGTGTGTGTATCTATGAAAAGGTCTTCCTTACACTTAATCATGACATAAAACCTCTGTAGACAACATTCTACATTTTCAGAATCGCTTAAATCAAGCTACAAAGGCCAGACAGCAGAAACCCCTCAGATGCCGACAATATTCTGCTGCAGTTTCTGTTGTTGTTGTTGCAGCTGAAAAGGCCTCGGGCCGTTGTTTGATGTATTATCTTCCATTTGAGATGAAAAACAAGTGCTTCCGCACCGTCCATCCCTCTCTACCATCTGGTCGGGCCACTATGTGGTCAGAGGAGCCTCAGGACAACCCATAATTAAAATTCCAGCAAACCATGCGACTCGCTGCCTTGAGGTTGATAAAAAATTTATGGGCATGATGTTTAGGATTAAAGTGTGTCTTTCCTCTATTCGATTTTCTTCTCACTCGAATGCTTTCCTTTTTTCAGAACCTTTTATTCTTTAAGATTTTCTCAGCTTGTGCACAACACAAATTATTAATCGCCATTTTGGAGGTAGAAAGATGGCGGCGGAACATTGAGGTCCTAATCAAGGCCGGACATACCATTGGGCTTGACTGGACTCCAGCCCAAAGGCCCTGCCCTTCAGGGGGAACCACCTGCTCTCGTTCATTTGATTCGTTTAGTTATATGCAAGTCATTTTATTTTTCATTTACACTTTCTTCATTGGTCTAGCACAATTCAATAGCACTGCCTTACACTGTTATATTGGCTGACAAGTGCTATCGCAGAGCCGCGATCTAGGAAATCTATATAAAATTATTTATTTATCAAAAGAATCTTTGAAATTATTCTTATTCCAAAATGCATTACGTTTTCCCTCATCTTCTAAGCATCCGTTCAGTCTATTTTTTTCTGTATTGTCTTGTGTTCTGTCTCAGTTAAGTAGACTTTACAAAACTATGGATCCATCACATTATCATGAAACCATTTAAGTCATCATTTTTAATCTCATTATTATGAATGCAACTTTAAAGTGCATTTTCAACTCATGTTGAAGATCAGTCTTATGCTTTACTGATGGAATTGCAATAGAATACTAATATATTTGTAACACTTTACAACGTTGCATTTGTTAACATTAATAAAGCATTAGATTACATGTCTGCATTTGTTAATATTTATTTTCAGTATTTACTAATATGTTTAAAAACATTGAACATGAACAATTGTATTTGGCATTTACTAACAATAAATAAGATTAATAAATGCTGACATCAATGCCGCGGACAACCCTCCACGGGGGAGCCAGGGTGGGCTTTGCACACCTTATCAGAAGTTTTGCCCACCCTGTCTCCGTTGAGAGAGAGGATCTGTGAACCACCGTTGCTGTGAAAATTCTGTTCCATTGCAGTGGCCCCACACCACGTAACAGCCAATCAACAAAATGAATGCGATATTCAAGTCAGCTCCAGATATTTTTCTGTTTTCCCTTTTATTGGGTGATACAGTCTTAGCTCATTCACTTTGCTACCTTTGAGGTTTACGAACGTGCTGAATTACGAAGCAAATGTAATGGCAGAACTGCGTTGCTGATAAATTCATTGTTACATTACTTGCTCAATCTGCCTGAATAGCGTCATGTATACCAGGGCTCTCACATCTCACGCATTCACCATGAGACACAAAAACAAGAGATAACAGCTTTATGCAATTAACACCTTCTCGCCGTGACTGCAAGTGACAAAATGCTGTGGCGGTCATCCAGAACTCATAGAACCGCAGTTACATTTGTAACTCTCGTTCTATTTCATTCTTCCTGACCGCCAGAGGCAGTGCTTCACACTGGATGACTTAAAACAACAAAGTCACGAGGAGGTCTACTCACCGCTAGAAAATTGCGGGTCCTGACAGGACCACGGTTTCAATTGAGTCTGTCGTGGTGACATTAATTCTGTAATAACGTGAAAATGTGTTCACCGATGACCACGTAGCTGCAGTGCAAATGTCACTTAGAGGGACACCTTTTAGTGCAGCCCAAGATGCTGAGATGGTTCTTGTCGAATGGCATCTTACTCCTGAAGGCACGGAACATCCATTTGATTTGTTAGCATGGTTGTTGGCCTCCACCACCCAATGTGACAATCTCTGCCTTGAGAGGGGCTGACCTCTTCTTGGTCCCCCAAAACAAAGAAAAAGTTGGTCTGATCGCAGGAATTGTTCTGTGGCTCTGATATACTGTAGCTCCGGAAAGCTCTTTCTGGACATACAAGTCCGCTTCCACAATCCTCTTGTGACCCTTAAGGTTTGAATACTGACAGTTCAATAGCCTTGTTCCTAAACAGATCCAAGAGACTCTTGGGAAGAAATGCTGGATTTGGCCATAATGTGACTCATAAACCATCTGCATTCCAACGCATGCAGGATGCATTAACAGAAAATGCATGAAGCTTTCTCACCCTTTTTGCCAATGTAATGGCCAATAGAAATGTCAGGGAAAACCATTGGGCAGACACTGCTGAGCCAAACAGGTCCACTTCCACCTTGCCAAACCGCTGCCATATCAACTCTACAACCTCTGGGTTGAGACTCCACTATAGACTCAACCGATAGAGGTTTGCGGAAGAAATCCGCTTCCACATTCGTCACTCCTGGAATGTGCATTGCCCTGACACTTGCAAACAGAGGGAAGGCCCAGGTTAACAGTTCCTGTGACACATGAAGAGATTGGATGGATCTTGTGCCCCCCTGATGGTTGATGTGATAAACCGCTGATGTATTGTCTGACCTGATTAGAACATGTCTGCCTTCCAAAATGGATGCAAAATGCTTCAGTGCCAATAGTACTGCCCATAGCTCTAGGGTGTTTATACTCTCCCTGCTTTGCAGAGTGTTCTTCCCACGGGGGGGGGGCCCACGGAGATACGATCAGGTCGTGTTGGTTCTCCCCATCCACGATGAGAGTGTATGAAGCCGCTATTGCCGCTCATCATAGTCTCGTGGACGGTAAGTCTCTTAGTCAACATAACCTGTTCACCAGGTTCCTCAGGGGGCGTGAGAAGGGTGAGTCCACCTCGACCACGCCCCGTACCCTCTCGGGACCTTATGTGGTATTACAGGGACTACGGCCCCTTTCGAGCCCCTCAGTGCGCCAGTCTTCCTCATCTGAGATGAAGGCCGCGCTCTTGATGGCGCTCGCTTCTATCAAGAGGGTGGGGAACCCCCAGGCATTCTCCGTGTCCCATGAGTGCCTAGAATTCGGGCCCGGTAAATCTCCCGTTATCTTGAGCGGCCCGGTTACGTGTCCAAGGTTCCCACCACTCCCTTCTAGGACCAGGTGGTGAACCTGCAGGCACTCCTCTCTGGAGAGGAAGACCCAACCTCCAAAGTGCTGTGTCCAGTATGTGCACTGCGCCTCTATTGGACCACACACAGAGCCTTAGAAGCTCTGTGCAGCTTTTTTTTATGGGGACAGTACCGGAGGGGGCTGTCTCGAAACAGATATTGACGCGCTGGATTGTGCCTCCTCGTGGGCTCAGGGCGCCTCTCTGGTAGACTTTGCTGCGCTGCGGGTTGGACTACGCCTAGTACCTTCGCCAGCCAATGTCTTAAACGCCACCGTTGTATAGAACAGGCATCTGGCTTGGGCATACATCTGCGAAAGCGCCATCTCCCGTTTTCAGGTGAGTCTAGCACGCTAAATAGCCTCCCTACTTCCCCCCATAGGGCGAAGTGCAGGCATCCCATCCATCACTAGAATTGGCATTTTTGGTAAACAGACCGGGTGGAGCCAGTATTGGTAGAGTCACCCCTGCTCAGGTGGACCCCAATACTAGGGCTATTGCCCCATACCCGTGCAGGGTCGTCCTGTATGTTGAATTCCTCACTTCTGATTTCCCTATTGGTGAATCTATGACCTCCACAACGGTGGTTGTCCCTCCTGGGTTTTGTTCCCCTATTCGGGCTGACACATTTTCTCACATGTTATTCTCTCCACATGTGAGACCATGTTAGTGTCTCCATATGTGACCTCCCCCTTGTGGTAGGATGTGGCCTAAATAACACACTCTTCAACAAGGGAGGAGAGCAGTGTTTACCCAGTTTTACGGCTCCGGAAAGTGCATCGCTACTAGAGGTGAACACCACTGTCCGTGACGACCGTCAGAACAGGCTTCTCAGTATGACCACTGCTGATTCCTCTTCCAATTATGCGGTGCAAATTATTGTGGTAATATTTATTTTCATGTAGCATCACTGTTTTAGTGTAGTATATTTTGAGCATACATAATTAATTACGATATACAGTATCGGTATATTACAAAGAAACAAAAAAAATATTTCACATATTTAAAAATGCATTTGAAAAATTCAAACCTGAAACAACATGCAGCTAATATTTTAAAGTGTTTAATAAAATCCGTAAACAATGAACAGTCTGGCTTGCTTGTGATTATTTGATAAACTAATATCAATGTGTTTTGTCCCTGAAATAGATTTCAAATAGATATTTGTATATATTCTGTATAGTTTTCATAGTCTTTATGCCTTCAGTAGACAATGGGTTTAACATTCACACACATTAAGAAAAATGGCATGTTGCATCAACTTCTGTTGTGTCCAGAAAACTGTGTGCATACTCACGGTAGTCTTTCTGAGTAAATCTGAGTAATGACATTGGCTGTTCACTACAGCGCACTATGATCAAGAGGAAAGCCCATCTCTGCTGGAGCTCATGTTCATTAGAGGCTTCACACTATGGTGGACCCATCTGTTTTCAGAACCATGCCAAACTGAGAAATGATCCCTTGAAACCATAGACGTTCAGGAAATAAGGGACTATTCGGCACTCACTGAAACAAATTAGATGGGCTACACCTGGTCACTACAAATGATTCCTGCTCACATGGTTGGATTTTAAACTAAAAGGTTTTTGTCTTAATGGGAAAAAATTCAATCAGCGATGTTAGAGATTTACATAATTAAATGATTAAGTGATTGTGGATGAAGTATATCCATGGCTGTGAACACCAGTGTAGTTGGTCACCAGCATATGTTGCATTTTGGGTCGCGGATCAGGGCGGGTTAAGAAATTGTCACTTTAGTTGTGGGGCGGTCATTATAAAACAAAATAATAAAAACATGTGTGCTGCGTGCAATTCCTGATAGCCTATATTAAATATTTGGGAAAATATATTTTCTTAGGTTTCTTGATGAGGTTAGAAAGTACCAAGCAGCTCCCGCTGCCAGCCACAACAACAAAACAAACAGAGAAATAAAAGTGAAGATGGAAGATGAGGTGCGGGAGAAATTAAGGTTGAACAGAAATTTACATCATTAAAACAAAAGAAGGTCAAGCTGCTAAATCTAATGTTAAGGACCGGTTCTCAGAAATAGTTGCAGCAGGAGACAACAGCAGTATATCAGCCACGTGAAGTGCAAGTTTCTATGGTTCATAAGCGTATGTTGTTGCCGGTTTACAGGGCAAGGTAATCTAATGGCTGTTTCCAAGCACCTTTAGGCTGAAATAAAAGATTCTGTGTTTGAGAGTAAAACTAATTATTTTGTAATTAAAAATAAAATTATTTCCATTGTGTGCAAATCTTTGAATTCTTTTATTTTTCTTTGAATAAAACAAATGTTGCTCTCTTTTCTGCTATCTTTTTTGCGGGTTTAAAACTTTTGGTTGGCGAGTTGAAAACTTTTGCTTGTGAGTTGAAAACATTTGCTTGCGAGTTGAATTTTGTTTTGCGAGTGAAGCCGTCTCTCAGTGAGCGGTCTCTACCAACGGCTTGGATAAACCCCTGACTCCTCCATCACTAATGTGTATTATTATGTGTACAATGATTGAACTAATTCTGTCAGTCGTCTTCTTGCCTCAGGGACCCTTCAGGGGTAAGTTAAGTCGTCCTGATTTTTCTTCTTTGATTACTCACTTACTTCATTTTCAAGCCTTTGACAGCTTTCCACTGTCACTAGGAATCCAGTGGGAGTTGCTTGCTCAGCACATTTTTATGTTCCCCAGTGTACTTTTCCCTTCTCTTTATTCAGCTCTTGTTAAAACGCTAGCATTTCCTCTCCCTCAGGTAAGAGAATAAGAGGCCCATCGTATTCATCTCAAATGCTGCATATTAAACAAATGAACATGAGAGAGGAGTTTGGAAAATGTGTAATTGTTTGAGCATGTACAAAAATATGAAATTACTTATTATTATAATAGCCACTGCTGATATCTGAATTTTTTCCAGCGTGGCAGTTTAACGTTTGTCTTGCGTACAGTTGTAATCCATGTAATCGTAGCTGGCCGCACTGGCTGTCGGTTCCCTTTGAGGTCCACAATGAATAAGCTTCATGTTTTATTCTCCACTCTGATGGCACAACAGATCTTCTCAAAGGGACTGTCTAAGATAAAGTAGGTAAGGCCCGTGGAGGATACTTGCATCAGATAATGATGTTGACCATGCGCCTGAGGAAGCGCTGCATGATCGCACCAGCTTTCACATGTGTTCATACAGAAGAAAAACAAACAAGGGCATTAAATTCAGACCCAGAGCTTGTTTGAAAATACATACTGTACAGTACCTCAAACAGCTCTTTCCACGAGCAGAATCTCAGTGTTACTGGGTATGACTGTTCACTAAATTCTTAATCCATTTTAAAGGAATGAAACCGCAGATCTCTCTATACTGTATTAAGTATTAATTAAGTTTCTGCAACTAGAGGCACTTTGGACTGTCTAAAATAAAATAAAATATGGAACATGTTTTTTTTCATATTTGTAATTTAATTTAAAGAAAAACTGGAAAATGTGTTGCGGTAAACACATGTTGCGGAAATGACATTTTTGCTAATATTGCAGTCAATTGGTAGCTAAGGTCTACCACATTATTTTTGAATCTTACCATCTTACCATTAAACAGTAATATACATTTGTTTTAAAAATGTAGTTAAAAGTACAAAATTACTGAGCTTTATGGTAAGGAAACACCATAAATACCGACACAGAAAAGATTATATTTACTTTATATTTTGGAGATCTTGTGAGTGAGGTAGTGAGTTGGGCTAATCTGTCAGCAATATTGGATTCAATTCAATTTATTGTCATTACACACATACAGTGCAACAAAATGTATTCTATATTCAATATGCTCCTGTGGTAATTTCTGACTTATTTTTCTTTGATAAAACTTAATTATAAAATAATTTTTTCATTGTTGTGGTAATGACTCAAAAGTGTGGGACAGGCACATTTACTTCATAAAATTATAAAAATGATCAGTAAATACAAAAACATTTACGATGCTGTAAATGTATAAGTATATTTAGCAATTCCATTTCAAATATGTGATATGTCAAATTGTAAATCAATTATCTTATTTTACATATCTTAATATTGTGACCAGAGTTGTGGGACATGAACAAAAAGGGTGTTTGGAACTATAAATGCTATATCTTTTTATGTTAAATCACATTAATCATTATTTATATTTCAAGGTGTTTGATGGCAGTGTGAATATATTTATAATGCGTCATATGACATATGTTGATATAAATATAAAAGTGCCCGCAGTTGCAGAAACACCCAACTACTCCAGGTATGCTTGTGTATGTTTATTGAATATATCGCCAGATTTCCAGGGTTTAAAACAGCTGTTGATGAAGGATGGCTGCTAGGAGGGTTTAATGCTATGTGCCTTAGTCTTTATGAACTAAACTGATTAATTATTGCCAATTAACAAAACAGAAAAACTTATTTTAAATTAATTAAAGCTACTATTTTTTACTTTTTGGATATTTTTTACATGATGTACAAAAAGTTCATAGTGGTAAGCTTATGATTTGCAATTTAACCGATTGCATCTGATTTTTTTAGCAAGTCATGTTTATGTAAAGTGAAGTAAAGATTCACACCATCATACTTGCAACACTTAAAGTCCCGTGAACCGGATGTTGTGATCGTTTTTACTGCCGTATTTTGATGCACTTCCGAGAAATGTGTCTGAAATACATCTTCAACGATGCAAAATTATTAGCATAATAACCCCCTTCTGAATAAAGCAGCAGCTGAATTGTGGGTAATCTTCAAAGCAGGGATCAGGCTTTGATGGTAGCTGTGGTGGCTTCAAACACTGTCGACATGCTGATCCCCAGGAGCAACCTGAACATGGTAATTGTTCTTTCTCTTGCAGGGTTTTCAACCTTACTGATGCTATCTCCAAGTAAAAATGTTTCCTTATATTTTCTAAATCATATGATGACCCAAATCAGGAGTTTTGATCACACGGAAATCCTGATCTTTTCTGCTTACTGAAATTTCTCAAAGAGGAGATCATTCCACTTTATAAAGTAACGATAGAGACAATGTTTTCTACAAAGTATTATCAAAGCTGTACTTTCTAATACATCCAGAGTTAATGATTTTAGCCCACGCAGACAGTTAGTCTCACAGCTATCCATAAACCAGAATTAGCTGGTGCAAAACTGGCAACAGTCAAATATGGTCTCAGTCAATGTTTTCCAAATTTTCAAATGGCTCCGCATTGGCCAAATACTGTTGAATGAACTGCCAAGTCTGTACCTTAAAGGGACAGTTCACCTCTTACTCTCAAGTTGTTTCAAATGAACACAGAAAATGAATATTTGGAAGGACGCTTCTAATCAAAAAGGTTTTGGTCAGCATTTAGAGGGAAAAATGACAATGGAAGTCAAAGTGCAGTGCTCGAATTGAATCAAGTCTTTTTCATAAAGCTTGTTTTATGGTGGGGGTTAGTTTTGCAATATGTAATTCATAAAAAATACACAATATATTTTATCATAATATGCATAACTATATACAATTTATTAAACACAGGCTTACATTAAAGAACAGGCTTCTTTTACTGTATTTTGGACCAAATCAATGCAGGCTTTGGTGAACACAAATGACTTTTAAACAGTAGTTCATCCAACAGAATAATTCAAGCATTATTTACCAATGTAGTATTTACTATTTTCCCTAAAAACAGCTGGATGATTGACACTTTGTGATAATAATGTTTGTTCCAAAATACTTGTTAAAATGCAAGAAACTCGTTTATTAGATATTAAATATATAAATTGTGTCATTTTTGGGTGAGCTGTTCCTTTAAGGCATTACTCAACATTTCTGAGACCAAAACCACGTTCGGTCTCATTGCATATAATAACATATCTCAAAACAGACATCAAAGGGGATGTGACATCCTAGTAGGGCTGATTTTTGGATTTGTTTCCCCTGGAGGGTAGTTTGTAAAGAAAAGACAGATTTTGCACGCTTGTTTACGTTGATAATATTTTCTAAGGATTAAAGAGTTTTGTCATAATAATCACTTCCGATAAGTAAATGTGATTTTAAAAGCAATAAAGTTTATTTGTTATTTCATTCATGTCATGATTCTGCCTCATCATGTCATGTTTCTTTTGGTTAAGTGGCAGGATCATGACAGAACCTCATGTTTTATTTGGAGAGAGACATTTATGGTTAAACCTTATGGTTTGCCATACACTCTCTCCAGTCTTGTCTCTCTTCCCGCCCTCTCGTCTCCTCATTAGTTATTTAATGCCCCAGTCCCTCTTGATTTGTTCCCTTAGTTAATGGGTCCCTTGTGACGGATCATTGTGTGTGGTGTTACTCTTGCCACCCGGCTTGACTAGTCAAGTCCAGTCCAGTCCAGTCTAGTCAGTTGTAGTCATGTTTAGTTGTAATCATGTTTAGTGTTGTATTTAGTCCTGTTTAGTCTAGTGTAGTAAGTCCTGTTCCTGTTACCCTTCATGTTCATACCCTTGTCCTGTTATTCTACCCTTCGTGCTTATTTGTTTTGTGTTTTGTATTTTTATAAAACAAATTGTTAACTCCTTACCCGCTGTCTGCACTTGGGTCCTCTGTCCTTTTTCCCGCACCTATTTTTGACAATTCATTTTTTGCATACATAATGTCAATCAGAAATCAATCTATCTATCTATAATCATTTTTCTATCTACTTTGGGACAACAACTATTGTGATTTTCTGGGCTTAATAAAAACACGAGACGCATATGGCAGCGTGCAATCACTTAATCAATCCCCTGTCTGCCTTCGGCACTAACAAACACTCTGATGGAGTCAGTCAAAGCGTGAATTAAGTGAGCGTGTGCTTCTTGATGATTTACTGGAAACATGGGAAGCTCAATCACAGCAGGTGTTTATTAGCCCTCGTCTCTGACTGACAGATTAAAAGAGATCCACAAATAAATCCCGCACAAATTCCACAGCACCATGCAAAAGCTCCAAAACAATCAATTTATGCAGAATTCTTCAGTTTGCTGGTTTGTAGGAAGAGGATTAAAAGGTACTCTGAGCAGCAAACACAAAGATTGTTATTAAAGCCGAGGGCCACTTTTAATCAAGCCTTGTTTCCTGACGTGTATAGTCTGGAAACTTTGCAAAGTACTGTTTGCCATTTTAAGAGTATTTCATGAGCACTGGTACAGTGATTTCTTCTCAGAGGTATTTGCGTCCCTGTGATGTAATGCATATTTATGAGATCCACACAGCCTAAAAAAAGTATGGTGTACAGGGAGTGTCTATGTATTGGCATCTTTAGTATTAAAGTAAAAATAATATTCGTAATAACCTCACACACTGAAAGAGTCACTAATATGGATTAAAACCACCTGTGTTGTATTTAGACTTTACAGCGATCGTCTGATATTTATAATGTGAGGCAGGGACCCATGAGCAGATGCAATAAAAATGCAATAAAATTCAACAAAACAACAAAGATTAAGCAGCATAAAAAGACATTATGTAAATGTCAAACAAAAGGAAGCAACTTTCCAGATTGCAGGATTTATCTTTCTTGAACACCATTAATGCATTTATTATTGAATTTTCATGTTGGACTAGAAACTCACATCTTCTTAAGACAATGTTTCAGGACAAATTCTTGTAGTGAGATATATTAACCATCACATTCGATTTTTAAGAAGAAAATGAGGCAACAGGACTTACAGTAACTTCTGTTCACTCATGAACAGTTTCCTAATCAAAATCAGCATTTCATTCAGATTCTGACCTAAAAGAGATTAATTCAAATTCATCAGGCATTTAATGGATACACTGTTATAAAGCTGTAAATGGGACAATAACCTTTGAAAATGTATACATTTGGTATCATTATTTACTTTTTAAGGTACTAATATGCACACTTTTATACCGCCCCAGTGAAATTGTTTATGTATTGGCACATACGTTGGCCACAATATGTATTTATTCTGGCAAATTGAAATGCATAAGTAATGATGTTTAATTATCTATAATTATATCATTCCTTAGAAATAGTAGAATTACAAATTGTAATGAAGATCCATAAAAGGGAAGGAAGGAGGCGGGAACTGGCGAACGTTTAACGAAACTTTTATAAAAATAAACAAATAATAAACACGGAAGTAAAAGACCCGCAGCCACCTCACGGTAGACTGCTGGCCATAAAACATAAACCCACACTTAACACATGTCCAGGCTCGGTCCTCTCCCGTCAACGGTCCTGCCGCTTGTCCTCTTAAGCTCTCGATCTCCTCCGTGAGATATGCGGGACCGATGCGATCCCCTCCTCACGGCTCCCGTCCCACCTTCCTCACCACACTAATGAAGACATTTAAACCAGCAAAATTATCAGAAGACTTGCATTTAATACTTTAAAAATGAGAATCTGTGTGAGTGTTGCTTCAGGGCAAGGTTATGAGGCGCCGGGTTTAAATTACACTTTTAAACATAAATAAAAGACGTGTATACACATATGTAAATTGCTCACATACACAGTATAATGTATACTGTCGGATGTTCAGGCAAATACATGTGAAATACGTGTGCATAATAATATGAAATCCATACCAATACATCCAACGTTATTAATGCATGCATATACACGTGAATAACTTGCATGTAAACTTCATACACAATAACACTTATTGAAACTTGCGCATACATATAAACTCAATACATGCATATACATCTAAACATTTCGCACATACATATAAACTTCCTGAATTTATCTTTTATAAGTTCAACTTGCAGATAATACGGTGGGATGGATTCTACCCAAACTCTAAGTACCCGACCCTAGGCCCTGGAGAAGGCCCGGTGTGTGTGCCCGAACCTGGCGCATACCCCCCTTTGGGTTTACCAATCCGTGAACACGATTTGGCAAGAGAACAGTATTAACATCTGCGAGTACGGTTTTTAAACTCGGGGGACGAATTACAAAATTGTGGCGCCAGATTTTTGGACCTTGTTTTTTTTCACATAATTTACCTCGCGCTCACGGACACTACTATTGGGGACCCCACGCCTGTGCGTTCTTCGACAGGCATAGATTAACGCACAGGCTTGCCCCAACTGTTTAGGGGCCTCTGATTGGCAGAATTTTTATTTTAAATTGACTTCAGCTGGAACAAAAAACAGACCCTCATTGGCCCATAAGAAATATAAAAAAAACCTGGTGATTTGATAGATGTGATATTTAAGTCACATCTGTCCAATTAGCTGCAGGTAAAATCATGTCAATCATTTTAATTTACATCACTACTATTGCTAGACGGCATAGCTGAAAAATGTCCGAAAGAAAGTACAATAGTGGAGCACAAAAACGGAAAATACAAAGGTTAAAAGAACTATGTGACTAAGATAGCAGCAGAAGGACTGGCAGCTCGCATTAGCTAACATCGGCGCTGCACGGTTGAAACTGAAGCGGGATCCTTACCTGCTACAGCAGTTAGCTCATTATGTCATCGGTAATATTTCAGGGAGTTATTCCACAATGACACGCATACTATACAGGTTGGTTTTTAAGTATTGATTTGTTTTATACACCGTTTTTGTAGATAATACGGTGCAATCCCCTCCTCACGGCTCCCGTCCCACCTTCCTCACCACACTAATGAAGACATTTAAACCAGCAAAATTAATTTTGCCAAATCGTGCCAAATTTGTAATGCATAGTGGTTTGTGTCTTAGTAGAGATCCACCGAAGAGTTTTTAGGGGCCGTTAATATTTCGTCTATAATTGTATGAACCTGGAGCAATCGCTCTCATAGTGTTTGCAATTGCAAAGTAACCAGGAATGTAGATGAAACACTGTAGTATTTAATGTGTGTGTATCTGTGTGTGATTGTTCTGACACACCTCACAGCGATTGTTTGTGTCTCAGCTTGATTTAGCAAACACTTTTATCCAAAGTGACTTACAAAGAGTTCAGGGAGCAATAAGCGATATGTCATACAGGAGCAATAATGATAGCAATAAGTGCTAATACAAAGTTACTAGTTTCAACAAAAGCTAGACCACTACCCGTTGAGTGAAAGAGAGAGGGTTAGTGTAAATTGTTTTTCTCATTTGTCTGTCAAGTATACACAGAATATTCACTATTGTCTTGTGCTCGTTCGTTGTATTAGTTTCCGTGTTCTATGTACCTTGAAGCTACACCTCCTACCGTGTTAATTGTGTCATGTGTTTAGTCTTGCCTTTGCCTTGCCTTGCCTTGCCTTGCCTTTACCTCCCCTTGCCTCACCCTGCCTGTTAAGACGTTGTGTCGTTGTTTGCATTTAGTTTATTTTGCCCCCTCGTGGGAAGTTTTTTTTGTATTCTTGTTTGGTTTTCGTGTCTCCCCGTCGTGGGTCTTTGATTTGTGTATTTAATATTTTTCCTTAACCCCTTAATCACTGCCTGCAATTGGGTTTTCCTCCCTGTCAGGACTTATAGTAACTTCAACCGGTAGCCAGTGGAGAGCGATGAAAATGAGCCCTATTTGTGGTAAGACGAGTGCTGCTGCATTTTGAACTTGTTCGAGTGTTTTGATAGCCTTTGCAGGTAGATCAGCAAGGACAGAATTGCAGTAGTCCAACCTCGAGATTACCAGGGCCAAGACAACGAGTTGTACCGCATGCTCAGTGAGATCGGGTCTAAACTTTTTTATGTTGAATAAGGCATATCGGCATGATCGTGTTTTCTTTGCAATGTGATCATTGAAGGAAAGTTCTTAAAATTTTGACTCAGGCTGTTTTGGAAGGAGTGATTGGGATATTGCTAAATTGGATGATAAGATCGTGTTGCACCGTTGGGTGTCCCGGAAACACAAGTCTGTCTTGGCCGGGTTCAGCTGGAGGGTCTTTCATCCAAGCGGAGATATCTTCTTAGCTTGGCTTATGCGAGCTGCTACAGTGGTATCGTCCGGGTGAAACGAGATGTAGATCTGGGTGTCATCAGCATAACAGTGATACGAGAAGCCGTGTGCCCGTATGATGGGTCCCAAGGATGTCATGTAGATGGAAAAAAGTAGCGGTCCAAGCACAGATCCCTGAAGGACCCCAGTGATCATGTGGTGAGCAGTGGACAGCCGGCCCCTCCACGACACCCTGAAGAGAGGTAGGATTTGAACCAGCGGAGAGGAGAGCCTGAGATTCCTAGAAATGACAGGTATGATTGACAGTGTCAAACGCTTCAGGTAGGTCTAGCAAAATCATCACAGAGGATTTAGATTCCACCTTGGCTAGCCGCAGTGCTTCTGTGACCGATAGCAGTGCAGTCTCAGTGGAGTGATTTGTTTTGAAGCCAGACTGCTTGTCATCCAGTAGTTTGTTCTGGGAAAGGTAGGAAGACACCTAGTTGAAAACTTCCCTTTCAAGAGATTTTGCAATAAATGGGAGTTGAGAGACAGGTCTGTAACTGTCGGTAGTAGAGGGGTCCAATGTGGGTTTCTTAAGTAGGGGCGTGTCCTGGGCCTGTTTGAATGTGGATGGAAAAGTGCCTGTGAGCTCTTTTCAGCAGGTGTTGATGATATGTGTGAGTGCAGGTGTTGGTGTGCTGGATATGGCCTGGAGGAGATAGGAGGGGATTGGGTCACGGGAACAGGTGGTGGGGTGGCTGGAGATAAATCTGGTGACTTCAGTGTCAGTCAGTGGGGCAAGGAGAGTTTGATGTTTGAAGTGAGGGTAGTGTGTACCGAGCTCTTATGTGCTGAGAATTGTTTGCTGTTTTTCATCCCCTGACCACCTTAATCCGTGGGGAGGAATGTTAAAACTGTGGTCACATCGCTTTCCGGTTAAGTACCCCATAGAAGATTTTTATGCCCAGTGTGCTCTTTTTGCAAATGGATGGAGAGAGACCCGGTGGAACGCGAGCACAACCAGATGGAAAGTGATCAGAAAGGGTATCTGCACTGGATTTTGTCATTGGTACAGTAGCTGCAACAACCAGCCCTTGGCCACAACCCTGGACACAGACTTAGTTTTATACTGAAGTGCCTTCTGTTTAAATGGAGAAGTTCACGCAAAAACACATAAGAATCACTTGCTGATATATACAAATGAAAGACGTTATTCTTAGGTAAATGTGAGAGTTAGTTTTGTAAGTGACGCTGCATGCATCGAGTGGTTTGTGAGAGTGATATAAAGGTGTATATTTGAATCATGTTTATATGTATATGCATGTACTGAGTTTATATGTATATGCCAGTGTCTAGGTGTAGGTGTGCATGAAGTTAAGTTATAGTATTTTAGTATGCACATATATTTCACATATATTTGCTCGAACATCCCATAGTATACCTATATATGTGAGTAATTTATATATGTGTATGCACATGTTTTATACATGTATTCATAAGCAAAGTTTGATTTAAATCCTATACGGCACCTTACATAAAATACTTCACAACCAACGAAAAGGGCCTTGGGACATTGGCTTAAAGTTTAAATGAACTGTAAAAGAAAATTTAAGATTTAGCTTTATTTGTTTACATTTCAGTGTTCTTAAATGTCAAAAACATTTTTGGAGCCAGGTCTTGGATGTCAAGACAGCATGTACAGTATTTTCAGGACTGCATGTAGCTCACCTGTCTTGCACCGCATTTTGTTCCATACACTGAAAGGGTCATCATCAGAAGTCATGAGAGCCATCTCCATGCATAATTCAGACTAACTGTGCATGGAAGATTCTAAAGAGCTTCAAAAAGCACTTGTCTTCCAAAGTTCACAATGATTTCTAGTTGAAAGAAGGTTCATTCAGAAAGAACAGGTGAATATAAATATTTTTTTCTCATAAACAACTCTAATATTCAGAACGTCATCCAGACAAGGCAGCAAGGACAGAATGCTTTAGATGCATCACGCTGGCGTGACCACCGGGACGCTGAGGCTATTTGTCATGGCTCATGGGTTAACGTGCGCACAAGGTTTTGATAACCTTTAAAGCATGTTGAGTTTGGAGCATGGCTCCGGATCTGACAGCTGTCGGATATAGGCTAGAGCGTGATCGAGTGTTTTACTGTGTTTTACTACTGTGAAGGATCAAAAGAACATCCGCTTTGATTCTGAATCTGTACTACTCTGCAGGTCACAAAGAGAATGGAGGTAGTTTTTCTCTAGACACAGCTCAGCTAAACTATGTCTGGATCAAAGTTCACACAAAATTACAAACATGGTATGCAGAAACTATTGTCAGGCTGACATGATCAATGTCACAAACAACAACAAGGTTGTGTGTGCGTGTGTGCATGTGTGTTTGGCTTTTTTGTCAGCACTTTATATCACACCAGCAATTACACTAGAAAGAGTTGTGTGTTTGTATTTCTGCACCAGCCATTCAAAAATATAACTAGTAGTTTAACCTGGCTTAACTGTATAAATAGAAAAAATGTACTTAAATAAATTCAGCCCCTGGCCGCCTAGGGGATGTGTCATTAAAAGCTGGCCTTGCTGGATGTTCAGAAGAGTCAGGGACCTATATATTGCCGGTGTCAGGCCAGCATCATAACATCTGTTTAGACCCGGCCCTTAGCAAAGGTCACCAACACAAATCTTTGACTAATCTTCAAAAGCATCACAACAGCGGAGCATGATCAGCTTTAAACCATACATGCCGGCCGACTTACCTTTATGTAATTTCTTTTCCTGCCAACAAATCCGTGGCAAGATATAGAACGGTGTTCTTTTTGACAAATGCCTGGTGACATTTTAGTTAATTACTTAAAGGCCAACACAATGCTGAAAGCCACTCAGGTCTGATTTAACCAACCATGAGGGTTCTTTATTTTGTGAAAATATTTTTTTACAGCAGTTTTCTTTCATAATATGTAAAAGTTTCCTGTGGCTAAGTGGATCGAGCAGAGCACTAGCAATGCCAAGGTCCAGGGTTTTGATCCCAGGGGATCGCAGATACTCATATACAATGTATTTTGGATAAAAGTGTCAGCCAAATGCATAAATGTAAATAAATGTAAGT
The DNA here is from genome assembly GCF_947034865.1 of Barbatula barbatula. Classification (NCBI taxonomy): domain Eukaryota; kingdom Metazoa; phylum Chordata; class Actinopteri; order Cypriniformes; family Nemacheilidae; genus Barbatula; species Barbatula barbatula. The sequence goes on from NC_136772.1 coordinate 11,921,245, forward strand.
TTGAAGTCGTAATTGTACAATACAGGACAGAATTATTACTATGTAAATAAATAAAGAGAAAAATAGTAGCTTCCAGTGTGGTTCTTCAGCAAATTAGCTATTATGCTAATGCTAAAATTAGCTTTCCAATATTTATAAACAAATTGCAGTGTTTATAAAAATTGTTTCCATCACTTTTGTGCTCCTGAGGTAGCCTATCTGTTTTATAAACTGTTTCATTGGATGCACACGCCTGGCCAGAAATGTACTTCCTGTCTATGTTTAATTAGGTAAAATGTATAATCTAGGTTAAATTTATAACTATAATATATATTTTATTTTATATTAGTTGTATTATACTAAATTATATTGAAGCTACTCAGCAGTTATTGATTCTTTGCTGGGGTCTATCTGAAGTAAAACTTGGGCCACATAGCATTTGTTTATGTTGTTGCCGATAAAACATATTAGCACTTCATTAAAATTTGTTGCAAATGAAAGTGATAGTTCACCCAAAAAGGAAAATCCTGAAGATATTTTGAAGAAAGTTGGTAACCAAACCGCGATTGGACCCATTGAATTCGGTATGGACACAAAACCAATGCAAGTAAATAGGTACAGTCATACTTTACAGTCTTTAGAATATCTTCTTTTGTGTTCTGAATAAGAAAGAAATTCATAGAGGTTTAAAATGACAAGAGGATGAGTAAATGATAATATAATTAATATTTTTGGGTGAACTTTCCCTTAAACAAAAAGTACTGAGAGGTTGATATGCTCAAACAGAGTTTGACGCAGATTATGATATTTGACATCATCATCTCTGCATTAACAAAATCCAAAAGCCTCACAGCTGTTTTCAGCACCTTGTAGCCATTGCAGAAACATTGAACATGGAAGTGACTCATTTTTATTGAGTGATTGAGAAATTACAATTATAAAGTATAATAATCTAATAGGATGAACATGATAAAACTGTGAGTGAAAATATTAATTAAATAATATTCTAAAAAATTACTTGTTTGCAATTATATGTATGCAAAGTTATACAGTCAAATTTGTCAAATACATGGTATTATTGTGATTATGTTGTTATTACTGCTTAGTTGAGGTACCTGAAGCCCATTTGCTTATGAGACATGTTGATGATTTCTCCCATGACAGTATCTGTGCCGTGTGATCTCATGGGAATTTGTTACAATTTTACGATGTAGCAATTTCTTATCATTTCATACGATGTGAATCATGCAAAAACGCCCATACAGAAGCCCTCCCCTGACCCCACTAATATCAGTGTTTTTAAGATTTACCTCATAAAATTGTTACGAATTGACGTGTGATTGAGCTGTAAATTTCTATTTCAAATCTTTTCAGTCAAACCTGTTATAAACCCTATGTTTAGTAAAGCTTCCGTCCACTTGTTTCTCACCACTATACCACTACACTTTAAGAAAAACAGGACTTTTGTAAAGTAGAAGGAGCTTCATAAAAAGATGCCGAATCTGTGGTTATCTGTATTTCTGCCAATCCTGAACCTGCCTGGCAGCTATGGGAAGCCAACGTAGAGACCAAAAGCAGAAGGTATGAGGAATTAGTGAGAATCTGTGGAATTAGCTGAAATAATTAAACCATAAACACAAGCACAGCCTAATATAGACAATATAGGAAGTGCTTGTTTTTTTACTCAGGTTTGAAGCAATTATTTATTTTAAAGGCATATGTTTCAAAGCTTAATTTGATTTGATTATTGTCTGAAAACAAGCTGAAGTGTGAGATGTTAATGAACATGTTTGTCAAAAACTAATATGAGGAGGTTGTTGAGTCAGCACACTTTAGAATGTAACCTGAGTACCTGCTAAGAAGCTAGCAGGATGGTTGATAACACATTTTATAATTTTCAGTTTCGAACACTGTTTAGCATAAACCCTGTGGCATCGCGCAGCTTACTTCATGGGAAAGAGTTCTCGTTCCTGCCACGCTTTGCATTCGAGGCAGATACTTACGCTGGATGCGATTCTTACCTACGGTTAAAGTTTATGCCTCTCAGGACTGGCGAAGATACGGCTTACCTGAGAATCCCTGTCTGAAAAGCTCCTTGTATAGATTGCGAATAAGGTGTTGTAAACAGAGAGAATGTTTATCAGCCGAGTCTGCGTTCTTTCTTTATTAGAGAGTCTGCTGAATTTAAAGTAAAGTCACACCATCCACGAGCGGCAGCAGAACAGTGGGGCTCCAGAAGTTAAAATCCCATGTAAAATCTCAGTGGAGAAATTGATTTTAGCAATAACACATATTCGTTTCAAAACAGACCTACCGCCATCTCCAAGGTGGTTAAGCAAATGGTATATTCTGCTTCATTCACTGAGTTCTAGTCTTCTAATTTGCTCACAAAGTGACATTACAAAAGTTCTGATATACACAGTATAGAACTGTATTAGAACATTTCGTTGTTTTCATCACTCAGCTGTGTTTGTGTCTTGTCAGAGTACCCTATGTTGGAACAGTGCACTGCCAATGAGAATTAAGCTCAAATGGGATGTGTAAAATGGATGGTTTCGGTGGCAACAACATAAACAAACATTAGGTAAATCAGACGAACAAAAATGTACATGCAATAAGATATTTATATAAATGAATATCAATATAAATTCAATTTTACATAAATTGTTATATTATAACCAAACACAAACCAGAAGTTCATACGTCTGATGAAATCGTCTATAGCACAGAAGGTTTGAGTTTCCAGATGTGTTTCAATTACGTATCAACTTAAATATAAACTAGGGATGTAACAATATCAAAATCTCTCTATAATACCACAGTATAAAGTCCATGGTACTGTATTTTTAGCGATGTTTTAAATGACAAATAATTAATTGGAAACGTGCCATAAGCATCCTCTTTTCTTTATCTTCTAATCATAACTGTTGCTAAGAGTTATGATTTATACGAATTATACGGTTATAACACGATTATACGGGTATATTGAAACAATTAAGCTATTGCGATAACATGATATTGATAATATTGTCAAATCCTTAACTTAAACACGTTTTTGAAAGCATTGATTACAGTATAGAATGTGATGCTATAAAATAGCTAATATAATATAATAACCAAGAATATGGTTTGGCATAAAACTTGCCACTATGAGAAATGCCACTATAGATACGTTTGTATTATTATATAATGTATTTCGATGTCAGACAATGTACGCTTGAGCTCAGTTTGTAACACTTGTTAGATAATTCCTGAAACTAGTTGAAAACATACATTATGTTAGATTTCTGGGACTTTTCACGAAGAGAAGTTTTATAATTGAGATGTCCATCTCCATTTGTTCTCCATTACTGTCAAGAAGAAACAATTGAAAATAGGAATCCCAACTTGATTTTTTATAGCCTGGAGGAAAATATGCAAACAAACTGTCCAAAATAAATGTTAAGGACTCTATTCATAGTTCTGAACTAAAATCCACCAAAAAGCCTCTTTCTCTACATCATTTTTGAGCCAACAGTTTCTAGGATCATAACTCTTTATCGATAAGTACAAGACCACTTTCATCCTCTGCATTACTAAACAATATACATCCATTTAAAAAGGAAGCATCCAAAATCACTGAAATTGTACCCATCCTCTTTCGAACAGCTCACATTCCAAACGGGACAGAGTTTGACAATCACTGTAACCTTTTCTACAAATTCTGTTTTTACCACTAAACCTCATGAATGGAGGTTGACTTTTCCCATGTGAGTAATTATGCTCATAAAGTGTGTGTTGCTCCTTTAAATTACGATATTTATTTTGCTGCCAAATAAACAAGTGCATTGAGTCCAAATACACTGTAAATGGAGTAAGCCCCTAGAGAATGCATTTCAGAAGTGTTACTAATTCTCAGTCTGCACATGTCATGCGTGTATATTTAGCTTTTATTTTAAAAAAATGAAATCATTTTATTAAATGTATTAAAATTGGAGCTTTACCACCACTACCATAACCTAACAGGTTCGTTTCTTCCCTGCTCTCACACGGACAGTGCCTGCACTGTACCTCAGGTGCAACAGCCTGTTTTCACTGGTGTTAAGGTGTTGATTGGATTATAGCAGTGGGGCGAGGTGCGAAAGCCGATGGGGTGAGTGTGTGGAATGAAACTGTTTATTCCCAGTGATTTCAGCACCGACGCGACCAACCACTTGTTCCTCGGCTAATACGCAGGTGCCCAGAGAAACGCTCTTTCACAAGACTCCATCAACTGAGCGCTAACCCAGGACATGGGCTGCCTAATCCATCCACACCCGCCACACTGGAGATAAGGGCGGCATATGTAGTTTTGAGTATAGTTTTGGGGGAAGAAAAGGTCACTAGAGGTGTGAGTTTTGCCACTGTAGAGAGATGCTACCACTTTCACACTGTTTAACTGTCTTGTTTTGTTAACTGCTTTCCTAAAGTTTTTTCAGAGACACAGAGTTCATATCAGGTGATCAGGTTCTGATCTATTGTAGTTAGCCATAGAAGCTATACTGAAGAAGCAATTATCTCCTAACTCTTATTGACTATACATTGTATGTTATACTGCTTAACACTCAGGGATAGACGGTGGGACTGCAGAAAGAGAATTAAAATACTTTACTAATTTTGGTCATAAGACTTATAAGACTTTAATGCATCATTCGAAACTGCGAAAGGTCTACTTTTATATATCTGTAATAACCAGAAAACTGTCATCTCAGAAACTAAAATGATCTGATATTCAACAAGTTTAAATGTATCCATTATTGTTTCATAAGTTGACAGGTAATTTTCTTTGGCCTGTTATTCGCAAAGGAAAGATGAGCATCCTCCTCATGTACTATGCATCTATCATTCTAAATCAACAGACCTTTCAGTATCTTTGATCTTTGAAAGATGTATTTTTGATTAAGGCATCAAAATGGCTGTAATTGGCTGTATAGGACAGCGACAGCAAGTCTCCTCGAAAAAGATGTTTAAACTCTGATTTGAAGATCAATAATGAAGTGGAGGACAAATTAATTGTGAGTTCCGCTCAAATACCATGACATGACATTTCATTTGCGTTTGATCTTGTAGCAGTTATGTTATCTTTTATACAGTATACTGAATGAAGAATGGAAAATGGACGGTAATACTTATTGCAAGTCTGAGCCATATATGCAGATGTTTCGAAGGGGAGTTGAAATGTTTTCTTGTCATTTAAAAAAAACAACACAAAAACTAAAAACTTGTGTGCATACCAACTTATATGTACCAAGTGTGTGTATGAGAGATAAGCCAGCATAGCTATGCCTTAAAGTGTCCTCATTTGACTAACCTTCACAGAACAGGTCATCCATCAAGCAAAGCTCCTTGTCTCCAGACAGCTGTTTCTTTAAACCTCACTGTGATCCTGAAGGTAGATCAAAGCAACTTGGCACAGTTTGAAACTAACTTTATTTTCTATGACTCTTTCCTTTACTGAGTGCATGGGACATTATTTGAGGGTTTAGTGAAATGTGATCACTGCAAATGCTTTGGGGATTTATGTGCTGTGTCAAAGTAGCTTTGTGCATCATATATTCTGTCCTCCTCTGCAAAACACAAATAACCACAAGACTAATCCAAATCTAAATGCTTGCTCCTGATCATCAGGTTCCACAGCTAGATGTTTTCTCTTCCATGGCATCTGATTGAGAGCAGGAACAGGCCACAGAGAGACATGCATAGTACTGTACGTATGAGAATAAACAAACACAGAACTTCTGGAGAGTTAAGGTCTTTGCAAACAAGTCCGATAGTTGGTACAATGGTACAATGTCTCTGAATTGTTACGGGGCGGGGACTGGAGTGCCGTCCCATTCGCGAAGTTCATTGGCCTTTTCAAAAGTATAATCGGAGATGATATCCGTGACCAAGAAGTTAAACTTAAACTCACTTAAACTTGACAACATGACAAGAAACCTCATGTATACATTTAATGAGCTGTGAAATGACTCCATCCCTCTAATCAATGGAGGGCCCAGACATACAGTAGGCATTTGCGTTGACAGAAATGTTGTACAATGTGCAAACGGCTCTCGCAAATGCACATTTCTGCGACCTCCTCCAAAATTCCCTGAAGCTGAATTTTTTTTCCTTCATGCACTGATCGATGTTTAAGAATCTGGTGTTAAGAGCTTACTGGTGTATTTGAATAAAAATCAGAGTATGGAAGTATATTACAGAATAATGGAATCATGGACCAGATTTACTAAAAGTGCAAATGCCTCTTTTGGCATTAAAAAAACTACTGTCAGTATTAACTATGAAGGCACACAGTGAACAATAGCGCTGAAAATGAGTGGTCATGGCAGTATTTGCTGGCCATATCCCATATGCATTTGTGGGAGTTTCCGCTGCAGACGCAAACTTTATGGGTGGATTGTATTGAATCACACAAAGCCAAATTTACCAAGGCTTGCGCTGGTCATTGTACTGGTATTTGCAGTTTTATTAATTTAATTTGCACTGCTCTTAGGAAGATTGCGCCTGTGTTTTTAATGTGCGCCTTGTTAGTAAATCAACGGCAGAAATAGCCACTTCCATCTGCGCTTTTTTTGCAGTCTGTGCTATTTTTCCCTGTTTAGAACATCTGGCCCCACCTGATTAATCAGTAAATCAAATAATATAGTACAAATTTTATATATTTAAAATAATGAATTGTTTTGTTTTTACATCAAGACTAATGTTCTGTTCACATCATTTCAATCAACCAATCGCAATCCTCTGATGTCATCAGTGTGTGCAGACCAATCTGTTTTGAACATTCCATCTTAATGTGCGGTCACATTGGACTTGGATATTCAAATATTTGTCGAAGCAGCTGCGAACATGGGCGGGGAAAATGTAGGAGGGTCACATCGTGAGGAGATAAAGGTCACGTCTTTGTGTGATATGAATTTGCTGGTCAGAGTTCACCAAACTTGAACTTTGGAATGCAGCAGAAAGTAAAAGTTTGTGCATTCACATGCGTACAAATAGAAGTCAACGGAGCAAAAAAGGCAAGCGTCACCGCACCATTACTCTACTAAATCACGTTCACCATTACAGAAGGCTCTAAAAATGCTGTGTTATTTTCGACCCAGTAATGGGTCAAAATGGGCCAAACCCTGCAGTTTGGTTAAATTAACCTAGAAAATGTTTATATTTGACCCAACAATAGGTTAAAATTACCCAGCATATAGATTAATTCATAACTTAACTGTTGGTTTCGTCCTTAATTTCACCCATGGCTGCGTTAAAAATAAACTAACATTTTTAGACTGTGTAAGTGCTCATTTCAGTTTCTAACAGTTGGTTAATATTGCTAAATGTAACAGTCTAGTAAATTTCAGTAACATAAAAACACGCCAGCATACTGACAAAATTCACAAATGAGTAGATGTTTGGCTATGTTAAAACTGTAGGTTTCCCTGGGTTTAGAGGGTTTGTGTCACATTTCCAGGGGGCAAGATACGATGCACACCAACAATTAACATTTCAACAGTTTAATATCCATAGTTGAGAATAAACAGATAACATCCACAGGTGAGAATAAACAGATAACATCCACTGATAATATCCAAAACAATGGTCTGAACTAGCGAACATGAAAACAGCTTAAGACAACTGGACCTGACAAACACTAACACACAAAGCACAGAATATAAAGAGTCCGGGGTTATGAGCTGCATGTATGAGATGTGATCAAGGTGGTGCGGGTGTAATCAGTGAGAAAGCACTGGTGCAGGGGGGCTTGGCCGGAGGGTTGTTACAGTTGGTTGGTTCAGAGTTTTTGTTTTACTGTTACATTGACCTGCCAACTGAATTTTAAATGTGAAACCACTGAGTTTTTTTTCTCTGGTATTATATTCTCAGTTCATGCCTCTCCTATGATTCCTCTCACCAGTAAATATATGATGAGGTAGGCATTTCATTCCGTCATTGCACCCCAAACATCCCCCAGCAACCGGGCAAATGTGCAATTGTTCATTCTTAAGGACGGGGTCGGGGAACTCATTGTGTATTTGGACGAAACCTTGTACAAATCACTGTAATATCTACACGTTTTATGCTGAAACCTTTTAAGGCATGAATAAAACATGGTGCTAAGTACTGAAAAGTACAGCATTGCCACTGATGTGTCTCTCAGCTCTGAGAGCAACTTCACAGTAATGTATAATCTCTTCTTGGAAGCGTCTCACATGCAAACTGCCAGGAGAGCAGCTTTTAGCTTCTCTTATGACACGTAAGCATTGTTTAGTGTCGGAAGAATCAGTATCAACTTTGTGGTTTGTTTAGCGCGACAAGAGATAAAGAAAAAACAGCGGTATTAGGCTATGCTTACTAATTTTTAAACTAGAACACAGAGTCGGTAGAGAAGGAAACAGGTTTGAATTGAGAAAATCGTTTAGTCATTGTTATGTATTTAGTAGATTTAAACTGTATGGAAACCTGAATGTCACCTTTTAATGGATTATGACTCGATATGTGCTCTTTCTAAACCCCAAAGTATGCTTAACTTTTTATGCATGATCACACATGCAATTTTTTTTGGAAGTAATTAGTTTATCCACAAGGAGCCACGCATTTTTGTGACATTTGTCACACCGCAATATCTGCTTTACGGCTCCTTACAGCCCCTGTAGGCCTAGAGAGGTATTGCAATTTGTCGTAACGCACATGAGTCAAACAAAGTACTCTTTTCTTTTTTTACCTTTAGATCACTTTTTATTTATAGATTTAAAGAAATCAGTAGTCGTGGTTCATAATATCGTATGGTATCATAAACAATACAGACATCCATCGGTACTAAGATAAAGAAAGAAGGGCACCAAAATACACAGGAATCATAAAACAGACTGTGCACGAAAAGAGGAACTAGACATTTACATTTTACATTTAGTCATTTAGCAGACGCTTTTATCCAAAGCGACTTACAGATGTGGAAACATCGGAAGCAATTATATCAACATAGGCAACAAAATACATAAGTGCATCAAAAACTAGTCCATTAAAGCCTAGCACAGTATACAAAGCTAAGAATAGTGAGGATAGTGCGGTTTTTTTTGGAATAGGAAGGAAAGGGAAAAGAATTAGGATAGATCAATCAGCGAAGTGTTGACGGAAGAGATGCGTTTTTAGTCGTTTTTTAAAGATGGCAACGGAGTCTGCTGATCTTGTAGCAGCAAGTAGATCATTCCACCAATGTGGAACAGATCCAGAGAAGGTACGGGAGAGTGTCCTTTTTGGGATGGTACCACTAGTCGTTGTTCCTTTGCAGACCGCAGGGATCTGGAAGGAACATAGGTCTGCATCAGCGAGTGGAGATAAGATGGTGCGGACCCGGTGGTGGTCTTGTAGGCCAGGAGCATAGCTTTGAACTTTACTTAAGACATTACTGTCAAGAACCCTAGTGTACATGCGGCCAGGGTATAGTCACTACATACCCGACTGTAAGAATGTCGCCAAACCTGTATGTTGTTCCAAACCTGTAAACATGTCTTTGTTCGAATGCTTGTAAGCAAACAGTTCTTGTACCCATTGACTACCATAGTAGGAAAAATGACAAAGGTAGGCAAAAGTACCTCAGAACTGTATATCTTCTTTGTGTTCAACAGAACAAAAAAAATAAGTTAGTCATTCTACTGTGGTAGTCAATGGGGTTCGAGAACTTCTTATTTTTGGGTGAACTATCCCTTTAACATTTGTCCACATCAGTTTATAGTCCATATGAGATTATTAGTATTTTTTGAAGCGCAATGTCCGAAGTACTTAAAATAACAACACTGTAAGTAAATTCCTACCAGGAGCTTTTTGTTTGCCCCGGCAAGACCAGTATGTCATGTTTTAGCCCGGAAACAGGCCTCTAATGGCCCACTAATGCTTTTATTGGATTACTGTTGCATCTACTGTTACCCCCAACAGCAGCTGTAACATTCAGACAATAACTTTGGTCATGAATGACAGGTTGCAGCTAACCGAAGTGGCTTGCCCTAATTAGAATATTTTTTAAACGGACTCTTTGAAGTGCTAATGTGTTTTATCCAAGCAGGATAAAAGTGTTTTGTGGATGAAATTGTTATAACTAGATTTTGTATAAACAAAAAGAAAATGGGTTATAGCAGGGAGTTTATACGAAACTGTATCACAATATGATTTTACCGAGGTTGTGTTTTGTATGGAATTATTTTTGTTTCTTCAGTCCCATATCAGACACAATTTCAATTAGCTGGATTGCAGACATTCCATTCAAAAACACTGCAGTTCAGCACAATGATACACTAAGAGCTCTTTGAAATGTTAATCTGGCCTGCTGAAGGAATCTGTACACATTTAGTAATGAAAGTAAATGGTGTAATTTCTTTATGCATACTGTGGCCAAGTTATTGTGATGAGGTGCTTCTCATTGATTGAATGCTGCTGGGAGTTTGTGATGGAAACCCTTGCCAGTCCATCATTCCCACATAATGTTTAAAGAGGCACATCTTAAACCACTCTCGTTGCGGAAGCAATTACTGCGCCGATGATGCAGATGGTACAACCAATAAAGTGCTTTAGGGAATGATTTTTCTATTAGCTGAGCACTTTGGTTTGTATTAGAACCTCTGAAGACCCAAAGGATTAGCCAAGAAGGTGTGCGATATTTGAGAGTGTATATTATGTTTGTGTATATTGAGGTGTGTGGTATGTGACGGTGTGTTTGTGTGTATTTCGGTGTGTACAGTATGTGATCTGTGATGTTTAATTGCGCTTGTTGTTTGTTTATGGGAAATTCTTGAGAATTAGTGCAAAATATGAGTTGGAAACATCTTGAAAAAAAATATTTTCCAAAAAAAAATTCAGGATTTGTTGTATTTTGAATCCAATTTTTCTTTGTAAAAGGCATACAATGAATCATACTGATTTCAAAATTAAGGGTTCATTAGTTTATATGTGCATTGAACCAAACACTAACATCTAAGTTGATATTTAAATCTAAGAAATTTTGACAAAACATCCCAAGTTTCAGTCGTGACACATACAATTTCAGTAGTGATGATAATGGTTTTGGTAATGATCACAATATTTAATTTGTACAGCTGAATCAGACTTTCAACATTTTATGTTAATACAAATAACGTCTCAGGTTACTTGGCTGTAACCCTGTTCTCTGAAAAAGCAGAAACGAGATGCTGTGTTTCATACGCTATGGGAGAACAGTCTTTGTTTGACCGGTTGTGAAGCACATGTGTCAAACACGGCAAACTTTTTTGGCTTTATATAACCTCAGCAGGTGACGTGGCTAATTACACCAGCACCTGCAGGTTCTAAAAATACGTGGCGCGAATGCGTCTTCAGGTTCCAACTTTGTCTGAAAGGACAAAAGCTACTCTTGATGCTGCGTTTTTAACGCTATCGGAACGAGAATACCAACGGACCCCCCAGGGTTGTGTGGCGTGTGTGCACAAGTCAAGAGGAGGCATCAGACATGACTGATGTAGACTCCAGGCACACACGTGCATGGACATCCAGACTATAAAATCGGACAAATGTGTTGCAGCGAGCTGGTCCACTCCGCATCACACACTTGCTGCAAGGGGACACCTCTTGCTAAGGCCATAGAAGATTAAACCCCCCCTTGTTGAATGAACACTGACTCCTGGAGGTAAGGCTTGACCGCACGCCTCATAGGCCAGAGCTACAGCATCCCTCACCAAATTTGACATTGTTTGCCTGGTGGCCACCCCTTTTTAGAAGTCCACCTCTATTCGTAATATTTCGGGGTGGAGTTTCCATACCCCATTCATCACGGCTTGGACAGCAAGTCTGCTCCTTCAATCAAATGCCCACACGGTGTGAATCGCCTTGAGGGACAGGACATGGAAGCCTTATAACTGCCAGAGGAAGTATTTCAAGGCCCAAAATACAACCATCATTTCGAGGTAAGTGATGTGCCAATCGAGAAGATGACCTCTCCAGATCCCTTGGGCTGGACGACCGTCTAAGACCGCACCCCAACCCGTGAGGGAAGTGTCTGTCGTTAGGATCTTGTGATGACAACACAGACCGAGAGTGAGACCTAGAGTCAGAAACCAAGGTCTGAACCACATAGCAAGGGTGCGACGCCCCAGGCGTGTCACCCTTATATGCCTCTGGGGTTTGGCCCTTGGATGAAACCCCCTGGCTCTGAGTCACAACTGAAACGGTCTCATATGCAGGAGGCCCAGAGGTATTACTGTAGAAGCCACCTCCATGAGACCTAGAACTCTTTGAAAGTGATGATTTGTCCGGTCGTAACACTGAATTTAAGACACAATCATCTTGATTTTCAACATTTTTAACTTGTGTCTCTTTAGGTAGCGGTTTAATCCGCGAAGATCTAGAATTAGACCCAACCCCCCCATCCTTCTTGGGAACTAGAAAATACTGGCTGTAGTAGCCTGACATTCTGTTTCTATGGCCCCTTTGTACAGCAGAGCCTGTAATTGTTGTGTCAACAGATGTGCTCGCTCCGGTTGCACAGAAGTGGAGACCACGGCGTTGCAACGTGGAGGGCGATATGCAAATTGAATCCTGTAGCCTTTGGCGACACCCATGGAGAGATACCTGGCAGTAGTTTCCACGCTACGATTCTTGAATGCTTTTCAAATGTCTTTTTATTAATGTGGGACAGACGAATTCTGTAGAATGGCCCATATATGGAATGTGATATTTGATTGAGCATTTTATTGTTCTGCATGGAGATTCCTGATAAATTGTATGCGTTTGTGTTCGCTCATATGCAGGCATATCAATGCTAATTGCTATTGCTTTCTTTCAGAAATGCAAAGTGTTTATCTGTGTGTGAGAGTAAATGTGTATGTGCATTTATAATGCCCTCTGGCAAACACTAACAGCATCATTGCACTATGGGTTATCTGCAATGACATTAGAAATGTGTTTGACCCTAAATGTTTTTTAAATATTTTGCTTCCATATTAAATGTTCTGTTGTACAACCATTTGTGAAACGTTAAACTGAAACAGGAAGTATTTCTGGAAAGGTATTTAAATCGTGCAAAATGGACTATAAAAGCAGTTTTGAAAAGCATGTTGTACCGAGATTGGACACTTCTGTGGAACGCAAAGCTTTCTGTCGTACTTTGAGACCATTATTGAAACTAATTCTTCCATTAGGGCTGAAAAGAGTGAATTACAGCAGCAGAGGCAGCAGAAGCTTACAGATTTTGAGTCAGTGGACCGATTCTAAAAATAAAGCATTGACCTCTTTGTTTAACTTCTGTCCATGGCTTTTGCGAAACGTTGAATTGTCTGCTAATAGCTATGGAACAGTTGGTAGCTTGACCATTGATAACTGAACAATTGATATTTAGCCATAATCACTTTGGTAAGCACAAAATGTTTTACAGATGATACAAAATATACATTTTGATTTTACAAAAGCTATATATAATTTATAGCTATTGAATGACTGTATGACTAAGTATGACTGGATGGTAAAATATGGTACAGTGTTGTCTGATTTAATTTCCCTGGTCTCCAATGCATACAGCACCTTAGAACTCAAACCCCCTACATTGGTTTTTCAGCCACTTTTCTCAGTTTCTGCCGTGGTAAACCATAGAAACAAAGTTAAAAATATTTGAACACACGGGTATGGCTAAAATTAGGCCAGCACACAAGGTCTTGAGCCGTTCATTAATTATCCTCACTGAAGTGCAACAGAGATTCAATGAATTTTAAACCACACAGTCCACTTGGCCACTGTTTTCCTTCAAACAGCGCTGGGTACATATAACAAACAGCAGATCTGCTTCTTTTGATTAATATATTAGATTCGTCCCATCAATCTCTGGTTATGAGTTTTCTTTTGGAGTGTGGTGGTGATTAATATCAGTTCCCACTGCTCAGATCTTCCTTTGAATTTCATTTAATCAAAATGGAAGAAGGGCATGGAGAGAAAGAGAGAGGGAGGGAAGGAGAAAGAAGGAGAAAGAGTAGAGAGAATAATGCCATTTCTGGAGAGGCCTTTTTTAATTTACTGCAGGTCGATGAGGTTCTCCAATTGCCTCTTCGGATTAATAAGTAACCCACACGAGCTGTCCGTCATTGCCCATCTACCATTAGACCTCTGAAATGGGCCCGAATTGCTTGCTTGGGACGGACCTGATGGTAAGCGCACGCTCACGCCTTCTGCTTTCAGTCTTTGCCTCTTTTCTCTGTCTCTGTGAGGCGTACACATTCTCCATTACAATCAAAGAGATCGAAAGGAGATGGGAGAAATAAAACTACACCATGTGATCATAATAAACTATGTGGAAGAGATTCGATATTGAGGTCGGGTTGCGATGCGATTCAGGCGAGATGAAGCTGATCATTCACAGCCTTCAATTCGCACTAGACATATAAGCGCACACAGATTCAGTAACAAGCTTTGATTGAAGCTTTTCATAACAAGCATCACCAAGACAGCATAATTCCCATCGACTCATTTCATGTCAGCAAACAGATAAGTACACACTTAATTCTGTTGTGGTCAAAAAGGTTATGTATACCATTCTGCAAAGGTTACTGCCGCCGCAACCCCGACCTGTGAGGCACAGGCAGAATTAATGTTTTGTAAAGCCATCACCAACCTGTGAATATGATCACTAATGTTTAACGCTCATAAAACGATAACCCTTTGGGTGCGTGGGGCTGCTGTTTATTTTCCCTCCCATGATATTATGACACCTGCTGAGGCATCAACATCCAACAGCGTTCAACAGTCATTTCCACTGACAGTCATCTAATAAAGGAACAATGGCAGATCTGTAGGACATGTGTTATTACTAATGCTGCCTGAGACTAATTAATGTTCTCTCTGCCTGTTTGTCTCATGTATACTTGTGAAAAGCTCTCATAGAAACAATGGTTAAAAAACTGTAATTTTTAACTATACAATGCCCTTAAGCTTACCCCCACACAAACCTTTTGATGTAAGCAAAATATCGCTGCTGTCCTTCTGAAAACTTGTATCTCATAACTTCATGATTTGTTCCCCCTTTACATTTGCCACTGGATTTTGCAAATATATAACCAATGAAAAGTGCTTAATCTTTTTTTTCCATTTCCTCAAAAAACTGTGAATTTGGACATCCTAGGTTTTCGAAGGACAGTGACGATGCCTTTTTTATGAGCTTGTTTAATAACGAGGACCACTGCAATAGAAATGCTTCATTTGGAAGGACATTTGAGCTAAGCATTTTTTGACACATATTCATAAATTATTTATATATTTAAATGTACTTAGACTTATGTCTGAAAGCAGCACGTACAAGATAAATACAATACATGTACTTTCGTTTTAGTTCTTATTCAAACTCTTTTTATTCTTAGTCTATTTTATTTAGTTAAATCAAGTATCTGTCTTGTGTAGTACCTTAGTTCTTAAAGCAGCCATAACACACAGATATTCTGCATATCTCATTATAATCTTGAGTACTCACAGATGTATCGCACCTTTCAAATATGAATAGAGTCTTTAGTTTGATCACATTTATGAAAGACCGATACGCCTATACGATTATTTCAGAAAACATGCTTCGCGTTTTCAACAAGTGGACGATCCAGAGCCTTCGTCTGGCCCTTGCCAACGCGGAAATCCTGTTAAGCAGACGGATGTCGAAACCAGAGTTCTTCACCCTCTACTTGTCGTCCCAGGCCGACGTCCCCTCGATGGGGTCGCCCCTATCGGCTGCCAACAACGAGCCAGGCTGTGGCCGTCCATTCATGGCCGTCCATTCCAGGCACGGGCAATCCACCTCCGTGGCTCGGTATTGCCTCCATCACTCGAGTCGACGCAGAAAGCCTACTGCGAGTCTAGGCAGTGCTCAGGTCCCGCTAGAAGCCATGGATATCCCAATCGAGCACCTCCGGCAGCCCGCAGCATCTCAGCTCAATGCACGGGACACAACCTCGACTGCAGCTGACCGCCCCATCCAGGCTGGCCGGCAACTCCCAGGCGCTCCAGCTCACCCATACCTCAACAGCGAGAGGCTGCCTCCGCTGGGGACACAAGCGCTGGTCTCCGGACCACAGTTCTTCGGCACCGCCGATAGCGCGAACATTTCTCCGTTAGATGCACAAGAGGCCGCCGTTAGATTTGCTTTTCCCGCCCCGGGATATTGGCCCGTGGCACCGGAATCGATTTCTAGCGTGAGGCTGTCTCCGTCAGGATGCCAGGAGGCCCATTACTCTGGAGATTCTCACCAAATGCATCTCCACCCTCCGCAAGGGATATCACTCCACACATGTTGCCCGCACACTCTATGCAATGTTCACATTGGCGTTCTTCTGCTTTTTACGATGCTCGGAGATCTCCACCACATCCAAATTTGACCCTTCGGTTCACCCCACCGTGTCTGACCTCCAAGTGCTGGATTCGGAGACGATTTCTTACTCAATTAAGCAAAGTAAGACGGACCAGACTAGGAGAGGCCATATCGTCAACGTCTTCAACCACCAGTCACCGATTCAGCTGTATAGAACCCTTCCAGCCTACCTTCGCTACAGACAACCTCGGTCAGCGGCCTTATCGGATCCCCTCTTCCTCGATGACGCTAATCGCCCGGCCTCACACTTCTGGTTGCACCTCAAAGCCATCCTGCTCCAATCTTGCATCCCAGCAGACAACGTTTCCAGTCACTCCTTTCGCATAGGTGCAGCCACCACAGCTGCCCAAAAGGGCCTATGCCAGCCGCAGAACCAAGCCCTAGGCCGATGGTCATCGGAGGCTTTGAGAAGCTACATCCGGACTCGTGCTATGGAGCAGCAGACACCACTCGCCATGAAGCCACTATCACAGCAGCAACCGCCCCCACAGGGGCCCGAGCTTCCCACTAATGCTCTGTAGCAGCAGACAACATCAGCAATGAAGCCAGTAGGGTACTAGGGTAGAGTGCTCCTGGTTCGGATAGATCCGGCAAGCTCGGAGCCCACTCCCTGCACAACACGCCAAATACGCATAACCTTCATGCCCATGCTTTACCAATCTATCCTTACAAGGAGCTGTTTATCTGAGAGGGTGAACTCGTGAATCTGTATATGGCTGAAGCTTTTCATATTCTGACTGACTCAGTACTGTATGTGTATGGTCGCTCTGATGTTCGTTTTGATGTTCCATAGGTTCACCAAGGTTTGGTGAAAAACAATGTTAACACATTGTATTTACATTTTAAGTTAGATTTTAAAACAACAAACAATCAGCATAATGGCTTGATATAAAAATGAAAGATTCTCTTTGAGTAGTTAGTTTATGCTGCAGCACACAGTTTATTTTATTAGTTTGCTGCTTTGTAACTGAATTACTTTGCGGTGATAAACTGATTTATTGAACCCTAATGGTGTTATTTTACAACCGTTTATAAAGAGCCCATTTAAATTATAAAATGTTTAAGAGGGTTGTGTTTTAAACATAAGACATTGTCTGCATCTAATGTAATAAATTGTCGGACACATTAACATTAAAGAAACAGAGTTTGTTGTCTTGTTTTGATGTGTTAAACATTTTAATGCATGAACTAGAGCCTTTGTCATGATTATTTCCTATATGTTTTATTGGTCTTTGGGCATAAAAAGAAGATTTGTACATTTTTCACATATGGCGTATAGGTGACCTCAAAACCCTTGGAAACACAATAATTGGCTTTCTGATAATTGGCCCACTTAAGCGACCTCTATACGTGAAAGGGTCTCTAAATGAAAGCAACATTTACTGTGTATTCTGTGTATTCGTCTCGTTATGTTCTGTTAAAATGTATTTTTTAACTTAGTAGAAAGAGTGATAGCTCAAAGGTGCCGACAAAGGGATCCCAACCCTATTTAAGCTGCCTTTTGTTGGGAAACAAATGTATTTAACATACATACGAATATGTATTGTTCAAAATCAGAATTTCTCATTTAAATGAAACAAAGAATAGACTGGACTAAATGAACCACTGGTCCAAATCTCTTCTTTGTGATATTATTGTTTTCCCACCATAACGCAGAAGGACTTATTTTTCACATACTCTTTTGTGGTACTCATCCCTCTATTGTTTCTAAGAGGACTCAGTGAACCGTGACAGGAGCAAAAAGAAGTCATTGTCTTCTTTCTGACAGGTTACTGCTTTTTAATCATCTGAGTGCATCTGGAGACAAAGCCTGCTAAAGTCAGAATAGCAAAACATTAGAAGGTTGTCTTTAAATGGCTTACTATTCATTTAACACTGTCTATGTCATGATTCACATTAAACAGAACCCAGATGTAGATAGCTCTTCATCAAAACTCATTTATTTAAACAGAAAAAAAACATGACTAAACCAAATAACAACTCAACTTTGATAAACAAAACATTGGGGGCAGACATGACATGGGTGATGTCAGTACATGACCTCAAACACAAGGGCATTAAATGGGAGAAGAAGAACAGAGGCATAGCAAGGGTAAAAGGTGAAAGGTGTGAACTGATAAGGGCATAATTAATAAAAAACAAAGGGGCGGGGCTAAGATGCAAGACCGGAGAACACATGGCACAAAGAATTAAACAAGGGCCATGTGCTTCCAAACACAAACACAAGACATGGGACTGTCATGATCCTGTCACTCCAATCTAGAAAAACAACCACAAGAAGGGCAGGATCATGACAGTCTATCATTAAAACTGAGGATGAGGAGCACACATTTTTTTCCAAGAGCCTATTGTCATGATTCTGCCTGCTCTTGTCTTGATTTTCTGGTCTAGGGGCAGAATCATGACAGACCCACGTGTTTTATGTGGAGAGAAACATATTATTGTCAATCAGGACATAATATGCGTTCTCTCCTGTCTCGTCATTTGGCCCCGCCCCTCTCGTTCCTAGTATAGCTTTCCTCCTGTGTCTCATTACGCACTCCTGCCCATCGTTATCTCCTTTGTTAGTCTCCCTATATAATACCCTCTTGTCTATTGTCTTGTGCTCGTTCGTTGACTTGTATACTGTACTGTTCCCGGCACTGTATGTAGAGGTTTTGGTCATGTCATGTTCTGGTAGTGAGTCTTGTGTTTGGTTATGTTTGCCCCCCATGTGGGAAGTCTTTGATTTCAGTTTTGGATTGTCAGTGTTTTCCCCCCATCGCGGGTGTTTGCTTTGTGTTTTGTATTTTGTTATTAAAGTCCTTGTTAACCCCTTCATCCCCGTGTCTGCCTGCACTTGGGTTCTTCCACCACGTTCACGACACCTATATTAAATTCAGCCTAATGTACTTTACATATCTTCAAGCCTAATGAAGAAGAAAAACAAAGAATAAATTGATAAAAGTGAAATTCAAATGAAAGCGCAAACCGTAATGAGCCTGGGAGAACTGACCTTGTGGACTGATCTATTTTTGTTTGGTTGACAAAACTATAGCTACGTCTCCGCACACCTCCCATTCCACAGAAAGTTATTTTCAAAAACCTTCATTGCAATCTTCTATGTAATAGAACATTCAGAGATTTTTTCAGGCATTCCAGATTTCTAACGTACGGTTACGTCCATGACATTTCCTCAAATGAAGATGCCTCATGAAACGGCTGAAAAGGCTGTGCAGGAAAACAAAAGATTTATCCATGAGAAATCAAGATGGCAGCTGAAACAGATCCCGGTGTTTGCTTAATGAGCAGAAAACCGTGGGGGAGAGAAAGAGACGGTCGGTTGCAGGAGAGCTGAATTGAAAATGAGACCAGACAAAGCTCAGCAGACATCCCAAATGTCAGAGAGCGGAGAAAAACAGCATACAGGGATATCAATTATTCATTTAAATATATTCCGGTTAATGTTTCAGTGGTTAATGAGGAATATGGCAATTGTCCTTCTGTGGCGGTGGCCATCAATATTTTACTTACTACAGCTTTTGATAACTGTAGCCTCGGCTGGAAAGTTTAGTCTTTAAAAAAAGTAGGCTACAGGTTGTCATTGCACTTCTAAGAATTTGGGAGTTCGTTTTTGAAACCTTTTTTATTCAATACACAGTAAGAGCAGTGTAGCAGGACACATCTGTGCAGTGTTCGTTTTTAATCCTTTTTTATTCAATACACAATAAGAGCAGTGTAGCAGGACACATCTGTGTAGCGTTAATTACTTGAAGGTCTTTGTTAATCCAGTCTATACTGTTCCCTGCCAGTTGTCACTACTCCAGATTGTACCCTCAAAAAGAAAGTAACATCAGGAGAATTTAAATGAGTTAGTGTGAGGCATTCGAGGTTGTTAAAAAAGCTCTTGAGGCACCTTTGCCAGCATCTCTTGGAGTGCCTCTTCTTTATCAAAGCAGCCTTAGACTCTTGGGTTTATTATGAGGTGTGGACCTAAGAATTTTGGTGACTCTCTCCCTGATGAGAGCGTTGTTAAGACCGTTAGAGCTGTCCATGGTGCTGATTACAAAATCACCTGCAGCTTTACATTAACCTCACATCCAACATCACATTCATGCATCATTCTTTATTAGACTGAGACTTGACTTGGGCCAAAGATCACACCTGGTGGATGTACAAGTTACCTTATTGACATTCTGGTCAACTCTACTGTAATCCACTAATGTAATTTTTTTTACTGTGTTAAAAAATGTGAGATGACTCTAAATTCTGCCATGCAATCTGTGGAATTTTTCTCTTTTTGTTGCATGACTCATTTTCTGTGTATTTACTGTAAACACACTGTGGCAGTGCTTTACAAACTTAATTTCTAAATTATGATGGACACACACCCAGAGCCACTTTCTAGTGTGGCACAAAGAGCTGTAGTTTTAGTGATTAATTTAGAAAAACCTGAACAGATGATGGCTGCTGGCTGCTTACAAACCCATGGTTAAAAGACTGTCTAAACTGTTTTGCTTCAATTCAATTCAATTCAGTTCAGTTCAATTCAATTCGATTCAATTCGATTTATATCGTGCTTTTCACAATCTTCACAATACGAAAAACACAGAAAAGGTCAAACACAGTACATGGTGTTTATATAACAAGTTAAATTATTCTAGTAAATAATATCTAATAAATGCTCTCCCGGTGGTTTACTTAGCATATTTTGCATGAAGTGAATGCTTGGCTGAAAAGATGTGTCTTTAATCTAGATTTAAATTGGGCGAGTGTGTCTGATGCTCGAATAGTGTCGGGAAGGCTATTCCAGAGTTTAGGTGCCACGTATGAGAAAGCTCGACCCCCTTGGTGGATTTAGTTATTCTAGGTGTTATCAAAAATACTGAGTTTTAAGATCTTGGAGAGCGTGATGGGTTGTAATATGATAGAAGTTCTGTTATGTAGGTGGGGCTAAACCGTTTAGGGCTTTATAAGTGAAGTTAAAGAACTTTAAAGTCAATATGCTACTGTCTGGGTAGCCAGTGAAGGGTTGATAACATTGTGGTTATGTGATCGTATTTTCTGGACCTGGTTAGAACTCTGGCAGCTGCATTCTGAACTAACTGTAGTTTGTTTATTGATGATGCAGGACAACCACTAAGTAGCGCATTACAGTAGTCAAGTCTTGAGGTCACAAATGCTTCAGTTGAATACATAGAACAAAATGTATGGTTTCTACTATAATCGATGGCTAAATAGTTGTATACAGAAACATATTTCAATTATGCTAAATTTGACTGCACCATTTCCAATTCAATTACATTTGTTTATTTGTGAAATTCTCAGTTATACACAAGATACACCTTGCAGGGAAGTATAGTGAATGCCCTCGGAACCTAGGATTGTCAAAATTCACAGTTTTTCAGGAAATGGAATAAAACCTTTTTTTAAATGATCAAATACAAAGTTGACATATCTTGTAATACTTTTTATTGGTTAGATATTTGCTAAACCCAGTGACATAAAGAGCGAATAACAGTGATTTATGGCAAAAAATATAAATCACAAAATATGGAGATGCAGAGTTACAGAAGGACAGACAGCAGCAATGGGTCAATGCAAAGAAATAGATTAATGTAACCCGTATAGTAAGTGAAAAGGAAAAAGTACATATTGTCACCATTTGTAATATCTGTTGTCATGCTTGTTTTAAACAGTGACTTTAAATGCATAACCCAACATTTCAACATACTTCATGCATCCTGATGGCAGATAGCCTGCAGCATTCATCTGCACTGTTCCCCTAAAGTAAAGCAAGCACTCAGCGGTCAGCCTTCTCTCCTGCCACCTCCTCTGTGTGCTATTAGATTAGCCAACCCAGGATGTCCTGGCTAGGTAAACACTGCTAAAGGTCAGGATGGAAATATCGATAGGCTCAGCTCAACGCGGTGACATTTGAGCGGGGCTGTGTAAGATTTTATTAAGTGTTCGATTCTCAAACGTTTTGATGGGGATCGAAGGAGATGTGATGGTTCCTTGAGATGCATTAAAATGAATGATGCAAAACCATAAACAGAAGCTTCCTTTTTTATAATATCTACGAACGTCAATGATGCATAGTTTAGCTTCTTCTATATGTCTACACATGCACTACACAGCAAAGTAACTGGTTCTATTCTTACATTTGTACACAAGGTTCAATGGCATCTAAACGTTAAAAATAAATGTATAAATCTAGTGTACAAAATGTGTGTTTTTCTTCTGCAGGTGAACACTGGTGTGGTGTGCGCTAAGGAAGAACAGCTGTGTACCATCATCTTAATCTAGGACTGCTCCTGATACTTCCTTGTGTGCTAAAGGCAACTTTTCTTAGCACCGGAGCCACAAAAGAGGCTTGTGTTTAAGTCTAAATGGTGTTACATCTGAGATTAATTCGACAGTGCCTCTGGATGTCATGTCACACCTACTGAAGGGCTGTGACATCATTGCTCTAGTTCTACTGGATGCTTTCATCCTCCCCTATCGGCACATCACATACATCTGTCTCATGCTTAACTTTCAGCTGCGTTTCAGTAAAATGTACAGCCTGCCCTCCCCTAAAAATACATTCAGTACAGTATTTATTCCACAAAATGAACTAAACAGTATAAACGTATTACAAACAAGTCGAGCTGCAAACCCTCTAAACGGACATCAACACAACTTTATACTAACCGGAACATTATTATGACGTAATCGGTAACAAGAGCCAATAGAATTTCATACTCAACGCTGACGCAATGAAACTGTCTGTCTCGAGACAGACGTAAGCAAATGTTATTTCACAATCAAACCTCACGTAACTTTGCGCCATATTGTAAAATCGGGAAATTGCATAAAACGGAAGACATCAGATTGTGATCGCTTTCGTGTCTCTTCCTTATATAAATCAGTCATTTGATTTAGGTCCACTTGATAAACAATTTGAATATTTGTAATTTAAATTGTTTTAACTGTTTTGTATCTGTATCGTGTGTTTTTTGTTAATTAATAAATAAATGTGCCATGTTGCTTGCTCACAATGCATGAATATGTGTGTATGTGAATACAGTCATCACAACATTTTGAAATGAAAATCAAATCACATGCTTTCATTTTAAGTTTTGCGCTAATTTAGTAAACGCTTGGCTTTGTCGTATTTGAGGAAGGGACAAACGACATACAGTACATACAGTATGTCGTATAGGTTGGAGGATATGTTGCAGCCTTTTTTGCTTGTGTTCCCTGATTTTGGTAATACATTTTTTTATTGTATTGTTACAGCTACAGTGGACTTGGGCCCTAGGTCCTGAATGTTATGTAATAATTAAAATGTAATAAAAAATTGTTTAACAATAAAAAAAAAATGTTTGGATATTATTATTTCTATATTATAAGTTATAGTAGTATTATTATATTTAACTATGAACAAGTATTCTGTCCAAGTATTTTTATTAATACTTTTATAAACAATAGCATTTTAACCGTTTTTCACCTTAGTAGATAAACATGTCTCATTTCAGTATAGGTAAATTGCAATCCTATAAACTTGCAGTAGAAAATGACTTATGCTGGAACTGACAGAAAGATTTACAGATGCACCAAATATTTGCGTTGCTGTGTTAGGACAAAAAAACATTCAGAGCAAACCACACCTCTGCAGTCCAAAAGTACACTGCTTAATATAGTTCATTTAAGTAGATGATGTTACCATGGTAACAAATGAACAGAGGGAAATACTGTTGGACAAAAATAGCTCTCTCAAATGGGCACTAATTGGGCTGATTAATTTACATAAACTCAGCTAGTTCTAGTGGCACGCTGAACAGTTGGATAAATTGAGTTTATTTGAAACGACCTCATGTCATGTTGCAGTTGCACATCTAATCGGCATTAAGTGAGACCCAAGTCATACTTTCCATTCATGAGATGGGAAAGTATGTAATCACCCTGTTATCAGCTGTGCTCCAATAAAATTATAATGTAACTTTTAAATGTGGTATAAACTTTAAAATAGGGCATACTTTTATCTGACAAAATAAATGACAGCTCACAAAAAGGTTGCAGGCGTTTATAGTTGAAATATTTCCATTAAAGGACACAATCAAATATTGAGATTAAGTAATAGACATTCCAAGCGTGTGCTTCATCCATAAAACTGGGTTTGATAAAATGTATAGTTTATATAGACAATTACACCAGGAACCAAAGATAAATAATATACTTATACTACACCTAATGTAATCCTCACAGGTTTCATATTATAAACATGAAAAAATATATAATTTATTATTATAACTATTAAATATGATTAATATTATTTAATATTATTATTGAATTATTTATCTAAACTATTACATCTTAATTAATATACTGTATAAGGTTCTCTATAGAGCCTGCCTCTCTACCTGGTCTTGGATGTTCAAGGAAATTACAATTACACACTTAATAGAACATCACATCTTTAGAACTTCTTCACACGTACCTTAAACACTATTAATGCAAATTACCTCAGGTCCCTCTAAGGCACATTTCAGCCACGAGCAGAATATTAATAACCCTTACGTTACATGCATGTTTTCAGGTCTCCACATTTGTCCTTTGCGGTCAATACTGCTACACAGCATGCTGTTTAGCTATTAAACTTCAGCAGCTTTACAACAGTATTGTAGGTAAATCCCATGGTGACCCGTTAATGCTTGTTTTTAGACCATTAAGTAAATAGGATCAACACAGGGGTCTGAGCTGAGGAAATTGTTGTAATTTCCACAGAGGTTGTTGAGACTGTACCTTTAAAATAAAGGTAGTAAAAACATACTAAATTGTGTAAACACAGAGGTTGTAATTCTATAGACGGCTGATTTTTAATATTGTATAAGCACATGCTCTGTGCAAAAAATGAGCATGTTAACAAGTGGTCTCAGACTTGTATGCAGTGCCGATATGAGTCTCAACCGCATCCATTTATTCAGAACGTTAATCCCAACGCCCAGAGTAAGGCCAAGTGCTTGGACAAAAGAGGGAAGAGAACAACATGTCCACCCTTTTCATTATTCTGGCATATTCACTCCAAACAGCAGTCATCCTCTCTGACACGCTGCCTGTCATCCTGTTTAGTAATGAGTCTGCTCCGTCTGTTGCTGTGTGGTGTGATACTCAACACCATATGTGTGTATTCTCCTCCTCAAGACCACATCCAAATGATTCCACAGGATTAGCTAAAGAATTTCTCAATCTCATTGATGCATGTTATTTTAGCCAGTGTGTTGAAGAACCAACACATGTACATGGCCATACTTCAGATCTGGTACCAACACATGGCTTCTCCATTTCAAATGGTTTCATTAATGAATTGAGTTTCTCTGATCACAAGCATATTAGGTTTACTGTTGATTTCCCATGTCATGTTGCCGACATTGTTAGACCTGCAAAATGGGCACGTGTTGGCCTTGCAGGGTCCTACCTCTGTCAATGACTTTTCTACAGCATTTAACTAGGCTTGCCAACAGCTCCCTGTGGTCAATTTTAGTTGGTAATGTTAGTAATTGATGAGCTTCTTAACATGTTCAATTCTTTATGTACAATTCTTTATTGCATCCATGAAAAAGGAAGAAATCAAAAATATAGTTGACCCGTGGCTAAACAGCAAGTCTGCAGAAGAGCAGAACCTAGATGGAAAAAGGACAAACTCCAGATCTGATCTCCAATTTTCATACAAAATCTTACAAGAATCCGTAATTAGGTATCAAAAAGCAGTGAAAGCTGCAAAGTCAAACTATTTTTCGGCAATGATCTTTATTGTTTTAAACAATAAGACCATGTTTAATATTTAAAATTCCATTTTTAACCCTGCAGAAATTATTTATCTGGCAGAGTCTTCTACTATATGTGAAGAATTTATGAGATTTTTTTGTTGAAAAATGTAACATATTTGAAAAACCATAAATCCTTTAGTGGAAGACCCTTCAGATTCTACGACTCCTACTAAGTACTTGAGCTCATCTGAGCCGAAAAGCATGCAGGGTTTAATAGACTCAGTTATCAAATTGAAATCTACCACGTCCTCTCTTGATATTGTTCCCACCCACTTCTTTACATTGATCTTTGATAGTGTTGGGATCTGGGTTTTTGAAATCGTAAATAAGAGCCATCTTTCTGGGGTTGTTCCAGACCCCCAGGGCTCCCTCCTCTTAAAATATGACAATGTTTAAGAATAAAAAAAGTTCGATTTTTAGCTATATTTTATTTGCTCTCCAATAAAATGTTGCAGAATGCTTTTGTTTGAACATTTCCATGATTCAAAATCTGTCGATAAAAGCATTTTTTCACAAAACAGCCGATGATCAGGGCCGATATCCTGTCAATCAAAAGAGGACATTTGTGCTCTATAGATAATGTTTAGGAACATCACCTGTTTGATGTTAAATACTAATAGTCATTATATGAATTAATAACATTAAAAGTTATGAAATATCAATATAATCTGCCGAATCGGCAGGTATCACCATGAATATTCGGCTCAGCAATAGAGAAATTTTGTAAAAGTGCAACCTATAGATATAATGTTACATATTTCTGTAAATATGGCAATAGTATTGTAGTATTGAGGTAATATGTGTAAACAAGGACGTTAAAGGGAACCTGTATGACTTTCTTTCTTTTACACATATAAAAAAGGTTATTTTAAAGAATGTAGGTAACCAAATAACACCAGACCCCATTGATTTCCATTGTACGGACATAAAACCACTGAGACATTTCTCAAAATATCTTATTTTCTTTACCACGAAAGAAAAAAATGTATACAGGCCTAAGGGAACTATTTCTTCAAGTCACCTCCATTCAAAGTAATTCAAGTTTCAAAGGCTTGGCCAACATTGATAGACTACAATATGACAAAAATATGTTGTTATGTGACATTATATGTGTACAGTATAAACCAAATGTTTAATTACCAAAAAATGTATTCACTTACCCCAGGCACTGAATCGATTTAAATGATTGGACACTGTGGGAAGCAGCATCTAAAACAATTCAGCTGCCACTAAACCTGTCACTTGGCATATTTTCTGTTCTATTTTAAATCTGAATGTGTATTTTCTGCTCACATGTGTGTGCGCGTGTGTGTGTATGCTGAAATAAACTCCTCTTGGGTCTTTCTGAAGTTGTCGAATGGAGATTTGTTCACAATTTTCATTCTCTCAGTTGGAGGTTTTATGAAGGAAGCTTAACACTTGAAGTTAACTGGATAATGTGTGTCTGTCTTTTGTGGAATATTGAGAGAAAATTGATTGTGGATGGTATCTGTGTGTCACTGTATGCAAAAATAATCACAGAAAGCATTACTCCTGATTTGTGCATAGTTTAATGAGCTCAAATTATAAAGGAGAATGTGTGTTTAAGACGGGGAGTGTGTATAATCCTGAATAAAATATGTCTGTGTATGTGTGTGGGTGGCTGTTTACTGCAATGACAATAGAATTTTCTGCACTAAGACTGAAAAATGAAGAGAATGCACTGACGCTCTTTATAATGGCCAGGCAGGAGGCAGCACATTAAAAATTAAAAGCTTTGTGTGGGTTGGCAGTGTTGGCTCGCAACGATACACCAGGAAAAACAAAGGAACAAAAACAGAGAGAGAGGGTGACAGGGGTAGGGTGAGAGACATATTTTACCTTTGATTAGATTTTTTTACCACTTTAAGGCATTAGTTGAGTAATGACTTCGTAATTGAATTACGTGGTTGTTTAGCCAAAAAGGTGTGCTCACACAATATAATAATGCCCAGTTTTTATTAAGAAGAAAATGGGGGAAATTAGTCATAAAATTGCATCGTAAAGCAAAGACTGTGTGTCAATGGACTCCAAAGTCACCAGTTTTCTTAAAAAATATATTATTTTGTGTTCTGCTACAAAAAGAAAGTCATACCATTTTGGAATGGTATGAGTGTGAGTATTAAATGATGAAATAATTTATGAAGAGGCTTGTCATGTTTAACATTTACTTTTATTGGCTCAAATAATACACGTTTTAAAAAAAGATTTTACAGATGGATTGGATGCATTTTGGGCTTTGAATATAGTTTGTGAACAGAAATATTTTATTTTTAACAGCGGCTCAGTCGAAATCTGGTACACACATTTACACTTTACAAAGTGAAAACTAGTTCTGGGCACTTTAACACTTTGGTACACTGTACAAGATAGAAGTTGGTAAGTGTGTATAAATTGGCTTATTATATTGTGTATCTTGACTTGTGTTTTTTCTTGTATAAAGCATACACACAAACAACTCGCAAACACTTTGATGCCTCATGTTTTCTTTTCCAGAGGGCAACTAATGCTTTGCATGAGTTTCAATTTCTGAAATAAAATCTCAATTCACACTTCTCTTGGCATCCGAACTCAAATGAGACGTGCTGATTCTCTGTGCAGTGTCTCCAACTGTGTTCTGGCTCGTCGTCTCGGGTCACCATGCAACATTGCTCAGAGACAGAAGACAGCGCCCTGTCTGCCACACTTTCTCTGGAAGATGTGTGAGAATTCTTCCAAAGGGTGAGGACATTGTCTGAACTCGCCCTTTCTTACTTTCTTTTTGCTCTGGCTTTCAAAGCCCTTCTGACTCACTGCTTTATTTCTCTGCTCTTTCATTGTACTGAGGCAGAGTTCTTAATAAAGTGATTACATCTTGTTCATAAAAAAAAGATGTAAATAGAATAGGTTTGGAACAACTTGAGGGCGAGTAAGTGAGGACAGATTTGACATGTTTGGGTGAACTATTGCTTAATGTTGTCTTAGGACAGTTGTTTATTAGTTTCTAACATGAGGAAGTCACAACTTCATCTTAGTCGGATGCTGGATTCATCTCAGCCATATTGATCGACTGTTATTGTGTGTTTAGTAAGACATCAATTTCTCCCCTTATCTTTTGTGTGTGTGTGCGCATGTGTGTAAGCATGATGCCGTAGAGTGATAATGTCTGACCATTCCATCCACATAATCGTCTATTGATTTAGTTTTTGTGCATAGACCAATAAATTTCCTCAGCGGTGTGATGGAAACCATACCAGCGAGCATCAAAGGGATTCATCTTAAAAAAAACATCACTGCAGAAACACTGTTCTGGTTCTTGAGATACAATACAAAAATAAACAATCAATGTAAAGGGAGGAATACACAGTAGATTTGCTGGAAGGAAATTTAAATAAAAAAATCATTGTTTTCTCGGTAAACAAGCTGATATTATATACCCCTGAAGAAAAACATTGTGGACAAACCCAGCAAGTTTTAGAGGTCTTTAACTCTACTAATTTAAAACACAAGAGGATGCTAACACGATGCATTTTCATTACTTATTGACTGAAAGTTATTCACGGCTCTAATGATGTATGTGTATGTGAGTGTAACGTATGTACTGTACGTGCGCCCGACGTTCCCTTGAGCTCCATTTTCAATTCCTCCACCGTTCTGATGGTAAAGGCAGTGATCCCTGTCATTAATGGCCAATGACATTAAACTGTGGTCAGTTTTTATGAGCTCTCATGTAAATTGGATGCTGGGGCTCGTAAAAGTGGTCATTGTCTCTAAGGTGAATGACAGTGGCTGCTGTGAACGTGCGAGGTCTGCCCTCAAGGTCCTACTGGATGATAAATACATAAACCCAATCGAGACGCCACATGCACAAACTCGCTTGTGCGCCCACACGCAAATTCGCTTAAACTCTCCTTCCTTCCCACAGACTCCCTCTCACTTTTTTGTCTCGTTCTCTCGCGCTCTTTTTTTCAATGTAAGTGATTTATCGTTTCATTTTACATAACATATGCATCTCTGAAATTAATTTTAGGGAGGCAGGTTGACCCATCCGAGGGAGTTGTTGATTTATACAGATGAAATGATTGCTTTCAAAATGACCTGAAGTCAGTGATTGAATAGGATATTTTTGTGATTTCTATAATGCATCTGTTTGTTTCTTGGCACAAATATATTGTTGTGGTTATAAATGCAATTACATATTATGGATTAGGGCAATACAAAAATTTGCAGGATTGAATTTACACAACCATAGACCTCACAAGCCAGAGATAAATTGAGTCGGCACTTAAAGGCCTAAATAGAATGAATATTAAGTACAAGAAAATGAGAAAACATGTTGCATATTACATGAGGGGTAATTATTGTGTTGTTTACTATAGATACACCAGTGTTATTTCTTCTGTAATGAATAGCTTGATTAATGTGTCTTTTGTTAACTATTGGGTAGTATTCACTTTCATTATCTTGCTGTTACAAATTCTTTGTGTTTGGTTTGTGAAGCAAAGTCCTACATCATCTATGACATTAATGCATGAAGCAAAATGCAAATTTGAGTGATTTTATGGCAGATGAGACAAGGTAAACATCTTTACAAACTTGGGACCGATAATGATAAATGGCTTGTCTACACAAGCCAACAGTTATGTTGTGCAAGGTTTTATTTGATAAAATAATATCATCAGTAAGCTGCGTTTATGTTTACTCCACATAATATTTGTCTTTTACGCTTGCCTTTTCAAAAGTTGGCAGTGATGTGCTAGACTTTTATAGCAACAAAACCTTTGTGTCTCCTGCTGAGTGACATTAAATCACATTTAAATAAAAAAATGTAATCACATGATTATGGCATCTCAGGGTTTCTGGTAGCAACAGCTGCCATCAAAATCTCTCTCACTGCCATAAACAGACAGGGAAATGAGCAGTGCTTTCCAATCTGCAATGAAGCCAACGGATAAGACACACAATAGGACCCAATCACACTCCACTCCACAATAGACCCTCATGAGGTAGCCTGTAGCAGATGGATCATTTGCATAGACGCAGACTAGCTGTGATTGTGTTAGATATTAAGCGTATTAAAAATATGTCAGCAGGAAAAGTGATCATAAACCACATCAGGCGCCTATTCAATTTAGAAATCAAAAATTGGTGTAAATGGATGAGTCTACTGAGCTGGAGAAATCCTACAGGAGAAAGATTGGCTTATAATGTTGTCTTAAAGGGATCGTTCACGATGAAACCTCTGTCATCACTAGCAATCCCATGTCATCCCATCATTCCTTCGTAGACCACCAAGGGGGAAGGCAGTAAGTAATATGTTTATGCTTCAAAAGTGACAATAAAGATCCTTGAACTTACCATTACAGTAGACATTACAACTCATGCACAAAGTCATTCCCTATGCTACAGCTCTCAAGTGATGGCTGTGTGATTAGAATATCTACGTGTGTTTGACACGCTGTGATCAATTATGAGACACAGAAGAACCGATGACAGCTGGTGTTGAACCATCACTTTTGAACATTAAAGAGATCTGAAAGAGATCTGTGTAGTGGAGGAAAACATGTTCTAGAAATAATGACCCAATTCCTCACAGAAGTTCATTGAATTTATATTTTATCCGTTGGTTGATGTCCCCACCGGGGATGTGTTCAAAATCAAATACTTTTTGTCTAATGAATTAATCACACAAAAAGCATTTGCAAGCCACACTGCAGTGTGAAAGATTAACAAAGTAGACTTTTAGAAAATTGTAAATGTTAATGTTTTGATATTTCTTCAAAATATGGCTTAAGCAAGAGCCGAATGAGAAAACCGGGGCGTGAGATAAGAGTGTGCCAGTCAGGATTTCCTGATCCAAACCTGAATAATGTTTATTGATTCACCTGCCACTTTCATTTCCAGAACAATATGAGCTTCAGACAGCCAGCTGTACATCAGTGTCTAGCATATGAACAGCTAAGCTCTGAAATGTGTGCTATGAGAGCATGCTGCAAAGCAAAAATTGACCCGGTTTGTCATGAATCATATTCAAGCTAAATGTATAAATTTTGAATGCTCATTATCATTGCACAAAGTATTTGTAATAAATTTGTTCATCTATTTTCCAAAGTGTTTACATTTAGTACGATCAACTACTATTTTTAGCATTTAGTACTTTCAACATTTAGTATCAATGTTTCGTTTTAGGCATTAAATAATCAACGGATGCTGAAAAGGCTGAACAAGCATGTTACATTCTCTCATTCTTTCTTTTACTTAGAAAAAACAACAGCGCAAACCTTAAGTCAACATGAGGTGGGTGGAATAAAAAGATATTCTAGATCCTATCTCAATTCCTGTCAAAGAAAAAAGTCACTTATTTAGGGGTTGTGATAACTGAAACCAAGCCACATGTTGTTCTGAAAATTGTATTCATATTATTGATAAAACACGTAGAAAATTTAACCAGTGGCTACAAAGAAATATTTAAATAAAAAGGTACGGTCTTACTGACTAAAGCTGAAGATTTGTCCAGACTAGCATGCATTAGCTTTACATTTAGACAACAAAACTTCTATTACGGCCTTCTATTTAATTTTATATGGAAGAATCGTACCCATGATATAAAAAAACTGTAATAATGAATACATTCGAAAATGTATTGAACAAAACTTTGTCAGACACATGGGTTTACGGTGTGTGACGTCACAGAGTGGTGAAGAAACGGAAGCAAACCTCTAGCTCAGTGTTAAGAGCATTGCGTTGCAGAAACCTATGTAAATTGTATAGGATAATGCAATGTAAGTCACTTTGGATAATCGTGACAGAGCCACGTGTTTTGTGTGGAGAGAAACATATTATTGTCGATCAGGACATGATATGCGTTCTCTCCAGTCTTGTCTTGTGCTCTTTCGTTGTACTTGCTCATGGTCCGGATGCCTTGCCTTGCCTTGCCTTTTTTTTGCCCCCCTTGTGGGAAGTGTTTGTTATCTATTTTGGAATTTAGTTTTGTTGGCGTTTTCACTCACCGCCGTGGGTGTTTTTGTTGTGTACATATTAAAGTATTGTAAAAACCCCTTCACCACCAATGTACCATTTTATTTCTGAAATGAAGCTAAATTGATTGAGTGGCATTGATACCTTGCGAATGGGGGATATATCCTAAATGCACTTCGATTCTCTTAAAATGCCCCTGCTCAATCTGGAATTTTATTTTTAAAAAGCTGCGTGGCTGATATTTTCTTTCATTGTGCAATTGTAATATTGAAAAATTACCTGTAAAGCTCTCTGTATTTTATAAAAAAATGCTTCTTGCTTGGTTTCTTATTTATATATGTGTGATACGCTTTGAAGCACACATGTGTATATCATCTGAGCCCTGCTTTACCTTTCAGATGTGTCACACTGTATTTATATCTCATTGCATGCGCTAAATAGCTCTTGCTTAAAAATCCACAACTTAACCTTGTCATTACGCACATTATCAACCGTTTCAAGCCCATCAAAAGATAAACCGTGTTGAATACCAGCTCTGTACTCTTCTCATTATCTGAACCTGTAGTCCCAGTCTATCAATATATGACACTGTCTCACTCCATGACAGATGAGTTCTCTACAGCACACAGCATGAGACATAATTAGTTTTGTCTTGATTGATTCAATTGTGTCTAACTTCTACACTTGTAACACAATAGCATTGCAATGTAATTCATTAAATTGTCAATGCTTGATATTTTTGATGTGCAGGACAAG
Organism: Barbatula barbatula; assembly: GCF_947034865.1. NCBI lineage: Eukaryota > Metazoa > Chordata > Actinopteri > Cypriniformes > Nemacheilidae > Barbatula > Barbatula barbatula. The sequence goes on from NC_136772.1 coordinate 11,955,115, forward strand.
CCCATTGATAATTATGTTGGTAGGTTTCTAAGACTGTTTAAACCCAAATTAAATCTAAAGTATTGTTATATAACAGCGAATTGACGTCAAATTATGTGATGCATGCTTAATGATTCACACGGAAGCAGCTATAAAAATAAGCAGCTTGTTATTGAAGGCTGTAATGGTTAAAGCCAACAGCTGGTCTCTCTTCTCCAGAACATGAAAATGTTTCTGTTTTCACTCTAACCCATTAAAGTCTCCATATAAAAAGTAAAAGAAAACTATTTGTCTAAAGCACATGTTTGTGTTGGCACGATACCTGCTGCAATTTTTCAAATTTGTTCAGGAGATTGTAGAGAATCTACTCGCACGAGTCAAAAATTAAGTCATATGTAGTCACTGTGCACACATATAGTACTATCTATAAAATATAGAATATCTCTTTATACCAACGGCTGTGGTCAAAGAACATTGACATTGATGGAGAATAAATAATGTTGAATTTGAAAAACATTTTCTTGAAGCTATTTTCATCCACTAAATGGGACTGCAGTGTAAGCCAGTCTGACCCCGAGCTGCTTTAAAACACCATGTTCTACCCACCCACCATCTGACTGAAGATTAGACTCAAATGTGGCCATTATATGTATCTTCAACAACATCAGCAGTCAGATGGATGGAGTGCAGTACCTCATGATAACCTCTCCAATAGTATTTATGTCCCTGCACTGACCTGAACTGGTTGGTTTGAGAACACATATTAACATACACTGGTATTCTTTTCTTTGTTTATAGGCATAATGCGTGGTCACCTCATGAATTGACATCAAGAAATAACCAGAAAATATGACCAGAGTTTTGATTTACATCTTTAAAAATGAATCAATTTGTGGACATGTGTCACTAGATCAAATTTTTCCTTCACATGCATCTTTTATCTTAAAGGAGCATCTAGTGGCTCACTTCACCCCTCCTTTTCGAAGCACTGTGGTGGCTGCACAGAACTAAGATCGCGTTTTCGCTTCTTTGCCAAGGCAGAATACATACAGCAGTTTGTCTGTTTAGGGCTACTTTAGAAACAACATGGAGAATTTCATGAAAGGGGACCCACGCTGTATTCTAAGGTCTAATAAAAACATAACGCTTCATGGTGTAGGATCATTTTACCAAATTTCACAAAGCATCACATCTTTTTAACACATCGCATGTGCAAGATTACGTAAAAACATATGCAAGATTTTACAGAATACAGATGTAACTTTGTCATAAATGCCATCTCTTTGTCAATACTTGGTAATAATTTAAGGGGAATATATTAATGTATGAAATAACTGTCGTGGTAAAAAACAGGCTACATTATCTTAAATGTAGAATAAACGTTACGAGCCGGTTTAAACGTCTGTAGAGTGAAAGAGGATAAAGAGAAAATGTAAGGATTCTGACTTGTGTGATTTTAAACAGTAGGGCTATGGAAGTGCTTTGTTTCATTTTACAAAAAGCCAGTATTAAAAGTTGAGACAAAGCAATGCACTGCAATTTTATAAAGAGATAAAGCAGCGCAAGAGAACCCGTGAATTCAAGCCAGATACCCAGCAACAGAGGAAAGTAGCCATTGCTGGTGAGAGCCCAAAGCAAGCAGTTTTATCAATATTACCTGACGGCTTCCGCGGGACTCTTTCAGTCACTGACAGGACAAACTCCTCGCTGGCACACTGCCAACACTGAAGATGATGCGCTTGACGTGGTTGCTGGAGGTGGAGCTGCAAGAAATATTTTGTATTTTCTAATGAAATGAACCAATGGAATGAACGAATTGTGAACGCGATAAAGTTAAAGGAAAAAACACCACAAAATCACCTTGACGATGTTAAGCGGGAGTACAAGTGAGTATACGCTAATATAGATCTTTAGAAGTTGTTATACGCAAACAGCAATGTGGGGCATACGGCGTATGGGTGCGTAGGGCCCCGACTACACCACTGCTGAAGACATAGTTATGTAGCCTATTATACTGCATTTCTTAACTAATGAAATCAGCAAACTAATTTTCTAAAAGTATCTTAGTAGCGGTTTATTTTATTTTATTTATGTAAGTTAAATGAACAAATAATAAAAAAAAAACTTTATAACACTTTATATGACATTACGATTCCTTTCCTGAATGTAGTTTAGTATCTTGTCGTAAAATGTTTGCTGACTGCTGTATAATAAAGCAAAATGATGCTCTCCGAGAGCAGTTAGATTATCTGTTGTTATGTGAACTCATTACAAGCTGTTCATGAACGATTATTATATTTTACTGTCTCAAGCACAAAGAAGTGTATAACATGACTAGACATTTGCTTCTAATTACACCAATTTTAAAAGTCTTGGCAGATTCTAAATTAGAACTCATCTCCATAAACGTCATACTCCACACGCAATCTGCAATGTTGCACGTCTCACAAATAGAAGGCAGGAATGACTGAACAGGAAGAAATGAAAAACTAGACGGCAGCGCCTTTATTTTCAGCTGTCGTTTTTGAAATAAGTAAGAAGAATGATTGTTTTGATCACTGCAAACTCAAAGTCTATCATGTTTGTATTGCGTTTCCTACATTAGCGCCAGCACCAAACAGACACTGGGAGAGGTCATTTCCCCTGTCTGGAACATTGTGTCAGCAGAGAGGAAAAGTGATGTCTTCTTTTAAAGTAATGGCTGTCATAAATGCTGAATTCTAATTTGCACATCCCTGTTTACAGCGTGGCTTCAAATAACACACAGATGTTTTCTGTCACTTCAGTCAGATTCCATATCTCTTTGAGAGAGAACATGATTCCAAATGTGCAATGCGTTTTATTTCCTGACAGACGTAATGAGAGTATACAACAGAATAAGCTATTGCACTGATCATCGTAACTTTATTATTAAACAGTTATGTTGGTCCCATTGGGGTTTAAATCTATTTTACTAGATCGGATCTTATCATAAAAGGCAGGAACCACATCCAGACATCACTGAAATTCTGTATAATGAACATCAAATTGTGATACAAAAAAGGAAATGACAAAACGAAAAAAAGCTAAATCCGTGGCAGTATGAGGAATACTTACAAAAGCAGTGGCGGTTTTAGGCACGGTCGAACCGGGCAGTCGCCCGGGGCGGCATTTTTTCATGTCAAGTGGGGGGCGGCACCGGCACGAGCAGTAAAAGAAACTCTGGGCCGCCGCAAATCGGTTATCTATTATCTATTCATTCATTGTGTGGGGAATTGGCAAATTGGCGCCCCTTTATGCTGAAAAGATAAAGGTATGCAACTATAATGTTCTCTCTGTGTCATGATTACTGTATCGATGTTGCCAGGTTGTGTGAAAAAACACTGCGGTGTTTAGCCTAGTCGTCAGAGCGCCCGACACTCATTCGGACAGATGCCGGTTCGAGGCCTGCGCAGGGCAAGTAGAACCGACAACACTTATACAACAAATTTGGTTTTAAGTCAACAAACACGAGATCTAATTTCACCATAATATTGTGCTTTGCAACAAAACTGTTACAAGTTCAGTTATTATTATTTATTTCCATCAGTTGGGTTAACGTAAGGTCCCGCAATGTTTTTCGAACATTTTTTGAGGGGGGGGGGGGGGGCTCAAAGATGTTCTCGCCCAGGGTGCAATTCAATGTAGAACCGCCACTGTACAAAAGAATCAAATAAAGAATCTAAATAACAAGATGCTTTTTTAGATATGGTGCATATGGCTACCTGTACTGTAAAAATGCAGGCTTTGTCATGATTCCGCCATCATGTCATGTTTATTCTTGGTCTTGCAGCGGAGTCATGGCATAGCCTTAGGTTTTGTGTGAGAAAGACATGGCTTTGTTTTGATTCTGACTTGCCATGTGCTTTCTCGTGTCTCGTCAGTGTTTCCCGCCCTTCTGTCTCGTTAACCTTCCCTGAGTGTTTCAGTACCCACACCTGCCCATTGTTATCTCCTTTGTTAGTCTCCCTATAAGATGCCCTCTTGTCTATTTTCTTGTGCTTGTTCGTTGTACATGTTTCCAAGTTCTCTGGTCTGGTCTTGTCGTAGTGTTTGTATGGTTCCAAGTTCTTTGTTTAATTCCTAGTTGTTTATGTTTGCCCCCCTTGTGGGCTGAGTTTGTTTTCTGTTTTTTGTATCCAGTTTAGTTAGTGTTTTCCCATCGTGGATGTTTGTTTTGCCGTGTTTTTATATTAAAGTCTTTGTTAATCCCTTCATCCCTGTGTCTGCCTGCACTTGGGTTCACTCCCTCTGTGATTCATGACAGGCTTTGGACATTTTCAAAAATGTTCTCGTTGGTTTGAATTTTCCTACAAAATGTTCGACCAATGTTCAAATTGTTTGACCCAACCATGGGTTGAAACAAAAGCATTTTTATATTTTAAGTTTTCGTGTTAATGTTATGTAAAAAAATATATTTTTATGATTAATACAAATTCAATTTATTTTTAATTAAAGAGTCAATTTTTTTATGTTTAAGGTCCTACTTTGGTTTATGGAGTGTCCAACAACAAGTTTACGTTCATACACCACGTAAAAATACTTTCATTTTCTAATAATAGGCAGTTATTGTTACCTTACTTCTTGACCGACTCTCAAATGATTCATCTGTCTAATCCCCTCCTTTCTGTCAACCCTCTCTGATCTGATTCGTCAGATGGTCTAGTCTGCTGTGATTGTTCTACCGCGTGCAGTGTCATAAATGAATTATATGGAGTCACGCATACAGTATCTGACCCGGAACTGAATTTGGAATTAAAGACAACTTGTTTGTGTGATTCGCTTATGTTATTCAACTCCTTTTTTCCCAAGCCAATAACTTTGTTATCCATTGACATTCGGCTTTAAAACTTGGCAGACTGCTTGCATTCACACACAGTAACATTTCTCACTGCATGAAATGTAATTTTAAGGACATTGTAATATTTACTCTTTGAGTTTATTTACTGTTATTTCAGCTAGTTCTCATTATTTTAAGCAAAGGCTTCCAATTACGCCCTTTTCAGTTAAAATGTATTTGTTTTATTACAAATAATTAATTTCAGTTTGTTGTTGATGCAAAATTTCTAGGTTTTCAAATAATAGGTTAATATTTAATTTCCATTACCAGAAATGTTTTAAGTTTTACTTCTAGCTTTAGTAAACTTTATCGTTCTCTGTGTACAGAATAATTTGCTTGATTTGAGTGACTCAATCAGAGCCCAAGCCTGTTTTTAATCCCTAATTTGTTTTCCAAAGAAACATAAAAAAATTATGATTCAAATTTCATGGCTATGAAAGTTTCAGTGCAGAATTTGTAATACTAAAAGATGAAAGCGTGCTAATTATGCGCTCTTCATGGTTAAAAATATTCCTTTCTGTAAATATGCAGTGCTGTAGGAGCTTTGTAAACACAAGTCTGCTTCCTTACAAGCAGTGGCGATGTTAAGGGTCTGAAGCTAATGTCGTTGACGCTTGCAAGCCAAGAGCCAATCCATCAGGCGGAGGTCAGAGGAAAAAACAACAACAGCGAGGTACTTCATCGTTTTAAAAGGCTATTCATCATAGCAGTCCCTGCTGTCAGCTTCCGCTCCCATATATCCAGGGGAGGAACAAACCTCTTTCCCTGGTTTCTCCACCAGCAGAAACATCACATCGTGAGCTTGCCAAGCGGCAGGAAGAGCTGCTGTCTCATGTGTGCTCTCACACACTCAAAAGCACACTCTCTGTAGTTGTTTTCCCATGAGCCTTATGGATATGCGGGCCACACACATGTGTTTGTGAGAGGAAAGAAGATAAGCAGGGATCAAAGAGGCATGTGAGGTTTATAGCCTCACAGAGAAACTGAGCAGGCTGTAGGTTCCAAAACAGACAACAGAAGCTCAGCTTGCCTGAGTACATAGAGCTATTTTTATAGTGTACACCTTCTGGTTCTTTCCATGCATTCGTTTGAGTAGTTATGAGCAAATTTTTCTGATTCACAGATTATTAACATTGGGATATAACTTTGTGCTCACTTTAAAAAAAATTGTTCTATATAGCACTAAAAGTGGTTCATGGCTTGTAATCATCGGGGAACCACTTTTAGTGCTGTTGTACATAGAACCCTCATACAGTGCTTCAGTGGTTCTTTGGGATGACTTAGATGCTATATAGAACCGTTGAAGAACCATACAGGGGCTTAACAGGTTCTTTATATGGAAACGGTGCAATGTAGCACCTTGGTCACCCCAAAGAACCTTTAAAAAACCACAGAAGCGCAAATAGATGGTGCTAGGTAAATATAGCACTAGAAGTGGTTCTCCTATGAGTCAAATAACCACTTTTAGTGATTTATTGCACCATCTAAAAGAATGGTGCTAGGCCCTTTTTAGGGGAGCTAAACCCCCCTTAAATTCTAGTTTAGTCCCCCTAAAATATTGTGAGAAATTATGTAATCTGTGCAAGAATTTGAGATCGCGCCATAGTCCCCTTTAAAACTCTTATTATCTTATTATGAAAATGGTGGCATGATCTGTTATTTAGCGCATTTTTCAGTTCACAGCAGCACATAGTGCAGTGAACGTCATAAGCACAGTTCAAGGTGACAGCTGCATCTTTGCCATTCTTGGTTATAAATGCGGCTTACATAATATGATGCGGGAGCGATTCAAGACCCTTTCCCATCTGCATCTTTGCCATTCTTTGTTATTAAAGCAGCTTACATAATATGACCCTGGGGCGATTCAAGACCATTTTCCATCCACTGTAAAACAGTTTTGTCCACGTTCAATCCTCGTCACGCTGTTTACTAGTTGTTTACATTTTCTCCAGCAAAATCAAAGCACTTCACACCAATGATGGCACTGATATTGATGTGATATTGTAGCGCTCAGAAATGTATCATTCATGATGCACCTAGTCATAGACAGCTGATTGTAGTTTTGAGAGACCAGTAAAGACAACAGGCAGATTTACTGTAGTTCAGCCTGGTGCGACTGCTGTGTTATTCATTGTTTTGAGTTCCGAAGAAACAAAAGTATAATAGATGAAACATCATATCAAGTTATTAAATAATGATAGAGAAGTTGATTGTAACATTTATTATATGGATTTGTGGCTGTTGGTGTCACTTTGAATCATAAATGTTGCAGAGTGATTGACTAAATCATTGATTTTAAAAACAGTACTTGTCTTTAGTCTGCATATTCTTTCTTAATTATTTATTTGAGTAATTTATACAGTATGTGGTGCTAAGAGAGTGGCTATGTATTATATATTTGTATATATCCTCATTGGAAGCTGAGCATGTTATGGAACTGAAGGAGAACCCAATTGCAGGCAGCGAAACAGGGATGAAGGGGTTAACAAGGACTTTAATAATAAATAACAAAACAAACACCCACAATGGGGACAAACACTAAATAACCTAGAATACAAAACAGAAGACAAACACTTCCCACATGGGGGGCAAAAACAAACTACTAACTTAACACAACCAAGAACAAGGGAACTAGGAACTCTAACATTCAAGGAATACGACATGCACAGGCAAGGTAACACGTACAACGAACCAGCACAAGACAATAGACAAGAGGGCATTAAATAGGGAGACTAACAAAGGAGATAACAATGGGCAGGTGTGGGTAATGAGACACAGGAGGAAAGCAATACTAGGAACGAGAGGGGCGGGGCCAATGACGAGACTGGAGAGAACACATATTATGTCCTGATTGACAATAATATGTTTCTCTCCACATAAAACACGTGGGTCTGTCATGATTCTGCCCCTAGACCAGAAAACCAAGACAAGATTAGGCAGAATCATGACAGAACCCCCCCCTTAATGAACGCCCCCTGGCGTTCACCAAGGGAGAACACTAACAAGACACGACCGACTGGGAAACAGACAACAACCAACAAAACATGGTAAACAAAACTAAGGGCAGACAAGCAAGAACAATAAATGGGTTGGGATGGGATAATAAAAATAACAAACAAGGGAGGGGGGGTAAGGCAAAACAAGAGTTCATGGGAGGAAGTCCAAAGGGTGTGGGACATGGGGGAACAGTTTTTGTCCCTGGCGCTCGGAAGCGCGGAGTCCCAGGGGACTTGGGGGGCGGCGCTCGAGAGCGGGACCACCGGACTTGACGGGACCACCGGGACCACCGGACTTGACGGGACCACCGGGACCACCAGGACCACCGGTCTCCGAGCCGCCCTCCGTTGCCTCTTCTTCTTCAGCCGAGCCACCCGCCTGGTGGTCGGCTGCAGGAACGATGTGAATGGGACGGGTGGCTCGGGATTGGAGGCCTCGGACGAGGACCCCCAGGATTCCCGTCTCCCCCGCTTGCCAGTGAGACTGGGCGGTTGTGGAGAGGCTGCAGAGTGGTGCGTGGCAATGCCCACAACACCAATCTGCAGAGGACCACTCTCGGGTATCGCAACCAGCGGAGATGAGTAAACTGGGTTCGATGAGGTCGCGGACTCCGAACGCGCTGCGGCAGTTACCCACACGGCGTCGAAATCCAACGGCCTCATCACCCTCATCTCCGAGCGAGAGAGTGGCTCTCTGAGACCGGTGTTGAACAGCACCGCCAGCTCCCTCTCCCCGAAGACGCCCTGTTCCGCAATGTCCAGGAATCTCTCCACATACTCGTCCACAGTCTCACTTCCCTGGCGAAGACTACAGAGGCGACGGGCCACGCTGGACCGGTCAGTGTCCATGCTGCCTGCTGGGTTCAGATTTGGCTGGTTCGTTCTGTTATGGAACTGAAGGAGAACCCAATTGCAGGCAGCGAAACAGGGATGAAGGGGTTAACAAGGACTTTAATAATAAATAACAAAACAAACACCCACAATGGGGACAAACACTAAATAACCTAGAATACAAAACAGAAAACAAACACTTCCCACATGGGGGGCAAAAACAAACTACTAACTTAACACAACCAAGAACAAGGGAACTAGGAACTCTAACATTCAAGGAATACGACATGCACAGGCAAGGTAACACGTACAACGAACCAGCACAAGACAATAGACAAGAGGGCATTAAATAGGGAGACTAACAAAGGAGATAACAATTGGCAGGTGTGGGTAATGAGACACAGGAGGAAAGCAATACTAGGAACGAGAGGGGCGGGGCCAATGACGAGACTGGAGAGAACACATATTATGTCCTGATTGACAATAATATGTTTCTCTCCACATAAAACACGTGGGTCTGTCATGATTCTGCCTCTAGACCAGAAAACCAAGACAAGATTAGGCAGAATCATGACAGAGCACCCCTAATATTAAAAACCTAGAATCGGCCCTGGTGCAGTGTATTTTTGTTATATCTGACACCTTGTCAAAATCGAGTTATTCACATATTCTTATTCTGTGAAAACTTTTTCTGTAAGTTGTGCAAATTTAACGAAGAAATTACCAAATGGGATGCATATACTTTAAAACGCATGATCTCAAAACTGTTTAGAATACAGACATCTTATTTTATATGAATGGCCCTCAATTCTTCGATGTTTCAATGCAATACATCCCTTTTGTGGAATTTGCATTTGAAGCATGTACTATTATACATTTACTGTAAGTATTCTTTGTTATTATACAGCTGTATGAATTTCAACGCATTCATAATGCTCCCTATAGTTATTGTAATAGCAGTATGTATAATATACATAATCATTTTCTTAAAAACTGAATGTATGCATGAACATGAATTAGCAAGCATTACAATGAACAGTATGATGATTTGGTAATAATTTTGAAAAGGTGTTCAGTGTAATACAGTAGGTCCTTATGAATACATTTAGTATGCATTATATGGGCTTAAAGGATTAACATTTTTTGTTTCACTTTCATGCATATTTATGATATATAAAAGACCTTCTTATTATTTTTCTTTTTCCATATTTATGAATGATCAAACCATTACAGGTCTAAAAAGAATAAAGGGGCTCTAGCTTTTATGAAAATCGTCTTTTAAAAGATTGTGATTGTTCATCATATGAACTTAAAGACAGACTCATATCAGCCACTCAATAACGTTCAATAGCTCACCTGAATTCCACTCACACAGAATCGACTTATTAAGATGCTAACCAGTGAAGCTGGCAAAACAAGAACGATTATCCTCAGGAAATATGCTTCCGAAATAAATAAACCAACCTGTTTTCCTAGGAAATTCGTACCTCTGTACACATTTAGCAAAGCCCAAGGTACATATTGCTACAGTTTTTCGACAACTGGGACGTTTAAGAAAAGGACTGTATTGGTCTGCTAGAGAATGCGTGCCAGTGTCACAATTTGCCTCTGAAACGATTTTATACACACGTGTTAATGTTATTTAGCTGTCCATGCTGTTGTAACGGTTGACACCAGCGGCAATTTTCACTGTGTCACTTTGAGCAGACAGTGCAGCTGGTCCGGTGTTCTGTCAATTTATGCTACCCATCGAATTTTGCTACCCTCGTGTTGTGATTGGGTTGGGGGAGAGGTAATTTAGGTGCGAGGGTTGGATTGGGGGTTGGGTTAGTCCTGTTTTGTATGGAGGTAGCAAAATTTGACAGGGTAGCATAAATTGACATAACACCAGATGGGAGTTTTACGGCGGACAGAGAAGGTAGCTTTCAGGTCTGTTCTTTGGCCTCAGAACGCTTGGAAAAATTGCACTTTTTAAATAAACAGCACATTTAGCCTAATCTTACTGTTATGTGTTGTGTTTTATTTTGTATTAAACTGTTAGGTTTATGGCCGGAGGCAGGTTACATGCTCAGACTCAAATACATGTAAAGCGTGAGTACAAAATAATAAAACTACACAAAAAACGACATCTGATTAAATTCTAAATCATTACACCACAATATATTTATGGTGTTGTTAACGTTACTGTTGTTAGGAATTGTGCTACCGGAGGTTTGTATTTCCTATGAGACCAGGTAGTAATAAACAGATATACAGTATACACAGCAATCAAAACAACTTTGAAATACAGTTATGCCTGGACGTTTGGTAGATCCTTAATCTCCTTTACAGTTTCACAATTTTGCTGTTTTTATGATCCATTATCATGCTTCACAACTGAATAAAAAAAAAGATTAATTACGATTAAAAAATAAATAAAAATCTGTGGGTATACTAAACATTATAACTTTAACTTCACCGACTTGCAGCTAGATAAAGTGATTCTTTCACCACATTTATATTCAAGGATACAGGATTTCTTTTAGTTTGTTCTACTTAACTGATCATAGATCCTATAAATATCTAGCATCTCTAATCTAACAAGCTGAAGACGCTTCAAACCTTTAGTTAGGACAGATAGTTCAATTGATGAAACATGCAATGCGTCCGAAATGACCGTGATCTCAAAGCTGATCTGCTGTTTACACCTTTTACTTTAGCTTCAAGCACCAGGGCCGGAAATGAGGTCATGACTGGTGTGGTGTGGACTCATGTGTGGACCTGCTGTCTGTTCATTGACTGTGTGGACGTGTGTAAATCTGGCATGTGTTTATTGATCCGTTACACCACCGTTAGCCCCTTTATCAGCCGTGAAATGGCCTTCTGTCTACCTGCCTCCCAATGTCTGGTGGTTTAATTCCTTTGGGTGGTAGAATAAGCCTGATTCATTAGTGCAATAAAAGTGCTTTAGCGCACACAAAAAACATGCGAGCCGACGGAATGCTAAATCTGAACAAAAAAACAAGCTGTTATGAAAAGTGTTTTCACGTCAGCACATTAAGTTAAACGATCTCTGATGATCTAAATGATGCTAATCTAATTATCTTTACACAGTCACAAAAGGGTGATTTTTTAAAAGGTTTTAGGTACAAACTACTAGTAAATACATTCATTAAATGAAGCCAATGTGCTTCAAAAGATGACGGAACTGTGGAGGAAAAAAGTAAGCGGTAAGTGTTCAATGTGAACAAAATTCTGGATAATAAAATTGGATTAAGAATATTTAAATGATCTGCATTGCATTAATTGATTTTGTGATTGTGTTTCCAGGGTGTCCTCTATTGATAGTCATCCAAATGAAAATGAAACTGCACAAGTGACTTTAATAGTGAATTTTATAGTTATTAGATATTAGATTTTTCAATAAGACTTATCAGATGGACCAATGAATGAAACCAATGAAATTAAATCATGTTGCTCGATACAGCCTTCATATATGCTCTGGTAGGCTGTACAGTATAAAACACTATACTCTAAGAGAACTGAAGAAAGCAACAGAGCACAACTTTCGTTCTTTAATGGCATAATATTGCCTCTTTTAATCTACCTTTAATTTAAAGGAGAACGTCAGGTTCCATGCTGCTTGAGATTCTGATTCTTGGTCAGAGAAGCGCCATTGCAGTGGTGTATACCTTTTTATACACAGGTTGAGGTTTATAGAAGAGTGAGAGGATCAAAGTACATGTGAATTAGGAATTGAATTAAGAATCTAAATTGAGAGTGAATTGGGGGATCAGACAGGGTGCTTTGAATGAAATGAAGGAATTATCCTCATTGGCGGTGGTTGAGCACACTTCTAAAGTGTATTACTGTAACTCCATAGCCCCAGCTGAGATCTACTGGCCGTAGGGTTCCATTATACTATTATGTTTAATCTACATCAGGAGCTTTAAATGAATAATGTCTTGATTGAGAACATTGTGTCTCTTTGCCTAACTTGCAGCTACAGTTCTGTGTTGAGAACTTTGATGGAGAATCTAATCATGGAAATGACTTTACGTGCAACATGTTTAGACAGACAGACAGACAAATGCATTCTTTCATTATTTAATCACCCTCACGTCATTCTTAACCTACATGACTTTCTTTCTTCTACAGAAGAAGAGATTTTGAAGAATGAAAGTAACCAAACAATATTGGCCCCCTTGACTTCCAATGATGGATAAAAAAACATGGTAAAATGTTTGTGCTCAACAGAAGAATAAAATATGACACATGTTATGAATTACATTATGGTAAATACAAGATGGAAGATTTTCTGTGTGAACTTGCCAATCAAGTGTAACTCCCGTACACAGCCCTCTCCCCGTCTTAAGACCCCCAATTTAAAAACATGATTGAGTCGATGAATCCCCCTCCTACAGAGGTAAGACAGCACTTAGCACACTATGACCTGGGGTGATGTTAAATGATTAGCATCTAGTGAAGGGTGCTTCGCCCTTGGGGCTTGAAAGAATGATTAAAGCGGGTTTTAGTCAGTTTGCTAGATGCATATTAGAGATCTAGTGACAAGTTAAAAGAGTACTTCAATCACATAAATCAATACACTAGTTACAATAGTTAGCCAATACTCCTGGCAATAATGTCATTATTATCTTGCTGGTTCAAAGCACTAATTGTTTAGAAGATGTTACATTGCCTGTGCACCGACAAAGCGAGGCCTTAAGAGGGCATAACAAAGAAAAAAGCAATAGAAAAGCAATTGTTTTTACTTTATGTTTGCAATCTGTTGCCACAAATATATTTAGTAGATATAGGATAAGTGAAAGTGACCTATTTGTCAGTTATGGTGACCCATACCTGAAATGTGACTTCTGCATTTAACCCACCCAGAGCAAGCCATGAACACACATACACAAGAGCAGTGGGCCACAGTCGTTTCCCCGCTGGCCCTGTGGATCGAACCGGCAAACATCTGGTCACGAATCCGACTCTCTAACCATTAGGCCACGTATTCATGTATATTCAGACAGTTTTGTAAGTAAAATGCATCAGATGGTTTGCAGACTGTGGGTGTATTGTCTGAAGCTGATACTAATCTGTATGTGACATAATTGGTTTGTTGTCCTCTGAAATGCCCCATACTGTCGATGCCAAATGCCAATTGCTCTGTCCCTCCATGTATGTATTTCATTGCAGATGGCATGTCCGCAGTGGGGTAATGCTCAACTGTCATGCCTTCTGGTTTCAAGCATGACTTCCTGTCTCGTAGACCTACAACCATAGTTGACCTGAATAAAATCTAAGATAATGTAATTGGATTACATTTGACCACATAGGTTAGGAAAATAATTAAAAAGATCTATTACACAGGTCTCTGGAATACTCCATTCTAGTCAAACACACTATCCACTGGTTAGGTTTTATTTAATGAATATCACATAAGTGGGCTTCTTCACTGCTAATAACTAAAGGGTGGAATTTTCAGTTTTTGCATCTATACAATGAAAGTCAATGAGGTCCACTGTTGTTTGGCTAACGGCATTCTTGAAAATATCTTCTTTGTGTTATGCAGAAGTACCCTGAGTGGGTTTATTTTACAATATGACCTGAAGTGGATAAGAGAATTAGGATCTGTATGCGTTTTAGAGGTATGTGTTTAGAGAGTCCATGAAAACTGTGACATTACAGTTGATGATCATAAATGATGGCACACCTCAGCTGGTGTTCTTCAGAGCCCCATGACGTTTTTACACTACTTTTGTGACAAGACCTCATAAATCACTTGATCTCCTGCTGGTGGCTTCAACATTTGTGTCCTTCTCATAGTGGTTTTGTGTGTGTATGAACTTGGACTTATTTGAGCGGATAAGGCTAGCATGCTCTAAGATATGCTGTTGAGACACCCACAACACACTACTGTCAACCAAAAGAAAACAGCTTTTTTAAGCCAGTGCTTCTATGTTAATCAGATTTATAATTGCGGATGTTGGTGTGAAGTTTGAAACTGCATCTGTTTACGAAATCATAACCCTGTAACCAATCAGGGTAACATATTTGAGTCATAGATATTTAAGGATGGCGCATAGACTCAACACTGAAACGATCGCTGCTGTTTCGGCTCTGCTTCTGCCACACGAGCATGTATTGCTCACACATCGAATGAGGCACCTATGTACCTATAATCAATGGTCAGAGCTCATGTGATTGAATGTGGGCGGAAACTAATTTACATATTCATAAACCTGCATATACTAAATAAAGCAAGGGTGTAGAGTCACATTCAAGTCATTTTAAGACATAAAGAAATCATCACAGGAAAAAAATTGTTGACATATGCCATTTTAATGCTTAAAGATGCAGTGGGACTTTAAAGGTTCAATATGGAACCATTCATACAAATACATTTCGTCTAAAGAATGGTGTCATGTGTTCTTGTGTGTTCTTTTCTTTCAAAAAAGTCTATGAATTCTTTTTGAAAAAATGGCTGCTGTCACTGTTACCGTTAAAAGTTTAACCTTGGGTAAAACACCCAAGTTTACTAAAATCCATAAATGAAAAATGTTATATCACTGTGAAGGTCAAACCAGTTTATTACAATCTAAAATATGTAGAAAACGTAATTGGACTAAAACAACTAACACTTTTAAAAGATTTTTGGTCAGCAATGTTTTTGGTTTTCGTTCATAAGAGGCCGACTTTATTACATGTGTATTCTCAATATATTTTCCGTGACAGTTTAATACAGTACATGTTTAATAACAATCGTATGCTAATAGCATGCAGTGAATGTAAATAACAACAAATGTGTGTCTCTCTGCAATCTTTAAAACAGGTTTAAGAATTTTTATGTAACACGTGCAAATACATTTTACCCCTCCCATTATCAGTACACGTTTCTTTTATAAAAGCAAAGAAATCACAGGCAGATTTCATTTTCCCACTAAATACAATCAAAAAATCCTAATCAAACCGATTCAACAAACAGTACTCAGCTTTGCCAGTGAATAACAATACAAGAGCGCATTACAACATGAGATAAAGCTGTACAGCTAGACCGCTGGTCCCTGGGCTTCCCTCAAACACGTCTGGCACGGCCTTATACAGCGGTCTTCATGTACATGTATCATATTAAAGGAATAACTCACAGCAGCCAGACCTATAGTATCACAGCTTGGCAGATTGACAGGTTTATTGGGCACAAAGAGGCAAATATGTTTTGCTTTTATCTGTGAAGCAGCAGGGTAATTTGAAAGGCAATAATGGAGATTTCCTTTCAGCAGCTGGTGGTGAGAAGGAACCTGTCACAGTCTTTTGTGTGGTAATGAAAGGTGTAAAATGGTGCGTCTCCCTGCCGAGAGGGAATTGCATCTGCTGAGCACATACAATGAGATGTGCCAGGAGCTCTGTGTCTTTCTTTGTGATGGGACGTTGTTTAGGTGAAACTGAGGAATATACTGTACATGTTAAGTTATGGTGGAATTATACTGTGCTTATTTAACCGGTACTTTGAAGTAGTAACAAATGGGAGAGCTAGATCACCTGAAGCAGCAATGCGTGTGAGTTACATTATGAAGAGGAAAAAGAAAGGGTGGATGTGCTTGAAACAGGTTGTTTAAAATTAAAATTGACGTGAAAAATAGTTGTGTGTGGACACTTTAGGACTTATAAGGTGTGTAAGAGCATGTGATAAGTGAGAATAGTTTCCCAAGTAAAGTTTCCTACCATGGTAGGAAAAATTGCTTTTTAAATGTATTTGTTCGGTCTAACGCAGAAGAAGATGTTTTTAAAAATGTAGGGGCAAACATTTCTGGGGCACTTGTAATTTGTCCTATGGTAGTTTATGGTGGCCAAGAACTGTATGGTTACAATATTTTTTTCCCTCAAATAACTTTCGCGGTGACTACTGCAAAAAAATACATTTATACAGATTTGGAACAACTCGAGGGAGAGTAAATGATGACAGAATTTTTATTTTTGGGTGAACTGTCCCTTCAAGGAGTTCATGGGTATTAAGGAATGCAATATAGCAGTGAATTAGTTCTTAAGAATTTGAATCATGATTTTCAGGCACAGTCTGTTGGGTTTCAAATATTTAAAACCATGTGTATGCACATACGTATAGTTGAAATTATATGCAAGACCCCACCCCCATCTCTTCTTTCGACATATTTCGGGGATTCAAGTCTTAATTACAAACCCTTTCCATCCCCTTGAACTTAAAATAATAAACAAAACCAACAGACTTTGAGAAGAAAATGCATGTTGAGAATGAATGACGTTCTCGTGAATTGTATCACCTCATTGTGCCAGGCTTTAATCTGGTTAAAGACAGAAAAGACAAACATGAAAAGAAAGTAATTTTTCCAGATACTCCAAAGGTATATGAGTTTTTGTGGGGGACAGGTTTCCAAATCCTTTATTTTAACTTGGTTTTAGTGTGACAGTTACTGCCTGTCTCTTGACACAGATTACACCGAATACAATGTGCTATTCTGAATCAAAGACATCACTGGCCAACGTTATTGCAGTGTGGCTCTGTGCATATGAAGCTTCTATTGATGCTGGATATGTCTGTGTAATCTCCTAAATCTATATATTTTTTCTCTTATATAAGGGACTTATATGAGGGATATTCAGCGGATTCAACTTTAATGCTAAAATCATAAAATTACTTATCAGAAAACCAGAAGATAAAGATAATGAATGTAATCCCCCCAACTGTATTAGATCAAAGGAACAGACATATCACAGTTGGTGATGGAAATACATTTTTCATGATCACATGATCGACTGTCTAATCCATTTACCAGAGATGTCAAGGTTTGGGTATCCTGGACACACCACCGGTCATCTGCTGTCTGATATTTTCTATTGTGATGTCTGAAAATTGAATGCAGCAAGTGAATCTCAGAGCATAGGGAGGTGTAATGTGATATATGGGATATAAATTAGATTTACTAAATACAAACACCTTCCGGCGTCCAGCAGCAGGGTAATTTGTCAGGAAACAAGGCTCATGGTGAGATAAGGCGTTTATCTGTTAAGAGAAAATAAATTAAGCAAACCGAAAATTATATGAGCCTCATTATTACTTGGTATATGTATTATATTATTTCTCTCTGTCTCACACTGTCGTTTCTTTTTTAGCTTTCTCTAGCTCCTCACCTTGTGTCTGGACACCTGTCGGCCACCTTTCCTGCCCCGCTCCCAGCAGGCTTTGCTCTGACAGCTGACCCCGTCTGGTTGTGGAGATGCATGGCTGCTTCCCTCCTCTCTGAGACACATGTCCTCTCGTCCTTCCCTGTCCCCCCACAAGGTAGCGTGACCGCCTCTGTCGGCCTGACGTCCCCCATGGGGTCATCCTACTGCTCCTGCTCTCTCAGCTTTAGTTGATGACCCTGTTCATCTCTTTTGCTTTAGCTTTTGTCTTACTTCCACCCTTATTTAGAATCGCTCTTCCAGCAAGCTTGTTATTGTCTATGGTGCCTTACTTTATCTTACTTTTTACGATGTCTTATGGATGTACATACACACACACATGCACACTGGCAGTTATTAGAAATCATACACTGATTTTTGTTTAACACTCTTGGGAAGCTAAATCTGATAAAGGGCACAAGAGACAGGGGAAGTTAACCTCAGATGGTCTCCTGGCATAAACCGTTGATATATATACACTCATGTTATTTTCATTGGCTGCTTCCAAAACCAGAGTTGGCTGGAGCTTACTGCACAGTCAGTCGATGAATTCACAGGCAGTGTTTTGTATGAAGGGACCGAACATGAAATTGGCTTCACACAGACTTTTAAAGCACAGTAAATGTCACTCTGTATAATATTGAATTAAATGTCCACTGAAACTTTTCTCTAATAAAATTTAGTTAAAATGCAAGCTTAAAATGGAAAACTAATTCTCCATCGCTCTTCAGCTATTTGTTTATGACCTTAATAGACAGTCACGTGGGGACGCTGTATCTAGGTCTGTTTAATGTGTCGCTGTGTTCGTAATTTCTGTTTTGGTAATTGTGATCGCTCGTGTATATCATTCTGTCATGATGGATTGCTTAATGTCGCTATTAAAGACCTTACCCGTAACCCTTAACACTTGAGCATTATTTAAGGGATAGTTCACCCCAAAATGAAAGTTCTGTCATACTTTACTCACCCTCTTGTAAAACATGTATGACTTTTTTCTGTAAAACACAAAAGAAGATCATTTGAAGAGAGTTCGTAACCAAACAATAGTAGTGCCCTTTCACGTCTATGGTATGGACACAAAACCAATGCAAATCAATGTCCAGGCAGTTGTGACATGAGTCCTTCTTACATTGAGCAGAGAGTGCTGTGTCCCTTTTCAATAAAAGTACCTAAATATAACATTTTAAAAATGTAGAAGTGTTGGAAATTTCCCCAACATTTTGAAATTCTATAATTTGACTCTCTATGTTGAGGTTGTAAGTACTTTTGGCCACAGGACAAGCATTATATAAGTTGATTGGCAGGCCCTCCTTTTAATCAGAACAATGATCACAAAGAGAAATGTGAATAAAAGTTATCCAGGACCAAGAAAGCATGTGATGTAATTGTGTATGTGTACACAAGCCGACTTTAATTTCTATTATCAAAGACATAGTCTTTTCCACCAGCAGTGCTACCGGGCCACCCATTGAGCACAGCTGGCAAAACTCTAAAAGATATAGCAAAGCATGAAGTGACCTTTTGATATAAAGCGACACATACAAAATTCAATGAAACAAACAAAGAAAACGGCCAAAACGAATCCACCCCCTATATGTTTTTGTCCCCGTCTTTGGTGCAAGCCAGCAGTTGTGCAAGCTAACCTTTCTCTAATTGATGTTTGTGCAGAATACACTCACCAGGCGGCCATTTTGTTGTGGGAAGGAAAGCAGCCCGCTGAAATTGCCACCTTGCTCTGAGTAAGCAAATGCAACTCGATATACAAATGATTTCCAGCTTGTTATTTAAGGCTGCTTTTATGTAAAAGTTTTAAGTTGACTACTGCAAAATTATGGCCACTAAACTTTTGACTTTGGCAAGAGAAGCGCATGGGCTCAGCTGAGAGTTCACTTAAGCTTTAAAAATGGCCATAAATCAGCAATAAGAACCACAAAATAACTCTGAAAATGCTTACGCTGAATGTGGTGTATGACTTGGCAGTTTGAAGCCACTTTTTTTAGAACATTTGGTGTTCAGCAATATGCAACAGGTTGTCAATACATTATTATCTTCCTCATGGTTTTCAAAACACCCAAACTGGATGCTCCAAAGTACTTGAGTTGTCTTAAATGTCTTTCATATGTTTATACAATCTGATTTTGCAAGAAAACATAACTATTTAAAAAGATGGTGAATGTCTATGAATTTGTATGACGTGAATCAACCAGATAATCCACAAATCATCCAATAGTTAAAAATTGCCATGAGAAAGTGTTGGTCTTATGGCCACTTGTAAAATGTTGTCCATGGTCCTGATCCTTTAGAGCAATAGTCCTTGAGTCTGAGGCTCTCCAAGGTCCTGAAAGATGCCTTATTATGGCAAGGGTGACAAATGCAATCCAATGACTTTTAAGGCATTCATTGTGTTCATAATGCCAATTGCATGTGTTTAGTATTGTATGATTTAATCTTTTTATAACTGACGCTGCAGTTTGATTGTCTCACAGGGCTTTTTTCACCTCGTTCTGACACCGGTCGGCCCCTATTCCCTAGTATTTCCTCATATACGGCCAATCAGATAGGAAGGATGAGCTGCCCCCAACAGTGCATTTGATTCCACACCACAGGTTTTCCAAGCGTCCAAACTCAAAGGCAAATTGCCTATAATAGTCCTTAACCCCCTGTTGATTCTCCCAGCATTTTAGGACATTTTTGTTTGCGGTGGAATGAACTCTCTCTCACCACCCTGCAAAGTTAAGTTGCTCCTTTTTCTGGCGTGAGAGCGGCTACCGCAAGGTCATTGATTTGTTCTCGGCTAACGCAGCGCTCCTTTACTCCACAACACCTGGTTAAAAACAACACATAAAGAAAAGCTAAGTAAAAACTCAAGGGACCAAAACCAAAGGGCTTTTTTTTCTGTGCCTGAAGCCCCAGGCGACTGTCGGGTGAAGACAAGACTCGACCTAAAGTTGTAAAACCTTGTACACAGTAGGGACATTTTGAATCAGTAGTATTCCTGTGAGGCCCGCAGGGCTGGTTTGTGTTGACAGATGGAGGCAGAGGAAAATAAAGAGTTTTCGGCAATTTGAACATGTATCATTTATGATATAAACTGTCTCACTTAGAGAACTTCAAGCTGATTTACGAAAGTGCTTTCAATGCAGACTCACACAAGCAGATCTTAAAGTAAGATGAAAATATTTTTTTATTAAAGTATCAAAACCAAAAATGAAATCAGAAGTTAAGGGTCAGTCCATCAATCTGGTTAATCTTCACTATTCTATTTGCTGGAATATCAAGAGAAACATACGAGAAGCAGAAGTGCTCATTTGAATCCTTATTCAATCTAGGAGACAAAAATGATTTATTAAAGATATCTGATTTCTCATTTTGTCATTCCTATGGAAAAACATATTTTGTCTATTATGTAGGCCAGTAACTTATAACTCTCTTTAATATTTTTCTTGTCATGATTCCGCTATCATGTCATGTTTATTGTTGGTCTTGCAGCGGAGTCATGGCACAGCCTTAGGTTTTGTGTGAGAAAGACATGGCTTTGTTTTAATTTCTGACATGCCATGTGCTTTCTCGTGTCTCGTCAGTGTTTCCCCCCATCTCGTTTCCTCGTTAACCTTCCCTGAGTGTTTCAGTACCCGCACCTGACCCTTGTTAATTATCCTTTGTCTGTCTCCCTTTAAAACATCCTCGTGTTCATTGTCTTGTGCTGGTTCGTTGTATTTGTTACCCCGTACTAGTAGCCTCGTTGACTTTCCTAGAAGCCTTGTCGTGTATAGTCCTTAAGTTTATTCTAGTCTTTGTGAGTGTTTGTTTAGTCTTAGTGTTTTATAGTTGAGTTCTAGTTGAGTGTTTAGTTTTCAGTTTATCAGTTTATGGTGTTAGTTATTGTGTACTGTCTTTTTACCCCCTCGTGGGTTTTTGTTTTCTGTATTTATTAAAGGCTATTTGTTAACCCCTTCATCCCCGTTTCGCTGCCTGCAATTGGGTTCTCACACAGTTCATAACATTTCTTGACTTTAGAATCAAATGTGGACACAAGCCAAAATGAGAAAAGAGACAACTCCTGGTGTCATGTGAATGGGGACCGAAGCAGGTTAAAGGAGTTGGGTATAGAAGATCAGCCTCAGGTACCTTCTTGGAGCTTTATGTCCTTTAAGGAACATGAAGAAATGTCATAGATCAGATACGGGTTAATCCTACACTAATGGGTGACCTTCTGCTCAAAGACAAGGTTGAGTAAGCAACTTCTGTTCGCTGTCAAAAACTGACATCTCCGATTACATGTTTGATCAGATCAGATAAAGTTTAAACTCTGCAATGGATAACAAGATATCATATCGTATAGCGACAGGGATACAAAAGTTAGAAATGGACCACAAAAGGACTGGTATAGACAGTTTTTTATTCTTGTAATAGAATAGAATGCTACATTGTTTTTATCTCACAGATACTCATTACATGTCCACTGTTGCTTGTCAAATAGTTGTTCTACATTAAAGAGGTTGAATAAGAACAGTAATGATAACAAACTACACAAACAACTATTTGTAAATTAGCAAAGATTCCAATGAATAAAAATTTGTTTTCCTATTTTGGGACAGATGCTTGCATAACGCTTTAATGTAATTGTCCTCATTAATACCTAATTCAAAAAATATCTAATTATAACTATTCTTCAGATGTGCACTCAATAGATAATGTGACGCTGACGTCACGCCCTAGGTTCATTGTTGCAGTGGTGCTGCCATCTTAGCAGGACCATACTCCACTGCTATTATTTAAATTTTTTTGATGTACACCATTACTTGTTTTGTTTGATATATGGATACATCGAAAGTGAAAGAACCAGGAGCTTTTCCTGAACGACTCTCTGTAATGCTATTGCAGTTTTTACGGCAAGACCGACCTACCACAGTTATATTTCCTTATCAAACAAGAAAAACTAAACACTGCATTGAAAGCACTAGCAGCCATCCTCCCAAGATGGCGCAACATTCAACACTGCGTGACGTCGATTAACAAGCTCTATGAGTCCTAAACCATAAAATCCATGTACGAGAGAGAGAGAGAGAGAGAGAGAGAGAGAGAGGGAGAGAGCAAGGGAGAGAGAGGCACGGAGGTTGAGAGAGAGAAAGAGAGAGAGAGAGAGAGGGAGAGAGCAAGGGAGAGAGAGAGAGAGAGAGAGTGAGTGAGGGAGGGAGGGAGAGAGGGAGAGAGCAAGGGAGAGAGAGAGGGAGAGAGGGAGAGAGGTTGAGAGAGAGAGAGAGAGTTACGCACAATAAAACATCAAACAAACACCTTTCACTGACGTAAAATTTTAGACAGCTCTTCACAGATGCACACATATGGTTCAGTGCATACATCAGCTCACACACATGTTCACTCCTCTCAGGTGGAACAGACCCAATTGCATGCATATTCATTTTGCCGGCGAGAAGAAAATAGTCCTCTGCCGATGCATAATGACGATTGCCAGTGAGTGGGCATGCAAAAACCATTGTTTAATGAACAGTGTGTCTCTGCCTGCAGCCTTACCCAACACTCACTGATGTTGCAGGCAGATGTGGGCAGAAGATCCAAAGGCAGAGAGATGCGTGACATCAGGAGGAATGTGAAGAAACAACCTGCGTCTTTAGTTGGCAGCAATTTTTAACACATCACCCAAGGCAGGTTGATGTTCTCTTTCTTCTTCATCTCTTTCGAAATGTTAACTGAGCCACAGGGAACTAGTGGGCATGAAATAAGAAAAGTATTTCCCCCCTTTGTCTCGTTTTGTGAACAAAGTCTAAACAGAGATGCGTGCCTCTTGCTTCAGCAATGAATCAATCTACTCCTTGTGACTGGATCTTGCACTTCACAGAAATTGGGTTCACAGATTCAGAGAACGTGAAACTGAGGATGATGCCTTGATATGCGAGCACACTGAGATCTGGGACACATTAAAACCTGGACTTGAGTGTTCTGCACGGTGTTCAGACATTTGATATGCAAACGCAGCACAATCACTGTGAGATGCATTCTCAGCTGCGCTTTTAATCTTTTATAATGCAGCGACTTATACATTAGCTTTTGGACAGTGATTTTAACACATTCATCGTTTTAGAAGCAAACAGTCTCTGAAACAAAAGAACCTCTGCTTGAGAAGGCAGAAAGCAACAACACAATGCGAATCAACGCATATGCAAATGTTATGGAACGTGTGAATACAAGCGCACGATGAAGAAGGTAATCCAACAGGTATCTTTTAATAAATCCAAAAGAAGAAATCACTCAAGCACACGACACACAATCAAAACCGGACAATGAACTGAAGACAGGCGCCAACTTAAATAGGGCAGATAACCAGGGACAGACAGATAATGTTGATAAACTAATGATGACTAATGATGAATTAACATAGGAATGAACAGACAAGAAAACCAAAACGAAAACCGTGACAGCAAATAAGGGTAATGTTTACAAAAATATATATGTGTGAAGTGGTCATTAAATGGGCTCCCGCAAATGCAATCAAAAGCAAATGCATTGAAAAGAACTGTAATACTTTTCTAACAAATGGGGGTTTGATGGAGAATTTGAGCAGATAATAGTATTGCCAATATTGTAGTTAAATTGCCGAATATGTTCTCTGAACATATTAATCAATGGGTTGGAGATGACTGGTTTTCATATGTTTGTCTATAAACCAAAATGTACAAATCCACCCAAAGCCGTTATTGATTTTGAAGGCCTTTACTGTTGCCTGCGAGACAGAAAGTCACAGCCGGCAGAGTAGAATGTCATGAGGAGAAATGACCACTGATCGATAGAAAAAGACCTCTGATTGCCTCTTACTCTTCCAGACACCGGGCCAAAAATAATCACCTTTCTTTGTTTTATGATGCGAGACACTGAGTAGCACATCCTAATGTGATGTGTTGCTTCTGTACAAAGTTCTCTGTTGCAGCTATAGCTTGATCTTCAGAAATGGTATTCATTTGATTTATTATTTGATTTAATTGTATTTATTTTTCCGTTTGTTTGTTTATTATAAAATATATATATATATAATATAAAATATTATTTTAAATAAAAGATGTATTTATTTAATTTTGTTACAGGTCCTATTTTGTACCTTATTCATGGAAATTGATTGCAAGTGCAAGCAAAACTATGATCTTTTTTGGTCTACAGTCTATTCTGTTATCACACTGTGTTATGGTCTACCAATCATACTTTCCCAGAAGATTTGTCAAAATAATGATTGCTTTCACCAATCCAAGTTTTCTAAGATCTTCCATCAATCAATTGAAGTGGTACACAGTAAGTTTTGCCATGTAATTCAAACAAATCAATGCATAAGCATCGTGTTTACAGTCTTTAGGAGACTAATGGATTAATAGTTGCATTTGAACAGAACATTTTAAAAAGCTACATTTCATAAACAACCACTTGAGCAATAAGGATTTGCTGTGCCTGTGCCACTGTATTTGATCATGGTGTAAAATATAGTATTTTTCTTCTCCTTCTTGATATTATTTTCTGAAGATCTAAATTGACCACTTCGAGATTCACATCTGAGAACTGTTAGTATCTTGTCAAATGTTAGGTTGCTAGGCAACGTGTCATTTGCTGTCATACACCACTTGCATGTGAATATGGTAGAGAGTGCTGCCAAAGTATTGTCTTAAAAGCTAAGGAACATTAGACGTTCCTCCATAATTTTCTTACAATCTAATACTGTGAAATCACCAGCAATGACAAAGTGCAGAGCAATTACAAAAGCCAAATTCACTCACTTACCCTTGAACAGTGTTTATTCAAAAGACTTGTAGCACTTACTGTACGGTACTTACAGTGTAGTGTCATAACACAAACTATGGTAAAAATAAACATATTATTTTGTAAAAACTATTGGACTACTTTCAAGTAGCCTCGTGACGTACACCCAACTTGAAATGGGTGAACAGCTCAATAGGTTCCGGTTATGGATTTACAATAAGCGTTTGCTGCCTATGAAACGTCTCGGTTACGACTGTAACCTCCGTTCCCTGATGGAGGGAATTAGACCTTGTGTTGACAGATAGACTGGGGTTTGATCTTGAGAACCTATTATCTCTGAGAGGAATTTCAAAACGTCAATGGGCTTGGCGCATGCCACACGCAAGCCAGTCCCTGCCCCGTACATACGGGTATAAAAGGAAGATTACAGCGTTTATCTATCTGAGGAACCTGAGAGGTATCTCCCGGTCGCTGCAGCGGTTCGGCAAAGTGTTTGTGGCATGAAGACATTTTGTGTTGAGAGACAGACTGGGGACCTATCTCTACATGACATGGCGCTGAGCCGTATCATGACATAAAGCGGAGAGACACTAACTAGACCAGCTTCTCACAAGTGAGGGATACTGCGAGACATAATCTTCCAGTGGAATCAGTAGTAGTAAGAAGCCTGTACGGTCATCACAGACAGTGGCGTTTGCCTTTAGTAGCAAGGCTCTGCTCGGAGCTGTAATACTGAGGAAACACTGCTCTTCTCGTTGAAGAGTGTGTTACGGAGGCCACATCCTACCACAATGGGAGGTTACATGTGGAGATACTAACATGGTCTCGCCAAGGGGAGAACAACATGTGAGAAAAATGTGTCAGCCCGGGACAAAACCCAAGTGGGACAACCACTGGCAGGGAGGTCACAGATTCACCGATAGGGAAATCAGGAGTGAGGAATTCAAAATATGGGATGACCCTGCAGAGGAGTCACTACGTATGGGGCAATAGGCCTAGTATAAGGGTCCACTTGAGCCGGGGTGACACCTGGGCGTACATCTGGGCCTCCTGTATATGACATCCCGCAGAGGCATATAAGGGTGACGCGCCAGGAGCTTTGCACCCTTTCAAACAAATTGGCCCAGCAGATCCTGCCCTGGGCAGAGGGCAAATTCCTGTCCCTCAGAGCGATTCACATCCCGGGGGATATGAATGTCGGAGCACACTTGCTGTCCAGACAAGATGTGACGAACGGGGAATGGAAACTCCACCTCGAGATACTCAGATAAATCTAGGAAAGATTTTACGAAGCAGAGGTGGACCTCTTTGTTACACAGGAGACAGCACAATGCCCCCACTACTTTTCTCTGAGTCATCCAGCTCCCCTGGGTCTGGACGAGAGGGCCCATACATGGCCCAGACTTTATGCATTTCCTCCGATAGCTCTGCTCCTGGGAGTCCTAGCAAAGATCCGTCAACAGGGGTCTCACCTCTTATTGATAGCTCTCGGTTGGCCAACCATAATCTGGTTTTCGGACCTAGTATCCCTCCTCGAAGACACGCCATGTGCGATCCCAGTCAGGAGGGATGTCCTGTCTCAAGCACACGGGCGATACCTGAACTCGTCCAGAGCTTTCGAAACTCCATGCCTGGCCACTGAAGGGGGCCAGCTGAGGTGCTAGGCTTCCGCCCGAAGTAGTAGAGACTATTCTAAGTGCTAGGGCTCCCTCCACTAGATGGAGCTACGCCCTTAGATGGAGCGTTTTTGACAGATGGTGCCTAATACACCATGCAGACCCAATTTACTGCCAGATTGTTTCAGTGTTGGAGTTTCTGGAAGAGAAACTGTCCTCAAGGACAAGTGCAGGTACTCTCAGGGTTTATGTTGCTGCCATTCCGGCTTTCCACGCCCTGATTGATGCGGTTTCTGTGGGAAAACACCCTTTAGTCGCCTGCTTTATTCGTGGAGTGAGGCGGCTGATGCTGTCATGATTCCGCCATCATGTCATGTTTATTCTTGGTCTTGCAGCGGAGTCATGGCATAGCCTTAGGTTTTGTGTGAGAAAGACATGGCTTTGTTTTGATTCTAACTTGCCATGTGCTTTCTCGTGTCTCGTCAGTGTTTCCCGCCCTTTTGTCTCGTTAACCTTCCCTGAGTGTTTCAGTACCCGCACCTGCCCATTGTTATCTCCTGTGTTTGTTCCCCTATAAAACATCCTCGTGTTCATTGTCATGTGCTCGTTCATTGTATATCGTACCTTGTATGCGGTCCTCGTCTGTAACCCTTGTATTGATTATCCGTGCATCCTGTCTCTAGTTCTGGTCTTGGTGAGTTAGTCTAGTCTTGTCCTCAGTGTTTGTTTTCTCAGTTTATTTAGACCGTGTCCTGATTATTTCTTATCTTGTCTTGTTTTACCCCCTTGTGGGTTTTTGTTTTGTGTTTATTGTGTAATAAAATCTCTGTTAACCCCGTCATCCCCGTGTCTGCCTGCACTTGGGTTCTCTCCCTCTGTGATTCATGACAGATGCATCCTTCTAAACAGACTGTTCAGTCATGGGACTTAGCAATAGTGCTCGAGGGTCTGGTTAGCGCCACTTTGAATCTATGGAGTCAGCAGCTATTAGGCTTCTGACCTTTAAAATGTTTTTTCTAATGGCAATCACCACTCCTAAGAGAATTGGAGATTTGCAGGCACTCTCGACCTCGCCGTCCTGTTTAATTTTTGCCCCTGGGATGGTCAAAGCTATTCTGCATCATCACCTGAGTTATCTGCCTAAAGTTACGTTCTCCACTATGCATCTGGTTGTTCTTGAGGTCTTCAGTCCTCCGCCATTCACAACGTCGTAGAAGGAACGAGTACACCTACTGTGTCCAGTACGTGCTCTTCAGAATTACGTCCACCGCAAATTCTCCGTAAATCGGAGCAGCTTTTCATATGTTATGGGAGCCGTAAAACAAAGGGGTGGCTGCCACCAGGCAAACAATGTCACATTGGGTGAGGGAAGCTATTGCTATGGGCCTCCCGTGGTCAAGCTTCACCTCTAGGAGTCAGAGCTCATTCAACAAGGGAGGTTTCATCTTCTTTGGCCTTAGCAAGAGGTGCCCCATTGCAGCAAGTGTTTGATTTGCTGGGATTTGTCCAATTTTATAGTCTGGATGTCCATGCTACTCCAGGCTCACGCGTCCTGGAGTCTACATACCAGAGTCACGTCTCCTCTTGGCTAGTGCACACATACCACACAACCTTGGGGGGTCCAGACACCTCCAGTGCGGCGGCGTTGGTATTCTCTTTCCCATAGCATTTGAAACGCAGCATTGAGAGTAGCTTTAGATAGGGAACGTCTCGGGTTAGTTGGCTGTAACCCTGTTCCCTGAAAAAGCAGGAACGAGATGCTGCGCCTCAATGAAGCACTGTAGGCGTGCCGGATGTCCTTTCAGACAAAGTTTGAACCTGAAGACGCGTTCGCATCACGTGTATTTATAACCTGCAGGTCCTGGTGTACCACGTCACCTGCCACGGTTATTTAAAGCCAAAAAATGTTGGAGTGTTTGACACACGTGCTTCACAACCGGTCGACAGTTCTCCTATAGCGTTTGAAACACACACTGCTTTTTCAGGGAACAGGGTTACAGCCAAGTAACCCATGACGGACACAGTTTTTGAGATATTTTTTCTTACTTATTTAGCAAAGAATGCTAAGATTTCTACGTTCCAGGACATTTGTTGCTATTCTCCATTTCGATTGTATAACAACTGAATAGAAAAAGGGTGATCACCAAACAGCGGTAAGAAGAAATAACCACCAAAACAAAAGTTATATTTATTCACGTCAGAAATAGAAGTGAGTGGCCGTCTGTTACGCCACGGAGAGTCATTTGAATGTGCGCTACATGTTACAATATGTAACAGGCATGATAGATCATGTGACTTTCCAGTACTACAGTGGTGTACGGAATAACCTACAGTATGACATTTATTTGAGTTTTAACAGCACATGTTATAATGGACATCAAATTATTTAATATTTGCTATAAATGTCCCCTTGGGTTAAATGAAACCATAAAAATATGAGGGATCTGTTTTTTTTCAATATACAAAAAAATTATAAACAGATTTCAAAAACTAGTAAGTGTATCTTATACCAAAACGGAACTGTCAAGATTTATTTTCCTGTACATAAAGCATATAAAAGCAGTTATCATTCATGATGTAAATCAGTCACTCTTTGTCAGGAGAATCATGCTGGCTGTCACTTTATGCTTTTAAATGACACGAAACTGTGACAGCAGTATGATGGATATTTTCTTGGCTTGCTAGTGACTGTGGTTTAATGGCAAAAGTTGATGATCGTGTGCCATGATCTCTAGGCACAAACATACTGACATGCATACTGTTGACATTTAGCTGTTGCCCTGTGTCACAGATGGCACATTGCTAAGTGGGCATCTTATAATGACAAGCACCAGGCCATCACAACATAATTATTATTAGTGACTTTTCAGAGTAATGGCCATAATGACACCATCGTGAGTTTCTCCTGCTGAAAACAGATGTATCAAGCCATGTGTTATCAAATGAAGATTGCAGTTATATTTCAGCCAGTCATTTAGTTACATTTGTTAATAAACAAGTAGTCTTCGACTGCACACATCTTTCAACTACTATCTAATAAATCTTACATATAACTCATATCTAATAAATATTGTTTTCTATATTTCCAATGGTCCAACAGGTCTGTGAAATGAATTGCTTATTTATTGTGGTATTAAACAATTTAAAGGCCCAGTGTGTCATTTTCTGGAGGATCTATTCAGAGAAATTTGTTCAGAGGTGTATAAAGACCATACATAATGAAGCAATATGTTTTTTATAGAATGAGCTATTTCTATCTAGATACACTCTGAGTCCCCTTACATGGAATTTGCCGTGTTGTTTCTACAGTAGCCCTAAATGGACAAACTGCTACATGATGACATTTTAGTCCTATGTCAGTCACCGTTGTGCTTCAACTGGGAGGGGTGGAGTGCAAGTAGGTCTTGCTGCATTCTGGGGTGGACATCCAACAGAACCCACGAGACATCCAACCCGCATACATCCAAATGTGATGTCACAAGCCATGCCCGTAAATGGGGGCATCTTTTTTTTAGTGACAAGATCAATGTGGACCTTTATGCCTTTATGCTTAACATGACCTCAAACCACCCGGGAGAAATAACTAACCAATTTGGATGTCATCCTGATGCAATGTACAGGAATAATTCAAAATGTTTTCTAAGACATTTCAGCGAAAGTCAACTTTTAAAATTTGCACATTTTATGAATTTACTACCGTCCCAGTAAATGTTGTTACAGTGTGAATGTAGAATCCAGGTCCTGTAATTTTATCACATCTTCTTGTGATTTGACTGGAGGAATTCAGCAGGCACTCTTCAGCAGCTGAAGCTTATCCGTCAGGGCTGCCTTACTGAGAGCTGCACCTGCTGTCTGAGCTTACTAGACAAGGCATAAAGCATGAATGAGAAACAGGAATGAGCAGTGGCACACAGATGTTCCTCCCCCCAGGTGCCTGCTTCCTTTTTCTGCCTTCCCCACTTGGGACTGGGAGGCACGTGATAGGATGTAGCATGTTGCTGTGATGGGTGGAAGAAGAGAGCAAAGTCAGAATCTGTTTTCAAAGGGGACAGAGCCCAAACAACTGAACAAACACATTTCCAGATGGTGTTCTCTGTTGATGTGTGACCACAAACACCAGCTTGAAGATAGTCAGAGCAATGTCACCCCGAAAGGTACGAATGGTGGATGTGATTGGATGGTGAAATATTGTTTTTCAAATTGACCATACTGTCTATTATCATAATCATAAACAAAGCTTCCTCTTAATGTCTTTATCTTATTTCCTCTCTTATTCTCATATCTTTTGTATTTACATGTCTGCTCCAGTTATTATACTAGTTATTATACTAGTTTTGAGTTTCGCTGCACTACTTACTGATCTAAAAGTCACTTAGGACAAAAGTGTTTGCTAAATGAATAGATGAAAATGTGAAATACGTTTAATGTTTGCTTTGAGAGAAAAGTAATAATTTGTCATAACTACCCTTTAAATACAAAACATTAGACACTACGCATAATTATAATACAGTATAAATGACCTGTCATTGTATGTATATTGTATGCCGGTATGTACGAACCGAACTACAAAGCTATTAGAAAGATGCTAGTTATGTCTCTTTCATGAGGTGTTGCACAGACCAGTCAGTGAGACTGTGGTCTGTGGACATAAATCAAGTTATTAGTATTAAAGATGTTTTATATATATATACTGTTTATATAGTAGTTTAGAAATCTCTCTTTTGCAAAAGTGAACTAACCAAAACTGGAAAAATGGCTCTTTGTTTAAAATAGGTTCCCAACCGCTGGTCTTAGCTCATTCAATATATATATATATATATATATATATATATATATATATATATATATATATATAGTTACCTGGAATCTCCACCCACCTGGAAAATCACTTGGCCCACCTTTCATCTCATATCTGGAGCCTGCCTCTGCCTCTCTACTTATCATAAATACACAAGAATGTGTCTTTATTTGAGCTGTAATATTTTCCTCTTTCCGCATGCGCTGTTTATAAGATGGCATTAAATGCAGCACGGTACGAAACATAATGGAGTTATGATGTCTCGACAGTCATTGTGAAAGAGCTCGGTTATTTATGCTGCGTGTGAGGCTCGCAGAAGAGAGGCAAAGCACATTTAATTTCTCTCTAGATCACAAAGACAAATTCTATTTACTACTCCCAGACAGGGACATGAAGAGAAACCGAGAGAGAAGGGAAGGAGGCAGGGCGAGTGATGGAAGGTTTTAATAGGTCATTCTGACAAACTTCATTAAAAGCTCTTGTGCGAGGCCAGGGGAAACCCTGTTCAAAATGGTCAGTGTTTACCATTTTACAGGTTTGGTTTTTTCTCCCATCGAGAAGATAAGATGATGTATCAGTCAGGTGAAAATAGCATTTCAAAATAAGCTGACTGTAAACAATATATAACAATACACTTATTAAGTTATTGGATGATAAACAATAAAATATTAATATATCCTTATGGCATAAAAAACGTTATAAGGGTAAAAGTGAAGAAATGTCAGTAAAGAGAAGCAAGCTGAATTAAATTACATGCTTCACTAGAGCGTGAACATGCAGCCTTGAGTATGTTATGTCATCTTCAGACATTACACAAAAGCATACTGTCCTCAGGTCAAGTCAAACCGTCGCTTTTGGAAAGGTGACAGTATTTATCCTGCAATAACTGTTGCA
This sequence comes from Barbatula barbatula, assembly GCF_947034865.1. Lineage (NCBI taxonomy): Eukaryota > Metazoa > Chordata > Actinopteri > Cypriniformes > Nemacheilidae > Barbatula > Barbatula barbatula. The sequence continues at coordinate 11,988,025 of NC_136772.1, forward strand.
TTAAACTTAGATAAAAAATCTGCATATTCTACTGTATACAGGGGAGGAAATATGCGGAGGTACAGGAGCAGATAAACAGGAAACATGAAAGTGCTGTATGGCTGTACTGTAAAATAATCCACTAAAATCTTAAAAAGATGCCTTAATTATTAATCTAAATAAAATTTACTTTGCAAGTCATTTGAATTTAAAATATCTTAATATGATTTTATAAAATCTATGGTATTTCATATAATCATTTCATCATTTCAAAGAAATACATGTGAACTACTAGATTTATTTTAGGTCAGATTAATTGAATTTCAGAAAAGAGAATGACACAGTGTACACTTCTATTTATATTTCTGTGTGCAAAAAGTATATCTAACAGTTTATTATCAAGCTGCCTGTACAGAATATTAATAAAAAACATGAATACCTATTGCTGTATATGATGTGTATTTATGAGAACATCTTAAAATGCTCAAAATTGAAATTTAATTTTGTTACAGAAATTAATTTAGTAATTAAATTACAGAAATTGATTGACCTTCATCGACTCTCTGAGGAGAAAACAAAAGACATTCCTTGTTACTTGGGCATAATTAACAGCGATCGACCGCGCCTGCTCTTTTCTCTGCTGTGATGCAGTGATGGTTGTCCACTGAGGCAATAAAAAACATTACCACACGACCGGTAAGAAACTCTAAGTGACTGAGTTGAAAGTGACAAAGTATATGAAATGAAACCATCTACATAATATTGGCAGATGTAATTTGGATAGCAATGCATTTCTCTGCTGTATTGACCTTATATCACTGTCAATCACTGCACTGGCAAGTGAATGAGACAAGGAAAAGATGCGATGACAAGACCGAACTATTTATACCAGCTGTTTGAAACCATAACAAGAATAAGCATTTAAGGCATGTTCACAATTTCTGACCATTTTCAGTTAAATGCCAATCAAATATGAAATATGTATGAGTTTGAAAGCAAGACAGAGGAGTGCAACTGAATTGAGATTCCAATCACAATCTAAAGAGCATTTAGCGGGGGTGATGGAAGGCACTTATTAAAATGCATCTAACGCTCAGCAGCAGGAAAATCTCTGGCTAACATTCAATATTAGGTCTTTGAGAAGTATTAAGACACATAAAAGCCCTGATTTACCAAGATACCAAAAAAGTGGTAATACTTTGCTTGCGTAATCTAACAAATTGCGCTTGCATTTCATAGGTGTGTTTTAAATGTATTACTAAGAATTATCATGGAAATAGCATATGCTTGGTACTGTATAGGTTAAATAAACCTACGCATGTAGAAATACTACCAGATATGTTATTGCAAAGCAGATTCAGTGTTCTCACTAAATGTCTAGGGTTTATGAGATTAATATATATATATTGTGACGAGCGGGCCAGTGGCCAATCAGCGTCGTCATGGCAACGGCGTAATCAAGCCACCACACCAGCAGATCGTCACCACCTGGTCCCTATCAAGCTCACCCTTTATAAACAGAGGAAGAAGAGGAAAGGGTGAGCTTGTTCTCATTGGAGATGTTATTGTCTAACGTGTCGTTTGCTTCCTTTAACAGAGACCAGCGAGTGACGATCACCAAGGCACCGCTCACCAGGCACAGACACTTCACCACCTTTCACCTAAGAGGCACGAGCACCACCTCTGAACCCGGGAGCACACGAGGAGCTAACTTCCCCACAGCTGCACTCACCTGTAACCCTTTTGCTGTGTCTCCCATTAAACCACCCTCCGGGGCTAGAAAGATTCGAAGTACTGTGTCTGTCTCGTCTATGCTTGCCACAATATATATATATATATATATATCATATGTTTTGTTTGGTCAGTTCTCAAAACCTCAATGACACTTTGATGCAAAGTGCATTTATATATTACTGATAGATCAGTTGTTGCCTGTGTGCTCCTCATATATCTGAGACTCAGTCTATGAAAACCAAGAAAGTCTCAAATGTTATTAAGAGATAATCAAACACCAAAGGTTGATTTCAATCTTTTGCATGCCCAACATGAAATATATCAAGGTAAATCTAAGAAATAAACACACGTTCTTTCCATGGTATGGAATCATTTTATTTCAAAAACAGTAAAACAGCAACCTCTTGTCATAAGAGGTAGTTTTCCACCTTTAAAAAATGTTAAATGAATAATGTTCTATTAAAATATAATTATGTATTATTCATTATGTATTAATGAATTAATTGAAAACTTGCTTAGCCTTCATGGCTTTGCTCTTATGTTTTTGCAAAACATGCTATGGGATTGACTTTAAATGGTTACGGTAATGAGAATTTTTAAGGCCTTTTTTGTCAAATAACAATTTCCAAAAATGTGTTAAATTGTCAGTAAAAGTTTTAAATGAATGCCTTTTAACATTTTAACATTTACGTGTAGTCATTTAGTTTTTGTGGAACTCGTGGGGAGCCGTTTGACAGCTCCGCACGTGTTCGGTGTCTAGGTCATTTGCCCCGCCTTCCGTGGCTTTCCCCTAACCGGGTTTCCATCACTTCATCACCCGCACTCCGGTAGCTGTCCCATTAGTATCCGCCTCGGCTCACTCATTAGTTTTCACGTGTAGCTTGTTCCCGCTGTTAAGGTTCCTCTCTATTTAGTCCCCCTTGTCCTCTCGTTCTTTGTTAGATCGTTGTGTGTGTTAGCTCACGTTCCTGACCCTTCTTGTCCAAGTTACCTTGTCAAGACTTGTATTTAAAAGTTCTTCAGTGATTCTCCTAGTCTAGTTTCCTTAGGCTTCGTTCCCCGAGTTTTCCCTTTGCTTTCAAGTTTTGTTTTGCCCTTCAGTCCTTGTTGGCGTCTCGGACCTCCGTGCTCTTCTCACTACTGACATGTCTCCGAACCTTCTTGCGTGTGTTCCGGTGTCATGACAGATACGTCATACAGGAGCAATAATTCAATAGGTGCTAATACAACGTTACTAGATTCAACAAAAGCCTGACAAATACCTGTTGAGAGAAAGAGAGAGGGTTAGTTTTTTTGTTTAAAATTAATATAAAAGAAGTGTTTTTAAGAAAATCTTGAAACTTTATATATTTAGGTGGGTGACATAGGCCTATTTAGAATCAGTCACCTAAATGTATAAACTTTGTTTTACACTATCCAAAACATAAAACAAGCACAATGAAAGTAAATAAAAGCGTATTATTAATGATAATACATAAAGTTTTTATTTGTTGAGCTCCTAAAAAACCTTTAATATAAACAAATGGATCTGACAGGTCAGGCAGTTTATTTCACCGTCATTTCATGCATTTACTTTATTTTGTGAAGCAATGAACCAACAGAGACCCCTGTACTTTAGCAGAAACTCTTCTGAAGACTTTTGCAATCAAGATTAAAAGCAAGATCAAAAAGTACATTGTTATGTTTGATGTTAAAAAAACATTTTCTCAGATGTTTGTCATACAAAATGTATTTAATTAGACACACCTTTATGAATGAGCAGCTTCTCTAAGATGCTACTTTAACTCTAAAGGGTTTTCCAGCAGATGTTTCCCCCTGAAAGCTTTCTTCACTGAATCAGTAGAGTTCCAGATGACTTGTTTCTATGCATGGGTGTCCTTCAGTCACCGCTATTTTTTGTATTCTACGGGATTCACTATAACGTACACACAGCATTATATCAGAATGCTGGAGCAATTTCAGAGATTTTTTGCTAAAAACTGTATTTTATTCGCTTAACCCTTATGTTGTATTCGGGTCATACATTTTTTTTACCAAATAAAAACTAGTTAGTGACAGCCTCTAACAAAAGGATGTATTTTCTATGTTTTCTCCCCTCCCTGTTACACTTGTGGTGTTCCCGGGTCAAAATGACCCACCTACCAAAGAGATCTTATAAATCACACGTTATGCAATTTTACAAGCAAATATTGGATTCAGTCTTTTTGTCAATTTATTTTCTTTCATTCTGGTGTTTTGTTTCTTTTTCAAACTGATGAATCATAGGCCCACTTAATCTGAGTTTAGGCACCTCAGTTTTTGACTGTGAATAATTTAGGCAACACAATGTAAAGTATTTGTTTTAACGTGAAACACTGGTGTTCAAACTAGCATACTTTAATGTAAAACCAGGACGTTTTTTAAATGCTTTTATTTCATATAATACGGCACTGAATCACACTTGTGATGTTCCCGGGTAAAATGACCCACCTACCACAGATAGTGTCATGAACTGCTCGGATGAGTATCCAAGTGCTGTTTATTAAAAGGGCTATCCAAAGACATAATCCAAAGAACGGGCATATATCCAAACACAGGTGGTCAGTCCAAACACAGCAAACAAATCAAGTTGACAAAATATTGAATCCAATTTTTGGTGAAAATATTGCATAACAAGTGATTTTATGTAAGCTATATAAGTTATCTCTCATAGCTGGGTTATTTTGACCCAGGAACACCACAAGTGTTTTGAACAAAACAGAAGGGTTAAATATACAAACCGTAATCATACAAACAAAATGTTGTCAAAATCATTATTTTAGGCCTACTATTAGGGTTGCAACCTTTGAGACAGTCACAACATAGTTATATTAGGTAGTCAATGAGCAATGGGATGTGGAATGTAGCGCAGTTATTTATATACACAAATAACACCGAGTATTGCTGTATACTTCAATTACAACCTCATTTGAGATAGCCCAGCCATGAAATGATGCCATTCGCTTTGCCATTAATTCAAATAAGTAGATAACAGTAGATTCAGTTCTGAATCCTTTAGCTGAGTCACCTGAAAAAGGGAAAAAAGGGGATTTCTCTTCTGACCTCAATTTCTGTTGGGCCTTTTCTTTTTTTCAGAGCAGCTATGAATACAAATATAACGTCTTTATTCATGAACATTGTGGGATGAAGCTGTTTCGTAAGTTTGAAGACTGATGGCAAGCCTTTCCTTGAGATCTTTGATAGAGTGAACTGACATGTTTAAAATGTTTCAAATTAGATAAATATCAAAAGGTTGTAACCTCAGGAGTTTTTGCAACCTATGCTGAGTTCTAAGAATGCATGGGAGGAAATGATTTTGCTTTTGATTACATCTACATTCAGGTGGTGAGAAGTGTACTGCTGTGAGTCAGCAAATCAGGCTTCACATTGAAGGGGCTCTCAGGGGTCACAGCAGGGGTTTGTGGATAGAGGCCAAAGCCCAAATAAACTCAAATGATTTCTAAGCCTCATTGCAGCCCTGACTTATCTTTCTAGACAAGAACGATTCAAGGCACTTATCAATCAGGACCTGAACATCCTCATGACAGTTCACCAAATCACTCCGCAATGTTTTTAGATGCTTTATATTTATTTCGTTATTTAATTGTGCAGTTCAATTCAGTATATCGTTTAAGTCCTTCTGAAACCTAGGATGCTCAAATTTCTATTTATTAGGAAATGGAAAAAACACGGTAGTCAATTATTAAATACTCTGTTGTCAAAGTTGACAAGCACTTTTAATACTTTTTAATGGTTAGATATTTTGGAAAACCCAGTGACAAACATAAAGGGTGACTAATAACAATGAAAATAAATCCTGAAATATGGAGATTCAGGGTTTCAGAAACACAGCAGTGATAGCCTACACGTGGGGGTAGTCGGGGCACATCTCATCTTGAGAAACAAGTGTTTCAGTTAATTCTTGGAGTATATTTTCAAATTGCCTGTGCAAAAAATCTACAATACATGTGGAAAATCTTTGGTCACTTTTTTTCTTTACAGTGATGCTTTTTAAGATCCTTTTCGCACAGTCTTTTACATTTATTTCTGCAAAGCAACCGCAACATTTGCAATGAGGTACGATATATGCATACGGGGCAATGACGTACTTGTGCTTAAATCTCAGACAGCTAAGCCATGTTTGCTCTCATTGAGGTAATTTTTCATCAAGTGATAACTATGTGTTTACATAAAAATTTCAGCATACCGACAACACTACGGCTGAACCTTGCTATATGCCCCTGTGATCATGCCTCGACTAAATGCAAAAGTTGACCTATCTTAAAGCTCTTTTCCTTTTTGTTTGTTGATGTATGATGTTGTGTTTGGATAATAAGACTCGTAATAATACGTCATTGATTGTAATCCAATGGGCATCTTGAGGCAGCAGAGTGAAAACAGCCATTGTTTACAATAAAGGCTCCGTGCACCGGATATAACAGAGCTGGCTGGGATTTTAGCGGACATACGTCATCGCTCCACGTGCATAGACCCCATTCATTAGTGTGTTATTTACTGTAGGAATGAATTCCTGTTGAATGTTTTACCCTCATGAGATTTTGAAGATTTTTACACATGATTAGTTCAGCTGTGTAATTTCTTTGCGAATGTATGTTATGCACATTCAACAGTGTCTCTTTCTTTAAAATGATCACTGGAGATTGCTTCAAGACAAAGCCTGATTATACGAAAAGTTCCAGAATAAGTTTAATTCATCCCCAGTGCAACCTGAATCAGGGTGATAGATAGATTTTTAGGTCACAGGTCACAAATGGATCCAAATTGCCTTGACCAAATCAGTTACATTTTCGGATCGACGGACAGGTCCTGACAGATTGCGGGTCATGCCGTGGGCAGCTGCGGCGCTCCAGATGTGTATTCTGGGATGACGGGATCAAAGTTAAACTCTAGCAGATGTTTCCGCGCCCTCCTGGGCAGACACAGCAGGAGAAAGGAAAGGTTGTCCTCCTCCATCCAGCCATTCCGAAGGGAGCGAGAAACATGGAACCCTGGACCGTTGCATGGTTCACATGTCAGCAAACTCCCCGAACATTTAAATCACTTGCATTTTAAATTCCCTCTGAAAGCTGGAGAGATGAATGCGATGAGGGTCGAGAGCGGGGTGAGAGATGGGTTACGGCACTGGAGAGGAGAAAGAGGAATGGAAAGGAAATGAGAGGTATAAAAGCTGTGGAAAGAAGGAAAAAAGGACGAGGTTCAATGAAGGGAGAGTTGGACCAGGGTGAGGTAGGACATATGGAATGGAGGATCCAAAAAAAGAAAGACGGAAGAAAAACAGAAAGGGTTAGGTGAAGGATAGCATTTACCTTTTTTCCTGGAGAGATAATGGGCTCTCTGGGGCGCTATAAAAGTTTCATTCTGTCCCACCTCCTGGCAGCCAAGAGTAATGACAGTGGTGTTCAGGTCAACGGGGTCACAGCATTGAAAAGTTGCAGTTCTGTAGCCACCAGCGAGAGCGGCTTGATGACGAATGTTTTGACAATGTTTTTACAATGTCCTTACAGACCGCAGTGAGGAGAAATTCTGTGACAACATGACTTGTGTTGGTAAATTCTCCCTTGGCACTTAACAATCACTCTTGCATAGCAGAGACCACAGGGCTCAGTTCATCATAATTTGCACAACAATCAAATGACATATTTAATCAATAAAACCTATTGGAAAATGATATAAAATCTCTTTCAGAACAAGCACTTCAAGTACTTTAATTTGATTAGCCCATTCGAAGAGATCATTATAATATCAGCAGATATCCTTTGTCAGAGTACCACAAATATGGTTACCTTCATAGTTCAGCTTTATGGGCGCCCCAGGTTTATACGAATACAATTTGTGTTCCTCATTCTCTTCTATCTTTATCATTTTATTGAATCCATATCAATGTAGTATAAATGACCAAAATAAATCACAAATATTTTATACAATTAACTTCTACTGTACAATGAAGAATAACAGACTACTATTATATTAAGTCTGTGAGTCTCTGTAACAAAATGTATGTAGACTACAGTGTTATCAAACACAATGTATGCAGGCCTGTAGGCATATATTGTATTTCACAAGAATAAAGACAAATCTGCACAAAAATAACCACAGTGAGAAAAAACCTTTAATCTATTTTTGCTCTCTGAAGACAATAAACAATGTCTAGGAAAGAATTTGTTCCCCCAGTCAAGCTCAAAAGTTGATTCATGGCCAGAGCAAAAATGTGTGAGATCTTTCAATTAAAGTCTATGTTCCGGCTATGTTCTGAGGAGTTTATTTACAGGTAAAATGGGGCCTTTCATTTATTTCGAAGCATTTGTTTTGTTCATAGATGTCACTGCTGGATTTGTTCATTTGTGCAGTGATTATCACCAAGCCCGGGTGATTAAAAAGATTATAATATTATAACTTATCAATACTATTAAGATATCAGGAGCTGTCATCATCTGTGTACTGGAGCGTGATTTTCGGGAAAGAGCAGAATAATAAGCGCTGAACTGGTTTTATTGGTATTGATAAAATTTCACGCTGAAATGAATTCTATTATCTGCTTGACCGTCATTGCGTATGTAAGGATGTTAGAAAACTCTTTGGATGGTTTTGTTTAAAAAATATAATGTTAACTGTTCACAAAATGTATTTTCTGAACTTACAGTATGACATCAAGCAGCTGTGACTTTGTGAGGTTTAGATACGCAGTGACGTCTAATTTCCCAGCCAAAGGAAGTAGTCGCCATTAGCAACTAGTTAGCAACCGCCGTTTTAAGACACAACAAAATCACAAGCGGGTTATAATTTTTGTGTTTTTTGTCATAGATTAAAATGTGAAATTATTTAGAGGTTTTGTTTACCACAGACCTTATTTCAGGCGATTTACTAAAACCCATTATAAACCCATAGACTTTGGAGAGATGGAACCGGAAGAACAAATATGTTAACTTGATTTTGGGTTTTGCATTTAAAAATACATCATCTGCGGCTCCCTATTGAATCAAAAACTTAACTCAACGATTCTTACATGTATTTATTTAGCAGCCATTTCTGTCTAAAATGACTTACAAATTAAACTAATGCAACAAATACTGTAAAGAAGAATAAGTTAATTAAGTGTACTTAAGTTGTGCTAATTTAGTATAAATTTACATGTGTCAAAAGGCTGTTTGCTTCTATAAAAACTGCATGAAACATGGAAAGTGAAAAAATTAGATCATTTAGATCAGTTAAATTAATATGTCAGCTTCATGCAGCAGCCATGATTGTATCAGCTATCACATTATTGACCAAAATACACTGAACAAAATTATAAACGCAACACTTTTGTTTTTTCCCCCATTTTGCATTAGACTGAACTCAAACTTCTAAGACTTTTTCTATGTACACAAGAAGCCTATTTCTCTCAAATATTGTTCACAAATCTGTGTTAGTGAGCACTTCTTCTTTGCAGAGATAATCCATGCACCTCACAGGTATAGCATATCACAGGTGGTCACAATAAAAGGCTACTCTAAAATGTATACAGGTCCTTCTCAAATAATTAGCATATTGTGATAAAGTTCAATATTTTCCATAATGTAATGATAAAAATTAAACTTTCATATATTTTAGATTCATTGCACACCAACTGAAAAATTTCAGGTCTTTGATTGTTTTAATACTGATGATTTTGGCATACAGCTCACGAAAACCCAAAATTGATATCTCCCAAAATTTAATCTATCGTATTAAAACAATAAAAGACCTGAAATATTTCAGTTGGTGTGCAATGAATCTAACATATATGAAAGTTTAATTTTTATCATTACATTATGGAAAATAATGAACTTTATCACAATATGCAAATTTCTTTAGAAGGACCTGTAGTTTTATCACACAGCACAATGCCACAGATTTTGAGGGAGCATGCGACTGGCATGCTGACTGCAGGAATGTCCACCAGAGCTGTTGCCCGTGAATTGAATGTTAATTTATCTACCATAAACCTTCTCGAAAGGTGTTTCAGAGAATTTGGCAGTACATCCAACCGGCCTCACAACCGTAGACCAGGTGTAACCACACCAGCCCACGACCTCCACATTCTGCATCTTCACCTCCAAGATCGCTGAGACGAGCCCCCCGGACAGCTGCTGCCAAAATCGGTTTGCATAACCAAAGAATTTCTGAACAAACTGTCTGAAACCATCTCAGGGAAGCTCATCTGCATGGTCGTCATCCTCATCTGAGTCTCGACCTGACTGCAGTTCGTCGTCATAACCGACTTGAGTGGGAAAATGCTCACATTAGATCGTGTGTGGCACTTTGGAGAGGCGATCTCTCCACAGATGAATCCCGTTGACTCTCACGTCATCCTGAGAACTCGGCCTGGCTACGTGCCCAAAGTTCCCGCAAACTCCCTTTCGGGACCAGGTAGTGAACTTGCAGGCGCTACCCGTCGGGGAGGAAGACACCACCCTGTCCGTGTTGTGTCCAGTATGTTCACTGCGCCTCTACCTGGACCTTACGCAGAGCATCACCGTTTGGCACGCGGTCGAGAACGCGCGTCCATGCTTGCGACCTTCTTTCGTATTCTTCAAGTTCGTTTCCACCAAACAAGATCATGCCAATGGTGGCCGCCAGTTGACGCTGATCAGGCTGGGAGAAATGAAAGCATGCTTTCACTTTCTGTGGAGAAGGCGAGGCATTCCGAGTGGACTTGAGCTCGCACTTCCCTGAGTGCTTAGTTCCTCTACCCTGCTGCTTCATCCTGCGAGTCCTGTGGGGGCTGAAGCGGGAGAGATCGAGGGACGGATTCGCTCTCTGAAAAGAAAGCTATACGCGACCGCAGAGAGGAGAGACTCATGCTCTCGCAATGAGGGCATTCCGTCTCTCTGAGTGCGTCTTCAGCGTGGGAAGGACCAGGCATTTGCAACAATGCCGCAGGAAATTTGCTCAAGAAATTGCTTTTTTAGAGTCTCCAGATGGCGGCAGGGAGAAGACCGGCGCTACTGAATAGCGAAGTCACTGAGCAGGAGGTTGAATCCGCTGCAGATGATTTCGATGGCGAAGCAGTCAGTCTGGAGTAGCGAAGATCGAGTCGTCGCTGAAGGAGAAGATATCTGAGGACCCTACGGTGATGTGTCTGCTTATTTAACCAAATATCGCCATACTTATGCCATTGCCATAGGGCCGTGCAGCTTGGCTGCCATTGATTTCAAGTTTTACTTTTCACAAACCAATGGCCGTGCAGTTTTCACAGCGCTGTTGAAAAAAGCATCAGTCATTGGGGAAAAATTAGTTTTCCCCATATGATCCAAGGTTCACTTCATGTTTAGGACAACCAGTGCAACAAACATTTCCTTGGTGCTTTCAACCATCTGTAAATCACACAATGCACACAAATGCATTTATGTTTTAGTGTATTACATCATTTAGTGTAATTTCTCAGTGTGGACTACTCTGGTTTAAGAAACATAACAACAACCTCTCTTGAAGAACTCTTCTTATCTTTCTTTAAGATAAACAGGTTCCTTGACCTATAAAGTTGTATTCTCTCTCCACTCATACAAATGCACTTATGTTTTAGTTCTAGTTTGCCGTTCTGTTTTGTAAACAAAGAGAAGTTGACTCAATTATATTCAGGAGTTAGTACACCGTTAATGTTTTTTTTTTGACGAAACCTTACAGTTTTACTGGAAAATATGTCTTGTAAGAGGCATGCTGTGCTGTTTGTACTGTTCTGTCATTTATTATTGGTGGTATTGGTGGTATCTGCTGTTGAGTGCAGAATTTGCATTAATGTTTGATATACATATCAATATTTTCAATGTAATTATTAACTAAAAAAACATGTATTTGTGTTTAGTTTAAAACTGTGATCAAAATATTACAAATTTCAACACTAATTTTGTTGCATTTTAGATATACGTGTGTACAGTTATATGTATAGACAATTTGTCCATCTTTCCACAATGAGGACAACCATGAGACTTATACACAACAATGACAAGTCAACAAACTTTTTAATTATATTTTTAACATTTACAGATTTGACAAGGTGTATGTAATTTTTTTCACTTAATATTACGCTATAGACTCAAATGTACATGTAAATGTACTGCAAACAAAGCATGGGATAGTTTTTTCCCATGCGTTGATGTACAGTGTTGAATAAATCTCCAATTGTGAATTAACAGATGATTTTTAGTGGTGTGCACAAGCTGGTAGTCTTAGCAGTAAAATCTTCTAGATCATTCGATATGGGTGCTTTAGGCCAGAACTAAGATTGAGGATGCTGCCTTTATGGGGTTCACAATTTATGTGCCGCTAGCGGTGTAATTAGGATGATAACTGCTTTTGTGGGATCAGCTGTTGACGTGATACAGTCTAATTAACCTATTTCTAGCTGGCCCGGTGCATTTATGGCCCTAATGAGCACTTCCAACGTCAACAGAGAAAAACCGTTGACAAAGCCTAGTCCCCAGTGGCCTGATTTAACAGATATAGTGGGTGATGTTTCATGCCCCTCATCCACCATATAGGAAAAGGTAGACAGTTAATGAGGAAATTTGGTCATTTTAGTACCACCTCAATCTAGTTATACGGTCCCAAATGCACACGGTTATCGTATCCCGCAATGTGTCCCAAGGCCAGTGCCTGTTTCACAAGCAGGATGTATGACAAAAGCACATAGGCTAATATGGCAACATGTACATGGCATATGCACATGTAATGAGATTGTGAAGACAGACAGACAGGTCACGTGAAGTTTATAAATGTTTATATACTCTTTCATTTAAGTGTGTGTATGTAAAGTGAGACTCATTGTACTGTATATATAGATTATTTTTCCTTGATGAATTAGATTTACTTTGTGTTGTTTGGCCTGGTGACCAGATTGCTTTGAATTTTTCACTTTTAATTTGGTATTGATGTTTTTCTAATTGGCTCTTGTAATGAGAGGAGATATGGAGGATAGGAACAGTATTTTTAAAGCAAGGCTCATTTAGCGAGTAGGTCAAGACGATGTCTGCGGAGAATGTGTTTTATTTACATTACATTATTAGTTTTTAATTACTTGTATAATTAAATCCATATTCAGTGATATTGGGTTCAAACATTCTTAGCAGTCTGTTCATGTGATAAACAACATGTGAAGTCATACTGCAGCTCTTTGTCCGTTAGGTAAGATAAAGATAGTCTTTTGTTCTGCAAATTTGACAGTAAATTATCTTTCGTAATGGCTAGCTTATGTTTGTAAGTCATGATGTTAGGCTGTGTTCAAATGTGTAATAATGTATTCATTCTTTGTGCTTGAAGATGAAGCAATGTGTCGTAAACCTCACCTCTATGCTGTGTACATTTTTGGCAATTGATTTCAGGTATTCTAGTTATTTTCTAATGATTTTAAATGCAAATTTAACTTTTGCCTACAGATTCACCATGAGTCCTTGCTGAGACTTCAGGATGCCTTGAATAATATAACAACCTCAGTAAAGCAGGATAAACAATCAATTCAGTTAATATTCGATGTTTTGCGTATACTTGTATAGAACTGGAGCTTGCGCTCTCCTGGTATTTGAAGTTGCTAAGCAACCAGGAATTTAGAGGAAACAATGTGTGTGTATCCAAGTGTGATTGTTCACGACGCCCCTTACAGCGTTAGTTTGGTGTCTCAGCTCGATTGTATCGAACCCCGGTGCATTTGCATTCATCTGACGTCATCACGAACGTGCATGACACATGAAAGCAAACAGAACACAGATCATTATATTGTGCATGCGCAGCTCAGAGTAAACAAAACTTCGTCTTACTGTATGTTCGCTTATAGAGCTTTCTGCTGCTTGCAGACAGACTAGCGATTTATCAGGACTAATTTTTAAATCTGGAAACATTGTTTTACCATTCATTTGCCGCTCTGATTCCACTCGCATTACACTCTCACTCTTGTGTCTCACTCTTGATCAAATCCAAGGTAAATTACCAACACTGTCATCTCTTACATGTGTTTTATTGAAGTAAATACACTGTAATCGGCTAAAGCAGGGTTCTGTACCCAGGTGCGCACCTGAGTTTACATGTCAGCTTTTACATTAGCGATTATTCGTGCAAACGGTGCCCTGTTCCGAACTAAACTGCAAGCGTGAAAGCCACCTAAGGGGGCAGGGGGCCTTACCCAAAGAGCAGCCTAGGGGCCCAAACCACCTTAATCCGCCCCGATTATGAGATTTTAAAGCAATCGTTCTTGCATCCTCTGTCGCACATCTATTTTTGACAACCAAAAATGACACTCGATGAAACATCGTGGATGGGATTTGATATACACAGCTAATTTAATAATCAATGCCTTTTTAAGCATTCCATATACAGTCCTAGTACTCAAGGCCTCCTGATTTTGATAAATAACCTTCTAGATAAATTACATTTCTTAAGTAATTGACAGCATTAGTTGTTATTATAAAATTGTGTATAAAACTGTTGAAACAAAAACAGAACAGACCCATCGATTACAACATTTTGAGACTACCTCTACCTAGCTCTATTTATTATTGACAGCTGTGCATAATGCCAGTTTCTGCATAACATACCACAACAAGCTTTTGTAATTTTGTTCTAATTGTATATTTTAAGGGGGCATCATAATGGAATTATGCTTAGGGCACCAAAATGGCTAGCACCGCCACTGGGTGAAGCTTCTGTTGGAAATTTCCTCAGCAAGAACTTTCAGCAGAAAGTTGTTTGTTGTTTTCCTCTGTATGATAAACAGACCCTGAAAGCTTTCAGGCAGCATCATTAACAATGTACGACAATGCTCATGCCCCTCAAACTGCACAAATTAATCATTTTAATTTAATCCCATCGTCCTAATCAAAGGCCCTGACTACTGTTTTATTTATTGCGCCCTTAACCTTAGTAATTAACCTATGCATGAATTTATTATTTCAAGATTCCCCTGATGTGGCCTTTCTAACCACATGCAAATAATCTTCGGGGCGTCAGATTTTGTGTTTGTTCAGTTTTAAGAGATGAAGGGGTGATACTCATCTTTATTGTCTAAATGTATTCTCACTTTAATCTATGTAAAAAAAAATTCTTGTTTGGGAGGGACGATCAGCATTCTACTGTAATTGTCTGAGAAAATGCCAACAGGGAAAAGCAATGTCAATCTGACAGGACAGTGTCACCCCGGGCTAGAATATGTCCTCTCTTCTGGTAATGGAGGAGAGAAATGTGAGATGACACTTAAGGGAGGAGCTCTAGAGGGTCAATCAGAAAGGACTTCTGTGTCTTCCTTATATCCTCAAAATCGACAGTATATAGGAACACTATTTATCTGCAGGTCATCAGCCGTAAAATAATTATTGTGTTGGAAAAAACATTCTATGGAAGGTCTAGTATGATGAGACATCATGAGACATGCAGTGATGTTCCAGCAATCGTCTTAAAGTAATGTTTGAAATAGAGGTCTAGATATGGACTATAAACAGATTTTTTCTTGTTTCAATTATGTTATTACAGCTTAGCTTTATTGACTTTATCAAGCAGAAAATTCTCGCTGTGAAGCTGTTTTCTTAGTATTGCGGCCGCTGTGGTCTTCTTTCTGTCTACCTAGGTTATTTATTTGGTTGCTGTGTGATGGGTTTTGGTCTTCTAGAATGTGTTCCTCGCACCTCTTTCGACTTGTATGTGCCTATATTGTACCTGCTGTTGTCTTTACTCAAAAGTGAAACTCAATCAAAATGTTTGTAGTTATTTGTTTTTTTAACTATGTAGCTAAATGCAGTCTCTATTTTGGGAAAACAAAGAAGAAAAGACTCATCATGCACAGATTTTTCTCCAGTCAAATGCTCAATGTGACCAAGTCCAACCAATGCCATGGTTCTCTAGCAATTTTCAACACGTTTAAAACAATACAGCTGTTCACCTGTTTTAAGTGTGCTATTTGCTTTTGGCTGATTTTATAGAAATGTCCATCTCTTCTCTCTCAAGAGCTTTTGATCTTTCACCTCCCTCCACGCTTCCGATACATAGCCGGCCTCATTGATAAGCATTCAGGTAAGGTTTTCTCTCCCTGGTGCAGTTTTGAGGCTCTCACATTTAAAAGGCTTTTTGAAGTTGTTGGGAACTGCTGGCACTTCCTTTTTAGAGCTGCTTTCCCAGAACAGCACACCTTGCTCTCCATCCAATAAGGCAATGCATTTGCTCTAAACACATGCAGCTTTCTACTTGTCATGAATTAATTCGACAGCGTTATGACCCTGAAGGGCCGTTCAGCGAAATCCGCTTTTGAAACACACAGACCTCTCATAATGTACTGGCCCCCGCCATTACTTCTCTGAGTGGCCATTTTCAATTAATCCCACTGCATAATGCATGACTACATTTAACAATCCAATGAACTGATATGGAATCTTTGGTTGGAGAGGAACTCTGGTAATGGTTGTAAAATAGAGTTATATCACTCGCAATGTATTCATTAGTTTACTTAGTGACTCTGAACGGTGCTTGTTGGGTTTGAGCAGCTTTTGGCCGGGGTTTGTTAATGTTCGTCTTGTTTTCTGTGAAGAATTATGAGACGTACGTTTTTTTTCTTGCCACTTTTGGATTCCATAGTTAAGATAATTGGACAACACCATTTCCTTTAATGATAGTGAGATTTGTTTTAATTGACTGTGTCCCCAAACTGCAACATTTACTCAATATAAATCAGTGTGTGGCAAGAAATGGGTCTTGTATTGATGTTTCCCAATTGGTTTGAGATGTGAATGGATTGCATTTTAGTTTTAGGTTTTTACATGAAAGTTCTTGATGGGAAAGGGCGGACATGGATGTGGAAAGATGGAGCACCAGTTCTTCTCCCCTCAGGCCATCTCGGTGACACACTTTCTGCTCTTCCCTCAGCTCTCATTATTTTTCTTCCTCTCCACAGACGAACGTTTCCAACAACTCCAAAAAAAAGCTAATTTTGGGCCAAACCTGTCAAAAAAAGTCTGTCCCCTACAGTCATGCGACTGCTCACTAACTAAACACCCACACTGGTGACTAAAGTATGACCGAGTTGGACTTCTGACTAGGCATGTGTGACACCAGATCTGCTTCTTACTCTATAGGATGTTAAACTACTCTGCACAACACCTGAGAATTTGCAGCAAACCGTGAGTTGAAAATTCAGAAACACTCCCACAGACACACCATCTTGAACATGAATTTCACAAGCAGCCTGAGGGCTTTAAATGCTGTGGATCGTGGAGGTGAAACATGAGCAGTCTAGTAATGAGAAGGATTTGAGGCGTTTTCCAGGGGGAAAGGCAATTTCTCAAAGTTGCGTGAAACAGGACCAAGTTCACAAGCAGGTCAAGCGTACTCTACGATCTCGCTCCTCTTACAAATGTCCATCAACAGATCGTAACAAAATCACAGCTTTGGTTGGGGGGGTTTCAGCGTACGCAGTGATAACTGAGGCTTTTATTAGTATATAGCACCAGCTGTATGTCAGCAAGCCGAGCTGATCTATTTATAAATTGAAGCAAACCCTATGCACCAATGATGGAGAAACAAGTCTTGATTTCTGCTGCATTGAACGTCTTCTCTGGGAGCAACCATCAACGTCATCTTTCCATTTTTAATATAACTTCTGGCTGAGCTGTCAATCATTTTAATGACCTGTCTGTTTGCGTCAGAGCAATCCATCTTCTTTGACATGGTGAGACTCACTTGCGTCGAGTTGTTTCAAGTGCTGAAATGAGATAATGTTCTGATGGACATCCTGTTGTTATATCAGCTCTGTCAGGGTTTACAGTATGGTACAGTATACAAGGGGCGTTGTTTATTTATCTCTAAGGTTTGCTGTGTTTATAAGAAAATACAAAACAATCATAGTTCACTCAAAATTAAAATTCTGCCATCATATACTCTTGTCAGTTTAAACCTGTATGACTTTCTTTCTTCTGCAGAAAACAGAAAGCGATATCTTGAAGAATGTTCGTAACTGAACAACGGCGATACCCATTGACTTTTTTTTTAAATATCTCTGGAAGAAAGAAAGTAATACAGGTTTGGAATGGCAAAAGGATGTGTAAATGATGACAGAATTTTCATTCTAAGGTGAACTATTCCTTTAAGATTATGGATGATGGTGGTTCTTTTTTACAAAATGCTTAAAATATTTAGGAATATTAACAATTTGTGGAATTCGCTTCAAAAGATGACAGTATAGGCCAACTGTTATTGATGTTTTGAAAGCACAGGCTACATTTCCTCACCGTGACAAAATGTTTTTTCTGCAGCAATTGTGTTGATTTATTAGAGCCGCTTATAATGAATCAAAAATGCTTTGCATGGTCATGTCAGCGAATTTATTTTTGTTACTTCTACAATTCTGCCTTCAATTTTGGTTTAACATTTCCAGTAATTTTAGAAATTAAGCTTTGAGAGGCCCTCCAAGGGGTGAGTGAAATACTGCTGTACCTCAACAAAAATTTACAGACATTTTATGTCCATTGCCATAATCGTACAATTGTTTCAATCTGGCGAATGTTAAAAACTCTGCTTCTTACTTTTCTCAGGTGGACTAAATAAAAAGGCTCTGGGTTGTCTGGTTAGCAGTTAGACCCTAAAGCATCTTTGACCAGAATTGATAAGTACTTAGCACAGGTTGAGTCATCATGAAACAACTGCACTAAACAGCCAACAGCCTCTAACGCTAGCTCTCCCCTGATACTTAAGAAAAAATTAAAATAAAGATAAAATAAAGAGTTCTTCTACTCAATGTTTATCATATATGAGACTTGTCATGTCATGGAACATCTCAGCAAAGCCAACAAAACTTTTATGTCACCACAAAGTTCTGTTTTCCAGATACTAACTGCTTAAAATCGTCCTGTTCTCGGTTCTATTACAAAAACCTGCCTTAGCTCTCGTTATTCTTTTCAATCTGCCGTGAGATGCGGAACGTACTTGGGAGAGAAGACCTCCAACAAGATCTTGCTGCAGACCTCACCGCTCTGCCTCCACCAAACGATTGATGATTCAATATTGTCATCGGTGCAACTTACAAGGATGCCCTCTGCTAAAGCGTATTAATAATAATGATAACCTTAATAATTGAACTAGCATTAAATGGCCCCAACAGAGCTGTGTTTGATTGTTCTTAATGAATTCTGCCATACAGCCTTTTGTTCTAGCTAATGAAAGAGGGGGTGTCTGCAAAGAGGCCAGAGTTCTGGAATAGATTAATAGATCGCACAGGATTGAACTCCATTGCCGTGGATATAATGAGCTGTCAGTTTGCAGTTACACGGGGCGAGTGTAAGTTTTCATTCCCGCTCTGAGTCAAAGAAAAATAGAGAGTGAGAAGCAATGAAAGAAATAGAGAGTGATCGTCATAGAGACGGCACCAGAGAAAGGCAGTGAAGGGAACAACCAGACGGAGGTCAAAAGGGCAGGAAACATGTAAGACAGGATGTCGGTCAATTAGAGAATATAATTTCTTTCATCAGCACCAGGATGAAGACACTTAACCTTCTCACCCACTGCAGTGGCCTCAACTGTCAGGTTCCTATAATGTAGGAGCAATGTTTTTCTCAGTTTTCTTACTGTGTCATTTCTTTATGTCATTAAGCAATACTATGGATCAGATGAAAACACGAGATCTTGTAAATATTGTAAAGTGAGCATGATTGACGTGTGAATTTATCATCTGCTTATTGCACTATCGTCAGCAATAAATATAATGTTAAAGCATTCTTACTTTGTGAGGAATGAGGGATTTTTATGGCTACATGTGTTTGTTAAGCTTGTTGGATTTTGTTAACAGCGTCTACGGGCTGACTGAGGTTGTGTACAAGAGCCCTGAAAAGCCCAGACTGGACAGTTACAGAGATATCTGTATTGTGCTCTTGAGCGAGGCATTTACCTCAGGCTGTTCCCAGGTGTCGACTGTCCCAGCAGTTTCCCATGTAACTAGGAAAGAAAAGTACACACAAAAATAAGACCATTCCCTGACCACCACTTTAGTTAGTTTCTTGTTCAGGCGGTAGTCTTTTCTTGGCCAGCCTACCCCAATTCCCATGCTGCCGGCTTGGCTGAATCCGCCAAACGTCCCCTTGAGCAGATTCAAAATGCTGCTGCTTGACTTGTTTTTAACCTCTCGGACATTATTGGTCTGCTTAGGTCTCAGGGCTGCCTGCAAGCGTTTGGGAGTGAGGATTACCCTGCTGAAAATGACCTGACCCTTCGGTCCTGTATTACTGATGCAATAAAGAGCTTGTTTTGAACTGCCTTTAGGGACTCACTTGTACCAAACTTGTCGTTTACAGTTGCATTCTATATACTTCGTGTTTTGGTAGGGAAGTGATCTAGTCATTTGTTTAGAAGTATCCATCTATCAATTTTAGTCGAAGATCAAAGTCTGTCTAAACTAGAAGTTGAGATTGGCTTCCTAACATGGCATATTTATAAGTAAAACAAACTATTGAATGAGGAAAATAGTTTAGTGCCTTGTTTTTTAATGCGAATTGCTGCGAACTGACAGGATCTAGAAAAGTAGACATTTTTATCAGAAATGGATCTTTAAGCAGATTGCCATGATCTCAGAGGACTCAAGAGGATCAGCACTCCAGAGCAGAAGTAAATTTTTAGATTTTGATTGAAGATTACTGTGGTGAGGAAGGCGGGACGAGACCCGTGAGGCGGGGCCTGCGGCGTGAGTGATAGTTGCAATCAGCTGTGCACGCACCGGACCCGCATATCTCACAGAAGAGATCGAGAGCTTAAAAGGACGAGCCCCAGGACTGTTGACGAGAGAGGACCGGGCCCGGACATGTTACGCTTGTGTTTATGTTTTATGGCTTGCAGTCTACCGTGAGGTGGCTGCCGGTCTTTACTTCCGTTTTTATTGTTTGTTTATTTTTGAATAAAGTATGTTGAATGTTCGCCAGTTCCCGCCTCCTTCCTTCCCTACATCTATGAACTTTTGTTATAATTACATATAGACAAAAACATTTATTTACTTGCACAGAATAATTGTTCACCAAAAAACTATTAAAGTAAATATAAGCTATTATAATTATATACTTTCATAGCCAAGATGATTGATTGATTGATTGATTGATTGATTGATTGATTGAAAACATGAATATGAGTTGTATGGTCAGAAGGGCGAGTAGGGCTTTATAGAGGCAGAAGCCAGCAGCTCAAATACAGTAACACTCTCAGGTGCGGATATGAACTGAATACAGATTGTCCTGCAAACTGTATCCAGCTTGCATTTTGTCATTTTGTTTTAGAAGTTGTTTTAGAAGTTGTTTGAACTATGACAGACAAAGTTTGATAGCTGAGGTAAAGTCAGGATAGTATAGTGTGATATAGTATTGGTATTTTAAACAGCAAGAACAATTATTGTCCAGTTTGAGGTAAAGTTTGGAGGCTGCAGAACACTCTCAGCATGAGTCTAGCTAACCAGAGCAGAACAGAATATAAGGGTCTCAAAAGTTGTTTGCAAAAGTTGAGCTGTTAATAACATGAGTCTGTGGCTGATGCTGAAAACAGCAAGATGAAGGTCCATATATGTGGACATGCATGAATGACCCCTAACTTAAAGGAACAGTTCACCCAAAAATAGAAATTCTGTCATCATTCACTCACCTTCGAGTTGTTCCAATACAGGTTTGTAACAAACAGAGAGCATGACAGAATTTAGAATTTGGGGTGAACTATCCCCTTAAAGGGGTCATGTGGCACAAATACGTGTTTTTCTGTGTCTTTCTGTGTTATAAGTTTCCCATGCATGTATTAGACATGTAAAATTGCAAACAATAAAGTGTCGGAAACAAAAAATACATTTTATCTTAATGTGAAAGTGCTTGTGTAACTTCGCCCCCACAAATCTATATCCGTTTGTGGTATGATTTGACCAAGACCGCCCAAATGTTGTGGTGGGCATACCTGTCAGTACAGTTGCGCTGAAACCTGATGTTCCAAATACGGTCACAGGTGCTTCATTTCTGTCACACGCTTGAAGTTTTCGACCAATCACTTTGCACTGGTTCACTTGCCAATCAAAGCACACCTCGCTTTCAGAGCGATGAGCTTTGTAAAAAATCTGCACGTTTCAGAGAGGTGAGGCAAAGAGGAGGTACAAACATGCACGGTAAGTGGATTACGCTGCGTTTTTAACCTTAAATTGTGTATACCCATTGCATTGCATCTAAAATAAACAATAATATAAATTTTAGTGGTGTCATATGACCCCTTTAAGTCAGATTGACAAACACTTTCCTTAAAAAAATTATTACTGGCTTTAGCCCATTGAATACAAGACAATATCATATGTAAATAATTGCTGTCAAGTCAATTAATTAACAGGAAATGTCACTAATTACAATAACATTTGGCAGTCTTTGTAAAAATCTTTATTTTTCATTTATTGAACATTTTGTACCATATTTTTGGAAAGCACAGACTAACTTTAATTGGTGTATTGATATACTGTAAGTAATAGCCCTAAAATGGAATAAACTCAAAAAGGCCCTGAAGCTTTTTGCATTCATTTTGTTTAGTTCTGAGTTTGAATTTAAGTGCTTGGAGCATATTAGATTCTCTTGAGCAAACCACTATCCTATTACATGAGCTGCGAGAACTGCTAATATTTACCATTTCCATAGCTGGTGTCTTTAGTTATTAGTTTAGGATGGCTGTAATTTGAATCTTACGCAAAGCATAGACAGGCTTTTTCAATGGCCTGCATAAGTAACTGTCCATGCCACGTATGAACTATATGAACTACTGCTTAGAATAAAAATTCTAAAGATTTTTGTGTGTCATATGCTGGGGATGTAATAGGCCTATGCCTTTGTTTTGTCCCCATTCAGGACATCTGTTTGGAAACAACATGGAGATCCAGGCATGTGTTCTTCTGCATTTGGCCTGATTTGTCACAAAACGGGCAATTAACGCTGGCAGAGGGAGATTAGCGTTCTGTGTTCAGATGGGGATTACTTATGCCCCTAATTACTATCTGGCAGGAGTTATGGAAAGGACCCGCCTTTACAGACCTACTGGATTATCTTCTACTGAGATATTTAACTAAATTGAAGACACCTGGATGTAAAATAATTTAGAAATTCCCAAACCATTGAACTCCAGTGTTGCCCGGCTGTTCTTTTTTAACCTTTCTATGTTGTGGTGGTTCTTTAGTCATGTCCTCTTTCCTGTTTATTGCCTGTTGAGTAAGGAACAAAAAATAAACAATAAATATATTTATCCAACAGTTTTATTAATACGTTTATAACCATTGATAAAAACATCTGCTTGCATTATTTGAAAAATAAACATGATTTTAATATTGACGACACAACTAAAGAACCACCTCAACCTAGAAAGGTTATGTTCGAGTTAGCGAGGTAGAAGTCGTCGCTGAAGGAAAGAGATCTGAGGTCCCTACGGCGATGTGTCTGCTTATATAGCCATATGCCCCGCCCACTTAGGTGGGCACCATCGCCATGGGTCCATGCAGCTTGGCTGCCATTTGCTCAGAGTTTTACTTTGCACTTACCAATGGTCATGCAGTATTCACTGCGTTATTAAAAAGCTTCAGTCATCTGAGAATTTTTTTTCCCCATAGCGTCCTGCTACGCGATACGAGTGAAGT
Source organism: Barbatula barbatula (assembly GCF_947034865.1). Classification (NCBI taxonomy): domain Eukaryota; kingdom Metazoa; phylum Chordata; class Actinopteri; order Cypriniformes; family Nemacheilidae; genus Barbatula; species Barbatula barbatula. The sequence goes on from NC_136772.1 coordinate 12,011,384, forward strand.
ATCGATAGGATACTGATGTATACTTCTGTTGGGCTACACAAAATACAAAATGGCTTTAAGCAAAGAGTTAAAACAATAAGAAATCTATTTACTAAATTTGTTGAAATCTAAATTTGTTGTGATTATTGTTTTATGTATTTAATTTGACTTTGTCTGTTTTATTATGTTTACTGTGTGCTGCTACCTTGGCCAGGGCTCACTTGTAGATGAGATATTTATCTCAATGTGATTTTCTTCCCTTGTTAAATAAAGGTATAATACAAAAAAATACAAAAATAGGGCAACGATCAAGAAGTTTTAATAGACTGGAGATGTTGAAAATCAGCTTGAAACAGGATGTGAAGAATTTAGACTCTTCAAAGAGCGCAGGTGGAAAATTGCAATTCAGAAAGCATTTAATAAAACAAAGGAAAACCGCACCTCCATCACCACAATTTGTTTGTTAAGAAAAATTAAGAAAAAAATATTCTGTTCTCATGCAAAAACAAACTCCACCATATGAATCTGCCATACTGGAACTTCAAACAGGACTGGGTTTTTTTGCCATATGAGTTTTTTTTTGGCATCAATAACACAAGATTTGGTTTGGTGCACACAGGGATAAAAAATGCCTCATGTCCACAGTGAAATATGTCGCCAGATCTTTATTGTTGTGAACCTACTTTTATACCAGAGGTCCTGGAAATCTTGTTCATATACATGGCATCATGTTTTATATCAAATACCAACAAATAAAAAATCTAAACCTTACTTGCTCTGCTAGAAATTGTATAATGGGTCATGGTTAGATCTTCCATCGGCACACTGGTTCAAAATAAATATCATAATCAACAAAAAAAATTGTCACTGAACGCAAAATCAAGATCCTGCCATAGCCATCCCAGTTCCCTGATCCGAAAACTATAGAAAACGAGTGGGATGAACTGAAGAGAAGAGAGCACCAACATTTGAAGGATCTTAAGAGATTCTGTATGGAGGAATTGACTCGGATGACTCACCATATATTCTCAAATCTCGTCAGACATCAAGTGAAAATACTTTCTTTTTTTCACGCAAATGGAGGTTGCAGAAAGTTTTTAATACAAGGGTGCCAATAATTGCTGCCAGTGTGTATTAGAAAATCAACAAAAAATAATAATGTGATATTACACCCACTTCAAATTGTTTTACTTTAATGAAATGTTGGAATATTCTAGATTTTGTTTTTGTAAAATATCAAAAGGAGAAACAATGCAGATTTATTTTTACAGCCTTCTTTGCTCATATTTACCAAGGGTGCCAATAATAGTGGAGGGCCCTGTATATATATATTCCTGGTATTTTGACTGACCGAAGTTAAACTGCCAAACTATCAAAAGTAGTTTATTTCAGTTTATTGCAAAGCAGAACAGAGCAGCCCTTCTTTGGCCATAACACAATATTACTAATAGCATTAAAATATGTTACTGATGGGTTCTGAAATATAATGTTGTTTTGAAAATAGTCCCATCTAAATTAAATTAAGCATTACGGTCTGCCTGGGCAGGGAGTTGAAGAATGCTCTGGCGGGGGTGATGTAGTGTTAATAAAGCTGTTATGTGCAGCACTATATTTTAATTATAATACAGGAGTTGTGTTATATGACACAGGGAATCCAAAAATGTGGTTAGGGCATGGAAATCTTTTTTTATCATAATACATTTTTTTGTGAGGCAGAAAGCCTGAACGTTCAAAAATTGTTAATTATAAACATGTACATTTTGCTTCTGGGTCTGTTTTAGTAAGGCCAGTATGAAATTGGTTTTAAATCTTTCTGTTTTCCATGTTTTGCATTGTGCGGTATTAGCATCCAATTACACACAGAAAACAAATATTTTAGATTCATTGCCGAATACATAATGCGATTTTCCGCAGTCCTGCTATCAAAGCCCTTCTTTAACTTAATTGTGGAATAGATGCAGCCTTGAAATGGGCAATTGTGGCTTCTTCTGTTGTTTACAGAAACACATTATAAATACTGTTTTACAAATTTAGTTTTCCTATTTATCATAGAAATTAAGCCAATTTGTCAGGCGCAAGACCTTGTGTTTAATGACTGATAATAGATCCCCATTGAATTGTAAGTAGTCATTAAGCAGACCCTAATGAGGATTAGGGGACGTTTGTGAGCATAATCTGCAGGGGTGGAGAGCATCGCTTTTGTGGCTGCTTCACTGTCATTACTCAGCCCAGCAGGGTAGTTTTGAATGGGCCTTGATAGAAAAATATTTCTTTCATTTCACCATTTATCAACTGGAAAGAATGCAAAAACAATTATCTAAGGACCATGAGCATTTGGTTAGTCATTGGTTAAAAAAAGAAAATTATTAATCAGTTTTCAGGGCCTGATTCTACAAATACTGTCATACTTTATTTTGTGATGACGATTCATAAAAACATGTACATGTACACCTCCCTTTACTCCAGCTCAGGGGTAATGACAGGTCCTCCTTTGATATCAGTGCAGAGATGGTGATAGTGAAGAAGAGCTTTCGGATTTGATGTTTCTTTCCTTCATCTGGTCTGTGCTTTTGTTCCATGTGATCTGGCACATCTTCTGTGGCTCCAGGGTTTCAGGAACAGAACGCCAATGTCATCACCCTTTCTGTGCCTGAGACAAACAGTAGCTCAGTAAGAACATATTTTCACAACTAAAAGGGACATAATTAGGTAGGATTGTTAAACCCGTCGGTTCTACTGATGTCAGTGTTTACATTTACATTACATTTACATATTTGGTAGATGCTTTTACGCAAAGAAGGAGCTTTTTATCCAGTACATTGAAGCTATAAAACTATATCTGTACAGTACAGTATGTGTGTTTTCTCACCACCTTTGCACTTCTATGCACAGCACTCTACCCGTTCAGCTACAGGAATGTTAAAAGATAAAAAGGAAGTGAAGATTAACGATATGGTTGTATAGCATTTGTGAATCTGTATTAAAGTGATAGTTCACCCAAAAATTTAAATTCTTTCATCATTCCCCCTTCTGTCATTTCACACCTCTTCCGAAAAACACAAAAGAATATTATTTAGAAGAATGCTGGTAACTGAATAGCAGCAGCAGCACTCTATTGTATGGATACAAAACCAATGCAATGGGTGCCAGTTAACAATATTCTTCAAAATATCTTATTTTGTTTTCTGCAGAAGAAAGAAACTCATACAGGTTTGAAATAACAAAACATTTCATTCTGGGGTAAACTATCACCTCATTGTTTGTAAATGCCGATACAATTGTTCATGTTAGTCTATTGTGCAGAAACTGTTTAAACTGTAAACCTTTAAAAACGTTATCGGTATCTACCATACATATGTGCCTTATGTTTTTAAAGATGTCTTTAGACAGTGTGATTTCAGCTTTTATTTTCTAATTCATAGTGATATCCACAATGCTGGAGAAAGAGCCAATCAGGGAAGTTGCTGTTACCATGGAACCAGGAATCGTGCCACAAGATCTTCAGCATGTGTTTTTGTAGGCTAGCAGACTAGTTTGATGTATTTAACATTATTTAACAGATAGGCGTATAGTTAAATAGGCGTAAAGTAAAATAGAAGTTAATCTGAGAAAATTGATTAAAGGCACAAATAGATTCGGTTATATTATTCATAATTCTAAATAAATAATTCAAATAATGTTATCATATTGTTTGAAAATCTGAACAAAGATGAAGGTACACAAACATATGATAATTTATGATGAAATCATTTAATGTTTTAATCTAGTGCGATACATCTGCTGCCTAATTTCAGACTTTGTACACATATCTCGAGCAGTCTCAAATACTTCAACAGAGTGCTTATGCTGTGTAGTGTGTCTCGGATGTGTTTTTGCACAAAGGCATAACTATTTATTCCTTTAATTTTGTATATGTTAAAATACAAAACAGTCCAAATATTTTCATAGGTTTCCAAAATCCAAATTTAAACCCACTTTACATGGTGGGCAAAGACTGTAGCACATTGCAGCCAACTCTACTTTAGACAAATCACAGCAATATTTAATCTGAAATGCTAACATATGCAATATTTATAAAGTGGCTTTATGTTTAAAATTTGGCATTTTAAAGTGTTATTTCAACAGCTCTATACATATTTCATACTTTGGCAAAGAAGTTTAAAATGTTGTGTATATATAACAGATGTCTTTATGTTATTAGCAGAGTCAGTTGAGCGTTGGGGATGTTGACTCACAACATGCATACGGGTGAGAATAGTGCCATGGCATTTTAGCAGGAGTGAATAACAAGATCCCGTAGGAGTGTAAGCCTACATTGCATCCGGCAATTAAGTTTTTAGTGTGATGCATCATGGATGAATAATATTAATATCGATCCTTGCATGTCCTTATAATTCAGGTTAACCTTATAAGGAAAACAAGCTACTGTTATCATGCTTTACTTAATCATTTACTTAAGTAAACAAGACAAGTTTGCCCAGGTTTCAGTTAAACTACCATGGAGCACCTCTGCATCGTGCGCCACTCCAACAGCCTGTGGGCCTTCCCTCTACACATGGTGACCAAGGCTGATGGAGGTTGGCGTCCCAGTGGCAATTTCCCCCGACCGGTACCCGTTGCCACACATACAGGATTTCTCAGCCTACCTAGCCGGCGCCTCTATCTTTTCGAAGGTGGACCTGGTGCGCAGTTACCATGAGGTGCCAGTCCAACCGCAGGATGTCCCGAAGACAGCAATCATCACCCCCTTTATCCTTTTCTTAATCCAACCCTTGTACAACACCTTGCGGGGTGGGAGGCCGGCGATTGGGCGCGATGTAATTACGTTCGTTATAAGGGAAGGAAGGAGGCGGGAACCGGCGAACATTCAAACACAAACTTTAATTAAATAAACAATAAACACGGAAGTAACTGACCGACAGCCACCTCACGGTTGACTGCCGGCCATAAAACATACACAAACTAAACATATGTCCGGGCCCGGTCCTCTCTCGTCAACAGTCCTGCCGAACATCCTTTTAAGCTCCCAATCTCCTCCGTGATAAGATGCGGGACCGGTGCGCGCACAGCTGCTTGCACTGATCACTCACGCCACCGGCCCCGCGTCACGGCTCTCGTCCCGCCTTCCTCACCACAACAGGATTATGATATTTATCATTTTTTTCTATCAATATAATCTTTATAAATTAACTCAACATTTGTTACTGTTGAAGCCGAAATAAGTACGTAAAAAGCTGGCCCGGTGCTATAAACAGAGTACACTTAAGGACGCTTGATATCAATGTCACCACCACCTTGTGATTGCTTTAAAAAATCACAAGCGGGTTATAATTGGTGTGTTATGTCATACCATTAAAAGGGAAGATATCTAGAGGTTTTGTTTACCTCCGATTATTTCGGACCAAAAACCCATTATATAAAATGTAGACTTGCGCGATGGGAACGGAAGTCGTAAAATGCTGACTAACTCCCTGGTTTTAGATACAAAAATACGTCATCTCTATGGCTCGCTATATGCTTGGCTTGTATTGTCTGCCTTTTTTTCAGTTATTTAGTCATCCATTTCAAAAACATTACTAACAAATACTGTAACAAAGATTCATAAAAGGAAGGAAGGAGACGGGGACCGGCAAACATAAAACTACTTTTAATTATTAAATATAAACGTAAATATACACCCTCAAGGAGCAACTGCCCACGACATACACAAACCATAACTAAAAGCCAGGCCTGGTCCTCTTTCACTGACGGTCTGGTCGCTCATCCTCTTGTGCTCCCGATCTCCTCTGTGATACGAGACCGGTGCACGTACAGATGACGCTCATTATCACGCACGCCTTGAATCCCGGCTTTTATTGCAAACTGCATTTGGAATTATATCATTGTCTACAAAAACTCAAAGCCTTAACCTTCAGATCAAAAGGTTGGCAGGGTCAGGAGAAACAGATCCAAGCAAAACAAAACCAGTAAAGATACTGTTACAGTTCGGCCCCACTCTCAGTCCACCCACCGTAACAGTAGAACTGAGGAGGGAGGGCAGAGGTTCAGGAGGTGGAAGAGGGGCAGGTAAGGAAAATACATGGGATACTCAACCCCGAGGTAGCTGGCGGCTGGAGATCCTGAAGCTCATCCGACCCAACGGTACTGGCATGCAGAGGGTGAACTTAGGGATCTCTGGATGCCAGCAGACCCAGGATTGATAGACTGGCTGACGACAACAAAGAAAGGCAGGAGAGGGAGGCTAGGTGGGACCTTCTTGGAGGCTGAAGAGGAGGTGCTGGCTGACGAATACCTGGGCAGGACCAGTGGGGTATTGGAAGAGCTGGGCGGGACCAGTGGGGATGGCAACAGCCAATATTACTCTTCATTATCCCAGTCTGTAATGGCAGAGTCCAGTAATCATTCACCCTCTGCTGCAGGAGTTGCCCTCATGGCCCTCGATCTCCACCAAGACTCCCACTGCGATGCAGGGTGTTGCCAGTGTCCTGAAATTGCATCCTACCCGTCAGATTGTCCTACCAGACATGCACACATCAATATATTACTTTTTTTTGCGCTGTAATATCATCCTAACTGTTATTTTATACTGCTACGAAAATCTGATAGGTATTTTTTCTTTGTTAAACCATTCTACATATTTATTTATTTATTATAAATTAATCGTACCTAGTTATTTTATTCTGTAGGACAATCTGATTTACGTTGTAAACTTTTTTTATGTGTTTATTTTAAGATGGTAGGACTATTTTGCCTTGTTAAATCATCCTAGTTGTTTATTTTGTCGATGTGGTTTAGATTATAGTGAATTTTGACCTGCGGTAGGAAAATCTGAAAGTGTAGGACAATTCGGCAGAACACCGGCTCACACACCTGGTCAGAGCCTTCTTGAGGCTCTGGCAGGCATAGGCTCTCCATCTGCGGTGGGCTCTAGCAGACGCTCCGTGCAGCAGGGGGATGTTCTGCTGGTCTCTGGGTTGGGAGTGGAGCTTTAGATGTCCTCAGCCGGGAAAACATAAAATAATTTGCCCATTTTTCTCCAGCACCCACTCCACTGACAGCCGTGCCTCAGACCACTCGCTCAGGCTGGTGTAATACAAAACACAATGTTAGCGGTCAGGGAAGTTAGTAAGGCACGCCAGATCTAAAAAGTCATGGGTGTGAATTTCCAGAGGACGGGCCATCTGCTCCAGGCAGAGTTGTCGAACGGCAGGGGAAGCCATTCCGAGAACAAAACAGTTGGGGGAAAAAATGCCACTATAAATTTGCTTTGCAGTTAGGTTTTCTATCACAGGATGTGAGTATATAAACCTAGCGCATTACAAATAAGTATAATCCAATGGGGTTTAATAATTCCACGCGAAAGAAAGGAGAAAACACATATGTACTCTGTTGAAAAAACCAGCATGTGCTTGGTTAGGTATGTTTTGATGCTGGTTTGACCAGCTTAAACCAGCTATGGGCCATCACATGACCCGCTAAAGACCAGCTTAAACCAGGTACAGGTGCTAACATTCACATGAGATAAATAGACATAGAACCGCAGATTCCCAACAAAATTTTAGAGGAATTTGTAACTATTTTACTAGGTGGCTAATTTATATGAATTTGTACGATCTAATTTCTTGCTTTTATGCCATTGAAAGGTAGGTTCAGAGGTGGGGTTAGGTTTAGTGTTTTTTTCTAATATCCGTACGTTTGCAGGATTCACAACTTAAATTGTAAATTCATATAAATTTGCCACTTCATAAACTCGTTACAAATTTCGTTGAAATTAGGTTGAGATACCACAAAGTAGTGCAATATAAGTTCACAGAGTATTTTATGTTCTAAATAAAAGATTTCAGTCTTTGTAATTGTAACTTAATGTTTAGTGGATGCCTTATGACTTTCAAAAACTTTTTCTTACAGCGTTTCTACTCAAATTCTTCTGATTGCAGCTGTAAACAAGTTAAAATCATATTAACACACAAAGCAGAGACCTCTGACGAATACAGTTGTTGTGACTCTTCAGTCTAACGTCCCTCTGTGGGACCTCTTTGAGTAAAAAAATCTCCACAGAAATGCCAGTGGAGTACAGAGAAGCCATTACCATCTTATACATGCCTTAGGCCCTCACATTACTCACATAATTTCACTGGCACACACATAAACAAACACTGGTACACACACAACACATACAGCATATACCAACAGCATAATGTGCCCAGGGTTCAGTCAGATGAACTACAGTGGGGACTGTCAGTGGGTTACCGCACTGTCTCTGCGCATACGATCAGCAGCATCTTCTGGCCCTGAGGCTTCATTCTTTTTAACAGCAGCTTTAGTGGAGTTTACAAAGCCATTCTCGTTGTGCCCACTGACAACAAAGACCCAGCGCTAGCCTCAAAGATGAAGTCTCAAGTTGTCTGTGCTTATCATCTGAATCAACATCTGAAGGGACTGGGAGGTGGAGCAGTTTAAAAGAGATGCTTTACAGCATTTGCATAGAACCTCTGTCTGCCGTCTGCCTGTCCAAAGTGTTTCTGTTACTGCACGTGCTGGCAATTGCTAATGAGCTGCATTAATAGATCATGGGATGTTTTCACAATCCATTAACTTTTTTTAAGCAGACTTTAAAAGTAGTCATGGAGTAAAAAAGGAGAAAACACATTAGTAACAACATGTACAGTAATACCATTACATTGGAGAAATAATTAGATGTATTCAGAATATTAAATGCATCCTAAATGCATTTGGATAATATATTTTATCACATTTTTATTTTATATGTATGGTTTCCACTGCTGTTGTGGTCTTATATGATGTGGCATATCAGGACTCTTGGATTGCATATCATGCAATCAGATTATAAAAATTGCATTACTATATGAAATGTGTATTCATAATTTTTTTAAGTTTTCAATACATTTATTGCGTTGACATTGATACTTTCCTGCATGTTTTCAGAATTTTAACAATCAAATTGAATAAAAATAAAGAACACTGTATCATATTTGTGAAACATCTTAAACCGCGGGCCGGTCGCCCCAGCTGTGCGCAAGTTACAATTTAGCCTGGTTTTGACTTAAAGGTCCAGTCAGAAATATCTAGCTGCAAGATCACAAATTGCAACCCACAGCTTCACCCCTCCCTTGCCAAACACTACGACGGTTGACAGAACATTCATGCAAGGGCAACCACGGTGTATGTAGATAGAAATAGCTCATTCTAAGGTAATAAAAACATAACGCATTATTGTGTAAGCTCTTTATACGCTTCTGAAGACATAGCTATGTATATTATATTGCATTTCTATCAATAGATAATCCCAAAAATTACACACTGGACCTTTAAACGGACACTAAGTTACAGTTTACACACTACTTAATATTTTTGAGTTGCACCATTCAACTTAGTTGAAGCATAACGTTACGTATAGACTAAATATTTACGGATGCCTTCTGTCAGGGGATTTACTGTGGGAATAAAATAGCTGAACTAGCATGACTCCGTGTATGTACCTCCCTCTCCCTGCATGTCAAAATCAAATAATCTTTTTTGTTTCATTGGCGGTTGGTAGTAAAATGAAGTCACGTATAACATGTCATTTATTACGATTTTATTATGCTGTATTGTTTTTATTAGCATGTGTTTATAAGTCTTGTTTAGTTTTAAATATGTATTACCTATTATGATATTCATAATTAGGTGGTATTCTAATTCATAAAACTAATTTTTACCTTATTTTATTATGTTATGTCAAATAAGTTTAAATAAAAAACACAACTTTCCTCACAAATTCAATGGCTGCTATTGGACAATTGAAGGTAAACGTCATATTATGCGACTTTATGGAGAGCTTATGAACTACTACCTATGTCCGCCTTAACCGCAAATGGTGAACCGAATAACGTACAGAGTTAGTTAAAACTAGCTTGCAGTTACTAAGCCTCTAGTGTGGAATTTATGTTCTCATTTAGGAATTTACGGATGGCTGGTGCGACCCTCAATCTGAGCCAATTCCCTTGAAATTCTATTGGCTGATCTGTTATGGCCGATCATTTGACATAAAGGGATAATTCACCCAAAAATGATACCAGGTGTCAGAGCCAGCTGAGGCACTTGAGGTAACACATACAAGCCTGTTCGACACAGCAACCAGCATCTTTAAATACAGGTTTCTCAATGCTCATTCTGACTCGAGACCAAGCACACATGAATCTCTAATAAGAACACTGTTATTTTCAGGGCACAACATTAGCACAGGACCAACACTCGGGCCCTGAGGAACTTTGTTTGATGTCCCTTTGATTTCAAGCTCAGACTGTTATCTAGGCCATTGTGGCAGTTTCAGTCCTTGGTCTCCCAAGGCTCTTTGTTCCTGAGACATGATCAGAATGAGGGTTGTTACATATCGGAAACCTTTTTAACAGAATGCATAGAAAGAAATGTTGCTTGTACTGTATCTGGGAGAGAATCTGTAAGAACTAAAACCTTTCGAGGAGCATTGTACAGATAAATTACCAGAGAGGTTATATAACAATTCTATAATATGTTGTTGCTATATTGTCTTTTCTACCTCTGGATATTAGGAAATGCTGTTTTTTGCACACTACTGAAGTAGAAACACATTTCTTTTTACAGCAAAGTAAATTATTTATTTCCAAATCCGCTTTGAGTTCTATTTGAGTTATATAAAATCGTGTTAGACAGAAGCACATTTATCAGCGTGATGAGATATAGTTGTCATGTTATTCCTGCATTGTCTGCTGAATACTGAGAGAAGAATATTCTCCTTCAGCGCTTTATCGGCTCTTTCTCTGCATTTCATTTCAAAGAGAAAGAATGATTGATGGCAAAACCTTAAACAGATTTGTAGGTTCCTTAAGACCTAAGCACTCTTGTCAAAGCATGTGGTTTAAGTGATCCAACAATCATTAAAGCACTTTTTGAATGCTGTGGTTTCCTTCTCAACAGTCAAATAGAATCTGTTGAGTCTTGAACAGTGAGATCTTCACCATGATGAAGAGTCTTTTGAGTGCCGAGAAGTGAATCACTTTACAGCTGTTTTGCAGGCTGATGAGAAGCGCATAATGAAAGGATTGTCATTTGAAATGTACTGTTGTGATTACTACTTACAATCCAAATGTGAGCCAAAACTTTAGATAGTTCTGAGGTCAACTGTCTTTGCATCTGAAATATATATGTGGCAGGGCAAAGAAATAACCAGGATTTGAAGTAGTAAACAGTGGTAAATGTGCTCTCTGGCAAATAGCAGCCTGTCTCCAGAATACAATTCAGACCACATGTGCATCAATAAAAATGACAGAAAGATACCTTCTCTATGCAACAGCACAGACACGTTTTTTTAATGTTTGATAAATTTATGCTTTTCTCAGAGAGTAGAAGAAAGGCTTCAAAGCACCCTGTGCACTTCAAACTGGTATATTTCCACAATAACTGTGTTGTACTTTTCTGGACTCTGTTAGTAAAAGTGTTTGAGAAAATTTAATCTGTCTTGGCCAAAACCTGAATTAATTTCAATAAAAAAGCAAGACAAACCATTTGTATGCCGAGAATTCAGAAAGGCTCAGAGAGAAAATAAGATCATATTGCAACGCTCCACCAAACGCGAGAATAATTCATGCCTTTTGGTTCTTGTGTAAATGCTTCGATGGTGTGAGGCTTTTTGGAAGAGGTGTATACGTGACTTTGGGGTTGTTTTAAAAATGTAGAGATGCTGTCGGATCAAAGAGTACATAAAGATGTAATAGTTGGATAAAGCCCGGTATGGTATATGGGGAGTGTTTGCACTATTTTGCGAATTGATTTGATGTTAACTCTCTGAAAAACTGTCTGTAACTCTTTGCTTTTTATGCAATTCTGAATGTGCTACGCAAAGGTGAGTGGGCCTTCAAAACCACCTAGTAGTAACATGCTCTCCTCTGCACTAGACACTTTTTAAACACGCATTGCTGTGTGTACATAATCTCACAAAAGACTCAATAACATGTACTATGTTTACTTGCTTGCACTACAAATCATCTTGCACTGTTCCCCAGCTAGGTGCCTGACTTATAATGTTCTCCTTGCACATGTATAGTATTTATTTGTAGCATTTGCATATAGACTGTTGTATATTTATAATCACTCCCTCGGTAAATTATTAGGTTCGTTTGTGTAGGTTAATTTGCGTAAAGGTTAATTCTTGTTTTACTCCACTGTTGAATGTGTGTATTTATGTAGCATGTGAGGCACCACATTGCGTTTCACTGTATGTCCCCACATGTAGCGGAATGACAATAAAGCACAACTTGAACTTGAACTTACTGACAAAAATGATTCACTTCATCTTTAAGCATAGCTTTGTTATCAGCACTAAAGAGGACCACATGGTAAATAATAGTTATGGCCCCAACAGATGTCCAAGGTCAAATCTGAAAGTCTGAGGGTTGCACGGCCATGGCTGTTTGACCAGAACTGCTTCTATAAGCATTTGACACTGAGTGTGAACCAGCCTGGAGATCTCTCTTGGGGAAATGCGCTTATGTTCTTTTGACACAGCGGAGTGAACTCTTGCACTCCTGTGTGACGCCGAAGCTAAGTGGCCAACAACAGGGCTGGGATTTTGGGACCCAGTGTGAGTGTGAAACTCACAGCTACGGTTCAGAGCTTAAGGGTTCACTTGCCTTTACCATCCAGCTGTTTGACAAAAATAGAGGGTTTTTATCATTGGATAACAAAGGAGATAACAAAAGTCATGCATCTTTGTTTGCTTAGGGGAATTATCAGTTGGTTACACAGTTCACACCATTTTTTGTATTTTTGACACATTACCATATTTTTTGATAAGCCATGTCACATACAGTGTCTGTCTGACATATGCTTCATTTAAATCAATGCATTAAATCAAACCATTTTTATTAATTTCCAATATATAAAACATGCATTTTTAGGGTAAAAATGACTTGGTCAGTGTCGTGTCATAGCTGGGGGCACGGCCTGGCCAGAGTCAGCATGGGGGAAAGCAACTGTGTTATCAGTATGCCATGGTAATCCAACAATGTTTACCCCATGTTGATTAAAGCTATGATATAAAAGATATGAAGTATGTCTCAACATGTCAAATTAAAACATTACATGCACAATTTTCGCTAATAGTAACTGTGGGAATCAAATGCTTTTGGGTCAACTGTGTCACAGTCATTGGACACTTGGATTTCAAATGCAGAAAATAACTTTGAAGAGTAGGCTACTTCTTCTTTCATCCCTCCACTTGTGTTTTTCCTCCAGGTTTTAAGCAGGTGCCAGGTGATGAGCTGACTGCATTTGTCAGTGCTATTGATTTGTAGCAGTCATTTAAATGTTAAAATCTTGTCTTATTATGTAGTGGGGAGTAAAAACTAACTCTGTCGGGTCGAGTAGTTTTTTACTGAGATATGAACATGCATTTTCTCTTGCAGACTGACAAATGTCCCTCTAAAGCGGACACCGCCTCAACAGTCAATAAGTGTTCTTGACTGATTGTTTGGGTCGGCTTTTCTTAAGTATTCATCCACTGCATTCAGGGCATCATTAGGTGCTCATGCAGGAATATGCAGGCGTACTGTACAGTATGTGGTTTACTGAAGTACATATGATTTCAAAGGACTCGTTGACCACGTTTACATAGACAACAATAATCCGATATTAACACGATTAAGACAATACTCTGATAAAGAATGGACCATGTAAACAGAGCTTTTTGATTAACTTAATCCGTATAAACTCATAATCGTAGTGTAACAAACCGAATTAAGACGGGTGGAGTACTCCTGTTTTAGTCGCATTAATCGCACAAATACCGGTGGTAGGAACTTTCACGGCACTTTGCGACAGTACGGCAGTGGACAGCTGTTTCGTTTTACAGCAAACAACATGGCTTCAAGCAAGAAAACTAATTTGTGGTACAAGAAAGTTTCCAACAATTCTAGAAAATAAATGAAACACCAAAAACTATTTGTGGTACCATGGTAAAGACGAACTGTTTGTTGATACATGAAGTTATGGAGGGAGCGTCAAACGGCGTCGCTTAGTGACGTAATGACGTATGCCATTAATCGAACTATGTAGTGTTACATGTAAAACGGGAATATGAAAGGTATATTCTTAATGCAACTCATGTAAACACCACAATCGTAATGTTAGCTTACTCAGAATAAGGCAAATAATTAGATTACTGATGTCCATGTTAATGTGGTCTTTGATGGAAACTAATGGTCTTTTGAGTTTATAAACAAACTGAAAGTTGTATTCTACGTGCGTTTTGTTTAATGATTCCAAGCTAATATTTACGACATGATTTGTGATTGGAGAGTTCGAGGCAATCTTATTATGTTTTATTAGTGTAACCATGAAATGTAAATAACAACAGTGATCCACTGCAATAGCCCAAAGTCTGTCACACTGTCAATCCATTCTTTTTCATCTAAAGTCAATTGTGAGCCAATTCTTGTGCTTTTTTAATGACATGCATATAAATAGTCAAAAATGAGGGCAAGTCTCAAAGTTCTTGTATTTTTTTTTCTTCTGAGAGCTGCTGCCAAACTATAGTTAGATTAAAATGTAATGAGCAGATAGTACTCATGATTTAAAGCCGATTTATTGTGTTTCTGATGTGCTAAACAATAGGTGATCATGTTTCAGTTTTCAAAAAATTCATGACATATTACATATTTTACTTGCGTTTTACACTGTCATCTCAATTCTCAAAAAACAGCTATTTTGTTCCTAGTTTTGTGAAGTCCCTCCTTCTGAAATGCTCTGATTGGTCAAGCTGAGTCAGTCTTTAGTGATTGGTCTGCTGTATAGAGTGTGTTGAGATGTCCCACCCATTACCCAATCCATGTTCCAGGGGGCATGGTCAATGTAAATTTTGGGATTCATGATGTCATTAACCCACGAAAAAGTCCCAACGAGTCATTAAATGTAGTCTTTAAAACGTGATTTCTGTTGTAGAAAATGTCTTTTTTTCTGTGAATTTTGCGACTGTGCAGATGTAACAGCTATACTACTCACTAACTAAATTTAAAGAAGTTAAATTCTTTCAGTCCTCCCCTTTAATCAAGCCATTATTTTAACTTTCCAATCAAACAGAATAAAGCAATGTCTGTTTTCTTCTAATAATATACAGTACAATAATGTTTTAACAGTTAATGTTAAAATCGTGATACGAACAATTTAATTTGATTAATGCATTCATTCCAAAGTGTCTTGCTCTTGCTCTTTCAGCACATATAATCTATAATGCCCTTTACCATCACTTATTCTCAAAAAATACAATAATAAAATTGTGTATGAGAATCCATTTAAATAGATCTAAGGCATAAGAATAAGGAATAGTTAATCCCACTTCATATTATGTGATGATAGGGTTACAGGATGTGTTGCGTACATAACATTGTATGTTCATATAGCACTTCTCAAATGTACATTGTTTGTTTGTTTGAATTTATTCATCTTAAAAGCTTCATAATTTGATACATGTTTAAAAAGTTAGCCTAACTTTTTGTATGTTTCATTATACAAGTGACTTTGGTCAATGTAATTGCAATTATTGTTTTTAAATTAGCAATGATTCATTAAGTCAATGGTATTCAATAGCAAACTTATCTGTCTTCCTTTCATTCTTTCTGACCTCCACATCCCTACATTTTCCTACATTCTTTGCCATCTTTTTTCCCATCGCCTCCGATTCCTTATTCCTTCTCTTCAGGATGAAAGAGACGGATTAGGCTTGCTGCCCAGGTGGGGAGGCATTCATCTTTTCCGGCCCAAACGCCAGCTGGAGAGTTGCCCTACTAGCGCCTGAGTATATCAAAGGGGTCCTTTCTGAGGTGCCTAGCGTGGCGAATATGCACGACAGAGAGAGAGCTTCCCTAACTATTGCACACAAGAAGACATCGGTGAGCAAAGAGAGAGTGTAAGTGTTTAAACTGTTTATTTCTTCAGTAGAAAGGTCAGTTTTTAATTTGAATAATTTCTGTCATCATTAGGGGCAAAAACACAACAAATTAGTACCTAATGCATGGTAATGTGAATTATTTGACAAGGGGCCATTATCATTCAAGGGACCAATTGATGAGTCAAACGATTTCAGCAAATGTGCTTCAGAAGCTATTTTACAGCAATTACACCAGGGAACTAAAGGAGATTGGCATTATCTGCCCTTTGCCCGGAGCAATAGAGACTCTATAACAAACTCACTCTGAGTCTCATTAAGAGCCCCCACCTCACCTCTCCTGGCCTTCCAGGGATGCGTCCATCCAGATCTGGCAGATGGGAAAGAACTAGATTCCAAAACCGTGAGTGGATCATCCCTTTGAAAACTGTGCAGCTTTACAGCTTTGATAATCCACACAGTTTGGATCCTGACTCTGGTTGAAGACCTCTTTGGCCCTGTTGGGTGGAAAATATGCCAGGTGTGGCTAAAAAAAACACACTATTGCTGTCCAGCTTCAGGCATGCATTTCCTTATTCAGATAAACATATTTTTTAGGTTTTAGTTTTAACCCTCATGATTAACCCTGTTCCCTTCAGTAACTGAGCTAGGGTGGCCATACGTCCGGCTTTTGGCCGGACAGTCCGGATTTTAAGCCCCCTGTCCGGCGTTCGGCGCAGACTCAAGCCGGACACTCATTTGTCCTCCTTTTCGGAGTTGCGCTGAATCGGCCTTAAAAAACGCGCTCTAAAACCTTTATTGGGACGCAGCAGCATAGCGTCTGACGCCGTAAGATCTCTGGTCAAACAAATGATTGGCTGAAAGAGGTGTCAAATAAATATCTGATAGATCATTGGTTAAAAACGTAAACAAGCCTCCACGAATTGAGGTGGAGTCCACGTACTGGCTACGTCACATCATAAGGTGCCTTGAGCAAGGCACCTTACCCCTGATTGCTCTGCAGTAATGTGCCACTGTAAAAACTACTTGTAAGTCACTTTGGATAAAAAGCGTCTGCCAAATGAATAAATGTAAAATGTAAATAACATTAACATGCCGAAACGTCCGACATCATTTAGTCCGGAATGGACAAAAGACCACAAATTCATATCAAAAAGCAGTAGAGATGCTTTCCATGGATTTCGCACACTATGTCGCTGTTAATTGGACGTTAGTAGTAAAGGGAAAGCCGCCATTGACAGACATACCAGCACTGAAAAACATAAAGGTAACCGACGAGCTGCTGGTACGTCTTCCCTTAGGTCTTAATTTCGAGAGGCAACATCACCTCAGGATGACAAAATCTCCGCTGCAGAGCTTTGTAAAGTCTATCATGCAGTCAAGCACCAGTCATACAGGAGTGTCTTGAATAAATACAAATACTGTGAACAAACACTTTTTTGCCTCTTCTGTTACACATAGGTCTACATCAAGATATGTTGTTGATCAAACTGTCTGGCAATGAATAGAGTAGGCTATTTCAGAATCACTGTATCAGGATACCATAGATATGATAGACAAAATTTTATTATATTTGCGAGTACACCAGATGCAGTTATTCTTGCCTCACTAAATGGCGAAAAGTGGTTCCTTTTTGGTGTTATGGAAATGGTCACCCTAAACTGACCCCAGCTGTAATATTTGGGTCAGATATGACATTGAATGCCATTACATATCGATTACGCAACGGCAACAATGACAAAGTAACGATTTGTGTAGCAAGAAGAACAAGAACTTGCCCTATTCCCTTTCAATTCCAATACGTACCTTTTGGCCTTCTGTGTGCTTTGTTCATTTATTAATAGCAGAATAATTTGTTGGAGTGTACGCCTTAGAGGAAATTGCGAGATGAGAAAAAGAAAGAAAAAGATTGCTGTTTGATGCAGCCATGAGAGGTTCTGGATCTCCATGTGAAAAACATTATTCCCGGCATGATCTGCAAATTCGGATCACAGTTGACATATCTACTGTATTTTTGACTCACTGGAGAATAATGTCAGTGAATTAGTATGTGTTAGTGTGTGTTACGACTGGTGTCGTAAGCTTACAGGCCTTGGGTTACTTGAGCCTGGCTTTCTGAATACAATGGGGCATTCTCCATTGGTCTTCCCTTTTCTTAAACCTTTCAGCACCGGTGCATATTTAGCATTCTTTTGCCAGAATGTAAAAGGAAATTGAATAAAACAAATCTTTTTTACAGAAAACCCTCTAAATGTTAACAATTCTATGTTTTGTTACTCTATAGTATGAAATTAAATACACAGTGATAGTGTATTTGAGAGCTTTCATTGGGTGTGTGACATATCTGTGTTTTGTGAGTATGTGATATGAATACCAAATTGAATATTATTCATGTGATTTTCACAAGAGGAATGGGTGTCATTTGGAAATACAATTTCAGACCTTACTATGCATTTTTTTTATGTAACATATATGCTAAATTGATGCAAGGTTTTAAGCTTTTTAAAGATACAATGGACAGTTTAAACATAACTTACGGCAGACCTCCGTATATGAATGACTGTTGAGTAGTTTTTATTTCATTTAATATAATTAATATATATTCATATAAATTAATAATAACATAAATTAAATCTAAAAAAAGGTATATCATAACCAAGCACAGACCGGAAGTTGAATTCAGGCCAAGGGTATACATCCGAAGAAATTCTCTGTATGTCTAGTTTTGTGCTGCTAAACATGTAGATTTGATGATGCAGTATATTGGACCCACTGGTGGGTCTGTGGGGTGTGGCAAAGTTTAAGAGTTTAGTTGAAGGTTAATTGTCATTTGGCTAAGTGCATATTTCGGCTTTATTTTTGTTCCTTTCCAATTGAATGCGTAGAGAAGCATGCTAACTTTTTGAATACTTCTTAAGAAGCTAGAGCAGATTTGAGTTTGCATATGATATGACTTAAAACAAGGGCAAATTTTGTCAAGATGCAGAAACTGTGATATGCTGGTCTGAGTCTGTTTGTTTTGTTTATTTATTTGCGTTCTTGTTTGTTTTCCCTTCCATTCTAGAATGAGAGATAAAAGAGATTTCTCTTCTGTTCTTATCATCTGCCATCCTGAAATTGACCTTCTGGTCCAATTGGGAAATATATTGGCTCGCCGGAGGGTGCGGGCCTTAATGCAGGCCCAGTGTAAGAGCTGTCAGCCGGCCTGATTACCTTCATATACACACGCACCTGCTGCCATCACACACAGGCTCTCCTCCATCTCTTTCACTGGAGGTCTGCAAGCAAAAAGTGCCCTGATTAGAATCGTTCATACACATTCACTCTTACACCACTGTGCATGAGACAGATATCTAGAAGATTTCTCTATTAAAAGGAAAAATCGAGGTCTCGCACAAATGCAGTGACTCATGTGCATCTCATACACCCTCACTTGTGCGTAGTCTAAATATAAACTTGTTGATTAGAGTCATGCAATTGATTATCCAACACACTTTCAACAAGAAGAAATATCTCTCTCTCACACACAAACATACAGTATCTCTCTCTCAGACAAACCCGCTGTCTCTCGAGCAGAGACTGTCTGCCCCACTTTCAAATGGGCAATTTTTCATCGGCCCCCAGAATATTCCTCTATTCTTACCACCGGAAAGCTAATGCGCATCATCTATCTAAGAGCAGCCAGCAGGAGCTAGAGAATCCATGCTTATATATGGTCTCATTAGCCAAGCAACTGATACCGTAGCAAACTAAATATGGCTTTAGGTGTGATCTCAAAGCGGCAGACCTTGAGTTCGGTTACTCTAACAAAACATTGTGGAGCCTGAACAATTGTATCCTCAGTATTTTTACAGACACTCCTTAACGTAGACTGTGACAAAGATATTTGTGTCTTTGTGTGCGGATGTTTGTGTTTGTGAATTTGATACTTTTGAATGAAGTGTTGCATGTTTGCAATGGAAAGAAACTCAGAGATGGTACATTTAACTTGATTTGTCATGTATTTTGGGTTGTTAGCGGAACTGTGTTGACAGACTGTATGGGAACATATTTCTGTTTGCCAATGCAGAACAGGTGCTTTCAAAACAGGTGTGTAATTCAAATATATTTGCTTTCAAAGGCACTTCACCACTTTTGGTACCTTTCGAAGGAACACGACAAGGATTTGCAGCTTGCAGTCACTTTTATTTGCGAGTATATTTTCAGTACAGTTTGCCATAACACTCGATTGCACATCTGGCAAATACACGTAATTTACATATGTATGCGGGACGTAAAAGATAAGACACTGTGTGGGTGTGTACAGGTTTAGCAATATGTGTGAAATGTCTTTAGAAATGTCATAATAGGTGTTTAAATAAACAAATACTTTTTTATAGTATTTACTATAGTAAACTTTAGTAAAAGTCCCACATGCTTACTAATGTTGTAAACCTTGTCATAGTAAGTATACTCAATAATAAAATGGTCAGTTCTGGTGCTTGATTGTAATTGGTTGAGCCGATTTCTAAGCCGTTATAAAATGCATTGTTACCCACAGCTTCTTGGGGCTTATTGCTGTAGTGTAGTACACTGTTTTTACGTGGGAAACACGCAAGGCTGTTTAGCAATATTCGTGAAATTTCTTTAGAAATGTCCTCACAAATATAGGTCTATGTGTCAAAAACGAATACTCTACTATACTTTAGTATTTACTAAAAGTAAACTGTTGTAAAATTGACTATACTTTTAGTGTTTTTAAGGGAACACGCCAGCACATTTAAGGTGCTCTTCAAGGTTTTTTATGTAAAAAATGTTCATGTAAAAATGTCAGAGGGTTTGTGTGTGGGTTGGATTCAGAGGATAACAAATTGTGTGAGCCTGGTATGAAAACAATGTGCTAGGTATAAAGGGCTGTTGCTGATGGGGCGAGAGGTGTTACCGATTCTCTGGTCCTCGGAAGCCCACAACAATCTCTACCGAGTGTGTAAATAAATTAATAAATGCATTTCTGAGAGGTCACTGGAGAATGCTGATGCATCTGATCTATCCACAGTGTAGCCGAGAGGCTTTTTGAAAAGAAACTGGAGAACTGAAGTTTTAAAAGCCTATAAATCTGACTATTCTATAGCTTTAAACGCAGACTCCGTTCTACCCAAATGACCAAAGATTTGTGCCCTGTCACACGAAAGAAACGTCACACAGTAAAACTGATAGAACTGCATTCAATCTCATTAAATTAAAGATTCAGACGGAAGTCTGGAGGTTGAAACGCAGGTTATTTCTGTCATTATGGAGAAATGAAATGCTAATTTGCAACTTGACTTATGCCCTGATGCTCTATTTCTATTCATGAATAGTCTCATTTAAATATTAAGGTAGAATGTACAGTACACTAATTTACAGTATTGCGATTTCTATGGTTTTGAATGTATGGAAGGGTAAAGTGCCCCCTGCAACATTAACTGATATAAACATGGGATTTTCCTATTCATGAATCATACGAATTATACAGTGTCTGCATTATAGAAGCTAATGCACTATATTTTGCATTGGAAATTAAAGGGCGACGTTCATGTCTAATTTCAGCATACATCTCTGGCTAATCGTTCCACATTATATAATCACGTAAATAGACACATTTTTAAAGTTGGGTGGACATGTCCTTTAAATTGGAACCCTTAGAGAGAGGACACACGCCCACAGAGCTCTCGCTGCTGGAGCCCAATTACATCTCCCCAGCACATTAGACAGCATTAGCGTGCATTAGCAGGGGAGCTAAGCCTCCGGTTCATCTCCCAGAGTCTCGACCTCCTACCTACCAGAACAGCGATTAGCATGCAAGCTAATGTGCACTAATATGTCAAGCTCCCCTATAGTGGTGCTGTCTTGTTCGTGTTCTGTGCAAAATTAAGACCCTCACTGAGCCTGTCAGACTGATATGAAGTCTTGAAAAAAAGTCACTTCTTCAAGATTAGCAGCTAAAAGCCAATCAGCGCTACTAATGAGGTGTTAAGACAGTGGTTGAGATGAAGATGAAAATTTAATGCGAGCTCTACCTGTATAGGGAGATACGATAACATATGGCTTTATGTCACATTAGGGGTGCAAATGAAACAAGGAAATACACTTTTTATACCTTTTTATTTTCTTTAATATGCAGGATCACTTAAGTTTAGTTTTAGTTAAAACATATTAGGGACAGCACATTGCTTTGTATATATCTTTTTAATTGGACAGCCTCAAAATATGCACAATGTTTGTGTATGTTTGTTGTGTTGTTTGGTAAACGTCAGAAATTCACTGTACTTGCAAATTAAGCAGTTATTTATGTGTACAGTTGGGCAACACTTGCAGTTTGTCTACACGTATCACTGTTTGTTATACAAATATATAAGTATTTTTATATTACAGAAACCGAAAATGAAATTGATTTAAGGGTATCATTTATAAAAACATGTGGACATAACACTCCCAGATATTGTTAGGCTCTGTTGAGTACAGATCTTTCACATCCTTCAGGTTCCATCACACGGCTCATTGATTTTATATGGAACAGAAAGCTATAGCGCTTGAAAAAAATAAGTCAATATTCACAGAGATGTTTTATGCACATGTTCAGAACAACGGTGGTACTCATTTACTTCTATTGAACACAAAACCAATGCAAGTCAATGTGGCAAGTCAATGTGTATCACCGTTGGTTGGTCATAAATGCTCTTTGTGTTCTGCAAAAAGAACAAAGTCATACAAGTTTGAAATGACAAGAGGTTGAGTAAATGAGTAAATTTGAGGGTAAACTATCACTTTAAATATAAAAGCCATACATCTGATATTCTGTTTTATTATGTCTGTGTGGCATTTTACTTTAGTTTTGTTGTTTTTTTTTTTATTTGGGCCGGTTCCCGCCTCCTTCCTTCCTTCCTTTTGAGCAATGTTACAGTTATGTGGTAAAATAGATTGAATCTGGAAAAATGAAAAATGGTTAGTTAACATACATGCATTTTCAATGTCAGACTGAAACCATGTATTTTCAAAACTGCCACTTTACAATATTTAAAACAATTTATTGTGGAAGATGACTGTCATGATTCTGCAGCATCATGTCATGTTTCCCTTGGTTTAGTGGCAGGATCATGACAGAACCTCATGTTAAATGTGGAGAGAGACAATTATTGTTCTTATGGCCTTTCATACTCTCTCTCCAGTCTCGTCTTTGTTCCCATCCTCTCGGTACCCTCATTATTTATTAATGCCCTTCACCTGTTCCCCTCTTGATTTGGTCCCTTATTTAATTCCCTTGTGTCTTCTGGCTTGTGCTGGTTCATTGTGATTTGGTTGGTGAGTTCATGTCTTGTCAGTTTAGTTATTTGTAGTTCGGGCAAGAGTTTAAGTGTAGTTAGTTTTAGTCCTGTCTTGTCATGTTATTATATTGTCATGTTTTGTTATGTTACCCCCACGTGGGTCTTTGTTTTATTATTTATTAAATTATATGTTAACCCCTTACCCGCTGGGTCCTCTGTCCTTCTCTCACCACCCGAGTTCATGACAATGACAAGATATTTTTAATACTGTTTCTATTGGTTAAATATTTGCAGACCCCACAGACAAGTATGATCAACAGTAATGATTTAGGAAAAAAAATTCATGGAAAACTGAGATAAAAGGTTTCCGTCTGACAGCAACTATATCAATGTTATGACAGATTTAAGGTAAAGGCTGTGTTTTGTGCGTGTCATAAGAGGGATATGATGACACAGTTTGATTAGGTGCATATGGAGGAGATGGGCTGCTGCTGCCACCGCCCTCCTGCTCAAGTCCTCTTTGATCACACTGTGTTTTGAGTGACATGCAACTGCTGGGCTCGCAAACAAAGTGTCAGTAACATGAAATTGATTGAAGGTTTAATTAACAGCCTCTTTTTAATTGTGCTTCAAAGAGGAGGCATTTACACCATATCATGCTTGTAGAAGATGTGAAAACTGTTTCCTGACAGTGAGAATGGCCAACAGTGAAAAAATTGAGTATCTGCTGTATATCATCACATAAAACCGCCTGAGTGCTTTGTTCTACAGAGTTGTAGATTATGAAGAGGATACAGGCAAACTATACAAAAGAGGCAACATGATATTGCATAGTGGTATGTAAGGGCTTTGTATTTAATGCATTAGTTTAATTTTATTTAAATAAAAATAAAAATCATTCTTCTGTGAATACTTGCTCCCCGAACTCTTTGTAAGTCACTTTGGATAAAAGCGTCTGCTAAATGACTCTGTAAATAAATGATACTGAACTGTGCAAATTCTGGCATTCTGATATTTTCTCACCTTCAGAGCAATTCAAGGTTAAAGTAGCACCTTGGTGTTTTTCCTTCATGTTCCAGAGTCAGCGCAGCCCCAGTTTCTGCTCCTCAGGAACAGGCAGCACAAACACTTTCAAAGCTGGACGGAGTTCAACAGAATAGAACATCTCAAGGTGCAGAACTACTTTGACACGACACTTAAAAAAAATGTGTGTAGCATGTGACTCTGAAAATGTTCATGAATCAGGATTAAAGTATTTAAACAATATTGCATACACTTGCAGTTTGCAGATTTATGAAGGTTGTTTGTGAAGTATGCAGGAGTAGAGGATATGAGGCCATAGAGAGCCTCATATGTCATTTTAAGTTTCGAAAGAGTCTATGCAGGTTCTTTGAGGCTGTATTATGTTCAGTGGTTTTGAAATGCAATTAAATGTATGTTGACCTTACAAAAAAATGGTAATGCCTCTACAATATAGAGATTATCATTCTTTAATAAGTTGTATATTATATGAGTGCGTGCATGCGTGTTACACAAAGCGTATATATACCAGCTATATATCACAGCATATATACATACAGCCGTGGAAAAAATGGACCGTTCCAAATTTTCAGTATTTCTAGATGTATTGTGGACATTCCAGTCCATTCAAACCCCAGGAGTGACATGAAGTCATCCAAAAGCAATGTCAAAGACTGACAGCATGACAAGACGCATGAAAACTGTGACATTTTTTTTGCTTGTCCTATGTGTACAAAGTGAATATAAGATGCATCTACTCCAAGCTTTTCCTCTTTCTAACTGAATACCATCCAGCAATAGGTTGCATGTATGGTGTTAATAGTTGCTAATATTAGTTTGCTGTGTTTCATAAAGCACATCTTTCATAAATGTCAGCCGCTGTCCTCCTCCCTTTGATCTTTCCACGGTGATGAGCCAGCAGGGTTTGACATGGCATTCTCAGTTGAATGCGGAGGCACAGGTCACTTCCTCTTTTAATTTGTTAGTGCTGGAATTGTTTTGAACGCTTCAAGATTGGACTGCCAAACTAGATTTGGGGCTAAACGCAGTCTACAGCTCTGACTTGGTATTTGGCTATGAGCCTATTAGCATGTAAATGCAACATCTTACAGTAGAGATGAAAAAGACACTGTGAGGCAAAGGCTCGTGCTACAGGAAGTACACTTTGGTTTCTTCAGCTGGACCCTGACAACACAATTCATTGGCGATTCACTGACATACCCTATAGGATATTCTGTTGACAATGTGAGCATATCAAATCTTCACAAAAGTTTGGTTTTCATTTACATATGTCTTGAATTGAGCTAAACGGTAAAATGAATCTGTTGGTTTTTTCCTTATTGCTACCAGTGACCTTTGAAATGAAATTTCCTTTCATGACTATTTTGACTATTAGCTGTTGATGGAATATTTATACTTTCAATACTCATCTTTTCATACGATAAAATAACATGTCTTCAGGAAATAGTACAGGCGTAGGGAAGGTCACGGATTCGAAGGCACACCGTCTGTTTAATCGAGTTGCAAGGTTCCAGCTTACACATCACTTCAGGTCATTTTAAGTGGTGAGTAGTGATGTCCAAGTGGTTGAGTTGTTTACTATGTAATTGCAAATTAGTTTGAATGGGTCAAACTAATGCAAGACCAGTTGATAGGCAGTATCACACTGAAAGTAATGGAGGCCTGAGGATTATGGGCGACGGTTCACAAGAATTGCTGGTTTGAGGTTAAAGCTGTTTTTTTCTCATGTTCTCACCCACTGATTCTCCATCTTTGTTTGTGTGGTTGTCATGGGTGGACTTCAGAGGCATTTTTATCTCCATGTCATTTATGCCCCTTTCATTGACATCCCTAGTGTTTTCCACAGCACACCTCCAGGGCCTTTGTGAAATGTGTCTGTCTGATCGATAGCTCTCTTCGTTCCTTTGCAGCATTGGTAAAATTCAGACAGGTTTAAGAAGAAAAACAGTATTGAAAAGTCACTTAAAGGTAATTTGAAACAGATTTATCCAGAGATCACTTAGTTTGACAAATAAGTTTGAATTTTGAAGGTGTGAATAGTGTAAAAAATTCTATTCACCTCAGATTTGTGAGATGTAATATAATGTGACATGTTTTATATCACTGCTGTCCTTCTGAAACCTTGTATCTCCAAATTTTGTGATTTAATTTGTTTTGCCAAAAATCATTATCATTACTCAGCCTCTATGTTTGTCGCAAGGTTTGGAAATATCTTATCAACACCGAATTTGGACATACAAGGTTTTGGAAGGCGATATTAAATATTGCATTATATTTCAACTTTACACTGTAGTGTCCATTGGACTATTTAAGAACAGCTGTGTGTAAGTCTGTGTTATGACGGCACAGTTGTAATTATGATTAATTGTCTTTTGAACAACATTTGTCAGAATTGTTTCTTTGCTTCATTTACCAGGGAGTTGATGCTGCTTAAGGCTTCTCACAGTTCATGACATTACATTCATATAATTGTCTGTGATGTCCGTTTAAAGTTAGGCTCCATTGAAAGTCATCATTCTGTTTCTTTGTTGATGAATGATAATTAATTATTGCGCTCGCTTAGGATCTTGATCTCTAACATAAGACACCCATGAGACATCTTCCTGCGGTTTTCTGTTTTCCTCTTAAATGAATTCCAGATCCCTTGATGTCTGCAATTAAGGTTTATACCAGTCACAGCCACATGATCCTTCTTTTATCTTTGTCATCCTGCCACAATATGCACTGGATTTACTTTGACAAAGTTTCCCCATAGGTTTTAGATTTAATTTATTACCTTGATCACAGAAAGCCATCACCAATATATGGTTTTCCAATGGGGCTTTGTAAATTACTCCTGGCACTCAACAGTAATGACTAGAATGCTTGCAGAAAACTCATTTGTTTCTAAGAGGAGCACATTTCAGTGGAATCACATCATTTATACTTGAAGTTGACAAAAGACATCCATACATCAAATTAAGCTTGACTATGTGCCAAGGGATTGGCTGGTTAGCATGGTATAGTTAGATTCTGCTTGTAAATTCTGTAAAGACGCAGACTGGTTCCCATTGGTTTTGTGTCTATCCAATAGAAGTAAATTGGAACAGCTGATATGTGGTTACCAATGTTCTTCAAAATATCTTTTGTTTTTTGCAAAATAAAAGTCATACAGATTAAAAAAATGACAAGAGGGTGAGTAAATGATGGTATAATGTTTATATTTTCGTGAACTATCACTTTAATTCCTGCTCACAACAAGCCTTGCATTTTCAAAAGACACGTACATTTTTTGCAATCTGCATATGAATTACGTATCATTTAAAATAATAAAATGATAACTTAAATTGTTTTGCTCGGGTCATTAGTTGGAACAGCAAAGATGGCAGTGTTGAAGTTCCTGTTGCTCAAAAGTTAAAGCATTGCGTAAGCAGTGCAAATTGAAATTGAGATTTATATACAAAGCTGAATAAATATTTTAAATCTGGAATCTGAGGGTGAAAAAATCTAAATATTGCGAAAATCACCTTTAAAGTTGTCTGTCAGACAGCAGTAGCAGGCAAGAAAGTGGTTCGTTTTGATGCTCGCTGCTGTAATGACATTGTGGCGAGTACGTGAACCTGAAAGCAGAATTTCTAAGCTTTACAGATGTAAAAGCTGAGTGGGAAATTCCCAAAGAGTGCAGTGGCCAGTGGTAGTTTGTAGGCAAGTTTCCGGCAATTTTTTTCCGGATTTTGCTGCATCCACTCATAGAAATAAAGTTTTGATATGTTTATTGCAGGAAATTTACTAAATATCTTCATGGAACATAATCTTTCCTCAATACTCTAATGATTTTTGGCATAAAAGGAAAATCTATCATTTTAACCCATACAGAACAATGTATCTTTGACTACTGCCACAAATATACCCGTGCTACTAATGACTGGTTTTGTGGTCCAGGCTCACATATAGATATAATTCACTGTAAGTTTTGGATAAAGCAGAAATGTAAATGTAAACATCCTGTGGAGCCTGCAACAGCCCAGCAGCTGACATTGAGATGAAATGGTATGCTAACAGATCGCTTTCCACAGGTATTTTAAAACTACTTGTTCAAGACATCAAACTGGCAGTTTGAAATCTGAAGATCAACATGAGTCACTGTTAAAAATGAGTCTAAGAAAAAAATGAACTTTTAAGTTGCTTAGATTTCAGCTGTTTAGAGATGCACAGTGATAGCAAATTAGATCTTTTACACTATTCGCTTGTGTATGGAACAACAGGTCAACAATTCTGCGGTAACATCCCTTGTTCTCTGTGATGAGAGTACCCCAACTTCCAGTGACCTCTCTGTACTTGGACAGCGTTCGACATAACCTGCTGTTTCGCAGAGGAGTGCTAATTAAATTTGGAATCCAATTACAGCAATGGTAATGAAATTTCCAAATGGGGAAACTCTTAATCTGTTCACTGAGGTGTTTAATTACTAGTGAGTGTGCAATTTAGAGATAGACTGCACTGCTGCATTTCAAGACGGGCGATGTAGAGGAACATGAAGAAACTTGCCTGCATGGGTCTGTGTCCAACATTTGATTGAATCCACACAAAGAGCTTTAGTGGACCTTTTCACACCAGGGGTTTGGTATTGGAAACAAAGCTAATTTGAATTCCTGCAAAATATCAAAAAATGTAAGAGCTTGGTAATAAAGAAAGATGAAAGGAGAAGGTAGTCTCCGTGGGCACCTGCGGGGGCAACGAGCATCTGTTTGTTTGAGCGGCACAAGTGGCAGTCTTGGCATGCCGGATGCCCTGAGAGATTTGAAAAATACA
Organism: Barbatula barbatula; assembly: GCF_947034865.1. NCBI lineage: Eukaryota > Metazoa > Chordata > Actinopteri > Cypriniformes > Nemacheilidae > Barbatula > Barbatula barbatula. The sequence continues at coordinate 12,040,397 of NC_136772.1, forward strand.
CAATTAACAATTTAGTTGTGCTTTACATAAAATGTGTAAGCGGTTAAGGTTTTCTTTAGCGTGTAAGGTGGCCTGGGTTCAAATCATGATCTTTATATTTCTTTTTAATAAACCTAAAGAGAAAATTGGTTTTGAAAGACAGTCATCTAAAACTCTGACACTTTGACAGTAACTACTTTTAGAAAAAGTCAGAAATTTTAAGGGACATGACACAATTTAAGTGGAAAGTGTGACTGACTAGGTCAGACTGCCTCAGTGTTTTAGACAAAGACCCTTTTACCTGAAAAAATAATAAAAATGGCATTGAAACAATTATCTTCGGGTGTTCTTTTTTTTATCCATGCCTAAATGTGTTTTCCTTTCTTTGACTTTACGAAAAACCTTTTTAAAGCAAATAGATACAGTATATGAAAATCAAGTCCCCTGGTTTTCGTTGCTCTTTCTGGTGATAAATTGTTGCGGAACAGCCCTGTTAAACTCACTTGAGTGGTCTTCATATTGCTGGGTTGATTGTGGTTGGCATTCTTTGATAGTTTTTGTGAAATGCTTGTCGTTTATTGCACAATCCACAATACCTATTTGGAGTATGACATTCTAACTGCTGTTTTTACACTAGGCCTTTAATAATAGATCTGAACTGACTGAAGTCAAATAGCTTTGCGTTTGTTCACATAAAGCTATTGAAATTGCTATGAGATATGTACTGGTTTAGGCATATGAAATCAAGAAACACTGTTTAGCCCTGATACCAATACACAGAGCAGACGCTAGCTTTATTAAAACAAATAGCATCTTTTTAGGTAATTTCTAATGCTAATGTAGTTAATGTTTTAGATCGAGTTGGAGGATCAAGGTAAATATATGAGTTTGAAATGTTAAATTTTGTACAGTAGATTGTTTGGGTGACACTGAAAGAGAGTTTTTCTGCACATTGTTAAACAATATTTATAAGTCAATGACATTAGTTTCTTTTTGTCCCTTTTAATGTTGTTTTTACAACAATAATAAACTTTCATAAAAAGTAGCTCCATATAAAACTGTATGAACTGCATTGTATTAACTGAATTAAATTATTAATTCATTAAAGATTATTAAACAAAAATTAAATGTTTTAAAATCAGTCAGAGAAAAGTCCCTAATGTAACTCAAACCCCTGTGTTCACTCTTGCAGTTTCTTTAATGTCCACGGGGGGCAGAAAAGGTTGAAGAAACCCACAAGGCTGTGCAGGGTTGGACGGGTAAGGCCTGTGGAACAGAAAGGTTGGGCAGATAAGGCTCTTATGTGTCCCCATGGTGAATCAATATTTTTCATCGTAGCAGCTTAGCCAGAAAAGGGAGGAGGAGGAGTTGGATTTCACAGGAAGAAAGCATGACATTTCTTTAGGCTGCTCGCTCAGCCTAAAAAAAAGTATCAGAAAGCATGTTGCTCAGCTTTCCAAATGAACACTGTGAGGTGGGGTTTTTCCCCCCACTGTGGATATGTTATGCTTGCTGTAGGTTATAGCCTTCTCATTGTATAGCAAATAAAGTCTAGTATTCAACACTGAAGAATTCAGAGTGCATTATAAATAAACAATAGACTTCTATAAACAAACCCTTATTATTATTATTATGAAACAACTAAAGAATCTAAACAGGGAAAGAATTGGAACAAAATATGAACTAAACATAAATGAAAGTCCTACTATGTACATATCTTATCTGATTTGTTTATCCAATTCACTGATTTGACTTTGTATGCAGTTCTTATGTAAGAATACATTTTTAAAAGAAACTATCTAAAGAATCCAGAATTCTCCCTGAGATCAAAGTCTAAAATCTTTTTTTCTGTGGCACTGGACCACCCACTTTTTAATGGCATAAAGCAAGACCTCCCAAGAACTCCATTGCTCATCAGGATTACTTAGATCGTCAACCCCATACTTGGGGATCTTTCTAATTGTATTTTTGAATCAAAATATTTTGAGTGTGAAATTTAATAGTCACAATACCATATATTGTTATTTTCAAGCTGCGTTTTGTAACATTAACAATTAATTTTAAGGTTCAGAACTGGAGAGTCACCTTTGTTTTAAATACGTCTGCCACATGAAGAATCTCTTATTGCGACAATTGTGTCAGTTCATTCTAACAATTATTGTAGCTTTTCTAAACTTTTTAAAATATGTATATAAGATTTGTTTCTCTGTATTAGTTATGGATAGCTTTTATTACAAATTAATTATCATACGTATTCAAGTTTTCAAAATGCAAATGTAAGACTTTTTGTTTTCTTTAGACAGAGCAGCCTGTTTGTTTTGATAGATATCCTCCACATGGTAAATGTAAATATAAATATCAACGATACTTACACATTTTCTTTATAAATGCTTGAACATATCTCATTGACACGCATGTTTGCGCTTTGTCATCTCCCATCGTCTGTTAGGTAGGCACCTTTTATGTCTTTCTGTGCACAGCAGGCCTTCAGGGCTTCTGGCCGATCGCTGGAAGTGGCAGCCAGCCAGAGGAGCTGTTATTTTTTACTGCTGTCGATAAGACTCTGAAGTGGCAATAGCCCACGCCGAAAGCTGATTGGTAAGACTCACCTCTGACTACAGTAAGTTATGGTTTCTAAATTAAAAAGCTCACGTTGAACTTCATATTGTCGTGAACGTGGATGAGGGGAACGTGGTGGAAGAACCCAAGTGCAGGCAGACACAGGGATGGAGGGATTAACAAAGACTTTAATATAAAACACGGCAAAACAAACATCCACGATGGGAAAACACTAACTAAACTTAATACCAAAACTGAAAACAAATACTTCCCACAAGGGGGGCAAAAATAAACAACCAGGAAAAACCAAGGAACTAGGAAACATACAAACAATCCAACAGGAACCAGGGAACTAGGAAACAGGTACACAGGCAAGACAAGACTTAGGTACAGGTATAGCATACAGGTACAACGAACGAGCACAAGACAATAGACAAGAGGGCATTTTATAGGGAGACTAACAAAGGAGATAACAATGGGCAGGTGTGGGTACTGAAACACTCAGGGAAGGTTAACGAGACACGAGAAAGCACATGGCAAGTCAGAATCAAAACAAAGCCATGTCTTTCTCACACAAAACCTAAGGCTATGCCATGACTCCGCTGCAAGACCAAGAATACACATGACATGATGGCGGAATCATGACACATATTTTGAGTGAGTAAAGTGAGTAGAGGATGTGGGGTCAAACTCATTGATAATTGGATGCAATTCATTTTAGACTTTTCTGATAAGTCCTGTAGTTCAGTGGTAAGAGCATTGCGTTAAGGTTGTGGGTTCGATCCCAGGGGATTGCAGATACCTATGTATAAATGTATAGGATAATGCAATGAAAAAGTCTGTAAGTAATACCAGAGCAACTAAAAATACCATAGTTTCATTATACTATAGCTATTGTTTATGTTTATAGTTAAATAACGGTAATACAAATGCTAATAAATCCAACAAACACATGGCTTCTACACTTTACTATTTACAAGAACCTTACTACTTAGGCCTACTGGTAAATTGCTGTTAAAATTGGTAAAGGGAATATATTTTTTTTAATTCTACATAAATACATATAGGCCTAGGGGGCAAAAGACGATAATTAGGCTAAATGATCATACAGGATTATATCTGAACTAAACATATATGTACTAAACACATAAAGCTCTTAAAGGAGCTTTATGGAATAACAATTACTCTGGAAAGTCAATGGGTGAAAATTTTGAAGTAAATTCTCCTTTAATAAAACTGTTGAGCTACTCAGTGTATTCAGTAGGTTATATATTAAGGTATACGACAATAAAACAATGCAAATCTGAGTACTTCTAAAAGCACCTACTTCTGTACTTTTACTTAAAGAATAATCTGTCTTTACAACTTTTACTTGAAGTGGAGTAATATTGGACCAGTAGTATCTGTACTTTCACTCAAGTAAGGAAGTTGTGTACTTCGTCCACCTCTGATTGTATGTTTAGTATATGCAAGGTGGATAACAAGTTTCGCCACAAATGAGAAGCTGCACATCTGTACTGAAAGCTGTGCGATATTCAGCAACAGTGAACAGCAACATCTGGGCAGCCCTGTTTTATGAGGGAATGTGATAATAGCTCTTCAACTTGTGTACAGGAGTTCAACTGTGAAAGCAAATCAATTGATTTATAAATGTCTAAATAACTATATAATTCTCTTAAATTGCATATAGATTATGGATTGCATGCCTGCGGCAGAAATAAGTGATTTACCATGTTCCTTAACAATGCATGTATTGCTAATGGGAAATCATTCGTAATATGATACTTAAGACAAGTTTGTTATAAAACTATTAATTTAAGACGTTATAGAGTTATTCAGAACCATAAATTCTTAAATGATGTCATGCAATACAGATCAATTTCCATAATTTATTCATATGAGGCTACAAAGTCCACCAACAGCTTGCAGATAAACAGAGGAGCTCCACAGCAGGACTATCTAAGCACCAATGGAACGTTAAGCAGCGTTTTAAAACGCCCGGATCATTAAGGGGTCCCATGCTGCTTGAGGATTCAAACACCACACACTCCCTCAAGAGATGTGACCTTCTCACTGGTCCCCAGGCAGCCTTCCTCATTACCCTGCTCACCATACTCTTCCAGTGCAATGTGGAGCGAGACTTACATATAATGAAACCCTGAGATTCCAGTTGCCATGTCAACTCTCCCAGTATGTGCCACAGGGGATTTTCCAGTCTTGGTGAGATGTGACGTGCTAGATGCAATGTAAATGATTCCCAAACTGCGAGGAATGGGGACAGTTGCTAATAATGCAGGAACAGTGGCGTATGGTTTCTGGGCATAGTTCACCCAAATATGAAAATTCTGTCATCATTTACTCAGCCTCAAGTTGTTTCAAACCTGTATATTCAAAGAATGTTTGTAACCGAACAGTTCTGGGGCACCATTGACTTCCATAGTGGGAAACAAAACTACTATGGTAGTCGATGACCTGCTTCCACCAAAATATTAGCCAGGTAAGCCACGTCTGCTCTCAAACAGGTAATTTCTAACCAAGTGATAACTATGTATTTTTTGAGAAAACTATTTAATTTCAGTGAATCGACAGCACTAGAGCTGAGCATTGGTGTACCTCTATGATCATGCCCCGAGTAAGTTTCATATTTGTGGATGTAGTTTGAAACAAATAGCCTAAAGTCTCCTTTTTGCATCTTGAAGTGACCGAGTGAAAAATGCCATTGTTCCCTATGTGAGCCTGATGTAACAGAGTCGGTTGAGAAATAAGTCATCGCTCCGTGTGCATATACCCTATTAATAGTTAATATGTTTAAGTAAAACCAACACCGTAGAGTATATGTTTCTTTGAAAATATTGAGGAGTTAATTAATCTTGAACATTTTCTCAATAACTAAAAACAGCTTTGGGCGCCTTGCCAAGATGTGATTCAGTTTCATATGGCTCTGCAGTTTAATCATGTTTGGCACACGTATCTTTATTCCTACCGATAAAATATAATAAATTGATCAAATGTTGTCCACTCATTCCAAACTGATCTCTACTTGTTTACTGTAAATCTGGCATCGGTTTGCATATATCAAAACTCGTAAAAGTCAGTTAAAAGTCAAACCTTTTCACATCTATCACAAAGTCATGCAATGATTAATTTATGTTCCAACGTCTTAATTACAAGGTCAGATCCATCATGTGATACTAAACAGTGAGAAAACTACTGAAATCCTATGGCAAGGGTGTGTTGTTTATCTGTCAGGAGTGTCTGGCGGTGATAGCCCAGAGCCAGCTGCTCTCTAGAGAAGCTCTGAACCGTGGCAATAACACTGAGCTGGTATGAAGCCAGACGTCAGGAGAAATGTGGGAATGATAAGGTTGAAGAAAAATGAACGCTCGAGAGTAAATTGTAATGTTTCTTCAGGACATGCCCAGAGGTGCTCATTTTCACAGGTTTCAGGTGTTTTTCTGAATGCTTTTTACACAAAGTAGTATGTACAATTACTTATGAATAAGATATGAACGTACAGTATATTAAAACATTATGTTAAGTCTTCAGTTTATTCTTTTGAGAGGCTGTCATCAGTCAGTATAATGTAGTGAATTGTGTGATACAATATTTTTTTTCTCTCGTGGCATCTGACTGAGTCAGTCAGACTTTTAAAAAACACAGCCAAGAGTCTTTATATTGTTAAGAGACCTTCAGTTTGTAAAAAGCCATAAAATGTAGTTACTTTTATTATTATTATTATAAAGTGACCATGGCTTAAACAAGCAACATTTAAAAACTGGGAAAAAGTGATTATATTCATTTTGTTAGCTGATGTTAATGTGATGCATGACTCATGTGTCAGCATCTTGTTATCATTTTGCGTTCCTCTCAAACAGCCTTCAAAAGTAAATCATGCGTGTTCCTAAATAACTCAGCGTATTAATCTTCTTAAAGGCTAGTGATCGAGAAAGCTCTGTTTTGAATGCTCCAAGTGTAGCTTTTGTTTAAATGAATAGTTTGCTTTAAATTCTGTCATTATTTATGCACCTTCATATCATTCCAAACCCATATGACTTTCACAGAGAAATGTTTTTACAGCATCAAGTGGATGGAGGGGGTTATTCCTGTCAAGCTTCAAAAAGAACAAAACACACCTTAGTATACCAGAAAAGTAGATACTGTAAACTAGATGTGTGCCTCACACAAATCTTTGAAATGTAAGTCATTGTTCACTCACAATCTGAAGCTCAATAGTCTTTGTCACTGTGGTTTTACGTATTTTTGCGTATTTATCTTATATACCACAGAACATAAATCATGGATTTGGAACGACATGAATGTTTTTGGGTGAACAAACAGTCAGCTTTTAGCTTTTGGCGTGACTTTTTATCGTGAAAACATTTTTGGATCATGACTTATCACTTATGGAACAGAAGCCAGGTGGGTCTAAGAATGTACCCTTCACAAGCCAGGATGATCCCGGGCTGATGTGTGGTACAGACTTAATACACTAAATAATCATGCACAATGTCATGTAACTTATTCAATCATTTATAGTTTCGGATGTTTCTCAGACTTAAATGTTTAAATCAGTTTTCCTTATTCTTAAACTCTAAAGTGTGTTTACAGAGAAGCCACATTACACACATTTTACATACGTTTTTTTACACTACCGCCGAATACTTTCTGTTTTCAATTTTGATCATTAGATCTATAGTTTCTTGGTTTATATGAAATGGGTATTGAAAAATGTCTGAAATAATTTGCTAAAAAACACGCTTGAACTCTCTTTCTTAAAAATAAATGTTAAAATACATTTATTTTTGATGTGGAGTAAGTTGATGCCCCTGTTTTCTGCCAAATCTTGCTTTGTCTTCTTCTACCTGACACATAACTCCACTTTGTTTACTTCTCTAACATGCTGTTGATCAAGTGCTTGCGGGCGGAATCCAATTGCTGTATCCGTGTGCGCCTTTTCCGAGACGATGTTAAAAGCTTTCCTCCATTGCACAGTTTGCGACCCGTATCCATTAGTGTCGATGCATATTTATGTAGGCAGCCGTGTACACCCGCGAGCGTCTGTTCCTAACTCCGTTGCTCTCTGTTCTCTCGTCTCATGCAGTAGTCTTTTGTTTAGAGCACAGGGATCATTTCACGGCGCTGCAATTACCAGTTTCGCATCGATTTCTGCTGCCATCGTGCCCAGAACAGCGCTCAATTACTGGGAAGACTTTCTCGACATGGCGCTTCGCCCACACGTTTGCAAACCGGAGTCCTGTTAAAGTAGACTAGACTACCGGGTAGGCTACACTATACAGTCCGTAGATATGCTGGACCACTGTTTCTGTCCTAACACTCCTGCATCCCTGTCGACCAATCAGAGCCGCGATAGCACTCCGCCCCTCCCGTTTCTCTCAGACACGTGATCCGGAGCGGTCTGGAAACCTGCCGCTCGCCTCCAGCGCGTTATTGTGGTAAACAGGTACGGAGGAATGGAACTCCGCGAGTCTCTGACGAACTCACAGCGCTTCGCGAGCGCACGGATCGGGGACAGTCAGTCTATCTGACCTCACGTTGCTTCCTCAGTGGATGTTACAACTTCGGCTCGTCACTCGAATGGGATATATGCCTTTTGCCCTCGTATTTCTGTTTCTCCAAACCATCTCTTGCGTCTTCTTTAGTTTGCTTTTTGTTTTCGCCTTTGAACATTTTGCTTACCGATCACCCGGCACACTTCCTTCCCATCTCAACCCCTGCCATCGCCTTCACTACTTCAGCACCCAGACCTCTCTCATTCCGCATCTGCACCCTCTCGCTTCGGGCGGATCCTCCGGTCATCCAGAAACACCCGCTTCATGGGGCACACTTATTCCGTCGGAAAATGTCCCTCTCTTGGCTCCTGAGCTTACCGGCCAAGTTAATCACATTAGGACCAGGGCTGCCGTTGCGCGTCTGTGAACTGTATCGTGGAAACTGAGATGGGTGTCTCGGTGGCGGCGGCCCTACACGAGCCCCGAAGTCCGCATCAGTGGAGCCGGATAGTGGGACACTGGGTATGGATTGCTGTCTTGTCCTTTCTCGCCACTTTCCCGGTGCAACAACTTGGCGCTTTCCCGTCCTCTCTCAGCGACTGTCAGACTCCAACTGGATGGAATTGCTCGGGTAAGATGTTCAAGTGGTCCGCTGCTGCTGTCCTGTCTGTTACTTGCGTTGAGAGGATAGAGTTCGCGATCACGTAACTACTGGAAACGGCGGGTTGTTAGTCTATATTATAGCAACATAGCGAAGTTATACGTATGAAAATGATATGTGCTGCGATGCAAAGCTTCTGCAAATCACTGCAGCTGAAAAATGTTGAAGACTGTTTTAAAATGCTCAGGCGAGCTCTTCATTAGTCATTAGAGAAAATAAACGAATAGTCTATATTTCCTAATAATTACGCACAGTATTTAAACAATTTTTTAGTGTAACAAAAATGAAAAAAGACTTAATCGATTTGTTCCTTTTATTTAGCCTACTGCAAAAAAACTGCTATTTCAGTCATTAATAGAGACTTGGTTTTTGGACAATCTTGTTCGAACAGATGAAACTGTGTTTACTGACTATACATTATAACACATTTACCAGATATTCATTTACCTGTTTTTCAAGTTCAGTGCGTTCAAACACCTCTCTGTTGCTGATCATGCTTCCAATTTATTTTCGTTTTAAAGTGCATTGTGTCTGTAACTAATGCATTTACAAAAACTTAAAACCAAAACTAAAACACACAAAAACAAAGACACCAATCTCACATAAATCCTAAAATCACCGTTTTTAATGCTTATACCATGGTTAGTCAAATTATTATTAGCCTATAATAGTAGCTAAATTAGTTGTATTTTTTTTTTTGCATATTTACATTTGTATAAGCGTAGTTTTTCTGCATATGTTACGGTAAATGTGTGATGATATCATATAGTAAATTTACAATAGTTTTAACTCAAAAACCTTACTATGGTCAAACCATGCGTTGTTTTCGTATATGGTAACACATTTAACACTTATTTTTTAATCACCGTAAATCGAACTGCAAAAATCTAATGTTTCAAATGCAAAGATTTAAAGTTCTCTGTTAACATTTTATTGTTTAATAATAAACGTAACAATGGGTTTTAGGAAGCGTATTTGGGAACTGTGCCTGCATGATAATGTGAGGGTATCATCCCGTCGTAGGCTCGGATATGGAGTGGGTTTTGATTAGGATTAGCAGCGCCGTTCAGATGATTGCGGGTGCACGTGAAATAATCATCATGCGCGCCCTGAGGCGCGCGGAACTCGCTGCATATTTTTGCTCAGTTTCTCGCCATGGCGCCTGACTATCAATCAGCAGCTCACCGTGGGCAATTAGGTGTCGTTCCAAAACGTCTATCCTTGCCTCTTGTTTGCACTTTGGTATACAACTCATGGCAATGGCATGCGTGAGACGTGGGAAATTATACCACAGACATTCCTTAAGGCTACTTCAGTGTTTCCACGATTTACAAAAACAATGATAATAGATTATTAATGATCCTAGTAGAACAAATTAAATGCAATCATACTGTCTTTGGATAGGCAACATAACACTAGTTGCATGAATCAAACAGGTTAACTGTTAGTGGCCTTTATTTTTCAAACATGTTTTTATTGGCAAAACTGTTTAATGACCATTATCCAAACAAGCGTCAAATCAATTGGATTTGCGATTTCTGAAAGCACTGAAATAGGATAGTGTGCATATCGATTAAGTAGGCCCTGTACGTTTTTGCATGTATTTGCCAAATGTATGTGCGACTTTTGTTATGGAGTAAAAACCTACATGAGAGTCATATTTTTATCAAATAAAACCTACAAGACTGAATTGTCTAGCAGTGAATTGGGCATTCAACACGTTAGTAGTGTCCAGAGAAACAAATGCAAGCCAGCTGTAGTCAACAAACTGTCTAATGTGCACTGTGGCAACAGACACATGGAGTGTAAATAATTTCGCAAAGTAAGTGCTTAATCACTGAAATATCTTCCCTGTTCTTGGCAGGAATCGTCTACTCTGTAAAGTACTTTTTGTCAATTTTATGTAGGCGTGAAAGACAGGCCTGGCTTTAAAAATTCACTACGTAAAGGGAAGAACGCTCTTATTTGTATTGTTCATGCTGTAAATAAGCTGTTATTCGGTGATGGTTGATCATGACTCTCAAAAGGGTTTTGTAATAAGCTGCAACAGAGACGAGCTCAAAGTTATAAAGTGAGAATACAGGGCAGACCTATGGATTTTATGAGTCAACAAAGGCAATAACAATAACCGATTAATATGCCTTTTCACGGATGCGTTTCCCAAAGGCAGTTTCCGTCGTTTCAGCGTTCAACGATTCAAGTGTTTCCCGAAACCCTTGATCCAACGATCAAACGCAAGCAGCATCGCAAAGTTGCGCAACGCAACCTGAATTTCATTTCTATGGCCATTTCATTAGGTTTCTATCACTAAAATGAAACACTTATATTAAACAGTACATTCCACCGTTTTATGAAACATAAGGCTTGCGGTTGGTCCTCGCTCCGCATATTTTGCGTCTCACCCTTCACACCTGATTAAACCGGATCGTTAGAAGAGCGCTCTAAATCAACCGTGTTCCCATTGACATGGTCCCTAAACAGCGTCCACTGCTGTCTACTACCTGCACGCAGGAAATCTGCTGAAGTTTATTTCTGAAGTTAATTTTAATTTGCGCTACACCACTGCCAGCAGCGTCTTCACACACGGGCAAATCTTACTACGGAAGTGCGAAGGGTTACTTAACCACAATCATGAGATAGTTGTAGTCACGCTTCGTGCCCTTCAATGTCCTTTATATACACTTCGCAAGGCTTTTACAGGCGAATTGAACAAACCTCTGAAGTGGTGAGAGAAGCATACAAAATATGCCCAGCGGGGAGGCGTGAGGACCAGGATAGAACCGCAGTAGTTCTCCGGCTACTAGTCAATCCATTGGCAACCTTTTATATGACAGGGCTGAGGGTTCGAGGGTCAGAAAAGTTTCTATTGAGAAAAGTCTTTCGACACTGCAAGAAGTCATATGCAATGCAGTGTAATCGTTATCTTTCGCTCAACTTTTGGTAATTTAAAAAAAATCACAATATGCATCGGGTATAAATTAAACTCTTGGCACAAAAGATGCTCCTCACAACATGTGCCATAATCAAACCAATAACTTTGAAAACAGCAGGAGCACTGATTGGTCAATAAATCCATGTAACAAATAAATAATTACTTATTTTTTATTTTAAGCAATCAAAAACCATACATGTAAATCAGGGGCTTCTTGACAGCGCTTACGCACATCATGCTTTCAAATTCAATTTAACATATTTTAGTTTGTCAAGAAAATAGAAGCGTTGTTTTTGTTTAAAGTGCGCAGGTGCCTATAGAAAACTCGAGGACCCTGGGCTAAGTTACATATGAGTGAGGCCCCTGAAACTTGTAAATGAGTTAAAGGTACAGTCGGTAATATCTAGAGGCAAGGTTGCGAATTGCAGCCCACCGCTCACTCCACTTCTCCCCCTACCTTTCGAACCCTACAACGGTTGACAGAACATGGCAAATTACATTTAGGGGGACCCGCAGTGCATGTCGATAGAAATAGGTCATTCTAAGATAAATAAAAAACATAACCCTTCATTGTGTGAGCTCTTTATACACCTCTGAAGACATAGCTATATTATATAACACATTAAAAATTGGGAAATTAACCCCAGTTTGATGTGTAATAGTAGTTTGACATTTTTGCATCCATTTTTTCAGTTTAAACTCTGGGTTATTTTCAATAAGATATATATTTTTAAAGGCATGTTTATTGCTTGCTCGCTCTATCTGATTCCGCACCACTTATGTTACTTCAGTACTGTCATTGCGAACCAGTGGGCGGGGCTAGGGAAGTAGATATTCTTCTGTGGAGGCCGTGTGATAGGTGCATTCCAGGACCTGCCGTTCGTTGGGTAACAGTTGTCATTTCAGTAACAAGAGTGTTTTCAGTTCTGACACATAGAGGATGTTCGCTTGAATTTGACTACCTCTTATATTAAAAAAGCTTGGGATAAAATTAAGGTCTTAATTCATCTTTAATATTTGACACAACAATTGTTTTAAACAACCCAGCATATTGGATTGAAACAACTCTGGATAAGTTAATTTATAACCGAACAGTGGGTTCGTCCGTTTTTGACCTAGAGATCTGAAATCACTACAGAATGTTTTAGCCCACTAGATATTTGAAAAGATAAGTAAGAACAGTAGAAAAAGTTGTCATTTACCTACCTTTATGTTGATCCAGATTCATCCATCTTTCCTCTGTGAGGCTGTCAGTCACAAATGTTTTCTTTCATGGAAAAGTCATATGGGTTTCGAACAACAGACGTTTGTTGACAGACATTTTATTTGGAGCAATCCAATCCTTTAAGGGCATTGTCTGAAAAATATTTTCAGCTGACAATAATGCCTGAATTTGTATTACTCTTTAATGGGCAGAAAAATGGTCTGATGTGTCTTAACCTCACCTTTGCAATATTTGTCTGCTGGCTTGTTTCCTTCAATTATTCACCTGGCTGGCAAGGCAGAAAGAACATTCAGTATCTCCCGCGATACTCTCCCGTCTGGACCTTGTGAGACGTTAACGTTGGTTCCTTCTTCTCGTTTGTTTTGATAAAATTATGATGGTCTCTGGGAGAGAGACGAAAACTGCAAGACCAGGTGCTTGAGCCAAACAAGTTTTCTATTTCACTGTAGACAGAAGAGCAAGAAAAAGCAGCAGGAGATTTCATAACAACAGCAGGACCTTCACTTACCGTTGTTAGAAAGAGTGCTCCAATTTTGATACAGTGGACATTGTTGTCTAATCATAATATTTCAAGTGAAATGTTAAATCAATTTAGTATATGGTTCTTTTTATGCATTTGTGCGACAGCAATGAAGATGTATGCACATTCTCTAAATTGAATCCATAAATCCACCCTTCACCTTGTCATGGAAAAGCTAAAGCTATAAATCACATCTCATTTGTTTTAAATTGCCATTCATTAACCACTAAATAGCTTTTATGCAAAAGTGGCCAAGTCATAGAACAAATTATGTTACTCCAAACACCCATTTCCAAAAGCAGGTACCAAGGTTATAAACATTATAAAGTTTTTCTGCATTGGAGTTTTAAAATGAGTTTTTTAATGACTTACAGTGTTACAATGCTGTTTTATTTTGAATATTGATGTTTATATATTTATTCTATTAATGACACATTTCAGGCGAACTGCATTTTTTTAAATACCTTTTCCAAACGCAGTTAAATGTGCAAAGACGCTTTATGTACAGTATGCATTTGTGTGTTAAAATCTGGTCCATAGTAAATGGACTGTGGGTAGCCGCTGGAAATGCCATCTGATGCAGATTTATTTGTTGTTTTGTGGGTTAAATGTGATTTGAATGAAAACAATGTAATACAAATGTATATAATACATTTAACATTGCTTGCTAAATTCAGAATGTCACAGCCTGTTTTGATGTCAATAAAAAGCTATTTGTTGGGAGGTTAAATATAGTAGGCTATTTTCCTTGCTAGTGACAGCTCCAAAGAAAATTCTCCAAATATGATTGTGATCAGTCATGAATCATCGAGTCCTGTGTCATTCGGGTTGTCATTTTTTCTATGATGTACCTTACTGTTTGGTTGTCTGTGATTTTCATACATACAGAAAGTCTATATCAGATGCAAAACAGGACGAGTTGCTTTGACATGTTGTTGTGGCATAGTACACTTTGTTTAGGATGAAATATGTTATATCCTGTTTGGTGTCTCTAATCATAGCCCAGTGACTTCAAGGAATGGCTTTGAGGAGTTTTTATTACTTTTTTGAGGAAGTGTTTTTTTACTCTTGTTGATCTTCATACATAATATAAAAAATACTAACTTCAAACAAAAATTGCAAAACAGATCTTATCTGGCCATGTAGACAGCTTCTGAAAGATTGTCCTGCCAGAGAGCAGAACAAAATTCCATTCCTCTCGCAGTATTTCATCGTTGTCCTGAAGCTTGTTTTAAACAGACTTCCAAAAGCTTCTTTAGAGCTAATAAAATGACCTGAGTGATGTCTTAACTTAAAAATCTGTTTAAGCATTTAAAGGCCTTTCAGGGGGTTTAATGAAGAAATTAATAAAATGGCAAGCAGATCGCTGCATGTTTCCAGAACTCATTTCCTCAATTGTGTCCTGGTAACTTTCCTCAGAGGTTTTACTTTTCCACCCTTACCTTATATGGCAGTGAACATTTTGATGGACTCCAGAGCAGAAACTCTCAAGCAGGGGTGTGCAGACCCCGGGGGACACTTGAGCGGGTTCCAGAAGGCAAATGAAAAGACTTTGAATTTGTGAATTGTGTATGTATTGGTATTGTCAGTTTGTTTTGATGAATATTATTGATGTTAAATGACATCTAGTGTAACATGAGTTAGAAAGAAAACATTTCTTGTTTGGTCAAGATGACATTTTACTGATGAGAGTTTGGGGATAAAATTGTGCGTATTCGGAGACTGTTCGGATTTACTCAAATAAAAATGTCCAGTGTAAATTGAATGTATTATTCATGGTGGTGGTGTTTGTTGGTGCATAGTGAACCTTTCTGAAAACTTGTTGGTAATTCACATGATCTTGAGGATGCAGTGGCACTAGTTGTTATTTTAATGAAATTTGCTGTTACAGTGTCACTACCAGATGCCACTGCTGTAGATGAATTGGACAAAATAGGGATTTTTACGTCTTGGCCCTGGAGAGAGAAAACATATTTTGACTCAAATCTCCATGTTCTTTTCCTCTAGTATTGAAGAGATGAAAATTTAAATTCTGTCATTATTTAGTCACCAGTAATGTCAGTAGCCAAACATATGTCGTCCCCCATGTTTGGCTACTGACATTCTTCCAGATATGTTCCTTTGTGGTCATCAGAAAAATGTATACAGGTTTGAAACGACAGGAGAGTGAGTAAATGCTGACAGAATTAAAATTTTTTAACTGTCCCTTTAACCCTTTGCTATGTTTTTGCTTAGCTCATACATGTGCTCTGATGCTTCGGCGTGTATGGTGAAGTGAAGCTGTGTTGTGCCAATAGAAAGGCAGCCAAGCCTAAGAGTTTTTAAGCAATTCCTTTCATCTATATGACTTAAAGGACTGTGTTTACATTCCTAAGGCACAGTTTTACCAAGGTTTTACACTTAATGAATGGCAGGAATTCTTATTTTGTCTAAAAGCAATAGTAAACTAATGAGCTTTGGCGAATACACTGACTGGTGGTTAATGCTTCAGTAGGCTCAATTGATTAAATGTCAGTTTATCAAACTTTCTTTAAAACAGATTGTAAACAAGATGATTTTTTTAAAAATGTTACAGCTACGAGCGATGCAAGTTGAGTATGAGACTTTTCAGCCTGTGACCCCCAAAATAACAGTGCCAGGGACTCGGGACCCCACTATTCTCGGAGCTGGCTAATGTTTACAATTATTGCGTGCAACTGCGCACATTCGCTAATTAGGTCTATCCAAACACGCGCATAATGACAACAGAAAAGAACACAGTCTAACATAATGACTTTTTTGTTATTTACTCATTAGTTTACTTGTTGTTCATTTCGACAAATAAAAATATCCTAAACTTAAAGTCTGAAAAATAATCTGCGTGCACAAATGGGAATGTTTAACGTGGTGCTGTAAATTGACTTGCGGCACCTCACCGAATGCTAATGTGACATAATCGCTTCGATCGAGGGTGAGGAAATTCCAAAGGCTGATGGCTTTTTATTTGCATGGTTTTATTAACTACTATGTTAATGTTTTGTTACACTTATTGATTAAATACGCTTTTCTAATAATAAAAAAAGGATTTCTGGAAATCATCTTGCGACCCCTTTGAGGTCCCGACCCCTCCTTTGGGAACCCATGATCTAAATGATTGGATTGCACATAGCAGAAAGTGAAGCCCCCAAAAGTAAACGAGTGGCCATGTTTCTACCCAACCGAGAGAGGAAATGATTAGCTGCCTTTCAACTGTCGGGCCAGGGCGAGCTAGGGCTTTCGTTGAGCCGGGCCTAGCCGGTAGCCTGATTTACAGTAAGAATAATGATAAAGAAATCCCCTGTTTGGCTGTGTATCAGACACAGGCTCATGTGGTATCTTAATAAAAAATCCTAATTAACATAATTTAGTATGTTATTTTCAATGTTAAGGTGAGTGTATATTGCACACTGTTGTCGTTATACAGCTGTAGATAAATCTTAAAAATAAAGGATATGATATACGCAGATGTTATTTCTCTAAAAAAGTTGTAAATCTTGTATTTTATTCACTTATGACCTACATCCACTTACAGTTAATTTTCCAAGCATGGTAGTTGCATAGAATTGTTAATTGTAGGCTATATATTATATAAGTTATATTAACGTTAACTGCTTCAAAATACATTTTGTTAAAATAATTAAATCATGGTATTGTACGAACAGAAAACAATACTGTATAATAACATATATTCATAGTGAATAACTGTGCAAAGTGAATAAAGTTGTATGCTCAGAGTTAAAATCTGTATTTATGATTCGGAATGTGCGCAGTTATGGTGTGTCTCATCTGTCTGCTGATCTAATATAGACTTTACTGTAATGAAGCTATCTATAACACACTCACTATTTAATAAGCAGAGAAAAAATCCTGACTTTAAATATGAAACCATTTAGATGCTTAAATGGATAGTTCACCCAAAAATGAAAATTATGTCATCATTTACTGACACTCAGTTTGTTCCAAAGCTGTATAAATTGTGTTCTGTTGTAAACAAAGACAGAAATTTGAAATAATGTCAGTTGTAATGACACATCAGGCGACAGACTCAAATGCGGGGGTAAAAAAGAGGTTAATTAATAAGGAAGAACCAGACAGTCAATTGTGGCACCACCAGTAGTGCACCCGAACAGCAGACTCCCGTGCGAGGAGACGAATCCTAGGAGTACTGGGGTGGGGAGATTGCTCGACCTCAATAGTCCAACCCCGTCTGGGACGCCAACGGGTACTGTGGAGAGGGAAGAGAAATTAGGAGCCAAAGCAAGCCTAAGACAAGGCTATGGAAAACTGAGGGAGCTACGACTGACACTACGACTGACACTACGACTGACACTACGACTGACACTACGACTGACACTACGACTGACACTACGACTGACACTACGACTGACACTATGACTGACACTACGACATGTCACTACGACATGTCACTACGACATGTCACTACGACATGTCACTACGACATGTCACTACGACATGTCACTACGACATGTCACTACGACTGACACTACGACTGACACTACGACTGACACTACGACTGACACTACGACTGACACTACAACTGAGCAAGTAATGTCCACTGAGCTAAGACAGTCTGAGCATTCAAAAACTGGTTGACGAACAACGGTCTGACACTGGACAGGAGGACAAGAGGAGCTAAAATAGGGAAACCTAACAAGACACAGGTGGAAGGGATGAGATAAATGGATAAACTAATGGCCGGAAATAATCAGCAGGTGAACAGTGTGACAAGGTGATGAGCACATTTACATTTAGTAATTTAGCAAACGCTTTTATCCAAAGAGACTTACAAAGAGTTCGGGGAGCAATAAGCGATATGTCATACAAAGAGCAATAGTACAATAGGTGCTAATCCAAAGTTACTAGTTTCAACAAAAGCTAGACCACTACCTGTTGAGAGAAGAGGGTTAGTGTACTTTTTTTGTGAGGAAAAAGTCTGGTGGGGAGACAGAATTTTCATTTTTGGGTGAAATGCCCGTTTAAGATGTTTGGGTTGTAAGAATATACAGAGAGACTTCAGAGACAAAAACGGTGAATTGTAAAGTAACGTTTTATCATAATATCTGATCTATTCATTCAGTGGAATGTTCAGTGGGCATTCAAACATCGGTGGCGTCATGATGTCATGCGCAATCAAGTTCTTTATTATAGAGCAGCATAATTTCTCAAGGTTGCTGTGTGAGCCACACAACGTTAATATTATTACTATCTCACAAGTTTTGCTTTCCTTTCACCTTCTGTAGTGTTTTAGGTCCATCTGTAATTTCTTTAGCCAAAATGCAAATGAAGCACAGGGTTACGTAAGACATCTTTTTACGCTGTATCTGACCCTGTAGCGGGGACCCAAAGTAGCTGAATGTCCTCTGGTATTGTCGTTACAATGAGCAATGTTCTGCTTCATTCTAGCTTCCAGGCCTCACCGGATAACATGGGGTAAAAATACTATGTAGCACTTGCTAGAAGCTTATTTGCTTTGACAGCAAAAATCCCAGGGCACACGAGCATAGCCACTGCTTTGTGTCGTGTAGTCTTATTATGATGATGTATGGAGCTTTGAGTTGGAATATATGCAGCATTTTGAGACTTATCAAGAGGTATTATTCTTTGCATAATGTGTATGTCATTTTTACAGTATTACACAAATGATAGCGATGCTTTTTTCTTGCATTATTATAGAAGGTGTCAGATTAGACTGAATGATTTAGTGCCTAACAGGTATACTCACTATATTATTGTGGCGAGTTATTGTGAAATGAACAGCGGTAAGCTGCTGTTCTATAAAAAAGAATGAAATTTGGTTTCGACTCAGCAGTGGTCTGATTTTGGAACAGCTCATCTTAATTGTAATCATTCGAAGGAATCCTCACTGATTTCAATTGTCTGCATGCTTTTAATAAAGCTTGATTTTCAAAGTCTGTCCAAAAATGAAAATATTTCACTAAACTTTTCTCAGCTTATGTATAATAAAAGCTATAAATGATGCTTGTGCGGCTATTCCGAGAGCTTTGCTCTATGCCGAATCATGAATCCTTTACAAATACTTATTTTATTCCCAATAAGAAAATGGCTCATGAACAAAAGATGGTCTTTGTAAATGGAGGCATTCATAACTCAATGGACCCTTTAGAAGAATTGCCTGCCATCCCGCTGAAATGAAGTGTTTGTTCAGTTAGTTCTGCAGAATAATTTTTATCAAACGTGTCTGAACAAATGTTATCCAGCTTGGGCTAGCCACTGTTTGACATTGCTGTGTATTCTGTATGCAGGAAGTCACAAAGTTTTCTGGCTTTCTTGTGTTGTAGGTGACGATGAACGGGACACGGATCTCTTCCTTTGTGACACCAACACTTGCAAGTTCGATGGCGAGTGTCTCAGAATCGGGGACATAATAACATGCATATGCAACTTCAAGGTAAGACGATTTTCTTGTATATCTAAGTCTCTTTTTCATCAGTCAAAATCCAAAATTTCAGTAGAAAAAGTTACAGTGAGTGTACATTATATCACAATATATTTATTTGGTTGGAAATGCAAATACATTTTTTTTCAATATCATAATATGCCTGAATACTAGACGCTTGGCTTTAGTTAAGCTTTCATAGTCATGTTTGGCATTTCATCTGTTAAGCAGCCATCCCACTTGTCAAAACAAGATGGAACCATTCCTATAACGCAAACAGTACTAGTATGGTCATTTTCCTTTTTACACTTTTTAATCATTAAAAGAGAGATTTCATATTTTTGTAGGCCAAGTTAGCGCTGCACTGGTTCCTTTGACCGAAAGCGAATGTATTTTTTCCATAGACTTTTGAAAAGGTAGCAAAAAAATAAGGTCTGTGATTAAAGGTTTATGATACTCACACATTTTGTCTATCAATTGTGTCCATGTTGAATTGTTGAGAGAACGTCTAACTTCCCCGTCAAAGAATGAAGCCGCTTTTAGCCATCTGCAATCGTGTTTTTAAAACGTAATAAAGCTTTAAAAAATCATGAGCGGGTTATAACTGGTGCGTTTTATGTCGGATTAAGACATGAAAATATTGTTAACCACAGATCTTTTTACGAAAACCCCATTCAGAAAACCCATATACTTTGGTGCGATGGAACTTGAAGTGCTAAGAAGCTAACTCGCTATTTGTGCACCTTTTTACCTATACATTTCCTAACAACTATCATTTAAAGCTACGGTTTTCAAAACAAATAGCCTTCGTTGATGCTAAAGTTATGTTACAATATCTGGAATTTCAAGGGCCAATGCTCTTCCCACGCTGTTTTCTGCATTACAGATTTTAATTAGGACTACTACTCTCAAAAATGTCCCGCGTCGGTTACTTTGGCCTTGAGATCTCAGTGAAATGAAGACAAAGAGAGTCATCCCTAATAACACATCTGAGTTTGGACTAAATTAAAATGCATTAGAGGCCCTCCAAGGCACTGAGCACAGGCACTCAATGAGTCGTGTTATTTTTATCCCAGTCTGCGAGGAAACATTATTTTTTTGGCGAGATAAATAGACTTACCTGTTAGTCCCCTCACACCCCCTTCTATTTCTTTCCAAATAGGATTTGACAATGACTCTTGGTTTTTTGGACAAACCCCCATTGTGTCTCTTGTTTTCATTTGTTTTCAATTCAGGCGCAAATGCCATTGGCGAG
Source organism: Barbatula barbatula (assembly GCF_947034865.1). Classification (NCBI taxonomy): domain Eukaryota; kingdom Metazoa; phylum Chordata; class Actinopteri; order Cypriniformes; family Nemacheilidae; genus Barbatula; species Barbatula barbatula. Next base: position 12,061,474 of record NC_136772.1, read on the forward strand.
GATAGGATAGACTTGACTCAAGTGTCCTGGACTGTACGCCACATGCGTGCAAGCGGAATTTTGGCATTGGATAGCTTAAACTTAATAATGGCCCATGCCTTTATTCCATTAAGTGAAATAATTCATCAAAGCAGGATTATTGGGAGGCTTGTGACGGCTATGAGGCCCTGGGGAGCCCTGCATTCAGGGAGGTATAGTTCTGCTGAAGAGAAGAATACGATTTGATCTCTGACCATGAATAGAGGTCGTTCAGGCCATGCCATTCATTTCGTGATGTTTATTCACCTCACACCATCTCTTGGAGGTGCCCCGCACATCTCTCACGCTGAGCTGTTTATTTAACGCAGGCTCTTTAATGGTTTTTTAAGTATTCATTAGGGCTGGATGTTTGGTCGTATTGTACAGCTTTCTACAGGGCTCACCAAAACAAAGTGGCTGGAGTTAGAACATAATGTCCCTTTTTGATGTGTCTCCAAAATGTACCACAGAGAGGAGAGAAGCCCCTGGCTTTAATGGGAGAAGGGCTGCTGTTACACATAAAACTGAAAATGTTAAAAAGTAATAGAAAGTACACTTTAATAATCAGCTGGGACTTTGTTCTCTGTATAGAGTTTTGTATTATATCTCATAAATAAGTAAGAAAATAAAATGATAGGCCTGCCTACAGCCTGGACACATTTTGGTTTTAGTTATTCTGGAAACCTTTCACGTCGTTCTGGTTGCATATGGCAGATGCAAAACGTTCGTGTTTTTGATTTGTTCTTCCCGTGGTTACTGTTTATTGTGATCCATGCAATTCTGAGTGAGGAAGTTTGAGTTCAAAGGAACTGTGAAACATGATATTTAATATAGCTGAGAAAATTAATCAAACTCACCAGACGTTTCCCTGCGGCCTGCTGAAAGCAGAAACGGAGAGCAATTCAGAAATGAGAGTCATTTCATTTAAGTGCTGGTAATACTTGCAAAAACTTTCTTTAGCACGTTATTGCATTGTGAAAGGTTGGTTAACCCCAAATTCAATTTCGCCTTTTTATGCCATTTTACCTGCTGGAAAGTATGCAGCGCAGCTCTCAACTTATGTAATTCAAATTGCAGCATGCCTTTGCATCAGTAAACAAGTTACTTTGACACCCGGACCACAACATGAATGCCATAAATAGTTAAATAAAACAAGTTTGCTACTTTAAAGCGAAGTTCCTCCATCAGAGCTGATAACCAACAACGGTTACTATAGACGTAAATCTTTCTGAAACAGAGCAGAAGAGTAACGTGTTGGCTGTAATGCTTATGGAAGGTTTATTGTATGTTTAACAAGCAAATACTTTTGCTTTGAGAAACAAAATTTCAATAAACACCAACCAAAAGAACAGTTCCGTGCCCCTCTCTGTAGTGATCCTTCGATTTTCCCCATCTGGACTTGTTCCATCATGTTAGAACAGATTCGGCTGTGGTTCTACGTTTTAGTTTGCTCAGTCAAGCTTCGGTTTGCACGCTCAAGCGTCTGATCTAAAGCTCTGATACTCGGTCATTCATGCGCACTTACAATGCTTATTCGGGCAGTTCATTCTAATTGGCTCAGTGCTTAGCTTTAAACTTTTTAGGGCTGTTTTCAATCTAGTTTATGGTATTGTCTAGGGAGAATTTTGACCAACCCAATACATTTTCCAAAAACTGGCAAACTGGCAGGAGTGTTAAAGAGAGTTTCATTTTGTTGAACTAGCGCCACAGAAGTGACACTCACTCTTCAGTCATCTTCCCTCTGCTCGGATCTCATGCTTTCTATTCCTGGTTGATACACAATCCCTCCAGCCATCCTTGGATTGTCTGAGGTGTTGCCATTTATGACTTTCGGATGCAGCCTGTCTGACGAAACAAACGCGGGCGGGATAGAGTTCTAACCAAGGTGCAGCGTTCAAATGAAATCACCCACGAGAAGCAGCACGTCCTTCAGTTCTCCTTCAGCTTGAACTCGGGAAAGCAGACAGTAGCAGGAGGTGGACGCCTTCCCTCTGGGCCTTCGGCTGCCCATCATCAGAACCATTTCCAGCCAGACCTTTTTGCATATATTTCCATGTATTTGTGATCCTTTTATCCTCCAGTCACATGGTTTTCTCAAGCTGGAGACGGATTAAAAGTGGGCCTTTATTCCCTGGTGCAATTAGACGGTCCCTCTACAAATCTGAGACAATGAGCGGTATAAATCATTTTGTACAGGTCAGGGTTAGGCAAAATTTGAATGCCTTTTCAAGTCATGCGTTGGAATTTGATTATATTTGCCAAGCTCAAGAAGATGACAGGAAGAGGAATTTAAAGAATTATTAAATGATTAATTATACATTTTTGGGTCGTTTTGCCTTTATCTGATAGGAAAGTGGAGAACAGGCAGGAAAGCTTTGGTTATAGACAGGGGACTTCTTTTTTACAAATTGTGCTTATTTATTCCCTTAAACTTTCTTTTTACATTTAAGATAATAATACAATTAAATAAAAAAAATTAATTGTATTTCAATTGTATTTTTTGTTTTGCCTTGTTGTGCAAGCACTGTCGAGCTTGTTCAGAGGCTGCAGCTTTTGCCAGAGGGGAACTGGAATCCCCCTGGTTAGACCTGGTTTCCCTCTGAAGTTTTTTTCTCCTCCAATGGAGTTTTCGGTTCCTCGCCAGTGTTTTGCACTGTTTGCCTGGCCGGGGGGCTGCTACAATTTTATAATTTTATTTAATTAACGCTGCATATAGGAATTTATAGTCTGTCTGATAATTGACCTGTGTTTTGACTTGCATAACCTTATATGTTTTGCTTATAGTCAATGTTTTCTTGTAAATCTTCTTTGTAACAATGAAAATTGTCCAAAGCGCTATATAAATACAGCTGACTTGACTTGACAAATACAATACATTTGTCATTGTAGATGCAATACATATTTTGGTTTTCTTCTACCGTGGATGGTGTCAACAGTTTCTGGAATAACTGAATATATGAATTGTGTTGTGCACATGATAGCATGTACTGTATATATTCATACTGATTTGTTAAACTTGTCATTAAAAGCAAACAACAGTTGAACATTCTGCATCCTACAGTTTTTCCTACCTATTTCAAATTCGGAGATTAAGCTGGAATTTTAAAGGCGTTCTCAGTTTAAAACCGTATATAATTTATTTTAATCTAAATTGATACAGAAATCTTTTCCAGCTGATGTCATTCTCTTCAAACAGTGTTCCACGACAACCCATATAAAGTATTTTTTTCATTTCTGCCTATCTTTTCTAAACCTTAAAACCTTTTATCTTTCGCTCCCTTACCTCATGTCCATCACCCCTAATAGCTTCTCTCCATGAGCTGCCACAGGAGATAACTTCACCCAATATCAAAAATGAAGCAATTCAAATCAGTAAGGAAGTTATTTAAATAGGTTCAGATTCTGGTTCGAATTCAGTGTGGTGGGATTTAAAATGCAGTCACACCTGTTTTTCCTCGTGGCTATGTTAGATGGATGCGTCATACGTCTGTGTAGTCCGAGACCTGCACATGGCATGTGCTAGACATGAAATTGGAAGGTGGGTTGGCAGCTGGTTAGGTGGAGAATCTATGAAGGTGTGTGATGTTTGCTCTCGCCCGATGCCACTCAGGATAGCAGCATCTGTATCAGTCTCTGCGCGGCTCCCCTTCGGCCTGTCAGACGCTATTACAGAAGAGCCGTCTCCCCTGACAGGGCCCCGGGAGCTCCTTGCTGGGTAGAGCTTCGCTCTAATCAAGAGCAGACTGCCAAGCGGTTAAGGAGGGAGGCAGGAGCCTTTCCGCCCTCCCCACCAGCTCCCCCCTCCCTCATCAGAGGCATGCAGCACGTAGCATGGCATCCTGGGAATGAAGAATGTCACTCAGTCACAATGACAGGCACGTCTCCGACTGAAGTGGGCAAAAAATACATCATCTACGGAGACGTGCACCAGATTCCTTTTTTTCTTGTTTGTGCCTCTGCAGGATATCACGCCTGATCTGTTTCTGCTTTTTTCCTCCCGTGACCCTATTGGCCACCCTCCCTCGGAGTTGTCACAGATAATGTGCTTTAAGAAAGCAAGGGTTGAATCCAAATGCAATAAGATGTAGTTGCTCCCTTAGTTTGCCAGACGAAACTGTAGTTCGATTTATCACTTTAGACAGCTACCTCAAACCCTCTGTAATGTTGGACAGGTATGTTTCAGTCTACCCTCATGAGGGTTTTTCAAGTCCCATGACTGAAACAGGGAACATTTTGGAATGATGGCAAATTAAAAAGAAAATTTAAAATATACTTTTAAATATATGGTGCTATATTTCACTATAAATGAGCCATCAATCTAATTACATACAGCAAAATTAACAAAGCAAAATAAGCATTAAACAAACCAATATAGAGATCAAACGCTAGTTTTAGTTTAGTTTAGATGTTAATATTACTGTTAATGCGACTCCATGTAAATGACAACCTTAAGATGAAAAAATGTATGTTTTTACCAAAGGTTTTCACTATTCTTGTAGGTAAGATGTCAATAGTTGGTGGTTGAAATACCCGTGTGAAGCACTTTTTTGTTTTAAAAGCATAGTCAGGTACATGAATTGTCAGATCCATAACCCTTATACATCTATGCATATTGCTTATAAATGGGGAAATCAAAATTAAGAGTACCCCTTCTTAATTTGTACATTTTAATTCACGGAGATCCTCAAAAAGGTGTGTCCATTTGAATTTTAGTTTCTTTCAAACTCATGCATAGACTGATACTGATGTAGGGGTTTATTAATATAGATGATTCAGTTTATTGGTAATAAATCCCTTAGAATTTATATTTCAAGACTAAAAATGTCACATCCATAATGCTGGAATTGCACAAATGAAGACTCAGTATTATTGAATTCTGAAGTTTAGGTGCTATAACACTAAAAGGTCTTCCCATAGAAGTAATGTGACAACCTGGGAACAGAAAGCTAAAAAAAAATCAAAAAGCAATACAGAAACAAAGGGAACATGCAGAAGTGTTTGGATACAGTGAGCCACATATATTCTAAGGCATTGAAAAGAATCACATACAAATGACATCCGAGTGAATACGTACCCTTGTGTCCTTGTGCAAGACTCTTCCATTCACATTTCTTCCATGGTTTAAGGTCAACTCATCCCTTTGGTACGGAACTAATGATGTGACAGAAAGGCCCAGTTTTCCATCGTTTTTCCCTGGAGCTTTTACTCTGTCACAAACGCTGTGCCAGACATCCATCATTCCATAGGCCCAGCTGACAGCGCCACTCAAAGACACTATCTCTGTGTTGTGTCAGGAGCCACAAGTGTTCCAAGTTTTACCAGGCATTAAATGTGCATTCTTTTGAGACAATCATTCACAACTTGACAATTATATTTTATTTTTTTGAAATATAAATATAGGTTTTTACAATAAATATAATAGCCTTAAATGCATAACATTGCATTTAATTTATTTAAAAATGTATCATTTTAATATAATTATATGTTGTAAATTGTGTATCCTGAGGTTTGTTTGGCTGTTACCACACCCATGGAAGGCTTCCAATAAAATGTATCAGTCTGTGTTTTCTGTTCATCATGGCAGCAGTTGTTTCTTAAAATATGATTTAATTAGATTTACATGTATATTCATGTGTACAGACATATTTACTTTTAACACTTGAAAGAGCCATTTAAATGACTAAATCACAAGTTTTACCAACATCTGCTTCATCTTCTATGTAACAATCAAACCCAACCAGACAAAAAATTCCCTTACCCACTAATCTCTGTGTCCATAGTGGAAGAAAACGCATGTTGTATTACTTTTCACTCAACCTTGTGTTGTCTCTTTTATTTATGTAACAAAATTACTCGTAATGTGTTAAAACAATGTGTTCAAATTCCATAACACAGAAAGTTAGTTTTTATTTGACGTGCTTTTTGATAGTGTGCCTGAATTGCCTACATCCAATAGTGTGTCAAGCACCACATTCAGCATGTGCAAATGAATGCCGCTCTCCGGGCTAACAAGTGCCACTTGTGACATCTGACAGATTTGAGATTTGAAGATACGGGCAGCCTTGAACATTCGGAGGAAACCGTGGTTGGAGTGCCATATGTCACATGGAAAGAACTGGAATTCAGAGAGATGATGTCCTGACATGTTTCTCCTCTCCTCAGGGCTCGGACTCCGTAGTTGACAGGTTTTGCTCCCGATAAGGATAGCCTGATGTTACTGATACTCGGCAGAAAGGCTTTACGTTATCTTAATGGATGAGAAAAAACAGCAAGGCAGACATCACGTCTGTGCCTGTCTCTTTAAATGTCAGCCTGAGCTCTGTGTGTGATCTTCCCTCTGTCTGTTTGCTGTCGCAGCCGCTCGCTGCTGGTGCACTTTGAGCATCGTTCTGGCCTCTCGAGTTTCCCGAGCCATGCTGTTTCTGCCCCTTATAATGCACCCAAGGGTGAAAAGAAATGCTACATAATGCCTAAGGAATCAAATGGATTATATCATGTTCCACAATGCATAATTAACTCGCTATGCCTGTTTCGTCTCAAGCTGTTGTGTACCCACTGGATAGTCGAGTATACACATTTGCTTTTCTTACTCCATATCAGATAAAAACTCCTTCAGAGGCTCTCAGTCTGCTACACCATATGGGAGTTTAACATCTGCACTCGAGATTCTCTTTTGTTTCGAGTATGACACGCTCAGATTTCACACTCCTTTGTCATTTTTCTCAAGTTCAGAGTTGCACACGATTTGTGTGAGGAACGGAATGGAAATATAAGATGTTAATTTAAAAGAAATATTTCGTGTTTATTTGTGTCGTTCAAAACCTATGTGACCTTCTCGTGTAAGACACTAAAGAAGATAGTTTGAGAAATATCAATGGGGGCCAATGTTGTTTGGTTACCAAAATTGTATTTTGGGTGTTTTGTAGAAGGTCATACAGGTTTGGACATAAGGTAGAGTAAATGATGAAATATTACATTTTTGGGTGAACTCTGATGCTGAAATAGTTTCTGCTGCATGTCTTAAATCTAATTCGAAACGATACAATATGTTACGTTTTGGGCATCTTAGGGGCCGTTGTCAAAACCAAAACCTATTTTTTGTAATACACAGATGTATGAGTTTCAAAACTAATGGAAACCTCAAAAATATACTGAACCGCACAGTAGTCACACCCTCTGTTGCAGGATAAAAGCCAAGTGCAATTTCTTGTGAGTATATGTTCTATTTTAACATGTCAGCACCTGTTACGGTAGTTTTACCATTGCTGTAGCTCTGACGAACTGTAGATGCAGTCGGTCTTATCAGATCTCCTCTACTGCTCACTGTGTCTCACTTTAATTGCCTGTCTTGCTTCAGTCTTGCGCTGCTGGGGAGGTTTCTTTGTGTAGGCTAAGGCACTACGCGTGGCGCCTAGCACAGATGGATTGACTTGTCAAAGAAAACGACTGATTTGTGCTGCTGGATAGATGAATAGATCAACTAATAGATGGACTGACTGATGAACAAATGAATGGCTGGATTGAAGGGAAAAAAACTGATGGATGAGTGAAAAACAAGGGATTTATGGGCTGCCACATGCTCAAGGCTGTTCAGTAATGTAGATACTCTGTCACAACACTTTTTCTTTGGGTTCCTGTCTTTGACTAAGTGTGACATCAGTTTCAGGTAAAGTGCGAAGGTTGAAGTTTCAGTGATGTGGTGACACATGTGTCTGTGTGATGTTTCGCTGTGCTTCAGCTTTATTAAAACAAGTCAAAGATAATGAGAAGAACTTAAGCAGCAGCAAGGAACGAGGTTCTCAGTGTTAACCATATCACAGCTCCACAGCAGCCCCTGCAGGATCAAACGGGAACTGCAGCACATTCGATGGAGGTCAAGATGAGTTTTGGTTTCTCTCAGTGATAGAGCCAAAATACTGGAAAAGTTACATTTTAAGATTATCCTGTATAAACTAAAGCACACATATACACAAATAGCTTTGTATCCCGTTCAGTACTTGTCTTGACTTACACATGTGGTACTAAATACAGCAAAGAAAATAGAGGAGAGAAGATGCATATTACCATACAGATTTTACTATTGCTGTAGTATGTATAATTTGCACAGTATGCACATTCTACCTGGAAAAAGGGCCAAATGAGCAGTAAACAACAGGGATTACTTATTCTGTATCCCATAAAGGAATGCACATTTCAGAGGGAGTATGAAAATGTAAAATTTATTGTCAGCTGATTTTCTTGAAACATGTTATCTACAGGAAATGGTAAATCCACTGTTTTTAGATACATTGACATTGTCTTTATGCCTACAGTACATTGAAAATAGCTGCCCTTCAAGCATTTCTTCAAAAGAACTCAGTAGGCAAAGAAACACCTAACTGTTCATTTAGTTTATTGTGTGAAAACATTTGCTGGTGTTTGTGTGTCTGGCCTCTGTTGGGAGGCTCATTGCTTAAGATTGTTTTTGAAAACATGCTGTTCAGCCTTATGGCCGTCACCTACAGTACTCTTTATCTCTAAGGTCTTTCCGTTCCTCCATCCCCCCCTCTCTCTCTCTCTCTCTCATATATATGTGTGTGTGTGTGTGTGTTAAATATATCATAATTAATCTTCCTTTCTATGTATTTTCAAACACACAAACAGTACACTTTTAAATGATCTCTTAGTAACTCTGTGTATGTTGTTCTGTCATTTTCACAAGCCATTTGAAAATCTTTCAAATAATGTTTTGCCTTCATGTCTTTGAATTGCCCTTCTGAAAAATACAATAGACACCTGCCTTAAAAACAATAGCAAATTGTGGTTATTTGCTAAATGTTATGGTTATAATGGGAATTGTATTGGTTTCATAGTTATATATAATGGTGTATTTGATCGATTCTACTGGTAATAGAACATCATTAAATCTTATTGGAATAATTCCCAAAAACACAATACATTATTTTTATGCTTTTAATGGAAAAAGCAAATGGATAATAATAGTATCTTAATGAACCCATTGAAATTTCTGTGATGGTTTCTGTTGTTTTTTTCAGCTAGATACAGTATAACAAGTAAAATATAAGGTGTTTATAACCTTTTAGCATCTGATAGTTATGCCTTCACAGTAATAACTCAACATGTATTGCTCTTAAACTGTCTGTAAAAGGAAAAATAGAAAGAATTGTTTTTTCTATCTTTCTTCCTTATCTTGCAGGGAAGTCTCTTATACTTGTTGAAACTCTGAATCTCAGCAATAATATTATTGGCCTTTTTAGTTAAATCACTTTGTTGTACTCCTCATTTTTTTGTAAAATAATGTAAGTACTGTTAGAGGTCCACAGTTTCACGTCAGAAAGGAGTGATAGATGGAAAAACTTAATTGGTCCTTCAGCAGACTTTAGGCTGGATTATATTACTTTAACACAATTTGTAGACGATAAATGGCTACAGAAGAAAAAAACTGGGCATCACACATTCGGGAACAACAAATTCATATGAAAACATGCTCTATTTCTTAGGGAGCGTTCATATTTGTAGTTCGGTTCCTTCAGTCCGCACCAAAAAAGAAAACAAAAATGTAGTCCTGGTTCGCTTGGCGTTCAGACTTGCATTTTAACAGTGAACCTAAAGATTTTGAACTTTACAGCTTACGTGTTACGGTACATTACAGCTTTTATGATTTACATTTTAAAACTGAACTTACTGGACTTCCAAAACAATGCTGTGTGTTGGGTTACACATGCTCAGTGAATGCATGTGCATATGAGGGTATTTTTAGCAAGCCTGTTACTTGTGAAGACCTCATGAAGTCTTTAAAGCAGTCAAACCGGCGCCAGGAATTTCCGCCGTTTATATGTGCAAGCAAAGATCTAAAAAACACTCCTTTTATATTACCAAATCACCTGATTTTCGGGTCTTATCTTTTGATCAATTCCTGTTTTTGGTTCGGTTCGATGTCTTTGGTCCGTGTTGCGTTCATCTTTCAATCGTACCGCGTTAGAGTTCGTTTGAAAGTTGACCGAGACCCATCTCGGTCCGCTTATTTGGTGCGCAGCAGGTTTCGGATGGCAAATAAACCGCACTAACAGAGCAATCACACCAGAGTTCGTTTTAATCGAACCAAACATGGCATTAGTGAACACACCCTTAATCTTTGATGACCCTGCATACCCCATTTCTGTTGGCCGGTCACCATCCCTATTATCGCCTTGATTAAACATGTGTAATGAATTCTGACTACATAGAAACCTATTGTTTGGACACAGGGTCTTTTTCAAGACACCTTTGCTTTTCACTCTCCTCTGTCTGTATAGCAGTAACTTGTCGTCTGTGAAGAGTCTATTAGACTTCACAGGGACTGCAGCAGACTGCAGTGGAGCAGTGTAATTCAGTTGTCAGTGGAGAGGAACGCAAGCTTGTTTACAGGCATGCAGGGTTTTTGTAAGTGTCTGAGCAAAACATCTAATTAAAAAAAATCCAACTCTTCCCGCAGTGAATAGTTACAATTTATACTATATAGATCAACATGCTTTTTAACTTTTTCAAGGTCTTTCCATTTGTTCAAAATGCTTCTTCAATCTCTGTGACCCGCAAGTGAAGAGTCGTTTGTCCGTACTCTTTCGACTGGTGCCATCTCAGACAGGCAGTCATTACTCGGCCTGTTCCCAATTACCCTATTACATCATAATCGCCCGCTATTCTTTGAAAAAGATGGAGTTCTAATGCCCTCCTGTCCCTCAAGGGGCAAATTCAAAAGTACGAAACTGCCGGGGCTTGACAAAACAGGCGTTTTCAGGGCATGCTGGAGCTGCCTCGGGGTGCCAGCCTTTCTCACTATTGCATCATACCACGCCTAAAAGATGGATTGAACACTTGAAACTGTGGAAATGTCAAGGTTTAAAAGGGAAAAGCGGGTAATATCCGTTTTTATTCTTTTTCTCTCATTCTTTTTGAATGTATTTTGACATCACCTTGATGCCTTGCTCTTCTGAAATTTCACAGTTTTTTTCACTTTTGCCATCTCACTGTCACTCAATCTTTTATTTCCACTTCCCATCTTCTGTTTTATATTAGGTGTTAATAGTGGGATATTTATATCATATTTATATTTATATATGACTCGTACCTCACTTGACCTTGGTTGTATGAGGATTCTTCAAGAAATTACATATTTGTTTTATTATATTTTATTATATTTTTTGGATATATATCACCAAGTAGTCATTTAGCTAACCGAAACCCAGTATGGGTATTTAAGCAGGTCCCAAGAGTACTGATTTCTATATTTCTCTGTTAAACCCACAAGTCTTTGGTACCTGTCGTAACTTCATTAATGTATTCTCTTTTGGGTGGTGTTTTCTATTTGTTGAGCTTCTACTGTTTTAAAATTCCACCATACAAAGAGTGCAAATGAATCTGCCTTTGTTTGTTTTGATTCTTACCATCTGGATTTGGTTTGTGAATAAATTTGCTGTCACAGAGAAAGTTTCTCTATGATTGCTCCCAGAACTGTCAAAACTTGTGAAAGTCAAACCAGCTCAGGTGGCTTATCAAGAGAGGAAGTAGCTCAGTGAGTCTGGTTTCCCCCCACTGTATTTCATGTTTAAACAAAGAGATTAATTGTAATAATGAAATTTATAATGAAGTGTATAATGTCTAGTTTTTTATGAATCAAAGGGAACATGCTTAAACTTTACTAATAGTGATGTGGGGATAAAAAGACTGCTTTAGCAGACACCTTAATTCAATGCAATTTACAATAGACTTATTACAACAACATCCCCCACCCAAACAATCTGAGGGTAAAGGTCTTGCTTAAGGGCACTTCAGTGATAACAACTAATGATGCTCAAAACGCATTTAGTTATTGACCCAGAATTTATACACTATGTCATCTCATTTATACTAATCCATCCATTAGCTGAGGAGAGAAACTGTGGGTCACGACCCTCTTGTGGGTCACACAGTGAAATAAGTTTGGTCACATTGTCACATTGTTATGGCGAATGACTAACACAAAAAACTGTTTGGTTAATGACTAGCAATAAAATGTTATTTTGACATTTCATTCATATAAGGACAAGGAAGATAAAGACTACTGTCTGTTAAAAAAACAAACATGTTGATTAGTTTCTATTTACAATTTTTGGGTGCCGTGAAATAGATTATACCTCTTTAGCTGGGTCCTGGATTAAAAAAGACTGGGAGCCCCTGCATTAGCTCACATTACATTATAACATGATAAAACCCTGTATATCCACTTTTTCTGTCCGTTTCTGTCAGTTCTTTTTTGCTCAGTTTCCCTTTTCCTCCAGCCATTCTATAATCAACCTCCTGTAGACCCAGTTTTTGCTTTTTTACTCCTATTTCATCCTCCCTCTCTCTATATCTCCTGCCAGGCTTGGCTCTGAACTCTCTCATCCTGCATAATATTGCTTCTCAGCCGATAAAACAGAGAGTACAAATCCCGCTCCTGAATCGATGGGCACAGTTATTCTTGTGACCCCTGCCAACCGGCTGGCCAGCAGCCACACAGTCCCTCAGCCAGCATGTGAATTGACAAGCTACTGTAGACCTGCGTTATACCTGCCTCTCTACAGTCCAGACAAATCCCGCCTGTTGGACCCAGACACAATGTGTCTCTGTGGCCAGGTGGATGTCTGTGTGTAGTCAAACTCTTCCAAAATACCTGCATGAGACTTGGAACTGCTTCATTTTCCACCAGGCCACCCAGTGTTTTGAACGTTTTTGAAGAGATTTACCGGAATACAAAATGTTGCATCGGTGCTTTTATTTCATATTCTAATTGTGGTTTTCACATTTCACTTTTTTTGTCAGGAAAATTGTACTCTTGCCTTAAACATGTAATTACATTATCTCTTTTTTCAATCTTAACATATGCCATAAAAAGTATCCTGTCATGGCTACTAACCTGGACGGTTTTCAAGCGAATTGGTCACATTTTGTGATATCTCTCCATGGTGTTTTCTCATAATGTAGTTATGTTTTTTCTGCTGGTTTGGGAACGTGGGCAGTGTTGTTGGCAGGCTGTATTTCAGCCCCCAGAGCTCACACAAGCTTTATTCACATTCACATCACGCACGGCTCTGTATCCTCTGCTATGAGCTCATACAAAACCCCCAAAATAAAAGTGCTAAAACATCACCATGAAGCTGTCGGATAAAAGTAGGTCAATTTTATGCCTAATTCTCTGCTTAATATATGACAACATGATCTTGCAGAAGAACGTTTCTTCTCAAAACTACTGCAGCTGACATATGCAATGGAGTTTTTGCTTATTTTGTTGTCATTTTTTACTTGAACTACACTAAAACTTACACATAACAATATTGATACAGGTTGTATACAGTGATAGCTGAAATGTAATTGAGAAGCTTGTGCAATGAGATAATCATTTTGCCCACCGGCTTCTAAAGTTGGCAGATGTATTTCGGAGTAAACATCTCGAGTTGGCAGCACAAATGTACTGTAACATTAACACTACAACAAGTGACGTCAGAAACTGTTTCTTTAAATATGTATCAACTAAAAAACATTTTAAGGTTGGTAGAGCGGTAGAGTCTTTGGAAACATTTATTACTATTCATGCAAGTAACACAATTTGCAGCTTGGTTAACGTGCGGTGCTGTAGCTCTGTTTTTGTCCAGATGTTCAAATGCTCGTGATCATTCTCATCTCAGCCAAATTGTCTAATGATTTAAATCCTTCTTTTCAGTGCAACAATGACTATGTTCCTGTGTGCGGCACCAACAGCGAAAACTACGAGAACGAGTGTTTTCTGCGGAGAGATGCCTGCAAACAGCAGACTGAGATTCTGGTGGTCTCTGAAGGGTCCTGCCCTGCAGGTAGGTCCAATCTATTGTTTAGTGTGTTGCCTGAATGTCCAGCCACAACTAAAACAGTGCAAGTGGCCGGTTTGGCCCGATTCTGCCTTCCTCAGTACCCTGATTTAAAAATGGTACCCACCCAACCACAACCTTGCATGATTTTTTTGAATCTGTGTTACTGTTTCGGGTCGGTCAGGATGTTCCAGAGCAACAGAGCGAAGGTATTATAGACTTGGAGGCAAAGTGTTTACACGTTTTGGAAGAAATTAACCAACAAATTGCTTACTCACAGTTGTCTTTGTGCTGTATATTAAACTGGGAAATGAGAAAGTATCCTAACATCAAAACAAGTTATTCACTTCAGCTTTAAATAAGCAATGACAGCACAAGATAAACGTGAATCAGAATCTTGTTTATTAAATGCTTTCTATTGTTTGTGTCGCTGTGAAAATGATTTTCCTGTTATATTATTTTTAGAATTATGAACAAGCGTGACACGTTTACGGCAAATCAGTCAAAGATGAAATGATATGAACATAAGTGTGTTCGGTGGTCAGTAAGACACTGTATTGCATTGGGTAAAGCAGATGTTTGGTACTCTGGGAGCTGCTGAGTCAGACTCCATTAAACATTACCTAAACACACTGAAAATGATCTCAAGGGAGAGAGTGAGTGTGTGTGTGTGTGTGTGTGTGTGTGTGTGCGTGCGTGCGTGCGTGCGTGCGTGCGTGCGTGCGTGCGTGCGTGCGTGTGTGTGTGCATGGGAGATTAGTTTTTGTACATAGAGAGAGAATCTAGAGAATTAAATGTTCTCCTCTTGCTGTGTTTTCAGATGTGTGTTTGCAGGTAAAATGTGTGTTTGCATAATTCCATCACAGCAGGATGTTGTTTCTCATCTATGCCTGAATGTGTGTGAACATGTACTTGTCTGTAGGTGTTCTGGAAGGTAAAAGCTAATTTTGAGAAACAAGCAGCTGAAACAGGCAGAGCATTTGTCTTTGTCTCTTTGAAGCTTGAATTGCTGCATTGTAATTTATCTCTTGCATATATTTATCTATTTTTCGAGTCGACATCATACTAATTCTGTTGAAGTATCAAAAAAACTCGGTGCTTGAAGATGTGCAATTCAGAGTGTTCTTATGTCTTTTAGTGCTTTGAAGGCACTGAAATCTACATATTTTGGAAAATTCAGCCCCTTGGTCTTTCAAGGTAGTTTCCTGACTTTTCAATCTTAGGGTTTCATTCTGATTATTCAAATGTAATAGTATATTTTACATCACTATTGAAGGGATTAAATTAGTATTTTGATGCAGTTGAACGAAACTCGCATTTAAATGTCCTCAATTTATTAAAGCCTTTAAATGAGGCTGAATATGCAGACAGCTTGAAGAGATTTTTTCACTTTCTGAGCCGCGTTAAAGCTCACGCTGAGTAAATGGATGAAAGAGACAGATGAATGGACTGTCTCAGAGTCCTGATGCTTGTACAAGCTCATCTGACTCTTCGACACTGATTTCCTCTGCACTAATTCCCTGGCAAATGATCCATCGGTTAACAGATGACCTACAGAGATAAATTAGGTATATCACACTCTGGTGTTTTCTTTATTTCTGTGTGGCTTGTTGCTGTTTTTTTTCATTCATACATCAAGAGCAAAATGAAATGCGTTTCGTCACAGACTTTCTTAGATGTACATTTTTTACCATTAACTCCATTTATAAAGTCAGGACATCATTTCTGTCACAAATTTTCTTACATTTCTCACCATCTCTTAAAAAAAGAATTTTATGCTGCCGCTGCGCCTTTAAGAAACGCCCCCGTCGCATGTGAAATGAGCTCACACATTGGCATGCAGGTTTGCTGCGGCATCAAAATAGTAAATTAACTCCCCCATCTTTCAATAATAGCCTCTTTGTAAAGCAGGCACTGCATTATGAAGCAAACAACAATCCACGCTGAAATATGCAGCAGATGATTAAGGTCTTTGTTGAAAATATACTTCAGCCGCTGATTCCAAATGCTGGTGTTACTAACGTTCCCTGATTTTATTCTTATTGTTAGTTCATTGGTGTTTAGGAATAATAAAATTGACCAATTTTGGTCCTTATTGCCTTACTGACTTGACATGCTGAGGTTGTTGTCATCGTATCCTTTCATATTTGTAATAAATCCGCTTTTATAGTTAAACAGTATTTATTATAGTACATCAAGCCTCAAAATATAAAAGAAGATTTGAGTCTTCATGATGTGACCGGTTGAAAAGACGATTTGCGTGTGGTGGGTTGTTGTTTGGTAAGACATAATGTAATGTGCGTAACGTAATGGGAAGTCTTTCTTGGTCTGATCTTCCAGAACAAGCTTCTCCTGGTGGTCCACCCAACATGATTATAAGGGAATTCATAACTAGTTTACGATGTGGCTAATTCATATGAATTCGTACGGTGCGAATCATACAAAAACGTATGATTCTTAGAAGCCCCTCCCCTAACCCCACCCCTAAACCCAAAGTCAATGTCGCAAAAACAAATTGTAGTAACACATACGCATAAAATTATACCAATTTATATGAATTTGCCACCTTGTAAATAGTTACGATTCCCTCAAGATTTTGTTGTTCCACCTCATAGCGTTGTTTGTGTTTTGATGCTGTCCATGGTGCTGAAATTCCGAATGGTATGAATGGGATCAAAAGCACCAGACTGATCATCGTGGACTTTTGCTGTAATACAGTCACTCATGTTGGGCTAGTTTATAGTTATAATGAACACTTTAGTTATTGTTGTATTCACTAAACTCAGCAGCCGTTTCCAAAAATATGAATTAAGTTAAGTCTCCTAAAATGAAGTCCTCTCTTTGGTCTGTTAAAACCTTCAGGAGCAACATGTGTGTCAAATATTGAGCGTTACTGCTGGGAGAGTATATCCTTCTCTCTTTTCTCTGGCATTGATAAGTGAGCTATTTGCCTTGTGAATGGTGCCGATGTAAGATCACTGTGAATAATGCGCTGATTAAGGAGACGGGCCAGTGCTTATATTGAGTTTTCAGCACGGCGCGGGGCAGCTAGCCATTAGCTTAGTGGTGCGTAACTGTGGAAAGGAGAAGGCGCTCCATTTGCAACATTGGAAATCGAGGTTAAGATAGCCTTTCTGCATAAAGGCACTCTACCCAGCGCTAAAGTGGCGGTCTCTATACAGGAGTGAGGTTTATATTTGAGGAGGTCTTGTGAATCTTTGCAAATTGTGCACAGGAGCTCAACCGTGAGTGCCTCATTTTCAATACGTTCACATATGGTTACCTCTATATGTAGTAGCTTGCATATTATAATACATTGTATTGAATAAACATTTTTTGTTATCGAATAAAAAAAATTATGCTTTGGAGTAAACAATCCTTAAAACAAGAATATTTACTTCATCACTTGTGTTTTATGTAAATGTATCATGTTTTAGGGATGTTTAGATTTTGCATAACAAGTAAACACAAATTTCTAGTATGCATTATTTTGTTGTAACTGTTTCAAAACCTGGTACCTCACGTAATGATCACGTGCCAGTCAAAACACACAGTTCTTTAAATTGTTAATTGTGTGGTAATAGCGTCCGTGGCATGTTAAATCACAGCTGCGTTTGTCACTGCTGACAGAGACCATCTGCCTCTGAGCTTTGAGCTTCATTCCACTCAGCCCAGAACATCATGGGAGCCCGAGGAAAAGTGCAAAGTCACCTCATCACACATTCTTTCACATAAATGACAAAGGCAGTGGAGATCCGTAACCCGCTGATACTTCTGAGTGAGGAACAAAGGTCTCTTACACTTAATAAGACTCGTGTCATTGTTCTGTGCCAGCAGACTCAGCAGAGGCCAGTCTCGCAGGATGGTGTGTGTGTGTGTGTGGAGAAACAGACTGTTCGTCTCGCTTTAATTTTACCTCACTGTGAAATAGTCTTTTAACGTACTTGGGAACTTCATGGATTTTGAGGAAAGTTGGTGGAAGGTTTTGCACTTTTTTACCCTGATGCTTCAGGACAAATTAATTATTTGGGTTGAAAACATATCTTTGTGTCCTTTAATTAGTCTAATATTGCATTAGAAATGGCCAAGGATGGCAGTGATGATTTGATTTTTATATAGATAGAATGTGCAGAAGCAAACATGTATACAGTATGCTGTATGTATCTGCACACACTGCCTGAGAAAGCAGCACAATTGTTTTGTAAATTCACCCAGAATTTGGTGAAACTAGTTCAGCATATAATCATGTTTTCTAGATTCTAACAAGCACAGACCGAATAAGAGGTCGAAATATTTGGGCTGATTTAGACGAATTTAGACTGGAAATTTATTAGAATTTGGAATTAAATCCAAAGCTGAGAGTTGCATGTCCAGATGGCCAGAGTGCATTTCTCAGATGGTCAAAGACAGGTTGTGTGTGACATGTCTCTGAGTCAAGGAAATAATTGTCAGGCAATAAGAAAAGCTGAAATCAAATAAATCTGTTTGCATTTAATCTCTATATATGGCTGTGGAAATTTACTTTAACTTTAAAGTCAATAGTATTGGCAATTCCAGTGTTATGGATATGACATTTTGCATTATGGATGTGACATAAACTTTTAGAAAAGGGAAATAAAAATGCTCTATGGATATGACAAAAAAGGGCACCGTTTTTGAGAGAAGACCTACTTTATAAGGTTTCTGTGACTTAAAATGCACAAACCAGAAGCAATACAGTTTTTTACGATTGCTAAACGCCTGTGAGCACAACTGCAGCTACATGTGCAAAACTCTAACTACAGTCTGCACAACCAACAGTCACCTGAGCTTAACTGTTCAGATCACCTGCAAAACTCATTCAAAGCAACACAACTCTTAACACACGGCTCAAAACAGACTCAGTGCAGCAAAACACAATGCACAACCCTCACTGAGATAACACACACTGTCACTCACAACACACTGAGAGTAAAAACACTAGCATCAAACACCAATACAGAAAATACTAACTTTTCATCTTTATAGTTTAAATAATTTCAGTGACTTCATACAAAGTCATATTTCTCCTCTTCCTCCTGTTGGGGTCAGCCTTTGGGTCCTGTTGTAAAAATATATTTTACAGTCGAATTTACTGTAATATATATCTGTGTAAATATTCTATACTGTAATTGCAATACAAAATAAATTCCTGTAATGTTTTCATTTACTGTAAGGATGTAACTCTCAGCTGTTTGTAGGATGGAAAATCCGACTTACAGATGCCACTGTGGATCTTTGCAGATTGTGTTGCACCCTCAACCCTTCCTCTCTCAATGAGAGACCATGATCCACCACAGGGTCTATAAGTGAAGCCCTTATTTCATCTGAAATAACAGATCTGTGTCTTCTGTGTCTTCTTCCACGCATCCGCCCTCTCCTGAACCCGTCTTCCTTGTTCCATTTCCAAAATTAGTCTTTCTGAGCTCTACCTATATATATATATATATATATATATATATATATATATATATATATATATATATATATGTCTGTGTGTTCACTCACAAATCTAAAACAAGACACCTGCTTAGCCTTTCAGCTGAAATTGCAACCAGCAGTGTTTGAAAGGCACAAAGCTGAAATCTATTCTGTTTTGAATGTGTGGTTCACAGTTTTGACAGCAGTGTGTTAGCATTTGAACAAAGTGCTGTAAATCCACAGTGTTGTGCAGGTTGTGGTTAAAGTTGTGGGATAAGTGTGTAGAGTTTTGAAAACTGTGTTCAAGCAATGAAAAACGAACTAGAGTTTGGTCCACATGAACTGCTGCTGTGCAGACTGTAGTTAGAGTTTTGCACATGTAGCTGCAGTTGTGCTCACAGGCGTTTAGCAATCGTAAAAAACTGTAATATAAAGGCCATAAATCTTCTTTCATAATCATACAATAAAGGTAAAGAATCAGAAAATATACCAAAAATAATATATTCAACCAAATAATTAAAAGTCTTTGTTAATCATCCGTTCCGTTTGTAAGAGATAAGACATTGATCTAATGGCTTGCTCTTGTGTCTTTCAGATGCTGGATCAGGATCAGGAGATGAAGGTAAAACAGATTAACAGATTCAGATATCCCATTTATACACTTCAGTATGTAAGTGTGAGTTTGTGCGTATGTGTGTGTGTGTGTGTGCGTGTGCGTGTGTGTGTGTGTGTGTGTGTTTGTTTGTGTGTGTGAGGGTGTGTTCGCATACTGCTCATTAAATCAATCTGCACTTGTTTACACTTTTCTCCAGCTGATGCTCATAAACACACACTCACTTCCTATCAGGCTGTCAGCAGTCATCTGCTCTTCTCTTCAAGCCACCCACTGAAAGTGAGATTCAATTACTCCCACTCACATATTGTTCAGAGAAAAGGAATTATTGCACTTTTCCCCTAAAGTGTGATGCTTGACTGACAGCAGAACATTTGCCGCTACAGCTGTATATTAGCATCACTTGAAACGTGTCTCTCTTCTTTTGATTTCATCCCTCGTTCTCTGTCGACAAGGCCTGCCACATCCTCTAATAGAGGAGAACAGTACTGCATGCCTCTGCCTATTACGGTATTATTTTGGCAGCCATTTCCTGTTTGCTGGATTATATTTGTGCTTTTTGCAAGTATAGCAGCACTTGTTGGTGAGTCTGTCTAAAGCCTCATTTGTATAGGACTTTTTTTCTGAGGAGGTTAAGAGAATTTCTATTTTAGTCCAAATCGACAGATTCATGTTTGTGTTTTCACATGCACATGCTAAAACTAAAGCTGAATTAGTTTTGCACTGCTTGGTGAACCTTTATTTGGACTTTGGAAGTTGGGATAAAACAACAGTTCGCGGTGGTTTATGTACTGCTGACACCCATCTGATATGAAGAAAGAAAATGAAATCAGTAATGAGAGTCTGAACACAGAATGCGCGGAATGGCCACTGTAGTTGCATCTTCGGCAATGATAATCCACACCTAATGCAAGTGCTTTCTTTAATTATTCAATGTTATATCATTATTCTTACGTCTTGTTTAGTCTGGTGGGCTTGTGATTTTGAAAGCATGACTTTCATAACACCCACATTCAGGCATGAAATCACGCATGTACTTTGTATAGTTGTAACTCTTACATTAGAAAACAAATCTTGTCCAAACAGTGCATATGAATAATGCTTCTGTCATCCAGGTCATTGTAAACTGAGAGAATTTTAGTTGAAAAGAAACAGAACCTTTCCAGTGGCTTTCCAATGTTTGTGAACTTTTACCAAGAATGCCAATTAGTGTAGATTTTTGTTCACAACACGCCTCTGTGTTGCTTCATTATTTCGGAGAGTAGATGGAGCAGAGCAAAAGAGTGAGGGTGCTGAGAATAGATGGAGAGACGTAGGGAAGCAGAGAACCCAAACGTCAACGAAACTAGTGGAGAAAGGAAAGAAGATAGAAAGAAACATGGAAGGTTGATAAAGAGAAAGATAAGTGAGGAGGAGAGCGAGAATGTTGGAGTGATAAAGAATGCAGTGGGGGAAGAGAGAATAGATTTGGGTTTATGGATGTAACAAAGGGGCATGTACGTAAGCACAGCACCATCGATGTGATTAACATCAGATGTGTTTTAAAGGTTGTCTTCTGGGCATGAAGGCTGCTGGTCACTTTCAGCAAAGCACACAGAGGCTGTGTCTGAAAACGAAGGCAGCTAACATGTCGCCTTGCTTGAGTCAATAACTTCAGGCAGCGTTGTGAATATGAGTGCACCTCATGAGGAAACTGGTTTCAGACAGACTTTCAAGGCACCATAATGTCATGTCTAATGATCTGGAACAAATGCAAATAAGCTAAAGAGATAACAAAGCAAACATTTAGTCACTGCACTCAAAGGGTTTATATATTATTGGCAACAAAGAATTTGTTTTATTTGTTGTGCCTTTCTACTTAATCCCTGTTTGGAATGAACTATACTAAATCATTTTCATATTACAAAATATATATTTTTAATATTAATGTATGAAAGGAGTTTATATTTATTGTGTGCACTTTTTGGGTGCTTTTTGTGGTCCATATTTGGTCTAAATATTTGTAATACAATTTTAGTTGTCTAATGAAAGAAGTGACTATGTTGGCACAATGATATATTTACCTACAAAATAAACTTAAAATAATTCAAACATTTACACATACACCTATAGGTTAAAACATGAGTAACACTTTGAATGGTACACTGTAAAGAAATGTAATTTTAGGAACCTTTACAGTTTTATTTGACAAATATTCTTTATATTTTTTAAAGCAGTTAAAATGTTAAATTAAAGAAATTAGCTGCAAATGTCCAAGTTAGTTGTAAAGAAACATGAAAAGCCTGTATTTTACACATTCTTTAAAGCGTAATGTTTTGGTAGCACAAAAGCGATTTGTTCGTCATTTGGACAAAGTTAGAGACCCATGAAACCCCTCTGGTAGTTTCTGGACACAAAGATCCCATCTGAGCTACTGCCTGTTCCCCATAACATCACCAATATAAAAAGATACATGCAGAACTGCTGTTTACCCTCGGAGACTAATGCAATAGAGAGAAATAGATGATTAATATGCTATGAGATTAGGTTATTTGCTCATCATCCATTCAGCAGTTGATATTATTTACAAATTCTGATTCTAAGCATTACTTAGTAACTAAATTCCCATCATCAAGGCACAGACGGTACATTGCATTGATTTTAATGACATGCACCTGACGTTTAAAGACACAGACTTTGAGAAATATCAGCTCAGAATTCTTTCTTTTGATCTCATTGGGCTAATTGATAAAGCACTTGTCGTCTCTTATGTCTGCATTCACCTAGAATAATTATACTGTGTGGGTAAACCATTTCTTTACCTGCCTTGTTTTTTTCTGTGTCTCTTAATGATTTTAGTCTAGAACTGAAGCAAACATATTTGTCGTTAACAAACAAAAGAAATGAGCCGATTTTATTCGATGATTAATCGCCGTATCACTTCAGCTGTCAGTTGAAGCTGAAACAGCAGCAGTGAGGCTCCAGCAGCACTTCATTATTCCTAATTACTTCCAAATCCATTAACTGTGTATCCAAAGCTCTGCATCAAGGATCCATTATGTATTTAATGTTGGTAGATTTTCTATAATCAATACCGACACGCACAGGAAGAATCCTTTAGGGAAGTGACTACGTTTTATTCACGTTTATTTATTCTGTTCTAGCAGCTACGGTCAGCCGTCTTTGATCTTTCACATAAAATTGGTTGTGAAGTCATGCCTTTAACTGTTATAAAATACTCTGCAGCTTTTACCCGATTGAAATTAATGACCTCACGTTCCTGAGGTGACGACAGTCAGCTGCAGAGCCCGTCTCCGGGTGAGGACCTTCCTCGGTCACCGTGGTATCGCCATGGTAACAAGCTTAGGGGAATGAGAGAAAGAATAATCTAATCTCCCCATTTCAGCTGCTGCGATAAAGACGGGCACAGTGCCGTCTGCAGTGGGAGGTGAAGACTAAGGAAAGTGGCTGTGTACAGAGTTTGTGTGCTTAACATTCAGGCTGGGTGTGAATGCCTGCACTGTTTCTGTACTGAGTTAGACACGCTATTTATCAGTATGTGTCACTCCTGCTGCAATGGGCCTTTTAAAACGCAGCGGGTATAATTCACAGGCCCATCTGATAAAAAAAACATTGCATAGAAAAAAAATGTTTTCGTTCATGATTAAGTTCATATGTTGGGTCATCAAACCAACCACATCGCTTGTAATGCAATCAAAAGTTATTGAAAATAAAATGCACATGCATAAGCATTGTGGGACATTGAAGGGATACTGTTTGCTCTTTTATATCTTCAAAACATTACCCAGATGAAGATATCTCATGAGGAAGTAGATAATATGGAACATAGAATAAAATAAAGATAAGATATAAAATGAACAACAAGTGTAGTTGACGAATAAACCGTAAATGTGTCCTAAAGTGTGACATGGCAAAATTTTGAAAACAGTAAGTAGAATAGGACACTGTTAATATTACATTGTTTTATATAATTATTTATATTTATCATATACTATAGAATAGCATAAGAGAGATTTATCCTCATTGTTAGTTTTTGGTTCAAAATGTTTGCCGTCCCACCAAAGGACAAACTTGCATATTATTCTGTCATCTACCCATATGGGTCATAGACGAAAAAGGTTTTAGGCATAAAAACAATAAGTGTAATACTGCTTTGCTGTTGTGGCTCAAAAAAGAAAACGTTTTCTGTTTAATTGAATTGCACTTTTTTTATTCTGAGCAAAAAATCAATATCATAAATTTTTCCCTGATTTTCAGAAGACGCAATCTTGTCAAAAAAATTAACATATTCAACATCGACATATTAGAAGAAAAATAACTTTTGTGACATCTTAACGCCTTTGACCCCAATACATATATATATATATACATACATACACAGTATTAGGGATGCAACAATAACTGATAATTCTTTAACATGAATGGAAGCATATAACCGATAAATTGGCCAATATACAGTATCTAAATATTCATGTAAAAAAGACTGAAACAAAAGGCAAAAGTCGACATCTGCTTTTATTTGAAAACCAGAGGAAATTATGATTTATCGGCTATAATATATTGGCCTAAATTATATTATCGGCCAATACCGATAACATTAAAAATGACCATTT
Organism: Barbatula barbatula; assembly: GCF_947034865.1. Classification (NCBI taxonomy): domain Eukaryota; kingdom Metazoa; phylum Chordata; class Actinopteri; order Cypriniformes; family Nemacheilidae; genus Barbatula; species Barbatula barbatula. The sequence goes on from NC_136772.1 coordinate 12,085,998, forward strand.
ATAGCTGATACCGATATGGCGGATAATTTATCATGCATCCCTAATATATATATACAGTATATACAGTGAGAGAAATTATAATTTGATCCCCTGCTGATTTTGTAAATTTGACTGCTTACAATGAAATCAAGGGTCTATAATTTGTATTGTACGTTTATTTTAACTGATAGAATCATGAGAAAGGTTAAAGATCAGCCCAGAACTACAAAGAAGAAGCTTGTTAATGATTTCAAGACATTTGTGACCACAGTTAGCAAGCAAACCATTGGTAACACGCTATGCCACAATAGATTGAAATCCTGAAGCACCCGCAAGGTCCTCCTGCCCAAGAAGGCCAGCCCGGCTCTGGTCTGAAGTTTGACAATGAACATCAAAATGATTTAGAAAAGGCTTTGGAGAAAGCGCTGTGATACCAACATTGACGCATGTGTTTGGAGGGAGAGAAATGCTGACTATGACCCCAAGAACACCATCACTACAGAGAAGCACAGTGTTGGAAACATTATGCTTTAGGGAATTTTCTCTGCTATGGGTACAGGATGACTTCCCCGCTTTGAGGGGCTGAGGGATGGTCCCATGTACTGTAAAATCTTGGACGAGAACCTCCTCCCCTTAACTATTTCACTGAAGATGGGTCCTGTAGAAAATCTGTGAAGGAGGCTAAAACTCCAATTAGCATCGCGACAACCAAGAAACCTTAAAGATGTACACAGGCGTGGACTAAAATGTATCGTGACACATGTGCAAACCTGGTGACCAACTATCAGAAATGTCTTACCTTTGTGCTTCCTAACAAGCGTTTCTCCACCAATTACAAAGTCATGTTCTGAAATGTAAATCATTTTATAACCTTTATATAATATTTTTCCCCTGATTTTTAAAATATTCTGTCTCCATCAGTAAATAAACCTACCATAAAAATTAAAGACCCTTCATTTCTTTGTAAGCAAGCAAACTTACAAAATCAGCAGTGGATCAAATAATTATTTCCTTCACTGTACATACTCTATATTCTTGCTTTGTGACAAAAAAAAAATTCTGTAAGCAAAACAAGTTCAACAAAAGTATCAAATTTAGAGTTAAAAAATTCACAGAAATTATACAGTCCCAAAAGCAAAGCTCATTTATTTACCACGGCAGAGAGAAAAGCTATCACAAAAAGGATTATGTGCTTCCTTAAAATAGGATAATTGAAAATAACATTGAAAATGGAACTACGTTTGGGGTTATCACAGACAAGAAAGACACTGTAGATATGGCCTTGTTGCATTTGGCACAGACTGTGTCTGAGACTAAGCTATTTCCAAACCTAACAAAAGAAGAAAATGCAATAATTTTATGGCAGCATCTACCCGTTCGTGACGTCGCTCCGAGCTCTGATGTTATTAATATAGTCGGGGTATCTGCTGATGAAATGTAAATCTCAGGCAGACATCAAAATCAGATGAGACAATGGTGGTGGTATAAACCTTATGATGCTCAAATATAAATGTTCATGTTTTAATGTGGGTCATACTTGGGGCAGAAGAGAATTTGTATTGGATTTATTTTTGTAAACACAATAGGGATATGGGCAGGCTGGGAAGTGGAATGTGGCAGAGAGGATGAACAGGAATCACACTAGGCACATAAAGATGAGCTGTTCGTGGTAATGGTGGGATTATAGGGAGATTAGTGGGGTAGACGGGTCAGGAGGCATTCTGATTGATGAGCCATGACATGAAGTGACAAAATGTCCTCTAGGTCTCGAAAACAGAATGAGAGGGAAGGATGTGTACAGTTTGACATGTGTACATGAGACAAAACAGACTTAATTCTGTCATCATTTACTCAACCTCTTGTCATTTCAAACCTTTATGACTTTCTTTCTTTCGCAGAACACAAAAGAAGATATTTTGAAGATTGTTGGTAACCGACATCATCAGAGATGTATGTATAACTGAAAAAGATAGGCAGTGCTCCATTTCCATTTTCCTTGTCCATTAGGGCATAATCCTTACTTTTTTGGTTTTATGAGGATATTATGCGATATGCTTCATTTCTTGATTGCCACTGTAAAAGAAACAGCTGTAATCGGTTCCGGTCTAAATCAGAGAAGTATCAAACCCCAGCAGAGCCGAAATCTGCGCAAAGTAAAATCTCCAGCAACATCACCCCCTGGCCCCCAAATCACTGGAATATTGCAAAGCCTGAACTCCTTGGAGACAAACCTCAGTGTTTGAAATGTAAACATCTTAGGGCTTGTTTGTTTACAGAGCTTTTGATTCTCAAAGGCTCATTTATCCCAGGATGCATCGCAAAATCCTCTGAGGGTGTTGGTCTGTTTGACTGTCTTTGAATGGACACTGTAAGTGAGGAGTTCCGTTGAGCTCGGTTTCGATGTTTTGTGCTGGAGGTGTTTCAGAGAGGAAAATAATTTTGAAATCACACAACGTGGTGAGGCTTATTTTGGGCTGGATGTGTAAATGAACGATTACATTTTCCGATAAATTATTCGCTTCGGACTACCCCATGAAATCAAATTAGAGTTTTGTGGCTTGTATTTGATATACCGTGATGTCATCTATGTGCTAGTGGAGAACATTCACTTAAAGATCGGGTAACACACTCAGTTTCTGCCAATCTCATATTAATCTTGAGTACCTATAGTATTGCATACTTTGCATCTTCAAAGAGTATTAAGTTTGATCAAATTTATAAAAGAGAGATACAGCTTTACAAATATTTCCAGAAAAAACACGAGCTGCTGGAGGCAGGCCGTGGGACGGAACTACAGCACAAGCATCTTCATTGCATCATTGCATTAACCCCTTCGTGTTTTTTACCTTATGCACACGCACGCTGATTGCCAACAAAGAACAAACATATGCCTTAGTTTGACTTACCGCGTGTGGTTCATGTCCAGTATCTTTCAGCACTGTGCCCACGGCATCTATTAGTTTCAAACGTTTTCTAAGTACAACGTTATATCCACGATCTATATATAATATCCATCACTGAAATGCCGTGAACAAAAAGACACGCTTAAACTTCACTTTCGCAACAGAAATAAGATGCAGCTGCAGGCCCACAGCACAGTCAATCTTGACGCAGCGCAGACAATCTTGATGGTAAGTGGGTCTCGCTTGTCGGTTGGTGGGTGGGCTCTTTTACATTGCTGATTTCCGGGAGAATTGCCCAATAAAGGAATAGTGCTGAGGGAGTGTATCAAGCACAGAAATACTACGTCCTACTCGTTTTTTAACAAGTTGACCATGCAAAGGCATGAAAAGCTAGCATGTTCAACAGTGTAATGAAGTCCGAATGCATGACATTGCATGTTATCCCGCTTTAAATAAGAAATGCTCACGTAAAATGGACTCCTGGATAAAAGAAACAAGAATGAATAACCTCATTAATGTCACATATTAACTTACTGTTTCAGTAAGAATTTTGTCAATGCCGGTCAACAAGTAAAGGATAATGTACAGGCAGAAACAAGTGAGAGTCAGTGGATTATGCAATTACCATATAGGAAGATCTGATCCCTTGTGAAAATCATTCCAATTGTTTATATTGCACATTGACTTTTGGGTGTTAAAAGGGCCCAGTGGACACATGCTGGTAAAGGTCAATATCTAATTTTAGTTGAGGTCTCTGTGCAATCTATATTCCTTTGAGTCAAGAAATGATCTTCAACTTGATCTAGAAAAACAGTTTTAAGGTTGTTGTAGAGGTGTTGCTCTTTTAAGATTGAAAACATCTCATCTTGATCCTCATTAACCTTGGTTAAAACGCTTATTGTGCTGTGTGTTTAAATAATGTATACTTCTGTTAAACTAAAAAAAGAAGTTATACTTTTAGTCTTACTTTACTTTAGGCTTAGTTTACTCTTACTTCTCAAAAATATACTTTAGCGACTTCACAGAAATATACTTAAAGTTACACTTAAGTGTACTTGACCTTTAAAAGGACAGTTCACCCAAAAATAAAAATTCTGTTATCATTTACTCACTTTCGAGTTGTTCCAAATCTGTATACATTTCTTTGCACTGATGAACACAGACAAATATGTTTTGAAGAATGTAGGACAGCAAACAATTCTGGGGCACTTTTGGCCACCTTTGTCATTTTCCCTACAATGGTAGTCAATGGGATCCAAGAACTGTTTGGTTACAAGTATTCGTCCTTAAATCTTTCTCTGTGTTCAACCAAACTAAGAAATGTATACAGGTTTGGAACAAATAGAGAGTGTGTAATTCATGACAGAATTTACATTTTTGGGTGAACTATACCTTTAAGAAGTATATGTGGCCAAACACTTAAATAGGAACAAAGTTTACTTTAAAGTTTTACTTGAACTAGTAAAATACCAGTATTACTTTAATTCACTTATAGTACAGTAGCAGTACAAATTAAAAATAATTAAAATTTTAAACCAGTTGTGTACTAAAAAGTTTACTACTGTTACATTTAAAGTGTACTTTATAGAATTGACCGTTTCATTGGATGTCCGCACACCTGACCCCAGGTTAATTTCCGATTTGTGTTTGGCTAGTGTCTAATAAAATTACTATTTATATTTTATTATATTTTTGTTCATATTAATTTGTATTATTATTTTACTGTATAATAATTTTATTAAATAAACGATTTGTTGAATTTGTTGTATGTTGATTTTATTAAATACACAATTTGTTGAACGGGTCCTGGAGTTTTTGACGTATTTAAAGAAACCGTATGGTTCATTGACAAGTTTAGCCAAGTAACGGTTCTTCTCGGTTTCTTTGGATTGTTATCAGAAATAATCTAAAGGCGCTCTATTGTTTGTGACTATGCACCGGATGTTCAGTTGGGCCACAAAAGTGCACATGCGCAGTAACATTTGTTTATGTTATTAAAATGAAACCGTCTATAATTTTATAAATTAAGAACTGTGCCAAGTTGCAAGTAGTAATGAAATAGTGCAGTTACAATAATACTAAGTAGTATTAGTACATTTATTAGTATTCTTACTGCATAAGGTAGAAAAGATATTTAAGTATACTTAATGCAATTAACATAAATATACTTTTATTTAGTTAAAGTAGTTTTTGAGATTTGATGCAGGTTAAATACCACTGATTTCTTTAAAAAATCTGAACAGAATTAATGAAATTGTATTTAAGCAGAACTTACACTAAACCTATTCTTGCATATTTGATGGCAATCTGCAGTCTTTGGCATTGCTTTAGATTTGCCTTTAGCAACTAGACCTTGTGTTCCAGCAGCTTGCCTCACACTGCTTACTTGCTTCTTATGTAAAGATCATGTGCAAAACTGGAGGAAAAGATTGGCACTGTTGTGCCATAGGGATTAGTGGGGTTTGGTGGCAAAGAGTGGCACCCACAGTGCTGGAACATCTCTGTTGTTCTCTGTGCCACTTCATGGTTTCTTGGAGTTTAGATGGAAAGACAAGTTGCCAACATCTTGCTGTTAGGACAGTCACAAGCTCCACAGCAGCAGGAGATTTGGATGAGATCATTTATTTGCTGGTTTATGGGGTTCATATCATGAGGGTCCAAATATATACCTTGATCTTTTTAGATAAAGCAGCCATGCTATACTATGAACTTGCAGTAAGCTTTTCAGAAAACATATTTTTAAACTAAAAAACTTTTATTGAAACTGCATAAAATGTCTCATTCTAAACAAGCCACGCCTTACACAAATGTACCAACAGATGATCATGTCCATTTACACTACACAATCCCTGTCAAAATGTTATGCAGGCTGTGCAAAGAGGCTGTTATTAAATGATGGATCAGCTACTTTAAAAACTGTGAGCTGAAGACATGCACTAGCTGTTGCTCATTTTACCTGCAAAAGAGCCATTTCGTAAAGGCACAGCACCAAAACAAATGGGTTGTTTATTCCCAACGGTCAGAGATAGAATGGAAAAGAGTCATAAAAATAATATATGGATGTTTTCTTACACATAACTTACCTTATAAATAGACATTAGGGAGGAAAATTCCTATAACTGAACTAGAAGTGCATGCCACTGGCAAATGAACATCATGGTTTTGCTTTTGAAGGAGTTATATTTTTGCTTTCAGTTTTCAGGGTTATAGTTTTGTTTTCTGTTTTATTCTAGTTTGGTTCAGCGTTTTTATTTTTAGTATTTTATTGAATTTTCAATGTTTTAGCACTCTTTAAAATAACGGTTCTAAAAAAGGTTTTCACAGCGATGCCATAGGTGAACCATTTTTGCTTCCACAAAGAACCATTGAGTCAAAGAATTTTAAGAACAATCTCTTTTTCCCCCTTTTAATAATCCAACCCTTTTGTGAAATTATAATATATAATGTGCATGTGTATATATATTAGTGAACTGTGCTTTGAAGTTAGATTTCCAGATTTATCAATTGCATTTCTCCTCATGCCTGTTTTATAGTCCTAACACATACAAACTCTGTATGAGTTGAGATCCATTTCCACTATAGGATGTGGAAACAAATCAGAACAGCATCAGTTTAAGTCTGAGTTAAATCTGGCAGAAAGCCATCAAGGGGCCATGTATCACTGTCTTCTGTTTAAAGCCTCAAAAGAGTGTAAAAATAGTTTTCACAGGTATGCAAGAGATCTTAACTTAATGTTTTCTCTGTGGCATCTTAAGGTCTAGTGGCTGTTGTGAGCGTGTAAATTAGGGAAGGTCATTCAGTGGACAAAGCACTAGTTGCTGCGGCCACTAATGCAAACGTTCATTTTAGATCCCCTCATCAAGACTGGCTTCTTAGCTTGCAGAAAGTGACACTTTATTGACTGCCCATCGACCGCTTGATGCTGGGGATGTTTTTTTCTTTCTGACCCCTTTCTCTTTCAGTCTATTTATTTCTCTCTTCTGTCCCCCTCTGTCGGTTTGGTCCTGTTCATTATTGTTATAAATACTTTTTTCAATTCTTTCTTTTTTCTTCTTTCCTACCACAAATGCCATTTGATGTTCTTATCAATCTGTTTTTCACCGCTCTTCATCTGCCTTCCTTCTCACGCAGTCTTCTCCCATTATATTCCTGAGAGCGGCTCCATCATCCATCATGACAGTTATTACAGGAGCACATCAGTGTCAGATGTGGAGATCAGCACCGAGCTGGTTGAGATGCGTGTGAACGTAAGAGTCTCTGAACCTCTTCCGCACTTCTCATGGGAGAATATAAAAAACTAACAGCTAATGCTTGTAAAGTGGCACTTATGTCAGAATATTTATCTAATATAAATGGGGTTCAGTTTACGATTGCCTTTTTGTGAAGTGTGTGGACGTGTTTGTGTGTTTGCGGGTGTGTTTGACACGGTTGACCCCTGTGCTGTGTAATGATCCAGTGTGAAACTGATCGCACATCTGCTGCCGGCTCTCAATTGAAGACTTGCAGAAAGCAGCGCCTAATCTGATCAAAGCTGTAAAAATGAAGTTTGAAACCATAATTCCTCTACTAATTCTACCCCCTTAATCCCTCAAAGAAGGTCGACCCGTTCTGGACTTCATTTGTGAATTTCACACATTGGCCCTGGATCCTGCCAATTCAAACCCTCATCTGGCTTTGAGAACGCTCTCCAAAAGCTGTGAAAAAAGGGCCGCGGGAGCACTCCACAAAATTAGACACCTTCACTCTCCGCCACTGTCGTCAGCAGATTGCTGTAATAACATGTGCAAATGGGTCATTGGCAAGGTCTTGTGTGCTGTCAGGTGTGGATTGAAGAGGCGAAGTGCCAGAGAGCGTTTTTCAACGTGCTCTTTCCATTGGGATTGGGACACTCGAGGAGACTTATTTGTGCAAAGCGTGTTTTAATGGCCCCGCTGTGGCAAAGGCTCAGTTGGTGAGCCCACAATTGGAGCATTGAGAGGCTGCTGCTGTTTTTATGGGAGTTCACAGAGCAAATGTTAAAACTGACAGTAAAGAAGAAAGCCTAACAAAACGTCCAGTAAACACGGATTCATTTATTTACACAATCGATATATTTAGGCTTTATGCTTTGTTTCAAACAATGCATTATATTAAATTGGGTAAATAAGGAGACACCTATAGAGCCATTAATACAGTATATGTTGAATTTCTTAATCATTTTAAGACAACATTTTTTTTATTGAAAGATATATTAACATGGAAAGAAAGAAATGGAGTTTAATCATTCTGAATGTGAGTGTCATCAAAGACAATTGGGTAACACAGTAAAATAGTTGAACGGGTCCTGGAGTTGAAACACCCGGAACTGAAAATTCTGTCATCATTTACTCACTCTCTTGTCATTTCAAACCTTTATGACTTTCTTTCTTCCACAGAACACAAAAAACTATATTTTGGTGAAAGTTGGTAACTGAACAGCACTGGCCCCCATTCACTTGTATTGTATGGACACAAAACCATTGCAATTGAATGGCAATCTTCAACAAATCTTCTTTTGTGTTCTGCGGAAGAAAGATAGTCATACAGGTTTGAAATGACAAGAGGGTGAGTAAATGATGACAGAAATTTTCTTTTCGTGAAAAAATGTCACTTTAACAGGAAGGTTGTGATTGTTAAAGGGGTCATTTGACACGGCTAAAACTAATATTATTGTTTGCTTACAATGTGTTTACACGATTTAAGGTTTAAAAACCTGTGCATGTTTGTATCCCCTCTTTGCTCCGCCTCTCTGAAACACGCTGATATTTTACAAAGCTCATTGCTCTGAAAAGCTATCAGGTGTGCTTTGATTGGCCAGTTCACTAGTGCGTAGTGATTGGTCGAATGCTGCACGGAAATGTAACACCTCTTATAAACAAACAACCATATACATCATACAGAGTTTGTGTGAGATAGAAACAAGATCGCATTACAGCAGGGAATGGTAACATAATAATAAATGTTGTTGCCGGTCGTTGGAACAGAATTGCTGATTATTAGGACTGATGTTGTCTTTTTGTCCACGTTGCGCACGTGTTTGAATTTGCAGATCACACTGAAAAAACAACATCAAACTCAACTCGCGATAGTCCGTAACAAAGATTTTTTACAATGAAAATATACTTACTTATACTCACATCTGAAGCGCCAGACAGTCCTTGCGGAGTTTTAACTGTTGGAATTGCCCCACTTTTTAACAAAAGCTTCCGTTAATAGCCGGCCCTGCTCTCTCCCAGATTCGTGAAGCAATCATCCGTGAAATGCGCTGCACACACTTGAATATTCGGACTGTACTTTTCTGCAACAATATTGTACATAAAATGTAACCATTTCGTCTCCGCGACATGGCTGCGCCCGCGACGGTACAATGAGATTTACAAGACTTAGTCAAATCTTGTTATGACCTGACGTAGAGTTGCCGGGGTGTGGTTACACGAGGCGTTTCAGGCAGGTCTGGGTGAGCATTCGCTTCTAGATAAAATACATATTTTGTTCCGACACTTACATTTTTGCAATTTTACGTGTCTAATACATACATGGGCAACTTATGACACACCAAAGACAAAGAAAAACACGTATTTTCAGCGAATCACCCTTTTAATGTTAGTAAATGCATTAATTATCATGAACTAACAATGAGCAATATACTTTTTCAGCATTTATTAAACATTTTAATGGTAGTTAATGTGGCAACACTTTACAATAAGGTGCTTTTACTTAACATGAGTGAATGCCTTAGCTAACATTAGCTAACAATTAACAATTTAGTTTATTAATCGTTGTTAATGTTGGTTCATGTCAATACAGTTATTCATGTTAGTTCATGGTGCATTAACTAATGTTAATAGTGACAACGTTTTGCTAATGCATTAATTAATTGTTAACAAGTAGCACCTTAAAGTCAATGTTACCGTTAATGTCAATACAGTTATTCATGTTAGTTCACAGTGCATTAACTAATGTTAATAGTTACAACGTTTGATTTTGATTTTTTTTAGTAAATGCTGAAATTAACATGAAAGAAGATTAATAATAGCTGTAGAAGAGTTGTTCATTGTTAATTAACTAATGCATTAATTAATTAGCCAAAAACAACCTTATTGTGACTATTCTATATGACACACATTGTTTCACTGTATAGCAGAAGCATTATTAGCTCATGAAATCAGTTGAAATCCAAGTATCTACTTACAGGCTATCATCTTTCCACTGTAAGCATTATGCTTCCTACATTCTCTATTGATTCAAAGATGTAATGTGCCCTCTCCTTTCTGTGGAGATTCACTTGACCTTTGTGTCCCTCAAGAGCCCAGCATGCTCTTGTGTAATGGCAATCCTTCCAACAGACAGGTTGTTTTATCATAGTAACCTATGCATTGTGCATTACTGTTAATAGTCAAGGTTTTGTATGTTTTACATCAAATGCTAAATAATTTCAAATGACAAAAAAATGACAAACAAAACCCTTTGACCTTTTGGAGGATCAGACAGGGTTGCGTCTATCATGCTAAATCCCTTTCATTCCTCAAATGGTGTTCAGATTAATCTGATCTGCATTAGATGTGTTTTCATTCATTTATTGCATACAGTACTGTGAAAATACAACGGAAGAAAATAAAGTGGGATTCTTTTCCTTGTCATGGATACATACTGTATAGATTTGTGCAAATAGGGTAAAACAAAACAAACGTAACACTTTCCATCCAGTCTCTTGATACTATTTTCACCGTGAATCACATGATCACAGCACATATACTGTTCCTCTGACCTAAACTGGAATGCTACACTCATTTTGCTGTGTGTTTTGAAGGTCAGTTTCTATACACTATGCAGGAGATGGGTGGCTTCCATTCATCATCTGCCTGACAGGTTGTGTTTTGCCCTAAATCCTCCTCCACCCCCCCCCCCGTCTCCTTAGTTTCTGCACAAGCAGGTTTGTCCCATTAAGGGACTTTTACTTGGACACTTACCATCTGTCTTCTGTTCATTTGAGTATCTACTTTCAAACCATTTGCAGCCAAACCAATTCCGCCATGCAGCATACGCCCCAATTGATTTTAATGTACAAACAAAGACATTTGTAGATATTCTGAGATCATTTTTAAAGCACATTAAAGCGCATTTAGGATTTTTCATTCACAAAAACAACTTAATGGACTTAGTCGCTAGACTTTCGTGGCCATTATCCACAATCCAGTTAGTGTAGATGTTAAAACAACAGGCATTGACTTCCACAAAAAAAATCTAAGAAAATATATTCAGTTCGGCAGTGATTGGAGATGAAACCGGAGGGGGTTGGTGATCGACCGTGTTTCTGGTCAGAGAAAATCAATTCAGAGAGGGACCATCTAAGGAGATAGAGATAACCGTGACTGCCCCTCCCGTCCCACACGTCTCTTATTTCCTGAACTGTGGGTGCAGACACAAACCTCAGGGAGAAGCTGGGTGCTAATCGCTACTGGTGCTGGACAAAAGATAGGTTTGGAATTATGCTCGATGTATTCATTATTAATATGCAAGTCAAAGGAACACACCTTTATTTGACGCTTTTTCATTGACTTTGCTGGTGAGCTTGGCAGTGCCAATGTTGTGGGTAGAAATCTGAGGGAACACATGACTGATAAGATGTAAAAACATGCTAAATGTATACTTATTGGATCAAATGTCTGCAAAAACTGCACATGTACATTCTACAATGATTTGAAAACATAAGCAGTGGATTTGTGGGCTAGTTTTTACAAAAGAGCTTTGGACTAACAGCTGATATTGACAAAACAAGCAGTTTAAGGAAAATAATACTTCAGCATGTGTTGTGTTGGATGCTGGGTGTCGGTATACCACCGGGCATTTTATCTATACCAGCAAGATCTCCATGGCCATCCAGCTTAACATGAAAGAACATCCTGGTCAGCCAGCATCAACCCGCATAAACCAGCCTTTAGCCAAAAAAACCCATCTCTGTGTAGACCAGTAGGACAGAGCTACATTCACCTACAAAATATTTCTGTGCAGTAAAGATAAGTGGTCAAAAATATCTTCTGCTTTTGACTTTGCTTTTGCCAGCATATTTGGAAAATGTAATTAAAAGTGTGATTGAAATAGTTTCATATGCAGAATAACGATGAGTTCTGACCTAAAGTCTAGCAAACACCTGGCACTGTGTCATTTTTGGTAACTCAACTGCCTTAAGGGATAGTTTAAACCTAAATAAATTGACATTTATTTATATTCTAATTTGAGACACGTCACTGGTTTTGTGTGCATACAATGAAAGTCAATGGGAGCCAGTGTTGTTAGCATTCCTCAAAATAATAAAATAGATCATACAGGTTTGGAAATACATAAGGGTGAGTAAATGATGAAAGAGTTTTCATTCAACTATCCATTTAAGCTCCCTGGGAACAAAAAGAGTTTGGTTTTCCTTTCTGTATGTTCTGACAATTAACAAAACTTGAAAGTGTAAGCGAAAGAAAATGACTTTTCATCAACATGTATGAAAGTTACATTCTACCAATGTGAAATTAATTGACATTTCTTTATTTCGCCCTTGCGCCTTCCTCTCTCTCCACTCTCTGTCTTTGCGGTCTAAGTTTTAAAAATAGCACCTCATAATGGAGGGTCAGGCTCCAAAGGGGAATGATGATCCTCCGAGGAGGAGATGTAATTTAAATTCCATGGTGTACGGGATTGCTTTTCCCCGTCCACTGATGAGGGCAGATATGCGATAGCGGGGGCTTTAAGCTGCGGCTCCCGGAAAGCCTCTATCGCCGGGGAGCAGGAGTGGCGAATCAGAAATCATCATGATGAAATGAGGGGCGAGGCTGAGGAAAGATCAGTGAGGGATTTGAACTTCTCATGAGAGCAAGAGCTTGAGACAATGAAAGAATGAGAATTATGTCTGACCTTCGTCTATCCATCCATTTATGAATGTGTGTGTGTGAAAGAGAAAGAGAAGCAGATGATGATTGCCGGCTCATCTTGCCCAGAGTGATATTTGTTAAACCTTTCATAGCTTATGCTGTCTTGTCTCATCTTTGTGTATCCAAGCAGGGAATGAGGGTTCAGCGGAGAATGGACAGAAGGAGACGTCCACCTGTGACATTTGCCAGTTCGGGGCGGAGTGTGACGTGGATGCAGAAGATGTCTGGTGAGAGATAAAGAAACGGCTATATGGATTTTCAGCTTTATTTTTTCTGTATGCTGGTAAAAAAATGTCCAAGATTTCAGAGCATATATCTGGAAGTTTATTTACCCCATATGAAAATAGTTAGATGAAGATAAATCTCACAAAATTGTATTTAGATTTATGCTTAAAACAAATATTTATCCATTCCCAACAAGTACCCATGTCCACTCAAGCATCCCTCTCAAGAAATGTAACAATGGAAAAAGTCATGATTCACATATCGTACTGTATATTTAAAACCCGCCCATGATTGCATCAGGGAGGTTTTGTGTTGCCCTGGGCGTCACCGAACTGCTCAAGCTGTCAGCAGTGGTGAAGAAGACTACCCTTTAATCTTAATAGAGGAAGATCTTTCTTCCTCCCTTTGCCAATTTTGCTCAGGGCGTCCGAGGGGAATTACATGTCAGATTCACAAAGACAGTCTGTAGATCCACTAAAGATTCAGCAAGCACTAGCTGGAGAGCGGATGTGTTTGGATGCATCAAAATGAAACAGCCTTTCCCTCCTCTGAGATATCAGCACCATTTGAGGCGTTTATGCTTGAGTCGTGGCGACGGTCCCATGGCGGCCCCTTGCTCTGATACACTTGACTGTAGATGACTCACTCACCTCACTGTTCCTCTCCCTAAAACACTCTACCGTTCTCACCAGACACTTTTTAGCCTGGTTCAATCTTTCTGTCTCCCTGCGTCATTTGAAAGGATTACAGAGATGAGAGATTGTAGATCAAATCAATGCTATAAGCTGCATTAATAAAATTTCTATGTGTGTTTGTGCGGTGGTTCAGTGTTATGACAAGCACTCGTTTCAAGAGCAAAGGATTTGATGTTGTTCAGAGCAATAGTCAGTGGAAATGTGTGTGTATTTTGAATATGAGAGAGAGAGTTGCATGTATGCTAAATGCATGTATGGAAGTGAGGTTTGAAATCTTAGCTATGGGATAAGCATCCAACAGGAGCACAACGCACCCAATTCTGCAATTTTTCTTTATTTATAAACATACTTAATTCAATACAACATAATGCAATTGACGGCATAATATGCCAAAAAGATTGATACATTTGGGATGCAAATTATTTAGAAAGCACCTGTTTGGAGCATAGACTGTAAGAAAATGGACGACACGTTCCTATTTATTTCCACTGCAGAAAAATTAAGCCAAAATGTTCAAGATATGTGCACTGACATATTGCACCTGTGACTGAATGCGAGGTAGAGCCGCGGTATCGTACGCACAAAACATGCCCTGAAAGATGCGTAAGGCACTTCCAACGCAAAAGATGGGAGTTACAAAAACAAACTTGATGGGAAAATTTGCACGCAAACTCTAACCAATGCATACGCACATTTTGGAGACAAGAGGAATTGGCGACACAAATGGCGAGTCATTGCAGAAATAAATGGTAGAAGAACAATTATAAGTATTTATGCCTCACATGCACATATAACTTAATCTTCATATCATACGTTAGATTTACGTTATCATGAAAATTTTATCCAGCAGTGTTATTTGCGCTTGCATTGAGTTATAATTGTTTCATAAACACCTTCTTGTCAAATCTAACTTAAATCTTAAATCAAAAATATTTAATCCACTACGGGACCATGCATAGCCTACTGTACGCCACATTTACTGGTGTGAGTGAAGTAATACAGGCGGAATAATTTCAAACTCTGTTTTCTCTTTTATACACACAATTGATTAAATTATGTGCGCTTATTAGTGGAGTTAAGCACGAAAGTTAAATCTAAAAGTTTAACAAAAAGTATATCCATATATTTCTAGCGTATGCACTGCTTCTGTGGCATGTTGCACGTTTTAATGTTTTAATAATAATGAGGTGCATCATATTTTCTCTTAAAACTAATTTGCAGAACCTGAGTTCTAAAAAAGGTTTTGCAATGCAAAAAAAAGTTCTTGGGGAGACCAAATGATTTAATATATTTTCACTCCCTTATCCTAGTTTTTTATTTCCACCACCTGTATGTCCCTTTCAATATGAGAAGCACTGCACGCTGCAAGTGTCACTCAGTGCGACATCTCTGTCTGTATATGTCTTCATTGAACACTGTGTGGTGCGCTTGAGCGTGCATGAATAACCTTTTTTCAGACCTATTTTTGCATTTTAAAAAATTTGGAAAAATAACGGTCAGTAGTGTTTAGTTTTAGCGTTATAATTTGACAAAAAATTTTTGGGGGTTTTTAGTAGTCCAGTTTCAATAAAAAACCTTAAGGCTAATGAGGGGTCCGGGACCCCCCTCAATTTGAACCCTGCTCGTACGGCCACGTGAATGGAAATATGCATATGGAAATTATATGCAGATTACATTATGCATAGTTAAACTAGGCATTGTAAGCACCATATATGGTTATATCGGGGTGGAGATACACATACTGTATGCACGGTCTTCTGTCAGGGATTTATAAAGCGAATTATGAGCAGGTCCTTCGTTTTTTGCCTGCGCAAAAGATATTAAGATTGTAAATGAGACCCCTCAAATTTTGGAAGACTCTTTTTTAGTAACTGTTATGTTTGAGCTCAGTGTTATGCCAGTACCTTGTAATTTCTGCATACAAGAAATAATACCAAATTGTATAACTGTGGGATTCGTATTCGTATATTATTTTTTAAATGTTACATTGTGTAATCTGTTTCGGTCGATAAAAGCATTTATTCACGCGGCTATCGGCCGATAGTTTTAAAACAGCCAATGATCAGGACCGGTTTATCCGGTCAATCAAAAGAGTACCGGAAAATGCAGTGAATGTATGCTCTGTATATAGAAAATGTTAAGAAACATCAACTGTTTGATGTTCAATATCAATATTCCTTTTATAAGTTAATAAAATTCAGAAGGTTCATATTCGTTTAATCTTCGTTTAGAGCTATTGGATCTTGGATCTTTGTTCATATAGATTTTCCAAGATACCATAGACTGCAAGGATTAGTTGATAACTGAGAACTCCATTAATTCTACTGAGCTATGATAGAGCAACCAGTGACCAATAAAATGTTCTCTATAGGGAGAGAAAGAGAGAGTCTAAAGAATGTGATAAAGGGCAGGTGGACAGACAGGAAGCCTGCAGGCTATGCTGGCAAAGTTTAGATAACAGGGAAACCACATGGCTCTTACAAATCAATGAGACATATCTCCACATTCAACAAGATAAACACACACTTGCACACACATAGGCGCTACTATCCAAACAACGTACATTTTTATGTTAACCTCAAGCCTTCAGTTTGACTCGCTCACAAAGCCATTATAGCCTGATTTTGTAATACGAAATCTTTGATCTGTGTGTGTGTTGTTGACGCACTGCAGATACACACTTTGTGTATGGAGAGAACGTGAGAGGCAGCATTAAATATTCATGCGCTCAAGACACATTAGCCTTTATGACCACTACGGACGCTCATACTGGTGAGCAAAGAGGTGTGTGTGCATGTGCGTGTAAGGTAATATGTGGCCATTATTGGTGCCTCCTGGAAATAGCACAGTAAATAAAAGCTCAATATCATTGTGTTTGTTAGTTTTTATCGTACAGCCAGCGTTCCCGAGGAGGCATCTACATGCCTTTGCATAACAGATCTCAATTAGCAATGGCAAACAATCAGAGCTGCCCTTGAGTCGACTCCACAACACAGTTCAATTTAATCAGCGCCAGATATTTTCTCACATTTGTAGTCAATACGCATCATGCTCGCATTGCCAGACTCGATACAAAACAGCTCCTCACTTCACAAAAGCTTTTTGGCCGTGCGAAATGATTTAAGAGGAAAGCTGAAGTAAGAAACAGACAGAAACAAAGACACATTTATAATTATACCGTCTGCTTGTTGCTGGCCAGCCCAAAGTGACTGTAGATGGATTGTCGTTCCCATGGTCACAAGCAGACACACAAGGTACAAAATAACTACAGCACAAACACCTAAATATACAAATACAGACATACCTTTAGTTGAACCCTTTTGAAAGCTACTAATGTGGCAAATACACTAACCTAGAGCTAGATTATGCTTAATGTAATATAATACATTTCTCTATGAACCAAACTGGTTTTAAATTAACATGTAAGTTTATTCATAATTATCTGAATAAACAATGATTATTATTATACCTGAAGGCTGTTTAGGTTGCCAGCCTTTGTATTGAATACTCAGTCACCCCCGAACACTTACTTTACATTGACCTTCATTGAGTCTCACCCTATCAAATTAGAATCAAAACTGTCAAAATCACTTAAAGGGGTCATAGGGCGCGAAAAGCTGCTCGAATGCTCGCCCAGACCTTCCTGAAACGCCTCGTGTAACCACACCCCCACAAATCCACGTCAGTTCGTAATATAAAAATAAAAATACCTATCAGTACAACTGCTTTGTCACCTGATGTTCCAAATATGGTAAGAGGCATTACATTTCCGTCACACGCTTGCAGTATTCGACCAATCACTACGCACTGGTTAACTGGCCAATCATGGCACACCTCGCTTTTAAGAGCGATGAGCTTTGTAATAAATCCTTGCGTTTCAGAGAGGCGGGGCAAAGAAGAGATACAAACATGCACGGTATGTGGGAAATGCAATGTTTTTTTACCTTAAATCGTATATACACGTTGCATTACATCTAAAGCGAACGATAATATTTGTTTTTGCCGTGTCATATGACTGAATTGAAATGCCATTTGGCTGGTATCTTTATTTGGAACTTTAGTATAATACATGGTTTACACCAGTTGTAGGAACAGTACAGTTTTTTCGGACTCCTATTTTATATTTGTATGTCACAATATACGTACAGGCATATTAAACGAATTACCGTGATATTAAAATGATTAAAAGCCTTGATTATCGATACCTAGTTAATTATACACATATTAATATCGAAAATAATTCAGAACCCATTTAAAGCATGTAAAATAATCTTTCATGGTCAATAAGAAATTCCTCTGACCATTTAGTTGGTTAGCAACATTGTGAGGTGTAGCAAAAGTTCATTTTGTATGCTGCTTGCATATCGGTAGCAAAGTTTTGATTGCGTCTTTGTCTCTGTCTCGGCCTTTCATCTGCATAGACGCACGCACGTAAGCGCCCATTAACATCGCTAATGAAACTATGTGAATTAAAGCGGACATTAAAATAAGCGAAGGAACATCAAAGCTCTGGAACTCATCACGTCCTGTTTGAAACACGGCGTTGCATTATTCTCCGCTGATGTGCTCTGTCCCTTCAATCCTCCGTGCCAGTCATTAAGCCTACGAAACCTATAGATTGAAAATCACTGCTGCATCCAGTTCAGCTGTGTCCAGATTAATTCCAAAGCTTTTCCTTCCAGCTTCACTCTGATCCATGAAGAAGCTGATGGAAAAACGACTTCACTCATTACATTTGCAATCTCGTCAGGCTTATCAACATTTGTATGGTAGAAGAATCATAAAAGCGCTGTTGCTGTTGGTGTTAATCTGTTTCTAGTGGTAATTTGTACAGCCTCAAGCTAAATGGGCAATTATGAATGTCAGTTAATGTTTGCCTTTCTCGCTGATGCAGACCTTCTGTAAAAACGCCTGTCTTTTCTAGCAATGCGATGTGTGTGTGTGTGTTTCAGCATGTGTGTAGTCTCAAAGGAAGCCTGTGAAAATGCTGAGCTTAACAGACTCATACATGATTGAGAGGTGTACATTAAAACCATAATGTTCACCCTTTGCAGAACTGGCTTTTTACAAAAGCAATTTTCTTGTAGGCATAAAAACAAGTGTTGGGATGATTGATTGTGTCTACCAGCCGCTGCAATGGACGTAATGTTTAAAACTGTCAATCTCTGACATGCATGCTGTAGATAGGACAAACTTACCAAGGTATATTTGAGATGGTTTCATTTTTTCTGTTATAAATGTATTTCTTTTTTAGAGTTTTAAAGGTCCAATGTGTATTTTTTAGACAGAAATGCAATATAATATACATAACTATGTCTACAGAGGACTAGCAGAACTGTTGTATAATTTACTTTTGCCTCTGTATGAGAAATGATAATCTGAATCGCCTCCAGCGATTTATTTGAATCTGAATTTCCCAAGACTGAAATGTCATGCGTAGCTGACACGTAGATCAAACAAGGTGACACTTGTTTAATAACCTTTTTCACGCTCTTTGATTTGTCAGTAATTGGCATTTGTGATGTTTCTTTTCGCACAGGTGCGTCTGTAACATAGACTGTTCCCACATTAGTTTTAACCCTGTGTGCGCATCAGATGGCCGTTCCTATGACAACCCCTGCCAGGTCAAAGAGGCGTCATGTCAGAGACAAGAACGAATCGAGGTCAAATTCCTGGGTCACTGTCAGGGTGAGAAGACCACATTTGTTTGTTTGTTCCTTGAAATAATTTTGCCTGCTTTATAAAATGTATTTATGTCCTACACAATTTCTGCTTTCTTGCTCTTTACATAAATCATGACAGAATCTAGTGGTTATATAACTGGTTGCTTGGAACAAGGCATATTTGTTGTGCCTCCCTTTTGACTCCCTTTTTTATTTATTATTATCCTGCAGGTGACATGATTACTGGCACTAAAGCAGGAGATGGACAGTACGCCAGGACAGACTACACAGGTGTGTGTGTGTGTGTGTGTGTGTGCGTGCGTGCGTGCGTGCGTGCGTGCGTGCGTGCGTGCGTGCGTGCGTGCGTGCGTGCGTGCGTGCG
This sequence comes from Barbatula barbatula, assembly GCF_947034865.1. NCBI lineage: Eukaryota > Metazoa > Chordata > Actinopteri > Cypriniformes > Nemacheilidae > Barbatula > Barbatula barbatula. The sequence continues at coordinate 12,105,783 of NC_136772.1, forward strand.
TGCGTGCGTGCGTGCGTGTGTGTGTGTTACATTTTATTATTTAATGGACTGTATTAACTACCTGTCAATTGGTTCTGAAGATCCTTGAATTTCAGACGTTCTGTTTTTGTGTACCTGTGTTTGAAATGTAGAAGAGAAGCCTGAAGTTTCAGAGGTGGCGAGGGGTTTGTACATTCCCTGCCCTGACCACTATAAGAACTATTGTGTTCATGGAGACTGTGAATATCCCAACATGCTCTCTACACCATCCTGCAGGTAAATATACATATATACACAAATCTTTTAGAATATTTTTATATTTTACTGTTTTTCCCTTGGGGTCTTTGGCTTTCAGATTGTAACGTCCGTGTGTGGACACATTATCATGATTTGTCTGATTATTGCTGCATCTCCATAGAAACATTACAAACAGAATATAGGTGTGTCAATGTTTGTAAGTTTCTTTGTGCTAATTTTGAATACCATTTGAACAGTGTTGAGGTCTGAGTATCAAAGACCGTTGTCTCCCCCTAGTGCTCAAGCCAAGAAAGACCTGAGCTCTAAAATTAAAAATGCAATGGGCTTATTCAAGGTTTTAACTGCAGGGTTCGAATTGAGGGAGAGGGCTGGGGCGGTCCCAGACTAGGTCTAAAATAATGAACTTGTGGGTCGCCTGGTTTTTCTGGTTAGTTTAGTTCTAAAGAAATTAGTTTTTTTTAGGCTAAAAACGAAACGCTTTTGTCTGTTAGTTCTCTAAATGTCATGAGACACAAATTAAAATGAACTTTTTATCTGAAAAATCCATGCATGCTCAAGCGCGCCAGACAGTGTTCAATGAGACATGTACAGAGACGTCGCACCGAGACACTGGCCATGCGCATGTCCTGTCATACTGAAAGCGTTTATCTCATGGGCGTAGCTAGCGCCTAAAAAGAAGCTCAGCACCCCTAAAACTTGGAGTAAGAAATGTTGTTATTCATAATAAAATTGTCTTTTACAAGAATCTGAATTTTGGAGTTAGTTGAATCAATGTTGAAATGATTAAGTTATTTTTCAATAGACACATTTTTTGTTTTTGTGTGAAAAGAGGGTGGGTGGTGGCAGTGGGGCTCATTGGGTGCTCAGCACCCCTAAAGCTCTGACCCTAAAATCGCCCCTGGTTTATCTTAATACTCAACACTTACACAGAGATTAGTTTGTGCTCTATTCTGCAAACATGAGCCACGACTTTGATGAGAATGAACTTTTAATCAATATTCCAAAAATGGGGATAGCACTGCATTACAGTGATATGAAGAACAAAAAAATAAAGAAAGAAAAAATTCAAGTATTATGTAATAATAAATTTAGCAAACTTGTTATTCTTATTGTTATCAATTTATTTAAGAGATTATCAAGAAGGAAAATCTCAGCAAGAAAGACATCAAAGCAAAGGAATTTTTTTGGTGAATAAAAGATGTACAATGTATAATATAAAACTTTTACTGCAAGATCGATAGCATGGTCACTGCCATAAAATTGAGAAAGATACGTATCTTTCAATCTCTCCCTTGTGTGGATCTCTTTTAATGGATTACCAACATCTATTGAGGACATTAAGGACATTTATGCGTGTAATGTGGTCAAATTACTGATCCAAACAATCATGTGCTTGATGTATGTACTGCAGCTTTTTTTTGAGGGCTGGTTAGGAGACAACCAAGACTACTTACTTACTTTACTCCCCGTAATGCTGGCTGGCATGTAGGGCAGAAAAAAGTTCAACACTCCTGCCGGTCCGACGCCATTACCTCTACAGTGCTCCAAGGCTGCATCATAGCTTTCAGTTCCTCTTCCACAGTTTCAAGTGTTCTTGGGCCTTCCTCTTTAGTGTTTTCCGTCAGGGGGACCCCAAAGAGTTTTGACACAATTTGAAAACTAATTAACTGTATTGAAGTCACACAGATAAACTTAATAAAATGTACACAGAGAGAAGAGTACAATTCAGTCATAGCTCAGTGGTAAGAGCATGCCACTAGCAATGCCATTGCACATACCCAGAAACAAATGTATAGTATAATGCAATGTAAATCGCTTTGGATTAAAGCGTCTGCCAAATATGTAAACTTGAAGTTCAATCTTTAGGATTCATTGCATACTAACTGGGTAAAAAACGGATTCTTTATATAATGAAACATTGTTGTTAAGTTTTTTTCTTCACCTGTTTCGACACTTCTGGAAGCATAAAAATAAATTTGTCAGAGTAGGAAAAAAATGTTTAATGGTTAAATTAGGAATTTTTATAAAATAGAAAAATATGAAATACAACCTATACTAATTTTAAGCAGATTAGAGTATCATGCAATACAGCCGTGGAAAAATACAACAAAAAATGTATTTACTGTAGCTAGGTATGTGAAATAAAACAATAATTTTTGTTTAATTCTGTGAACTAGTGACAACATTTCTTCCAAATTCTAAATGAAAATGTTGTTTTTATTTGAATTTATTTCCAGAAATGCCACAAACTGGTCAATATAACAACAAATATGCAATGTTTGCAGATTTTGAAAGTTCATAAACACAATACTAATTTTACATGTATTTTATGATCAGCTCGAAAATGTTGTTTGCCATCTTTGTCTTTAACATTGCTTTTGGGTTTATATCATTCCTGGGATTTGTTTCTTCCTGTATGCATGTATGCTGCTAACAACACATGTACTACAATATGTTTCTGAATTATAGGTATATACACAAACGTATTACCTCTATATACTCTTGGTTTCATTCAAATCAAAACTTTTCAAGTTTTGGCTTCACAAACACACACACACACACCTAAGCTGAACAACCACTGAATCCACCTTCATTCAATATTTCTTTTCTCTCAGCTGTCACTCAGGATTCATCGGTCCGCAGTGTGACACTAAAGAGTACAATGTGTTGTACGTGGTGCCTGGTTCCGGAAAGCTCCGTTACGTTCTCATCGCGTCTGTCATTGGAGCTCTGCAGGTGGCCATCATATGTGTAGTGGTGCTGTGTATCACCCGGTGAGCATGAACACATATGCACAAACACTCACTCGTTCAGAAAGCAGAATACCGTTGTCTCCTGTGACGCTGGGCTACACGCACACTTAGAAGTCTGTATAGAGGGAGTGTTTTGTGTCAGCGGGAGTCTGCTAAATAACACACTTTATGTAAGGTTATTGTTGAAGGTTGTGTGTGTGGTAGTAGACCGCTGCCGGCACTAAATAACTTTACCATCTACTGTAACTCTAGCCATTTCACAGCTCAGAAGAAGAGTGTATTCAGTATGATAATGTGTCATATTTGTTCAAATAGATCGATGGACAATATCTCACTGCATCTTTATTGTGGATATGATGTTGGATTCTGTTACATCTGCATATCTCTGACCTAACAGCTCTATTTCAGAGGATTTTTAATGTAATTTTTATATAAACTATGCATACAAGACCTATAAAATGTCTGAAACTAAAATCAAATTTGACAAATATTTTCAAATACTGTACATACTGTAAGTTTAAGACCCAAGTCGAAACAGTATCACTGAAAAACTCACTCACAAAATGTTCCCACATCGATGAATAAGATGAAACGAGTTACAAAAGATAAGAATGTTGTGCTTCCTCCACAGGAAGTGCCCACGGACCAACAGAATCAACCGACAGAAACAGAACACAACACACTACAACTCTGAAAACACCCTGCGCGCCTCCACCCGTCTCATTTGAACGCTGGGAGCGGAGAATCATGGGAAACGTAGTTCGAACAGAAAATAAACACGCACTCTCCGTCCCCATAAAGAGACACCGCATCCTACTGGATGATGGAACGGAGGATGATGGGTTCTACACGCGATGCCTTGCACCTGTGGCACAGGACACAAATAGAGAATTTTAGGACACCATGATAGGACATGTCCTGCTATTTGGTTATGTATGGGTAATATTTCCAATAGTTAATTTGTTTGTCTTGGTGGGGTCCTTTTTCTGTAATGTAAATAAATAATTTATATCACAAACATGTGTCACCAAATTGTGCCTTTTCTTTTGTGGATGCCATGATATGTGATGAAAATTGTGACTAGAAGGTACTGTATAGAGTTGTTTCTGGTGATTATAGTGGGGACTTGGTGGGCATAAATGTTTCTAAATAAATATAAATACCACAAGGCTTCAAGGAGTTTAAATTGCTAAGAAACTTTTAAAAGTAAATATGACTTTTCTTTCAAGGAGTAACAAGCATTATACCACGGCACAGGAATTTAAGGGATAGTTCACCTAAAATGAAAATAATTTAATTTATTTTACTCACATCGTCATTTCTTACAAACCTGTATGACTTTCTTTCTTCTGCAGAACACAAATGAAGATATTTTATAGAAAGTTGTTAAACAAACAATAATGGCTCCCACTGACTTCCATCATATGGACACAAAACCACTGACACGTTTCTCAAAATTAGTTTTCTACAGAACAAAGAGTTATACACAGGTTTGAAATGAAGCCAGTGTGAATAATGATGTTTTGTACGTGAACGTTGGGACGTTAGTTATTGTTGAATTCCTCAACAGAACCTCTTCTAATTTCATCTACATTCCCACAAAGCTCCAGCACATCCTATCTGACTGTCTCTGTGCCACAGGGGTAAATACAAATCCACAATTAATAAAAAAAGCATATTTTTGTTTGTTTGTACATGAGCTGTTCCCTCTTCACAGATCTTCAGGCATGTTTTTTAAACTGAATGTTGGAAAGAACTGTAGTCTTAACCTTACAAAATATGAGTGTGATTGTAGTTTGATATAAAAAAAGTGGTACATGCTCACAAAACCTGCTAGTTTTTTGTTCTTCGGTCCTTGTAATTACACTGTGTTGCAGTGAAGGCTATAAATCATGTGTATGTGATGTACAAATAAATTCTGGCCACATAAAATACAGTTACAAAACATGGTACCAGAACTCCAGTCTTACGCACTGTTTTTAAAGAATTGCCTCACAGGTACATTGTACTAGTGCATTGCTCTGCAACCCAGATACAGTTGCCAAGTGTTTCACAAAACAACTTATCTGATTCATGTCAGAACAGCTTCTTGATTCACTTACTCTAAGTTGAATCAATACATTTTAGTTGAATGCCATTGTTTATACTGACTTACTGTTACAGTGTGTATCAGGTTTGCATTCCCAAGTAGCTCGTATTCATTGCCACAGGATTGTATTTTTATAAGCGGTTACTCCTTAAGAAATCAGAAAACAAGCAATGAGTGAGAGTGAGCACCAAATAAATAAAAGAATGAAGGCTTTGGCTTTGTCCTTAATGTGACGCCCCCAGCATTTGCATTAACGTAACAGTCAAATTGAAGAACCGGTTACCAGCAAAGCCATCCAAGATTTGAACAAAGGTGCCAATTATAACTAATGCTTTATAACTATAGTGTGCTCTGCGGCGACATGCCTTTGCATATTCTGGAATTTTCTCATGAATTGAAGACACAAATCATTCAATGCTGTGAGTGGCATCTCAGATCTCAATAACAGCTCATGGGAATATGGAAACCACTGATATGCATGTTTGCTTAACTGACAGGAAGCAGCACATCACATGAAACACCCTAAAGATGTAATATTTGTCAAATGAAATAATTGCGTTATCTCAAGATGTTTTATTTAGCCATGTTATTTATTGGGTGTAATTTTTATAATTCTACACTTGTTTTCTAATCCAATTAAATACGTTTTGTGCTTTCCTGCTGTGAGAACTTTCAACCTGCAGAGGTCAGGCTCTACTGCATTTTTGTCACGAACAATGTATAATCTAATGAAAGTATAGAGAATGTGAAGTTACGTCACGTCGTGTTGAATATTGCGCCATCTTGGGAGGATGGCTGCTAGTGCGTTCAATGCAGTGTTTTGTTTTCTTGCTTGATTAGGAAATATAACTATGGTAGTGTAACCGGTTCTACTCGCCCCTCTCTACGCGGGCCTCGACCAGCGTCGAGACGGGAGCTCTAACGTGGAGGCTAAAGACCGCCAGAGCGTCTCTGTTGGTCAGGGAGTGAGGTTTACACACTGCACAGCTCTTCACTAGCTGGCCTCCGTTACAGTAGGTCGGTCTTGCTGTCTAAAAAGCTGCAATAGCATTGCGCAGAGTCATTCAGGAAAAGCCCTTGGTTCTTTCACTTTCAATTTCTCCAAATATAGTAACGGTATGCATCAAAACACTAATAGCAGTGGAGTATGGTCCTCCCAAGATGGCGGCGCCACTGCAACATGCAACATAGGGCGTTATGTCAGCTTCACATTCTATTGTATTATTCAGCTATTATCGATACACGCTTCAGGTAACACTGCAAGACAGAAACTTTATTTTGTACACTGCATGGAAATGTTTGATTAAGTGTGTGGATGTGAGGTCGCATAGATGACGGACATTCTTTGTTTTCATAATCTGTGCAAATGACAGGAGAAAACAATTACCCACCAAAGTCCAAATGAGGAGACATTAGCACTGTTGTCCTTTTTGTGTGTGTGTGTGCGTGAATGCAGAAGAGATAATTCATCATAAGTACAGTAACGGTTGGACAATCGCCTCAGTCTCAGAGGAAATGAGCGCATGATTGTGTTTGTTTTGCGTTAGATTTTTCTCTGTGTCTTTTAATGACTCTGCCTTGAAAATATCTAAAACACCAATGTTATTCTCACTTCATTGATTGCCATTATCTAGAAAATGACCTCTGATCGAAACACAATAATGTTCTGTGTTTATCTTTGATAGGGGCTCCGCACTGGATTTCCAGATGAATGTAGCAACAGTTATTTCACAATGTTTACTTTTGTGACCACTGATCCGTGAATGAATTCGTTTTTTATTCTCTTTGTTCACTCAGGCTATTAGGTAACCACACATATTTGTGGTACAACATCAGTCTGAGCTGAGTGCTAAGCCTCTGGCAGCCAATAAAGTGAAAAGGTGGTAAAATGCATTCATGCTAG